>NC_080775.1:8465182-9715182 GCF_020826845.1 Diceros bicornis minor | reverse complement strand
TACCCAGAAAAGGCCTTGAAAAGTCATCTCCGTTTGTCATCTTTACCACACAATCATTGAAACTAACTCAGAAAGGTATTTTGAAATCATCTTTTCTTTAAAGAATTCAGCTGTTTCTCTGAGCAGTAGTCCAATTTCTCCCCCAAATAATCTTCCTTATGTCTAACTTGAATCCTTCCTGGCATTTTTATATTTATTTTTTCTTATATAAATGAGAGTAATCCAAGTTTTAGATCTATTCTTATGTGTTTTTTACATTAATGTAGCCTTACATGCATACATATATATGTAAATACGAATCCAGTGTTTTTAGAGTTGCAATTATAAAGGAAATCATACACCCATATCTCAAGGAGAATTGTTTAGTAAAAACACCCCCACAGAGATGCATGATCCCAATACTTCACTTCTCTTTTAAATTGTACCACATATCATGAGTGTATTTCAGGCAAGTCACCCAACCCATCTGGGCTTCAATTTTTTCCTCTGCGGATTGAGAAATTTGTTTCTCTGCCTACTTGTTTATTGTCCACAAGAGAACAAATCTTCTCAGGCCCACTCACTGCTATGACCTACTTGTCTAGAAGAGAACCAGGCAGTACTGTTGCTGGGGTTGTCTAATGAGAAATGCATTTCTTATTTTTAGGTCTAGTGGGTTTTGTTATGATTATTTTTCTTTGGGATACAGCAAATAAATACTGTCTAAAGTTTGCAATTGATCACATTTTGCTATGACATACAGGTGAATTTTTGTGAGGCATTTAATACAATTAGTTTGTAGGCAATAATGGTGGATTTTCAGAAAGAAATAAATGTTCTTCAAGAAATTTAGGAATAGCCCTTAAAATGGAAACGTCCTGTACATTCCATTCTGTAACACTTTTTAATATAGCATTATACTCTGGATGTTGATTTTTTTCCTTCTACCATGAAAAATAAAATAATATTGCATCTTACTTTCTCCTAAGGGACCACACATATCTAAATTGCCTAGGTTTCTGGTCTTTATTTGTTTATTATCAAATACTAATGGAAGACGAGTCAACAAATAAAGCAAATCAAGGGGTTATGTGGTACATGGTGAAGGAAGGAGCCATTGAGTTCCATGGAAGTTACGACAGTTGGAGTGGAAGAGAGCGGACTTGTAGCTGGCTCTGTTAAGTCATATTTCAATAGAGATGATGGGAGAGCATGCAATAAAAAGGGCATGATATTACTTGTAGAAGTCACTGCAGTGAATTTTCTATATTGGCAAAGAATTAGAAAGGAATGTGACAACAAGAAAATAGTTTGTGTTGAAGTAGTGAAATAACAACGATTTACATTTCTCCTGTATTTCTCCTTTATTGCTACATTTATACAATAAATTAACAGAAAGAGAGAACATCTTTTTAAATTTACTTGAAGAGTTTTTCTGAAGACATTAAAGTTTGCACATTATTTTCTTGTTTTACTCTCGAAAATTTGGGATGGGTTGGCTATTAGCCCATTTAATAAATAAAAAAGTTAAATCTAAGAACATTTTCAGAGAGTCATAAGAGGGAGTATATGAACGGTTGCTTCGACTCACACTATTTGACAGCTGATTGCTATTTTCTCTAGGGCTTCACACGTAAAGGTGTTGCTTTTTGGAATGCAACATTGCTCCCCAAAATTAAAACACTCATGTTTGTGTTTAGCCAACTGCGCTTTATTTCAGTTTTAGTTCTTCAACACCGGCCATTACAAAGTCATTTTTCACTCTAGAATTTATTAAAATACTGTTTCCACTCTTGCGTGTTCCTTCTTCTTGGCACCTCAACAAGGTTTGAGAGTAAAGGAATTGTGAAGCAGAAAAAGTAAAAAATTAATGGTTTGCAGCATTGAGAAAACTCTAGAAAATTGCTTTGGCTCTAGCTGAGGAGACTTCTGTGTATGAAAGGCCACGTGGAGGTCTGTGTTAGTCACCAGTCTGATGAAGACAAAGGCCAGTGATTGTTGACAACTTCACCAAGCTAATTACTAACTTCACTGCACCCACCTCAGTCTCCACTGGAAGAACCACACTGACTATTACAGGGACTTTGACATAAAGACTGTCAGAATATCTACTCATATATGCTTCTGTTATGGGTCTCTAAGCAAATGACTAAGCTCGCCAGCCTTTTCCAGTCCAAAGTAACACTGGGACCCGACACGTCTCTTGTATTTAAAGCGTGAATCTGGAAACGCAAGAAACAATGCTAGCACGCTGCTTCCAATGCCCTCTCCCACGTTCTCTGCTCCAAAGTAAGCCTTTAGTTTGGAGGTAGAGACAAACACTGTGTCATCATATATCACACGTACCCACTCCCCATTTTATAGTCTAGGATAGGGTTCCCCACAAGTGATACAGGTTGTCTATGAGCCTGTAACATTGAGACTCAGACAAAAATCATGGACATTCTCACCACCACCACCACTACCCCCAAAATGCTCATACGAGCCAATTTTTTCATTCGATAGATACTCTGACCCAAATAAGCTAAATTAACTGCTATCCTAGACTGTCTACAAGTATTTTTGTACTGCTTTACTCTACAGAAATGTCTATTAGTAAACAGGAGTAGATCGACACAGATCTCTTCCCAATCCCCATTAAAATTGTACTGGACTTCTGGTGTATCTGAAATGTAGCACCCAGGCCTCAGTTTATCGTTGCATTTACGCTTGCTCTGGAGGTCTTCTGGCAGCTAAATCTGATTTCAGAGGTCAAACGCAAAACTTCCTACTCCATCCCAGTTCAAATCTCACTAGATATTAGCATTGACCTTCCCACAACTCTCCCGTGATTGTCGATGCTTAGTCAACAGACTCATTTGGGTAAACTATGACCAGATCACAGTTTCTAGCACAGCCTGTTTGCAGAACTGCACTGGAAACCATTGATCGACTTACACTTTTCTTTGCAAAACAGTTGGGCCACAGCTTCTGCTCTGAAAAAAAAAAGCAGCTAACGCAAAAATCGTTAATCATGTTTAACCAAACCCTGAATCTATCTTCTAGATCTCCTATTATCAAAAAAACACTAAATAGTAAAAGTTTAGGGTGCTTCTCTCTATTGTTTTTCAGGCTTTTGTTTATCAAAGTCCTAGAAGAGCTTTATTGAACAGCTTTTTCTGAAAATCCACAGACTAGAGAGAGGGCTCAACTGGAAGTTAGCCATCGGTATGAGTTTTTCCTTACCATCATGGATGAAAATGTAAAGGCACCTTCATTCTTAGTTTGGGGAAAGAAGAGTTTCAATCCAGTCAATGTCAAGCAGTTAGTGTTCTGGAAAACGAACCTAGGAAACTTTTCTCACCGTAGCTCATCGTAAGCTGAGCTAACATGATACGCTGTGGGAAAGGACAGCATATTACTCTGGGTAAATGAGAAGCACACGGAAAATAAAATTGTTAGGTTTTGCTTGGAATTGAAAATTGTTGAAGGTTGAAGACTTTAATGTAGGGAGTTTATCAACGGCAGCAGAATCAGTGGTTTTATCAGACCAGCAGTAAGGTCTGCAAAAAGGCACTTCCTGCTGATGAAATTATATAGCTAGAGATTTGGGGCCAGATTTCGTACTCAGGAAGCCCTTTAAAACTTGCTTGCTGCTGTCATGCTGGGCAAATTAATAGATTAGACACTAACCACTAAAATTTTTGAGGTATCCCCCCAAAATTCAGCATTTACTGAAAGAGCAAAGCGTCCTTTAATTTCATAATAAAATATGGAAACTTTCATTGTATAGGAAGGCCATTTGGAGCATGAAGCAGTGTTTTACATGGAGGAGATATCTAGCAAATGAGCAGACTATGACTTTACTCAAACCTGAATTATTACCAGGAAAAGGGAAAGAGAGTAATTCACTATAGGTAAAACTCGGATTGGGTAAAATTATTCCAGTTATATATCTTTGTTTTTTTTAATACAATATAGAATCGTGTAGACTTCCATGCTGATATGCTGTTCAAAATATTTTGTACAAGTTAAGAATATTTTAAAAGGAACAAATGACAAATAATTTAGAAATTTAAATCATATCCCTTCAAAGGATTAATTTGATTTCTACTTATTTGTCTAATCCTATGAAAACATTTATTACCCAGTCATCAAATATTTATCGAGCAATTGCTACATATTAAAATTGGGGGAAAAGAGGGGGAGATAGGTAAAAGGGTACAAACTTTCAGTTAGAAGATGAGTAAGATTTGAGGATCTAATGTATAACATGGTGACTACAGTTGATAATACTGAAAAAAAAGAAATAAAATTGTATAACGTGGGCAAAAAATAAAATGATCAGAACTGCTTTAAAGGACATGTTAAATTCAGTAGTCTATTCTTGTGGCTACTGAACATTTATTGTATATATAAAGTATTCTAGAAATCCTGGAGTCGAGCACGTTTTTCATAATTCAATCAATATCAGAACAGAGTCCTAGCCCTCAAAAATATCAGAATATTCTAGAGGAGACACAGAAGTAAAACAATCATCATCATATTGTGTGATGCATTTAGATTACAAATATGCCCCAAATATTAAGGAAGCTCAGAGGAAATGCTCAGAAGAGGACACTTAACTCAGTTGAAGAAATTTCAAAAGGAGATGATTCCTGAAACAGATCTTAAAAGAGTCACAATAAGAGAGAAGTTTATCCTAGACAAAGGGACCGCGTGGAGAAAATGGTGTTCAAAGCTATAAATGGAAGGATTGGACAAGAGAGTGTGTGGAAATATGATGAGAGATGTGGTTAGAAAGGTGTACTGAAACCGGAATATTAAGGACTCCTTGTAAGACTAAGTTTTATGCTAACATCAATTAGGAACAAATAAGGGGTTTAAAACAAAGGCGTAAATGTTTATTAGATATTTGGGCTGAAAATGTCACCGACTAGGTGCCTCGAGAAACTCAAGGGTGGGTTTGGAAGCAATTAACTGTTTTTCCAAGTTGTTTCTTTTCCTTTTGTATGTTAGGGAGATGTAATCACCAGCCATCCTGAAACTGACCAAGCCTCACCACAAGAGCTATGCTCATGATCTTTGTCTTATTTTGAATGCAAAGATCTCTCCGGGAGGAGCTTAGGCCTCATTATGTGGAAGCATGTTCTCCAATTGAGCCCATGCAAGCGAATACCCACCTCTCCCTTTTGAACATTCATTCCCCAACCAAACAAAAGTTCCTGCTCGCGGACGCCATGACTTTGGAAGTGATTCCTCGTGCGCTCCTATTTGCTGCAAATACACTTTACTTTGTGAGACAACTTCCACTGGTGTAGAGTCCTATTTAACTCACCAGGAGGCGAGCCCACTTGGTTCAGTAATAAAAACAATATGGAGGATGAATTGAAATGGAAGCTAGAGGGGCCAGCCCCATGGCTTAGCTGTTGAGTGCGCCCGCTCCGCTGCTGGCAACCCAGGTTTGGATCCCGGGCGTGCACCGACGCACCGTTTCTCCGGCCATGCTGAGGCCGCGTCCCACATGCAGCAACTGGAGGCATGTGCAACTGTGACACGCGGCTATCTACTGGGGTTTTGGGGGGAAAACAAATAAATAACTAAAAATCTTTAAAAAAAAAAAAAGAAATGGAAGCTAAAGTGAGGCAAAGAGATTAGATAGATTGAGACAGTCTGTGATGCGATCCTCAGAAGAATTTATAACTTTTAATCATTTACTTTTAGTGGTATGTAATACCTACAAGAAACAGCAGAAAATACATGAACCAGAGTTTAATTTAAGATGTTTGCTAGCTTAAGTCATTGACCAGCTTGAGTAAATTGATATGGCCTGACTATTATGCAATTACCACAAAGACTTGACTATCCTCATGCCTCTGTTATGAATTGCAAACTATATTTATTTCAAACACATTTTTGGAAACTTGAATAATCATCACTTCTCTCTAGGGACTAATATCTTGAAGAAAAATATTTCATCTTTATTAACATAAAGTGTTCATTTTGGCAAGGTTAATTTGCAATTTTTTCTTCCTTGCTAAGAATATCCAATGTTCTACCTTCAGAAGTTCTACAAACATAAAATTATTTCTTTCAAGAGTGGTTCTGCAATTACTTGAAGTAGTTAGAGTACTGCAGTCAGAGACATCTCTAATGTCATTCTATATAAAACTATTCACTTAGCTTTGTACTATAGAGTCAAACAAATGGGTAAAATCTGTTTTTCTCCGCATTAGCTGTATAACGTTGGACAAATTATTTAAACTCTTACTGCCTTAGTTTCCTCATGATTAAAATGAATATAACAAAAGCCTCATAGGGTTTGTGTAAGGATTCAATGAGACAGCTTATGTAAGATACTTAGCACAGTACTTGTCACTTGGTAAGCACCCAATAAATAAATCTTAGCTTTTATTAACTTTGGAGGATAGGATTTTGCTTGGGAAAAAAATCATTAAAAATGAAAAACAAACAAACAAAAAAGCTGTATTCCTACAGCAAGGAATAGATCAAGCATTGGTACCCATTGGGAAATATTGGCTTCGAGAAAAATTAGAACTCTTACCAGCTTCACACATTTTACCTTTGAAGAAATGACCTCATTGGTGGAAGAAAAAAACAAACCCCTAAAGATATAAATATCTAAATTCATGTTATTCATGAAATATAAGACCACAGCTTTTGATCAAGAAATATAAACATCTTCTTCAATATCTCTAATAAGTAGTGAGATTAATGCAATTCAATCTAAGGAAGACAAAAACAAATAAAAAGAAAAATAGAAATAATTATCCAGTTTTAAAGTTGAGATCTTTGACATAATCATTTAAAGAATTTAAATCTGCACTCAATTATTTTTTCCAAAACATTAGTATATATGAGATATACATCATATTTTACTTAATATTTAATGAAAAATGTATATAAACCATGATTTTGAAATACAGTTGATATGAAATAGCTTTCTTATATTTTCACCTTTTAAATGTGAGGAAGTACTTTAAATATACACAAATATACAGGAATGTATTTATTTACTTTCTGTTTAATTATAAAAATTCTTAAAGATTGCAGAACAAATCTAATAAACATAAATGACTTCTTCATAGGAGAAAAAGACCGTAGTTTAAAAGATTAACGTCCTTTTGGTTTCCTTGTTTTGGTTTTGTAAACCATAATTATTGCATCACACATAGTACATGGAACTGATTTTTACATCGGTGACGTTTTTCACAGACAAGACACGCAAATAAATGTGTGGCCTTCTCAAAAGCAAAGGACAACAGATCTAACAAAGTTCCAGAGTTCAAAGAAAAGCTTCTCAATGTGACATTTAATAGAATAGGAGATTGCACTTTAATAAATGTATATAGCAGTGCTTCTGTATATAGCAGATTTGTGTACCTGCACAGGATCACTTATTTACAATAGTTTACAGCACATTTGCCAAACCCTACATCATAGATGCAATTCTACTTCATACTTATATTCCAGTTTTCAAAGTTATATTCAAACAGGGTTATTATCTCTATTCCACATACACACAAAATGCCACCTACACACGAAAATAAACAGAAGTTACTTTCTCTAAGTTGCGTACTTCACCAAGCTCCCAGAGACCACAGAAATGCTAACTCCTCTTTTGCCCAGTAGCGTGAACACAGACAGCTGTTTTCCTATATCTGAGACTGTCTGAGAATCAAATTAATATGATTTTTTATAGGCAGGGATCCAGAATCATTCAGAAGTTGCCCTTCTCCTCTTTTTCACCTTCAGCTTCAATTTCAGGTGCAGCCCTACGGCTCCTCTGAGCTGCTACTAAATATTGAGGATGCCTTTTGTCGTTTCTAAGCTGTTCGCTTGTTGCAGAAAGCACATCATCTTGGAAATAAAAATTCACTTGAGCAAAGAAGTTCTCAGCAATCTCTTCTATCAGGAGCTGGGTGGAGAGTGAGAACCTTGCTACTTGGGGACTGCCGAAGCACAAATGGGCTGGGATATTTTCCAAGCCCATGATGCCTGGGAAACAGCCTGCTTCTGTTGGTCCGGATGACTGCCATTTTGAGGACAGCTGGAGGTTTAGAAACATGTTTCCACTTTCAAGATGTGGGAATCAACTTCTCATTACCTACCACTAGTAGAGAAGTGAAATTTAGTATTTTTGCTTTATTTACTCACTCTCACTGTATGCTGAAGAAGACATAGCCTATGTAAGAACCAAGATTCATTCATAACAGCTTCAACAGTTGGGCCCTGAACTGATTAGATTACGAAAGTATCAGAAATCCATCACTGATTTCATTAACGAAGAATCCAGCAAGACAGAATTTAATTCTTATTTTACCTTGTAATTTAAAAATAAAGCAAATTCCATAAGCAAATAAGCAATGCTATTTTTCCAACGTCAGACACTAAATTAATATTTTGAGAAGAATTTCTTCTAAGGAATTACTGTGGAAGGTGGGTGGGGAAGGAACACTTCTATGTTATGGAAAGATCCATAGTGCTCTTTATTTTTGCTGCTTCTGTCTCGTCTGTTTGTGCATTGTGGGTTTCTTTTCCCTCACTGTTCATCCAATATAACATTACTCTCTGGTATATAGTGGATATATGCAAAAATCACCAATGTTCTTCCTTTAAACAGATATAGTCTATTTTTACTCGATTATGAAAAATTCTGAATGTGTTAAGGCCGACAGAAAGAATTTCATAACTAAAAGAAGACCTACTTTCTGTGGTCTGTACCTTTTTGTTGCAACATAAAAACAGGAAAAGGCAAACAATTCTTATTCATAAATATCAATCGTTAGGTTTTTCTGTGACTTATACTTTCCTGTGAAATAGACAGGCTGCTGATCACAAAATCCCGTAGCGCCTTTCAGATCTGTACTTTAATTTTCAAAAAGGACAAATGCGAAATGGGTAAAAAAGAAACTACCATGCAGTTACTGAAAATTAATTTTTTTTCCTCCTGGAATCAGCTGATCTTTGAGCTGTCCAGTTTCCCCTGCTGGAGTTGATGGGGTCACTGTCACCTCAACCAACAAAGGAAGTGAAATTCCTTTCAATGGCTTTGTTGCTTTGGATGTTATCCAGTGGAGCAAGAAGAACGTTAAATTTGATTTCTGACAGATAAGCAAAGGAGGAACAACTTTGTAAATACTCTGATTTAAAAACATCTATTTACAGACACACATCGTCAGATCTTTGGGCTCAAAATATATCCTTATTTATTTAGCACATTCGGTATAATAAGGATAAGTACCACATACATCTTGCAATTTCTAACGTTAAACCAAATTGTATCCTTTTTTATGTCATACGTTCGTTATTTTGCAAGATCCAATTTCCTATTTCTAATAAATAAGAGATTTATTTCACCTGTCTCAGATTTAGCTCTGAACATATCTTTGGGTCAAGCTCCAATAAAACAACGACAAAAAATATTTTTTCTTAAAACACATGTTTTTTTTCCCACTAAAAAATATTCCTAGTGAATTTGTGGCTATTGGAAACAACATCAGAAAGTGGGGTTTAATTTAGAAATGTGGTGTAATAACAAAACACCCAGGTGTGAAACAGAAAATTTCAACTATCTAAATTATTTTGCTAATGTACATCAACATTTATATCTGAAGTAACTGGATTATGTGTTTTATGTTGTTGAGCTTTTTGACATATCTATAACAAAGTACTTGCAATTTACTGAGAGGTAAAAAAAAATATTGACAATTGTAAACGTGTTTACTAGTTTACATCATGTTTATCAACCCTGCGCTACTAGCAGTGTGAGAATTTAGCAGTAAAATTCAGCCAGGTTAGAATATTGAATACTGTTCTGTACTTGTGCACAACATAATTTCATTTCAATTTATGAAACCTTATTTCAATTCTGAAATTATGAGATTTGTAAAGTTAGTTTTGTAGAGAAATTGTGAGATTTGTAAAAGTTTAAGAAGATTTAGGAATATGAACATCAGCTATTGCATTGTATGTGCAAAGTAATTTAATAAAATAAGATGAAATACTCTTTAATAAAAACCCTACCAAATTGGAACTATATAAGAAAAAAAGCATTTCCAGAATTTTGACCTTAACTGTAAGCTCTCTCTGTGCCTCTCTTTGTCATCCTTTACACTGTTAGAAATAAGACAATAATGAAAAATTAGCACTAGGTTTTTTTCGGTGAGGAAGATTGGTCCTGAGCTAACATCTGTAGCCAATCTTCCTTTTCAAACATCTGTGCCAATCTTCCTCCATTTTGTATGTGGGACGTCTGCCATAGCACGGCTTGATGAGCAGTGTATAGGTCCACTCCTGGGATCTGAATCGGAGAACCCCAGGCCGCCGATGTGGAGAGCGCGAACTTAACCATTACGCCACCAGGCCGGCCCCAGAGTCAGTATTATTAACTGTTAACCAGTGATCCCTGGCTATAAGCTAGGTGTGATGTTAGGTGCTTTAAACGTGTCTCCTATTTCAAAGGTAAAGCCACTGCCTCTCCTATGTAATTTGGTTTAAAAGTTTTCGGAGTAAGGAGAAATAGCCACAAAGCTTGTCCAAGCTTATTCAAATCCCTGAGAAAAACCCACTTGATGGAATGAGCTTGGAATGTCACATTTTTACCATAATAACTTTGTGGATGTGCTGACATCCAGCCTCTTAGAGGTCCTTCTTCAATTCAGGACTCTTCCATTTACAGGGTGGTTTATGAGCTCCTGTAAATCAACTTTATGCTAAATTGCTTCCTTTATTGAAATAGGTTGGTTTTTTGTTTGTTTGTTTTTTGAGCCAATCTTAGGATATACAGTTATATGACAACATAAGGGATATAGGTCATCCAGAACAAGTTTGGTTTAATATTTACGTACCGCATTGTCTATGTAAATTTTGCAATGTGCATTCTAGAAATTATGAATTTTAATTTAATTATGGAAATTATAATAATTCACATTTTGGCCTATGCAAATGCATGAAGGACAGTATCAGTCTACAATGTGGTCTTTTTTCTTTTATGCTATGCATGCAAATTTGAATGTATGTGGATTACAGGTTGTGTTTCATGACTTATCAGAGCCTTAGATCAATTACAACAAAACTTCATCTCTCTTATTCCCGGAGATTTGCTTATGAGCAAACTGAAGTAAGAAAGCCAGTCTTTCAGGTTCATAAAGTTTCATCAAAGTGAGTGTTCTATGTAGTTTCTTGCCAGGTGATCACAGCTTTTTTTTTTCTTTTAACCTCTGTAGAAATTTAACAGTTACATTTCCTTTATATATTTTATTTCCCTAAATTGAGAATTTGGGAGATTTTTTTTTTTTAAATAATGCCATGCCCACCCCCACCCCAGCTGAAATGACTTATATGAATATGTACATTGAAGGTACATTTCGTAACATAAATTTACATATAAGCACTGTTTTGTTAACACTTTAGATTTTAGCTAAATCATTATGACATGGTCTATGTAAGATCTAATGACTCCAGTGGCATAAGATGTTACTTTCATTGAAATAAATAAAAATTTATAGGCATTTTAATACATATTTTACATACTTTTGTGAACTTCTAAAAGTGCATGAAATTTTTGTGCTAGAAATAATATATTAACTCAGATTTCCTAAATGTTACCTAGTACACCAAATCATGTCTGATTTGTGTGAGAGAATAGGCTCAGTCTCTCTAAAACGATTGGAAATATTTTGTGTTTTAGTAATTGTGTATCATTTTCATTTAAATGGATAACAAGTCTATATTTATAACTGCATTTGAAAATGAGAAAACTCAGAATATGTCTCCATCCCTCAAAAGAGAAATACCACTAGACCTTAAGGACTACTTCATTCATTGACTTAATACATTATACCTTGTTCATTTTTATTTTTAAAATAATTAGATAGTCCATCCCCTCCAGCACCCACAGAGTGCCACAAGAATTCATGTATATGCAATGAGTGCATGTGACAATAGACTTACAATACCTTACTCTGCCTTACAAAGACCAATATGAGCAGGAAGACATGTCTGAATTTTGGCACTAAGTAATAATATGACCTTGGGCATGTCATTTTTCTCCTCTGGCCTGAATTTCCTCACATTACAATGATTGGCTGGATAGGAATCCCAAGTGTCAGATTGGTGGCTGGTAGACAGAACTAGCCAACAAAGACGCTTTATTTGGTTGAATTTGAAGAGTGTTCATTGGACCTGAACTCCTGCAGAGCCCTTCCTATTATCTTGCTTCCAGCCACCCACACACATACAGTTACTGCCTAGTCTGGCACTGGGTTTATGATCACTGTACCAGAGATATTTCAGGATCTCTCCAGCCCTAACACTTCAAGATTTTTAATGTATCAAGCTTATTTCCAGGCTAGAATCTTATCCTGCATAATTCTGTGAGAAAAAGCTTCTATACAGACTGAGAACATGGACTTATGACACTTGAAGATTCCTTCCCAATATTAGGAAGGCAAAGAACGTTATATCCAATTGAATCAAAGAGACCATATAAAGGAGGGAAATTGTTGCTGGCATATATTTGCCAAAAAATTATACTTTTTCTGGTGTTGAATCTGTTCATTAATTTGAGAAATAGAAAGTATTTACAAATTTCAGCAAATATATCTGACTTTAAGGGAAAACAAACCTGCACAGTAAGCTTAGTCCAAAAAAGTCGATGTCAGGAAAAATGATAATGATGACTGATTTCAACTGCTGTGGAGGAGATAAATGGGTTATTCTATCGCAACTTACAATACATTGAATAAGTTATTCATTGATAAATGAATATAAATTTGAATGTCAATAATATAATAGAAAAAAGCAAAATAAAATTATTCACATTAATTTTATAACAGATAGGGAAGGTGAGTGACAGAATATACTTGTTTTAAAAGCAATATAATTCATCTTTAGTGAATGTCGACAAAATAGAGTCAAAATTACATCAAATGAAGACCTGTTGTACAGGCATTTAGCTAGGAATTTCCTGACTTTAGCCCTAAGATGGTTCAAGCAAACTAAAAGGAACTTAAATTGTACATGTTTATGGTACCATTCCCTCTTTATTTATTTATTTTTTGTTAGCTTGGATTAATATAATAAAAACCAGGTATTATATTGAGGGGCAATTGCAACACTTTGAAATGTTACATTGGAAACAATCAGATACTCTTTTCAGTTTTCACCCTTTTTTTGATGCTATTTTTGTCAATTTAAAGTTAAGAGAATAACTTATGAAGATAGAGCCACAGTTGAAAAAAAATCGTAGGTTGACTTTTTTCCTGAATTCAAATGAAATTTGCCAGTTGAACTTCGTGTCATAAGAGAATTCTTTATTCTATCCTCATATATTAAAAAATTACTTAAAATTAGAGAAAAAACCAAGTGAAAATAGAAAATATTTTGCTTTTATAAGAATTGTCATGGTAATGTCATTCTTAACCATCAACAGTTTGTCAGAGCATAAGTAACACAAGGCAGATATTACTTGATGTATTGGTATATAGAAAAGGAAAAAAATGTCTTCCATATAATGTTTATTGCATCTGGAGGTTTATAAATTTCTCAGCAACATTCTCACATATTTAGACTGACAGTACAAACAATATTAAAATTCAACAGAAAAAAATTCAACATTTTATTTACTAATCTTTAATGAAATACTCATTGATTTTCACATTTTAAAAAAAAAGAATATGATCTTTCAACTACTTCATCTGAAACCATTTGAAAATCAAAGTTGCTATCTGAGAAGCTATTTTCTTTAAAGTATATTTATATAGTTCTAAACTCCCTTGAGCCTTATTTTAGGAAAAGATCAGATTCGTCTTACCAAAGAGAAACTATATTAAGACTTAGCAAAGTAAGTTTCCACCATTTCAACCTGTAACATTGCCTTAATCTTTTCCATTTGCATTTCAAAACTTCTCCATCTCAAAGGCAAAAAAAAAAAAAAAAAAGTAAACATATCTTGTTTATACCTTCCCGCTGGCTGTTTTCAATTTCAGTGTATCTAGTTGCAAAAAAAAATCATCATTTTTAGCATTAACATTTATGGTTAAGGACCTAAGGCCATCCATCCGCATACATTGACATTCGGAAGGCCCAAAGCCAATCTTTAATACATGAACAGCAACATCAGGACCAGGTCTAAACTACTAAACAGATGAAGCCCAAGATACCAGGTGCCCTAGTTTCAGAGCAGCCACAATTTGTTTATACATCATTTTCAGAGAACCCTGCCAGCTTCCACCAGCCAAAGAGGAATGCCAGACATGTCACAATGCTGTAGATTAGCGCCGTAGCAAGAATAAAAAAGAGCTTGATTCAAATCTGAGCTACCGTCATGGCAAAATACACTTACGTCTCTACTTCTGCCTTTAGTTTGATGCTCTACTTGGAAAGAGGAGTTCATAAATTTTAAAGATATTACAACTTCAAACTTTCATTTTTAATACTTAGTCAAGAAAAGGAGACTCAATTACTGTCATCTTTGAGAGTTGTTATAGCGGATAAAATGAGAATTAGACAAAAATCCATTTTACTCTATACTCTCTGGCACAGTACTTTACAAATGACTTTCAAATATGTCATCTCATGAAATTTTCTGAACTGTTCTCAGAGGCAGGCCTGGCTCTTAGCCCCAATTTGGAGACAAGGAAACTGAGACAGGTGGTTGATTCTCCTAGGGTCGTAGAACAGAGGTTAACTCGCACTAAACCAGACATTTTGGTACCAAGCTCTTTCCACAGCCCAACATTGCTGTTCTATAATACATAGTCCACCCTGATGAATTCCAAGAATAAGTGGTCATGTAAATCAAATACTAGAATATTGAAAATTATCTTTTTACTGATTTATTATGTTTGTCATAAATAAATTTACCTCTTTCTGTCTGTTCTCCATTTTCCTGACTGAGCAAAACCCGATGTCTCTCATTCATTTTTAACATTCTTGAGATTTCTCAAAGTGTGTGTACCTTATGTATATATTCATTTCTCCTGGGATTTCACTTCTCCTGTGTCAATGTTTTCAAAGTGGGTACCATAGAGCCCTACATGTTTTTCAAAGGTACTTCAAGGACCACTGTGGAAGATCAGTTGTGGGGGGCTGACCAGGAGAGATTTTGGACACTCCAACTTGCTTTTATATATTGAGATTTATACATAATATGTAGATTTAAAAAAGGATTTCGTGGAAAGAAAGAAAGAGAGAGAGAGAGAGGGAAGGAGGGAAGAAGGGGAGGAAGGAAGGAACAGGAAAGAGGAGGAGAAAGAGAAGAAGGAGGAGGGGTGGAAGGAAGGAAAGTAGGAAAGAAGGAAGGAAGGATGGAAGGAAGGCAAGCTAAAAGACACTATTCTAGACCATGAGAGTGTTAATATTAATGAGAAATCTGAATTTGGAATCCTGAAGCATTAGTCCTGAGGTCTTCATGAGACAAGAGATATTGAGTCAGAGAATGGGATAAAGTGTTCATAATACTGGATCCTGTCCCTTGTGGTTTTGGTGACCTGTTTGACATCTTAGGAATACAGGTAGGCTCTGAATCTCTTAAAAGTACACCCAATAAGCTTTTCCTCTGCAGGTGACAGGGCTTTACCATAGGAAAAGTCTGTACAGTACTTCAGAGATGATCCAATTTCTTGGAAGCCCCCCAAGGGGCTTGAATAATACAAAAGTTACACTTTCTCTGACACAAGTCTTTCTCACACCTATGTTTCTGGCACCAAACATGCTCATAGAAAGAAAGAAAAAAGAAAGCTCATTTTTTCTATACTATTCCACCAGTGGTGGCAGTGAGAGATATCGTCTAAAACTGTGGTTCTCAACCAGGAGCAAATTTTGCCATCCCCTACCCACTAGGGGACATTTATCAGCGTCTGAAAGCTAGTATCTAATGGGTAGAGGCCAGAAATGCTGCTGCTAAATATTTTGCTTGCACAGAATAGTCGTCCCAAACGGAGAACTATCCCAACACAAGTGTCAGTAGTGCCGAGGTTGAGAAAGTGATCTGCGAGCACAGAACCATGAAGTTGAGTGCTATAGTCACTGTTTGGACTCCTTCACATAACTCTATATTCTTCCACATCTGAGCTTCACAGTGATTTTATGACAAGATTTCTGCTATGGGTGTAATTGATTATAGATGGGCTAGATGAAGCAGAATAAACTGAAACACATCTGTTTTCCAGGGAGAAAGTAGGAAATTAAAGAGAAAGTATGGAGGCAAAATGCCATTGGTCCAGATAGCTCTGGTATTGCCAGTCATTTTGGAGACCGTTTGAAACAACATCCCCCAAAGCCATGTTATTATGTTTTGCACATCTCTAAATTTAGTTAAATTGAACGTATTCCTCTTTACAGACTCTTTGACACGCTTTTTTGATGTTTCTGAGATTCACCATGTTGTTTTGTGTAGCTATAACTTTTCTAATTTCATTGCTATATAGTATCCCATTGTATGGATCTATTCCAGTTTATTTTTCTATTCCATTACTGTGCATATTTGAATTGTTTCCAGTTTTCTACTATGAAAAAAATTCTGCTAAAACCTTTTTTTGTGTGTCTTTTGGTGTACTTATGAAAAAAATTCTCTTGATATATGCCTTAGAACAGAGTTCCTAGGTCATAAGCTATAATTATATTCAAGTTTATTTGCCATTATTAGGTCAAAAGATTTTCCAAAGTGATTGTGTCAATTTACATGACCACCAATATGTTAAAAGTGTGCTGGAGATCCACTTCACCAGGATTCGATATTGTCTGACTTTTAAATTCTTAAAAATTTAAATTAATTCATTTTGTCTTAATTATCATTGCTTCAATTATGCATTAGTTTGAGCTTTTCCCCTATACTAATTAGCAATTCTTGATTTGATTCTCTTTTTGTTAAGTGCCTGATGAAATTTTGTCCAGTTTTCTAATGATTATATCTCTTTGCCTAGCTATTTTGCAGAATATATACATATATTCACACATGTATTCTAAATTCTAATCCTTTGTGAGTTTTATGTGTATCAAACATTGTCTTCAATGTGGTGGCTTATCTTTTAACTCTATTTATGGTGACTTTTGATACAGATGTTCTTTTTCATGTGTTAAAATTCATCATTATTTTCTTTTATTGATTGTGCTTTTTTCATCTTGTTTAATAAAATTCTTTCCTACCTTAAGTTCATAATATATCCAAATATATTGTCTTGTAAAAGTTTTATAGCTTTGCCTTTTACATGGTTTTTTATTGTCCTGGAATTAATTTTTTTGAAATGTGAGATAGGGTCCATTTTTTTTTTTTTGTATCAATAACCAATTCTCCCAGCTTCGTGTAATGAAAAAGCTGTCAGTCTTCACTGATATATAATAACAACTCTGCCATAAATCAAGTTTCCATGTTAAATAGGTCTATATCTGAACTCTATATTTTGTCCTATTGGTCATTTACTATATTCCTTAATTAATCATACAGTCTTAATTACTGTAGCTTTATAATTAGTCTCAGCATCTAGAGGGTAAATTATCCCCCCTTTTCGTTCCTCTTTAGGCCTGTCTGTGCTACTCTTGGCCCTGTGCTCTCCCATATCAATTTTAGAATCAGCTTGTCAAGTTCATACACACACACACAAGAAGGCACATATCTGTTGGGACACTGATTAAGTTTGCATTGAGTGTTTAGATTAATTTTGGTGGGAAACTGTCATGTTTCCAAGACTTTCTTTTTCACGTCCTTCAGTAAAGTCTTTTAAATAAAATATTTCAAAAATATTTTAATATATTTATTCCTAGATTATTTTAATATCTAAAGTTATTAGAAAAAGTAGAAAATATATTTTCTGCTTGTTTTGGGGTCATAGAAATGCAATTGATTTTTGTATATGAATTTTGTATCTAGTCACAATAAGAGCTTTTTAAAATTCCAATAGCCTATCCCTTAAATTTTTACAATTTAGAAAATAATGTTTTTTATTTCATCCTTTTCAGATCTTATATTATTTTCTTCCATTTCTTTCCTTACTGTGCTCTCTAGATCAATATTATCATCATAAATTATGATGTTTGTTCTAGATTTTGGGGGGGCATATATATATAATTTATAAAAGTAAGAGAATGACTTTGGTTTTTTAGTTTGCCAATATTTTTGTTTTGTTTTTAAGAAATCCCATCTCTGCATTTGATTTTTTTTCTTTTAATCTGTAAATGTAGTGAATTGAATTATACTACAAATGTGGTGAAGTTGGAACAGCCAACTTGTTTTCTAGTTTCACAGGTCTACAGTTGGAGAGAAACTTTTCCCCTGAACAGGTTATACCCAAAGTCTTACGATAACTAATCTAGATGATTTAGATGATGAGATTTGGGACTTCTGAGATGATGAGACCTAGATGAGATTTTTGGGCTTGAGTTAATACCGCAATGGGTTGAGAATTTGAGGGACATTGGGATAGTGTGAATGTATTTGGCTTGTGTGATGGATATGACTCTTTGGGTGCCGTAGTGCGGATGCTAGTAGGCTGAATAGCATAATTTGTTATAGCAGCAGCAATAGTAAATAAATGCTTCTACCCTATTCGATTAACTAGCTCTTTATTTTACTTTTTTAGTGGTTGTCAGCTTTACAACAGGTATCTTCAAAAAATATACTATCCCTTCATGTCAAATATAAGAACCTCAGAAGAGTATATTTTCCTTTCTACTGCTTGTTGTTTTTGCTATTGTTGTATTATATTTTACTGCTAAATGTTATAAATCCTATAACTCTTATGGTATTTGCTTTAAAAAGTCAGTTATCTTTTAAAGAAATTTTGAAAATGAGAAAAATGTACTTTATATGTATCCACACATATACTATTTACCATGCTATTTATTCTTTGCATAGAAATAAATTCTTTCATGTTATCATCTAATATTCTTTTTCTTCTGTCTGAAGAACTTATTTTAACATTAATCTAGTGCAGAACTGCTAGTGTTAAATTCTCTCAACTTTCGTCTTTCTGAAAATGTTTTTGTTGCGTCTTTATTTAAAAATTTTTTTTTGATAATTCTTGGTTCACAGTTTCTTTTGATTTGTTTCAGCATGTTAAAGAAGTTGTTCCATTGCTTTCCTTGCTCATAAGTTTCAGACAAGAAAGCTGTATTCATTTTTATCTATGTCCCTCTGTGTGCAATGCAGCCAAGGAGATATTTAATAAGCATTTTTACTCTCTTTCCAAAATTTTAAATACCCACAATCTCTCCAATTTCCAACATTCTTTGTGCATATGATAGAACTGTTGTGTGTTTTAGTGCTGTCTTATGTATTATTTTTATTCCTTGTGCCATTAGTATTGTTGTCTTATGAAGTCAATATTTATCTAGACTTACCTATATATTTCTCAGTTTATTTGCTTTTTATTCCTTCTCGCATCACAGACTTTCCATTTGAGATCACTTTCCCTCTGCCAGAAATAAACCAGAATTTTCTCTAGTGAGATTTGTTTGTGGCACTCTCTCTCAGTTTTTATTTGTTTTAAAAGATTTCGTTTGCTCTTTTTCTTGAAATATATTCTCAATTTTCAGATATTTACTCTCAGAGTATTGGCCATTGAATTTGCTTTCTTCTGTCTTTCTCCATTTCTTTTGAGAATTCAGTTGTTGCAATTGTCGCTTCTCTAAAGCTAACCTATCCTTTGTCTCTGGCTGCTTTTAAGACTTTTTTTCTTTGTCTTTGGTGTCTGGAGTTTCGCTTTGATGCACTTGTGTGTGTTTTTATTTTTTAATCTTGTTTAGGATTTGATAGTATCTTTGCCCCAGCAACCTGGTGAAAAAAAGTGAGCCTGAAACATATACTAAGTAGTCATGCTTTAATTGGGAAACAATACTCCAGAATGGAAAGAGTAAGGGAAGAGCAAAGTGAGGCGGGAAAGAATGAGAAACAACACAAGATGATGCATCACTATTCTGGTGACGGATTCATGCGACGTGACAAACTACAGCCAGTAGTTTGGCAGTTATGTCTGCTCAACTACTCAGGACATCTCCAGATTGGCTATTTTCTCCAAACTGCCTCAGAGCAGTCCATGGAGGGAAGAGAGGAGGAAATACAATTGTACAGATTGCTCTTATTTCTTGTATCCTATTGGTCAAACTTTGCCCTGCTTGCAGATTAAATCATCCAGCCCCTTTGGCAATAGATTAAAAAGCCAGATCTCCCATCACACAGTGTAGCAGTTCATATGAGGCAACAGTGGCAGAGAGAGCCAGAGGCTTAAAAATCAGTCTAGCTGTGCAGTGTCAACCAAAAGTGAGGAGCTAATAGTTCCAAACAAGCAACTAGTGACCCAGGAATGGATCTACAGAGGTCCACCCTGTGTCTATCAATCATTGGTGGTAGAGTTTGAAGGAGAACAAAGGGCTAGGCATCTAGGAGACAAATAAGGCTGAGCGTATCCAGGAAGTACATTAAGGTGTTTCTGATATAATTGGAGTTCTTCTATAGATGGTGTCACTCATTAATTCTGGAAAATTCTCAACCATTATTAATTCAAATATTGCTTCTGCTATGTTTTTTCCCCGCTCTTTTCCTCTTTTGGAATATTAATTAAAAATTATGCTCTCTTATCTCTTTCATATTTTCCACCTTTTCTCAGTGCTGCATTCTGGATAATTTCCTCAACACTAGCTTCCTATTTGCTAATTTTCTCTTTACTAAAATAATTTTCTGTGAAATATTTTCATTGAGTTTTTTAATAGATTATTATATTTTTCATTTCTTGAAGTCCTATTTAGATCTTTATGAAATCTACTTGGTCATTTTTTATACTCCCAACTTTTTACTAGTGCTAATTGGCTCTAATAGTGTCAATCTCTTTTTGATTCTTTAATTATATCATGTATGGTTAGTTTATATCATGGAATTATGGAATTCTCATAATTATGACTTCTGGCATCTTTCTGTATATAATTTTTTTCTTTGTTTTGTTATTACTTCTCACTCATGGTACCTTGTTTTTTGTTTTATAATTTTTGCCTGAGAGCTCATGATTTTTGGAATTTATCTGTGAAATTCCTTAAGCTTGAAATGAAGTTGTGTGTTTCTGCAAAGAGAATTTACACTTACTTCTTTGAGGGACCTGGGTCACTATAAGTCCAGGACAATTTAAGATGTTTTGTTTTGTTTTGTTTTTGGACCAACTAACTAGTATGAATTTCTGTTGCAAACCTATGGTGTGAGCAATGGCTTGTAGCAATGAATTCTTAAGGAAGATTATTTTTCCCTAGTCCAAATTTTGATACAGCATTTGTTATTTCACACTCAAAGGTGGGAAGAGTGTTGTTTATTTCTAGTTCATAAAATAGTGCCAACTTTAGGAGGGCTTTTTTTAAACTTTTCCCTATTGAGAGGGCCCTGGGTTTTGTCTGATATCCCTCAATCCCCCAAACAACCATAAAAACTAAAGTTTAAATTTACCTGAGCCCTCAAGGTAGAAGCCGTCTTCAGTTTTCATCTTTTGACTGGAGTGGTCTGCACTTTCTTGCCAAATTATTGAGACCCTAAAGAAAGTTATTTTATTTTAATGTTTCTTCAGCAAGAAAGCAAGCAAGTCAGGGCTCCCGTAATGCCTCATCCCAGAAAGTGGAAATCTACTTCACTTTTAAACAGCATGTTTGCTTTCATGGAGGCAATGAACTAATCAATAAATACTATGCCTACTATCCGTATTTTGGTGAGTTCCTACCGTTTTAACTATTAGAGAAAGAATAACTCTCAGATTCTGCAAGAGGAATTTCTGGTACAGTGTTTCTACCATATAGGTCATCATGATACTTAGAAAAAAATTTTTTTTTCTTAAGATAGAACAACGGGGCTTGAAAAGGGCAAGTTATTTTCTAAAGGTGAATAAAAAGAATATGTTGGAAAAAGCCATAGTAGTAAAATGGAAAATCCCAGTGTAAGCTTCAAACACACTCATGTCTACCCAATGAGAAACAATTGTTCACCTGCAAATTACATTTTCTCAACTTGCATAATGATTTCCCATGAACCAACAGCCACAGCCTACTTTTGCGATGGCAAAATTGATTCCTGCATTGCATCCAAGTGAGTCATTCCTGCATGAGGTAGGCAAAAGGTTTGAAGTTAAAACACCTTGACCAATAAGAGCTCAAAACGGATTTAATTGCAAGAATCTAATTATTCACCCTAAAGATCCTGCCCCAATGTCTTTAAAGTAAATGAGGTTTCTTTTCTATCTCTGTACCTACACCCAGGAAAGTTAACAACTTATTTGAGATGGCACTTTGTAACGAATACTTAACAAAAAAGATATTGCAAAATTATCCAAATATAACTAATTAACTCCTAATAAGCCCTCTTTTTTGTGTAAAATTCCATGAAAATATAAGCCCCCCCAAAAGTAATAATATGTAAAATGTCATTTTAATAATTTTACTGTCATTACTACTGTAACTGTGGCATAAAATATACTGTACCTCAGTGGGTATTCTAGTTTCCCAGATTAATTAGGTTATTTTGTTAGAATGTACACACCTTGAAAAGAAATTTCATGGACATGATAAAAAATCATCTCACAAAAGTCAGAATCAATCACTTCCCATGAGACATTAATGGTAATATCTTAATTGATGCTAAATTAGTGTATAAAATGTACATTGAGCTCACTTTGCTTGCTAAATTTGTATCCAGGGAAAACTATCCAAAACCCTTCAGAATGTTGTCCCACTTTTGTCATCTTTATGATTGAATGCTTTTATTTGGTGCTTACAAAATACTGGCTATTTGGATCAGATTTTTTTTTATTTCAAATGACAATAGAGAAAATATTGCCAAACTGACAATTTAAATTGAAACGGAACAAACTTTCATAGTATAGAACTGAAGAAAGAAACTTAAAGATTAGTGGATCCAGGTCCCTCATTTTACAGATAACTAAAGAGAAGTCCAAAGTTACAAAGTTAGTAATGGCTGGATCAGAACCTAAGATTTCTGGTACTCAGCACTCACTACTTCATAAACCATATCATAATCTACCCAAAATTACATCATTTAAACCTACTAAGTATCAGTTTCACTTGTGCTTGTGATTAAAAATTTAATCACAGAGAAAGCATAAGCCCAAAAGTGAGGCATGAATATCAGTGTTCTTTGTGTTAAGCTCACCCTGAATTCCGTACAGCCTGAGGACTTTCAACATTCAACTCAAATATCCACTCTATATTTGTGCTGAAACAAATCACAACCAGCTTTGTGAATTTACCGGAAGCAAGTGACATGCATGAAGAATGAACCCAATCTACTCTCATTGCTTTGAACGGTGACTAGAAACCTCCTTGACGACATTTTTACATAAATCAAACAGAAAGAGTGCACTAACCCTTATCCAGAAACCATCTTTTGGAAATTACTATTTTTATGAAAATTCATGGAATCACAGAACATTAAAAGCACCTCGAGATGATCTAATGAACCTACTTGCTTCATTTGATAGATGAGAAGACTAAAGCACAAAGAGGTTAAGATCCTTGACCAGAGTCATGCAGTTATTTATCAACAGAACTGAAATTAAAATTCAGATTGTCTGACTCTGGCCACTTGTTATTAATTCTTTTGTTTTCAGAGATAATGAAGACATTAAATCACATAATTTTACATCCCCTTCAATCATTCTTTGGAATGTTGTGTTTCATTCCTAGTTCAAATCATGAAATGATTGTCTTGGCTTTTAATTCCAGTACCCAGATGACATTAGTGTTATGATTAAGGCCTCAAACTGTTTTCTTTCATTTTGTTATCTGCTCTATTAGCAATATCTGCAAGCAAATAATCATATTTATAACATTTTCAAAACTGAAGGGTACTCTGATGCTTTAGGATCAGAGTTCAGTTTGCACATCCCTGAAAAAAGAAGCAAGGCCATGCTACTTCTGCTTACAAGTGTGACATAAAAACACCCGCAACCAGAAATCTTCTTCATTTTCATACTGTAAAAATGCTTGCAAATGTTTCTCCTTTCTACGATGTCTATCCTGCCTCATTTTAAATCTTTGACTTATATGAGCAAATTCCCACATTCTTAGATTCAGCTTGTGCTGAAGTTTTAATTACCCCATCAAAACACAGTACTAGTATATTGGTTGATTTTACACTCTGTTTTTGAATACATTAACTGCTAAATATAAGGATATTCTTAAACTTTCTTGTAAGTAATGATTAGAAAAATTAGCAAAATTTGAATGTACAGTGCCAAGCACAATGTTCACATTCTTATAACCACAACTTTTATGCTAGTTTTCTTCTACCCAACCACATTTCTTAAATGTTATGGAAAGTCAACAAAGATTTTTTAAAATATAATTTAATATTCAATTTTATATTGCATGCAATCATTCAGAAACGTGTCCAGTGAAGAAAGTTGCCTGAAATCATTTAGACCCAAAATAACAAGTCAGGTTGGGTAGCATTAAAAAACTAAAGCATTTCAGTAATAGAAAGACCATGGAATCCCAGGCCTATGACCATTACTTGGTCCTAGAATCTTGACTCTGGAAGCAATTGTGCAGGAGCTTGTGTTAGTTTCCTAGGTCTGTTAAACCCATCCAATAAATTTTTCATTCCAAGTTCTGCACTTTTCACTTTTCGAATTTTCATTTCATTCTTTTTATAGTTTTTATGTTTCGCTGAGATTGCTCATCTGTTCATTCATTGTGACTGTTTTTTTCTTTAATTCTTTGAAAGTCCTTTCTGCTAATCTCAACATCTTGGTCTTGGGTCTATTTCTTTTGATTGATTTTTCCCTTGAATATTAATTGTATTTTCCTCTTTCTTCACATGTCTAATACTTTTAATTTCATACTGGAAATTGTGGATGATACTTTTTAGGAACTCTGTATTACAGATTCCTCATAAAAGTGTTGATTTTTGACCTAGCAGGCAATTAAATTTTTGATTGAATTGTACTTGTGGAAGGATAATTTTAACTTTGCTCTTGTGGCTCTGTATTTGTTTTGCCTCTCTTCTAATGTGGACCCCTTAGTCCTGAGACAAAGTCTTTATTTCTAAGGAATAAAGAATTTCTAGAAATTCAATGAGTTCCTGAGGTGTTTATCAAGCCATTCTAACTTGACAGGACTCATGTTCCAAACTCAATCTGTCTCATGATGGGCAATAGCTAAAATCTCTGTTCAGTTGTTTTCCAGTTGTTGCTTTCCACTGGTCTCCTTGTATTCCTTTCATGAATGCATGGAGCCAGCCAAAAATATGCTGAATGTTTTAATGTAGATTTTGGAGCTCCTCTCCTCTGTGTTTCCCTTCTATTTAAGATTTCCCACCTTCATTTCCAGATATTGTGAATCTCCTGAACTCTGTCCTCTAGATATCTCAAATCAATAAGGCAGCACTTTCTGATTGAGTTCTTGATACTGCAGCTTAAGAACTGGAGGGTGCCTTTGGGGGAAAAGCTCTATAACCATGGATCTGTCCTAATATGGCTTCCTTCTTCTAAGGGTTAAATACCTTCCAGTTTCTGCCTGCTTTTGGTCTCTTTCCAATACCCTCAAATAGTTGTTTTTCTTCTTTTTATTTTTTTTAAGAGTTTTAAATTCCTATTTATAGGATGGTATTTCCTTGCAAGCATTTATACCATTATCCCTTCTGGACTTCTCTTGAATGAGAAATAAATAAACTTTGATGTGATTTAATCCACTATCCTTGGGTTTTTTTTACTACAGAGCCAAGCTTAATCTTAGTGAACACAACTAGAGTCAGAATACCTTCCCTAGGGAATGAAAAATCAGTCTCGTGATGAACTCGAGATAGGAGACAGAGTGGGTTCCCTGGAAAGACAGGTGCTTCAGACGCCAGTTGCTGGAACTGCAAAAAGCAGCCAGCAGAGAAAAAAAAAGGTAGTTTTGCCAGCTTTGGTGGTAAAAGGGTCTCATAAAATTATCTCATAAATTCATAACAGGAAAAACCTAAATAGGGCACTTTGAAATGCTTCCCTTTTTTACACCTTCAATGATCACAAATTCCAAATTTAAAAGATTTTCAAGACATAAAATATGCTGTCTCAAAGTCATAACGTATTCCAACTGTTTATGCCACCCAATTGTTGTTTAGAAAAACATGCTTACTATCCCTATGCACCGTTCAGAATGCAAGATGACTTTTTGGTTGTATTTCCTTTTTTTCTTCTAGACTGGATTTATTTTTGTTTTTACTTGCTTGAATATGTTAGCAGAATGACTACCCAGAGTGATTTGCTCTCAACTATGTGTGCAGATCCGCAGATACACACTCACACACAGAATATCCTTACCTGGGATTCCCAACTAAGACGAGAAACAGAAGCCTGGACACAGAAAATGATCAAAAACCATTGGCTGCTACATCCCTGGCACAAGGATGGGGCACCCTCAAAGCTTTTACCCCTTCATACCTTCCACTCCTTCCCAGACATTGAAAGACAAGGGAACATGAGACAACTGCAGTGAACTGGATGGTGGTGTCATGGTTGAAAACTGCAAGTGGTGAGAGAGAAAAAGTGACATTAGAGTTGTTTATATCTACTCAGTCGCTTTGCTAATCTCTTACTAAGTAAGAAGGTAATTTGAGTTGATCATATGCAATCAAGTTTGCTTTCTGAATACGTTCAGTCCCTGCCATGAGTTTGGGAAAACTCTCTTTGTCAAATTGGAATCTCTTTATGGAAGAATAGTACTACATTTTGTTGTTGTTATCACCTGTCCCGAAGAAGTTGAGAGATGAGGAAACAAATTTCTTATTAAACAATATTTTCTTTAGCTTCATTTCTTATATATCTCATTGCTACAGTCCCCTAACCTTCTACCACTATTGCCACTTTGTACTAAGGAAAGTCACTAAGAGAGTTCTGCACTGAGTAATATTTATTGACATCTTGCTACCCTCCCACCCATAACAGAGTCACCCTGTGGCCAGAACATTCCTCTCTCATTCTCTCAAATCCCCCACACTCCACATGCAAACACACCACACACACAAAAATAACACGAGGAGGTTTAACCTTTTTTATTTCTGTCAATAGAATTGGAAAACAAAGTCCTTGGTTTATCATATGTATAAAATATTTCCAAAATGGTTACAATGTGTACATATTATCATCAGCTCTGCAAGTTCTTCTCCCCGCCCACACTCTCTGCAGCCTGCCAGGTTATCCTCTGCATGCTCTGTGCTTTAGGTTCAGTCACCTCTGAAGCACAAGCAACACCTGCAGCAACCAAGCAGGGCATTCCTTCAGTCTGTATGTAAGAGTTAATTGCAATCCCACTCCTTGAAGTACTGCCACAATTCCCTGCTTCACTGAGGAGTCTTTGATATCAACCTACTGCTCTTGGAAAGATTACAACTCGTGCACTTCGATTCCTCTAGTCAGGGAGCAGAAGAACACCAGGTATGAAAGCAAAATTGCTTTCTGTGCAGCTTAGGAACTCCACACCTCTCAATTCCCATGTTAGGTGTGCTGTAAGCTGGGGAGCGTGCCTGTCTCTGAAATGTAGAGCTTCACTTGTAGTTTCAAAGCAAGTTTTCAGTTCTGATGGATAAATGTCTGGCATATCTGTTGCAACTTACTGAGGAGTTATGATCTGTATACATTGGCGCTACTGACTCACCACCAGTAGGATATGATCTTTGAAACATTTATTTCCGAAAGAAAGAATCTACTTAAACTGTTTCCTCCACATTAATTTCTGCATAGTCTCTTTGAAAAAATGGAAGTCATCTTGCAAGAGAGTTAGCCAAAGTCTGGCCAAATTTTTCTCTGTTACCTATGGACCTACTAACTTAGAGTCATTAGAAACATGTCAAAGGGCCGGCCCAGTGGTGTAGAGGATAAGTTTGCGCACTCCACTTCAGTGCCTCGGGGTCCACAGGTTCTGATCCTGGGCACAGACCTACGCACCACTCATCAAGCCATGCTAAGGTGGTGTCTCACATAGAGCAACTGGAAGGATGTACAACTATGACATACAATTACCTACTGGGGCTTTGAGGAGAAAAAAGGAAAAAAGGAGGAAGATTGGCAACAGATGTTAGCTCAGGGCCAATCTTCCTCAAAAAAAAAAAAAGAAAAGAGAAGAAAAGAAACATGTCAAGAGTGAGTAAGTAGTATAAGAAAATATCAAAATGCCTTGACCTGTTTGAGGTGTCTATAGAGTTTAAAGGAATTTAAATTATTTTTGGTTGCTTAGGAATTTTAAGGAAAAAGGCCTTATTCTGGAACAATTTCCATTTTTAAAACCTCTTTATTTCACCATTTGACAAAAAACCAGTAGTAATCATCGCAATGTCTTTGTTCAAACATTAAAACTTCAAATGCCCCTCAGTTACGTAAACACAAGACTTTTGGGACTGCAGTAGAGGCCACATGGTTGCTTTGGCAGTTGGCTTTCAGATGTGTCTCTAGCATATTATTTTCTCAAGCTGGGATACTTGGAATACCTATATTAGAATCCCTCAAGGTGTTTCTTTTTCAGTGCAGATTACCAGGCTATTTCTCAGAACTGCTGCATCAGGATCTTTGAGTTAGGAGCTCTGAAATCTGTATTTTATTTATTTATTTACTTTTTTGCTGAGGAAGATTCACCCTGACCTAACAACTGTGCCAATCTTCTTCTATTTTGTATGTGGGTCGCTGACCCAGCATGGCTGCAGAGGAGTGGTGTAGGTCCATGCACAGGAACTGAACCTGGGCCGCTGAAGCAAAGCACACCAAACTTAACCACTAGGCCACAGGGCTGGCTCCTGAAATTTGAATTTTTAATAAGTAAGCAGGTAATTCTAATGAAAAATTAAGCTTTAAGGGTCAGTTCTAGAAGCATCTTACAGCAAAAAGTGTTGCCTGTCTATATTTCAAAAAAAATTAAGAAGTGGACTTTTAGAATTTAAGTCAAATTTACCTGGGATTTTCCAGATAAACGCATTTGTAGATAAAAACCTACAAGAAGACAATTTTTTAAGGTGCCAAAGTGGTTCTGTCTCTATTTGGTTTGCCTGTTAATTTTATATTGAAAATAAAACAAACAAGCAAACTGAAGCAAAATATATCCTTGTATCCTTATGTTCACTGATGATTAGTGATTTTTTTTTTTTTTTTAAGACCACACAGCAAGTTAGAGACAGAACTAGGAGTGAGCCTGGCAATAGCAATATTCTTCAGGATTTTATAGTCCTTTTCATCTTCAAAGAGCTTTACAAAATTCTCTAATTAGGCTCACACGTTCTGGCTCCTAGCTGTGGTCTCTAATCATAAGACAGCATACCTGCTCTTCGTTCCTTAGCTCTGAGCAACATGACATTCCTAATCATTACTAAATTAAAGAAAAAAGTGTTTGTAATAATTTCAACTTAATTAATGACAAATCTGGACATTTCTTTAAACACAAGTCCAAGTGCCTGAGCCCTAATCTATAGTAGTAAAGTTTGGCCGTTATTTATTCAGAGCCAAGATAAGTTTTAATTGCAAAATTATCTGTAATTAACTGCAGTGGTTAAAATAGTTGTATTTCTGACCAACCTAAAATATTATTTGAAAGGATTTCATTTCCTTAAAAATAAAGCTTTAATTTTACATATCCTTTACTATTTTACAAAATCATTTTTTAGCTAACTGTGCTTTTTAATAAACTTTTAGGTACATGTGAGATAGATTTGTCTTCAAAATGAGAACTAAACACGGCAATTAGGAAACCTATATTTTATTTTCATTTCTGTCACTAACTAGTTGCATGACATTGGACAAGTCACTTATTGTTTCTGGATCTTGGTTTCCTCCTTTGTCAGTTAAGGAGGTTTCTTCCAGCTCTGTGACCCCATGAGTAATTGTGTGCATCTCAGCATGTCTTGCACGCATGACTGCTTGACTGTCTAAAGCCCCTCTAGCCTCTTCTGTCATCATCAGGTGTGTGCAGAGCTTGAGTATCAGAAATAGCTACCCAGTCGTCAGGCATTTCATCCCTTAGCCATGATAGAGCCAATTACATAGCAATAGAACAGGTCAAAAACACAAGCAACTGAACATGAGTCTTGCCTAACGCATTTCTTTGGTTTACCCAGTGTTGTATGGAGAGAGCTATGGAGTCACCTAAATAATGTCACTTGAGTCCTTGGAAGAATTTTCCTTCCCATCATCTCTCCCCACCCCCTACCTGCTAGCAGAGTCCTTCTTCAGAATTAGAGTTTCTTTATTTTGTTAGGTCTGTTAGGAAAAAGCATAAAAATAAACTGCCATTTTAAGCTTTATCAAGTACTCACACCCTGGAGTGAGGGGGATGTCGCATCCTTTTCTGAGATCACGTGTTGAGATGGAGAATAAGGTGAAAGCTTTGGTTCAGGGGAGGATGGGTGTTAAGGGAAGGGGCATGATTTCCATCAAACCAAAGAGACAACAAGAATGTGAATGATGAGAATGGAGAAGGCAGGAAAATAATCTTCATGTGTTATCATTTAGGAAAGGGAAAGCCCTCCTGCCCATGTGATAATAGCAAAGAGAAAGTATGGCCTGACCATGAGGACTGATGATTGTGAATAGGGTTCCCTGCATTTGCTACCTCTTGGGGCATATTCCTTTCAGGCCTAGACTGTGTGCCAAAAATATATATATATATTCAAACAAGTCAAAGTCCCCCAACCCTATGACTCTGTGTGTGTATATCTGTTTGTGAGGTGTGGCAAAGAGCAGAACACGAACTCCCAAAACAATTTCACTTTAACACAAACATGTCACTGAGCGCAAAGGCAAGTGAATAAAAGGATTGAGTCTTCTCTTAATAAATGACTGTGGCATGAGTTGCAGCACAACATAATATCTGCATAGATAATCGTGTTTGCTGTTGTTGATGCTGTGAATTCTCCCTTTGATATAATCTATCTCCTCGGGTATCTCAGGTTGGAGATGGTCCAAACAAATATTGGTAATAACCTCAGAAACAACATGGGAATTCAAAATATTCCAATTCAAAGTTTTACTCATAGTGGAATCTTTTGAGAAGGAAAGTCACTGCAATGGGCTCATGTTTTGATAAGCTGATGAAAGGGCACTTTCCTTTCAGGAGAATGTTCAATTAGGCATTAATAATGGTTCTTTGGCCAAACACTTTCACCACAACAGTTCCATGTTCACGTAACCCGGTCTGTGAACAATGATGGTTTTAGGGTAACCATATTTAGCAAATAAAAATGTAGGATGCCCAGTTGACTTTGAATTTAAGATAAAGAACAAATATGTTTTTGGTATAAGTATGGCCCGTGCAATATTTAGGGCATATTCATGCTAAAAAATTATTCTTTGTTTACCTGAAATTCAAATTTAACAGTGTCTTGAATTTAATCTGGCAACCTTAGGGATTTTTCAGCAGAAATATGCATCATTTTAGCCTATTCCTGATGATGGCTTGAACTGAAATATGGAGAGAAACTTTGTTCCTGTGACACCTTTTCACATCGTCTTGTTACCAGAAAGAACAGGCAGCCAGCAAATTCCCAGAGGTTTGCAATTAAGGTACTGAGTGTGTGACCATGTGTGAACATGGCCTATGATCCCATTTTATCATTTTAAATAATTATTTCCAAACAAGGGGATGGTGCTTGTAAATTATAGAAAAGTTGCGTAATTCCCATAATATCAGGTTTAAATTCAGGTTTAAATGAGTAAAACTGAATGATTTACTGATGCTTTGTTAATCACTATCTGAGTGGAATTGTGTATTTTTACTCTGTCTGTATTTTTCACTCCTTTAGGAGCCAGTATGAAGTTGTCGCTGTGTGACATGCTCCCTGCTGCAAGGCTGCTTCGGTCACAGTCACAGCAACAGCTGCTCCCAGAGGCCCTGGCATCCCAATGCCGAATCCTCAAAATAGCCACGTGCTCACGACCTGGACAATTTCACTCTGAGTTTGCACCATCAGTAGAGCCTTTTCATAGATTAAATTGACTCATTAAATTTCATTCCATCAGCTTCAATCTTCTACCTTCCAAGCAAAATCTATAAATAAGGAAAGAACATACTCAATTAGGAAAAAAATAGCGTAAATCTTCCCTAAAGAGTCTTTACCCGTCTTCTACAGCCCCTAATTCTCATATTCCCACATTAGTCTCAGTAGATAATTTTCCTTTCAATGTCAGAAGAAGAGTTACCATCAGGTGGGAATCCTCTCATTCTCTGCCTGTCTCCTTCTGGCTCGTAGACAAAATTTCCTGCATCCAGAATCATCACCTCTTCAGACCCCAAGCCCAGGGAAAGGGCTGATTCTCCTTGGTAGAAGCCTTGTCCTTCCACGTGTGTCCTGGATTCCTTCTCCTCTCTCTTCGGATCTCCACTCTTATGTAACCCCACCCTCCCCTTCTCTGTCTCTTCCTCCATGATCTATATGCATTTCTCAAGTTTTTCCTCTATTAGAAAAATACAAATAAAAACCTTGACCTCAATCTCTGTTGTTTCCAACCCATCTCTCTCTTTTCTTTCATTTAAGAGGGGTCTTATTCCGCATCCTCATCCCCACTGTTTAACCTCCACACACGCTGGCTTCTGCCTCTGCTTCTTTCCCAGGATTCCCTGATAATCACCCAGTTGTGAAATTCAGCAGACATTTTTTTTTCATTCCTTATTTTACTAGATCTTTCGGCCACCTTTGACACCCACGTTTTTGGTTTCCTGACACCCCTTTCTCCTTACTTTATCCCACATCTTTTACTGTTTGGTCTCAGGTTCTTTTGTTGGCTTATCTTCCACTAAGCTTGCCTTAAATTTGTCTAATTGCTAGTGTTCCCATCTGAGCCCCCATCTCATAATAATGTGCACCTTAGCCCCGGCTGATTTCGATTTTTCCCATTGCATCAAATATCATGCATCACTAATCCTGTGTGTTTTAAGGCAGAAACCATGAACTCAGGCTGGGTTCAAAGCCCAACTCCGCCACTCTCGAGCTGTGTCATGTAAGGAGAATCACTACATCTTCAGCTCAAAAATGAAAACAATATTGTCAGTGCCCTTGAGGCACAGACCACTGGGAAGAACACTGCAGTTCATTGCAACAATGACACACACTATGGGGAACGACAGGGTGTCTGAGTAAGGATGTTAGGAAGAACCTAATGTAGGTGGTGGGTATTGGTTGGGTGATTAAGGGAGGGTCTAAGGAAGAGGGGATACACTCTAGATTGGGTGTTGTGGACAATAAACAAATAAACAAGTAAGTTTAAAGAGCCAAATATTTGTCTTTCAATTTAACTTGCACAGAATCACATGGTATATATTTTTTGGAATTGTTGTGCAGTTGAAAACCAGAAGTGGTTGGAGTAGTGGTGAAGTACACAATTCTCATGTACTTGCTTTGGAGAAAACTAGAGAGAGGGATGCAAGAACTGCCAAAATTGTTGGTGTTTCGGACAAACACTATCGAGTACAAATGTTTTTCTGATGTTTATCTGACTTCATTGGAACAATCCAAGTCTAGAAATCAAGTTGTAAATCTACCACAGTAATTTTTCTGCCAAGAGTAATTTTTCTCCCTGTTCCCGTCTTTCTCACGGTTATCTTACTTCTTTGCTTCCTTGTTTTCCTTTAAAAAAGCACAATGGTGCAGTTAAGACATACTCAATAGAACCAAACTTCAAAAAGGGTTTTGCAATGTTAATAAGAATTTATTTTAAAGTTTCCCCAATACACGTTCTATGCTTTCTCCAGATTAGGTGGTTTTATGTTAGGTTAAGATATATCTGCCTTGAATTTTTGGATCAATCTAAGTAATGAATCAGGTATCTAATTTGAATGTCATTGCAAATATAAATTTCTTAATTAAAAAATTAATACTCTGTAGAATTTCATCATTAGCTCCTTGGTGATTATTGAATCTAAAACCCTCTTTTCACATTTGAAGATACTGAAACCCAGATAAAATTTTCAATCGCGCATTACAAGCTAGGATCTTAATATAGCGAGTTTGTTTCTACAGAAAGATTTGTTTGATTATATCATTTTACATTTTGCATTTTTGTAATATTTACTTGGTCTAAATTCTTAAATGGTCAGCCCAATCTAGAAAGATGGCTTCAGCAACAGAATTGATCATTTACTTATCAACCGTCCAATTAGTCATAATAGAAATAATATTTATTGACTGTTTACGAGGTGCTAAGTGCTATGTTAAGCATTTTACATAAATTATCACATTTACTCCCAATAGTAACTCTATGAGGTAGGTGATATTATGTTTCAGGTTTTATAGATGAGGAAACTGGATTTAGCAAGTTCAAGGGGCTTGCCCAAGGTCACACAGCTCCTAACTAGCAAAATCTGAACTTACTTCAGTTCTCCAGGGCCTGACCTATCAAAGGGAAAATTTTGTTACCACTATGAGAACCTGCAATTCCTGAAGCCACATCAACATGAATATTTTTTTGTGTGTGCGAGGAAGAGTAGCCCTGAGATAACATCCGTTGCCAATCCTCCTCTTTTTGCTGAGGAAGACTGGCCCTGGGCTAACATCTGTGCCCATCTTCCTCTACTTTATATGGGACGCTGCCACAGCATGGCTTGACAAGCAGTGCATGGGTCCGTGCCTGGGATCCGAAACCATGAACCCCAGGCTGCCGAAGAAGACCTCGAGAACTTAACTGCTATGCCACCTGGCCGGTCCCCCATAAATATTTTCAAGTAGCAGTGAATTATTTCCTCAAGCATTTTCTCACATTTTCAACTCAGTTCAAGACATTTTGTTTTTTTTTTTGGCCATCTGCAATCTGTAAGGCCCTGTACCGAGAGATTGTGAGCAAAACTGAGTGGCCATACTTAAGTCCCTTCAGAGCTCACGCTAAAGCAGGAAGAGAGCTAGGGTGGCCTCTTCTTAGAGTCAGTTAAATTAATAACAGGGGAAAAATCATCTCAACCCACAGAGCTCTTTAGACTCCGTGTGCATATAATCCACAGACATCTCGGCTACGTGCTGTTGGACATTATTACAGAAAGAAGAGCAGAATGAAGTTCGCAGCCAGATCTAAGTACAATAGCAAAATATTTCAAAGAGAAGTTCTCCAACTGCCTCACAAAATAACCGTAATGTTCAGTTATTTTTTAGAAGAGTTGGTCCGTCAGTATATTTTTTTCTTTGGGCTCTAGGAAAATTTGAACCCACTTCAGTTTTCAGTTGTGGTAAGGATGCTTTATGCTCCTGGACAATCTTTTTTTCCAAAATGGTTTCCAAACCCCATTTTTAATTTATTAAAATTTGCCTTGGTTTCCATCTACTTTCATATTGAACAATGTTACAAACCCTTTTACAGTCACGTGTAATTTCTAAATAAACGAACAACCATGAACGTCATCAGTAGACTGTGTTTACTTCTCTCTGTTTCTTCTTCATATTTTAAAAACTCCAAAATCCAGAATAAGATGATGTTCTGTTACAGAGAAGGTTCTGGATTATATCCAGATAGAATTTACCTATTATTCCCAATTAAACAATTTTATTTCTGAGTACAATGGATGAATGGAAAAAATCAATCACCGTTTACTCAATGTTGACAATAACAATTAATATCATTTATTGTCTACCTACCATGTGCCAGAAATTAAGATACACACTTTGCTTATTTCATTAATTCCTTATGACATCTCTATAAAGTAAATATCATTCCCATTTTACAGATGAGAAACTAAAGCCCAGAGATGCTACACAAAATGAATAACAAAGGTTATTCATTCATAAAAAGCCAGATCACATCCCAATATTACTTTAACAAACTTAATTGGTGTTGTCAATCATAGATATCCCCATTGATCTCCTAAGCCCTGATAAATAATAAGCACTGTAAAATCGGGCCGCAGAAAGCGCTAGTCATAGAATCAACCAGGCCTATGTTTTAGCTTTGCTAAACAGTTATTGCTGTAAAAAGATTCACAGATGCCCCAATAAAAAAAAAAAAAAAGTCTTTTTCACCACTCATTTCTTTGCTGCCAGGTTGTAAGGCAGAAGCATCTCTTAAAATTTTGACTTGGAGATAAATTTTTACCCCTCAACTCCTATGCACCACTTCTCCACAGTAAGACAGCAACTTCATTGCAAAGGCAGATGTGAAAACTAGCTTCAATGGGACTAATTTGGAGCTACTGACAGGCCAGTAACAGGGATATATAAGAGGACAGCATACGAAACAGAATCCTTCTCAGTAATTTAGGCAATAAAATTAGATGTGTACTTGAAGCAATACGTAATTTTTTCCCTTGAGTTCACCTCTTTCCAACCCAGTTTTCTCCCTTCTTTGACTGGCTTCTCAGAAATCATTACTTCTCTTCCGAGGTCTTCCTGCTTCCCTCTAAACCCAGACTAGGGTCCCATCTCTCTGCTCTCTGGGGCAATGAAGAAGAAAGATCTTTTCTGCCTAGTTTCCTCAGGACTTGCCTCAAGTGAAGAATGGAAGAAAGTCTCATCTTTTGCAAACTCTTGACACCTGAGGAGCAATGCTTTCTGGGTAGGCCCCTCACAGAAATTTCCATCAGCTCTTCTATTAACTAGCTGTTACTAGCGTTCTCTGCCTGCTCCTGGCCTTAGTTAATTCAATTTTTTTTAACCTTTGCTGATTCTTTTTCTTTTCTTTTTTAGTTCTTCACATTTCTGCACCAGGTGCTGAGTTAAACCAGTCCTAAACTTGGATTAAGTGTGTCTTATTCTGCTTACCATACTTTCCCACAAGCCGTGCTATACACGCAACTAATTGACATTTGAAACACACACAGACACACTTTTATATTAAATATCCAGAAGATAATAGCTATAGCTAGGAACTATAAAATAACATTCATGGTACATACAAATTTATTTGTGGTATTTTAGAGCATTTTCTGACATAGAATATGAGAATTATTTAATATACTTTAATACTTCAAGAATAAATTTCCATTTCTGGGAAAATGCCCTTCCTGAGTTATTTATTTGAGAATAATAAGAATAGATCATTTGAAACTTAAAAAGGTTAAAAAAATTACTTGCAATAACAGTATTAACCTGCCCAAATTGTCCTGTTTTTTTCCTTTTTAAAACTTTTTACATGTGTTTCCAGTTAATCCCACTAAGCGCTTTTTTATTTAAAATGAAATACCCTCTAATGATAATGTGTAACTGAATGATTAAAATAAGACTAGTTATTCCTTCCCTCCTCCCTCCCTCCCTCCCTCCCTCCCTTCCTTCCTTCCTTCTTTCCTTCCTTCCTTCCTTCCTTCCTCTCTTCTTTCCTTCTTCATTTCTTTCTATTACTGAAAACTCATGGTAGAAAGACATTTTAAAATTTACTGCTGGAATTAAATTGGTTATTCTAACCATCTGCTTAATACCCGTGAGTTTGTAAAAATCTGATCATATGCATCAACTATTCTCATTTGGGTAGCTATTAAAAAAGAAACAATTCCAGGATATTTCAAAGCTGTATTTATGAGTTCCATTTAAAATAAGCAGAGAATTTCCTTTTTCAGATTGCCTTCTTGCTAAGTCAATGAAAGCTACCACATAACTAACTGAATTGATGGTAATGATAGTCAAAATTAAGACATTTACTATCACTCACTTCAGTTTTTTTGAAATGCTGCAGAGTCTCTGAAGAATGAAGACTCAGAATAAGTAATTCATCTTTACTACTAACATTGTTAGAATATCTATTCTTGGAACATAAAAACATACCTTTGATGCTATAATAAAACGCTTACTTTGATGTGGCTCCAAGTCCTAAAGGATGCTGTCTTCAGATAGTAAAATTCTCTGGGGATTCATCTATGAGAAACTGAGGTCAAACTTTGATCCCCATGTTGCTTACAAATAACAACAACAAAAATGTAACTTATTAAACATTATTAAGTGTGGAGATATAACACTGGTATTGTATCTAGAAATGTCCATTAGATATGTGAGAAATGAAATACTTGTGTACCATTTTGTAGAAACAGAAAAGTATCTCTAACTACTCTTTATTTAAAACAGATTGTTCTGACACCGTAATTGACTTTGCAATTTTGCGCATATGAACTTTATTGCTCTGCTTACCATTTAAGTCAAAAATATGTCTTTTTTAACTATGACTAGCTTTTCAGTCCATGAACAAATATCCCTCCTTTGAACAATCAAATATAAACATAAATATTTGACATGATTTGACTGAAATCATGTTACACAGAAAGTTCTTGAAACACCCACAATTGTGTAGAAAATAAAAACAGCATAGATTTGGAGAGATCACAGTTTAAATATTTCCCAGTAGGATGCAAACCAACCTTTCTGTTCACTTTTGCAAGAACATCAGGAGGAGATTTTTCACCCAGTTGGTTTCCTCAATAATGTCATCTTCTTGTAAGTCACCTGTGAAACAGTAAAATGGAGATTTTAATCTCTGTGTCCACTCCCAAGCTTATTGACAATCAGACTCACATGTCCACAAAACAGGGACTAGTTCTTTTGATCTCACAACTTGTGTGGTTATTTAGTTTAAAAGAAAAAAATTGTAAAAACCTAAGACGCAAAAGTAAAGCAAAATCATCAACAAAATCAGGAAAGAAAAACACACAAAAGTCATATCTCTTATTTTTAAAGATGATTCTTAAAGAGCTTTACATTTTGAAAGCCAGTCACAAGAGCACTGGTCAGATCCAATATATTAATTTCCAAAAATGTGTTTGATAGGCCTCGAAAGGGACATTTCCTAAATCCTAAATATAACAATAATAGGGATGATTATCATTAATTGATCATGACTAATGTTTGTTTGTTTGTTTACGAAGATCAGCCCTGAGCTAACATCTGATGCCAATCTTTCTCTCTTTTTTTTTTTTTTTGCTGAGGAAGATTGGCCCTGGGCTAACATCTATGCTCATCTTCCTCTACTTTATATGGGACACCACCACAGCATGGCTTGACAAGCAGTGCATCAGTGTGCGCCCGGGATCCAAACCTGCGAACCCCAGACCGCAGAAGCCGGACGCACAATTAACCACAGCCCCACTGGGCAGGCCCCTCAGGACTAACATTGTAAGCCATGCACTCTCACTATTTCTAGTCCTCACTACAACCTTGTGAGGTAGTATGATTTATCTCGATTTTCTAGATGAAGGAACAAAGACATATCAAATTTAAATGTCTTGCTCAAGGCCACACAGCTGTTACAGGGCAGAGTGTTGGTCTGAACCCCGGCCAGTATAACTCCAATGCTCTTTCCAGTTGCTTCCATATTGCTTCCTCAGGCAATGTGTTGCTAGTGGTCACAGATCAATAACGATCATCTGCAAGTGAACAAGTTGGAAGAAATGAAAAATTATATTGCTAGCTTGTGCATTTGGTTGCCACCATTTTAATTTCTTTCATTTTCCTGTTCCAAAGACTATACTGTCTCCTAACAAAAGTGGGGGAAAAAAAGTAATATATTTTGTGAGTTTATCACATTTGGTTAATAAAATGCCTAAACTAGAATTGTTGAATTTATCCCTTTAGGCATGTCGAAGCTCTATATTTGAAAGGAATAAAAGGTAAAAAGAAGTCATTTTTGTCATCTTTTAAAATAATCAAAACTTGCCTCACTACTGAGAATTTAAACCTCATTTTCAATCATTGGTTGACACAGTCTTCACGTCAATTAGATACAGATGTCCCAACCTCTGACTGTTGGAATTTATGTTACATCACAAGTTCTACTTCCCTCAAAAGAATATTCAACACATTCACTCGAGTCATCAGGGACGTTTTCAATTTTGATTATTAAATTCCTTTTGCTACAAGAGATGAGACAGACCACTAAGGGAAATGAGAGTAAAGATATGTTCCTTCCAATAAAGAACAATGAACATATTTCCATGAAGAACTAAATAGTAAGTCGGACACTAAATTCCTGATTGATCCTTGGCCACCATCTTGGTAATCCTCCAAAACCTTCAAAGTAGGGATAAATTCTTGCTAAATTTAGCTCCTGCTCAATAAAGATTGAAGACTTGCTTCAGATCTTCCCACTCTCCAACACACTCAAATACACATTCATATACCACATTTTGTCCTAAGAATCATGTAGACGTAAATTATAAGGAAGATAATATGGGAAAATTTTGATCAAGGTTCTATATTCCTGGAGGAACCAATAAATAATTATTGAGTGGATGCTCTGTGAAAAGGTCATTCAAGCTCACCCTTTGACAGTGCAATGGAAGTCATTATCACAGCACCTGGCACAAACTTGGTACTAAGTAAAGTATATACTAAAGCCTTGAGGACTATAAAATAGGCAACAGTAAGAAAGAAAATGAGAATATATGTATGTAGTTATTTCTGTCCCTGTTATCTTCCTTGGTAAGTAACACTATCACCTGTCCCGGAGATTTAAAAAAAACAATAAATAATGACACTCCAGCCAAATTCAGGCTATCCATGTGTTTTATTTGGTTAACTCAATTTGTATAAACTTTTGAATTAGCTGCCAATATTAAAAAAAAAAATCTTACGTAAGAATTTATATTCTAGTTCTTTTGAAAAATCAAACATTTAGTCATACTGGACTTCATTCCCCTGTGTCAACAATCAACAGGTTTAGAACACTGCCTGGCCCTGTTTACCTAGGTAATTCTCCAAATTTCCATCATTTTCAATATTTCCATCATTTCAATATTCACCTTATCCCTATAGGTTCTTTACTTTTCCATCCATGACCTGCCCAATTACTCTTGCCAAAAACTTGAGATTTGTCCTGAATTTTCCCTCTTTTTTAAACAACCATGTACACTCACATCTAATCTGCAATCGTATGTATCTCTCTTTACCACGTTTATAGCCTTAGTTAAAACCACAGCTCCAGCATCTCAATTCCCTCAGTCTCCACATGGTCCTCTCCCTTCCTCCAGACCTGTACTGTCAAGTCACTGCTCTACTTAAAATACTTCTAGAATTTGCAAGATAAAGTTCAGAGTCATTGACGTGATTTACAAAGCCCTGCAAGATCTGGTCTTTTGACCTGAAAACCTCTCTTTCTACCCTAACACTCTGTATTTAATGGGCTAATTCACAATCTTGCATTTGTTGTACTATGTACTGAAAGTATTTAGAAGAGTGTGTGATTCTCAACAAGCGCTCTCTAAGTGTTTGTCATTGCTGTTGTTGTGACATATAGAAATGGTTTTTAAGTTATTATTTAACATGTATCCATGATAATTCTTCTCTTCAATTGAAAAATACAGTTACTCTCTTCCACACACATATACCATAAACAGTCACCAGAAATTCTTTCTGCATGGAAGTGAGAGATTCATTCATTTATACAAATGTTTAAGTGTACATAACACTCTTAAAAGAGGTGAGTAAAACACTTAATAAAGACCAAAGAGAGGATCATTTAATCATTTCTTTTTTTTGTGCTTTTTTTCTTTCTAATTTCAGATTGGGAAAGAAGGGTAGGGAAATTTGAAAGCAAGGTGAGAAAAGAGGTACCAGCAAGATTAGTTTAAGCTCTGATAAGAACTTATTTTGGAGCAATTATTTATTTAGTGTTATTAAATATTATTTATTATTTTATTTTATTGACATTACATTTATAAAATGTATGCTTAGTGATACTCCAGTCAATATATCCATTAGATAGAAAGTTCCTTACCTTCTACAGAGTCTCACATGGTGGAAATGCAAGCTTATTTCCAAATTAGAAAATAATTTTCCGGTGTATCCACCAGTATGTGCTGCCATGTAAGTGCTCAAAACTAACCAAAAAAAAATTAACGCAGAAAGGAATTAAGCAGTGTTTTCAGTCATACAACAGATTGTGTATGTACCTGTGTCAAACTGCTTTCACTACTGAAGAAAGATTTAACTTTTAGGACCCGGATGTCATTGGTTAAATGTCTTGTAATAAATTATCTTTGTGAAATCAAACTAGGATTGCAGTTAAAGCAAAATTTTCAAGTGTGTTAGATGCTGGTAATTGTACCCACGTCAAAGTCCTGTGATGCTCTAGTGATAGCGACTAGGTGTTAAGCTTCATAAAAATCAATATAAATTGGAGCCAGCCTGGTGGCATAGTGGTTAAGTCCACACACTCCACTTTGCCGGCCCAGATTCACAGGTAAGAGTCTGGGTGCAGACCTATGCACTGGCTATCAAGCCATGCTGTGGCAGGCTTCCCATATATAAAATAGAGGAAGATGGGCACGGACCTTAGCCCAGAGCTGATCTTCCTCAGCAAAAAGAGGAGGATTGGCAACAGATGTTAGCTCAGGGCTAATCTTCCTCACCAAAAAAATTTAAAAAAAATAATCAATATAAATTGATTATATATTTTTAAGTGATAATAATTTTCAAAAACTAAGTCATTAAAAATGGAGCTATATGGGGGCTGGCCTGGTGGTGTAGTGCTTAAGTTCGCATGCTCCACTTCGGCTGCCAGGGGTTCGTGGGTTCGGATCCCAGACACAAACTTAATGCACCACTTCTCAGGCCGTGCTGCAGGGGGCGTCCTGCGTATGAAGTAGAGGAGGGGGGTACGGATGTTAGCCCAGGTCCAATCTTCCTCAGCAAAAAGAGGAGGATTGGCAACAGATGTTAGCTCAGGACTAATCTTCCTCACCAAAAAAAAATAAATAAATGGAGCTATATGAACAGGAAAATGTGTCTGCAAGTACTTGTCCCAGGATCCCAAGTCCTAGTTCTGCTTCCCTTTAACTGAGAGGTTGTTTACCTGTGGTTCATGGACCCCTAGAACTTCACAGAAGAGCTTTAGGAGGCCAGACCATGAAGCCCTAAAATTGAAAATAAAACTTGGGACGTACGTGATTTTAAATTTTTTCTTTTTTAGAAACAGGACCTATATATAATTTTAATTCATTGCATAAACCCTACTATAATTTGCTAATAAACACTGAGAGGAAAATAAGAACTATAATTTGGGTAATTTATTTAACAAGATTAACCAACGAGTCAGTTATAACTTGGACCATTTTTCACTTATGTCAAAGGGCAAAATGACAGCCAACATTTAATCAAAGCTGCTGCAAGAGCTGGCTTTGGTCCATCTGTACCTCACCATCCACAGCTCAGCTGCCTACACGTGGAGTGGAGCTCAGAGCTATGATAGAAAGGGACCTCGCTGTTCATAACTGCGACAATACATACGAGAGTGTCTGAAACTAAAATTCTATTTAATTCTTCTCCCAGAAGTTTGGGGGATGTTAGAATGAAAATGGTCTTAACAGAGGGAAGAATGTTGATGAGAAACAGCAGGGGAGAGCTGTTTTGGAGATATTTTACATGTTATAAATGGTTTGTGAGAGTTGATTGAATTTCTTCTATAATGATATATTTTCTTCTATAATTTCTTCTATAATGATATATTTTCTGGAGCAATAATTTTTCCTTCACAAATTCATATCTAAAAGAAACTGGATGAGTTATATAAGATCCTTTACAGAAGAAAATTTTAATGATTCAGAAAAAACAACACTCTTTTCCTTACCCCCTGAAAAGTAAATTTTGTGACTTCTATACTATCGAACTTAAGATTAAATTGATTGCATATCCTATGGTTTTCTTTTTCTTTTTGAGGTGAGGAGTAAAGAGAAGGGAAAAAAACATTTACATTGAGGCTTTTCCTTCAAATTGTCTGTTGATAAACATAATTTCTCCGTATTTTTGCTTCACTGATCGGCAAGGCTAGTAGTTAATGGCCTTTTATTACAAACTTCCTTTAGGACGCAGCCCAGCAATTAGGCACGGGCATGCTCCGTGACCCCTCGCTGCCTCGCCACCGGCTTTGATCAGAACTTTGCTCAGTGACACACAGCTAATAACCAGGAGTGGCATGAACTGAACCATCAAGACCCTGATTTATTCCACAGCCCACATCCTTGGCCAAATGGGGGTGTAATTAGCTATTATGCCAACTGCCAATACAACATGACCTTGTGTTCAGGTTGGGACAGAAACAAAACAAAACCAAACAAAAAACAAAAAAGGCATGCCCTCTGTACAAACAAAATCGTGAAAACAGCACAGCAGGAATTTCAGCCTCTGAGCCTGCAGCCAGCACAGTAGCTTGGAAGCAAACTCATTTTGCAATCAGTTTTATTGCTTTGCTTTGCCTTAAATGAAGTTTTTTATTCAGAACAATGGAACCAAAAAGAGAAATGATGTGTTTGGAATGAAGACTGTGAAGGACAAGCAAGATTCTTCTCCAGTAACAATCCAAGCTGTATAATCCAAAATAATGAACATTTAGTTGGGAATAGCTCTTAACACAGAAAAGAGTTGAGAAATGATCACCAACACTTTTTTTTTAATCTTCACTAATGGATACAGAAAAATGAAATGGCTCTGACTTCGCTGCCTGCCCCAACGATGATACCCCAAGGGCAGAATAAAACAGGCCAACTTCAATTCCCTTAACCCAAAGTTCTACATCAGTGGTCGCAAACTGTAATGTTTTACAGATCACCTGTGGATCCTGTTAAAATGCAAATTCTAATTCGGTAGTTCCAAGGCGGGACCAGAGTTCCAGCATTTCTAACAGGCTCCCAGGTGAGGCCAATGCCGCTGGTCCCTGAACAACACTTTGGTTAGCAGTGTTGGATAACTCAGAGAGTAGCCACTTTTAGCCTGATGAATCCTCAGCATTGTCTTAGTTTGTCACTTCATTTTGCACTTAAAGATATTCTGGAATTTCCTGTTGCCTCCTCCCCACCGGATTGGAAGTATCACAGGGCATTTGGAATGAGCTCTGAAGAAGATAATTAAGTAGTCTTCCTTAGAGACATTTAAGGATAAGACTTCATGAGATAACTTATAAAGATTTGTTTCATTATTGTGGAAAATTTGGAATATATAAACACGGTAATCAGGAAAACAAAAATCACCCATAATCTCATCTTTCAGAGCGAACTCTTAACTTGTTGATGTATAGTTCTCCTTAGAATCAAAGGTGCTTACACATTTTGGACCTAATTCTTTTCACTTAACATTTTATTATATACATTTGTTGATATACATTATATATACTATGTGCAAATTATTATATACACTTCTTCCAAAAAATGAGATTTAGTATTCTGGTCTATGGGGGTACTATAATTTATTGAAGGTTTCCTTTCATTCAACATTTATGTTGCTTCCAATATTTTATTTTAAATATCACAGAAACAAAATAATAGGATTTTTAAAATATCTGCCACTGTTACAACTTACTTTCCGTAAGTCTTTTAACGGAGAGGGTGATTTTTCACCTACAAGGAAGTTTCCTCAGGCTTTTTCTTTTCCATTCTCTAAAAGAGTGTTCTCCAGAAGCCAACCCCCCAGCTTTACTGTTCCTATAGTTCAAGTCAAAAAGAACTCACAACTGTTTTCCTACTGCTGAAGAGAAAACCACAGCCCCAAACTGGCATCACTTGTGCTAAAGCCCATGATACCAAACATAGATTTAATACCTAGCCTAACTGCAGTTTTGACCTTCCCCAGAAATGTAATCTCAATCAACCAGTCTGGAATTTTCTGGTCAGTACCAATGAGGTAATCTGTCATGTGGGCCCTCTCCATCCCCCAGAAGAAGAGGCAATCTGCAGGTAAAATCCTTGTGGTTCCCTTCCTCCCAAAGAGAAGATGTCCTGGCCCAAAAGAATCCTTTCTTTTCTTTTACTAAAGACTTTCTTACCCCACGCTCCTCCTGCCTATAAAAACCTTCCATTTTGTACAACTCCTTGGAGGAGCGCTGTTCTGTTTGCTAGATGGGATGCTGCCTGCTTCATGAATCCTTTGATAAAGCCAATTAGAATTTGAAATTTGCTCAGTTGAATATTTCGTTTTTTAACCTCACCTATAGGAACCTAGGTACATCTTAATTGAAAACCACTAGTAACTCTTCCAATTCTTTTCATTGTTATAATTGATTACATTCCTTTCCTTATGGAGGACATCTTTTAGCTGTTATTTTTCTCTAATTTATGTTTCAAAAATATCTCACTCTCAATTTAAATAAATGATACTCCATATTAAGCCATTCTTTTAGGATAAAAATCACCTTAGTGAAAAAGTAAGTTTTACGCTCACCCTTCCTGTGGCTCCGAGTACTATCACACAATTGAATTTACCATCTCTCCCGTCTACTCCTCCCCAAACACACACAGCCCTCCCCTCGAACCTCCTCCCACTTAGGAGAAAGGGGTGATAGTTTTGCCGTAAATACAAGCTAAATGACCTGATTAGTTTAATATGAACTCTGTCAAAATAGTTGATATTAGACAAGATTCTGTCGGCCTCAAATGATAAAATACAATTCAAACAAGCTTTAAAAGTGTGGTGGTGGAGTTTATTGACCCATGTAACTGGGATAATCAAAAAGAGGACTGGCTTCAGCAGCTGCTGGATTCAGAGATTCAACTAATGTCATCAGGGCTTCATCTTTTTTTTTTTGGTGAGGAAGATTAGCCCTGAGCTAACATCTGATGCCAATCCTCCTCTTTTTGCTGAGGAAGATTGGCCCTGGGCTAACATCCATGCCCGTCTTCCTCTCCTTTATATGTAGGATGCCTGCCATAGCATGGCTTGACAAGCAGTGCATAGGTCCATGGCTGGGATCCAAACCTGCAAACCCTGGGCCACCCAAGTGGAGCGTGCGAACTTAACCACTACACCACTGGCCAACCCCAGGGGTTTCACCTTTTATTCCTCCATTTCTCAGCCTCTACTTTTCTCTGTTTTGGCTTTATTCTTAGGCAGGCTATTCCCCTTGAGCCACAAATATAGCCACCAGAAAGTCTGAGTTTTCATGCCCAAAAAAGGGAGTGTTCCTTTTCTGCGAGTTCCAGCCAACCACTCCCCACCAGAAGAGGGCATTGATCAGCCTGAACTTAGTCACATTCCAACCCAATTCCAATTGTGGTTAAAGGATTCAGTATTCTGATTGGCCATCTCCTGAATCGTGTACCAGTCCTTGAAGCCATGGAAAAGGGTCACCATACCTAAACCACATGGACGTAGAGTGGAAGAGTATAATTCCTTGAAGAAAAAAAAATTAAGGCAATATTATTAAAAGAAGAGGAAAAAATACTGGGAAGGCAAACTAACAGATGTCCACTATAGGTATGGTGACCACACATTTTAGCTTGCCCAGGAGAGTCCTGGATCATGCCTGCTGCTTTAGCATCTTGAATGGATATTTGTATTTGTATCAGATGTTTTCATTTTTAATGTGTTAGTATTAATAGTTGAAATAGTCATGATAGCTAAGATAGACCTCTACTCTGAACTTGAAACTTCTGTGATAATCTCATATAATAGTGTGTGTAAATCTACTACAGTTTATTCACTTTATTGTTTTGCTCTACTTGTATATTTTATAATAACCCTTTGGACAGCCATGAGCTCAAAAAATAAAGAGCATATTTAATGAAAAATTAATAGTGGCACTTCTATTCCTCAAAAAAATTGATGATAAATGTATAATTGGTGCAAAATGTTTCAGAGCATTTGTTATCTTCTGTGGAGACCACAGTGATATCAGTATGGGAAAATAGTTGCTATTATCCCATAGAAAAATAGAAGACACCACTCTGTGAAGAAGCATCAACAGTTATTTCAGAAGTTGGGAGTTACCTGGAAAAGACTGTGCCTAAAGAGAGAAGATTAACATGTGCTCTTGCAAAAATCATGTGCATATAAACCTCTGAGCAGCATGACTTTTCATTTAGATAAAATAATTATTTTTCTAAATTAATTTCGCTTATTTTGAATTTCAAGTTTTCTTGCACACATGCAAAAATGATAACTGTTAACATTGTGGCTCTGCACAAAACTAAAAAGAAATTTGAAAAAAAGTTAAATGATAAAAGCTTTATAGCAATGTCATCAGATGTTTCAAATAAAAGTCAGTTACTTCCAAAATTATTTCAATTTTTCATCCCTCTTATAGATGGAATTTTATTTTGTTTATGATGAAAGATTGGATATTATTATAAATATTATCCTAAAATCAGTTGAAAAGTTTAACACTAAAGATCAAGTTACTTGTTTTTAAGGTGATAATACAAATACAAATTTTGGTGAAGCATAGTATCATGGTAAAAGTGATGTTCTTACTAAATTAAAAAATCTATAGAGTAATGACATTCTACCAAATGAAATGTAAGCCATATTTCTTAAAGTCTACAAATAGTTTTATCATACAAATTTTTTCTGATGAAGCTGATATTGAACACATACACACACAAAATTCAAGCTGTGTAAACCCTTGATCTTTTTGCTTCCATCATCATAGGATTTCCAAAATATTTGAGTCTTTGAAAATTGCTTTATAAATCAACATGTTCTATAATTATATTAAACTTTTTGTAAATGAGTCATCTAAATTTTGGTTGCATTTTGTTCAAAATCAGTTGGAAATCTTTAAGCAATGGAGCAACAAAATAATTTACCTTCTGAAGATTTTAGCAAACTGCAATTATTGATAACAATATTTTTAAAGAGGAAGACATGATTAAGTGTTGAGACCAAAACTGTGTATGCTATTTACTTTTGAAGTTTTACAATTTTCTCTGTAATACCTCATCTTGAAGGATATATCTTCAGACGATTTTCCTTTCTTTGTATGGAATAAATATATATTCTATACTAGGATAGAATGAAATCGAGAAGTCCTGGAATTTTGTAGCATCTAATTTTGTGAAACATTCAAAAGAATCATAAATAGGGAACACTTACCTGATGAATTTTGACTTATAAAAATATGATTCTATTTTTATGTTTGGTTTTTGTGTGTATTAGAGAGAGAGAGAGAGAACATTATTTCTTCAAAGAAACACAAAATGTGTTAACCATGGATGCCTCTGGGTAGTGGAAGAGAGGAATCTAAGAGACAGGGAATATAATTTTTATTTTGCATCTTACTATTTGAAATTTTATCTTGAGCATACATTGCTTTTATAATAATAAAAAACTCTTTGTAAATCTAAAAACATAGATTAATATAATATTTTGAAAAATATTGTTTTACCATCCTTCATGGATATTAGAGGGAAGTTTAGAAATCTTTGAAAATCCAAGTGAATAATTTTAATGGTGAGAATTTTGCAAACTGTGCCTGGCCAGAGAAAGATATGTTGAGACATTAGTTCAGGTTTTAGGTATTGTCAAGGCCACCATTCCAGTTAACAAAGACTAACACATCTTATTTATAGGGCTGGGATTTTTGTTGATAATTTATTTTGTTTCCATGTCAGCCACACACAGTCACAAAATCCAAGCTCTTTTCCATTGAAAAAAAGAAACATATTAATCTTGGAAGTAGGTAATTGACTATTTTAAGGCTGGAGAATTAATAGATGTTACCCTCACATATTTCACCACCAGTGTAATCTCAAAGGAAAGAACAAGCAAAGTAGTTACATTTGTTGAACTTACCTTGGCAGCAAAGAGCACTTTTTCTGGCAGTGATCATGTACTTAGCTGATAAAGGAAAAAATATGTTTGGGAGACCACATGTGAGCCTTAGGAGCTATTATTTTCCTTGAAATCTTGGCCCCAAAGAAACTGCTAGTTGCCATCCAAATTGCAACTCAAGAGATGTTTTATCTATAAGACATTTTAGATGGATCAATAGATACAGATATAGATGGAGATGAAGATATCTTGCAACATTTGGGCATTTGATATTAAGTAAATAGAACATTCAACAGACAATTGACAGATTTTTTTCACACCAGATGGCTTCACATCATGACACAACCATAATTTCTTTCAGGGTACAAACAGTTTTGTATCTGCAAGGGCGTAACTCTCGATAAAGTGTTAGGTCTCAGAAGAAATTTAAAGTTAATCTCATCTATTCGTACACTCAATTCTAAGAGAATGTATTGTTTCCCCAGCTTTAAGAGGTATCAGGTCACTCTGTGACACCATCCCAAACCATTTTAGTCAGAAACAGGTGAAGCAGAGAATGTTATAAAATAGCCATACTGGATGAATTTCATGAACCATTGACAACCATGACACAATCCAAAACTATTTTACAAAACATTTACATTTCTCAAGAATGAGTTTCATGTGTTCAGAAGGTTTCTACCGGGAAACTTGCTGAGAATCGGTCACGAACTTTGAATGATGTCAAGAGCTTGACCTCTGAATGTGGTGACCAGGTTGACATTCTGACGGTGCTCTCAATTGCTTAGTCACTGTGCAGCTGAAAATGAAGAAATAAAGGTAATATGTAATGACAGCTTAGCTCAGGGCAATCACCCATGCGAAATAAAACAAGATATTATGCAAAATTATTTTATCCTTTAGTGTGCCAGGACTCAAGTAAGCTGTGGTCCCTTCTTCTCTGTTGAAGTCTAGGTCAGGCATTTAACTAAATAGGGTCTCTTCTCTATTCTCAAGAAGAGGTGTCCTCCAGTACACAAAAGAGGACTTCTCTCTTTTTATCACAATTTTCTTCTAGAATAGGGAATACACATGACCAAGAAAAGAATCATCTCACAACTTAGGTGTCCTCCAAGGAGGAGTTTTGTCTATAGCTGCCACTGAGCCACGGGTGGGGTGTATGTTGAAGAGAGGAGATAAGTACAGTGGTAAAACGTCACCATAAAGAATATGACTTAAAACCCACAGCTAATATCATCCTCAATGGTGAAAGACTGAAAGCTATGCCCCTAAGAACAGGAACCAGACAAGGATGCCCACGGTCACCACTCCTATTGAACACAGTACTGGAAGTCCTAGCCAGAGCAATCGGGCAAGAAAAAGAAATAAAAGGGATCCAAATTGGAAAGGAAGAAGTGAAACTGTCACTATTTGCAGATGACATGATTTTATATATAGAAAACCCCAAAGAATCCACCAGAAAACTTTTAGAAGTAATAAAAGAATATGGTAAAATTGCAGGATACAAAACCAACATACAAACATCAGTTGCGTTTCTGTACACTAACAACGAAGTAGCAGAGAGAGAAATTAAGAATACCATCCCATTTACAATTGCAACAAAAAGAATAAAATACCTAGGAATAAACTTAACCAAAGAGGTGAAAGATCTGTACGCTGAAAACTATAAAACATTGCTGAAAGAAATTGAAGACACAAAAAAATGGAAAGATATTCCGTGCTCTTGGATTGGAAGAATTAACATAGTTAAGATATCCATACTTCCTAAAGCCATCTATAGATTCAGTGCAATCCCTATCAAAGTTCCAGCAACGTTTTTCACAGAAATAGAACAAAGAATCCTAAAATTCATATGAAACAACAAAAGACCCCGAATAGCTAAAGGAATCCTGAGAAAAAAGAACAAAGCTGGAGGTATCACACTCCCTGGTTTCAAAATATACTACAAAGCTATAGTAACCAAAACAGCATGGTACTGGCACAAAAACAGACACACAGATCAATGGAATAGAATCGAAAGCCCAGAAATAAACCCACACATCTATGGACAGCTAATCTTTGACAAAGGAGCCAAGAACATACAATGGGGAAAAGAAAGTCTCTTCAACAAATGGTGTTGGGAAAAACTGGATAGCCATGTGCAAAAAAATGAAAGTAGACCCTTACCTTACACCATACACAAAAATTAACTCCAAATGGATTAAAGACTTGACTGTAAGACCTGGAACTATGAAACTTCTAGAAGAAAACATAGGCAGTACGTTCTTTGACATCGGCCTTAGCAACATATTTTCAAGCACCATGTCTGACCGAGCAAGAGAAACAATAGAAAAAATAAACAAATGGGACTACATCAAGCTAAAAAGCTTCTGCACAGCAAAGGAAACCATCAACAAAACGAAAAGACAACCTAACAATTGGGAGAAGATATTTGCAAACCATACATCTGATAAGAGGTTAATCTCCAAAATATATAAAGAACTCATGCATCTCAACAACAAAAAAACTAACAACCCAATTAAAAAATGGGCAAAAGACCTGAACAGACATTTCTCCAAAGAAGATATACAGATGGCCAACAGACACATGAAAAGATGTCCAAAATCATTAACTATCACAGAAATGCAAATCAAAACTACAATGAGATATCACCTCGCGCCAGTCAGAATGGCTATAATTAACAAGACAGGAAACAATGTGTGTTGGAGAGGATGTGGAGAGAAGGGAATGCTCATACACTGCTGGTGGGAGTGCAAACTGGTGCAGCCACTATGGAAAACAGTATGGAGATTCCTCAAAAATCAAGGATAGAACTACCATATAATCCAGGTATTCCACTGCTGGGTATTTATCCAAAGAAATTGAAAACACCAGTGCATAAAGATACATGCACCTCTGTGTTCATTGCAGTGTTATTCACAATAGCCAAGACTTGGAAGCAACCTAAGTGTCCATCAAGGGATGAATGGATAAAGAAGATGTGGTATATATACACAATGGAATACTACTCAGCCATAAGAAATGATGAAATCCAGCCATTTGTGACAACATGGATGGACATTGAGGGTATTATGCAAAGTGAAATAAGTCAGAGGGAGAAGGTCAAATACCGTATGATTTCCTTCATTAAGTAGTAGATAATAACAACAATAAACAAACACATAGAGACAGAGATTGGATTGGTGGTTACCAGAGGGGAAGGGGGGAGGGAGGAGGGCGAAAGGGATAATTCGGCATGTGTGTGGTGATGGGTTGTAATTAGTATCTGTGTGGTGAACATGATGTAATCTATGCAGAAATAGAAGTATAATGATGTACACCTGAAATTTATACAATGTTATAAACCAATGTTACTGCAATAAACAAAAAATTAAAAAAAAAAGAAATGAATATGACTTAGGTTGGTGTGGTAAGCAGGATTCCAAAATAGCTTTCAAGATTTCTATCCCTGAATACACACCCTGTATATTCTCCTCCCTTTTGAGTGTCATCAGAACCTGTGAATATGATGAAATATCACTCCTGTATTAGTCAGGGTTTTCCTAGAAATATAACTAATAGAATATAGATTTAGATATAGATATAGTTATAAATATAGAGATAGAGATAATAGGAGATTTATGATAGGAATTGACTCACATGGTTTTGGAGGCAGAAAAGTCCCAGAGTCTGCCATCTGCAAGCTAGGGAACCAGGAAAGCCAGTGATATAATTCAGTCCAAGTCCAAAGACCTGAGAACAAGGGGAACTGATGGTGTAAATCTCAGAGTCCAAAAGCCCAAGAACCAGCAGCTCCGATGTTCAAGGCAGGAGAAGATGGACGTTCCAGTCATAGAAGAGAGAGAGAATGCACCATTCCTTGCCTTTTTGTTCTGTTTGGGCCTCAACAGATTAGATGATGCCTGCCCACCTGGTGAGGGCAGAGCTTCTTCACTCAGTCTACCAATTCAAATGCTAATCTCTACCCGAAACATTCTCCAAGTCACACCCAGAAATAATGTTTTACCAGCTAACTGGGCATACCTTAGCCCAGTCAAGTTGACACATAATATTAACCATCCTAACTTCCATGATTAGTTATGTTACATGGCAAAGGGAATGGGATTTTTCGGGTATAATTAAAGTCCCTAATCAGTTGACTTTATGTTAATCAAAAGGGAGATCTCCCTGGGTGGGCATGGCCTAATCAGGGGAGCCTTTTAAAGGAGGGTCTAAAGGTCAGAGATAGAAGAAGTCAGAAAGATCTGAAGCAGCAGAGATGCTGGCCCAGAAGAAGCAAGCTGCCATATTGTGGAGAAGGCCACATGGCAGGGAACAATAGTTGATCTCTAGTTGCTAAGGGCCTCAATTCACAAGGAACTGAATTTTGCCAGCAACCACTTGGTTTGGAAGAGGACTCCAAGCTGTATGAGACTACATCCCAGGCTGATACCTTAATTTCACCCTTGTGGGACACTGTGGAGGAGATCCATCTAAGCTGTGCCCCGACTACTAACCAAGGGAAACTACAAGATCATAAATTTGTGCTGTTGTAAGCTGCTAAAGTTGGTGGTGATTTATTATGCATTAATGAAAAACTAATCCAGAGGGGATAGGGGACAAGTAGCACTGGCAAATATTTGATCAATCTGAGTCCTGAATCCATCCGTTCTACATCCCTTCCCTGCCTTTACCCCCTGGAGCCATTATATCCTTCTTTATGGAGGAGAAGGGTGTATCTACTCTTAATCATTTGTATGATGCGGTGAATTCTGGTAGATAAGATTTTGAAATATGAACCAACAAGTTTCTGGCCTCCCCATTTTAGTCAAGGCATCCTGGACCTTCTATCTCGGGGAAGGGCAGAGAAGAGTCAATTCTCAGCTCTTAAATGTCCAACTGGGCTTTCAAAAACTTATGGCAAGAACAATAATTTGACAGCAAATATTTTGCATCAAAAAATCCCGAATTTTATTTTAGTATAAAAACTGAAATTTATGCCATAAATAATAGAGGTGGGAAGTATAGATGATAGAAGAGGCAGCTTTTCCACCTTAGCCATGATAATTATTCCATGATCTGAGGAGATATAGAGTCAGCAAGGAGAATGCTGGTGAAGTACCTGAGAAAGTTCTTTGATCTGCCCCTTCCCTCAGTAGGGTCTCAACCTCAGAGAAGCAGACAATAGGTTTCCCAAGAGATTTGGGAACAAGCTGAAGTCCAGCTGTGCTTCAATTCCTGGAAGGATCTTTGGGGAAGGGGATGTGGAAGGGAAAATGTCTCACAGAGACTCTCCCCACCCATGTAGCATGACAGCAGTAGAACAGAAATGAGCATGGGGCTTCTGAGGGTACAAAAGACCTAAGAGAAGTCCTCACATTTCCTAGAGCTCCAGGATGATGCTGGAGAGCTTCCAAAATTTCTCATGCACAAAGAAAGACGGCGAATAATTGCATTCAAAGGATTTACCAACCCTTTATCCCCAGGTGATCTCCAATGCCTCTTCCAGATCTTAGTACTTCATGACTCTACAATAGACACCTTCAGCAAGGTCTAGGGGTGAAACTGAAAGTTAAATTTACGTGACTGGGACAAAAATTAGCTCTTCCTCTTCAACTATATGACACATATCATCTGCCATGGCTCTAAGCTGTTCATTCCTGACTTCAATTTGAGACAGTATAGATATCTTTCTCTGCATGCCCTGCGTATTATTTTCCTTCGTACTGCCAATATATTATGACACCCCTTAGTTGGCAGTTGGGGACTTCCCTTCTTTCTTTCCACATCCAGATTCTTCTAGGAAATCCACCAATTCCCCATCCCTTTGGCAATGCAATGAGCACACAAGGATGACCTACCAGCACGTGATGCCTTCTAATTTTGATACAAATTACTAAACTGCATATTCTCTCAGTGGGGCAGTGGGATTAGCACTCTGTGGCAGGGCGCTAGGAATGCAGACCCACTCAAACTTGTTAAAACAGTGGCCCAAATCTCAGAAGAGACAATTGGCCTTTTGTGAAGCAATTTGCCAGTATCGAGTTCCACCCTTAAAACTTAGTATTCCCTGTTATTATGTGATTAGTAGAGTCAATAGCAGCTGTACTTTTACCTAGTTCACATTCTTTTAGGACATCATAAATCAGGTTTTGCATGTGGTTCAGAAGTTGTAACAGTTCCTCAAGATCTATCAGTTAGTAGCCGGCCTGATGTGGCAGTGCCAGAATACTGTGATACAGAACATCACCACAAGTAGAACATACAGCCTTCATCAGCACCCTAGAATATGGTTTATGCAATATAGGTTGATATTAAGAATGATAAATATTAATTACATATTATAGTGAAGGAGTATGATAAAAATGTGCAAAGTTAGCTATTTCCCTGGCTATATTTTTCTTTGCAAATACAAAATGGAATGCTCTACTGTTTTGGACTACACTCAGGTGGTTAGTGTTTAGCAAGGTTGAGAAAAACTTTAGAGAGATGCTTTCCCAGATTTGAGAAATGCAGTGGGAATGGAGGGAAGAAGGTATGCATGTTGCTAGTACCCCCTTTGCCCTTTAATACTCTGTTGAGAACATCTTCAATGTATATATTATCAAACATTTATTTCCATATATACCAACTACCACCCTCAACTGGATGTGACCCTTTTTTTCCAGAACTCTTTAGCTCTTTTGTATACAGATTTTATGACCCTCAGAAAGTCCATTTAGTGGGAGAGAGACTTCCTCTACCTGATTTGAAGCAATTTGCAGACAGTGACATTGTACCCGGCATAATTTGTTGAATGTATTGCTATGCAATGTCTAGCATAATTCATTGCATATATTTCTTGCCTAATAAATATTTTTTAATTAGTGAGTAAGTGAATGAATGAATGAATGAACTTAAATGTAAACCAGAACCACACAGTGAGCTCTACCCTGGTGGTCATTATTCTTCACTAAATGTGTCTTTGGCCAACTCTCATACCAGAACTCCTCATATCAAGCACTGATAGCAAGTACACCAAGGAAGCTGAAGAGAAAAGTTCCCAGATGACTATCCAGTAGGGTGGATGCATGTTAGGTCCACCTCTGCCTTGTTCTGCATTTTATATCAATGACTTCTTATCAGCATGGAAGAATTACTACATTGCGTCATCAATGTACTAGTAAAACAAGCTAGAAGGTGTGTGGTTAAAATCTTAGCAGAAGTGAGTAGATATCACCAAACTTAAGGCAAAAGCAGAAGTTGGCTGGCAATTTCTGACACCCCCAAACTTACTACTGATGCCTTTCCTAGCAGACTCTTGCAAAGCTGCCAATTTCCAATGGTACACTATGAATCCAGTCCAAGTCCCATTCATCCTGTTCAAACATGATGTCACTTCTTCCTGGTTTTTCTCCTCAATATTTGGCTTATGTTCCTATGTCTACAGAGCAAGTCAAGATCACATAATGGTTTGGGGGATTTATTTTATCTTTAAGGCACTTGGTCAAGAAACTCCTTTTGAGTTCCTTCTATATGACAAACACACACCAGGTGCTGAGAAACCAGCCACCAGAGGTACCCAGTCCTCTCTCATGATTTCACTTCAAAGGCACACAGGGTTGAATACAGCACAAATCTCTTCAATTCTTAAAGGAAACTAGCACTCCCAGGTTTTCTTTAAGAAAATGAAATTCTTATTTCACACCTAAAAGTTGAATGGCAACATCCTCATTCCAACAGAGGGTCCAAATTTTTGGGTAGAATCTGGCAATGAGAAATAAAAAGACTTCATTCTCTGGTGCCACTGTTTAATACTTATAGTGGAAATATCATTTGCAAATTTGGTTTTGCCTCCAAAATTAATTAAAGTACAGGCATAGCAAGAAACTCAGGAGCAGTGAGATCCTCAGATAATGTGTAAGAATTGAGTGTGTTTTATTTTTTTCTACTGAATGTACTATGTGACATTAGGACACAAAATGAGTAGCATCTTTAAAGATAGCTATTAAAAAGGCCCGTTTATCTATCTTTTCACCTAGCAATCAGTAGGAAGCTTTTTTCAATCCGTGATTCAGGAACAAATGACACAGTAACTTTTGATACATTTTTGTATCAAAAATACTGACAGACCTTTTAGGAAATTGTGATTGTGTTTCTCCTCCTCGTTGTAGCTGTTGTTTTAATGTATTTTTGTCCCTTTTCATCATGTTCCCTATTTTTTCCTTAGTCTCTGGTCAGAAATTATGATGAATCCTTTCTGTAGATCTTCAAAAGAATCACCAGATCTCATCATACACCTGGGAAGCGCACCTGGGTCTGCTCTGGAAGAGGCACAAATCATTCTCTCTAACATTTGACTGTCAAGAACTTAGTCACATGACCTCACTTGAAGGGAGGTTGGGAAGCATATTCTAGCCTACCAAACATATGCTGGACACTTCTATTTCACATGGAATAAAGATAAAATGGATTTTGGTAGACAACTGTAGTCCCGCTGATAGCTCCAATACTTATGGAATCGTATGGCATCTTACTCTGAGGAGCTGATAAGAAGATGAAAACAAATAGAAATTTTTCTTTCTTTTTTTTTTTTCAGGGAAGGATTCACCCTGAGCTAACAACTGTTGCCCATCTTCCTCTTTTTTTTCCTCCCCAAAGCCCCAGTACATAGTTGTATATCCTAGTTGTAAGTCCTTCTAGTTCTTCTATGTGAGCTGCCACTACAGCATGGCAACTGACAGATGGGTGGTGTGGTTTCACGACCAGGAAGCAAATCAGGGCCACTGAAGTGGTGAGAGCACTGAGCTTAACCACTAGGCCATCAGGGCTGACTCTGAAATATTTTTTAAATGATACATAATAAAATAGATTTCAGATGACAAATCTATTTCACTAACCTATTGGAAATTTTAATATTATGTGGAATTAGGATGAGATACAAACCCCCAAACAAATTATTTGAGACTTAACATAATCCATTTTAATTTATTCCCTTAGACTTTGGTTATGAAAAACCCTGAATGTCTTTTCCAAACCAATAGCTATGTGATTTAAAATTTAGAGGAAAAAAAATGTGAACTTTTAAAGTCAATTTTTTCTATTCTTCAAGGCAGATTTTTACTCTCCATAAGTAATATTACATCACTGAGTTCAATAATCTTGGGAAAGGCATCAACTTCTTTTATTGTTATAACTTCCTCCTTTAAGCCACCTTCATCAAATATACAAAATGTTACATGCACAGAGAAATGATGCTGTTATTTTCAGGGCACTGTACATCAATTTTGTTTTCCAGATAAGTGCTATATGAACTTAACAGAAAAGAACAGTTTTTTTCCATGCCAATGCGTGACAGAAGCAGAAAGGTTTTCAAGCAAACGTACAAATGTGGCATCTAATAGTCCATCAACCAGCCCTTGTCACACTGATAAAACCTTTTATCTCTCTTTCCCAGATTTTAATCAGTAGCTTGGTTTGCATGTTTCTGGTGTCACTGCAGCAACTGACCTAATGGGGAGTATTTATGCCCTGAGAAATCAACTCATTTGGGCCTAAATGAAACATTTCACTGTCTTGTTTTATCTCGCTCTCTATTCGTATTAACACAATAGCTTTTAATTGCGTTGTATTTGTGATTAGAGTCAGCAAAGGTGGCTTTTTCTCCAAGGAAATGGACTGCAAGGCAAACTGTGAGACTCCATCTGGGGGCGTTATTCCAGCTGTTGCGACAGGGAAAGATGGCCTCAGGAAATAGAGTCTCAGGAGTCACCTGAGAACTCATTTCTCCTAAGCACTGGAAGTCCATTACATTTATTATAAAGGCTTACACACTCGAATATCAGTATTATTGGTATTCAATGCATGTTCTCAAAAATAGATTATTTACAAAAGGACATGAAAAAATGGGTGAATTGTTACATAACTTTATAGGTACAGGGGGCTTCCTAGGTAAGACTCCCAAAGCAAAATCTAAAGATCCAATGACTGCCATGTATGATTACATAGAAACACAATACATCCACATATCAAAAAACAATATAGGATCTGCCCTGGTGGCGTAGTGGTTGGGTTCGTGCACTCCACTTTGGCGGCCCAGGGTGGGTGGGTTCAGATCCCAGGCATGGACCTACACACCACTTATCAAGCCATGCTGTGGCAGCGTCCCATATAAAGTAGAGGAAGATGGGCACGCATGTTAGCCCAGGGCCAATCTTCCTCAGCAAAAAGAGGAGGATTGGCAATAGATGTTAGCTCAGGGCTAATCTTCCACACACACACACAAACACACACACACACGCACACACACACAAAAGAGTATAAATGAAATTACAACAAACTGAAGAAATATGTGTAATTTATTTTATTGCCAAAGCGTTGTTATTCTTAATATATAAATTCTAGCAAATTAATACAAAAAAGACAAATGATACATGTGGATAAATGATTTAAATAAGAATTCACTAAAGAAGTACAAGTGTCCAATAAGCACATGAAGAAAAATGCATGGGTCTGATCTGGACTTCAAGACTGGAAGAAGTTTGAATTGAGTTAAGATTTCTTACTTTCCAAAATAAATAAATAACAAATTTTTCAATGTTCCCAGAGAATAAAGTATGAATACTTTTGAAAATTCAACATACTTCAAAATTATTTCTACCAATTAGACAAGAAAAAGAAATTAAGGGAATGCAGATTAGAAAAGAAGAAATAAAACTATCTAGTCACAGATTTCTGTATATATTTATGTATACAGAAAATTTTAAGGAATCTACCAGAAACTAGTAGAGCTAATAAATAAATTCAGCAAGGTTGCAGAATGCAAGATCAATATACAAAAATCAATTGTATTTCTATACTCTAGCAGTGAACAATCTGAAAATGAAATTACAAAAACAATTCAATTTATAATAGCATCAAAAATAGTAAAGTACTTAGTAATAAATTTAAGAAATGAAGTGCAAGATTTGCATATTGAAAACTACAAAATATTGCTGAAAAAAATTAAAGAAGACATAAATAAATGAAAAGATGTCCTATGTTCATGGATTTGAAGATATAATATTGTTAAGATGGTAATGGTCCCCCAAACTGATCAATAGATTCAATGGAATCCATGTCAAAGTTCAAGCTGCCTTTTTTGTGGAAATTAAGAAGCTGATTCTAAAACTCATAGGGAAATTCAAGGAAACTGGGAGCCAAAAAAAAAAAAAATTAAAAAAGAAGAATACACTGGAGAACTCACACTTCCCTATTGCAAAATTGACAACAAAGCTACAATCATCAAGACAGTGTGGGACTGGCATAAAGATAGGCATATAGATAAATGGAGTAGAATCGAGATTCCAGAAATAAACTCTTACATTGATGCTCAATTAGCTTTTGACAAGGGGCAGCACAAAGGACTAGAGAATATCATAACCCATCTTAAAAGTATTATTTCTAGTGTCAGGCCCCATGACATAGTGGTTGAGTCCAGCACGCTCCACTTCCGTGGCCTGGGTTCGCAGGTTCGGATCCCAGGTGCAGACCTACACTACTCATTAAGCCACACTGTGGTGGTGACCCCCACACAAAACGGAGGAGAACTGGCACAGATGTTAGCACAAGTCTAATCTTCTTCAAGCAAAAAAAAGAGGAAGATTGGCAACAGATGTTAGCTCAGAGTGAATCTTTCTCACCCCCCCAAAAAAGCATTTCTATGGTCTTCCCAAATGCCAGTGCAAAATCCTCCTGCCTTTTATCCAAATAACAACAAAAAGTCCATCACAGAAATCAACTCACGTATACAGATGCCTGTCAGTCCACTAACCCCAACATTGCATCAGACAAATTCAGAATAACCCCTGTAGATAATCATTAGAAAAGGAAAAACTAGGAATATCTTAATCAATCCTTATGCCATTGAAAGATCAAAAGACAAAAATATAACAAAATTTAGAAGTCAAATAGTTTCCAAAAATAATTATGACAATTAAGTCCAATACTTTATTTCTATTTTTTTAATGTAGTCGTTCATTTATTTATCCTAAATGTGTTTTCTGGACCTCCTATGTATCAGATGCTATGCTAGCCATTGGGAATGTAAAGAGAAATACTATTCAGTCCCCACCCCTAAGAGGCTCATGGTTTAATCAAGGCAAGAGAATTCATTCACTAGGTACGTACCGATTTCCACCTAGATCAAGAACCAGACATTGTGCTTGTTTCTAAGGATATGAAAACATTTAGGACACAACTCCTGCCTTTAAAGAGTATATATTCCTCTGTAAGACTGGAAGAACAAGTAGGAAGGAAAGAAGGAAGGAAGGAAGGAAGGAAGGAAGGAATGGATATGTTCAAATAAGTATAATAAAATTGTATGGATGCAATGTATACATCTTTACAGGTTTTGATGCAGTTACAAAGGACAGTGTGGTGAATTCTGTGGAGCAAAGAGAAGGTTCAAGAAGTTCGAACTTAATCCCATAGTCAGGGGTAAGTCTCCAACCCAGAAAGGACAATTTCCTTTTGCTCAGGCCTGTGGTCCAGAGAAGATAAATACCATTGACTTGATGTCACTACAATGCAAGAGACATTATTTTTACCCTGTAAAAAATAATAGCAGCTATTAGAAAGATATTTCCCAAGCTTTATTTGCAGTTGTAAACAGAACAGATACTTATAAAAAATGGCCACTTAAAATGTTAATTTTATAAGTGTTTGCAATAATCAAAGTCAAAAGGATTAACAAGCCTAAGAGGAAAGTGATAGAATGGTAAATTAATTCAGTGCCTCACAAACTAAGAACAAGTCCTAAGTATTTACAAAATAATGATAATAACAAAGCCCATGAATAAAAGAAACTTGTGTTTTTATTATGTTTTACAAAAGAAAAAGTTGGGAAATGTATTACCAAAAAGTGAGTGTCCAACTATTAGTCAATATCTCTAATTGAGCCAAAGCCAAATGGAAGTTATCCATTGAGGGTCCTCTCTTTCTGCTTTCTCACCAAAGGCTGTACAGGGTTCCCTTTTGATGATTGTATGAGACAATACCCCTGATATTTCAAAAGGATGCCATTTCAAGTTTATTTCTAGCAGAGGCTAGCCTCTCTATGCATTAGTTGCAAATTGAGTACTCTCCAATGAGTATAATTTGTGATTCCAAGGTCCGCTGAACACGCATGCTGGATTTACAGAAGTCCTTTTGATACATACTGTTCAGGTGAGTTCAATAACCATAGCGGTAGCTGTGGCATTATCATCCATCAGCCATGCATTGCCTAAGGATGTCACGGCAATCCAACCACACAAAGCTGTAGCTTCAGCTCATACATGAGTAAATTCCTCATGTTCAAAATGTAGAAAAATGGCAGCAGATTTTGATGGTCATGATGGGATTTTCTTAATATCTAAAAAAGACATCCAATTTTGTAAAAACTTAATGATATAAGTAAAGAACACTTTTTCTGAGACCCACAACCCAAGGGCTCGTTTATATTGAGATAACGCTACTGTTAGGGAGATAATAATAATTGTCACCATCTTTTTGAGTGTCCGTTATATGCTTGGCACTCAGGTAAGCACTTCACATACATCTCAAGTACGATTCATTTGCTCCTTAAAATAACTCTGTAAGGGAAGCATTACTATCTTCATTTGCAAAGAAGGGAACAGGTTGGAAGCATTAAGTGACTTGCCTAAGGTTGCACAGATAAGTGGTAGAGAAGAGATTCCACCCTAGACCCCTCAAACTCCAAAGCAGGTTTTCAGAGAGTCCAGCTTGCTTCTACATCACTAATAAGAGTTGTTTTTTGGTGTCAGTCTTTCGCCTCTTATGGCCAGAGTTTTATCATCTGAAAAATAAATGAAGGGAGAGAATCACCACACTGAAGCTCTTCTAAGTAGCACCAAAGGAGCTGAAGAATTCTAATCACCATACAATTGATAAGTGTTGGTAAAGACTACACTGTAATAATTGTCACTGCTTCTTTAAACATTCTAATATCTAGAATTTTAAACTTGGTCATAAACTGAAAGATATAGGCTGTGTCTATGCATGCAAGACTCAGTAAGACCATACAAGATGCTCTATCTAATTTTATCTGCACGTTTATGAAATGGCACTAACTACAGAGTGAAGGAAGGTGACACCCCGTCTATTACCATCACTTCTTTAAGGAGGCTCTTGATAACCGGGTCCACAAATACGAAAAGGTCTCTGATAAATTCAGCACACATGTCTTTCCAAGTCTTCTCCCCGCTGGTCTTAGTTCTACCTCCCCTTCCAGTTCCCTTCTCTACCTGACAGTGTAGCAAAAATCTGGAGACTAGATTAACTGTCACATAGCTTTGATGTTTCATTTTTCTGTAAAGATTTCTCCTTCAGGAAAATTGCCTTTTGTCAACAATAACCAGCCTAGCTATTAAAAGCTTAATGTTTTCCTGCCATTCTGCATTCCCTTCTCTTAGGCAAAAGTTGTTTCCAACATAGCGTCCTCTCTGTGTGTTTGCCTTTGTGGTGCTACTTTGTATAGAAGAAAAAAGAAAAAGAGGTAGGATGAAGAAAGTACAGGTATTGCTAGGGATGATGCTGTATCTCAAACCTCCACTTGGGTTTTTCTCCAGCGGATGTTCGGCGACCCCCTAAATCCCTCCATCTGTAGGTCTTAGAGGTTTTAGCAGTTGCCCCATCACGTGAAAAATGGACACACATGTACTCCTGTTCATTCACAAACTTTCCACTGGAGCATAATTACTTGAAACTAAGAGGAAAAATCAAGTCTGCTGGAAACATTTTCTAGTTCAAACTTTCTGTTCTTGGTATAAAGCAAAATATAAAAATGTAAAATGCAAGGTTTGACCTCTAAATCTTTATTATCACGTGTGTTCTAATTTTAAAAACTTACTTTTAGATGTTTTTCTATCCATTGTTTCCATTGTTTTTGGTGCCAAAACTTTTTGCAGCCTTTTCTGAAAATGACTTTTTTATGATTAAAATACAATTTTGAAGACTTTCAAACTAACTCTTGTTTTATTTTGTCAAAAAGCCCTTCCACTTTTTTCCTCCATACCTTTGATTTTTGACACTTCCACTCTTAATTCCCTCTACGGCAAAACCCACCTATGGCCACCAGGGGACCAGCTCTGTATAGGTAACCAGATGGATTTTTCTCCCAAGCCGCCATCTTCCACTGACCAGACTAAACTTCCAATCCCAGATCAGGGCAGGAACTCCCAAACACTACTGATAAATCACTAGGACCAAGGGAATTGCAGCTCTTTCCTTATAAGATTATGTGGCTTTCCAGGTCACATTTTGGGCTTCTATAATTGGGATGGGAATAAAAGTCTGAGAGGGATCTAGGCTAATGGACCTGGTTCTTGAATGGTAGTGTACTTTGACAGCAAATGCAAAGAGTGGAAACTAGGATTTTCTTGCCTAATAAATCTTTCCCAAACGTTTGATCAAAAGGAATCTTGGCAAACAGGATTAAGAAATAAATATCACCAGATTACAAACTGAGTAAACATGTTATTACCAATGTTTTAAAAGAAAGTGCCAGGAGAAATGCCAACAAGATGTTTTCCCTCAATAAAAGAGTGGTCTCAAGTCTTCATCCAGCTTTGTTCCCATGTAGATGCTGTGATTTGAGATGAGCAATCAGAATTGCTTTGAGAACTTAACTGAAAGCAGCATCCTGTCTTCCCGTTTTTCTGACTATGGGTTACTACTGAGGCACTTCAAAGAATCCTAGGTTAGTGTGTCCATGGAAATAGTGCACATCCTAGAGGTAAGAATATAAATCCCTAGAAACATTATATTATCTTCTTCCAGTTCATTTGTTCCTGATGGAACAGTAAATGCTGACCCATGGATTATATTTCCAGTTCATTGACTGGAGCAATAATCTCCAAAATGATGACTACGTACTTCCAGACAACCACAAGATTACAACACAACCAAAATTTATTGAGCACTTAATATACACCGGGCTCTGTGCTAAGAACTTTACACCATATTTTCTGATTTACTCTTTACAGTACTCATGGAGAGAGGCATCATTAATCCCATTGACAGATGAGAAAACTGAGTTAAGCCATGTGCATAGAGTCACAGAGTCATTAAGTATTAGGCCATGTCATTGTATTCCCAATCACTACAATTTTCTGTCTTCTATGAGTCTACAATCTAGTGGAAGAAATAAGACATTGTCATGTGAAATGCTGGCCAAAAAAGACAAGACACAGAGAGAGAAAGAGAGAAAAGAAAATAGTGTAACTAAATAATATATTGGAAGGGAAATATAGGGTTACCATTACTAAGGAATTTTGAGGCATTTCAGAAGAGAAATCTTTTTTTAAATCATTGAAGTACATCTTTAAAAGAGGAGTTGAAATTGAGTTGGTTTTTGTCTGGCAGATAGAATGAGAAGATCAGATGGGTTCCAGTGTTAAACAAAGGACCTTAAGGCCATGTTTATTTTATAGAATATATATGCTTCCATTTAATAAACAGCTTCAGGAAGAATAAGTCACACTTTCCACAGGTACTAATGCAGGTGGGAAACGCACTTCCCTATATGGAGCCTTATTGAAGTTCATTAACTTTGACATTGTAATTCCGTTTCTAGAAATCTTTGCCAAGGAAATAAGAAGAGATTCAGAAAAGAAATTTTTAATTAGTTCAAAAGATTTTTCTTGAGCAGTCACCATGTGCTGGGCAGTGCACTAGACCCTATGACATAGCAGGGAACCACACCAGGAAGTTCCTCTTGGAGTTTCCAAGAGTGTTCACTGAAGCATAACTTATAACAACAAAAAATTGGTTTCAAACTAAATGTCCAACAATTGAGGGATGTTTAAATAAATGTTTAAATAAACTATATTATTTCCATAGGACTAAACCCTAAGCAGCCATGAAAAATCATGTTTTTAAGTATATTTAAGAGCACTGGGAGATGTTCACAGTAATGTATGGCAAAAAAAACTTTCCCCCTGGGACTATGTGGCTTTCCAGGTCAAATTTTGGGCTTCTCTTATTGCAATGGGAACACAAATCTGAGAAAGATTCGGGCCAAGTAAGTTTTTAAGTGGTCTGGCTTACATTATGATGCCAATTTTTGAAACACGTATGATAATATTCCAATTTTAAGTATATATTTATAGCTATACCTAAATGAGTGTGGTTATTTCCTGATGGAAGCGTTATGTTCAATTTTTATGTTCTTATTTGTGTGTCCTTATGTTTTCTAAAATGTGCATGTTTTACTTTTTTACTTTTATAACCACAAAAAAAATTTGAAATAAAATAAGACCAAGAATTAAGGTAATCTCCCCCACATGATTTGCTGCCCTTCTTTCCAGTGGTATCAGAATAAATAATTATGATATTTTCTTACATTAGAGATCACTTCCAAGCATCTTTACATTTTTAGTTCCTGTTTGTGGAATTAAAGCACATACTATAAAAACATAGACTTACTTTAGATGATAAGATTCAGTTAATTCCATTTCTTGTTCGGTTGGTCTCATGTCCAGGAAGTGGAAGCACAGGTTTCACCTCTAAGATAACCTGCAATGAATCAGGCCATCCAGCGTTCATGGTTCCATGTCCATCGTGTCTGGGCAGTTCCAGCTTAAGAGACAAATAGCCCTCCAGCAAATTTACAAGGTAGATTGCAAGAACCTTGCAAAGTTCAGGAAACCACAAGTCACAAAAGAAATAGGGCTAAGAAAATAGTGCAGACTTTCTAAACCCACTTCTTAAAAACAACGTGACTGATAGGTAAGATATTTCTAAAAACACACTCAACACATAGTAGGCATTTAATAAACATTAGTTTCTATTCTCCTTCCTCATTTATTTTAATCATATCTTAAAACAATACGCTTCCATAAACTTGTATAGCTGAGTCAAATTGTCAGAAATGTGGAAGGAATGTTTGCATTGCCGCTGTGATCATATTGTTGAGGAAAGTTCAGGCCATCAAAGGTTGGGATTTTTTTCTTTTTTAATGACCGAATAGTCAACACAGTAGAAATACATCACATGAGACTATGTGGAAAGAGATGATAACTGATAAGAATTAGTATTTACAGTTGACAAGTGACTATTTTTTCCAAAAAAAGAAGAAAATCTAAAATGAGGATGCACTGACAGCGGTGGGCATGATTAAATCAGGTTACTTCTTTAGAAGTAGGGTTAGAAGTCTTTGCTTTGAAAGGAATTTTGTTATGCCTTGTTCTTCTTCTCATATTCAAACATTGGAGCCAGGATTGAAATCCTGGATTTTTCGGGTGTCTGCATTTAAAAGATTTTGTTTATGTTAAGGCTTAGGTCTCTTTAATAGGTATGTTTTAAGGGAAACATTACCTTTGTGTGACCTCTGGGATTTGAAGGTGAAAATTCAGTCACTGGAAAAAAGGCATCCTGGTTGTCATGGATGAAATCTCTAACCTTAAAGACAATTGTGTGTCATCCTGTGAATGTCTTCTACGGCAATAAGAAACACTTGAACCACAGCTGGGCTAAAGTAGGTTCGGATGGATCATGATTCTTAACTAGAAAAACACAGACTGGTTAAAAAGAAACATGTTAAAGGAAAATAAATAAACTAGTGGAATTATATAGAAGCAGCAAAACATTTTCAGTGATCCTTCAGGAAGCAGGTTCCAACTCTCTCCACCTCCCCGCCTCCTGCACCAATTCTTAAATTGTTATTATAAGCTAAGCATTTTACCTCCAGAGAGAAGAATAAAATTGTGCTGGTTATCATATATCAGAATTACACAGGACATCATCTGTTAATGATCATTTATTCCTAGCTACTTGAAGAATAATATCCAGTAATTATGGCAAATGTAAGTCAAATAGTAATAGCATACTTTACATAGTATAGTAATTATAAGTTATGTCCATGCATCTAGGACAAGGGTCTTTTATGCTCAGTATTAAATCTGTGGTGCAATTTATTCACAGTAGCATCACTGGGATTGAAGAAAGGAAGCCTGGAGAAAGGAAACTTGTCCTCCTGTTGCACTTCCTATAAGTCATTTGAAGAAAACTGCTCTTTGCATGCCTTGCTAAACTCAATTACCACCAAGACATCATAAACAAATATTCATTGCATTTACAGTTGGTTCTTTATTGCACAACGCAAAATGTATTGTTAAAATTTAAACCATTTAAAGGGAGTAAGCATCCAGATTTCTGCATTCATTTAAAATTTAATTGAAAAAACCCTCACGCATGTGTTGCAATATTTTCTTATTTGGAGACTGGTGCTAAATGAACAGTCATACAATACTGTCAAGTCTAGCAAAAGCTGGACAAAAATTTGTGCGTCTCTGGCTTTGATATTTGTTAACACTAGAATTTACCAGTTTGCTTAAGTGGGAAGGATATTATATAAAAGTTTTGTAAAATTTTAGGATCAAATGGAACTATCAAAAAAATAACTTGATGTACCCCACTCAGGAGAATCAGTCAGTGTAAACCTTCTGGAAGCTCAATGCACACTCAGAAGGAAGTATTGAATGCCACTGATACTGCCCTCACTCTCTGAAGTTAATAGGTCCATTCGTTATGCATGTGCATAACTCTCGTCTATAGGAAAATCATTAAATTGATAAATCAAGGAAAAACAAGTCTCATTGAAAGGAAAAAGAAAGATTCTTCAAGGCACTTCAAAATTTGGCCCTGCCAATCTCTCAGGCCTATCCAACAACACGCTCTGGGGCAGCCCCAGCCATACTGAAAGAAGGTCCCTCCAGGCTTTCTGTCCTGCAAAGGAATCACTCTTGTAACAGACACCTCTCCTCTGTTTCTTCACTTGGTAAACAGAAACCTACCACTCAGGTTTTAGCTTAAATATCTCCTCCTCCAAGAAGCCTTCCATGCCCCCTCCCCGACTGTCTAATGTTACTCACCATGGATATAGTGTATTAATATCCTTTACTTTTCCCTGATTGTCATCTGTATCATATTTCATTGCAACTGCTTGTTTATTTCTCTACTAAGCTCTTCTCATAGAGGGCAGGCAGGAGCCATCGCTCCAGCTCAACATCAAATGTCTAGTACCTACCACAGTGACTGGCACGGCGCGTGAGCCCAATAGATATTTGTTTTCTTAATGAATGACCCTAGGCCAGGCTTCTCACATTGCTTCCAGAGAAAAACATGAGGGATGGGGTGGGGAGGGAAAGTTTGCAGGCAGGAGCCAAAAAATATCAAGAGTGTGCTGGGAAAAAGCCTACTTTGGTTCAATCACGTTTGATCATTTAATCTTTAAGCAGGTTTCTTTCTTTCACCTTCTCTCCTTTCTCTATCCTTCCTTGCCTAATTTTATATATTAGAGCTTCTCAGAGGCTGTTAACATATGTTAATGTTTATTATTAAATTCCATGAAGGTTATTTTCCAAACTTATTTGCCCATGGAACCTTTTGTTCTGAGAACATCCACTAAGACACGAGATATGTGGTGCTCAGAGAACACAATTTGAGAAGATCTGTCCTGGGCAGCCCATTCTGTGATGTTAGATTTATCTCTACATCTATAAAATGGGAATAAAAATTATCTGCAATGATCTGGTAGGAACCATAAATATGTTATTACAAATCAAATCATCTATTGATCTCCTGGATGTATTGCATGATCAAGACTTGCCTGACACCACACAGAAGAGGTATTCCTTGAATGAAGAAAGGAAAAGAATCCATATAGAAATGTGGATTTCTTTCATACATACATTCATGAATTTCAGTTCTACAAATTTCCAGATTGCCATTTGTTTATCATCAAATAATATTTATTATGCATGTGCTTCATAATCTGTATTCCATATTTTAGTAAACAATCTTTGAATGAATAGATGAATGAATAAGTGATGGTGATCTTCCATAATTTATCTCTTTCTCATTGACTTTAAGACCAAGCCTCACAACAGAAAGTATAGCCAAATGAAGAATGACTTGGGAAGCCTTCCATGCTCTACTCTCCCCCCTCTTACATTCACCCCATGATGTGCTTTATGCAATTCAGTTAAGGATGAGATTTTGCTTACTTGTTTCTTTGTTTTCCACCCAGATTTGTCTTTCTAGAATGACACTGATACTAGGCCAGCTAAGCCAATATCATTGTGAGTGGCCAACTTCTAGCATTCTGGGCAGAAGAGAGAGAAGAAAGGGCCAGATGAGCAGACTTTATTGTGGCCAGGAATAAAAGGAATAACAAGCATAAAATTAACTGCAAGCCTGTAATGTTATTAAGTAATTTTGGAGAATCAAACTGAATTCTCATGGTTCATGCTGATATTATGACTGTATGCTTCACAATACTTCTATTATCCACTGTGTATGAGGGGCCTGAGAAAGACATTCAGGAATTATTTAACCAAAGAATTATTGCTGTTTACTCAATGGTGAGAATGCAATAATTTTGAAATTGAGGTGAGTTGTGTTCAAACTAAAATTTTGGAAAACAGAGGAAAGATCTGGGAAAAGAAAAAAAAAGGGGCTACAGGGTTTCCATGAGTCTTATACATGTCAATTGCCAAAATTAATGACATTAAATTAGATCAAAAAGGTACAGCCAATGCTTTGGATATGGTTACTTTTAAATTTCGCCTATACTCAACATCAAAACATCAGTTTAAAAGGTAAAACATGAAGTTAGCCTTCTAAATATATAGATAGTCATATATACAGATACCTAGAAACATCTAGCAGTTTTGGCTATATGACTCCACGGTTAGGCTTTTCAAAAATACAAAAGAGAGTAACAAATTCCCATAAACTTAGCAGCATAAAGCAACAGATAGTTATTATCTCACAGCTCACATGGGTCAGAAGTCCAGGCACGGCTTACCTGGATCCTCTGCTTAGGGCTATGAAGCTATCAGCCAGGGCTTTGATCTCATCAGAGACTCAACTGGGGCAGAGTCTGCTTCCAAGTTCCCTCTGGTTGTTGGCAGAATTCGTTTCCTCACGGTAGTAGGATTTATGGAAGTTTGCTTTAAAACATCAGCCCAAGATGGAGTCTTGTATAATTACCATAATCTCAAGAGAGGCATCATCACCCTTGCCATACTCTATGGGTTAGCAGCAAGTCACAGGGCCTGCTCACACTCAAAGGCAAGGGATTATACAAGCATGTGAACACCAGAACCAGGGATGTGGGGCCACCTTAAAGTCTATCCACCACAGCCACTAACGACCTGGGAATTGTACACCTTTTAGCTTCTGCTACTGGAAAAGAATGGATTCTTTTCATTGGTTCCAATTGGAAAAATCCTACGGAAAGATTCTAGTTGGCCTAGCTAAAGTCAGGGGTCTATCGCTGGACCAGTCAACTGCAGCCAAGGGTGTACAGTCCCAAATTAGTCAGGAAGACAAGCAGAGGAAAGCATAGATCCCAAGAAGTGGAGGGTAGGGGTACACGTTCCCAAATCCTAGTTATTCCAAACCAGGTTCCCTCTATCTTAGGAAACCTGACTCATTATACTGCTTTGTATGTCTCCTGGCCTTGGAGCTCTGGCCTTCACACTCCCAATCAGACTGATGGAAGGAATAAGGAACCCTCCTTTTATCCACAAAGACAGATACATCACAGTCTTTAGTCTTAGGATACAGAGGTAAACATTTTAAATCTAACGAATAATATCTGAAATAATTCTTCCATAGCAAAACAACATAAAATACCTTAAAGGTAAATCTCAGGGTTTATTCGTTCTAATGCTTGCAATATTTAACAATATCTATTCACTTTCTATTTAACAACCTGTTAAGGTGTATCTACACTACAATAAACCCCTGTTGCAGAGGTAAAAACTAGAATTACAGAAAACTGCTTAATTTTCTCACGTTTTGAACCATGTAGGATGCAAATTGCAAGACTAAAATCCAGAAATTTTTGACAATATTTTTTGTCTCTCTGGCCTAACTGGACCTCCACATAAGCAGATAAATAATACTGTAAAGTTAATAAACAGGGGTGAGGAGAAGGCAATCATAAATGTAGTGAAAGTAGAACCTCAGCACTTAGAAACCAGTGAAAAACTTCTTTCTGTGTTTGAAAATAGCATCATGAAAAAAATACCCTAATTATGATCTTTTAATGATTTTTAGTTAATAGTATTTATTTTTAGAAATTCAAAGCTATGGAAATTATTTTCCCTAACCTTCATATTTTCAATTTCCATTTTTAACACTCGAAAAACACTAAAACATTAAAAAAATTTTACTGAGCTTTCAATAACAGGAAATACTCCCACCACAGCATGTTCAAAATTAAGAAAACCTTTGATCATTTGATAAAGTACAAAATATTTAGATCTGTGATGCCATCTTTAAGAAATGGTATAAAATAAGGATAGTGAAGAATTTCCAGAAAAGCTGTTTTTGTTTGTTTGGGAGGTTAAACCAGGAAAGAAAATTGCCAAATGAGAACAGACGCATAAATTAGTTCAAGAGACAGCTAAGACAGCTTTATGGAAAGAGAAAATTGATGGATCCAGCCTCAGAGCACGGAGGTGGAGCTGAAGGACATGAGCGTGTCTTCTGTCAAGCAATCCTTAAAGCCAATGAACAATAACGTCTCTAAAAAATGTCACTTTTCAGGATATCCCTTTTTATATGCATTTGCCAAGCAGGGGTGAAGTGGGAGGGCAATCCTTTATTGGCGTGGCCAGTCTGTCAAAACTAGACTTCTTGGAACCAGGATCTCAAATATTAGTATGATTGACCCAACCCCTAAGATTTCCAAGTTGACAGTGCCCTGTGGTTAACACTGTTTTTTTTTTTCTGATGACATCTTAAAAAACAAGCCATGTTCTGAATATGGTTACTCCAAGCAACATCTATTTTTATTGATTTAAGCATATTCTAAACGTCTTTCTGACACACAGAGACATAAATTCTTAGATTACAGAGTTAGCAGGCAGGATAAAAAACAGCCCTCTGGGGAAAAACAAAGCAATCCTCTGATTTGTGTATTGCGAAGATGCAGTTTTTTGTGGACTTCGTGAAGGAGACGTAGTCACATAGAGATCTTTGCAAACTTTTGGTTAGCAGCAACTTTAATCGGTTCCCAACCCCCAGTCTCCCAAATCCTATGAAGCTGATTATAGTCACCTTTTCAAACAAGAATAAATGGTGTTCTGCTGTTTCATAAATACTTAAAAATATAATGATGGTGATGATAGCTGCTTCCAACTCTTGAATCCCTTCTAAGGAGGCAGAACAGAGAAGTGGTGAAGAGCATAGACTTTGCAATCCAATTACAGAAGTCTGGGTGGGAATCCCAATTACTTAGACTTGGCAAGTAACCACTGTATAAGTCTAGTTCATTTGTTTCTCTGTAAAATGAACCTAAAAATAATGCCTACCAGCTGTGAGCATTATCTGAAATAATGTGTATAAAGTGCCTAATACATAGGAAAACTCGGTAAGTCTAAGTTATAACTATTACTGTGTACCAGGAATTATTTTACCAGAAATGTTTTATTTTTGTCTCAGTTAGTCCTCACAGCAACCCATTCGCTTCACAGATGAAGGAGACAGACTCAGCAAGATCAGTAACTTGCATACGATCACATGGTTAGTAAGCGGCAGAACCAAAACGTAAACTCCAGTCTGTCTGCCTTCAGAGCCTGTTGTCTCCCACTCAGCAAGGTATAAAGAGAACTGGAGTTTTGTTATTGTTTCCCTGAAGGCCAAAGAATGTTGTTTTTGGCCAAAGGATGTGGTCAAAGAAAAGAAGGAATGGAATACTGTACTCCATGGCTCTTCTGATAGACTGTGTTAAAGCTAACTCTGATGCCTGGATCTAGCAAAAAAAAATTCTGACCAGGGAAATAACTTCCTTTTTAGTCTTTTTAATACTGTTTTGCTTTTTTCTAGGAAATTTAATTATGCATCCATTCGTTCACTCATTCAACAATTTTTAAGTATCTATTATGCACTCAACGCTGGGCTGGGCTCCATGTGAATGCAATCTAATGGAGGTTGACTTGTGTATTAACTAAGGGCATAAGTTCCAAATTGGTATGAGAAGCAGAGAAGCTTCAAAAGAAATGTAATTAAATCAAGTTAGGAAGCAGAGTAGCAGTTCAATTAGAGAGATGGGGGCCATCTGACGAATTCTTGGGACAAGTTAGGCAGTGGATGAAAAATTCAAGACCCGTGAGGAAAATCATGATAGAAATTCAAACACAGATTCTCAACCTGGATCAGTGTGTTGATATTAGAAATGCAAAGAAAAAGCGATGGATTATTTAAAGAAATATCTCCTTCTCAAAGTCTTATGCAACACCGGTTAATAAATTGGCAAGACTATACCCTAAAAATCTGCGCATCAAAATGGATGTTTCCACATTGCTTTACCAGGTGGAAAAGGATTAATTATAGTTACAGAATCAGAAGGCTGTTCCTAAAATCTTGAATGTATATGCATCCTTTGTGTTTTGAGAAGAGGGAATTGTATTTCTCTCGGCATATGAAATTTATATATGCTAGCTATTAGACAATCATCAATGTGGCATATAAGTTGAATTATACTGATTTATAATTTTTAGCTCTATTTTGGTTTAGCACGTTTTCCCAATAGATGTTATATTGTGACTAGCTGTAAAAGAGTCCTATATTAGTCATAATAACAAACTGTAAGGCTGTACACAAAATTCAGGGCTCCCCACTCTGGCTTCTCATTCACCTTCTCACTTTCCAGCAGCCGTGCTCTCAACTCTGCTTTCTCAAGCTAGAACATCTGCGGGTTTTCTGTTGAGTTTTAACCACTGAGTACTGCATCGACTGGGGCCTTCCAACAATCGGAAAGCTGTAAAAATAGGAAACTCACTCAGTTCGCTTCTCCCAGTATCAGCTTGCTCCTGGATCTGCCTGCTTTGGGCCTCCTTCCAATGCCCTCAGATCATTATTTTTTATGTTTTATCCACAGTATATGGTTATCTGCAAGACGGTTAATCCAATTGGAGCTTTCCCAGCTATGAACAAAAGCAGAACTCCAGACCTGAAGGTCATAAATTCAAAATCTCACTATTAATATAATTTTTTTTAAAGTGCTTTAGGACTATTAAAGTGAAGACTCCTTCAATCTCTTTTTTTTTTTTTTTACTAAAAATGGAAAACCTTTGTCTACAACAGAGAATTTCCATACAAAATTCACAGATCTTCAAAAACTAGAGAATCATTTGGTAATTTCATGCTGATTTGTTTTAAAATCTTGGTCACTACTGGGACCAACCCATGGTGTAGTGGTTAAGTTCGTGTGCTCCCCTTAGGTGGCCCAGGGTTCGCAGGTTCAGATCCCGGGCACAGACCTACGCACAGCTCATCAAGCCATGCCGTAGCGGCATCCCATATACAAAATAGAGGAAGATGGGCACAGATATTAGCTCGGGGTTAATCTTCCTCAGCAAAAAGAGGAGGATTGGCCACAGATGTTAGCTCAGGGCATATTTTCCTCACAAAAAAAAAACCCAGTTACTACTAACTTTGGGTGATAATCACTATGGCTAATTTAGGCACTGTGAGTCTTAGGCCACATCTGTTGCAAATGTCTTGTGGAGATAAACCAGAATTCAGGAAGTTCTGACCATCTCATTTGCCTAATCAGCTTACCAGTAAAGGTTAAGAATTTGGCCATACAGAAATAACTATCAATAAAAGGAGGTCTTGGAATAATGAAACGTGCTTACACATGCGTACTTCATAGAATTTGTAATCTAAGATTGACATATTTGAGCTTGAGATTAAGAACTGGAAGAGAGACGTTGAGAAGTAGATGGAAGAAGAAGAACCAATTAAAAGAGTTTGTCCGGCTGGCCCCGTGGCTTAGCGGTTAAGTGCGTGTGCTCCGCTACTGGCGGCCTGGGTTCAGATCCTGGGTGCGCACTGAGGCATCGCTTCTCCGGCCATGCTGAGGCCGCGTCCCACATACAGCAACTAGAAGGATGTGCAACTATGACATACAACTATCTACTGGGGCTTTGGGGAAAAAAAAAAGAGGAGGATTGGCAATAGATGTTAGCTCAGAGCCAGTCTTCCCCAGCAAAAAGACAAGGATTCGCGCAGATGTTAGCTCAGGGCTGATCTTCCTCACAAAAAAAAAAAAAGTGTTTGTCAGGCCATCCTTTTGTTGTTAGTTTAAAAGACTTCACTCCATTTAGCCTTTGTTTAGTTATGATAGTGTCTCATATAGGATTATAGCATCTAGAAATTTCAGAAATATGACCCAGTAAATAAAACGGTATCTCTTTTTGTGAAACAAACCTACCTTTAAATTCGTCCTCCTCATTCTTTATCATTCATGAAGTCCTAGTATCACAGTGTACATTATTTATGCAATTATACTCAATTGTTGTGTCTATCACTACAAATAGGTCTACAGCCATAATAAAGATACACGCACTAGTGTTGTTGGCATGTAGGGGATATATTGAAATACCTATTTCTACCTCTTAAGTCATTGGAAATGGCATTTGAAAAACAAACTTTAAAATTAAAATTTAATGAGTGCAATAAAAATATGCAAAGTCACCTAAAAAGATAAAATGAATTCCAGGCCAACAAGATTAGATAGTGAATGGATTGTATATATTAAGATGCCCATAGAGAGATGTGTGGACAGAAAGGTATTGCTTAGTTCCTGAAGCAAAAGAAAAGGAATCCCAAAAGCAAACCTTAGCAATGTCTGTTCAAACAGAGCAAGATTCTAAGCAAAGAAAAGATAGGATTCAATTTCAGAAAAGATTGTATTTTGAAAAGATCACTTGGTCAGCCTAAGGCCATAACCAGTCAGACCACCCTAAAGTCAGCTGTATCCTTACTGTAAAGATGGATAGATCAGAAAACCTCATTCATTCATTCATTCATTCATTTATTTAACAACCTTCTACTGAGTGCCGACAAAATGCTGACGCAGGGCAAGAGGCTGATAATGTGATGGTGAGCTGAACAGACAGAACCCACATTCATTAAGCTTTCACTCGAATAGGCATGATAAGCAATAATTGAATATTCACAGCTAGAATATAATTACAGATAGTGATAAGTTCTATGAGGGAAATGTTTAGGAGATTATAAAAATATTAAGAAATGGGCTTAGGGAGATTAGGACACATACCCCAAGATCATACCATTCTAAATTGATGGGGTGCGATGTGATCCCAGGCACTCTGTCTCCAGAGCCCACCCTCGTAAATTACATATATGTCAGCAAAGCAAACACGTAGAGAATGCAGCTTTAACCTGTTTTTAGATCAGTCTTTTATTTTCAAATTAATCCTTGCTATCAGGCCAGCTCTTATAGAGCTGTCTATGTGTGGTCCTTTACTTTCACCATTCATTTAAATTTTCTTTCCCACAAGCAAATCCTGAAACCCAGGGTCAGTTGGATTCGCTGGCTATGGCCATGCCAGTTCATGACCCATCCTTGACACTATCATACATAGAGTCCATATTGAAGGGATCAGATTCATAGTGTTTTCTCTATAGTGGTTTTATCTCTGTGTTCTGATGTTAACACTATAAAGGCAAAGGGGTGAGGGGGCCCCATTGTACATGAGAAATGAGTAAAAACATTATATTCCAAAAAATGCAATAAAAACCATTGCTTTTCATTCTATGTGTGGAATTTTGATACTAAAATAATTCTTTGAAACACTCAAAGGGAATGCAGCCCATTAAGTTTCTTAAAAAAAGGACAATCCTTTCCAGATCCGCTGAAGTTCGATGTATGACAAGTTTCATTTCAAACGTGCTTTAAAAACATGATGTAACCCTGACAAGTCAGACTTTGTAACTTGGCAGAGGCCGAGTTTGTGAAATGTATTTATGTATGTGTTGGGTGTAAACTGTAATTGTACTGGAAAACTTCTTGAAAGGGATTTTTATAAGTCTCATCTTGTCGCTCTCAAGTGGCTGTTAAAAATAGAGTTTATTGGCAACCATTTTTCCTCGTATTAGAGAAGGATTAGCTTAATCCTGGTGGAATATCTTAACACTTCACTATATTCAATTTTATACAACTAAACTTTTATTATGCACAATACTAAAATAACTGCATGTATCCTAAGTGATCCGAAAGCTATACATTTGTCAGGTTTGTTTTTACAGACCTATGAAACTTAAACTCTGTTCTCTAAACAAGGTAATTTTTTGCTTTCCTACCTATATTTAAATTATTTTAGTTCTAGGTTAATGTTTATTTCTTTTGTTTTTTCTATAAAATTTTAGAAGATTCCTTTACATATTTAATACAGCATGATACAATTAGTCAAGCAACCATTCTGATCTTCAGTACAGAGTGCAATTTACAAAACTATTTGAGATCCTTCCTTTAAACAAATGTTCTATTTAGATTTAGGACATTTATGTGTACTATAGCTGTTGTTTCCAATTATAAAAAGTCCAATTATGACTTTTTGTCCCTCGGTCCCACATTCTGGGCCAGTCCGAAGCTAAGTTAAATAGAAAAAAATGTGTCCTACTGCCGCATCAACACTTTCAGCTTCTTTTTTTTTTTTCCTTCTTCTCTGATGTGTCCTCTATTCACTCTCTTTCTTGTTTTTAAATATCCAGTGCCCTTCCAGGAACAAAACCTGAGATCAAAAAATAATCTGTTTTTGTCACTAATAGAACAATTTGAATTTAGGCCTACTCATTCCCTCTTATAGAGATATTTGTCTTTTAAAACTTATCTCTACTCTTGGGGCCGGCCCGGTGGCGCGGGCGGTTGGGTGCGCGCGCTCCGCTGCGGCGGCCCGGGGTTCGCTGGTTCGGATCCCGGGCGCGCACCAAAGCACTGCTTGGCGAGCCATGCTGTGGCGGCGTCCCATATAAAGTGGAGGAAGATGGGCACAGATGTTAGCCCAGGGCCGTCTTCCTCAGCAAAAAAAGAGGAGGATTGGCAGATGTTAGCACAGGGCTGATCTCCTCACAAAAAAAAAAAAAAAAACTTATCTCTACTCTTGAAAGGAGAGAATGTATCCTTGTTAAAAAATTTCAAAGAATTGTTTCTTACTCCTGTAAAGGCATGAACCTTGTAGCTACATGATCTGGACCATGGAGCATCCGAGGTTGTGACACAGGGAAAGGGAGAGGTGGAGGAGTCACGTTGACTCTTACTTGCTTCCAAAGTCATCCCTTCTCTTCCCAGTCCGTTGGCCAGGACCTGTCGCATGCCTCAACCCAACTACAGGTGCAGTTAGGAAATGCAGGCAGCATGTGGCTCTTCGTTTGCTGAGCAAAAACATTCTTGGCTTCTTTGGTTACCCTTTGCTCCCTTCTTCCTACACAGAAAACACACTCAACATCTCCCCAAAGGAGATAACCCCAAATTCCTGCTGGTCACTGCGTCCAACTCAAAGTCTAGACAATGCTCAATGGTGTCTTCATCAAGACAAGATATGACTCTTCTTGACCTGGAGTTGTGTGAACTAAAACAGACATTTTCCTCACACATTCACACCCCAAAAGGCACAGTGAACCAATGACAGGAAGACCCCAATGAACACTCCCATTCAGAAAGGGGATAAACAGAAGACAGAAAACAGCCATGGTCTACAGCAATTCTGAAATGCTGCCGGCAGACACTGTAAGACCTCTACCTTGAGGTCTGAAAAGTGCCTTAGTTGGGTCCCATGAGCATCCCAGGCTCCACTGACGGGAGGTTCTTTTTCGTCCATTATCCAGCTTGGCCACACATGAAGTGAGTGTCGGAGGACAGGCCCTCTGAGGACTGTTCAGCTTTTCAGCTCACTTCCAACTTTGGGGATTTTGATGACACAAGAGGTGTTTTAAATTTCGTGAAAGGTTATTATTTCCAGGCTCAGTTTCTTTGGCAGTTCATTTCTCTCCCAGACTAAGTAGGTCTCTGATCTTCTCAGGCTGGAAGCACTTGGCCTCTAGGTCAGGATTGTTGGTGAACATTGACTGCCATAGTTATGCATAAGTTCAATCCTCCCAATAGTCCTGAAGTTAAAGTATTGCTATTTTGACCATTTTAGGGATGGCGAGTGTGGGAAAAGTTATTTTGAGAAGCAGAGTATCTTTCTCAAAACACCTCAGAATATTACTGTAGGTAATGCAAACCTTGCCAATATAGCATTATGTTGGGCCTATTGATGTGTCCATTTGATCTGACCAAGGTAACTACGGAGGCAATGGAACATAAAATTTGAAAATTGGACTCTTTCCAAAAAATCCAAGATTTATGGTCACTACATGTATGCCATATATACTATTTTTGTTTTTTTCACTCCACATACATTAGGCTTTTCGTAGTTTGTTTTTAAGCCAATCACTAGGATGCTACCTTTTGGTCAGATAGGTGTCTGTCTATATGGTTTGGGATTCACCAGGAGAAAATAGATACCACTTATTTGTTAAAACACTGAAAACCTTGCATTGCACAATTAGAACTTAATAAGTACCTTTTGCTGATTATGAGAAACATAACACTTTCAAAAAGACTTTATTTCTAGTTTGCCCCTGTGGCTTAATCTGTACAAGCACAACTGACTGTGGCAAACATCTACTTGTTCTGGTTTCTCACCATGAGTGCTCAACAGCTCATGCTGTAGCACTGGCATTTTCCAGTCAAAAGACCAAGGCTTGGTCATGTCAGATTCTACACTGCACATGTGCTACCTTTCTTTAGAGCATAATTTTGTCTTAGAAATGAATTGCGTTAAAGACACCACACCTCAGAAGAGCTGATTTAAATCCTGCCCCGCCAACGCTCTCTGGGGGATTCAGTTACTCTCTGAATTCCCTAAATGAGAGCTCCGCTGGATTCCAGTGAGTTTTAAAGCAATATACTCTCCTGAAAATTTCACTCTCCTCCTCCTCCTCCTCCTCCTCCTCCTCTTCTTTCTTCTTCTCCTCCTCCACTTCCTCCTCCTCCTCATATTTTTAAATTTGATTGACACTGAAGATCTCAGAACATTTCCAAATGCAGACTGTCCCTGACTCGGGACCCATCCCCACATAAATGGTGGCAGGGCCAGGATTAGGACAAGATGAGTGGGGAACTTGCCTGGGGCATATGATTTAAGAGGGTAGCAAAAATAGTCAGTAATCAAGATTAGAAACATTTGAATACAATATATTAAATAATAAAAATTAACACAAGAAATCCATGACAAACAGAACATCAAATTTTAGAATGAAGACACAGTGTCATTGTTTGTTATATCATCCTGCATTATTGTGTAGAGGAAACAGTCATTTCTAATTAGCCCTGGGTTCACAGTCAAAGAGACCCTGGTGCCTCTAGCAGCGGGATTATAAAGGGTGACAAATGGCAAACAGAGAGATGGGGCAGCATTATTTTTATATAGTGATTTTTTGTTGTTATAGAGCTGGTATTACTGTTTCTACTTTGTTCAAAATATGAGAAGATATTTTGTTAAACACATACAGGGGATGCACATTTTCCTTTCTCCTCAGGCTCCAATGTGGCTCGGCCAGCACTGAATGGTGGTCTCCTTGCTTGCTCCCTGCCAGAGCCACTGGTTGCCCATTCAGCCCTTTCCCTACCTTTAGCTTCTCAAGCTTCAAAGCTGTCCAGACTCCCTTCCCCATCTCATCTCCAGCTCCTTTCTGTCAAGGTGCAGGTGATTCCACACTTTGGATGCAGAAAAGCTTAGCAGGGACTCAAAAGAATCTAGAACTTGGGGTCAGACGTATTCACAGCTGAAGCCAGATCAAAATTAGTGATTTTACCGAAACTCAACTGAATTTCCATTTCTATTTCAGCACATTACATACTAAACTGCTGCAGACCAACAGGATAGCTACCTACTGTTTATCACATTGCTTCTCTGAGAGAGTACATTCTTGGTTTTGAACTCACTGACTTACAAATGAACTTTAAGGGGACAGCTCTGTAGCCCGAAGGCTGGCTGTGCTCCTTTAGGAAAACTGTTTGATGCCAACACTATCTAGAAAAATGCAAGTGAATAAATATAAATCAATCAAATAGGTGTCTGGTTTCCCATACAAGACAAAAAAAAATAGTTTGATTTTTGTATGTTGATCAGCTGTTTGGATATTTCCATAATCAATCATTCCTTTTTAGCAGAATGTGTAAACTGCATGTTGTTTCACGATGCTGTGGAGGTGCTGTTTTCGATTTTTTTTCCTTTGGTACATTTTTGTTTTCAATCTATAAAATTCTCTGACTTCATTCTCCTTTGGAGCATTCTACTTTGCTAGATTTCATAAATGGTAAATATATTTTTTTTAACTTATGAGAGAAAGATGCCTATGTACCCAGGAGTCTTCTTAACACTTCCTCTTTCACTTAGTGTGTGTCTAGCAAAATAAAGGAGCATGCAGTGAAATATGTTTCCATTATTCTGCAAAACCCCTGGCAAAGAGAAATGTTCGTAGTATTGTTTCACACATCAGTTGGATGGCTGTTGATAAAAGTGAATTATTTTGTATTAACATATGTTACCAGAGACTGGTTCAATAGTTGCTTACCCAGAACAAGTCCCCATTTCCAGAGGGGGGATACCCTTTCCTCAAAAAGGGAGCTGTAAGCTACTGAAAAATCATAGTACTAATTGACCTGGGTCTATACATCAAGTCTAAATAGACACAGAGTAAATTACATAGCATTTGGTAAAGCAAGTTACTCACTGTTCCTCTTTCAACCCATAATGACTGTAATTCAATTAGGCTTATTGCCTGTTATTCAATATGATACTACTGTAAAATTGTCCCTTTTGCAATACAAAGTTTAGAGTTAAATAGCCTGCTTTTCTTCTTGAAGCATATGGGCTCTGTTGTATTGGGACAGGATTTCATTATATTTAAAAACTTTTTCCACTGTTTACTTTATCACTGGGGTCAGATAAAGGAGCCAGAGTCAGAATTAGTCTCTTGCTCTGGGATGGGGGAAGTGAAGAGAGAGAAACCCCAGTGGAAATCAATTGTGGATTTATTTGTATTTCCATAGTGCAGAGATTACAGGAACATTAGCAATGTTGGAAGGAAAAGCCTGGGGGAGGGGGAGTGTCCATATTTTTATTATTATTCCTAAAATACACTACAAATAATCCTGGGATATTTTGATCAGGGTATTTAAAACAGCCTATGAATCATAAATATTTTCAATCAATCTCAAAATTTTTTACTATTTAAAAAAAAAAATTTCCCAGGCTGAGCCAACCAAAAGAAATTTATGAGTAGTTCCCCTTTTCTAACCATAAAAAAATGCCCAGATACAGAGTTGATCTTTAGATTAAAAAAAAAAAACTATTTTACAGGTTCGCATGCAACTTAAATAAGAATCAGATCTGAGTGGGTATGATCCAGAGAGTGGGCTTGAGTTATTGCCTCTGTGACAAGTTACTAAATCTCTGTCATACAGACAAGTTACTAAAACTCTGTCTTGTGTGTCAAAGAGGATTTTTTGAGGAGTAAATGAGTCAGCACATGTAAAGTACTTAGAAGAGTCCGCGGCACATTGCAAGTCTCAAAACCACAACTAATTCACTCTCATTGTTATTACTATTATTATTATGAGGAATGACATAAAAAGTTTGCTCATCCTACCAAGTCTACATCAACTCATACCTCCATAGAACTCATGATGATACTGGCTTCTTTTCAAGGAATTTACTGACCATGTTACACAATTTAGCACGTGATTATATAGCTAAATCTCAGACTATGAACATCCTCCTTGTGAATATCCTGGAGATATAAACAACCTACTGCTTCTTCCCCCTACCAGTTGAAGCTCTGGGAATACCACTTACATTTCCCTGAGTTGGAATGATTTGGGTGCACACACGCACACATCTGTGTACCCCTAACTAACTTACATCATCTAGGGAAGCAGGGGTGATGACTGGTACCATTTGTATCCCTTACAGTGCATCGCACCCTCTAGAAGCTTAAGAAATAGTTTATTAAGTTTTGATCTGACAATATTGAGCCAACTCTGTTAGTCTATATCACTACAGGATCTAGACATTCAGACCTAAGACATAAATTTATACCAAATATTTAGAATATTAAAGAGTGTATGTTATAAAAAGTAGTTTTTCTTTCCAAGTTGCTTAGAAAATGTCCAAATGCCCCCCTTGTCACTATTATTCCTGAGCAATGGAAGCCTGAACATGTTATTTTGTTCAACAATCCTGATATGTATACTATTTGGATTTCTCTGACATTGTATCCAGTTGACTTAGCTCAAGGTCACTTATTCTGAAATCACCATGAAGTCACATGGAATGGAATTTTGCACCGAACAAAAGGGAGTTGTAACTTTCCAGTTGTAACTTTCCCCTGACATTTGCACTTTGTATACAAGCATCTTTTAGTTTTATGATATGGCAAAAATCAACCAACTTCACATCACCAAGTTTCTTAGCAGGTCAGACATCTTGTAAAAAGTGATAAATTCAATCAGTTTGTTGAATTTATACAATGTTAATCAGTTCGACATGTTTCTTTTTCTTCACCACAGTAAATAAACTAACCAATTTTCTTTTCCACCCTTCCCCTCTGCTCCTCAAGAACTAATATAACCAGGCATAGGCATCAGCGTTGGAAAGATTTGGGTTCAGCTTATTCATTTACCACTCACTAGCTCTGTTCTCTGAAACCTGTCTCCCAGCACCTGCTTCACAGATGGGTTATTCATATTAAATGAGATACAGAACATCAGGCACAGAGCACAGTACCCAACACACTGCAAGACCAAGAGACCAAGAAAAAAAATTGCTTGAAGGTCACGAACATGCAGAAAAGAAATTAACTCAGGTTGTGGGTGGTTTTGGAGATGGGGGTGGTGTTTGTGAAGCACAGTGGCAAAGATCAGACTGGCTATGAGTCTAGGGAGGAAGACAATTACAGAAAATAATGTAGGGAAATCCAGAAGATATATTATAAAATGATGATGGAGCACAAATTAAGGTGTGAAGAAAATGTAAAAACCAAAATGTCGAATATGGGCAAGTAACTTGAAGTTATAAGTGAGTCCTCGGTGCATAATCTCTTTATAGGGATAATCCACCCAGGTCCACTTGTGGCTCTGCTTAGCTAATGGAATGTAGTTCTCCAAAGTGGCATTTTCAATGTTTCCTGCTCCTAATAGCAGAGAAGAAAGAACCCTTATTCCTAGATATGAAAGCACTTCAGCCATCTAAAACCAAGATGTATCTTCAAAGTATCATATTTTATTTTAAAAATTCTTGTATAATTTATATACTAGTCTACAAGTTATCTGTGTTCATCTTAAAGTTGTTTTTAGCCAAAATTTGGAGAAAGTTGAAAGCTCCAGGAACTCCAGCAAGTCTGTTCCTGAAGATTTGCAAACCCCTTGACAGGTTGCCATCTACTTCCTGGGGGGACATAATCATGATCTTGGAGCAAAGGGTAAAGAGAGACTTTCAATATTGCTGCAAAGCAGACGATAGAAGTATTAAAGGAAAAACAAGCCTTTATCTTAGGTCATCTGCAAGTTCCTTCAAGGCGTGTGCTTCTGTAAGGTTGGTTATGGAGTTCTCAATCCATCCTGGACAGTTCAGATCAACTCTTAAGAGTATCCAAGGATTGGACAGAAATTAAGGAAAGAGATAACGAACTCGCAAAATAAGCCTTCCCAAATTGTGTTGACTATTGACAATTACGAGCTATGAGCAACTGCAGGTCAACACTCTTTTTTTGTCATAACTTCTTTATTTGGACTGCTTGGAAGATGGGACCAACTATGCCGGACACCCAGAGACGGTACACTGGCACACCTGCTGGCTGTACTTATGCCCGTGCAGGTCCCTGAAAATTAGGTTGTTCTTATTTAACTAACGAGAAAAGTGTTCTGACAGTTGACAGCCTTATATACCCAAAAATACCAGTCAAAGCATATGCCTAATTATTTTATAAATTATGTTGTGCTGTCACAGACCTCTTCTGGGAGTCAAGCACTTCTAAGTGTTTTTGCTCCTCCTCTGCCTGGGGCTGAGGGAAACACACCAATTGCCACCAGTCTTGTCTTGCTCATCCATCCTTACTCCTGTGGGGGGTCATGTTTATCTTCCCATCAGTGGGTGGTCCCTCTGAGTCTGCCTTGGATCAGTATAATGGGACACCCAGCTTGACTCCCATGATATATGAAGATATTTCTTAAAATGTTTTCTTCCTGGAAAGGTGTTAATCTTCAACATGCTTTTTGTTCTGCTCTCCTTCTGCCAAAATAACAGGGAAAATCATTTTTCAAGCAACTGGAATTATTTTTTTATTTTCAGTATGAAACATTATGAGCAGTTTTGTGCATTGGGAATAGAAGTTTCTGCTTGAGCCCTAGATGTAGAATTCATCTGTAAAAATGCTTAGAACTAGGTCATAGCTCTAGAACTCCCTGAATGTCTGTCTGTAAGCTACCCCCTCCCCATACTCCCACAAGCAGGTACACATATAATCATTACAATGTAATCCTCCCTATTCCTACTCTGATGCTTCAAATTTCTATAACAAGGCACAAGTATTTCATTCACAAATAGAGACTCTAAAATACAAATGCTCTTGAGAGAGGTAATAATTGCCCTATAACCACAATGAAGACTGAATGATCTAATAGATCCTTCCTCTCACCATGCATAATAGTTGTCATGCTTTTGGCTGTAATTAACAGAAAACCTGAAGCAGCTAGATTAAATAAGGAAAATGTTTCTGCTCACGCAAGACATTCAGAGATAGTGAGGTTCCAGTGTTGGTAAAGCTGATATCTGAGCAGCGTCAATCAAGAGCAAAATTCTCTCCATCCATTTGGCCTATCACCCTCCGTCTATCCCTCTCCACTTTGGGGCTCATCCTTTCATCAACAAACTAATTTGTGCCACAGCTCACATGGTTAAATGACAATTTCAAATTCTAGAAGGGGATAAGAGGTCACATTCTTCCAAGATTCTCTTTTCAAGAGTGAGGAAACTTTTAGACCAGCCTTCTGGAGAGTTCCCTTCAGATTTTATTAGCCAGAATTGTATCATATGTGGATCCTACACCAATCATGGTCAGGGAGAATGCAGTGGTTCTTCAATTTGAGCTCGCATCACAATAGCTTGGAAGGCTTATTACAACAGATTGCTGGACTTCACCCCTTGGGTTGCTGATTTAGAAAGTCTGAGATGAGGCTCAAGAATTTGTGTCGTGTGATGCTGATACTGCTGGTCTTGGGAATCACATTTGAGAACCACCATCTAAGCCTCTTTAAATTGACATACCTACTGGAGCTGGGAAGGGATCCCGCCTCCCCTGAAATATATGGCCACCCGAGACTTGAACAAAATCAGGCTTCTGTTAGCAAGGAAGAAGAGGGGGAATGGCTGTTTGGTATTTCTCCTGCATTAAAGCAGGAGAAAATAGGTGAATGATCCCGGGAGATATTGATTAAAAGAGACAACCCCTCATGATAGAAAGAATCAGACTGGACTACAGAAAACCTCCCCCAAAGCTCTAACAAGGATTTCTGAATATTTGTGTATTCATGCAGGAATCCACTGAAATGTCCAATTTGCCTTGAAGAAGAGAATTCTCTCCTCTTTGGGCTGACTATGAGGCTCCCAGGGGCCCTAGACTACTTAAATTCCATGCCACTTAGAGACTATGGGAAATGCATTGAAGCTATTGAAGATCTTTTCCTACCTCTGCACTTCTCTCAAACATGACAATATAATTCTACTATTCTCTGACCCAACCCTGGGGGCCCATGAGAATCCTATGTGACTATTTCAGACTCCTCTACTTAAAACACACTGAAGAACACACTTCTGTTTCACTCTGGGGTCTTGTTGATCTACCGGTCCCTATCCCAAAAGTTTACAAAGATCCTTTCTGCTCTCAGATCCTCAAACCTATCATGGTGATGGTTAATTTTATGTGTCAACTAGACTAAGCTAAGGGATACCCAGATTGCTGGTAAAACATTATTTCTGGGTGTGTCTGTGAGGTTGTTTCCAGAAGATCGCCTTCACCAATGTGGGTGAGCATCATCCAATCCTTTGAGGTCCTGAGTAGAACAAAATGGCGCAGGAAGGGCGAATTCACTCTCACTTCTTGAGCTGGGACATCCATCTTCTCCTGTCCTGGAATATCAGAGCTCCTGGTTCTCGGGCCTTCAGACTTGGACTGAATTATACCACTGGCTAGCCTGGTTCTCCAGTTTGCAGATGGTATATTTCAGCCTCTATAATCCCATAATATTCCCATATAATCCCAATTCCCATAATAAATCTCCTCTTGTATATCTATATATACATCCTATTGGTTCCGTTTCTCTGAAGAACTCTAATACACAGGGGATTCCATTACCTACCCCTTTGCCTGTCATGAACTTGGCTGAGCAGAGAGGAATAGGCACAAAACACCTTCTCACAAGCTGGGCATCTATCTCAGTTCTTTTTCCATCTGGATAGTCTCTCCTTCTTTCCTACCTAAGAAATCTTCAATCAGTTGAAAGAAGAGAAACTATTTTTTCAATTGTTTTCGTATTATGGCTAGATCTCCATTTTGAAACTCAAAATATAATAATTTGATTTTTTGATTCTCTGATTTTCTGTGTAGCAAACTTTCTTACAGGCAATGGGATATAGAAGAAAATAATAGAACCATAAAACAGGTTCATTGAAAATAAAGTGTGCCACAATAATAAATTGAAATCCTAACCTGTCTCCTGATCCCCAACCAATTATTCTTTCAATATACCATTCTTTGGCTTTCCTTGTGTATTTGGGAGAGCAGTGAGCATAGGATTATGTATTTACCAATGAAAAAATAAAGGTAAGGTGGAAGAGGAGGAACTTGACCTTACCAGGATCTTTACAAAATTATCACTGTTTTTCACCATAGCACATGTTTTTCACAGCACATTTTGATCCTTCAGCTTTCAGAGAGGTTCCTAGAGCCCAAAGACGGAGCCAAGAATCTACTCTGCACTTTTTCTCCTCGACTGGAGGTGATTCACAGTGAAGGGGATGATTTCAGTAGCTCTCAGAATGAGTCATAAATATAGGTTCTGATAGAGGACACTAGGCATGGATGGGATTGTAGAAAGAGTTTTGATGGAGTAAAGCCAAGGAGTTTTCTAGCAGCATATGTTTAAGTTTTGGATGTTTGTCTACTTGATTGATTAACTATGGTTATGATGTAAACACACCAGGAGCATACACATTTGTCACTCACAGTATTCTATAAAAATCTTTATAGTTCTAAGTAAGAATATCTGCAAGTGATTAGAAAATTATGAAAGTGGGGCAATTGGAATGGTTATATACATACATTAAATGAGATAATATATATTAAAATACACCATAAATATTTAAATATAAACTATTGACAACATTATAACCAATGAAGTCCTTTCTCATTTCTCCAATTAAGATCAAGAATTGGGGCATTCTGGTTCAAATGAAAATTTAGGTTAGTAATATTGCTTCATAATGTATTCTGGATTACCATTGTTTAAACAATTAGTGTACTATGAAATATACAACTGTAATACTACTTCATACTAGTTATGTTATTGTAAAGATATCTTCTGTATACTCTTTCTTAAAGCAGATAACTTTATAAGATGTGCAGATTCATGGAATACTGTGTAATATTTCATTTCATTTCGTCACTGAATTTCACTTTCACATATTCTTTTTAATTACTATAGATAAAGGTTCTTTTATGTAAACAAATGCTACTAATCCTTCAAAACCAGGAAAAATAGAGGAAACTATATAGGCTGTTTTTAAAAATCACATAGACTTGAACTTTAATAATTACTATGGTCCATAATTCTTTAAAAGAATTTTTCTTCTCAGATCATTTAGAGAACTGTGTTGTACAACGGGCAAATCCAGACTTGAGCAAAGTACTACAAGTACAAAGGTTTGTGCGTCTCTTTCAACATTGACACTTCCTCAAGAGCTCTACACTGTCAGTACAACTGGGGGTGTAGGAAAGTGAAGTGGAGATATGAGGCAATTAATGCAACAATTCTAACTTTCCCACAAATCATTTTCCATTGAGTGCTGTTTTTTTTTGGTCAAGAAGATCAGCCCTGAGCTAACATCCAATGCCAATCTTCTTTTTGCTGAGGAAGATCAGCCCTGGGCTAACATCTGTGCCTATCTTCCTCTACTTTATATGGGATGTCGCCACAGCATGGCTTGACAAGCGGTGTGTCAGTGCGCCCCTGGATCCGAACCTGCGAACCCCAGGCCACCGAAGCGGAGCATGCGCTCTTAACCACTGCGCCATCGGGCCAGCCCCTTGAATGTCTTTTTAAAAGCCAGAAAATGGTACCCCTGGCTAAACTATACAGACAGTTGTGACAATTCTTACTCCTATTTTTAACATAGACACAAGATGAAGTTAAATAACTCATCAACTGTTATCGAATGACAAGGGTTTTTGAAACCAGAGGACCCCAGCCACCTTCACAAATCTACCAAAAATTTCCAGTTTCCATTAACCAAAAGACATGGGAGAAAATGTCTCAAAATACAAAATAAAAAAAAATAAGTAGGAAAGTATATATGTTTACTTCCTTCTTTCCACTACCAGGTTAAAAACACCTTTTCCCCCTATGAATTCACCACAGAGAAGCCAAGCGATTATTTTATTGCATTGCTAGATCCGAAAGATGGCAATGTGATTTCAAACAACATATTCACTTTTTTTTTTAATTCCATTATGACGACAAGTGTTTTACAATGTTTTTCTGCATCAGTTACCTAAAAGTGATGGATCCCTCACATTACGTGGGGGACTGTTGCAGAATCATGTGTTTTCATTCTGGGTGTTTGGTATTTGGAGTTATTTCAATGTATTTTTAAAAATAATATATAGGCCAAAGATAATGAAAATTTATTTAACCATTGAAGCCAAAATCACTTAGAAATATATATTTTAAAAAAGATGCTGACGTTTCCTTTGGTTTAAAGGACTGGTTCTCTATCAAGTGTTTTTTTTTAATATTTTATTTTGGGGATACACTTCGGAGTTTTTTGAGACCCTTAAATATTCAAAAATCCTGACAACGTAGTCTAGGAACTGCCCTCACATTCATATAAAATAATTAAAGAAATGTCTTCTAAATTAAAATATTTCCTATAACAGCTAGTAAAACAGATAAGAAAGAAACAGATAAAAATTTAATACTCAAGTACAAGCTTTTTTTTATGGCTTTCAAGACACTTCATTACATTAGAATAGTTTCTAAAACAAATTTTATCTCCTACAAATCCTTTTCTAATTTTTTGTTTCAGCCATATAATATCTCTAACATTTCTAATATGTTATCCTGCTTAAACAGATGTTCTTTGTTCTAACTGTACAGCCACCACTGAGTTTAAATATTCTATTACTCCCATCCATAAATGCTTGCCTTTTGATCATCTAGAACAATAGAAACATAAAACAGGCCACATAGGTAACTTAAAATTTCTAATAGCCATACTTTTAAAAGTTTTTATAAAATAGAAAAAATTAATTTTTTATAAGATCTTTATTGAGATATAATTTTCAGCATAAAATTCACCTTTTAAAGTGCACAAGTCAATGATTTTTAGTATATCCATGAAGGTGTGCAGCCATCACCACTATCTTCTAGAACATTTTCATCACCCGAAAAAGAAACTCTATATTCGTTATACATATATGTAGTCACATCCCTCTCCCTCCTTCCCCAAACTTCTGGAAACAACTAATCTACTTTCTGTTTCTATGGATTTGTCTATTCCAGGATATTTCATATAAATAGAAGCATACAATATGTGGCCTGTTGTATCTGGCTTCTCAACACAATGTTTTCAAGGTTTATCCATGTTGTAGCACGTATTAGTCCTTCTTTCCTTTGTGCTGATGAATAATATTTCATTTTTATGGATATACCACATTATGTTTACCCATTATCAGTTGATGGACATTTAAATTGTTTCCATTTTTGACTATTATGAATAACACTGCTATAAACAAGTTTTTGTGTGGGCATTAGTCACACATTACGTTAGGTGTATTAGTTAGCTTCACTGCCAAACAAAATACCAATGCATGGCTTAAAGAAATTTCTTTTCTCACAGTTCTGGAGGCTGGATGTCCAAAACCAAGGTGCCAATGCAGTTGGTTTCTAGTGAGAGCGCTCTTCCTGGCTTTGCTGTGTCCTCATATGGCTGGAAAAGAGAGAGAGGGCAAGGTCCTCCAGTCTCTACCTATAAGAGCACTAATCTCATCATGATGGCCCTATCCTCACGACCTCATTTAAACTTAATTATCTCGAAAAGGCCCCATTCAGAATATCATCACACTGGGGGTTAAGTCTTCAACGTGTGAATTTGGGAGGGGCCCACAAACATTCAGTGCAGAGCTCAACCTACAAAATCGTCAGCAAATAAACTAGTTATCATTTTAAACCAGTCATTTCGGAGTGTTTGTACACAGCAATAAGCAACTGATGCAGAAATTGGTACAGTCAGGTGATGTGCTCCTGTAAGAAACCTTGAACATGTGCATTTGTCTTTAGGAGTGGGGAGCAGAGAGAGACTGGAAAACAGCAAGAAGACTGTTAGTGGAGCCTGGTAGTAAGGAAATTGCTTTGGAGGCTGGAAAAAACAAAAGCCAGTGTTACGTAGCGGCAGAAAAATGAGTGAAACTACCATCCTCAGTAACTCAAAAGATGGAAAACGTAACTCAAAACTTGTGGATTTGGCTAAGGAGATTCCAAGAAGGAATGTTGAAGCATCAGTGTCTTCTTTTAACTGTAGATAAGGATTGCAAGTGAGAAGTAAGTTGAAGAAGGAACTGTTTAGTGTTTAATGAGATTTTAATGGAAATATAGAGTGCCCAAGGAAGTCTCTGCAGTTAGCAAAAGATTCTCAAAGTAAACAATGGCTTTGCTGGGGAAAAAAACAAATATAAAGCTGCCAGTAGAACGTGGCTCAGGGTCAAGGGTAATTCGAGGATGCATCTGGAAGCCTTTGGTAAAGATCTAAGAATGATCAAAGTCAGTGATTCACAGATTCTCTCATCTGGACAAAAGGGCTTCTGAGAATCTTGAGAGTAAAGCCTCACACTACTCCATTCACAGGCCAAAGTGGAGAAGGGCCTGTCTTTTTTTTAAAGATTTTATTTATTTATTTATTTTCCCCCCCAAAGCCCCAGTAGATAGTTGTATGTCATAGCTGCTCATCCTTCTAGTTGCTGTATGTGGGACACGGCCTCAGCATGGCAGGAGAAGTGGTGCGTCGGTGCGCGCCCGGGATCCCAACCCGGGCTGCCAGCAGCGGAGCGCGCGCACTTAACCGCTAAGCCACGGGGGAGAAGCGCCTGCCTTGAAGAGGTTTCTGAGTATGGCTTTTCTCTAATGTATTTGACTGTAATCTGATACATAGGAAACCCACAATATTTTAGGATTTTAGCTAATAAACTAGGTAACTCTGAGTTTCACTATAAGAAGAATATAAGAGAATTAAAATGTTTAGGTATGAACATTTGGATTTACCAAATTGTCATAAAAGATAATAGGTAAAATCACATTATCATATGTGGAAGTGTGTTATGAATCTATTTTTCCTTATGTTTAAGTTTGTAATGAATATCTTTTGGCTCTTACAAGTAGCTAAATTTAGTATGAACAATTTATGCATGTTTAACAGCTCTATTTACATATCTATATGTATCTGTATGTATATATATAAGTTTGTGTGTGTGTGTGTGTATGTGTGTGTGTATATATATATATATATATATATATATATATATATATTCAAGTTGGCTTGTCTTTTCTTATCTTGAAACTGCCAGCACTTTGATGATGGTAAGGAAAGTAACTGACCTAGTTAAAATGAAGATTTAATTTATCCAAAGCAACTGCCTTAGTGATCCCGTACTAACAAGTTAATTTCATTGTCTTTTTCCTCTCTCTGACTGCCATAACTTGCTCTATAAGACACAAATCAACATTTAGAAAGGCATATATTTTACCAAGTAAACAGAAAGTACAAAGTTGATATAAAGGTCAGCTATTATGAACATTACCTGTTGAGCCATTTGTGGTTTATACTCGACAGTGTCAAAACATAGCTGGAATGTTATGCCTAGAACATGATCCCCTATCTGTCATCTGTTTGACATATGCACACTGATTTTAAATAATATCTTTAGCTTTACTAAAAAATAAATAAGCCAAAAATTTCAATGACTGTGTCTAATTAAAAAAATGGCATTTCTAATCATTTGACAATTTCCTTCCATAATCTCATTATTGCAACTACAAAACAGGATTTTTTTTTTTTTGTGAGGAAGATCAGCCCTGAGCTAACATCCGTGCTAATCCTCCTCTCTTTTTGCTGAGGAAGACCGGCTCTAAGCTAACATCTATTACCAATCCTCCCCCCCTTTTTTTGTTTTTCCTTCCCCAAAGCCCCAGTAGATAGTTGTATGTCATAGTTGCACATCCTTCTAGTTGCTGTATGTGGGATGCGGCCTCAGCATGGCTGGAGAAGCGGTGCGTCGGTGCGCGCCCGGGATCCGAACCTGGGCCGCCAGTAGCGGAGCGCACACACTTAACCTCTAAGCCACGGGGCTGGCCCAAACAGGATTTTAAATTTCCAAGGTACAGGCATATCTCCCTTGCTTTCACTTGCTTTTACACTCACATCTATGTTAAATAATATCATAAGGTACTTCCTTTCAATTCTTACTTTCCATAAATATACATATTACATGGAAGTGTTGGATCTCTCTTTTGGATTCAATAAGTGAGAGGTTCATTTTTTTGTGACATCTTCAGGCATCCTTCAAAATATCTCAACATTTTTTAGCCTCTATACATGTATGGCACTTTGTGTATTGAGGTGGCAAGCCATGAGTGTATGCGTGTACATGCGCACATTTGTGGAAAGAGTAAAGTGTTTGGGGGAATGAAAAAGAAGTATTTTCTATTAGATGGTCAATATACTTTATTATTGTTTTAAGCTATTCCACATCATGTAGGAACCAAATAAGCCCCAAGTTTAGGAGTTCATCTTCATCACTCGTCCCCGTAGGGCACATTAAAGTGCCAAAATTTGTTAAATTCCTTCCCATGCACGGCCACTGTTTTTCCCTTATTAGAATCTGTTGCTTGTCAGAAACATTTAGTAACCTAATTGGAACACCATCTTGTTCTAAATCAACTAAAAATTCTCAGCTTATATTTCAATTCCACTTCTAGGCAAGCCTCTGCTAGCCCCTGATTTCCTCCTCTTCTAGGAACACATAAGTTTTTTCTTTCTGAAGCATGCAGCTGACATTATACCTTGCCCCACGGGGAGGACAATTTGCTCATTGTGGATTAGTTGCCTTCAGCAGGTAAGTCTCACCTGGGTCACATCCTTTAAGGGTATCCATGGACAAGATTGCCTGAAAACTTTCGCTGGAATGTGCAAAGTTCTGCCCTGGCTTGTCTTGCTTTATGTTGCACTTTCTTTCCAGGGCTAATTTTCTCTCAACAGCTAACACCATTATGACTGTATCAGTAACTTTTTTGCATTTTATTCCCTCCTTTTCTTGGTTTTCCATTCTGCCCATCAGACAAGCTGTACCAAGAGGAATGTAAACTGGTATTCTGGAAATTGCTAACTCAGCTATTACACAAAACCTCTAAAGATGTTTGACTTTAATCTGTCCAGTCTAATTTCTACATAAATTTAATAAACTGGATAATTAATAAATGTGTGCGTATGGAGGGATAATTAATAAATATGTGCGTATGGAGAGGTAGGAGGAGTATTCTTCATGTCTCATACAGAGTATGCACCTAAAATAAGAAATTTGGGCCGTCTGGGCAACAAAATATAAAATATTTGGTATCCCATAATCTGCTTGGTGTAATATCATGTATTTGATGTAGAGGCTAAATTTTATTGTAAGGAATTTTGTTGTGTTCTGGCACATGCTGGTCTTGAAAAAACATCTCTCTCAACCAGTAATATCACTAAGAAACAGGTGTTACCATAAATGACCCTCCTCACACTCAGTAATTTTAAACCTGAAGTCTATGATATAGTGAAATACAATATCCTCTGCTTATGGCTCCAGGAGATCCATGAATTGCATATATGTGCATCTTGTGGGGAAGAGTGGTCATAGCTTTAATGATATTCTCAAAGGAGACTGATTCCTCCAAAAATAATAATAACTGGTGCTCTAAGTTAACTGGCATTTTGGAAGACATTGAAAATATAGATGCAACACAGTAGTTTAAATGATTAAAGATCATACTGGTTTTTCTTTTTTTATTATCTCTACATGATTTTCTACGGCTTTCCCTCTATGTTAATTTCCCATACTCACTCATCATTCCGTTTTTCACCATCGCACAGAATCCATTATTCAACTGAATCTAGTGTGGTGGGCCTTTTAAAGCACACTTAAAAGTGATGATCACTATCTCCTGGATGGAATAATTTGAAAAGGAAGGTGGAAGTGAAAAATATTGTGCAACTACAGACTTTTTTTTTTTTTTTTTTGGTGAGGAAGATTGGCCCTGAGCTAACATGTATTGCCAATCCTCCTCTTTTTGCTTGAGGAACATTGTCCCTGAGCTAACATCTGTGCCAATCTTCTTCTGTTTTGTGTGTGGGATGCCACCACAGCATGGCTTGACAAGCAGTGTGTAAGTCTGGGCCTGGGACCTGAACCCGCAAACCCTGGCTGCCGAAGCAGAGTGTGTGAAACCAACCACTATGCCACCAGGCCGGCCTGGCAACTGCAGACTTTTTTGCTGTTTGAATTGGGAGTAATTTGTGAATGATGGGAGAGTACAAATAAAGTAGTTTCTGACAGGAAAGCATCTTACAATAAATTAAAACTAAGGAACTATGTGAAAGAAGCAAACTTTTAAAATTCATAGGCCAATAAATTAGAAGTTATCCAATACATTTGCCAAAATTAGTCAGATTAACTGAACTAATTTCTAAAATTCATTAATACTTTTCATGAAAGTTTTATTTCATAATGTGTCTATAACTCCTAATGTTACATTATGTCTTTCTTGTGCCAGGTGTATCATTACATTTATTGAGTAGTTATGAAAGTCCCTTTATAAATCGTGTAAAAAATATTGCACATATACTTATGAAGCTATTTACTTTTCAAAGTAAGAGGCAAACTCATTTCAACTGCAATTTTGTGATTGCTGTTTTCTTAGATGAATATTCACAATTCCTTAAAGAACAATAACCAGAAAATATTTTTTCCAAGACTTGGTATGGCAGCCAGTATCCCAGATATCCTCCAATGGGCTCTGTCTCCTTGGACGCAAACACTTGCAGGAGGGATTCAAAGTGTGAGAAGAACTGGATGGACTGTTGCTGACTTCGACTTTGGGGCAAATGAGTCAGAGAATATGAGCAATCTGTAGAATCTGGGAGGGGGTTACCTGAGAGCTAACAAGGAAATGGGAACGTCAGTCCTACGACTGCAGGAAATTGAATTTGCCAACAACTTGAATGAGCAAGGAAGGGATTCTCCTCTACGGTCTTCAAAAAGGAACACAGCTCTGCTGACACCTTGACCTTAGCCTTGTGGAACTCGTGTCAGACTCCTGACCTGCAGAACTGTAAGATAAGTTTGTGTTATCTAAGACCACTGAGTCGGTAGTAATTTATTATAGCAGTGATAGACAATGAATACAAGTGTATTTTGCATGTGGGCGGGATGTGAATTACTGAGTACTAGAGGGTAGACTGTGGTAGCCAGCCATCAAGATGTCCTCCAATGATTACCGACTGGTATTCACACTTTTGTGTAATCCCCTCCCAGAGTGTACAAGAGATAATCTGTGTGACCAATAAAATATGGCAGAAGTGATAGTATGTTATTGTGTTGGTTATATATTGCGTCTCAACTCCAACTTTTTTGCCTGCCCTGTGAAAATGGATATGAGCCCTTTAAACATTCTTCCTTTGCCACCTGGTGTTATGTTAAGCTTTGTGGGTAGAGGGCGCTGTAGAGACTTTGCAGGAGGAAAAGGTTTTCACTTCCTGGTTCCAGTGGGCTCACTCACCAAGCTCCAGAAAAGTGGGTGGCTTCTGAGTGACTCTAGTGAGACACAACTCATAAAGAGGTTTCCCCAGAACTTTCAAGGGTAGATTTTCTGGCAAGTTCCAGAGAGCAGACTACTGGCAAGTTCCACAAGTGCAACGCCATGGAGACTTGTCTGACATTCAGTGAGTCATGGTCGTACCCTCTGCAACAAGATGGCTATCTCAGCCCTGGGGAGGGGTCTTTTCCTTGAGTGTTCTTTCAGCCCTGCAGGTGAAGAGTTGTTCCTTATCTCTTCTATTCCTGTATTGTTTAGAGTTCTTTTTACTTAGCTCATATCTCATTATTCCAGTCCCCTATTATCATCAATGATTCTTTACATTAATCTTTCCCTCTTCAAGTTGCTGTGTAGTTTCTCTCTCCTGATTGGACACATGCTTCTGTATTTGGTTATAAAAAAACACTGTAGCTCTGTCTTGTCACGCATTCTCTGATCATGTGCTTTGGGGAAAGCTGGCTGCCATGACCTGAGCAGCACTTGGAGAGGTCAAGAAGTGAGGAGCTGAAGCCTTGGGCCAACAGCCACATGAGGGGCCTTGGAAGTGGATGCTCCAGCCCAGTCAAGCCTTCGGATGAGACTGCAGCCCTGGCTGACATCTTGACTGTAGCCGCTTGAGAAACTCTGACCCAGAGCCCCCCAGTCAAGCTACTCACAGATTCCTCAGAATTATCTCAGAACCTAAGTGACATAATAAAAGTTTGTGAATTTAAGCCAGTAAGTTTTGGGATAATATGTTATGTAGCAATAGGTAACTGATATGTTTGGTTTAAGGCTTATTTTAAAAATGAATCAAATTATTTTCATATAAGATCTTTACAATGAAATCTCTTTGTAATCAAGAATTTTGATCAGTCTATAGAGCATCCTTATTCCACAACATGGGAAAACTGTGACTCAGAGTGCTTATGTAACATGGTGTGAAGATCAAAGGTTCTGTCAGATAGCTGCCAAAGTGTGACCAGGAGAAGTATTTTACGCTACTGAGCTTCTGCCTTTCAAATTATGACTAATACCATCTACCTCACATAGCCATTGGTGTGAATTAAACAGATTAATGAATGTAAGTGACTTAATAAAGTGCTTGGCACAGAGTAGACACTATTAGAATGAATACAATAAAACTTTAATCCGCATACAGAATTAAGGATAATTCATAGCACTTTATTTAATCCCAAGCATAAACTTTTATGGATTCACCTTCCAAGCATTCTATGCCAGAATTTCGTCACCATACTGTATTAACTGCTCATTTATTTCATTCTAATTCCCACTAGACTGTAAACTTCATGAAGGCAGATATTATGTTCCTCTTATTCATGATTATAGCCTCAACACCTAGAACTATAATTGTTCTAGTCAAATAATAGTATCTGTCAAATAAATGAAGGCTCTATGACATAGAATAATATTCCTGAAGAAATTTTAGTTAAAAGTATCTTTGGCCGTGTTGAATGAAATTTAAAATCCTAGCTTTTTAAATATTAATATGAAATATTTGTAATTCCATCAAATTCTTTAATTAATAGAAAATGTCACTACAAATACACTTTATAATCTTCATGTAAATACAATGGAAGAACACTATGTCATATAACAAAATTTCAGACCACTTCCCGCAATAATCAATCATTTAAGAAACTTTCTGTGGTACACTTCTACATTCTGTAATTCTTTAGCCCATAATAACAAGGTTGGACATTTTTTTTTAACCAATAATTTTCATTGTAACAATTACTGATATTCTAGAACAATACTTCTTTTGACTGACAGTTTCTCTCCTCATTACTGCCTGTGAAGTAGGTGGCTAATGATGTCACCTCTTTCATCACATGGAATTTAGTGCATTCAGAATCAAGGACGACTTGTTCCATATTTACAATGAAATTATGGTTTCCTCATCAAAAGGCAAATCCTTCATTTCAAAAACTTAAACGCTTCTTAAAATAGAATGTCAGATGGCTAAATTTAGGTCATGAAGAAAGTTTAATTCAGGAACACTTTCTGGCTCCAGTCCCAAAACATTTTCATTTGATTGTGGATTGAATATATTTTCATTCATTTTAGACTCATGCCTCTCTCTTTGTTGTTCTGAGATAGGCAAACTCATGTTGGTAGACAAATTGGCCTCAAAAAATATGCTTAAATGATTTATTTCTGTTGACATATTGGAAAGATGGCCTTACACTTGCTGACACATTTTCAGTTACCAAGGTCACATAGGTCCATGGTAAAATGCACATAGGTAGCGTTCTGCTTCATAATAATTGGAGATGGCAGAATTACAACAGGTGAGCTACAATCCACAGAGATTGCAAAGGCTAGAAATTACAGATCACATGGAACTCTCTGCTATGCCTTGGTATGTTTCACTGTTCTTATCTTTATTTTTTATTGGTTTGTTTTGTTTTTGCTATGTTCGTCTTAATTTTTTTTATCTTTTCTGTGCATCTTCATCCCACTTTTAGGTTGAAAATAATTGTTAAAAGTTTCTCTCTCTACTAGTCATTACCATAAATTCATGAATTATTTCAGGTTATGCTTAGGCTTTTTAAGCTTAGGCTTGCCCTCTTTCGTAGAATTGCATCTTTGTGCACGCAGATCCTCTCCCCAACCTGTTGCAATTGATTTATCTCTAAAGACCAGCTTGGACTTAACTTTTTCTCAGAAATCTCTGACTCCTCAGCTGGGTCTTCCAACTTTGAACTTGTGTAACTCACTCATTGTGTTTGTCCATTTCAAATTCGCCATTAGGTTCTATGTTACAGGATACTTTTACCCATTGGCATAAGTTTATCACACCCCCGCCCCCAGCAACCACACAGTAGGTTCCATGTGGTAAACATTATGCCCTGCCTGTCATTGCACCTCTAATTCACATCTCCTGGGTCTCTTGCACAAACATGTGTGAGGTACATCACGTACTATGTTTTCATCACACCTGGCCTTTTCCTTTACATGGCTGCTAATAATCCTCTTTCTTCTCTCCCTATCCAAGCCTCTTGGCGTGAGATGCTTCCTTGTGGTACATGAAAATATTGAAAAATGACTTCAGTAATTTAAATTTAAAGTTTACATTAAAATATTTATATCAAATTTTTTACTTTTGATTTTTTAACTTAAAATTTTTATTTTTATTTCTCAGACTTTCTCTATAGCTACTCAAAATTAATACCACCTCTAGCCAATGAACAGAAAAGAATAAAATTTGTTATACAACTGATTAACTGAATTATCTCTCTAAAAAATGGTTCCAGGCACAACTTGAATGATTCTTCTTAAAACAGTGCTTGTCAACAAATGCAGTTATTGTTTTTCCCCCAGGTACTTGGGAATATTTTTTAGACCAAATATTTTGATTGACAGTGAAAGGGTACCTGGCTTACTCTGCCATATCTTTAGCATCATCTAGAGCTCCATTGAGACAATGAGCAAAGAGACCAGGGAGAGCAACCATTTTCTGAAATTTGACAGTGTTTTCCTAGGACTCATCTTCACTTATTAGCTTTTTAAAAATTACCTAAGAATTAAAAATCAAGAACTTGCTGCCGAAATATTCATTATCTTCCATGAATCTATTTTGTAGCCAAGTAAAAATACGTTACAATATTTTTTATTTCCCTTGTCAACATCTTACGAACAAATATGTTGACTTTGACATTCAAGAGTTGAATAGGTATCCCGTACCTCACCTTCTTGGAATAAGATTTTTTGCTAAACGAACTATTATGCAAGGAATTTTTTCATGATGATTTATCTATCTGCCCCCCAAGTTATATATTCTGAAAATACTCCATTAAACATGACTTTTAATAAAGTGGCTTATCTAAGTTTGTACAATCCAAGTAAAGTTCACAAAACATTTTGCAAACTTTGCTTAATTAAACACAATACAACACCTTTGATTTAAATGTAATGATCATAATTTCTTACAGAAAATTTTCAATGAGTTTGCACTTTGCTATACCCCTCATATATTTTCCTCTCCTTCCAGGCACAGGTGATGAAATTGTGATCAACATTATGAAGTTGGATCACAATTATTTCCTTAATCAAAACAAACCAAGACTTACGCCATAGGTGTGGAAATCCATATTACTCTGCTATCCAATTGCAGTCATATTTTGTAAGCAGCACTTTTGGCCAAACACATGGTGTAAATTATATGGAAAAATGAGAAGGCGTGTTCTGTCTCATGCCGTTGCCAGGTATGTTTCATATTTAAATATAAACAATGACAGAAATTCGAATTTCACAACAGTTGAGTCATTTCTGCCACGGTGATGCTTGGAGTTTATTTGTAGTTTCTCATGATTTTGTTAATAGCAACGCTGTTCTCCTGTTTGAGATTCTTTTTTTTGTACTTAAGTTATTATACCCACACCATGTTACCCTTGCTTATTTCATTCATTACTAAACAATCATTCAACAGAACCCTCTCCCAGAGAGAAACTCAAACCTCGAATACCTATCAAATGTCTTTTATGCCCAACGCAAGGAGGGAACTGGGGAAAAAATACAATATAGGATATGATCACAAATTGCAATTATCTCCTGTACTTCACATCTAAAATCTAGGATTCCTGTGCGTTAATACCTATGAAATATCAGAGAGATATGCTAAATGCCCCCAACAGAAACATCGTTTACAGCTCTGTTGCAGAGCCAAATTGTTTCTCTTTCCTCTACAATTAATGTTAGGGGTTGAGGTCCTTAAGATGACCTTAGGATGACCTCTATATGAATGGAAAAATTGCCTAACAGTCCAATAGAATTCTCTGATTTCTACAATAAAGTACTAGAATATATTGGAGAGAAGTCTCTTCTGTGTGTTGAAAACAATATGGAGGAAATTTTAAGAATATATTCACATTGGTCATTCCAATTTTTCTAGTCTTTGTTTCAAACATTGATTTACTGCTCTCCAAATCTTTGAGGAAGGGGAGTTACCAGTGATTAAAAGAATGAATATCCATAAAATAACCATCACTATTTCTCTTCAGCATTTCCAAGGGAAATTCCCATGTGAGTAAATATTCTAAACACCAAGATGAAAATAGTCCATCGGTGGTGCTGACACAAAAGATGGAAATATTTATATGGGTATTTCTCCTGCCTTATTTTCTAACTCTTTTCTAGTCTAGGAAATATATCTATTAATGTGCAATCTTTCAAATTACATTCTTATTTTAATAATAATCACAAATTAATGATGTGTAGTCACATGTCCATTTTCTTGAAGGAAAGTAACCATATGCTTCAATAACTAAAACTCCTATTTCCACAAACTAATTAAAAGGCCCTGTGGTACAGTAATCAGAAAAACAGGTGTTTCATTTAGTTTCTCTCCCTTCAAGGTTGAATAGTTGCAATTCAGCCTTCCCTGCAATTCCTTTAAAGTCAAGGGAAGTCACATAGCACTTTGCCGCCTATCACACGACAATATCCTTCTGTCCCACCACAGGCTTTTGACAGAATATAAATCAAGAAAAGAAAGCAAACTGTTTTTCCAGTGCAATATGTTAAATTATGAGTGGGATTTTTCACAATAGATTTTGGAGATTTTAGCTCTGCGAAAGAAAAAAGGCTCGAATCCTGTTTACTTTTCTCTCCTAAAGATTGAGCACATATATATATTTTTTAATCTTTGAAGAGATGTGGCCCGCTATAGGAAATATATTCCATTTTTCTTTCCCCAAATGTAATCATCGTATCAAAACCACATCTCTGGGACATGTTCTTGTGAGAACACGGTGCATTACATACAATTTTATAATGCACACAGTAACTTTGGAAGGCTTCAGCCTGATTCCTGCTGTTAATTATTTAGACTCTGACATATTGCAATAAAACATTTCATCAAGCACTCCAGTCCAGGGAACGATAGGCATCAAAACTGTATTGGTAATGCAAAATAAATGGATCGGGGTTGAAAATAATGAGTTTGGTGGATTACATCTGTCACTGTGAATTATTATTGTTGAACATAAGAGGGCAAAGCACTACAAAAATAAAGCTTGTCTTCTCTAGTTAAAGGTGAGACAACTACCTCTAATGAGGTACAGAAATTCAAGTGTGAGTTATTAATTATGCACACAAAAGATTTATCTCCTTGCCCAATCTTACATTTTTGTATGTATAGAACTATAGAACAAAAAGTCCCTGTTGCTAAAGCTGGTGATAGTTCACGGTGACTCTTGCCAGGAACCGGAGAAGACGTTCTGTTTGACCACATTTGACCACGCAGGAAAAAAAAAGTTGAACGTGTGACTAGGCAACAGAAGGCCCAGATTCTGACACCAATTCTTGTACTAATTTGCTCTGTGACACATGTGACTTACCTGTGGAACTCAGATTCATCATCTGTAAAAGTAGAGCCTTGAACTAAACTGTCTTTAAATTCAACTGTAGCTTCAAAACATTCCTTGATTGTTTATATAATGATTTTTTTTTTTTTTTTTTTTTTTTGCTGAGGAAGATTTTCCTCTGACCTAACATCTGCGCCAATCTTCCTCTGTTTTGTATGTGGGCCACCGCCACAGCACGGCCACTACAAGTGGTGTAGGTCTGCACCCGGGAAGTGAAGCAAGACTGCCGAAGCAGAGCACACCAAACTTAACCACTAGGCCACCAACCAAGGGGCAGGCCCATGAATTTCTTTTTAATTGAGTGAACTTTGTAGCTTTTACTTTCTATAGGCAGAAAGCTTGGTGGAGAATTTATTTGAAGAATAATCTCAGTTGCCTCTCTTAGGAATGCAAACAAGAGATGTGGATGCCCCTTATTCAGGAGAAAGTAATAGAATATTTTATTTTACTAGGCAATGTTACCCAATCAGAGCAGGGGGAGAGGAAGGTTGGATTTGGGTCAATTTGCACAAAGATGCTTCCGAAAAGGGGAAGAATAACAGCCCACACTCTTCAATCCTGCAGATTTTGAAGTTAGCACAACCTGGTTGAGTAGACCTTGAGGATATCTTCTCCTAAGTTCCCCTGACAGAAAAGGACACCATTGTCCCAGGAAGGAGGGAGAATCTGGGATGTTGATCAGGGCTCAACACAAGTGTAAGTCTGTGGGGGTGTTGGTACCATCTTCCTGTCCCAACAAGTGGTGGAGGAGAAGTCTCTCTGGACCTAATCATCCTGTCTCACTGTTGTGCTCTTGTGAATAGTAACCATCATGAGAGTTCGAACTACAAGAGCATTTCTGTGGTATTAGGAGGAATCCAGACCATCAAGGCATCACCTCAGCAGGGGAAAAGCATCTACCTGAGGGGGCTGAATGAGGTCTCAAAGCAGCATTTCAAAAATGGTCCCAGTGGACTAACCAGAACTTTCAGTTCTCTCCTCCACCAGACGTTTGGAAGTAGCGCCAGCCTAGTAGGACCTGTTTGGGGTTATAGAAGAAGCTGAGATAATGATCTTCCTGTTAATAAGGTCAAGTTGCATTTCAAAAGATTCATTGGAAGAAGAAAATGTTTAAAGTGAAGAATTTGTAACCGAAGTTGGTGAACCCAGTCAATTAGCTTCATATTTATTTAACTTTTTTATAAATACAAAGTAATACATTTTCAGTGCACAAAACTTAGAGACTCTAGGGGCCGGCCCGATGGCGCAAGCGGTTAAGTGCGCGCACTCCGCTACGGCGGCCCGGGGTTCGCTGGTTCGGATCCCGGGCGCGCACCGACGCACTGCTTGGTAAGCCATGCTGTGGCGGCGTCCCATATAAAAGTGGAGGAAGATAGGCACCGATGTTAGCCCAGGGCCCTCTTCCTCAGCAAAAAAGGAGGAGGATTGGCGGATGTTAGCTCAGGGCTGATCTCCTCACAAAAAAAAAAAAAAAAAAAAAAAACTTAGAGACTCTAGACAAAAAAAAAAGAAAAATCAACAGTAATATCTTCATTCAGAAGTAACTACTGCTAAAATTTTGAGTATCCATGCTGGATACAACTCTATCTTTATAAAAATGGGATGACATTGTTTTTTTTGCTTAGTAAAATATTGTAAACATTTTACCATGTATTTAACAATTCTGCAATATGACTTTAATGGATTTATTATATTCCATAACACAGTTTGCCATCATTTGGTGAGCATTTTTTATTGTTGGTAATTCAAATTATCTCCAGTTCTTAAAAATAATTCCAAAATGAATATCCTTGAACACGCCTCTTTACATGTATCTCTGATTATTTCACTAAAATGGAATTGTTGGATTAAAGTGTAATATCATATAACTTTTGATAAGAAAATGTAATTGATACTTTCTCCCTAATAATAAGAGTTCCTGTGGTATAATAAATGTGCTATATGACCCTACTCAAAGGGACTTTAGAAAAGTACAAAAGTAATTGGAAAAGGAATACGGCCCCCTTGAAAGAAACCAGGTTGTGAAGTTGACAAGGAAATCAGAGAGTATTTGATGAGTTTTACACAAACCACAAATAAACAGTATTGGGGAGCTATTGGAATGGTAGAAGAAATTTTTTTTTAAGTAAAGAAATAAGCATGAAGGAAAATGAAAGGTGATCAGGTAGAAAAACAGAAATATTTGTACCTTAAGAGAAAATGTAAAATAATGGAAATTTACATTGCTCACATATAATCCAAAATTGTAATATTTCTCTTTCTGCTTCTTCTCATAGAAGAAAAAGCATGAAAACATTTGAAGCTAAGGAGTTAGAATGAAGGTCAATGCCATCATTTTAAATAAACTCACAAATCAAGCATGGAAAGAGATAAGTGTTAGGAACAGAAGCTATTGATATGCGGGAAAAGCTTTTTGGGAGAGTTTTTGATGCTAAGGCTCTCTGAAGAAACAAACTCTGGCATTGCTTTATCTGCTTCCCAATATGGTGTGAAGATCAGGTAACGTGGGGTAATTTTTCTCAAAACACAGAGAAAAGCTGGGGTCTATTAAGGAAGTAGCAGGCAGGTATAAAGTAGGAAGTGAACTACGTAATCGTCTACATGTACCTAATTGCATTTGTGTCTTCAAATTGTATTCTAAATTGTAACCTTGAATGTATATAATGTTTACATTAACACTGCTCATATTAAGTTATTTAAGTGGAATGGTAGTTTAGAAATGGATAATCTGGCTCTAATGAGTCTCACTAATAGGCATACCTAACTGAAGCCTTGCTCCTGGGCCCGTGATGTCATATCTTATGGTTGTACCATGGAGATGCATGTGGAAAAAATAACAGTAACAATGCATTGGCAAAAGTAAATAAAATAAACTATTTACATAATTATCATTTAGCATTATTTTTGCAAAAGAAAAATTTTTGATTGTAACAGAGGAAATGGGGAAATACTGGGTACGAATACTACGCCAATGCTAAGATATGTGGGCCACCACAAGTTCCGCCAAAAAGCAGCCTTTCCCTGTCACTCAATAACATGGCTCCAATCCCTTGTTTAGTACTAATTTCAACACAAATTATTATTTTCATTTCCATAGATCATAGAAGAGTTAAAGTTCTTCTAGAGAAGGAGGTCAGAGGACAAGACTCTCCCGTTGAATAATCTTGACTTCATTTGGTTAATATCCTTCCCTCCCAAAAAAAGAAATCCTCAAAACTTTGTCATTGCTATGAGTTCCCAGCTAACCACAAAAGCCAGAATTATACTCCTTTTCTACACAAAATCTATAAAAAAAGTTTTTTCCAACGTACCCACCTCCTCCTCTGCCCTCCCACACACAAATGCACAATCACAACCATTATGTATATCATCCCATGTGTCCTATAAAAAATCATCTGGAAAGAAAAGCAAATTGTCATAAGATGTGTGTGTTAGAGGGGAGCAGGACAATGCATCAGCACTGAGGGTGTCCTCAGAGAGTGAAGGTGTGAGGACCAGGAAGAATATGGAGCCAGATTGACTTTAAGATCTAGTGACAATGCGGATATGGTCAAGCATAGACAAGCTCATGAGTATCTTTGAGCCTTTTGGACAGAAACAAAAACTACTGGATTGAACACTGCTTACCAAGAACAACCAAAACAAGAAACCCAGGAAACACAAAACAAGAATTTAAATTTAAAAAGAAAGTGCTTGATAACTAAACACCTGGAGAAATTGCTACTGCAGAGCAAAATATAAATATATGTATATATGCATATATATAATAATAATCAATGTAGTAAAAGTAACATAAGCAAAATTATGAGGGGTTTTATAGAAGATAGTCAGTGATATGATTTGAAATTGAAAAACATAATTTAAAAATATCATGGCTCTTAAATTTTTGTCATATTTATTTCTAAATCTTAAATGACTTTCTAGGTACTAATATCCCTTGTGAAACAAATCTGACTTTTAGGAATTTCTGTATCCAATTCAATTAAGGTAAAATTAAAAAATTGTTTCTAAAATAACATGTATAGTATGATCTCATTGGTATACAACTGTTTCCAGCTGTCTAATGATCTACTTATCGTCCTTTGTCAAGGTTTACTATATTTATATTCTGTTCTGCAACAATCATTCCCCCGGTTGCAGAGAGATATCTGAAATAATGCTCATTAAAAGTCAATGCTGAGGCTGGCCCCATGACCTAGTGGTTAAGTTCAGCGCACTTCACTTTGGTGGCCCGGGTTCATGGGTTTGGATCCCGGTCGCGGACCTACACCACTCATCATCCATGCTGTGGTGGCGACCCACATATAAAATGGAGGAAGACTGGCACAGATGTTAGCTCAGGGCTAATCTTCCTCAAGCAAAAAAGGAGGAAGATTGGCAACAGATGTTAGCTCAGGGTGAATCTTCCTCAGCAGGAAAAAAAAAAAAGTCAATATTGCTTAATTCAGGGTGGTGGGATTTGTGGTGATTGGGTTTTTTTCTTTTTATTTTCCACCACTTGATTTTTAAAAAGTGAACAAATATATTTTGTATTTATAAAAGAAAGTAATTATTTTTTTAAAGAAACAAAATATTAACATCTCAATAACAAGTTCTAGAAAATGTATTTAGATGCATTCTTCACATTCCTAATTATAATCCATTTACACATGTATTATGATACAAGTAAGCACAGATAAACATAGAGAGGTATTAGAAGTCCTAGAAAAGCAAGTAATCCAACCTTGAGGGGCAAAAGTTATTGAAGATGGCTTCTAAATACTGAATAGGAGTTTTCTGGATAGAGACTGATCGAGAGATGTGTGAGGATGGTGTTGCTGGTCCAGTGAACTGTATGTGCAAAGAGAAAGAAGTAAGGTAGCATGGAGAGTTCACGGAACAGCAAATAGTTCATATTGCTGGAGTGAAGAAGGGAAATATGACTCAGACTGGTAAGAAGTGAGGAAAGAGATGTGTACCCTGATGTCGTGAAGTTTCCCGTCTAGTGAGTGGAACAAGTCAACAGTCAAGTACGTGCGGTGTGATAAGCACTCTGATAGGAAAAAAGCAGGGTGCTTATGGGGCTCTACCAAAAGGTCCCCTAATCCAAACTTGGGGTCAAGAGAGGCTTCCTGGAAGAAGTGACGTTTAAGCTAACCTTAAGAAGCAGTACGAATTAGTAAGAGAAGTCGCTTGAAAAAATGCGTTGGTTAAGAAGAAAAGAACATGAAAAGACCAGAGCAGAGCCATGGAGACTGCTACCAGACCAGGGACAGTGTGACTGAGGCATCGAATGCAAGGGGTTGAGGAAGGAGCAAGCATTTGATGGGGCGTGTTAGAGATGTTAGAGATGAACACAATCAGATTAGCAGAATTGGATCCTAAAGGGCTTCTCGGCCGTGCAAAAGAGATTGGACTTTTTCTGGGAGCAGCGGAGGCCATTGAGGATTGTAAGGGTCGTTTTCAGTTGTAGAAAGGTCACTCCAGCTGTGTGTGATTGTTGGGGGCAGATGGCAGAAGTAGGGGCCAATTACAAGGCAGTTTCTTCCACCTGCCCTCCTCCAAAACCCACTGCTCCCATCCTCTGCCTTTGGGGACACATCCAGTCCTATGTTATTAAAGAGCCCGGGCTGATAAAGAAAACAATAGCTTGGATGGAGTCAAGTAACTCCTGTCTTTGGTACCTACAAACAGAACCCCAGAGACTCAAGATAGCACAAAGTCTTGGATGAGGAAGGAGGGGAAGATAAAACTATAACCAGTAGATCAAAAAACACAAATTAATGCTATAAATTACCTATACAACCTAAGTGGCCAGTTATCAAAAACACTTGCAGGTACTCATTATATTTATTTCAACTCTGTTCATTCCAAAACATAAATAATGTTATTCCTGTGTGATAAATGTCCCTCAATGTAATGAAATCATGAGATAAATAACAGCAGTATGCTTTTCATCATATACGTTTTTCTCTCGAATAATACATGTTTTGCTGATCTTCTTTCCAAAGCTGTGGAAACATAGCTAGGTGGACTCTTATGAGGCAAGGTTGAGCTTCTTGGTTTTACCCAGCAATAGCATGCAGTGTCGTCTAGTATTATACCTTGCTATATTTGCAGAAAATGTCATTTGATTGCCAGGAATAGGTCTAACCTAAGGCATTTCTCATTTTTAAGTGCAAGGCAAGTGCATTCTCTTAGAATTATGCCATCTAAAATAGTGTGTCTTATTTCAATATTAATTTAATAACAAGCTATCCACAGTAATTACCTCTTTAGTTCTGCTAAGGTACCTTTCCCTTTCCAGACTTAGGCCAGTGATTACGTTAAATTTGCTACAAAGACAATCTACTCAATGTACAATTAAAAAGAAAGGAAGAAACCAGTGATTTTCTAGACAGATTTATCATGAAAAAGATTAGCTCATGGGGGTGACATTGGGAAGGTGCTGTATTCTCTAGTGGAAAGGTTATAATAATAAGTAGTGTTATACATTTATTTAGAACTGCATACTTATCAAAGGATTTTCACATACATGATTTCATTCCATTAATTCGTCGAAAGGCCAGATGGAATCCAAATAACCCTCTGGCTATGTACATCTCATGTCTTTTACGTTCTACCTATGAACAAAATAGCTTTCATGAGCCTTGTCTGCCTAAAAAGGGAAGTGAACTGGCAAGTGAAAAACGCAAGATCAACCTCATGCCAATTTCCCCATGAAGACATCATTGCCCTCAGTTATCAGACAAAACACCATAAATAGGCCATTCAACCCGATTAGTCCCTTGGGATAAAGAAAGAAATTATTGATAAATAAATGTGTCATTTATCTTGACTACAAGGTGTTTCAATAAGAAAATTTTTAAAATTATTCCTGTTGGACTCTCAACTCCACCAATGGGTTTAACATTTATTTTAAAAAAAATCTTTATTAGTAGTGTTTATGTAGTAAACATAGTGCTTCACAAAGACTATTCCAAACTTCAAGGAGTTAAGCTGCATGGTTCTCAGAATAAATCTCTTTATTTCTTACCGAAACATCTAACTAAATATTAAAAAAAAGGTATGAAACCACATTTAGATGTTTTTAACTTACTATATTCTAGGACTTTGGGAGAAGAAGTTTCCAGGATGACAATCTCTTTTTCAGAAAGTACTTAATTGCCCTCCATCTTGAATGGAAAGTACCATAGAAAGAAACGCCATAAAGAATGTTCAGGCCAATTATTTATGCTATGAAGGAACGCCATTTGGCTTACCGCATATATGCAGCGAGCAGTTCTTCACTGGTGATGTAAGGACGGGATTGCAAAATCGGCCCCCAGATGTTGGGCTCAGGCTTCAGGTCTAATCTAGTGGGAACAATATCAGTCAAATCCCTGTACTGAGTACAGTCACAAAGCCACAGATATGTGGCACACTAGAGGTATTCTTTAAAAATGAAGCAAAAAAACTCTGAGCACAGAGCCCCATAGCACCTGGGCAATCTTCAGGTGCACTGTGCCCCTCCCTTGGGTGTGAACCTCTGGCTTCATTTCTTTCCATGGCATCTCTTTATCTCCAGCTCATCTTTCATCAGGACCTGTCAGAGGAGTATCACAATTCCAGATCTGGAAAACAATTCTTATGGAGTTAGGGAAATGAAAAAAGTTTCTGGTAATGGAAATCCCCTCCACTTTAAACCAATATTTTATTCATGTTTGGAAAATACCACTTTGTTGCTGTTTCCATTTTAATCTGCTTCAGTATTTCCTGTTTTAGTTCAGAAACCAAATGTGTGACACACTAGAAGGGTCTTGGGCCAATTCCAGATAATAAAACCAGAAAGTAACAGCCAATGAACCAAAGTTGCTGGTTTGGTTGCAGGTTTTATGCAAAATTTTAAAATGTGGATATAAATTGTAGAAGGTAATCAAACTCAGAGTTTCAGATATGATTGGTATGAAAGTCAGCCAAAGAAAGTAGAGTCCTTTCAATAATGGTCAGTGCATTTATATGTAATCTGAGAGAGATACCTGAATGTAGCGTAGGAAAATATTGTGTTGATTCTATCATAAAAGAAAGAGAATCAATTGCCTTTTTGACTTACACACCTGATTTTTTTTCCTTGTTTCTTTCCCTTTGGTTTTGCAATTGGAGGAAACATGGGTCAGCATTAAATTAGTGGACCCCAAAACTCATTCGATCCCTGAGATTCTGTATCTCTGTAATAATGATAATCATAGAATTATGGAATTTTAGAGATAGAAGGAAACTGCAATCAACATTCATTTATTTGGCCCCTATTCTGGGTGAGGCACTGGTGCAACCCAATTTTACAAACATACAAAGCCAACAGTAGATTTAATGACTGCTCTGAGGTCACTCAATCAATCAGGATCAGAGCCAGGCCTCCAGGCATCCAGGATTCTTGAATCCAAGGCAGTTCTTTTCCCTCTGGGCCATGCTGATTACTCTCCTACAGTCACCTAACCATATCACACCCATAGTCAATGTGCCAACAAGACCAAAAATTGTCTTCACTAAATATACCATTTGATATTTATTTTGGGAAAGTTTGTAAATAAATGAATGAATTGCCTAATTGCTGGCCTGGACTAGGGACTGAACTAAATTTTAAAAAGAGAGCTATGAGCCACAAACAATAAAAATGTTATTAAAATTGAAACCAGGAAACATGACCCACTGAACTGTTCATCAAAAAAATTATCAAATCAAGTTACAGGATCTTTGTCTGCTGGTCATGATGGGGAAAAGGCTGGCAGAAAAACTGATAAGTTTGTGGTCTTCTTAAGAAAATTCATATCTAGGACCTCAAATGATGAGAATTTTCAAAGGCTCTGTAAGGGAAATAGAATGCCCCTATACATACCCTCCTTTAGACTCAGAATGAATACTGCCTTCTGATGAAGAATCACTATATTACCAGTAATACATCAAATGTATTTCCTCAAAATGAATGTGTTAATAATCGTATTTAACTTTCCAGGAGGAATACTGAGTTTTGTTATTAAACATCTTAAGCATTTCACATATTTCCTGCTTATAAATTACTCTCCCAAATAATATATCGTGTTTTCCTTTTCATTTTTTCAAAATTCATCGTTACTATCTCGTTTCTTCTCATTTTCAGAAATTAAAGTTAATCAGTGGCAGAGTTTCTGCAATTTATAGCAACTCACACAGCAATGAACTGCCTGCCTTTAATATTCTGGTATGAATATTACCAAGGCAAGAAAAATGTAGTCAACACCTACTTCCCCACAATGGAAGTGGGGAAGGTAAGTAGGTTGCTTAAATAATTTATCAATTACCTAAAACCTAGTTTTTAACCCTAAAATGTCTCCTAATATGCCAATTTTCCTTGAATCAGCTATATCTATTCAAAAATGCTAGATCCTTTTGATACGGGCCTAATTAGGAAAGGTAAATGAGTTACCAAAACCATCAGAAGGCATTTAAAAGCTAAGTAGAAAGTCTTTTTAAAAAATTATCCCCAAGGATATTCTATCCACAGGCATGGCCATTGAATTTATTGAAACATCAGAATACTCAGAACAAACTCATTGAACATAGCACAAATTAGAGCAGTTTGGGAAAACATGGAGAGTCGTGGCCAGATTCTGCCAATACAGATTTATCGTGGGGTTCCACATCTATATCTAAAGATAGGTCAATTTCCACAGATAAATTTGAGTCATAGAAATGGGGAGAGAGAAGAGAAGGGTGCTTCTATTATTATGTGACTACTTTCAGTCGGACTTTGTCTTTAACTAGTCTTTAAGCTGGTAACTGGAACATCCGGTCTGGACGCTGGGAACACTACTGCTGATGATCCCTACATCCACAGCTTGAGTTAACGCCATCTAGCCTCCAAATTGCATAGCATAATCATTCCATTACGCGTAATAAATAAGTGCTATTCTACCTTTAACTTTAGTAAAGTTAATTAATTCATTTTAATAAAAAAACACCTTGGCAAACCCAGATGAAAACTCTTATATTGATGCCATCAACCACTTTTCTCTAGATAATTGCCACTTGGGCTGAGAAACTGAAAGCATGCCAGCTTAAAATGCTTTTAAAGACTTCCATCAACGTTCTCTCCAAAAATGAAGAAATAAAAAGCCAGAGGAAAGGATCATGGATCTCACACTCCACTCTTAACGTGACCCAGCAGCACATATTTATATTACCAGGGCTTGTCCTCCAAATTTGACCTGGGGCTCGCCTCTGAATTTGTACAGGGAAGGGAAAGGACAGGGGCTGTATAATCCAGGAAAACTAGAAACGAACTGTCTTATTAAATTACCCATATTTGCAAGCAAGCTTAAAATAACACAGATCCACCAGCCTTCAGACCTAAGGTCTGCAGCTCACGTTCAGATATAGTAAAACAATGCTGTAGTTTTTGCCTCATTTATTTTATTTCTTTGACTCTTCATACACTTCCAGACAAACTGAATAAATGCACTTATTTCTTCTCTTAATTTACGATAAAATCTTGTTTTGAAGTAAACGTATACTTCCCAGAAAAAAAAAAGTAAAAATTTTCTTTTTAGAAGCAGTATTTGAACAGGTTCTACTAATTCACGGAGGAATTTTTGTAGTTACTTGAAAAAACAAAAGATAAGCGTGTATTTATTTAGGAAATTTTGAGTCATTAGGATTTTAAAATACAAAAGAGATGTGAAGAGGTGAAGATACTTGACATGAGATTTAAGTTTTCTCTACTTTCACGCTAAATAGCTTTCGTGTCTGTTTATATAACTGTCTCACACAGGACCTGGGTATACCAGTAATCTAATAGAATTGGATCATTCTGTTAATCAATGTACAAAATATACATAGCTTGACCAATTTGGTTATTCCATAAAAATATATATTTAATCTGGTTTTTGTTGAATTCATTACATTAATCTAGTTAATAGCTCTTATTACAAGGACAGTGAGATCAAAGTTATTTAACACAGGAGCCTTTATATTATCCTGTCTGGGGTGCATGGTAAGGGACACCTTAGGTAGGAAAAGTACATTTAATGACAGTATTTTTGTACTCAAGAACTAAATCCTCTTAGATGATGTCCAAGGGAGATGAACCGTAAGTCAAGCCTCACTTTATAAAAAGTATATTAGAAAAAAACATGGGGCTAAAAATGTGGTTAATAATAGAGTGACGTCAGCATCATGGCGGAGTGAGCTTTCCCGTGAATTCTTCCCCCACAAGATACAACAAAAGCAACAGCCACAGACCAACAACGGAATCCCAGACAGTGAAAACCTAGAGTGGAGGGATCCACACTGCCGCACATCTGAGAGCGGAACTTGCTGGGCCCCCGGAGGAAGTGGGGAGAGGTAAGGAGAACTCCGCTCCCTCTCCATCAGATCAGCGATCCCGGTCCGCGGGTCCCAGAGAGGGGGGAGGGGCGGCCCTCGGGGGAAACTGTAGCTCTCTTCGGGCTCTCTCAGCCAGTGGGAAACTCCCGCACAGAGGGCTCAGAGGAGCCACAGGGCTACCATCAACATCTGAGCACCCCAGAGAGCGGATAAAGAGGGGCAAACGAGAAGCCTCCCACGTCAGGGACCCAGAGGGCAAAAGAGAGAGCTCCCCCCTCCCCGCAACCCGGAGTCTGCAGCTCGACCAGACCTAGCGATCCGAGGCAGACCTGAACAAACTGGACTGGACCCGTGGATCGCAGTGGGGAAACAAAACAAAACAAAACTGCGGATCGCAGCAGAAAAACTGGGGCAGAGCGCAGGGGGCTTAGACTACACAGCCCTTTACCACCAGACAGTGGCGGCAGGTGGAAATTGCAACCAGAGACTTCCAGGATGAGGAAAATCAAAACCAACACAGGAACCACAATGTAAAAATATATGAAATCACCAGACCAGAAACAAAATGACAAGCACCCAGAAATCAACCCCGAAGACACAGAAATCCATAAACTAAATGACAGAGATTTCAAAATAGCTATCATAAAAACACTCAACGAAATACGAGACAACACAGACAAACAATTAAATGAGATTAGGAGTTTCTTCACAAAAGAGATTGAAATCATAAAGAAAAACCAATCAGTGCTGATGGAGATGAAGAACACAATGGAGGAGATAAAGGAGAATCTGGAATCTTTAAAGAACAGAGCTGACAATATGGAGGAAAGAATTAGTACTTTAGAGGATAGGAATACAGATATACTCCAGATGGAAGAAGAGAGAGAACTAAGACTAAAAAGAAATGAAGAAAGACTCCGAGAAATATCTGACTCTATTAGAAAATGTAACATAAGAATTATAGGTATTCCTGAGGGAGAGGAGAGGGAAAGAGGAACAGAGAGCCTATTCAAGGAAATAATAGCTGAAAATTTCCCAAATCTGGGGAAGGAGCAGGAAATACCAGTAAGCGAAGCCAACAGGACGCCTATATATATTAACAGACAAAGGCCTTCACCACGACACCTAGTGGTAAGGCTAGCCAGGGTCAACGACAAAGAAACAATATTAAGGGCAGCTAGACAAAAACAAAAAATAACGTACAAAGGAACTCCCATCAGGCTCTCAGCGGATTTCTCAACAGAAACTTTTCAGGCTAGAAGAGACTGGAATGATATATTCAAAATACTAAAAGACAAAAACTTTCAGCCAAGAATACTCTATCCAGCAAAAATATCCTTCAAATATGATGGAGAAATAGTAACTCTCCCAGATAAACAAAAGCTAAGGGAGTTCATGGCCACGAGACCCCCACTACAAGAAATAATCAAGAAGGCCCTCAGGCCTGAAAAAAGAAGAGAAAGGGAACACAAAGCTTGGAGTAAGGAGAAAAGTAGGTAGACAAAATCAGAGAAATAGTAGATCTTTACCAGAATAGGTTAGCAACCACTTAAATACTAAACTCAAAGATCAAAGGAAGAAATTCACCAAAAATAAATTTAACCTCATCACTGTAAACACACAGCCACAACACAAGATAGAATAAGGTATAACAAGAACAACTTAGAAGGAGAAGAGGAAAGTGACTGAATTGACTTAGTATAAGGAAATAGGAGGCTATCAGATAATGGACTATCTCATACACAAGATTTTTTGCCCAAACCTCAAGGTAACCACTAAACAAATAATCAAATTAAAACCACATATGATAAACAAAGAGAAAACTAGAAGAATCATAAGACAGAACAACCAAACTGAATTGGCAGTCCAAAACAAATGGGACAAGAAACAAAGGAAATGCAAAAGAACCAGAAAATAAGTGACAAGACAGCAACATTCAGCCCTCATATTTCAATAATTACCCTAAATGTAAATGGATTGAACTCTCCAATCAAAAGATACAGAGTGGCAGGATGGATTAAAAAGCAAGACCCAACAATATGCTGCCTTCAGGAAACACATCTTAGCACTAAAGACAAGCACAGGCTCAGAGTGAAAGGATGGAAGACAACACTCCAAGCTAATGGCAAAAAAAAGAAAGCAGGTGTTGCCATACTCATATCAGACAAAGTAGACTTCAAGATAAAACAGGTTAAGAAAGACAAAGAAGGGAAATATATAATGATAAAAGGGACACTCCATCAAGAAGACATATCACTTATAAATATATATGCACCCAACATAGGAGCACCAATGTACATAAAACAACTATTAACAAACCTAAAAGGAGAAATCAACAACAACACAATAATAGTAGGGGATCTTAACACCCCACTTACAGCAATGGATAGATCATCCAGACAAAAAGTTAATAAAGAAATATTAGACTTAAATGAAAAACTGGACGAGATGGACCTAGTAGACATATACAGAGCACTCCACCCAAAAACAGCTGACTACACATTCTTCTCAAGCGCGCATGGAACATTCTCTAGGATAGACCATATGTTGGGAAACAAAGCAAGCCTCAATAAATTTAAGAAGATTGAAATCATAACAAGCATCTTTTCAGACCATAAGGCTATGAAACTGGAAATGAACCAGGAAAAAAAAACTGGGAAAGTGACAAAAATGTGGAGATTAAACAACATGCTACTGAACAACCAATGGATCATTGATGAAATTAAAGGAGAAATCAAAAACTATCTGGAAACAAACGAAAATGATAACATGCCATATCAAACCATATGGGATGCAGCAAAAGCGGTCCTGAGAGGGAAACTCATAGCGATACAAGCCCACCTTAACAAACAAGAAAAAGCCCTAACAGGCAACCTTAAATTACACCTAACAGAACTAGAAAAAGAAGAACAAACAAAGCCCAAAGCCAGCAGAAGGAGAGAAATAATAAAAATCAGAGCAGAAATAAATGATATTGAGACCAAAAGCAGTAGAAAGGATTAATGAAACAAAGAGTTGGTTCTTCGAGAAGATAAACAAAATAGACAAACCCTTAGCCAGGCTTACTAAGAAAAAAAGAGAAAAGGCTCAAGTAAATAAAATTAGAAATGAAAGAGGAGAAATTACAACGGATACCATGGAAATACAGAGGATTATAAGAGAATACTATGAGAAATTATATGCCAACAAATTGGACGATCTAGAAGAAATGGATAAATTCTTAGACTTATACAACCTCCCAAAATTGAACCAAGAAGAAATGGAGAATCTGAATAGACCAATAACAAGTAAAGAGATTGAAATAGTAATCAAAAACCTCCCAAAAAATAAAAGTCCAGGACCAGATGGCTTCTCCAGTGAATTTTACCAAACATTCAAAGAAGATTTAATACCCATCCTCCTCAAACTATTCCAAAAAATAGAGGAAGATGGAACACTTCCTGAATCATTCTATGAGGCCAACATCACCCTGATACCAAAACCAGACAAAGACAATACAAAGAAAGAAAATTACAGGCCAATATCGCTGATGAACATTGATGCAAAAATCCTCAACAAAATATTGGCAAACCGAATACAACAATATATTAAGAAGATCATACACCATGATCAAGTGGGATTTATACCAGAGACACAGGGATGGTTCAACATCCGCAAATCAATCAACGTGATACATCACATCAACAAAACAAAGACTAAAAACCACATGATCGTCTCAATAGACGCAGAGAAGGCATTTGACAAGATACAACATCCATTTATGATAAAAACTCTCAATAAAATGGGAATAGAAGGAAAGTACCTCAACATAATAAAGGCCATATATGACAAACCCACAGCTAACATCATACTCAACGGGGAAAGACTGAAAGCCATTCCTCTGAGAACAGGAACGAGGCAGGGCTGCCCACTCTCACCACTCCTGTTCAACATAGTACTGGAGGTTTTGGCCAGAGCAATTCGGCAAGAAAAAGGAATAAAAGGAATCCAAATAGGTAACGAAGAAGTGAAACTCTCACTATTTGCAGATGACATGATTGTATATATAGAAAACCCTAAAGAATCTGTTGGAAAACTGCTAGAAACAATCAACAACTACAGCAAAGTTGCAGGGTACAAAATCAATCTACAAAAATCAGTTGCATTTCTATATGCTAATAATAAACTAACAGAAAGAGAGCTCAAAAAGATAATACCATTTACAATTGCATCAAAAAGAATAAAATACCTAGGAATAAATCTTACCAAGGAGGTGAAGGACCTATACAATGAGAACTACAAGACATTATTGAGGGAAATCCACGATGACATAAAGAAATGGAAAGATATCCCATGCACGTGGATTGGAAGAATAAACATAGTTAAAATGTCTATATTACCTAAAGCAATCTACAGAGTCAATGCAATCCCAATCAGAATCCCAATGACATTCTTCACAGAAATAGAAAAAAGAATACTAAAATTTATATGGGGCAACAAAAGACCCCGAATAGCTCAAGAAATCCTAAAGAAAAAGAACAAAGCAGGAGGCATCACAATTCCTGACTTCAAAACATACTACAAAGCAATAGTAATCAAAACAGCATGGTACTGGTACAAAAACAGACACACAGATCAATGGAACAGAACTGAAAGCCCAGAAATAAAACCACACATATACGGACAGCTAATTTTTGACAAAGGTGCTAAGAACATGCAATGGAGAAAGGAAAGTCTCTTCAATAAATGGTGTTGGGAAAACTGGACAGCCACATGCAAAAGAATGAAAGTGGACCATGTGCTATCGCCATTCACAAAAATTAACTCAAAATGGATCAAAGACCTGAAGGTGAGACCTGAAACTATAAAACTCATAGAAGAAAATATAGGCAACACACTATTTGACATTGGTTTTAAAGGAATCTTCTCGGATGACATGCCTACCCAGACTAGGGAAACTAAAGAAAAAATAAACAAGTGGGACTTTATCAGATTAAAGAGCTTTTATAAGACAAATGAAACCAGAATCAAGATGAACAGACAACCAACCAGCTGGGAGAGAATATTTGCAAAACATACATCTGACAAGGGGTTGATCTCCATAATATATAAAGAACTCACACAATTGAACAACAAAAAAACAAACAACCCGATCAAAAAATGGGCAGAGGAAATGAAGAGACACTTCTCCAAGGAAGATATACAGATGGCCAATAGGCACATGAAAAGATGCTCAACATCACTAATCATCAGGGAAATGCAAATCAAAACAACACTAAGATACCACCTCACGCCCGTTAGAATGGCTATAATCACCAAGACAAAAAACAACAAATGTTGGAGAGGATGTGGAGAAACAGGAACCCTCATACACAGCTGGTGGGAATGCAAATTGGTGCAGCCTCTATGGAAAACGGTATGGAGATTCCTCAAAGAATTAAAAATAGAGATGCCCTATGATCCAGCCATCCCACTACTGGGAATCTATCCAACGCACCTGAAATCAACAATCCAAAGAGGCTTATGCACCCCTATGTTCATTGCAGCATTATTCACCATAGCCAAGAAGTGGAAGCAACCTAAGTGTCCCTCGACTGACGACTGGATTAAGAAAATGTGGTATATATATACAGTGGAATACTACTCAGCCATAAAAAAAGACAAAATCGTCCCATTTGCAACAACATGGATGGGCCTGGAGCGTATTATGTTAAGTGAAATAAGCCAGAAAGAGAAAGACAAACACTGTATGATCTCACTCATATGTGGAATATAAACCAACACATGGACAGAGAAAACTGGACTGTGGTTACCCGGGCAGTGGGGGTGGGGGGTGGGCACAAGGGGTGAAGGGAGTCATATATGGGGTGATGGACAAACAAAAATGTACAACCCAAAATTTCACAATGTTAGAAACCATTAAAACATCAATAAAAAAAAAATGTGGTTAATAGATGCTATATAATAACATCTTTTTACTGAATCAATAATCACAAATGATCTTAATTAACTTGTAGGAATTGAAAACTTAATAGAACTAAATATTGCAAATTGTGATTATGTTATTTGGCTCATATGCAGAAAACTACCGTTGAATTAAAAAATATCACCTCAAAACTGCTATAATCAAATTTATGAAGAATCTTTTGCTTTATAAAAAACATGCTCACCTCATAAAAAGCCTGTGAGGAGAGGATTTTTCCCATTTTACAATCCCTGCGTTTAGGGATATTTCTCAAGCTCACACAGCTAATAAGAAAGTCTTTCCCACGTCGTAACTATGTCTTTATACTTTTGAGATCTGTTCCCGTAATTACTTTTAAGTTTGGAAATAACTTTTAATGATCTTAAAAATTTCTCACTTCCATCTTTGCACACCCAACACTTTGGTGGTAGACACTCATTAAAGGCTTCATTAACACCCCCAGCTCCTCAACCTGCTTACTTGGGGAAATTACCTAATCTATCTGTGTTTCAGATTCCTCTTCTGTAAGTCTAAGATAATAATAAAGCCTACCTCCTATTGTTGATGTGAAAATTATATGGGATTACATATGTTCAAGAACGTAGTAAGTCAATAAGGGTTTTCTCCACGAGCAATGGAGAAAAGGCAAACCATAGTAAATGGTCCCCCTTAAAGCCTTCAACTTCCTCCATTTTTATTTCTAAGCTAAGAAATAGAAATCACGGAATCTGCTGTGCTTGCTGAGACAAGTAACCCTAGGTTGACCTTGAACCAGGGGTGGCCGTTAATTGGTCCAGTAGTGATAACCTTTTTTAGGGACAGCCAGTCCTTGAAGTTGGTGGGTAGCCACTGAGGTGGTTTGGCAGAATCATGATGATGTAATCTTTAGAAGAATTGGACTCTGCAATTTTAATGAGAAGTCAGGGAGTGGATAAGACAGTTAATGGAGGAGTGGACCACAGGGGATAAAAGCATGGAATTTCAAGTCAGAGAGACCTGGGATCAAATCTGGTTCTGCCTCACTGGTGTCCTTGGGGAAGTCCCTTCATCCAGCTGAGCCTCAGTTTCCTCTTGCATTCCCATATCCCCTGCCCTAGTTCAAGTCATTCGTTGCCCACCCAACTGGTCTCCATACCTCCTGCTTAAACATCCCCCAACCCATCATCCACACTGTCACCAGAACAGGGTTGCCAGATCAAATGCAGGAAGCCCAGTTAAATTTGAATTTCAGACAAACAACAAGTAATGTTTTCATATAGGTATGTTCCAGGCTAAAACATTATTCCTTCTGACCAGAAATGCAAATTTAACTGGGCTTCCTGTTCTTTTCTTTTATTCTAAATCTGACAACCGTACACCAGTTAACTACTGAAAACGTAAATCGGCCATGGTTTTCCCACCTTTAAATCATCAAATGGCATCTTATAAGTGTTCAGATACAATATTAATCCATTTGAATATGTTTTCACAATTCTCATTGTGATACACCTACTTTCTATCTCTCTGATATCATCTTCCACCACTCCCCACCAGGTTTCCTGTTATTTTGTTTTTTTCCTAAATCTGGCAATTGTACACCAGAGTTACCTACTAAAAACGTAATCACATATATACGTATATATATGTATCTAATGATAATAGAAATTTTCCAGAAGAGATTTTAGCAGCAGCAACAAATGGTCACCCTATACTCATGCATATGTCCTTCTACACTTACAGATCTCTTTATGTTATTCATTCATCCATTCAAGAATCATTTATTCAATGGATAGTAAAGTAATGCAGTATATAAAATGTGTAGAGAGACAGAGTGTGAATGCTATAGCAGAGATGAAGACATTTCTATGTCCAACATTGTTCAACAGTCAGAGTAACCAGAATCTCTCTCTTTCTCTATCCAATCTCCCTTTTTTCCAGTACATGAGATGCTTTGGAGGAATTACTCCTAGAAATGCCACACGGCACACTGGTAGAAGATTGTCACTGGACTGAATTTTCTTATAGCAACTGCTGTTCATCATTAGAAATTTATCAAACAGGAGCATGGAGAAGAAGGTTCTTGTTGAATTGGAACTCATACTCAATGGGAAAGGATGGTGGAGAAGCATCAGTAAAGAATTCTTCAAGCTCTAATTCACACAAGGGACTTAGCCCAAGATAACAGATGTGCACAGACCTATACTGAAAAGGTTGGAGGCAGTAGGAGTTATTGATGGGCTCTTGGTTCAGACACTAGGAAGATTCCTGCAGGTCCAAAGCAAATAGAATGATTATTAAGGTCACATGGTCCCCATCCTTGGGCGTAATGTAAGCACTGGGAGAATCGATCACCCTGGGCCTCAACATCACCAGCATTAGTTTTTAGAAAAGCAGTCTGCTCTTAAAGAGAGCCCCATTTTTGAATCCCATTCTTAAGTCACCACTCCGGAGTGGTCTATTATGATATTTTGTTATTCCTAGAAATTTGCAAACCAGCTGGTAGAGCTTTCTCCTCCATGGAGATTTCCAAGATGACCTGGACACTTTGGACAAATCAAGAGAACTGGTAATGGGTATGTGTTTGTATCCCTTAATGAATTTATAGTCAATACACAATATTTTTTAAATAGTTAACCACCCTCCTATGCCCCCTCCCCCAGCCTTATTTATGATAGAATTATAAATTCACTGAGGTCATTCATCCCACATTACTTCGTTTCTGCTACCTCATCTTTCAATGCTGTTGCCTATTTCTGTTGTCTTCTAGCAGACACTCCTGTCACTAGGCCAATTACCAGCATCTATTTAGCTTTTCCTTCTAACCGAATAGACTCGTTGTTCTCCCACCGATGACAGTCTTAGAAGGCTACCACCAAACTGGCCATTAGCTTCTGACCTCTCTATAGTCGATCTTATTATGGTAATTGCAAGGCTGGAAGGAGCAGACACTAGGCCAATTACACCTGTCCCTGTCCCAATCCAGGCCCGGGCTTGAGTTACTCCATGGGGTAGAGAGCGTGATTGGGCTCCACTGAACAACAACTTTTTCTCTATTCTTGTAAAATTTGGAGACAGACATTCCTAATTATGCTTGTCATTAGGACGTAATGACCCAGTATTTCTTTAAATGGTATCATTCTTTACCAAGGAAACCAATGCGCTATATTTATAGATAACTTTACTGGGGTATTTTAAAGCAAACAAATCTTTTGAATGTGCCTCCTCAATGTCTAACAAAACAAACTGAAAGCATCAAATGTTTCCCTTCATATTTTAATATTAATGTTATACCTAGATGTATGTGAGTGTTTAATATTAATAAGTCTTTATAAATATTATATTTGTGTATACTTAAATCTGTAAAACTATGTATAGTTAATTCTATAAATGGATAGCTGTGTGGCACAAATACATAATTATGTTAAAGAATGTATATGTGCACATTATGTCTAAATGAATTAGTTTTTTTTTTAACTGCATTATGTAAAACCTTAGGAGGGGGAAGCTTTTACATTCATTTGAAAATTAAATGTTGTTCTTGTTGAGCATCCTAGAACACCAATGTATAATAATGTGCCCCCATTAATCTAACTTGAAACTAACTACACATATTCTTTTTTATTTTAGTTAATTCTTAATAGAATGCTCTATTTACTTTCAAGTCCTGTATTTCCAAAAGTGCTTACCTACTTCTAAAAAATTATCCTTGAAAAATAATTTGGGAAGAAAAATATCAGAGCTCCCAATTGGTTCAGTAATTTGTGAGTCCTTGTACTGGTCTCTGAGGATGCTCCTAGTTTGAAGCTCCTTCCAGGAATAGGAATTCTCGAGACTCTAAAAAGCTTCTCCATCCTTAATCCCTGTGTCACTGGTTCCCCCACCAGTCTTCTTTTTCTTTTTGAAAGATCTCTAAGATATATTATTTTATTGAGGTATAATTGACATATTATATTTGTTTCTGGTGTACAACATAATGATTTGATATTTGCATATATTGTGAAATGATCACCACAATAAGTCTGGTTAAAATCAGTCTTTTTTATTGGAAGTAGCCAATTAGGTGATTCCGGAAAGAGCAAAACTGAGCTCTATAAGCACTCTACTGCCTTGAATAGGAAGAGTTTATCCTCCTTTTGTTCTCTCCTCCATCATCCCCAAGAGACATTAAAACAGGATCCTTCTCTGGACTCCAGAAACCTACCAGGATAACGTAAGGTCTCTCCTCACAAAGAAATCAAAGCACAGCCTAATACTTTTACCAGAAAGTGTCTTCACTCACGTCCGTGTGGTTCCCTCTCTTTTGAGATCTACCATTGCTTTTACATCTACCAGAGGTCTGATTTCCCCCACAAGCCATAGTTGAAAATGGAAGCTACAGGGCTCTGTTCTAGTCACCCCATTACTGCTAATGAAACTGCTTCTTCTCTCTCAGCCTGTTTTCCCACACGAGGGTGATAATCACTACCAAAAAGTGGGTCATTGTGAGATTTAGTGAAGTAAACATAACGATTCTTAAGCTCATATGTAGTGGGATTCTTAACCTCACATGTAGCAGGACACATGTTAGTATCCTGCGGGATATACAGTCAAAAAGACGTGAGCTCAAGTTCTGGCTATTATATTTACAAACTGTAGGAGCCCTGAGTCAGTCACTTAACTTCTCTAAGTGTGCGTATTAAATGAGATAATATATATAAAGGTGTTAGCACTCCCTTGACCTGCCCTCCCGACTACCTCATTGGTCCAGGCACGCTTCTTTCTTCCCTTTCCTCTTTCCTTGGATAACCAAGTCATAAATCTATACATCATATAAGGATCACACATAGACCCATAACTGCATTTCCATTTCTCTGTAGAAGTATTAGTTTCTTCCTATTTCTGCTGATTGGTCTTGTCTATGTGCTGCCTAGGTCATCTCATGTTTTTCCGAGGCTAAGACCTCCAATTTTGCGATTCCTGGCATCAGATACTGGCAGGTAATCCTCTCCTTAATCCAAGATCATCTCCACTCCCAATGTCTTCATTGATGGATTAATATCGCCAATCACTGGGGATAATACATTTGCAGTGGCTACTACGTGAAGTCCCTGACGGAACTCCAAAAGACACTGTCACAACTAACAGAGTCTTCTGCCCCTGTGTTTACCCTCAGACTCTTTGAAAGTAAACTGGAGCCCACCTAAGGAGCGCATCCCTTCAGAAAGCCTCTTTGGCCTCCTTCTCCCTCCCCAAATTTTTCCAGTCATTCCTTGTTAAAGTCTTAAGTCCATTTATCTTGAAATTATGGAGATGTCTTTCCAACTCCAGTGAAATAACAATGTAGGAGTGTCTCTGCTGTGGGGTTTTTATACCATCTGGCACCAAATACAGGTAGCAACAGAGTTGTCCCAAAACCATTGTGATCGTTGAACATCTACAGCAGAGGTTCTCCAAGGGAACGTGCCTCAGTCGCCTGCAGGGCTTGTGAAAGCCCAGATTGTTGGGTCCCATTGGAGGTTCCAACTCCGTAGGCCTGGGGTGTGGTCCGAGGACTTGCATTGCTAGCAAGTTCTCAGATGATGCTGATGATGCTGGTCCAGGAACCCCTCTTTGAGAACTATTGATATAAAACACAAGTGGTATTTGTTAACCACCCTTCATCATTCTGTTTCTCAGGTCACCCTTCCAACTACCTTGGTGACTCAGAACATATGGAAGACTGCAAACCTTGTTGCTTCTAAAGAGGCTACTCCTTGGAGACTAATTGTTCTTGCCTTAAATGACATTGGTGCCTGAGCCCTGGGGGTGTATAAGGAGAAAAGGAGACAGAGGCAAGAAAAATTATAACGTGTGCCTCCAATTTCACCATTCATGGATAAGACCTCATTGATATCAACATTTACCCAAATCAAACTTCCTAAACCCAGACTGAAATAAACACAAAGGATTGGGAGAGAGGGAAGATCTTTTTCTTAACCCAATAAAGTGCACTATATTTTCTTCCCTCTCGTTTAGATGAACAAAATGTGGTTGCCTGGCCAAGCTTGTCATCTGTGTTTATCTCATCTGGTTGTCTATAATTAGATTGCAAGCCCCTTTGGGCAGTAGCTGTGTCGTTGTAATCCAATTTTGTACAATGCCTGGCACAGTCTCTTAGCCATAAAGAGAGTGCTCAATAAATATTTATTGATGATGGTTATCTTTAATTCCTCAGGAAGCTTAGGCAATTCTAGGCCACTCTACTTAGTTGAACGATAATGGAATTGATAAACTATCATGGAAGGAAACACATGTGCAGTAGATTATTTAGTCTACCATCAAATATTCAAAATGGGGAGGTAGCATTTAGTGTCCTAGGGGCGTTATAGGTTGAACGTATTACTTTGTGCCAAACTTGTAAGAATAACCTGAGTGCTGGAAGAAACAAAACACCATAAACTAGTGAATCTTCTGGCATTTTCCTTAAGTGTTGCTGAAGTTTGCAATCTATATTAGAGGTTTTCTCTTCACCTACCAAATTTTCTAATATGTCAAATAAATTGGTCCATAAAGTCAATATTGTTTTAATTATTGGCAAGCATATTCATCAACCCCTAGATGTTTTTTCTTTGTGAAAATTCATAGAAGTGACATCACTGGAAACACGATACACGTTTGGCTGATATACTCTCTTTCACCTACAAAACGTTTCTAACCTTTATGAATAAAACCTGACACAAGATGTGAAGTAATTGGGAATTTTTTCCCACATTTAAAAGAAAATTTTTTTAACTGCTCCTGAAATGCTTCCAAAAACACATGTCTAATTAAAAGCACATGTACAGCCAGCGACATAGCGGGTGCTATGTCACTTACAAGGGAAAGTGAGACAAGAAATTCCAGGACACAGGAAAACCTGGGGAGGCTTTTTTTCTCTAGGCATGCTAGGTACAAGGAGGAGATGTGCCTGGATGGTGCACTCAGGAAATATAATAGCTGCATTGGGCAATGCACACTTAATGGGTAGCCCAGCCAATGAGAATATTTGGCCGTCCTTCTGATATTCTGTTGGCAAGAATTTTGGTGAGCCACAGATTTTGTGGGCCTTTCCCCTGCTCTTCAATGCAAATATGAGATTAAAGAAATATATTGTGTAAGAGGTGAAAGGGTGAGAGACAGAGACACAAGGAGTTCAAGAAGAAAGCTTGAGATTGCCCAACATGAGCTTGCCCATTCAGAACATTGTTTGGAGAAGACATAATCCATTGTTCCTTGCAGATAGTTCCTTTGGAATTCTTTTCTTGGCTCCTGAGAGTCATTCACCTTGTGACCTTAAATATTTCCCTCGCTGCCTGGTTCCCTTGCCTTTGTGTCTTACTCTGCTCTTCCGTACAGGCAGCTTCTGTTGATTGAAAAATGATTAGAAAACAGAAGAATTCTGTAGCCATGTAGAGGACGAAGACATCCAGATCTCTCTCACCAGAGCTAAAGTTAAAGAGTCTATTACCCTTCATCTCTTTAGCACTAAAGAAAGGTTTTCTCCCCAGAGCTAACTACATGGTTTTCAGGCTATTTTCTCTTGTTTTGGATCTACCTCTGGACATGAGCAGTATATTAACTTTTGGAACTGGAGAGTCAAAAGTCCATTTCATGACTTCTGTGGGATTGGAATTTTGGCTTTCAGACACTGCCTTCAGCTTCTTGGAATTGGAGTTTAACATCCTAGAGACTGAACTGAACTTTTCCTTGAGTGAGTTCCTACTGTATAAAAAAATAAATGAAATATGAGAATTTGTGTGTGTGTCACAGAGGACAACCAGAGAAAATGATGGAGGGAATGATGTTTAGGGACTACTACAAAATAGTTCCCCTGAAAGAAACTGCCAGTGGGTGGAAACACTCTTTCCACTTCCCCCTACTGGAGCCCAGCTCAATGAATACTGTGCTGTTAGCCAGGATGCCAGGGTGATGATCATGGTCATTAACTGATTCTACTTCCTTCCGCAAACTGCTTTATGTCTCTGATTCTCAGTTGTCCCTTCTATAAAATAAGCAATTTGGAAAAGATGACTGGTGAGATTCTTTCCAGCTCAAATAGTTTGAGAAAGCAGTCAGTGTTCATCAAGATGCCCAAGAGTAAAGATTCTAGTCAAAAGGCCTGTTTTAATTCCCTGCTCACTAACAGTGTATACTTGGTCTTGAGCAAGTGTATCACCTCGCTGAGTCCCAGTTTCCTCATCTGAAAAACGGGGATAATAACGGTATCTACCTGAAAGAGTTGTTGTGGGAATTAACTAAGATGATGCCTGTAGGGTATCTGGCACAGAGGAAAAGCTAAGGAAATCTAAACCATCATTGTAATTTTGTTGTTAGCATTGCGATTATTCTAAGATCCTAGAGCACATATACTAGAGAGTATTGTCTGTAGCAAAGGATTAAGAGCACAGTTGTGTGGCCAGACTGCCTCGGTCACCGAGATGACCACACAATGCCTGGCATTAAGTTGGCAATTCCTATGACCAATTATTGGTCTTTCGTCACTAAAAGTCCTGTTGCTTTTGCGGGGAGAGGACAAGGGTTTGCAGATTTTTGTTTTCATCTTTATGCTTTTCTGTGCATTCTAAATTTTCTACAATGAGTAGAAATTACTTTTAAAACAGAAGAAAAGCCCTTTTATGTGTTCTATGTGTTATAAATGCAGTATCTATCCACTAGATCACGGACTAACCATTAATGAATACATAAACTACTGTCTTATGGGCACAAATAATTTCTATGTTCAGAGTAAAAGTTTGCCTCGTCCTCATTCAAGTTATTATAATGGTGAAGGAGTTTGCCTTTATGAATCTGTGTGGCAGACACCACCCATCTGGTGTTTGTAAAAATATTCTGAGGCCTCCAGTTTCATACTATGTTTTCTCTCAGCAACCTGAAATTTCTCCCCAGAAATTACTTTGGGGTAAGACCTTGTTATACATATGATGAAAAATAAGTTTCTAGGGGGTCCATGGGGGGAACCTTAAAAATTGTGAGTTCAGCTCGGGAGACAAAGCATCCCAGGGAACAGAGGCAGTGTCCTGCAGAGACAGGGACTGCCCTGTGTCTTCTTCCTGAGCTGATCACCAATTCTGTGTGTTACAAGTGCAAGCTCATCTTCGTGCTAATGGGGAAGGTAAAAGGCCTCAAATAATGCCTGTCAGCACTCCAGATTATTAACTATGATGAGGGCTTCTTAGACAAGAAGGGGGAAAAATTCCTGGGAAGAAAGCCAGAAAGAAATCATTTTCAAGGGAATGAGGCAAGGAATGCCAATCGGTAGGAGTGTGGAGGGAGATAGAAAACAGCAAAAAAGAAGAAAAAATGATTTCCTGTGATTAATACAAATTTATATACGTATGACTTTGGAGTTTATAAAAAATTTCACGTATATCAATGCTTATCAAACCTTCCCACTAACGCGTGGCTAAGGGCAAAGGAAAGTGAACGCGTGTGTGCCCTGTGTGTGTTGGGGGCACATGGAAAGAGGAGGAGGAATGGGTGTAGCCTGTGGGAGACCTCAGAAAGCTTGAAATTTCTTTTAAGACTTGGGATTTTATCTTACAATGATATTGATTTCTCATTTCTCTACAATAAAAGAATGGAACCAAATCCCGGTTGTCTGATTCTTTGCCCAATGATCTTAGTAATTGATCACACTGCCTTTTTTATGGAAAACTGTAACACTCTGAAGAAATACCATTCTTTGTTCTAATGAACACTCAGTTCCATAGGTGCCAGCAATTATGATAAAGGATGTTACTGTCCCAGGGAGAAAAAGCTAAACCGTTAAGTGGTAACACCCTACTGAGTGGATAGGGAGATGAATATGTATAGTTCTGATGAAGTAAATTGGGAGGAACACCATCTTTCTGGAGCACTGTATGCAAGCAATGGCTGAAAACCTGCCAGGAATAATCAGACCATGCTCACTACTCACTTCTGCTGACTCACATAGGAACAAATGAGATAGTCATTAAGGATCTACGGAACACCTCTTGAGACTTTGAAGTTCAGGTCAGGAAACAGAGACCTGAGGGCACAGGCAGTATCTTTATTTCTCTTTCATCAGGGAGCTCGACTTCAGAAAATAAGATGGAGTTTTTAGCAATGAGTTAAATCAACGGTAGAGTAATAACCAACACCTTGTTTTCTAAATTAAGCCCTTCTAACGTATCCTTACCAAAAAAAAAATTCCCATATCTAAGAGGGTCCTTTCCCATGTTGAATTATGAACTATTGATAGCATACTCACTGTAAAGAAGAGTTTATTTTACAAAGAATAGGTAGGAAACACCTTGCCAGAGACTCAGAGATGCCACCCCAAAATGAATTTATTTTGAATTTGAGGAGCAGACAGTAAGAAATTTGGAAAAAACAAAACTAAAAACAGATTTTATGGACAATATGACTGATTTGGATAGAGTAACAGAGTGGAGAAGATGCTTCTGAAGTGATTATCACAGGAAACCTGTCAGGAACAATATATGAATATTATACGTAAAATCCGGGAAATGAAGTAAATATGAGTTTTAAGTTTTCAAAATAGAAACTAAATGTTACTATTTGTTCAAAACAAAAATATCTACTAGAAAGGAAAGCATGATGAGTTTGTACATGATGAAGGTGTATACTTGTGTGGAAATCTACCATCTAGAAAGTGAAAGCATCACGAAGACCATTGAGATTAGGATTAAAAATTATAGAAATACTATCATTGTGGGAAAATAAGCTAGGCAACTCAGATAAATGAAGGCCATGCATCACGCTTTCTTTTCATTTTATTTTTAATTATGAGATACTTGAAACATATGTAACTGTAGAAAATAAAGAAACCCTTTTTATCTATCACCCAAATGAAAAAGATAGTAATACTTTGCCATGTTTGCTGCAGGTTTCATTCTTTCGTTTATTTTTTATTTTATTTTTTTTACTTTCTTCTCTTTTTTGGCTAGAGCAAGTTACAAGTAATAGCAAAAGAGCCACACATCCCATCCATTTTCCTCTCTTTCTAGTAGAGATAACAACAAAGGGCTATCTGTTCCATTCTTCTGATTTTTATCAAAGTATAAATTCACAAAGAGGACGCTACATGCTTTACTAGGTTAAATAACTTACAGGAAAGCCTCATATCATACATATCCTTTTACGAACATGATTTTTTTTTACCTGACATTATGTTTGTGACAATTATTCCTACTAATTCATGTAGATCTAGTGTATTTATTTTAACCCTATATAGTTTTGCAAAAATACGCTTCCACTACTGACACACAATTAGGTATTTCTACTTTTTTTTTGCTATTGCTTATAATTCTGCAATGTACAAGATTTTACATATCTCCTTCTGCATGTTTTCTGGAATTTTCTTTGGAAGGTGACTAGCAGTAGAATTTGAGGTAAAAAAAAGAAAGTTGTGTACATCTTCTACTTAACTAGGATTGCAGAATCAATCTCCAAAGTGGTTTTGCTAATGTACAACCTCCTCCAACATTTTATGAAAATCTTTTTTCACCACATCATCAACAATACTTGGAGTTCTCGGACTTCTACAGGGTTGCCGATGTGGTGTGTGTGAAAGAGCGTCACGTTGTTTTAGTTTAAATTTCCCTCATTACCATAGAGATTGAGCATCATTTCATACGTTTATTGGCCATTCAGCGTTCCTCCTCTTTAAATGGTTGCTTATATTTTTGAGTTCGTAGCATGCAGAATAGTTCAAAGGTTTCAATATTTTTTTAATGTTTTTTGCTTTTTGAGTCTTGCTTGAGAAATTGTTCCCTCACACAATATTGTAACTTATTTTTACCTAAGTTTTTAAAAAACTTTGTTTCTCAGATTTAGGTCTTTATATATGAGGCAGAACTTTTTCTCTATTTGGAGAATTGATTATTCCAGAACTAGTCTACCCATTCCTCAATGATTTATAAGGGTCTCTGGGTCATATACCAAACACTCATTTATAATATGTATTTATATAAATATTACATATTTTATATAAATTACATATAAATATAGCATATTGTATATAATATATATAAAGCATAGAATAAATATAAAACAGCTTCTAACTTCTCCTTTTTTACATTGATCCATTTGTCTTTATTTTTAAGCCTCTGAAATCAGTCATTATTGTTGTTATTGCTGCTGCTACTGTTGTTATCTTATGGTATAGTTATTATCATTATTGGTTTTATGATCAATGCTTATTTAAGTTTACCCATATGATCACCAATTTCTTTGATCAAAATTACTTATTGCATGCCAGCCCACAGCTATTTGCTGCGCTAAATTTCTTTCCCAAATCATTCTTAATTGGTCTTTCAGGTGTGAGATGCGACTAGTCTCTCAGTCTAAGAAAGCCTTTATTTTCCCCCACTCTTGAATAATAAAACAGCTGGATATAGAATTTTCAACTGACAGTAATTTTCCCCCATCTTGAAGAAGAGGTCATTCTGCTGTTTTCTGGACTGTTGTTTTTGAAATGTCTGCTGTCAGTATAATTGTTCTTTTTTTTAGATAAGACTTTTCCCTCAAATTGCTTCTAGGATCCATTTTTTGATGTTCTGCAGCTTAACCATTATTAGATGGCTAGGGGGATTTTATGTGCCCTTCTGGGATTTGATATTTCTTCATTCAAAAGATTTGTACCTGGGCCGCCCCCCTGGCTTAGCGGTTGGGTGCGTGCACTCCGCTGCTGGCGGCCCGGGTTCGGATCCCGGGCGTCCACTGACACTCTGCTTCTCCGGCCATGCTGAGGCCGCATCCCACATACAGCAACTAGAAGGATGTGCAGCTATGACATACAACTATCTACTGGGGCTTTGGGGCAAAAAAAAAAAAAAAGGAGGAGGATTGGCAATAGATGTTAGCTCAGAGCCAGTCTTCCTCAGCAAAAAGAGGAGGATTAGCACGGATGTTAGCTCAGGGCTGATCTTCCTCACAAAAGGGGAAAAAAAAAAAAAGATTTGTACCTCTCATGACTTTTGAAAAATTATCAGCCATTACCTTTTTAAATATTTCCTCTTCTCGATTCTCTATTCTATTCTTTTGAACTCCATTTCCTATAGACATATGTCAGGCTTTTTTCTATTTTCATGTCTCTTAACACTTAAGATTTTCTAACTCTCTCTTTCTATGCTACATTCGGGGTATTTTATTCACATCTCTCTTCCAGTTACTTCTTTCTTTAGCTGCATCTAAGTCACTGTTTACTTTGTCTACTGGGTATTATTTTCTATGATTATATATATTTTTCATCGCAAAAGTTCCACTTGGTTCTTTTTCAAATCTGCTTCTTTTCTTACCGACTCGTCTTTCCTTGTGCTTTCTTTTCTTCTCTTCTCTCTCCCCTCCTCACTTTATGTATTTTTTTTTAATTTGAACTCTTAGGCTCAGAGAATTGAATTAACCATATGTCTCAGATGATAATAATAGCAGCTGTCACACGTTGGGCTCCCTGGAAAGCAGACCTGAGGCAGAGATTAGACTGTGGGGACGTCATTAGGATTGTCCTTGGGTTCAACATCTGTGGAAGGGAAGAGAAGGAAGCAGGACCGGGCAGGGAGACTAGCTGAGCTTGGCGGCCTCCCCGTGGAAAGCAGAGCGATGTTCCTCCTTCAGAAGTGTCTCCAGTGGGGAAAGAAGTCGGGGCTTTGCAATCTCACATATGGGCTGCAGGCCACCCCAGGAAGGGAGGGTAACTTTGGATGAGGGAGCTGTCCTCTGATGAGGCACGTCCCAAAAGTGGCCGACAGCTGAGAGCTTCCTGTCTGCAGCTCTCCTGGCAGGTGGAGAGGAAGTCCTTCAATCCTGGGGAGAGTCTGGGCAGCACCTTGCAGCAGCCCACTGCACCAGCTAAGGATGTATGGCAAGCACTATATATTCTCTCCACGCTGCTCCTATGAGGTGGGCGCGATGGTCAACTGGCAGTTAGAAATGAGGAAAATGAGGCACAGAGCGATTAGGTAAGTTGTCTAACAAAGTGACCCAGTCAATTAGGTGGCAACACTGAGATCTAAAAGGAGGCCCTCTGGCTCTAAAACCCGTGTCTTCCTGTTGTGCTATAGTACCTGGTCGTGGCCGGCTAGCATCTTCAGTCCCTGCAGGAGCCTGTTACTATTTTATTTTATTTTATTTTATTCTAGTTCCCATTCCTATTCTTCTCTTCTGTATATAAATGGTATTGTGCTAGACAGGTCATGTTCTTCGTATTATTTTTTTAATTCAACACTGTTTTTTTTTAATTGCTGAGGAAGATTGGCTCTGAGTTAACATCTGTGCCAATCTTCCTCTATTTTGTATGCGGGTCGCCGCCACAGCATGGCCACCAATGAGTGGTGTAGGTCCACACCTGGGAACCGAACCCAGGCCACTGAAGCATAGTGCACTGAACTTAACCACTAGGCTGGCCCCATCAACACTGTTTTTAAGACCTATCCATGTTAATATATATGCCTCTGCTTTATGTCATCAAACTGCCTAATAACTCATCTCTTTAAAAACTGATAGTTTATAGTCTCTTCCAAATTTGACCTTACTGTGTTGTGTTCTGGGGGTAAAGGAGTTATATTCTTGGTTGTTGAATGTCTAGACTCTTGGTTGTGATGGATTTGCTCTCTGTGTCTGCTTGGATGTTTGATTGTGAGCTCATCTTCAGTAGGATTTTGTTCTGTGTTAAGACCCAACAGTCAGGATTGGGGAAGGTCTCTCGGGAGCTATTTGGGTTTGATTCTTCCAGACGTCCCAGGATAGCGCTGACTTTGAACCAATTTTATGTTAATTTGTCAGCTAGAAATTCAAACTCCAAACCTACTTAAGGAACAAGACTGACATTCTGATTTCTTGCAAGAGAACTTTGCTCTGCCTAGAAACCAACAAGAAATAAGATTTTTTTTCATCTCTTTTTGTTAATGAGTGGATTTTTTCTAGTCTCCTTTTTCTATGTGCATAGCCCTTCAGAAATCTGGCTTGAAGCTGGGGTTCCATTATAGGTCCCTCTTCATGAGATCTTATCTGCCACTGATGCATGGGCAGTAAAACCCTGCCCCAGGCTGTTACTGGAACCAACCTCCTCTCCTCCCAGGTTTCTCCCCTGCTTAAACAGCACTTGTAGTTCTAACATCTGGCCCCTAGGGAGTCCTTGTCTTTCATAAGCTCAGTTTAGTTCTTAAAAATGGTTTGTTATATTTCATTCAGAATTTCTAGATATTGTAGCGGGAATGTTTGTCTACTAGCTTAGATTGTTGTGTTGCTAAAAGCAAAAAGCTTTTTGCCTGAATCATGTGTTGTTACTGCCTGAGCTAAATAGGGTGGGAAAGGAATAGTTCACCTGCCTGTATAGCAGTGGTCATTTGCTTTTAGCAGCTCTATCGAGATGTAATTTGTACCATAAATCTCACACTTTAAAGTATACAATTTAGTGAATTTTAGTGTATTCACACAGTTTTGCAACCATTTCCACAGTCAAATATAGAGCATTTTCATGATTGCAAAAAAACTCATACCCATTATCAGTCACTTCCCATTTCCTCCAACCCTCCCAGCCCTGGGCAAACACTAATCTACTTTTTGTCTCTATGGATTTGCCTAATCTGGACATTTCATATAAATGAAATCATGTAATATGTAACCTTTTATGACTGGCTTCTTTCAATCAACATAATGTTTCCAAGGTCTATCCATGTTGTAGCATTTATTCCTACTTCATTTTTTTCTTGCTAAATAATATTCCATTGGATAGATATACCACATTTTGTTTATCCATTTTGTTGGACAACCGGGTTGTTCTCACTTTTTAACTATTATTGTTAAAATAATGTTGCTATGAACATCTGTGTACAAGATTTTGCGTGAATATACGTTTTCATTTCTCTTGAGGATACATATAGGAATGGAATTTCTGGGTCACTTGGCAACTCTATGTTTAAAGTTTTGAGGAACTGACAAATTGTTTTCCAAAATGTTTGCACCATTTGACATTCCCAGTGGCAATGTGTGAAGGTTCCAGGCCTTTCTTATCATGCGAAAATGCAATGCATCCTATAGAGTCTTGAACTGTAGGTTCCTAAGCATTCTGGCACCTATATCTACTCTTCTACTAGATCATTCTCCTTGGATTTTCTACAAACACCTTGAATCCAACAAGTTTCAAGTAGAAATCATCATCTCTCCCATCCTATAAATGTGTTTTTTTTGTATCCGTCAACTTGCCCAATACAGAAATCGAGGAGTCATTCTAGACGTTCCAATCTCATTCATACTCCAATTTTAACCATTCATACCCCAATTCTGCCTTTTTTTCCCTGAAAAGAGCTCACAAAGTCATCCTCCCTTGTGTGTCACAAACGTCATTTCCTCAATGCATTTTCTCACTTGAATCATTGCAATGGCCACTTTACTGATTTCCCTGTCTTTGTTCTCGCCCACCTGCCACCCACCAACCAACACACTGGGCATGCGGTCATTGTAAATTGCAGAATGCAAATCCAATCATATCCTTCCCTAGCTTAATTTTTTTGATACTTTCCTGTAGCTTACAGGACAATATCCAAATTCTAGAGCAGGGCATCCAGAGCTCTTCAAGATCTGGCCCACACTCACCTCTCCAATGTCTATCTTTCTGTTTACCACTATACAACCTCTGCTCCCACAACACCAAGCTCTTTTCCATTCCCCAAACTAGCTCTGCTGCCTCAGACCACAGTTTTCACAATTTTGCACAATGCCAGGCCATGGTAGGAATTCAATTATTATTGCTTGGTTGAAATTAGCCTCTTCCCCTAGCTATATTTTAGCTTTTAGTCATAAGATTTCCCTGTAAAGCACAAATACCATGTATCGTCTTATGTCAGAACATTTTTACAATTTGTATTCTTGCCATATTACAAGACACTAGTATCTTTTATTACTGGATATATTGGAATTTGGGGCCTTGATACATACTACTCATCATTGTATTATTTATATATTTATATTTGGAAATCAAGAACTAGGTATTGGTCCTTAACGTATATAATTAGGGGAAGAAACAGCCCGGTTTTCTGTCAACTAATGATAGTGGCAATTAAAGCAGAACTATCTGCTTTGAGTTCACTCACAATTTTATGAAATCCAGAAACAGACAGTTCACTTTAATAAACTCCTTTGCCTGGTATCCCCTGACAGTATCTTACATCTCACTGGAGTGTAAATCAGAGGTGAAAACTTCTCATTTCATCAGTCTCTGCTTTTCTGTTGGTTTATATAGAACTTTTATTCTTACCAAGTGCTTTAATACTTTTGGGCTTTATTAACTCTCTTTCACAAAAGCACCATGAACTAGATAACAAAGTTCACCAACCTTTTATAGATAAGAAAAATAAGAAACTATCCATCTACCATCAAACTACAATTAGAACTCACAGCTCCTAAAGCCTGTCCACTGCTCAGCTTGTTATACTTTTAAGCTATACATGATTTCTCCTTCTTTATTGTCTTTTTGATATCAGTGTGTTATTTTAAGGCATCAGTCTCCTCCTAAACAATAATTAAAATTTGCATCCAAGAATGCAGGGAAGTTTATGAAAAAAATTCACTATTAAATCTCCAAAACAGGTACAAGTTAAAAGTTATATTGGAATGTCAATTATTAAACTTCCTGAAATTCCGTGGGATATAATTAAGCTGTATCAAAATTTACTCATGGGTATTTCAAATGACCCGGATCATAAGGTCTTGAACTAGTTTATTCTCTGCTATAGAACATGTAAAGAACATTGAACAGTGAAGTCTGTACTTGCCTCAAGTTGCCATCATGATACATTCCTGCTCAAAGTACAAGACAAACATCATTTGATTGATTGGTATACCAAATAGAGGTAACACATAATACTTGCATCAATGTTGAAAGAATGGTTCTAGTTAGTTGCTCAACTTCAGTTGAATATTGACAATCAAATGTTAACTTAAAAATTATTTTAAGATAATGCAGCTCACATAGATGGTTAGCTAACATAAGCTACCTCATCATTCAATCTTACCTTTTACATGGGTCCTTAGTTATCCCATTTTGTATCACTTTAAAAAATTCCTTCGACCACCAAGATCTAATGGAGAAATCCCCTGATTTTTTGATCTGTGGAAGATTTACAGGAAATGTCAGAAGCACCTGTGTTCACACACACACACACACACACACAACCTCAATTCGTCATCGTCTAATGACTGCCCCCAAGCAATTCTCTTACCCATGAATTAATGGAGTTGTGTGTCAGGTAGGACTGATATCCTCACAAAACAGAGCTATCTTGCCTCTAAAATTTTAATTTTTAAAAAGTAGTCTTTGGGGCCGGCCCGGTGGCTCAAGCAGTTAGGTATTCGCACTCCACTTCAGCGGCCTGGAGTTCGCAGGTTCAGATTCCCAGTGCACACCAACGCACTGCTTGTCAAGCCATGCTGTGGCAGCGCCCCATATAAAGTAGAGGAAGGTGTGCACAGATATTAGCCCAGGGCCAATCTTTCTCAGCAAAAAGAGAAGATTTGGCAACGGATGTTAGCTCAGGGCTGATCTTCCTCACAAAAAAAAATAAAAAGTAGTCTTTGTGATTATGTGCATATTCAACAGGTGACATTTGGAAAACGTGAAACACTTTCACGAAGGAAGTCCTTTGGAGTAAGTTATTTTGTCCCTTTCCAGCTACAAGAATACAAGTGATGTTCTGATTTGTACTTACAATGGGAAGAGATTTTTGGTACCTGTTCCAGCTGAGATTGTTAACTTCGAACTTTGAGCTGGTAAATCAATGATTTGGTCTAGACCAGCACTGTCCAGGAGAAATATAATTCAAGTTACAAGTGTGAGCCACATGTATGATTTTAAATTTTCTAAGTAGCCACATATAAAAAGTAAAAAAGGAATATGCGACATTAGTTTTAATAATACATTTTATTTAATACCATGTATCCAAAATATTATCATTTCAATATGGAATAAATATAAAAATTATTGAGATATCTTTCATACTAAATCTATGAAATCTTATGTGTAATATATACTCAGAACACAAGTCAACCCAGACTAGCTACATTTCAAGTGCTCAGTAGCCCCCTGTACTGTACTGGATAGCTTAGGTCTAGAGCTTCTTTGCCATCCTTCTGACTAGCAGCAACCAAAAGCATTCTCATAGGCAAGATTGGTATTATATTTAACATGCCAACAGTTCTCATTACAAAACAATGCCCAGCCACAAATCAATCAGTTAGCAACTTCAATAACAAACCAAAAAGGAAAAAAAATCTAGTCTCTAAGTTTGGTTTCAGTAATAAGTTTAATCTTCCATACTAGCAAAAATACTTAGCTAAAAGGATGGCCATCAAATCCTAATTCCATCCCTTTTTTCCCTTTCAAGCAAGCAAACAACAAGAACAATAATAACAACAAAACCCTAAGTTGTCTTGTAACCATGGCCTGGGGTATCTCCATATTGCCATACTGTCATAGAGATACATGTCAACAACTTAAATGACGGCACAGAGGAGAAATGGGAAAGAGTTGCATGTTATACATCAGTCTCAGCGCCCAAGTGCAGAGATTGGAAAGCCAGGATATGAGCCAACACAGAAATCACAGTTGGGTGGTTGATTAAATTCATTGTAGTTTGTGTGTTCTACTTTCCATCTTTTCCTCCCATACAGAAAAGCATTGCTCCCAAAATACATCTACTGTGCAATACAATATTCTGTGGAAGGAGAAATACTTCCTGATTTCACGCTCCACGGCATTAAGATTGATAGGCCTGTAATTTTACCCAAAGTGGATCAACCACAAATGCTCTTCTTTTTCGCATATAAATATTTAATCCCCACTAGAAACATGCTATGCTATTTGCCACAGTAATAACCTTAGCATTGTGGGTTTCACAGGTTAATTACAAATTGCCAAGAAGGCAGAACACGGTAGCCCAGTTTATTAGGTGATGGATATAAGACACTACCAAGAAAACCTGTTTTCGGAACTCCTAAGCAAGGAGAAAATGGAAAACATGGGAATAGAAGTGTTTGGGAGGTTGTGACTAGACATAAACTGGGGGTGTGGTCGAGTTTTCGCATAAGTGGGCAGTTTTATCTGATTTGAGTTAAAGTGTTAGGCAAGTGACTTAACTTCACTCATCTCATCTCTTGAAATGTATAAGACAAGGGAAAGAGACAGAGTAGAAATAAATTGGAAGAGAAACTTTTCAGTTAAAGAAATTGGTTGTGCCCAGGTTGAGATCTAATAGAATGACACAGTGGCATTTGGTTCATCTTTGTTACTTTTTGTACTTATATTGCTTTAGAAAAAGGCCCATTAGCTACTCTGCTAATGTCGGTTTCCTTGAGTAGCAATACATGTGTTTATTGCCCATTCTGATGAAATGGAGACGGATGGTCTCAGATATTTTTGTAATATCTGAAAAAAAATATCTAAAAAATATCTAAAAAAAGTGATCGTAATATGTCCATATTTTCTTGAGTAATAAGTGCAATGCATAATGTTTGGGTGTAGCTCTAGGTGACTTTAATTATATCTAAGTCTTTGATCCTTTTCATCTTAATACAAGAGATGAAGAGAAAACAAAAATCAACCTTCATATAGAAAGATGTCTTGATAAGTCTGAACTCAGAGTCAAGACCCTTGGTTTGACAACGGATTAGTTTCTGATTAGAAATGTAGTTTGTAAAAACAGAACTGAAATTAGGACTGTTCTAGAAATAATAAGAGCAAATACTTGTAGAAGCACATGCATCAGGTACTTATTATTCTAAGTGCTTTGCATTATATTAGCTTTAATTCTTACAACAACCCTCTGATGTAGGTACTCTATTTTCTCCTTGTTCTTCTTTTAGCGATGAGAAAATGTAGGCAAAGAGAGGTTAAATAACTTATTCAAGGTCACTCAGGTTGTAAATTGGAGCTGGGATTCAAAATCCAGGTAGACTGGAACCAGAGGCTGACCCTCAAATGCCTCTGTAATGTGTGTTCATCATGTCCATGGATGGGCAAAACACTGTTTCCACAAAGTCCTTAGGTTGAAAGTCCTATTGGTCTTCCAAATAACTTCTTCAGTGTGTCCCAAATTTCTATCAATAGAGTCCCTCCTTCCAATAAACACAATTTCCAAGAGGTCCTAATTAAGTGAAAATAGTATCAGAAAGAAATAAAACCTATCATAGCTTACATAGTAGCACACAATGTTTAGCAGCTTTGATGACAAATTTTAAAATTCACTTAGCTATAAGGAATAGAATCCTGTGGAAATTGAATACAAGACAGATGTGTTTCTTAGGTCAGAAGAAGGGATCCAGAAGAATATGGAATTAACATGAAGATATCAGAGAAGAGAAGGATAAAGAAGAAATAAAGCAAGCAAGCAAAAAATTAGATATGACACTGTCGTCTATATATTTGCCAAAATTCACTCTATCCAAAACCCAGCAAGGCATTAAAAATTTAAACCCAATGAAGATTAAATAAAAAATGGAAGGTAACTGTTAATCTAAGCTTCCCAATTTTGCATTTCTCTATTTTTTCATTCAGCAGATATTGTAATAAAATCATGGCAAACATATTTTGAACATATATAGACCAGGCTTGTTTCTAAACATTTTGCTTGAATTATTTTATTGAATCCTCACATAAATCCCATGCAAAAAAGAGTACTATTATTCTCTTTTTAGAAATGAGAAACTGGAAGCACTTGATTTTATCCTAATCTAAATTCTGTAGGGTATGCAAGATGACTTTCTTAAGGTAAAACTGAGTAGACTCAGCTAGTTAAATCATAATGGAAAAATTTTAAGGGAGCATTAAGATCCCCCCTTTTTCTTCAACATCCATCTGAAATTTGATGCCTTTACACAAGAGCCATTAACCCGCCCTTTTGACTCTAGTATTATTTTTAAAATAAAGAATCCTTGTATCGGAAAGCTTTGTAGGGTAGGAGAGGGGTGGAGGAAATTTTTATGTGTCATATCTTTCTACTATCCACTTTCTCTTTCCCCATCCTTAAAAACTGATCAACAACCAGAATGCACTTTAAAAGTTATACTTTAAAATTGAGTGTGAGAGTTAATTACCATTAAACACCCTGCCATTGGTTCGCGTGGATGATCACAGACTACTTCACAGAATCTAATTCAGAGACAGATGACCCCTTAGGCTATGAGGGATGGAGATCAATTTGCAGTTCCTTCTAAAATAAGAGTTCTCCTCAGGAGGAAGAACCTTCCCTTTTAAGTTTAGCTTCCTATGGAAATTAACTCCGAGTCTCCTTGAAAAGTACTACTATTGCAACACGAGATTAATTTTTTATAGGCCAACATGTTGGGCCATTATTTCAATGGTTCTTAATCTTTTTGGTATCATACACTCTATAGGGAAACTTCATGCAACTTAAGAAAGAGCACATCAGAAAAAGGCGCATAGACACATACACAAATTTCAGGAATTTTGTAGACCCGATCACGCTGTACATGCTATGACCTCTGTAATATATCATATACACAGATGAAGACCAACTGAGTTAAACCAAAGGCTAGGGTAGGAGATACTAAATGGCAGGGGACTGGGGATGAATCTTTGAGACGTCTAAATTCATGGGACAAGAGCATTCCTCACTCCTAGTTGGATGTTGGATTATATCACGAGACATTTATTTTAAAAACCTCCTAGAACAATAGAGACGAATTATCTCTGAAGCCCCTCACCACTGGCCTCCTCTTCATTTTACAATGATATGTCTTTTTTCAGCAAGTCTCTCTCTTAGGAATATATACAAGAGAATGAATCATGTTCACCTGTAACAGAAGGGGAAAGTGATGTTGTTAATTAAGAGCAGGGCAATTCAAACTTCTTCTTAGCCCTGGGGAAGAATACCCAGGTGTGCTGAGACAGATATGCTTGGAGAAAGAATAAAAGATGCTATAGTCAAACACACAACACTGGGCCTTCTTTCGTGAATTCATTTTCCCACTGGGTGACATCCTGGCAATTTCTGTTACCCAACCAATGATATAACTAAGTAGATGAAGCTGAAAGCTGAGTCAGATAAAAAAAGAATGTTTAATCTAACAAAAGCAGCCTCAGTCTTTGCTGTGAAGGGAAGCCGAAATAACAGGCAGTAGCAGATTAAATAGGAAGCTGAAAAGGGGAAAAATCATATTAAACCATTAAAAAATGAAGATAGAAGAATGTCACAATGCCAATTATTTGGAGAAAAAGCACAACATTACCATAGAACTTTCAACAATAAGATAAATGATATCTGCTTTCAATGTACAAAAAATAGGTCCTTTGTTCTCAGTATATGTTTTAAATTAAATGCTATTGTTTAATTAATAGACTGTAACTTCAGGCATTAAAGAAAAGCGTAAGGTCTTATGACTATTTTAGACTACAAAGTTACTTCTGAATCTCAAAAACAGGGACAGCCAATGTGTTTCAAAGTTCAGAACATAAACCTATATTTGAATTAGCTGGGGTACGGTATTTTTTTGTGTGTGTGTGAGAAAGATCGGCCTTGAGCTAACATCTGCCAGTCCTCCTCTTTTTGCTGAGGAAGACTGGCCCTGGGCCAACATCCGTGCCCATCTTCCTCCACTTTATATGGGACGCCGCCACAGCATGGCTTGCCAAGTGGTGCGTTGGTGTGCACCCGAGATCCGAACCGGCAAACCTGGGGCCGCCACAGCGGAGCGGGTGCACTCAACTGCTTGTGCCACCAGGCCAGCCCCTGGGGTACGATATTTTTAAAAATTCAGATTCTTTAGCCCCACTGACCTATCGAATAGAAAACATAAGTGTAAGTTCTGTGAATCTGCATTTTAACAGCCTCCTAGGTAATAAACCGACTAAAATATGAGAACTATTAATTCATACCCTTTCTTGGAACACTCCAGAAAAATATTATCATAAGAAAGTGACTCTCCATAGAAACGCCCCTTTTCACCCATCGTTATAGAATGGATTTTTCTCCTTTGCTTACTCTCTTCCTCCTTACCACTAAAAACCCCTTTACCGTTTGGGAGCTCCCACACTCACCCCATCCTTCACACTAGTGACGGCCCTGAACGGTTTCTGTAGGGTAAGAATTCAAGTGAGGGGTGCCAGTGACAGGGAGGAGAGGGAGAGAGCTCTTCATCCCCTAATCTCATTATGGCTGCTCCCACTTAATGAGATTCCCCGTCCATCACCCCGTCCCGGCTCTCACAGTCTCACTGCAGCACTCTGTCCCATCCTCAATGTTGAAGCCTCTGGATAAAGCACACTGAAGCAAAGGGAACTTTTTATGTCCAAAGACCCACCCATCTTTCCTCCGTCTACATCTAACCAGAAAAATAAAAAGAGAAGAGGCAGGGTTGTAGAAATGAACTTTTTTAAAATCCTTTTTTTTCCATCATTTATTAAGGTAATAGTCAAATTCCCAAGGGAAGCAAAAAAGACTGGAAGCAACAGGACATAACAAAATCAAGGACAAACAAGAAATCCAATTCTTGTACCTCTCAGAATAACGAAGTGGCCAGAAAAGCCAAACTAGACCAAAGCTGCCATGAGGGCTTCTGCTGGGAAGACACCCCCCATCCCCCGCCTCCACCCTCCCAATTTCTTGATTCATACCCCTGGCTCTCAATTCCTACTAATCATATCACACCATCACACTCCATGCTTCAGCTGGCAAGATGACTCAGAAGAATTTGGAGGCCATCCAACTCACTGCTCAGCGGGGAGTGACAAGTTAGGAGCGGGCAAAAGGCTTCTACTACGGTGGAAATGTTCTGCTGTCACGAGAGGACCTCTGAACCTTTTCCTACAGAGACTCCTTATCAAGATTCTAGAATTCCATTAGTGGAGTCTCACAGACCAGACTCAATATGAGTTTTAAAGTCTTTTGTTAAATAGCCTGAAATGCAGCCATCATTTATTCATTCACTTATTTAGATTATATTTATGATATAATATATATCTCATATAATCTACCTGAATAATCAAACTGTTCTATCATGACCAGTTTTTGTGTTCAGTTGCTTCTACACGTAGAGGTCAGTGGGGCATACTAAAACCAACGGACTTTGGATGCAAAGAAACCTTAGTTTAAATTCAGCTCTACCACATACTCATGGCATGATTTGGAACAAGTTATTTAGTCTCACCAGCCTTCAACTTCCACATCTGTAAAATGAGGATGATAATAGCTATCTGGAACGGGTTCTTGTGGGGATTTAAATAACAAAACATTTACTGAACTCTTCTACATAAACCATACCACGTTGGGGAAGACCCACAGGCAAACAGGCAGTTATGTTACCGTGTGCTAAGTGCTCTGATGGGGCTGGGGATGAATGAAGAGATACCAGAGGTGGTAAGGGGGGTGAGAGGTGGGTGAAATGGGTGAAGAGGGTCAAAAGGTACAAACTTCCAGTTATGAAATAAATAAGTCCTGGGCACGTAATGTACAGCATTGTGACTAAAGTTAACAATCCCATATTGTTTATTTGGAAGTTGCTAAGAGAGTAGATCTTAAAAGTTCTCATCACAAGAGAATAACTTGGAACTATGTGTGATGATGGATGTCAACTAGACCTATTCTAGTGGTCATTTCACAATATATACAAATATCAAATCATTATGTTGTACACCTGAAATTAATACAGTGTTATATGTCATTTACAGCTCAACAACAACGAGAAGAGCCACAGGAACATCCGGAAGAAAAACCAAAATTGTTCTTGGGAGAAAGGAATTCTCAGGGAAGCCTTTGCAGACGTGGTGGCACCTAAGATGATACCTAAAAAAAAGGAGTTGCTGTTAGGAAAGACGGATGGGCTCTGGGAAGAGCTTGCCAGCACAGAGAAGCCATCAAGAGCAAAACCTGGAAACAAGCCAGAACAGGGACCATTGGAGACCATGGAAGTAATCAGTAGACAGGAGAAGAGATGGTGATGTGAGGTGTAGGAGGGTGGGAAGAGATTAAACTCCAGATGGTGGAGGGGTAAGAAGCAGTCAGATCCAGGAGGGCATTTCCTGTGCCAGGCTGAGTTAGGTTCACATCCTGAGGACGATGAGAAGCCATTGAATGGTGTCATGCAGAGAAGTGACACCATCAGACTTTCAGTTTAGGAAGCTCACTCTAACTAAAGCGAAGATTAGCTGTCCTGTAAAGTATCTGACACTTAGCAGTTTCCAGTAAGTGCTAGCTGGTACTATTCATTAAATCATTTGCCTCTTATTGAATAGACTAACCCAGGTGTTCTGTGTAAGGGCTATTTTTCGTGTGAGTTTTTCCTTACTGAGGTATTGCGTGTGTTGTTTAACTTGTCATAAATTATGTTATTGGCATTCTACTCATCAACAGGAACAGGGGAAGCAATTCTGAATTATATAACAATTTAACATGTGAAAGACAGCTCACTGACTATTGATGTTGTTCAAACACACCAGTATTTAATGCACAGTGTCTTCTGGTTCCTTGCAAGTCTGTCATTATAAGAACGTCCTGCAATTCAGATTGGTATTTTAAATACTTGACTGTTTTCAGTAATACCCAGAACAGTTGATTGATCACTCTCATTACTCATCATTGTAACCTAAACTTGTCACCTTCCTTCTGCCATTCACAGATGGAGCAAAACCTCAGGTATAGGCCTCAAGCAGAACGAACCCACACAGACCCAACAGCAGGTGCAAGTTGAAGGCCTAGAAATTCCAAATCTCTTTCTTGCCTTCTTGTGATGCTGGGAAGCTTTGCTTTAGGGTCAATAGAACAGAATCACTTTTCGCTGTAACTTGTTAAAATTTTGAGGCTAAGATTGAATTCTATCTACCAAGGCACCACTTATAGTACACGTAGGAGGGAAGTGTGGTAAGGTCATTGATGTTCTCCAGTAAAGCTCATAAGAGATGGGCTTGCATCATTGAGCATCTTGATTCTTTGGAAAATGTTTTAGAATCACCTATTAGCTTGAAAATATTAGTCACAAACAATAATCACCCCAAGAGAGACATATAGGAGTCTCTGACTAACAGACAAGCAAGAGAGTCAACAGAGCCCCGCCTTTTCCTTGTAAATTGCTCCACACGAAGGAACTGGAAGTCTGAAATACCACAGCACTCAAGAACCCTGCACCTATTATCATTAAGTTGATTTGCACTGGTCTGCCTACATTTTTAAATCTTTCAGTGCTCCAATATCAACCATAATGTTATTTTGAAAGTTTTCACTTTCTGTTTTTTTTTTTTTACCATCTAAGAGTGGCTACATTCATTCATATGCATTTTGCAAATGTCTACCAACTGCTTTTAGCACTGTGTTAAGTATCTGGATGTAACAAATAAATGTAAATTATTTTTTGAATAAAAAAAGATACCTATGCATGTTGAAAAGATCTAAAGAGATTCAAAAGGATCTGTGGATTTTTTTAAAAAGTTTTGTGTATTTTCTTACTATTATATAGTTTCTTGTGCTTATTTTTTGTTAATAAGAATATTATTACTAATAATGATGATAATAATAGTAATAATATTTATTGGGTGCTTTCAACATCTCATGAATGTACCAATACTTGCTTTACATTTTTTATGTTGTTTAATCCTCCCAATAAATCTGTGAAGTAGTTAGTAGATTAGCCACAGTTTGCAGATGAGGGAACTGCAATGTTGAGAAATTAAATAGCTTGTTCAAGGCCACACAGTTAATAAATGGTAGAGCCACTGACTTACTGACTCCAGGTTCTCTAACTGTTATGTTATGTCACTACAAATGCAAAACTAAATAAAATGTGTATACCTGACCTCAAGAAGAGAAAATTCTAGCTGTGGAAAAACCCATATATACCTAATATTGAATAATGATATGAAGAAATAGAAGAGCTGCCAAGAAGCAGATGCCCAACAAAGAGTAGAGTCAATAAAAATTCAAAGGTGGCCACGATTCCAGCAAACTGGAAGGTCCAGGAATTTTTATGGCTCTGGACACCTTGAATTCGCTGTACAAGGATAGACAAGGGTGGAGGACCCTGCAGGCAATTCGGGGAAGAGGGCTGAGTGTGGGAATGTACACGGCGAGCCTGGGGAGAGAGAGTCGCCCAGCATGCCTGCAGAGGAGGAAGAATAAGGTAAGACGGTTAGGTGAGGTCAGTTTATAAAGGGCCTCTAATGCCAGGGCATTTGCCTTTAGCCAATGGGAAGATTGACTGGACATAGGAAGAGGCTTTCTGATGTCACTGAAAGACCACAGGCTTCAGAGTCAAGTCCATACACCACCTGTGACCTCAGGCAAGTTACTTCATCTTTTTATACTTCAATTCTATAAAGTGGAAATTAAAATTAAAATATTCACCTTGTAGGGTATTTTCTGAATTAGAAATCGTTTGCATGAAACATAGAACAATGTGCTTGGCACATAGTAGCTTTTCAATAAACAGCAGCTACCTTTATCTTAGTTTTATGTCATTTGTTGAGATGATGGTTCCATTGCTTAAAATAGTTTTGATGTTCTTGATTATAATTTCCCTCAGGCAGAGACTTGTACTCATTGCAAAAGAAAATCTGCATTATTTTTTCTGAACTTGAGTTTTTTCCTACTATAAATGTACAATAGATTATTCATAATCCAACTGCTCTAATATCAATATTTTGGTGTGTTTTCTTTCATTTTGTTTTCCCTGGGTGTAATATTCTTTTATTCACCATGATCATGGTATATATGTATGTATACGTATATATAATATGTACATATATACATATTATATAATTATATACATATAATATATACATATTATATAATTATATACATATTATATAATTATATACATATAATATATACATATTATATAATTATATACATATTATATAATTATATACATATAATATATACATATTATATAATTATATACATATAATATATACATATTTACATATTATATATACATATATATACATATATACATAATTCTTGCTGTTAATTTTTTCTTCTTCGGTTGCTTTTGCTAAATAATATAACAAAGATTGATCATTTACTTTACCAGATTCTATTCAAATTGCTTTTAGCTGTTTCCAAAAATAAAATTTCAATCAAAAGTTAAAGATTTTCCATATTAATGCAAAAACCACAATAAACAAAAAGTCCTATCAAAGTATAAGCCATTGTTCTATTTCTCGAAAGAAGTTTGTAGACAAATAAAGTACCATACCTGCCTACACCCTCACGGAGTTTCCTAGGGCAGGTAAAATACGGTCATAAATGGTATAGATTGATGTACCATGGAATTTGATTGCAATTTCAGTATGTTTCCAAAGCTGTTTTGCACCAGGTTGCACATTGTTAAATATCTTGTAGAGGGCATCCCCCAGGTTTTTTTAACTGAGCGGCTCATACTCGGATGTATAAATCCAAGTGGATACGTTAAAAATGTTACATTATTTTATAGTCATTCTCCGCCCTCGCCTCCTGAGAAAATATGTGCCCTCTCCCACTCATCCACTTTGCCTGTCATTTCTGGCCACTCAGTGAACATTTTGTAACATATGAAAGAAAGTAAGGCTTTGAAAACAGAACTGAGTTCTTGTTTTAGTGATATACAACACTGACAGAAATACGCTCCAGAGGAATTTAATGCAGCATTTTTTGGTTCCTGGCACAGCTTCTTTAGTGCATCACTGAGTGACAAATGAGCACGGGAAACTCCTGACAGGACAACGAGCGAGGAGAGCCTTTGCCTCAAAGCCAACGATTAGATTCTACTGTACAAACAGGGAAACGTCTATGAACTCCTCACCTTTGAAAGGTAAACACTGAGAAGGAATAGTCCTCCCACGTGCTTTGAAGCGTTCACCTTGTAAAAGGAAAAAGGATTTCTTTAAAGAGTTCTTCATGCAGAGAGAAGAGGAAGTGCTTTGAAGTGCGGGATAATTTTGGGTCACCACGAAACCAACTACGCTTCTATCTACAAGCTCTCCTGACCCTTTGGACCAAAAACAATAGAACCACAACCAGGTTATTCCTTGGTCAGTGTGAATAAAAACAGAAAATACAAATCTCCAGGAGAGATCCTAAAACTATAACCATCCAAGAGACCCTCTCTCTGCTCCGTCTCATTCCTTAGCTAAAAGGTAAATCATCCGTGATGGGGAGAGTAACATTACATTGAGATTTTTTTCTCATATAAAAAATATAATTGTATGTTAGAAAAGATACACCTTTGTGAATTTAAGAGATCCAGATAATGTAACATGTCTTTGCTTTTGATTAATTTAGTACTCAAAGCCAGGATCCAAGAGTTAAGGACTCCTCTGATTTAAATTTAAATAGTAAATTAAACAGCTTATTGAAAGATCTCTGGGAAGAGCTCCACAAAGCCAGCTGGAAAATTTCCTGGAGGATGGGCCACTTGGGCAATGTCCTATTGATTTTTCTATTTGTCCATATGGTTCTCCGACCCAGAGCCCAACAACCTACATAGCTAATTCAATCCCTGATACTCTCTCTCCTTCAGACACCCTGCACCACAATTTACATTTTATTTTGACAAGCGAGTTATGTGTGTGGTTTCCAGTCCTCTCCTGCTTCTAAATGACTACGGCACTGCCAGTTGGCTTGGTTGGTGTGGTGCTAATGAGGACAAGGTGGTGGAACGGTTTGGCCCATGGACCACACAGCTTTGACACATGTGAAATGACTGTCAACACACAGTGCGCCCCTGCATCATGGCTAGGGGTCTCTCAACGTCCCAGGGATGTCAATGAATCTGGGCAAGTAGAATAGAAAATTGACATGACTTGTTATCATTTCCTAGAGGCTTAGGGCTTTATGAAGTCTATGATACGTCAATAGTATCATCTCTATTTTTAAAAATACCAACACTATTTGTGACTAAGTCGATAGATATATGTTGCTTCATGGTGAAGACTTCAAAGAAAAGTTCTCAAAATCTTCCTCAATGTCCAGGATGGTTTCAAATGATGTGGGTCACCTTCCTCGTATCCTAAATCTAGGGAGAATATTCTAAATCCACACACTATAGGTTGTAGGACAAATGAAAGTACACACTTTAGCTAGCAGATAGGGCACTTATAGATCATTCCATGCCAAGATGTGGCTAAGGTTGTAGGTATAAAGAGGTTCGAGATGAGTTTTAAACAAATTCAACAAATACTTGTGGTTGATGTTTGTGGCACTATCTCTTCCCTTGTGGACATTATAGATTAGGAGTTCAGGTGAGAATATGAAAGATCAATTCACAAAGGTTTTCGGAAGTTAGTGAAAAGTATTCCATGTATATTTTCTGAGCCTTTGAGAATGATAGAGAGGAATTCAATTACGAGGCAGTTGCTCAAAATTCTGACAGTGTGAGAGATGGAATACCAGTTAAATGAAACAATGATTTAGTCCTACATGACATTCTTATTAGTTTGTTTTATCTCTTACATCCAATTTTATTCCTACTGTTGCGAATTTAAATCTTTATTTCTCACATTTATATAGTGTTTTATTTCATTTGAGCCCCTTAACATCTTTTGGGGATAGATATTTTTACCCACATTTTACAAATGAGAGAACTGAGTCTTATAAAGGCATAATAATTTTATGACAGTAAAGTAGCTAATAATTAGTAGAACCAAAACTTGAGTCCAGTTAACCCAAAATTAAATCGTATCAGTTCTTCCTTATATTGTGCTAGTCACTGTACAAACATTCCCCAAATGACAAATAGATCATATTTGAATACTTTGTTTTGGAATTTAAATCTGAATTTAACCTCTACAGAAATAATGTTACAAATGGCAATTAAGTTCCTGTCTAGTTCAGGAAAGATCATTTAACCTGTAAAATGAAAATGAATCATTGTAGACTGTTAGACAGAACTCTGGATCTGGAAACAAGAGACTTGTAATGACAGCCCTTCAAACTACCAGGGGTATTTGTTTTTTTACAAAAGGTACTTAGTACGCCAGAATGAAGCTGTAATTGGTGAAATTATATGTAATATTTCAGAAAGTAGTGAAAAGCAAGCAGCCGGTGTGAGAAGAAGACAGTTGAGGGCTTACTTAGATATCTACCAATTAAGGTCACTTCCACTTAATATACTCCTGATTTTGATAGCTCTTTTTTAAGCTCCACTTAAAAAAAATTAATTGCAAAACATAACACAAATATAGAAAAGTACCCAAATATAAATATACAATTCAGTGAATTACCATAAATTGTTAATTTATGGTAATTATTGGTAATTTACGCTTGTAAAATCCTCAATGTTTAAGAAATAAGACTTTGCTAGCACTTTGGAAGCTCCTTTCTACCATCTCTCAATCAAAACCCTTTCTGGCCCCCAGTGGAAGTAATATTCTGACTACTTTTATAGCAACCACTCCCTGCTCTTCTTTATAGTTTTACTACCTATGCATCCATCCCTAAATTCTTTCTTAATTTTTTGCCTGTTTGTTAAATTGTGTGTAAATAGGATCATACGTAAGACTTTTTTAGTGTCTGGCTCCTTTTGCTCGACATTATGTTTGTGACATTCAACTATGTTTTTGAGCAGAGCTTTAATTCATTTATTTTCATTGCTATATAAATTCCGCTGGACATGTTTACTTATTACGGTGTCGATGGTTCTCATGTTGTTTTCAGTTTTGTTTTTTGGTTGTTTTTTTTTTTTTGCTGAGGAAGATTCGCTCTGAACTAACATCTGTCGCCAATCTTCTTTTTTTCTGCTTGAAGAAGATTGTCCCTGAGCTAACATCTGTGCCCATCTTCCTCTATTTTGTATGTGGGTCACTGCCACAACATGGCTTGATGAGTGGTGTGGGTCTGCGCCCAAGATCCGAGCTTGTGGACCAGGGCCACCAAAGCAGAGCATGCCGGACTCAACTACTACACCATGGGGCCAGCCCTCAGTTTTTCCTGAGTAAAAATAATTTTGATATGAGCGTTCTTGCTTATGATATTTACAGTTTTGATTTCGTATATACCAAGATGTGGAATTTTGGGTCGTCATGAATGTAAGTGCTTAATCTTAACAGATAATGTCAAAATGTTTTCCAACGTAGTTGTACCAGTTTTCACCCCCACAAGCAATGTATTAGAGTTCCAGTGTTTCTATCTTTGTTAACGCTTGGTAAGGTCAGTCTTTTTCATTTTAGCCATTCTAGTGAATGAGTAGTGTTATATAATTGTGGTTTTAGCTAGTATTTCCCTGATTTACTTATGCATTTACTAATGCAGTTGAACACATTTTATAAGTTTACTGCCCAGTGGGATATCCTCTTTTTAGAAGTGTCAGTTAAATTCCTTGGCCCATTTTGCTACTAGGTTATATACATCCTTTACATGCTTGATTTGTTGGAGATCATTATGTCTATATCGGCTATTTGTTAGCTGTATGTGCTGCAAAAACTTTTCCTGCTCTGTGGCTTTCATTTTTAGTTTCTTGTGTCTTTTGATGAATAGCAGATCTTAAATTTTATGCGCGCTAAATTCTCAATCTTTTATGGTTAGTAATTTTCATATATTTTCTATTTTTATTTAAGAAATCTTTGCCTATCATGAACATATTTTCCTGTATGATCTTTCAGAAATTGTAGTTCAGTACAATCTGCCTGGAATAGCTTTTTGTGTCTGGTGAGAGAAAGGGGTCATATGTGATTTTTTGTCATATGGCTAACCAATTGACCCAGTACCATTTATGGAAAAGACCACCTTTTTCTCCACCCCTCTACAGTTCAGTATTGTCAAAACCAAGTGTCCAAATTATCATACATCTATTTCTGAGCTGTCTGTTTAACATCATTCATATGTCCTTGTGACAACACTAGATTGTCTTAATTACTGTCTTACAAATATGTTTTGATATTTATTCGAGCAAGTCCTCTCAGCTAGTTCTCTTCAAATAGTTCTTCTATTCTCGATCTTTCTTTGATTTTTAAATTTTTTTAGAATCACACACACACGTGCACACACACTCCCATACACATGCACAGAGTCTCTGGTTTGGAATGGGGGAGAGTTAACATTTTTTACAATATTGAGTCTTTCAATGATATGTCCCTCTATTTACTTAGGTTTTTAACTCTTCTCGGGAGTTTTTTAAAGTTTTCCGTGAGGAAGACTTACATATATTTGTCAAATTCTTTTTTATATTTTTCATGTTATTAAAGCTATTATAAATTTTTTTTAATTTTATATTCTGTTTCTTGTATATAGGAATTCGAATTGATTTTTAACAGCTTTATTAAAGTATAATTCAAATACACTAAACTGCGCATATTTAAAATGTACCATTCGATGCCCATTGATATAAATAAACACTTGAGAAACCATCACAAAATCAATATAGTGAGCGTATCCATCCTTCTCAAAGGTTTCTTGTGTCCTTTTGTAATCTTCCTCAACTTTCCCCAGGAGCTTCTATCCCTAGTCAAGCACTGATTTGCTTTTTGTACTATAGATTAGCTCGTGTTTTCTAGAATTCTGTTATTAATGGAGTCATAGAGTATGTACTTTCTTTGTCTGGCTTCATTGACATTATTATGTTGAGTTTCAACCACTTTGTTGCATGTGTTAATAATCATTCATTTTATTGCAGAGGAGTATTCCATTGTATGGACATACCACAATTTCATTATCCCCTTACCTGTTAATGGGCATTTGAGTTGTTTCCAGTTTGAGAGCATTACAAATAAACCTGCTATGAACATTTGTGTACAAGTCTTTGCACAGACACATGCTTTCATTTTTCATGCGTAGTTACCTATAAGTGGAATGCATAGAGTATATGGTAGGTGTATGTTCACCTTTTTAAAAAATCGTCTAACTGTTTTGCGTATTAGTGTCATTTTGTATTCCACAGGTAGTGTGTGACAGTTCCAGTTGCTCCACCGGCACACCAGTCTTTTAAATTTCAGCCACTCTAATAAGTGTGTAATCATATCTAGTTGAGGTTTTAATTTGCAATTCCCTAATAAATAATGACGTGCAGCACCTTTCCGTGTATCTATTTCCCATCCGTGTATCCTCTTTTGTAAAGTATCTGTTCAAGTCATTGCCCATTTTGTTTTACTGGATTGCTTCCCTTCTTACTATTGACTTTTGAAACTTCTTTATATATTCTGGATACAAACTGTTTATCAGATATATGATTCAAAAATCCTTTCTTCCTCTCTGTGGCTTGTTTTCCATTCTCTCAATAGTTTCTTTCAAAGAGCAGAAAGTTTTAACTTTGATGGATTACAATTTATCATTTTTTAATTCTTCTATAAATCATGCTTTTGGCATTGTATCTAAGAAATCTTTGGCTAATTCCAGGTACTATGGACTGAATTGTTGTCCCCTCCGCCCCCCAATTTATATGTTGAAGCCCTAACACCCAACATAACTATATTTGGAGATAGGACTTATAAGGAGGTAACCAAGTTTAAATGAGGGCATAAGAGTGGGGCGCTGATTCAATAGGATTAGCGTCCTTATGAAGAGAGACACCAGAGAACTTACACTCTCTCTCTCTGCCATGTGAGGATACAGTGGGAAGGCATCATCTGTAAGCCAGAAGAGATCTCTCACCAGAAACTGAATCTGCCAACACCTTGATCCTGGACTTCCCAGCCTCCAGAACTGTGTGAAATAAATTTCTGTTGTTTAAGCCACCTAGTCTGTGATGTTTTGTTATAGCAGCTCAAGTAGACTAATATACTAGGTGGCAAACATTTTGTCCTATATTTTCTTCTAGAATTTTTATAGTTTTAGCTTTTGACATTTAGATCTACGATCCGTTTTGAGTTAATTTTTGTGTATGGATCTTCTTTAATTTACTTCAGCAATACTTTGTAGTTTTCAGTATCCTTAAGTATTTCGTATTTTTGATGTTATTGTAAACAGTATTTTTTTGTGTGTGTGAGGAAGATCAGCCCTGAGCTAACATCTGATGCCAACCCTCCTCTTTTTTCTGAGGAAGACTGGCCCTGGGCTAACATCCGTGCCCATCTTCCTCTACTTTTTATATGGGATGCTGCCACAGCATGGCTCGACAAGCAGTGCGTCGGTGCACGCCCGGGGTCTGAACCAGCTAACCCTGGGCCACCACAGTGGAGGGCGAGCACTTAACTGTTTGCACCACTGGGCCGGCCTGGTAAACAGTATTTTTAATTAAATTTCTGGTTGATCATTGCTAGTATTTAAAAATAGAATTTATTTTTGTGTGTTGACCTTATATTATGTAACCTTGCTAAACTCACCAATTATTTCTAGTAGCTTTTATGTAGATATGATTTTCTGCATAGAGGACACTCTTGTCTTCGAATAAACACAATTTTACTTCTTTCTTTCCAATCTAGATGTCTTTTCATTTTCTTGCTTATTACATTGGCTAGAACCTTCAGTACAATCAATGTTGAATCAAAGTGGAGAGAATGAAAGTCTTTTCTTGTTCCTAATCTTTAGGAGAGAACATTCAGTGTTTTATCATAAGTATGATGTTGTCTATTGGATTTTTAAAAATGAAGATTTTTTAAGTGCAAATTCAATTTCTTTAATAGATAAAGTCATATGCAGATTATATATGTCTTCCTTAGTGAGTTTTGGTAGTTTATGTCTTTCAAGAATTTGTCCCTTTCATCTAAGTTTTCAAATGTAATGACTTAAGATGATTCATAATGTTTCCATATTTTTCTTTAAATATGTGTAGAAACTAAAGAGATGTCATTTTTCTCATTTCTGATATCAATAATTTGTCTTCTCTTTTTATTTCCTATTTGATATGAATAGAGGTTTATATCCATTTTATTGATCTTCTCAAAGAAGTGGTTTTTAGTTTTATTGTTTTTCTATTTTCTGTTTCTTTGGTTTATTTCTTATCTTGACCTTACTTTGAGTTTCATTTGTCTTTCCTTTCCTCGTTTCTTAATTTAGAAGCCAAGGTCTTTGATATGTGACCTTTCCTCTTTTCTAATTTGTTGCTCAATGCTGTATGTTTTCCTCTAAGTTCCACTTTGGCCACATCCCACAGATTTTTATATCTTGTGTTTTCATTTTAATTCAATATGAAATACTTTCTATTTTCTTTTTGATTTCTTATTTGACCCATGATTTATTTAGGAGTACATTCTTTCATTTCCAAATACTTAAGAATTTTTCAAAGATTTTTCTGTTAATTTTTTGTTGATTTCTAATTTAGTTTCATTGTAGTTAAAGAACATTCTTTATATGACTGTAATTTTTTTCACTTTTTGAAATTTACTTTACCCTCATAACATGATCTATCTGGAAAATGGCCTATGCTCCCTGGAAAAGAATGTGCATTCTCCTATTGTTTGTGGAGTTTTCTAAAAATGTCAGCTAGATTGATTAAAAGTGTTTCTATAAATATAAATTAAATTGGTTGACAGTGTTGTTCAAGTCAAATATAATTTTACTGATTTTCTCTCTCCTTGTTCTATTAATGACTGAAACCTCTGACTATATTTATAAACTTGTCTATTTCACTTCGCAGGTCTGCCAGTTTTTACTTTATATAATTTGAAGCTCTGTCAAATAGGTGCAAAAGTCTTTAGAATTGTAAGTTCTCTTGATTAATTGACCCCTTTATCATTATGAAATGACTTTTTAAATCTTTATTCTTTCCTATGCTATTTACTTTTTCTGATATTAATATAGTTACTTCAACTTTCTTCTGATTGGTGTTAATATTGAATACATTTTTCCATTATTTTACTTTTAACCTATCTTTATATTGAAAGTTGGCTTCTTGTAGGCAGAATATAGTTGGAGCTTGCTTTTTTCAATACAATTTGGCAATTTCCGTCTTTTAACTGGAATATTTATACTATTTACATTTATTGTGGTTACTAACATTTAATGTGGTTCTGGGGGCACTAAGTCTCCTATTTTTTTATTTGTTTTCTATTTGTCCCATCTATTCTTTGTTCTCTTTTCTCTCTCTCTCTCTTTTTGTCTTTTTTTTTTTGAGTTAATTGTATATTTTTATTATTTCATTTTATCCCTTTCTTTTGTTGTTTTCCTCATGTTTCTTGTAATTGGAGTTTCTTGTACTTCTTGCATTTCTGGATTTACATTTTTCATCAAATTAGGAAAATTTGCAGCCATTGTTTTTTCAAATATTTTTCTGCCCCCCTCTCTATTCTCCTTTGCAGGACACTTAAATTACAGGTATATTAGCCTCTTTTAACTTGTCCCACTAACTGTTGATCTTCCATTCACTTTGTTCCCAGGCTTTGTTTTCTGTTTTATTTTTTATAGTTTCTATTGCTATATCTTCAGGTTTACCTAGTTACACTCTTTCACACATCTTCTGGCGGTTATATTAGAGATTCTACTATGCATGGTTGACTTAACTAAGTCTCATATAATTGGCATGTTTACAATTCTTTCTAGACAATGCAGTGACCTTGAAACATCTTAACTCTATCACTTCTGCAACTTCTATGACTGTGCTATCATGTATTTTTATTCTCTACATATTTTAACATTCACAAGACATTACTATGATTTTAATCAGCCCGTATTGGCTACATCCTCACATTTGCTTGTCTTTTATTTTAATCTGTTTTTTTCTTGCTGAATTTCTGATCTTCACTCTATTTGGAAAACAATATTTGGTATATCCATACTACTGATCTACTGATGATGAATTATCTCCATTTTTGTCTGAAAATATGTTTCATTCCTGAAGAATATTTTCAATGGGTATAGACGTTGGATTGACAGTTTTTTCCCAGCACTTTAAATATATTGTTTATTATTTTCTGAATTTTTTTTTTTTTTTTTTTTTTTGTCTATTGAGAACTCAGTTGTCAGTCTAATTACCATTTATTTAAAGGCAGTCTATCTTTTTCCCCTCTCTGGCTGTGGCCAGCTGTAAGATTTTTATAGTATACCTAAGTGTGGTTTTCTTTTTAGTTATCCTGCTTGGAGTTCATAGGGCTTCTTGAATCTGCATTATGAGCCTTTTTATCTTTTTCAGCTGGATCTTGTCCACTATTTAACCTAAATACCATTTTCTATTAAGACCATCTATGATCATTTTCAGTTACTTTATTTTAATTCTAGAATTTTTATTTGAATTCCTGCTGCACTTCTCAGTTCTCTAAAAATGTTCTCAATTATCTTTATTTCCTTGAACATAGAAAGTAGAGCTCCTTTAAGGTCTGTGTTTGAATATTCCAATATCTGGAGCTCTTATGGGTCTATGTCTGTTTTCTGATGCTTCTGCTGATTTTCCTTCATGTTATCTTGTCTCTTCATGTTCAGATTATCCTAAAAATAATTTAAGACCAAGACCGATGTTATCTTCCTCCAGAAAGGATCTATTGGTTTGAGTCTGAAAGGTGCCTGGAAGTACTAATATTCCAGAAACTCTTAATCTAGTATTATGGATTGAGATGGTACAAAGCTGAGCTTCTCTGGTTGTAGGACCTACTCCTGATTCATCCATATCGCAGGATGCAGCCGTCAGGGTCTTAACTTGAGTAAGAGTTGTTCACAGCAAGCTCTGCTTATCAATATCTGTTCTTTAGCCCTGCAAGACTGTCAAAAGTGCCACTTACTCTCTCCATATTTGGGAGAGAAAGAGGAAAACAGAGTAGGGTTAAGAATAGCCCCAAATATTGAGGTCATTACCCTAAACCTCTGTCCCCTAGATCCTGGCCCAGTAATTCATTTCCACCTTGTGACCACTCCAGTGCATTCAAGCAGACTTATAAAACTATTTTTTCCAACTAGTCTAATTTTTCTCAGCAGGGGGGATTGGTTTGAACTATTTACTTTACCATTATCAGAAGAAGAAGTAACCCTTTTTCCACCCGCCTTTGTTTTTTCCAATCATTACCATGGCAGTGGGGAATAAGACCATTGGCAAACTAAGTTTGTGGCCAGTAGTGAACAGTTGTAAGAATGTAAGTATCATCTATAATTTGAATGCATGCTATTTGGAATCTTCCTAAATAATTGAAGCCAGAGGTGCTTGTAAATTCGTCTTTAATTTAAATAAGATAGATAAATCCAACCTCAAGATTGTTCTCTCTGAACTCCCAGTAGCTCTTCTCTGAAAGACTTATTTGGCCCTTATCTAAACTACTTATATTGCAATCTAATTGTTTTGTGTCTGCAAGTCTTCACTCCTTGAGTAGTTTGCAACATACTTTAGCATGAGATTATATCCTAATTTTTTTTCTATCTCCTTCTGATACTTGAGATCATTGTTGTTATTAAAATGATAGGTACAAATAAAAAATTAGCTGAATGAGATTTGAATACCCTCTATTCCTCTCAAGAAGAATCCCAAGGTTATTTTGTTGCCATTCAAGATCATGATCTGCCACTGCCATACTCTCCAGCTCTATTACAATCCTGCTTCCCTAATGCCTAGGCACAGAAAGCCTGTGCTCTAATCCTGCAGAACTGCCATGCCGTGAGTCCCCACACTCACTATGTTCTCACTGCTGTATCTTTGTAAATTCTATTCTCTCTGCCTGAAATCCCTTCCTTTCTGTCCTACTCTCTCTATTCCCATCACTTTCCCTATCTAATACCTACTAACGCGTGTTCAGCCATGAGAATTCAGTTTAGGCATCACCTCCTCTGCGAAGCTTCCCTGATTTATTGGAGCAAATGCCTATTGTAAGTGTTCCAACTTACTCACTCCTATTACATTGCTTTCAGCACTGTGTTATAATCATCTCTTTATCCGTATGTCTCCTGCACTTGACTATACATTTCTCAAGAGGCTTATGAATTCATTGTTTATATATTTATTGCTTTCTCAGATCCTAGATTTTCGATGTGTTGAATAAGTGACTAAACAGAGAGATAGAGGGAATGAATTAATATAGGCTGAATTAATAGTCAACTGTTGAAAATTAAACAAGTGACAGATTGTAACAATATGGGAACAAACGTTTTAGAGTATGTTGTCAGACCTCAATTGCTACGATAAAAAAAAATTATACAAATCAAGGAAAATGCTTAAAGAAGAGAAAAAGGTAAATGCAATGGCCACCTTTAAAAGAAGGAAAAAGAAATATTAGTCAGCCTAAAACACAGTGCCAGGGAAGTTACTGAGATAAATCATCAAAATGATCAATTTGCAATCACCTAGAAGAGCATAACGGACTGGGTAGCAACCAACATGGCTTTTAGAGGAACAAATCATGCCAGACCAATTTAATTTCCTTCTATGATGGAGTGACAGTCCTTGTAGATAAAAAGGATGCAATAGATGTAATCTCTCTAGACTTCTGTAAGCCTTTGATTCTGTCCTACCTGACATTCTCATCAACAAACTGGGGAGATCTAATCTAAACCACACAACTATTCAGTGGATGCACAGCCGACTGGACAGAAGCATCCAGAGAGCAGCCGTCAGTGGCTTAACGTTAACCCAGGAGAACAGTACTGGCAATAAGCCTTGCTGTAGGGCCTAGGATCGTTTGAAATTTTTAGGGTAAAATTATAAATATGGGCATATATGTAATAAAGGATATATCTACACAGGAACCACTGCAAATATATTTGGAGTCAAAAGAGTGTTTCCGTGTAAGATTCCTCGGCATAAAACAAATGGATCAACAAACAAATAAATACTTTGTGAGTGACCCATCTTCTCACTAAAGAGATTGCTTTACATGTGAATTTCAGTCCCAAGTCTATAATAGTAGCCCCAGAAGTGTTATAACCCCACCACCACCACTGACTATATGGCTTTTCCAAGTGAAATCTCCACTAATCAATACCCAGATGTCTGTATCTATCATCTATTTGTTCTGAGTTGCCATGGATTACTGGCTTCATCTTCTACTATTCCTTTTCCCAACGTTCTTAGTTGTTGAAATGATCATTTCAGCTCAATCCTCCCTCTTCTGATTTTGTCTCATGACATCTACCGTCACTCATAACATCTGACCACCTCTTCTTATCTATGTTTTCTTCCCTTGTTCAATATCCAGAAAGTGCAGGTGAATGAGACAAAGTGAATGGAAAGCCAAGGTAACAAAGAATTTTGGTCACAACACTTAGAGATGAGGTGATCATCAGGGTCATCTAGGATTTTGTTTAAAGGACAGTTTCAGTAGGTTTGGGAGTGGGACTTGGAAAGTGATGGTGAGAGAGTGGGCTTTATGGAGTGGACAACTGAACAGGATGAGTAGAAAATAGAATGATGTTTGTTAGCAGTTGAGTTTTGGGATTCAGACAAGAATTGGCCATCAACCATCATCAAAAAGGCAAGAGATAAATTCTGGAGTGGATGTAGAGAAAAGGGAACCTTATGCACTGTTGGAGGGAATATAAATTGGTGCAGCCACTAGTGAAACAGTATGGATGTTCCTCAAAAAAATTAAAAATAGAACTACCATATGATCCAGCCATTCCACTTCTGGGAATATAGCCAAAGGAAATGAAAACACTAACTCAAAAAGATATCTGCACCCCCCTGTTCATTGCAGGATTATTTACAATAGCCAAGATATGGAAAAAATCTAAGTGTTAATTGATGAATGAATGGATAAAGAAAATGGGATATACGTATATATGTAAATAATGGAATATTATTCAGCCATAAAAAAAACAAGCAAATCCTACCAAATGTGACAATAGGGATGGACTTTGAAGGCATTATGCTTAGTGAAATAAGTCAGAGAGAGACAAAGACAATGTTGTATGATCTCACTTATATATGGAATCTAAAAAAAAATAAACACCAAATTCATCGGAAAAGAGATGAGACTTGTGGTTATCAGAGGCAGGGGGTAGAGGAAAGGGGAATCAGAGAAAGGTGGTCAAAAGGTACAAACTTCTAGTTTTAAAATAAATAAGTTCTGGGGATGTAATTTACAACATGATGACTATAGTTAACTTCTATGTGGTATATAGGAAAGTTGTTAAGAGAGTAAATCCTAAGAGTTTTCATCACAAGGAGAAAAGTTTTTTTCTTCTTTTTATTGTGTCTATATGACATGATGGATGTTAACTAAATTTATTGTGGTAATCATTTCACAATATATGCAAATCAAATCATCATGCTGTACACCTTACACTTATACAGTCATGTATGTCAACTATTTCTCAATAAAACTAGAAGAAAAATAATTGGACGTCAACACAATGGCCCAAAGATAAGGTACAGGAGGTCAGAAGAGCAGAGTTGTAAGAAAAGCACTTCATTTGAAACCATAAGGTCTACCACATATTAGCTCTTTGACTTTTAGAAAGTCCTTTAAATTCTCTGAGTTTGATTTGTCAACTGTAAAATAAGGTTATTACCTAACCAACCAGCACATGAAGAACAAATAAAATAATCTATACAAAAGCACAGTAGACTGTTAAGCAATACACAACTGTTAAATGATATTATTGTTAGGAGACCATATACCGTTATACCAGATGACATCTGCTGGTTATATGAGCTTTAGACCAGGGAGTTAACTTCTAGAAGAGGTGGAGAATTTTGATGAAATGTCAGGAACACCTTTAAGATCCAATGGAACATCTTAGTACAAAATGGAGCCAAAAGGTCTTCACTTTGGATGGCAACTTGGAAATAAACAGTCGAATTCCTTAATTCTCTTCAGCATCCCTCCTCTGCCATCGTTTACATCACCAAAATCAGCGGTTGAAGTTTAAGAACTCAAGTCACTATCCAGATATGTAATGCCAACCACAATAACGACAATAACCTAAAAATCACATTTACCTTCCTCATCTAGATATTTCAGGCGAAATGTTTTTTGGGGTGATATTATTCACATAATTGCTTCAACACCCCAACTTGAATATATAGGCAGGATGAAAGGAACACAGGAAGCAGTGATGCATTCAATAATTCATCATTAATTACATTCATTCTCCATTTAATTTCTCAGTTTTTCCTGGCTGGGAAAATTCTCCATTTTCTCAAACCGATTGTATTTACTCCACCTGTCTGTTGATTAGTGTGAAGGTCATCTGCCCCCAAATTCCTGTTTAGTGCATATAAATTGAAATTATCTTGTCAAAACTGATTTTATTGAATTCAATGAGTCTTGTTCTTTCTTCTTCCCTATCATGCTCCTTTTTTTAAAAAAAAATTGCTTAAAAAAAATAAAAAGGATTTTTACACATTCTCACAGTGGCATAACATATCCACTTTGTTTCCAATATCCCTCTCAAGAATAAGTTCTTAAAAGTTTAAGAGGGAACATAGTTAGGATCCCTCCTGTTCTTATACAAGTCTCTCTGGGATCGACGTATCCAAAATCTTGGATATGACCTGATTTCCTGAGCAGTGAGTTTCCACATCCTGTCCTCTGGTGGTCTTTCCATCTGGATGAGAGACTCTACATCCACATTCAGAAAGAGATGACCGTGGTTTAGGGGTGTGTGAAAGGCCTCCCAGCCGCTGTATTGCTGCTCTTTTTATGCAAACTCATGGACTAGAGATAAGGAGAGGTCTGCTCTTCTCTCTGGGGAAAGAATCTTAACTCTAAAATGGCCAATTAGATTAAATGTCCCTTCTGGAAAGAATAAACTAACCACTAAATGGAATTTGTATTATGTAAAGAAGAGCAAGTTAGATTTTGTTTAAGATAACATCGGAATTCATTTGTAGGCCTCTTTCTTCGCAGAAATAATTAAGCAAGACCTCAGCAGTAAACAACTCAGGTAGTGATAGAACATAGGAAGTGAAATGGAGAATTGAGGCATTATCGAGAAAGCACAAGCCAAAAATACTTTTAAAGCACTTTGTCCTAGACATCCGATGAATATTTTGAGTGGTAGAAAGGGAAAAAATATGGGACTAATTCATTCAAATCTTTAATTTGCTCTGTATATATAGATTACAGTAGGTGATCCTAATAATACTTGCCATAGGCTTACTGATTTGTGGGTTGCAAAGTTTCCCACACATACTATATATTCTTAGATGGTCATACTATCTCTGTAAAGTTACTGGAATTACTATTATTCTTCCCATTTCACAGGTGAGGAGACTGAGATAGGGACTCAACACAAGATCACATAATTTGATAATGGTTGAACTGTACCTAAACTAAGACTTTTGCTTCCTAAGAAAGAACTCTACCATATCATAAAATTTTTTATAGTTGTGGATATATTTTGAATATAAGTTCTCAGTGAAAGTTGTAAATATCACTCTCATAAGGCTGCTTGTAAATTCTAAATGTTCATTTGTAATGAATTTGATATTTGTATGCTCTTAATAATATCAGTCTGAGGGTGTGGAAGCAGTGGCTGTCATTCAATTAGGTGACTCATCAAGCCTGTTGCTGGTCAAGTCTGAGCAAATGAGGCCTTGTGATGGTGAAGAGGTGAGTCAAGGAGGGAGTCTGAGGAGTTATATAAATAAAGCCAGTGATCTGGAATTAACTAGCTATAAATTAACCTGCTTTGGAGGAAGAATTATGTTTCAAGTTGTAAAATATGGTGATAGTTTGACTCAAAGTAGCTTGTAAGTAGTGCACTTGAATTCAATTCACTTTATAGACCTGAATTAATTCATTTTAATCACATTCCACATTAAAGTGTTATTGTACCATTTTACTCCAAGGAAAATTGAGTAAAGAAAGGTAAATAACCTAAAGTAGAATGTCAAAGTTTGCATTTTAAAATTTATTAATTATGAGTTATTGATTAGTGACGGTATTCAAGAGACAGAAATAAACAACTTTTGGCTTAAACCTTTGTCAAACACACAAAGAAATTTCAACCACAAAATATAACTTTATAAAAGAGGAGGAAAACAACTTGGATAAAGAGAGAAAGGAAATCACAGACATGATGAAGGAAGGAGATGGTAAACCAGTGATAGTGGTCACCGTTGTATTTCATATGTCTGAGTGAGCAGAACATCTCAGTTAGAGGCAGGAAGTTTAAGACCTACCATCATTTATGAATGTACTTTGCTATTTTAAATTTCTTCTCTAGTGTCCATCCTTTGCATCCTCCCCGGTGCTTTCTTAGAATGCTGGCCAGCCACACTGCTGAAGCTCAGAGGCACCTATTAATTGCAAACTCAGGTCACTATTTGGACCTAAATGGAAAACAGGAACAGCAGTACACAGCGTTAGAGTGGTGGGAGGTGCCAGAAAAATGTGCTATAAAAATACAAGTGGAATTTACTGATGAGGGGGGGAAGAAAAACAACCATCAAAAGGAAAAACTGAACAGAGCTCAAAGTCTAGATAAAAAGGAGAAAAAATATTAAGCCTGAGACTGCACGCAGGATCTATTGATATTTTCAAGATTAAAGAAGATAAACTTAAGGGTACAAACTTGCAACTATTACATAAATAAATTCTGAAGATCTAATTCTCAATAATACAACACTGTATTATAAACTTCAAGGCTGCTAAGAGAGTAAATCTTAATTATTCTCACCACAAAAATGAAATGATATGTGAGGTGATAGAGGTGTTAGCTAATGCTACGGTGGTGATCATATTGCAATATACGTGTATCAAATGTATCAAATCAACACACCATACATGTTAAACTTACACAATGTTATAAGTCAATTATATCTCAGTAAAAAGAAAGAAGAAACATAATCATTTTATCAAGAATCAATGAAGTTGTGTGAAGGAGGCAGGAATTTTCTAAATAAAACATTTATAATCATTGACGAGAATTTACTCTGTGTCCAACTCTGTGCTGAGTCTTTTCCACGCATTACCTCAATCAATCTTCACCAGAATCCTATATGTTTACAGCTTTGGTGATGAGGAAAAAGAAGCCCAGAAAGATCAAACAGCTATCCTAAGGGCACACAGTCACTCAACAGAAAGCCCCCTCTGAAGAAAAAGGAGTAAATAATAATAATAAGCATAGCTAATATTTATTAAATGCTACTCTGTGCCAAGCATTGTTTTAAGCATTTCACATGTAGTATCTCATTTAAGGCAACAACTCTATGAGGTAGCCACTATTTCATCAATGAGAAAACTGGGGTACAGAGAGGTTGAGTTGCCCACCCTCTCCCAGCTAACACATGGCTGACCCAGGATTCAAATCCTGACTGAAGAACTCTGGCCCTTAAAACAGATGTAACAGTAATACCAACCTCACAGAGTTGCTGGAGTATCAACATGAGTTGACGTATTTAAAATGCTTAGAACTGTGCCTGGTACATAATAAGTATTTAATAAATATTAATTAATTGTATTATTACTAATAAGATCATACTCTGCTGCCTCTCAAAATGTCAAAAGCAGGTGAAAAATAAAACCAAGACGATCAATGTTCTAGGAAAAATTCATTAAAAGAGAATACCCAACATCTGTAAACATGTGGGGTTTTTAAGGATAACTCAATTTAGATTCAAGCACCAGAGAGTTTTAATGCTCAGGAAAAGCATACAGTGTCCTGGGGCATGAAGTTAAAGAGAATGATTGACCGGGAGGAAACTGAACCACAAGTTGACTGGGACAGAGCCTGAAATTGGAAATCTAGCACAGGAGGAAAGCAAGCATGCTGTTTTTTGAGGAAAGTAAAAGCAGTGTAGCATATTCCTAGTACCCCCCTCTCCATTGGTCCTCAGAGTCCTTATCTAGTCCTCTGAGTTTCCAGAAAAGAGAGAAACAACCAGAAGACCCTTGCTCTTTCCTTTCTGTTATCAATGAGGAAAATTGGAGCTGTCCAGTGCAGAGAATCTAGAGGAAGGATCAAATCTGTGTGCACACCCAGCTCGTCTCCTGTTCAAGTTCATCCTCATAAATTTGAGGCAATGATTTATCCTTCCTTTTGAATAATCAGTTTGTATTCCTAGTTTGGACTTTTGCGAGATGAAAGATGGTTGCTCTCTTAGCCTAAGAGTCAAAGAGCAGAGAATTCCTGTTTGATCTTTTGACCTTGCTTTGTTGTCTAAGATGAAATTGTGTTGACAGCAAGGCCAGCTTCATGGGCTTGCAACCTGTGTGATCACCCTGGACCTCATGCTCAGAGGACCCTGTGCTTGATTTAATGCTCTGCTGTCACTGTCTCGAAACTCTTAACAATTTTACCTTTGAACAGATGTTTTGTAAGTGACATCCAATGAGACCATGAAGAATATGTATGAGCAGAGGAGATACACACAATATGTTCCTCCATTCCTTGTCACCCCATTCACGTATAGTGTTTGTGATGCCCCATGACCCGTGATGTATGGAATTCAGAGAGATTCAGGGAGAGCACAAGATAAGTATGTTGTGTTGCTGGAATGTACATGTGTCAAGAAGTGAAATATAACAGTTGAGTTAGTTTTGTGCAGTGTTTCCACTCTTCTGGTGAGAATAAACTACATATACATATATGAGCAATGCAATACATACTGTTCAGTTTGGGTGCATACTAGTTAAGTGCTCTTATATTTAAATTGAAAACTGGCATTGCACAATATAAAGATGAGTAGTAAAATTCATGCTAATAGTTTAAATTTTTAGATTTTCTTTATCTAGAATGACATTAAATAGCAAATAACAACATGACTGGTTGAGACAGAGAGATAGTCCGTGGAAGAAAGAAAAAAACCTTTATAGTTTAGTACCTTTAATGGCATGTTTCTCCCTTGTTTTTGAACAACAGGCCCTGCGTTTTTTTTTTTTTTTTGGTGAGGATGATTAGCCCTGAGCTAACATCTGTTGCCAATCTTCCTCTCTTTTTTTTTTTTTCTGGTGAGGAAGACTAGCCCTGAGCTCACATCTGTGCCAATCTTCCTCTATTGTGTATGTGGGTTGCCGCCACAGCACGGCTGACGAGTGGTGTAGGTCCACACCTGGGATCCAAACTCACGAACCTGGGCCACTGAAGCAGAGCATATCGAACTTAACCACTATGCCACGGGCCAGCCCCAGCCCTGCATTTTTATTTTGCACTAAGTGTGCAAATTATGTAGCCAGCCCTACTTGAAAGGTTCCATATGCCTGAGAGCAAGAGAATTTCTGAGGCACCCATTTCCTGTTTGAGTTTGTTCTCACACGTCCTGAGTCACTATTTAGCCCAGGGAATTTCTGGTGTGTTTGGGGAGGCAAGACCAGTAATACGCCCACTGCTTTGGAGTAACTGGATCCATCATACCTGTTACCTTGTCCCCTATACCTCCTCACCGTGGCAGGACTAAATCATCTTTCTCTGTGTTCTCAGAGTTCTCAGTGAGCTTCACTAAATCACTACCTATTTCATGTTAGCTTGGTTCCTACATTTTCTCTTCCTCACTGGACCGTTAAGTAGCTCTTGGATGATGAAGACGAGGAACCTGTGTCATTCATCTTGTCATGGCCAGACCCTGAACATAGGGGCTTGCAGATGGCAGTCTTTCACAAACAATGTTAAACTAAATTACATCTTCTCCTCCCAATGTCCACCTCCTCATTCCCTTTCATCCTACTCCTCCCCACACATATGTAATAAAACCCTTTCTCCCCTAGTCTCTAATTGTAGAGGAGAGAAGTGTTTTCTTGTCTTTTCATTATCCCATTGAACTAAATACAAGGGCAAATAATCTGATTCTACTTAAGAAATATACCCAGCAACAAACCCCTTCTTCCTTCTCATAGCACTTTTCAGTCTATAATGCCACCTATATCAGAGGTAAACGGAAGATATAAATGACAGTATAGAATTTTATGGACCAGAGTTTGATTCCCAGATTGGCTTCTAGTAAATGCCTCTAGACAAACCACTCAAGTTTTATGAGCCTCAATTTCTTCATTTTATTAAATAAGTGTGATAATAGTACCCCTAGAAAGTGTAGTTGTGATATATGCATGTCATTTCTATAATACTGGCCATATATTTTGTAGATCCATAATACATAACTGGGTTTATTATTGTTATTCCCATCTTTGAGGAGTTTACATTATTAGGTTCTAAATTGGTGTTACATCCTCTGAATGTTTAGTTAAGAACAGAAAAAGACCAGAAAAGGCTGTAAATCACCTGATCCTGAGGTGGCTAAGTGCTATGACTATGCACTCTGCTTCTCTAAGTGAGAATATTTCATGGGTGAGCTGGAGCCTGAAATAAATAGTTCTAGTCTGTGATGTGAAGTCAAGGGTAGGCTTCCCCAGTTGGGTGGAAAATGTAAGAAAGTATGCACATTACTGTGTTCTTATTCATGGCTAAACCAATCTATGCACATAGAGTGGGCAGTGGACCAAGGGATAGGTAACCCAAGAACATTTTGTATTGAATGCTGGACTAGAATGCTCTAGGCTCCTATTCCTTTGGAGTTGTACGAACCAGTCACTACTAAGCTTCGGCCAATGAATCCTGCTAAATGTGCATATATGTCAATAGAGAATCTGGCATATATTTACTTAGATTCTATGGTCTGAATCTGAACATAGATTATTTATAGGTAGGAGCTGTATTTCCTTTATTCTGTTTCCCTTCTTCTAGTAGGCCAAGAGCTTCTCGCTTGATTACATCAAGGAGTGGTAAGCATCAATGTCCAGTGGCACTCCTGGTCCCCTGATGGCCAGATATTCACCTTCTCTTAAGATTCTATTTCTCAGAGGAAGGTATTTTTAGGAGGAATACATTATTCTTCAGTATTTAGTGAGCACCTACTTTGAGGACAGAAGGATAAGTCAGTGGCACTGCTCTTAAGAAAACTCACAGTCTTTCATAAAATATCAGAACAAGGTACCAATTCGACCAAGGAGAGGGTGGGCTTCTTAAACTCAACATTTGAACTCATTGCAAACTCTGTGTGTGTGTGTGTGTGTCTGTGTGTGTGTGTCTGTGTGTGTGTAGATAAGAGCTGATGAGGGAAGAGCCAGCAGAGATTGGGAAGAGATATGGTGACAGTGGCAGTTAATGAGTCAGCCGTTGGTGGTGGCAATGACTTCAAGAACTAGACACAGACACTATTTCTAGGTTACACTTTCTTTTATTGCCAACCCTTTGCAGAAAAGCATAGATTTTCTTCACGAATCATGGGCTTTCTTTTCTGGCTTTTCTCTTCCTTATCTGTAAGTAATCTTTGGAACAATAAATATTTAAGACTCAACTCAAAATTTTTTCCAGGATCTAATTTTGCCGTGATTGGTCTGCTCCTTACAAACACAAAGAAGCTCCTTATTTTATTAGTCATGTATTCAGTTGTCTTTCTTAGTCCTCCCCAGGACAGTTCTAATAAGGACAGAGTATTTCTGAAGGGCCTTTTAGGCCAGATGAAGAGAAACTTCTCTACAGACTCTGTTCTGCTTACACTCACCATTCCTATAATGGAATGTCAGCAATGTTGCCTGAAGCAACCTGACACATGCAACAATATGTGTATTCATTGGAATATTAAACAGTGAAACAATTCCACAGCGCAAGCTTTGTGATCTGCTGAAAACAAGCCCTTAGATTCTAACTTCATCCCTCTCCACACATCACCCTCTCCCCCAGGAAAATGCGTTTTATTGCACATTTTGTGGCAAGATTTATGACAATTATCACCCAAATCCGTAATTAGCAAGTGGTAACAGATAGGCAGATAGATCCAGTTATAGTGACATCTCTGACAGATTGACACCCCCTCCCTTAAATAATACCTGCAAGGCTTCTCACTTTAAATGGGACCATGCTCCAACACGGTGTCGGCAAGCCTCATCTCGTGTTCATGGAAGGGGAGGGGGCTATAAAAGCAACATGTCCTCACAAGCATGGCAGAGCCCATGCATAAACCATTTGGCTTTGCAATTAAAAACAGGTTTGGCTTCCCTCTGCATCAGTAAGACAACGTCAAAGCAACATTCGTCCCGAAAATTTTTCCTTGTGAATTCAAATGAACTGTGAGTCTTGGGTTTCTCTTTGTTTGCATGTGCACATCTTGAGAGCGAATTTTTGGAAGGGTTCTGCGTGTTTCTTTCTGGGGTAATGCATTGCTGTGTATGTGTTGAATCGCTGCTACCAGATTGGTCTCGGTGACACTTTCCATTCTGTGTTCCTTGGATATGTGGTAGGCATTTTGGATTCGTTCCGTCAGGCTTATTACTACAGGTAAATTAATCCTCCAAGTCCAACCCTTTTGCCCTAGGAAATGACCACTCATTCTCAAGATCTGCCTGAGCAATTGACTCTCATAGACTAGACCTAACTCTCAAAGATACTGAAAAACATAAATAGGTTTACTACCAGGAAGTGTCGTAAACTGGACCACAGTGACAGCTAATTATATCTTTATTGTTGTCATTCTTGAATGATGCATAGAACTATTAGATCCCAGAATATTGGGAGGAATTATTACTTTACAGCTAAAATTCTTCCCCTCACTGTACAATCAAGGGCTTAGCGGGATACTATGAAAGCCAATTCCAGTTCTAGTAAAATCACCAATTATTTTCCACAACGTCATTTGCTGTAATTTTCCTTTCTCTTACTCTTTTTCCCACTCAGTTGAATGGAAAAAAACATTGCCCTTTATCTGGAGGTTTACTATTTAAAGATAAGTTCAAAAGCTCTGCCACAGAAGAAATTGCAAAGCAGCAAGACCTAAGCTATGAGTCAAAACCCGTCAGAGCCCAGGTCACTCTGCGTCGGAAGAGGTCTTAGAAACAGAACAGGTCACCAGCAACCAGGTCCAGCCATTGAGGTAAAGGAAAGTCCTGTAAAAAGACAATGTGTTTGGAATGGCAGTTTTTCAATAATAATGGTAATGATCAATATTAATTAAAAGAGAGAGACAGATAAAAAAGAACAATTAATTTCAGTGCAGTATACTTGATCTAAAAGTTATCATGGAATGATTCTTCCTCTATTTAATTTATAAGAGTCTCACCAAACTCCACCTAAGAAATTTTAGTTTATTCATATTTCTTTGGATAAAATTATCTTATCTCACACTATCATCCCAAAAGTTGTTCTATAGAATAATTACTAAAATATAGATTGACTTTTTATTGCATCATTTTGAAATCCCTGATTTGAGATAAATATAAAATATTTTTATAATGTGTGAAGTAAAAATAATATCAGTACAGAGTAAATAAAAATATACTAATATACATGATAGTATGTGTAGTTGCATCGAAAAATTCAAAAATTTGTTTAACCCATTTAGTCACATATTTTATCTTTATATAAAAGTACAGATGCATGCAAACAATTTTATTTTTCTCGAAAATATATGTTTTGTTTGCTTTTGATCTGTGAACTCAGTGAACAGGAAAAGAGAGGAAATACATTTTTCTAAATACAAATTTTTATTTTTGCTTTGATACAGGAAATCAGTTCCCTCAATTTACAAGGTATTAACTATAAATAAATATTTTCCACTTTAATTCTATGTATTGGAGATTTTTCATTGACTTAGGCTCTCATTTGCTGGACTGTGTGTTTTATACCTTATACATAAAAGGTAAAGCATAAGAAGCAACTTTAAATTCAGTCCAACTAAGGCAGAAATAAATTTAGCTTTTAATGTCACAAAAATCACAATTTTATAATTTTGTAAAAGACATCATACACATAAAAATTAAGTAGAAATATATATGTACAAAAATAAAAATAATTTACCAAATTTTTATGTAACTTGTCTTCCCCTCTGTTTGTCAAAATGTTGTCTCGTATTGAAAACATTTTTTAATGAGCAAAGAACTGCTACCAATTAATTTAAATATTGATTCGAGGGGGGAGAAAGTCTACGCTTTTTATAAACATAAATTTTACTGGGGAAGCTACTTTATATGAGTATCGTCTTTATCAATTCAACATTAATAGCTTCATTTCCTCACAGTTATGTATCTGAAGTATTGTAAAAGAAAGAAAGGAATAAAGGGGGTTATTAGACTTTAAACTCAAGTTTTCAAATGCCCAATAAATGACGCAATTAAGCAATTAGAGAAGGTTATTGAGTGAAAGAAGGGTTAAGTAATAAAATATTCAGAACTCATTTGGAATTGCAATAATTATTTTCTTCGAGAACTCCAATAGGCCAAATGTAAAGGATAGCTTCTGGAATGGGTTAAAGAGTCAGAAAGTTATTGATGAAAATTCTTAGATCCTAATCATGTGCTGACATTTCAGTAAATTAAACAACCTCCATGTAAAGGAAAAGATATACAGAAGTCTTTATATCATTATCCTAATTTGTCATATGCCTAAACTGAAAAATCCCATTGCCGAATTTATCCTCAACAACTAGAATTTCACAGTCGTTTTTTCAAAAGTTAGTTGTTGTTTAGTTTCGTTTTTAAGCAATACCTTCATTCTTATGAGTTGGAGAGTTCGCCTTCCCGAGCTCACCATCAATCATATTTCTGAGGAGCCTTTCTTTCTGGAAACAAAATGAAATTAAAGCACCTGCCTATTGGAACCACATCACTTGTCCTGCTCACCGCTTCTATAGCGCCAAACATGAATAAGCAGACAAGTCCTCCCTCTTTCTCCCTGTGTTTTAGATTTAAAAGTGAAATTCTGTCTCTCCTCTCTGTATTTTTGGTCACATTTATCCTGTAAAAACATGGCTGAAAGCACAGACTTACCACACAGGTGTGTTTTGGAAGTCGCTAGTAAAAATGACTTTAAAACCTTCAGAAACTGCGGAGCTCTGAAAAATGCTTATTAAAGACTAATAAAAGGGTGGAAATTGAGGAGAAAAACCTCCAGTAAACTTTTTTGTGTGGTTTAAGGAAGTCGGTTTAGTTTCTATCCACTTGGGCTTGGCTGTGGTAAACTGGGGCAAGAAAAACAAGCTTGGCCATTATTTCACAATAGAGTGAAAAACAGCAGGTCGGTATTCACAAGGTCACCCATGAAGGCAGAGCCATCTCTACCCTCCACCATTATAATTCTAGATTTTCACAGGCGATTAGAAATTCCGCAAAAAGATCTCCCAGAGAGTGTTCGTGCTCGCAATGATAAACTAGCTATGAATACTATCAAATGCAATTTGAAATGGTCATGGAGTCTATTTCTGCCAGATATCCGGACCATGAGGCACGGGACTGAGTAAATTTGGTCATTTTAACAACCAATCCGGGATGGCTTCATCTATACTAACTATAAGAGGGATCCAAATTGCATGGTCTTATAGTTCTTGATGCTATTGATGAATATCCTAAGAAGTTATGGTTTTGCAAAGACCAAAAGGAAAAAAAAAAAAATTTTCCCAATTTTTTGACACATGTGTAGAATGTTTAATTTTTTATTCAAAAATTATTTTAAGCTAATTCAATTAATCGGCTAAATTCTGCATGCTTACCTCATTTCTGAGAATGTAATGACTCTGGTCTTTATTCAGTTGCACTGTTTTCAAACCTGCTTCAGCCTCAGAATCTCCTAGGATGCTTGTTAAAAATACACATTCCTGAGCACTGTCCCAGACCTAAAGAATCAAAATCTCTCGAGAAGAGTCCTGAACATATGCAATTTTTTAAGCGTCCCAGGTGATGCTTATCATCAAGCAAGTTTGGGAAATCCAGCTTAATTTGAATAGATTCGAGGTTGGAAAAAACAAAATGCCCAAGAAGAAAAGAGAGAGGAATCTCTATTTTATAGCCCCAAGAAGCACGGCGATCTCTTTCCCTAGAGACTATCTGAGGTCTAGTGTATTGATAGAGAGAAAGCACGATAACCAGCAGTTGGTGTCCAGTTTGAACACACATAACACAAACATTTCTAAAAGCTGCCTCAAAAGCTTTAGGGAAATAAATAGGGTAAAAATTAACTAAAGAACTTCAAAGATAGCGGTCAAAAAATTAAGTAATGTTAAGTGAAAGAGAAAAATTATTCAATCGTGGAATAACATCTAATTATCCTGTAGCTACTTGGCATTTTGTTAGAATCTATCCCAACGTAGTGAATTTAATCCGTCATACAGATGTGAGCCCAAGCAAGATGTATATTCATGTAGATATTCATGTAGACTTCCAAGAATGCAACTTCTAAAGAAAAAAGCTGGTAATAGTATGTTGCTTTGAGGGAGATGAGTAGTGCAGTCACAAAAATACAGTGCTTTCTCTTCTGAATTATTACTTCTGTCCTAAAAATAGTTTATTATGAAGCCAAGAAATGCCAATAAAAATAGCATATGAAAATTATTTTTGTTTCACCCTTTGATTAAGAAAACTACACCCAACTACACCACACACCACAATGATTAATAACCCTGATTTTTTGTAGAGAATATGAAGTCATCCAGGCCGCTTATGCACACGTTTATGTAACAAAAAAGTGAAAAAAAATCATCCGTTCAGTTGGGCCACTTCATACAAACGCTACATAATACAAGCTCCTCTAATGTAATATCTCTTAAAGGTGAAATGTCCCTTTCCGTTCCCCATCTCCACCAAATACACATAAAATTGAAATAGTGGGTGTAGATGGACAAGCTTTTATGTCATCATGCAATTAACAGTCTAGATATTTTTCCCAGAGAATTTTTTCCAATAAATTGCTACTACCGCTAATCATAGTAATACTCTGTTTTTATGTATCAAAAGACAGTAGTATTTAATAAATCAATAGTTTCCTATCACTTTATTACAAACAAAGAAATTGAGGCACCGTTGGCTGACTTGCCCTTGCTCACAGGAGGTGGAAGGGGTTTTCAGATCAGTGAGGCTGGTCAATATCTCAGCAAGACCCAGTGGCAATCAGAGAGAAAACAGTAATTACTATAATTACTAGTTTTATCTGTATATCCAATTAAATAATTGTCATGTCCATAAAACTTCACAAGGGAAAAACCATAATGAATAATTTAATGTGAAAGTAACAAAATGAAATTTCCACCTCCAGAAATTTTAGTGACGTTGACGGCCGTGGCAATCTGTGCCACAGATCATCGCTTGCCCTTTCACTTAGCTTAAATGCCTCTAGGGGATCCTAATAGCTATATGATATATTTGCCTTGGAATCAGATACCTGGAATGGTTAGCAGATGACCTGAACACTCAGTGATAAATTCAGCCTTGTCTGTTTGCTTATTTGTTAGCTGGATGTTGTAATCAGACATTCTCACTCAGAGATTGGCTTTAAAATTAAAAGCGAGAGTCTGGAAAATTGTTCACACGATATTCATAGGTTGAAGTCAATGGTAGTACTTTAATTCTAGTTCCAAATGGAGATAAAAAGGAGATGTAGCCACCTCTCCATTTTTTTTTTCTTTCTCTCTAGACAGAGAAAACACTTGAGACCTCCAGAGAGCCTCCTCCATTGTAAAAATAAGGTTTAACCCTCAAGCTATGTCTGCCTCTGTCTCATCTCCCCGGATTTGGCTGCAGGAGAGTGGGAAGCAAGACCAGACAGCAACCCAAGGAGCTTACTCTTCACCCCGTTCTCATCTCTCTATCTCCACCCCTACCGGGCCACTGGTGTGAGCAACGGAATGTTCTAAAACTGGTGAGAATTTATAGGCAAGAGCATAGTTTCTCCTGGACCCCCAAGTGAAACAAACTTGGAATTGCTCCAACTGTGAGTAGTTCTATGTACAAGGACATCACATCTCCAGGACAGAGGAAGGTTGAATCAGACAGGGAACCCAACGTCTCGTCCTCCTTTTATGGACAGCAGAAAAGTCCAGTAAATGGCAACCATGCAGTTCCAGGAAAAGAGAAATCCCTCCTGCTATTGCTGGGTATAAACCCACATGAAAAAGAGGGTCTAAGTATACTATCACTCAGGCATCAAATATCTATTGAGAACCTATCAGTATATGAAGGAGACTGCCACGTGGATAAAAATCAGTATAAGATATGGTCTGGCATTCAAGGAGTTTAAAATCTCCATGAGTAGATGAGATTTAAACATGAGAACGTCTTTGCCAAAAAAGTGACACATGAAAGGTATACAACTTAAGTATAACTATAGCAATAAACACATCCTACGGGATTTCTGAGAAAAGTAAGATTACAGGCTTCTGAGATGGCTAAGAAAGAAATAAATCATAGATCACGAACAGTTGAAGATCTGAGGGAGTTTGGAGGTGGGACAATAATTATTTCTGATGTTAAGAATTTAGCCCAACATCTCACTGCTCCTGACTCTTCTTAATTCATTTAAAATATTCTCTAACCAATGAAAAGCTGAGAGGTGAGATCACCATCGTCCCATCATCGAGGAAGTGGCAACGGGAACAAACATTAAAAGGTGTTTTTCCTTTTTGTTAGAGTTTTAATTTGTTTGCTTTGATTTATTGCGTCCCTGTAGAAATTTTTGGGGCTGAATTTGCTGACTTCTCTCTGAAGGATGAGGCAGGGGTGTTTAAGCAATCTCTGAGCACACTGAATAATTATGCTCTGTTTTTCTTTGTATACCATTCCTATATTACAGTAACGATAGTTCTAACAAGTCAGTGCAGATTCGCAAAAACAAAGTTAATGAAGAAGTGAAGACTACGTTCAACTTGTCATTTTTTTCAGTTCCTTTGTTATGTCTAGCCCTTTTAGCCCAAACTTTCTCCACGATTCTATACTTGTTACTAACGTTGATTTAATGTGTTCAGACAATTTATCCACCATACATTTTTTACAATTCAGTGCTGCCAGGAATGTCTTTTGAACTCTGTGGCAAATAGAAACCTACACTTTTACAGCTGCCTACAATGCATGGGTTACCAAGGTCGTTTCAATGGCTATCACAAATGTGGAAAAGCTGACTTCCCACAATAAAAAAAAAAAAAAAAAAAAAAAAAGGAGGGAGAAAGGGAGAGAAAAAAGGGTAACAGGGAGAAACAAGGGAGGGTAGGAGGGAGGGAGGGAAGGATGAGGAGAGAAAGTTAGAGAGAAAAAGAAAGAGAGAGAGAAAGAAAGAGAAGGAAAAGAACAGTAAGCATGTATTGTTCTTGAGCTCTGTCTTGGCTTGTCACGGGGATCTTGCTTGCAATAAAGTTATAACATCACTTACTTCAACAACAAGCCTCCCACCCACACAACTTGCCATTTAAATGTCTTGCTCGTTTTTCTTGTTACTTTATTATGATCAGTCTCTCAGTCAAGTCTCAGTTTGACTAACCTATTGCCATAGGCTACCGGTTGGTCAACCTTCATCCCATTTAACAAAAGCAATGAAATGACCCTGAACACTTCTGTTGCTTCCACTACTTTCACAGACTAAACCAGATAATCTAGTTAAGCAACTATGTCTGAGATTGAGGGGGCCCTTTCGGACCACAAACTCTTTTTCTTTAGTCCTTCCTTTTATAATGAAGGTGCTACTTGGGATGCGTTCTCAACTTAACATTCAATCCACTCAGACATGTATTAAAGAATATGTTTTTCTTCATTTGGAGGAAGGACATTCCAGTCACTTGTAAGGAAATGAAGAATCAAAACTGTAACCAAAGATAATAATAATAATAATAACTGACATAAACATGTTGCTTACATTTGCCAAGCTCAGGTCTAAGAATCTTGCCCAGATTGACTCATCTAATCCTCATCACAATTCAGTGAGGTGGGTGCTATAATTACTCCCATTTTATGGACAAGAACGTTAAGGCACAGAAAAGTTAATTGCTTTGCCCAAGGTCATACAGCAGGTAAGTGGCATAGTCAGAACTGAAATCCAGGTAGTTAAGATTCCTACACTCTTAACTCCTATTGTTTCACTGAAAACAATACAGGAGCATTGTTTAGTAAAGTTCTGTTGCAGTTGGCACATTTGTAAAATCTGATCCAGGTAAAAACTCTAAATGCAAAATAGTTATGGAAAAAATGGCAAATGGCGTTGAGGAGCGATTTCCCAAAATCCATCGTTAATCTGAATCGAGGTATCAAATTTTATACATCTAAAGCTTCATACGAAAAAATGTTTCATATCCAAGAAGCATCAGGCCTCAGTTCCTCATCCATGTAATGAAATAACACTACCTTGCCTTACAGGGTTGTTGTGAGGATTAAGACGATGTATGCAAAGCCCCTGGCAGAGAGGCTGGGATATGGTACATGATCAATAAGCGGTAACTACTATTTATAACTATTGTTGGATTTTTTTTTCCCTGCCTTCCTCACTATCAGATCTATCTTGCACTTAGCTGTCTACTGGCACTTCAGAAAGCAAATAAATGTTCCCACTCACCCATCAAAACAAACCACAATGCTATGAAATGATATCTTGAACAGAACTCCAATTGAGAAATAGCAAATACATCAGCTAGTACTCCGTGGACTTAATAATCAGCTTTCAAAGGAAGCACTTGTATGTGATGGTGAAAGTTGTTTTAGGAAGATCTGTTAGAGCAGATACGAAGATGGAAACTTGGATAAGCACGCTGACTGAAAGAAGAATGTTACAGCTGTGTAGTTATAATGAGATAAGGCGCCTCCAAATGCATTATGAGTCAGCATGCTAACTCCATGTGCTTTGGGAACCATCAGAGCATTTCTCCTGTGCATTCTTCTCCCCAGACTGATCCTCTCTGCCTCTCTCCTCTTCGGAGAAGGAAAGCAAGCAGTCAAAACATGTGAAGGAATTTGGTTCTAGATTTGCATAGAAAGAGGCACAGGCTAGGCCAGCTGAACATGTTTGTTGGTGTTTGTCCTATTGCTCTGGCCACGGTTTCCCTGTTCTGCTTCTGAAACGAAGTTGAAGTCCTGTTTTCAGTGGTCACAGAGGCCACTGGGTTCCAGGAGCAATCTGAGAGGGTGTTTCTCCTACCATGACGTGGAGAATGTAAAGTTAATTACAGTGCAAATGGTGAAGGGTTACACCTAACTTAATTCATACATTCTGATTTCTGTCTACCACTACCATTTCCCACACTGAGAGAGAGAAAAGTTTCCCTTAAGTAGTTGCGGCCAACATAGATTAATAGGCAGGGCATACACATGTATGTCTTTGTCTTTATTTGTGTATTTGTGTATCTGAATTTGCATATGTCTACATATGCATGTGTCCAAATATATGCATGTCCATCTGTGCGTGTGTCTGAGAGTGTGTCTGTCTATGTGTATATGTCTGTGCATTTCTGTGTCAAAGTTGTGTCTGTATGTTTGTGTGCTTGTATGCCTGTACATCTCCGTGTATATGTCCGTTCGTGCATGCATATCTATGGCAGCATGTGTGGGAGTTATGCAGAAATAAACACAAATGCATTCTAGAGCACAATGTTTCTGTTTCAGGGACCAGCCCCTAAGGCACATTTGAACTGTGTAGAGATGCAAATGTGGCCTGAGCAAGATAGAAAAAGAGGGGAAAGAAGAATGGATGAGCCATAATTGAAACAGCCAAGGACCCGTTCTTGATGCTTTTGCGGCTATGCCTGATCTCTGCTACTACCGGTCACGCTGAAATAACTACTTTCTGGCACACTTTTGAGGTGATGTAGGGGAGCATATCTCTGGGGCCACAGGAGTTCCCACTTAACAAAGACAATACTCAAGGAGGACAGAAGAAAATCTTTCCATCTCCCTCCTATAACCCCTAAGGCCAATAAATGAAGTGTATTCATTAATTTACTAGATGATTTCAGTAGAGGTTTCACTGACATTTTTTTCCAAACCTGGCATTATTTTTTTAATCAAGTGAGTATTTTCCAATGTAAACAATATAAATGATACATGAGATCAGAAATACAAAACACATGAAAACATACACAACCTAAACTTGACCAAAGAAATATTTTACTGGAAATCTTCGTGAAAGTATAACACTATTCAATGAAGGGTAAAGGAGCATGCATGAGACTAAAGTAAAATATTGATTTGACAGAATGAAACCTTGCAGAGCTGCTAACTTAAGTGTGAGTTTTATCAAGAGTAACAATTATTCTGTGCAATGGAGATCTTTTGAGCTATTAATAAAAGCTACTGGAGAAATGTGAACAGTGGTTAACCACCAGTTACTTTTATAAATAAGATTTAACTTGGCACAATAAGCCTGAAGATACTTAAGACAACTGCTGGCATCTCAGAAGAGGGAGACACCCTGATACGAATACTGAAATAAGGTGATACCTTGAGAGACCTCCAATCCTGAAGCTTTGGAAAAGACAGAAATGGCTTAATTAGCCACTGATTAACTTTTGATTGGAAATATCTTCTTAAAAAATATTTGAGGAGCTGGCCCAGTGGCATAGTGGTTGAGTTCGAGCGTTCTGCTTCAGTGACCCGGGGATCGCAGGTTTGGATCCCAGGCGCGGACGTACACACTGCTTATCAAGCCATGCTGTGGCAGCATCCACATACAAAATGGAGGAAGACTGGCACAGATGTTAGCTCACAGCCAATCTTCCTCACCAAAAAAAAAAAAAAATGAATTTACTAGCTTGATGAAAACTTTTACACACTGATTTTGGCCTCTCATTACAAAACTAATACCCAGATGGTTTCTCCAGATATTTTGCTTCTAAAATGTCCACTGATCATTACTTCAGGATAATTCTGCAAAAGAGCATAATCCTAAACAGCCCAAATCCCCATCTCAACCCTACACTTGTGTTGAAAATTATTTTAGGGTGGTGTGAAGAGAGGATGAGGGAAAAGAAAACAGATGATTTGAAAGATAACTTTGGAAAAGTTCTAAGCCAGAATGACTGTGGGTGTGTGTGTATGTGTGTCTGTGTTACACTGGACGTAGCTATCAGCTCAGTTTACGATGCCCTGGGTTGATAATCAGGAGGCCTGAATTCTAATCTTTACCCTTCACCAATTTTCTGATTGACCTCAGGCAAGTCACTTCAAGTCACCCCATGGTGGTTACCCGGGCCTCTCTCGGCCAAGCTATGTGGACTTGAATCTTTTCTCCACCAAGTAATAGCTGTGTAACTTTGAGCAAGTTACCTAACCTTCTCATACCTCTATATTCTCATCTGTAAAGCGTGGATAATAACAGCCTCTAGTTCACAGGGCTGTGATGAGGGGCAAAGGAGATAATGGTGTAAAACATTGTTTGGACCATCATGAGTCCTCAATAAATGTTAGCCCTTGTCATGACCTCTGAGTCAGTTTCCTTACGTAGGGCAAGCAGGGGTCACAGTAGGTGACCTAATGAATCCTTTCAGCCAGTCTTCAGGAAAACTATCACCTGGAATGCAGCTAATAACCCAACCTCTCAAAATCCCTGTAGCTACAAGGAGCCCTCCTCGGATCTTATTTACCGAAGCTCGTCCACTATGCTGCCCATTGGTCACATGGGCCTTCTTGATTCCTATTTTACATGAAATTCTAATGACCATGTTTATCTGACTTCCCAGACTACAGGAGCCCAAATTAGTAAGAAGAAAGAACGTTGGAAGAAAAACACCTTGTAAGTAAGAGAGGAAACATTTGTGTTCACAGAATGAAGTACGAGTGCACCACCGTGACTCTGTCATTAAACATTTTTGAATTACATTTAGTAAAATGCTCAAGGCAGCTACCAATTTTAGAACTGTTTCTATCAAAATTATTAGCATTTTATAGGCTTGGGGATTATCAGTTTTCTGATAATTTTTCTTATGGTCAAAATGTCATTGGTTGTTGGTTAAGCCTTGGCCCAGGTTTACTGGCCCTCTTTCTTCTCTCCTGGCTTGGCATCTCTAGCATCACCATGAATGTGATAGGGCTGTCCAGAACTGTTTTGTCTCCCAATGGGGAGGTGGATATAGGGTGAGAGAGTATCAGGCCAGTTAATCAGCACTGGCTATAACAAGCCTTCCTGGGTAAGCCTGACTTCAAACTCCTGCCACATTTGCTTTCACGCCTTAACAAAGTGACTTATTCCCTTGGCGCTCACATCCCCTGGCTCCTTTTCCAACCTAGAAGGTAACAGGTTCAGGAATTAGGACTCGTGCTGACTTCAAACAAGGTTTAAATCCTGTCTCTGCCACCTGACTGCTATGCGACATTGGGCAAACATTTTCTCTTCTCTGCACATCATTGTCGCATCTATAAAATGTGAATAATAATGCCTTACTTCCATTGAAGAGAGAAATGAGAGAGAAATGAGATCATGGAAGTAGAACATAGTGCCTGGTACAGAGGGTGTGCTCAAGATGTATTGGCGATTCCTAATGCCCATCTTATTTTATTTTATTTTATTTTGTGAGGAAGATCAGCCCTGAGCTAACATCCCTGCCAATCCTCCTCTTTTTTCTGAGGAAGACCAGCTCTGAGCTAACATCTATTGCCAATCCTCCTCCTTTTTTTCCCCTTTTTCTCCCCAAAGCCCCAGTAGATAGTTGTATGTCATGGTTGCACATCCTTCTAGTCGCTGTACGTGGGACGCCGCCCCAGCATGGCCGGACAAGCGGTGCGTCGGTGCGTCTGTCATTCATGGTGGACAGGTTTCAGCGGAGCTTCCAAACTAAGACAGACTGGAAAGAAGGACCTGGCCACCCACTTCCAAAAAAATTGGCCACGAAAACCTTATGAATAGCAGCAAATCTTTGTCTGATGTAGCAGCAGAAGGTGAGAGTATGGAGCGAAAAACCAGGCAGGGTTCTGCTCTGCTGTCCACAGGGACGCTAGGAGTCAGAATCCACTCAACAGCATTAACAACAACAACAACAAAGTTAGAGTCACAAGATTGTTTATGTAACTCAAGTCAAAAATCTTTTAATCACCTTGTGTTATATGACGCAGATCTGTTAAAAGAAACAGCTAGGGTAGTGTTTTAAAGGGACAATCCCCAAACTGGCTACTCAAAGGTTGTATTTTCACCTTCCGTTGGAGTAGAATGAAGTCCATCCTTCTTAAGAATCCACATGTCTTCTGGAAATGTAAATTACTTCTTCCATGCAATCAAAAGGATTGGCCATTCATACATCTGGATGCCTCTTTGACTCAGTATACTTGCAAAATAGCACCTAACTCAGTTTCATCAAGTGGTAGTGAAATCTTTGTCTAGCTGGGAAGTGTGCTCCTTTCAAAGACGCACTACCACCCACAGAGCTCCTATGGGCCCATGGAACGTGTTTCCTGATGCGTGTCTCAGAGCCTATGCTAGCACAGATAATGCGTTTTCCTTTTCACTGCTCAGAACTCATTCATCAGGATTAGAAGTTTTTGGCACGTCTTGAACGTTACATAATCATATGTCAGTACAGAAGCTTTTAGCTTCTTGTCACTGTTCATGCTAAGCCATCCTCAATGTTGTAATATAATTGATATCTCCAAGAGATAAACCAAAGGTGTCTACTGACTATGTAATTTGTCAGGCATTAATAGAGACTGGAACTATCAGGAAACATCCAGTATTTTTGTCATCTTTTCCTGATAGTGGTTTTGATAAGATTTAAAAGTAGCCTTAGGTTTAGCTTCCTTAAATACTAATGTTTGTTTGTTTGAAACAAGTGACTTAAAATGCCAAATGTGCTCATCTTCCGGAACTGTATTCCAAAGACTTGCTAAACTCTCTGACTTTATGGTCAGCTTTTAACATTTGCTTTCTCTTGTTGGAAAAACTTGCTGTTTCCCATGTGTTAGTCCTTGATGCCAGTGAGCGTTAAGAAGAGCTCACCTCAAGGAAATTCTCAAGAAAGTCACAAGAAAAATCTGAAGGGGGTGCCTCCATTAGCAGACAAAACTGTTTCCAAAGATATTCAGTAAATTGCTTTTTGAAAATCTTAGCAATTTAATAGAAAACAACACATAAATTCTGCATTAAACTTTGGTACTTAAATGCAGTAGATTTCTGCCAGAGCCTGAAGGTTTTCTCAAACTGTGATTAGGAAAATGAACAAAAGTGATCAATTTGACCAACTTAATCAATCAGTGCAGTGGAATTTCAGAAATCTTTCACTGAATTGATCATCTAATTTTTAAACTAATCTGGTAAAATAATTCAAGAGAAAAATCACAACTTTACTGACTTAGATTGATATTTCAAAGCTCTGCAACATCTGGCCCACTTGATCTCTACAGGATTTTCAATGTGACATCGTTGCATAAACCATCTATTCCAGCCCACCTTCTCTACTGATTGCCAACATATCTTCACCTTCCCTTCTCTTTGCCTTTGTCCATCTTGTGTCCTGGCCTGAGGTGCCTTTATTCTTCTCTCTGCTCATCTCCTAAGCTATATTAAGTCATGCTTTCTCCATGAAGTTTTTGCAAATGACTTCCTCTCTGAACCCCAATAGTACTGATCATCCATTCCATACATTGTAAGATCTCTTGGACTATTGCTATCATTTCGTATTGCTATTGCTATTACTATCCTTTAATTGACCAGGCATTTCTATTTTATATGCCTCAGGTAGATTTTCAGTTCCCAGAGATATTGTATATTTGTCTTTATAGCTGTCCAGTGTCTTATGCAATGCATTGCCTAAGGCCGATGTCAATTATACTAGCTAATCTGAATCTGATTTTACTAGAGCTGAACTAGTTAAATCATTTAATCTGATACAATGGTAGAGCAATGGACTGTTAGGGAATAGTTGTGAAAATTGTAATCATATTTGTGGCACAGACTCCTGAAATAGATTTCCAAATCTGCCACCACTTACTAGATAGTGACTTATGTTGGAGGAGTCATTTCACCTCCCTTAGCTTCAATTTTTCAATCTGTAAAAATTAAAGAATAATAATAACTCTCTTTCCTATTTCACTAGGTTACTGTGAGAGTCAAATAATGTCATGTCTTTGAAAGTGTTTGTACAAAGTTAAATACCTTACAAATATGAATGTCCATTGTTAGGCAAAAGAAACACTACCTTTGGCAATCCCATACCAAATGTTGCAAAGAACTTCTACAATTATCAAGACAGGTGTTGGTTTTAAGGTACATTGTGATCAATTTCAAATAGCGCTGTAGGTCAGATTGTTACTCTTACTTTATAGATGAAAGGTTGAAGTTATCTAGAAGCTAATGATTGAGTGAAATTAACGACAGCACCAAAATGAGATGATTTCATTGTTCTAGCTAGTAGCTTTGAGCCTAATGAGCACTATTACTTCTTTCTAAATTTTTCTTCAAGCACCACTAAATTTCTGATTCTTAGGGATTAATAAAAGGCAACACATTGAAAATATCAAGCTCTCCTCTCCGTAGTCCCTGGGCACCCTACATTAGCATAAATAACATCTCTGAATCCATAGATTGGTTCCATGTCCCTTCAAATTCTTCCTGTATTCTTCTAGTAGCCCTCAAATCCACACCCCTTTTTCATAAGACCAGATCTTTACCATTTCTTCATTGCTAACTTCCTTTGAGACATTTCCATTTGGTTGCCTCACAACGATCTCCAGTTTCAGAAAACCAAAACTAAACTTGTCATCTCTTCCTCTCTCACCCCTCCCATCCTGAAACCTGCAACTCTTTCTATGTTGTTTATCTCAGGACATGCACAACCATCCACATAGTGGCCAAAACCAAAAACCTGGAAGTCGTCTTTGGCCTCACTCTTCCTCAAGACTTACTAATTCCTGCTAATTCTGTCTCCTTTCATCTCATCAGTTCATGCACTTTCATGAACCTCCATCTCCAAGAACTTGCATTAGCCCATCTATCACTTAGATTACTGCCATGGTCTTCTAACTATAGTCCCCACGTTCAGTTGTGCCTTGCTACAATTCGTGGTCCACTCTGTAACCAGAGTAATCCCTTTAAGATGAAATTTAATCCTATCAACCCCTGGTTTACAATCTTTCATTGGCTCCCCATTTCCATCTGCAAGGAAGACATAAGATGAACCATGCATCCAAACTCCTTCACTTGTAGCCAGGGTCCCCTCATCCAGATCACCCATCTCCTTCCTTCAAGCCTCAATTCACATGTGAATGTCTCCTGGAAGATTTTCCTATCAACTCTCTTCCAAAAATTGACTGGTAAGCATGCTACACTTAGCCCAACTGAACATTCTCCCTCTCTCTTGTAATTGCCTTCTGCTTGTCTGTGTTCCTCAGTAGCTTGAAACCTAGGAACAGGACCAATTTTTCACCAAATTGTCTCAGTTACTCTTGCCTCCCGAGCACTGTCCATGGTGCCTGGTATACAATAAGCTCTCAATAAATAAAAAACAACTTACTCGCCCTTCTTCTGTGCATATTTTTCCTCATCTTGAAATACCCTACCTCTTCGGCTCTGTTGGATAGTATGAATCATGTCTATTTCAAGAAATCTTCCTAAATGAATCTGCTCTGGTCAGTCCTTACTCTGCATTCCTTCTCAATGTGTTTATTAAATGAATGTGTATCATTTTGACTTTTTCGAATATTGTAGATGAATATTGTGAGGTTGAGGCATGTGTATATAGTGTCTCCCAACATCAACTCTGAACTCCTTGGGTAAGTAAGCACTGCTCTTCTTAAATCTTCAGTTACCCCTGACCTCGTACATTCACTAGCAGTCTGATGATGTTCACTAAAGGCCATTTAGGATGTGCCATCATCCCTTCCAGTGTTCACATCCCAAACTCCTGCGAATCATGGTTCACTGTGCGTCTTTCTCCCTTCACTCTCACATGACACTGAGAGACTGTTCATTGTATTCCCGTCTAGCAAGGTGCCAGAGAGTTTATTGACAGGAAGGCAGAGTGGAATGCGCCCTACTGAGAGCCAGTCAGGACTTTGAGACCAAAGATGTGCTTTCCTCCAATCTAGGCTCATTCTTTTATGTTCGACAAGTCATTTTCAACCTTTCAGTATTTTTCATGTTAGGAGAAGGACTTGTAAGATTCCTACTAGCTCTATACAATGGTATGTTACAAAAATAATAATCACCAAAACAAATGATTGACCTGAGAGTCAATCCATGAGAATTCAAATCAACTGTACCATAATAGACAAAAATCTCTTTAATATGTTTGAAACATGTTTTGAGGGAAAGGGGATAAAAAGGATAGAGCTAGAGCACCAAATATTTTAGTTTTACATTCATACAGCCTGTGCCCTTAGCGTGAATTTTCTGAGGTCATGTCATTCCAATGCTTCCTCCCTAGAAGAAGTTCAATTGGCACCCAACTAGCATGGTCTTCCCAGAAGGAGGAAGGACCTAGAATCAAATAGAAAATAAAAATTCAAGCCAGCATGAAACTTTTCCAAGAAAGTATACCACATCAGTCCCCACTGTCCTGTTTGTTTATTTTTGGATTAAAATTCATATTTAATTAATTTATTTAAACTATTCTACACAAAATGTCTGATAATTGAGGTAACCATATATATGAGAAAAGAGGTAACAAGCAGATAAGACGGTTGACCTGAAAAGAAAAATCTGTAAAGTTAACTGCATTTTCTTTTGATTTTATGCAGACAGTCACTTCCTTAGCCACAATATCAGATGGTGTGATTTGCGTTCCAAATGTTCTTTGTTCCAACATAGCTATCTACGTTAACATCAGAATTATCACTGCCACAAAGAGATTTTTTTATCTTACTTTAGTAATATATTTCAGTAATAATGCAACTGGTAAAAATGTGTGTATATATATGAACATAAATATAATTTAGGGAAAGAAATTTTCAAGATATAGTTTTTCAATTACAAGCTGAAGTATTTACAAATTTAAAAAATTTCTAGAACCTTACCAGTCCTAAATTACTTCGAGCTCCCTTCTTTTCATATATTTGTATGTAACAATTGTCATATTATTTTCATTTTTAATCTACATAGTATTCATTTATTCCATAATATTGTAGTTAACTTAGAAATTTCCTAATTTGGAGGTGTTTGGATAGCTTAAAATATGAGGGTCTTATAGATGGTGCTGCTATGAATATCTTTTCTCTTTTGTATGCATGTCTGACAATTGAACAACTGGCTCTAGGTCTAGAAAAATGTATACTTTTTCTTCCGTCTGCTGACCTTAAACAAATAGACAGTTATTTCTGCAGCAAAAATGAGTTTTTGGGGGATCAGCAAAGAATTACAATTTGGAGTCTGCAATCATGGTAAGCCATGTGCCAGCAGCAAGGGAATAGAAACTCCCTTATAAAGGGGAAGAGGAAGTTGGGAGGGCTCTTGTAAACAAAGAGTCCATTGGAGAAGAGTGGGAATTGGGAAGTGTAGTGGCTTTCTATTGGCTGAGCTGTGACAGTCTCTCATTGGCTGAGCTTCTTGCCAGTCAAGAAAAGGAAGTCTTTCTTCTTCCTATTGGGCTCTGCTATCTATACAGGGCATGAAATCTCCCTCTTTGGGCCTCCTGACTCCATTTTAAGGACGTTTCTGTTTATTAATTGCCACACATCATTCCAGGTTTGTGGCCAGCAAGATTAAATCAATTTATAAATGCCACCAATGGCAGTCATATGTGCATGTATGTTCCCCCGTAGCCCAGCCTTCAACGGTTTTTTAAAATTATGTTCTTTTGTTTTGCTAGGTTAATTGACATATGAAGATACCTAAAATTTGCATAATTTTCATGAATATCTTACTATTGATGAGATTGCATATCATTCACAATGATCCTTTACTATTTTATCCATACAATGGAAATCTATGGACCATAGCTATGTGCCAAGTGCTGTGTCACAACTGAAGACCATAAAGACAAACAGGACATCATCTGTACTCTCAAAGAGCACACAGTGTAACGAGGGATACAAATATAAAAATAAAGCCACAACAAAAAATGACAAGTTACAACCATACAATGGAATACTACCTAGCAATAAAAAGGCATGAACTATAGTCATGCATCGCTTAGTGACAAGGATACATTCTGAGAAATGTGTCATTAGGTCATTGTGTCATGTGTGAACATCATAGAGTGTACTTACACAAACCTAGATGGCACAACTTACTGCACACCTAGGCCGTATGGTACTAATCTTATGAGACCATTGTGGTATATGCGGTCTGTCATTGACCCAAACGTTGTTATATGGCGCATGACTGTACTGACACACGCAACAGCATGGAAGAATTTCAAAAGCGTGATGCTGATTGAAGGAAGGCAGACTCAGAATGCTGTATACTGTATGATTCCATTTAAAGGATATTCTGGAAAAGGCAAAATTCTGTTAACAGAAAACAGATCAGTGATCACCAGGGAGTTGGGGAGAGGAAGAGAACTGACTGGAAAGTGCTGGGTGATAGAGGTATTGTGTCTTGACTGTGGTGGTGATTGCACAACTTTATAAATTATATTTGTCAAAATGCATAGAGTCGTACACCTAAAAAGGATGAATTTTACTAAATATAAATGATACTTCAACACACCTGACTTCAAAAAGTGATAGCTGAAAGAGTTTAGGGTAGTTGATAAGAACAAAGGTTCTCAGGTCACACTGCTGGAATTTGTATTTCTTCCACATCTTTTCCTCACCATGTCACCGTACACAGTTATTTAACCTCTCTGTGCCTCAACTTGCTGATCATAAAATGGGTGTAAGGAATAGTGCCTACTTCACGAAGTTATTAGAAGAGAGAATCAAGGCAAAGTCTCTGGACTTTGCAAGCACCCAATAGATTTTGTTTCTTTCTTATTTGAGTGCTACAGCAGAATAGTTTACACTGTCCAATGGAAAATGGGCAGATGGCCAGAAAAGGCAATTCATGAAAGAAGGAAAACAAATGCTCATTAGTCTTAGAAAGATAATTTTGTCCTGTCTACTAATCAGAGACATAAATATTAAATATAAATGTTATTCTTGTTTACAAAATGTGCAAAATTTTCCTTTTTCTGGGCCAGCCCCAACGGCCTGGTGGTTGGGGTTCGGCACGCTCTGCTTCAGCAGCCCGGGTTCAGTTCCCAGGCATGGAACCACACCACTCATCTGTCGGTGGCCATGCTGTGGCGATGGCTCACGTGCAAAAAAAAAGATAAAAAGAGGGGCTTGCCTGGTGGTGTACTGGTTGGGTTCGCAGGCTCTGCTTTGGTGGCCTGGGGTTCACAGGTTCAGATCACGGGCACGGACTTATGCACTGCTTATCAAGCCATGCTGTGGCAGGCGTCCCACATATAAAGTACAGGAAGATGGGCATGGATGTTAGCCCAGGGCCAATCTTCCTCAGCAAAAAGAGGAGGATTGGCAACGGATGTTAGCTCAGGGCTAATCCTCCTCACCAAAAAAAAAGAGAAAGACTGGCAACAGACGTTAGCTCAGAAACAATTTTCCCCAGCAAAAAGAAATTTTTCCTTTCTCTATGTTTATTTTTTTTTAAGAATGAGACCCAGAGTTGAGGCAGATCTATTGAAAGAAGTACCATCATGTTACTGGTTGACGTGTAGATGGATCTACCTTTATAGAAAGCAACTTGGCATGTGTACCAAGAGTATGAAAGTATTAAAACTCTTCAATCCAGTCATTTACTTTTAAAATTTTTTCCTCAAAAAGTATCAGTAGGGGCCGGCCCTGTGGTGTAGCAGTTAAGTTTGCACATTTCGCTTTGGTGGCCCAGGGTTCGCCAGTTCAGATCCTGGGCATGCACACACTCACCGCTCATCAAGCCATGCTGGGGCAGCGTCCCATGTAGAAGAGCTACAACTTTACAACTATGATACACAACTATGTACTGGGGCTTTGGGGAGAAAAAAAAAAAGATTGGCAACAGATGTTAGCACAGGGCCAATCTTCCTCAAAAAACAAAACAAAACAAAAAGAAAGTATCAGTAATGAGAGAGACTAATGTGCAAGTTCAATTACTGTGATATATTTGTAAGAGAAAAAAAGGCAACTTCCTAACTATTAGAGAAAAGGTTAAATAAATTTTGATATATGTATACTGTTGCATAACCACAAAAAAAATTGTTTTTGGAAATTACTAAACAGGCATAAAAAGAAATGCAGCCAAAATACAAACTTTTTGGAAAGAACAGGAACTGATTACATTCCAAGCTGAAGGAGTGTTATGTGCAGACAGGCCAAAAGCCTAGGAACACTTAAGGTGGCCTGGGAGGGTCAAATATCCCAGAGTGATTCGGTATAGAGTTCCCAGGAAGAACCGATGGGATACAAAACACAAAACTAGTCATCATCAGTTTTTAAAGATCTGTATGTCATGCTAGGAAGCCCACACTGTATTTTGTGTTTGCAAACCATCATAACTTTTTCAGAAAAAGCTTAACAAAATTGTTTTACTTTAAAATGATACCTCTGGCGGGTAGGACCATGCCATTTGCCTCTTTTGGACATTTACTGAAGGGAATTAGATATTTACAAATTAGCTTAAAAAATAATAGCAGGGGATAACTCCCAAGTTCAGTACACTAAATAAGTAATTACAAGGATAGCAAGATGCACAGTGATTTAAAACATCTCATTATGAACTCAGAAATGCTTGTTGAACCCATTACTTTCATAGGAAGGCAAGTCCATTATTGCCATCACCTGTTTTTTGTTGTTTGGGTTGGATGGTTTTCTAGGCTTATTTCCTCTACTTTGATCTGTTTTTTCTACCTTCTGGGCTGTTTTGCCCCACTTTTAGAACACAGCTTAGCTCCTGGGTATTTTTAAGTCACATTTTTTATTCTTAATAGGTTAATCAGCTAAAGCTTGTCCGTTTGGAATCCTAAATCGGCAGTCCAGTTAAGATGAGCCGTTCCCCTTTGCTCTTCAATCTTTGATTCATTTTGCAAAATAGCAGTTGCTGCTTCTAAATGGTAATCAAGGCCGGGCAGTGGTTACCCCCTGAATGAAATACCGTCTCCTCGGCCAAACTTATATCAGAAGGTGTTGCAGAAACTCATTAAGTCACTTGAGACAAAGATCCAGGTGAATCATTTTGAACCTCCACCCAGTTCAACTTTTCTCTCTGGTAACAATTAATTATACTTTCCCCTTTTCCGGCTCCCACCTCCATCAACATTCACTCATATGTTCCACATGGCCACACACACTCACTCCAAGTTTACAAGCCTTGTAAGGTTCACTTGATTGGCCCTCACAGGAGAGAGATAAGAAATAAAATGTCTATAGCTTTTCTACTGAGTGCCTGGCAATAGGAAGAAAACAAAAAAAACTCTGTCCTAAAAGTCACGTAGTTTGATCCTAAACAGCATTCTCTATTTGATTTTTCATTTTAACTTCTTAATAAAAAGAAGGAAAGCAAACACCTTACATGAAAATGTTCAAGTGATAGTATGCTACCTCATTAATTATTCAAGTAATTAAGATCGCTTGCATTATTAGACCCAGTCTGAGTATAGAATCAATGAAGCTTAGAATTCCTAGAGTACTCACGGAAAGTGTGTGGGCTCTGCAGTTAATCAGATTGGGTTTGAAAATCGTCTAGCTCTCACTTACCGCTACGACTTGAAGCAAGTTATTCAGCCTCACACAGCCGTGGTTTCATCTATTGGACCTATCTCAGATGCCTTGCTGTGGGGATTCATTGTAATAATATATTCAGCACTAAGCAGAATGATTGTTCCTTGGGAGATAATAATGCAACAGTAACAAACAGCCTGCTAACTGTTACCATCCTAAGCATTCTACCTAAGTTAGCTCACTTAATCCTCTCAACAACCTCATGGGGGAGACACTACCACTGTGCCTATTTTACAGATAGGGAAACTGAGACACAGAAAGGTGGATTTCTTTGTTCCAGATCATGAAGATATGAATTGGACAAACTGGATTTGAACCCAGAATCCATGCATTTAGCCACAATGCCTCTGAATACATTTCCCTCTCTCCTTAAAGATTAAGGAGAGAGTTAATCAACAATCTCAAAAATTCAGTCATTTGAAGGTTAGTGATTGAGTCAGAAGCTAGAACCTGTAAATCTAAGTCTCCCAGTTCAGTTGTAGAAACAAAACAAAGATAAACAGGAGACAGAATACAGCATTGGATAAATGTAGATGGTGAGTCTTGAATAAGAAACTAGAATGTTTTGCTGCTGCTTTGTGATAATGAGGAGTCCAGTTACAGTGACTAACTAGATGGTAATGACCTGTTTTGAAATGGTCATGTCAGGTCCCTACCTTGCTTAAGAGTCAGATCCATAATGCTCTAGAAAGACCCTGTCTTAGGAGCTCTAAGGAGAAAATCATCTTTCTACTAACTCTTTGGTCCGCATCCTCTTCATGTCATACTAGCATCTTAATTAGAGCTGGCACTCGGCAACACTCTAGAGTAGGTAAAACTGGATTTGGGGGCTGCATTCCTCTCTTCGTGGAGTCCCTTCCTCTTACCCATCAACCTCCTCACGCACACCCTCTGTTGGTGAAGTAATGAATCCCTGAAGGTAAGATGGCAGTCAATAGAGTTAATATGGCCTACATGGAGATAGAGCCCCTAAAAGTCACCTCATAGAAACAGCTGCCCACCCCTCTCACCATAAGACAGCCCATTTCCTTCAGTATTTTTTGTAGACCCAAGCCTTCTAAGCCTCCTAGCCTTTTGGAGTCCTAAGCACACTTACCAAGTCATGCTTCAGCCTCTAAATCCACAGGGATTTTCCCATATCCACCCACATGGCTACACTGGCCATGGAGCTCAAGGCACAGAGCAGTGAGGATAGAGCCAGCTGTAACCAAAGAGGTGGGAGGTGTGGATTTATTATCTGTTCCTCTCCAGCTCCTGATTTGAGGCAAGACGAGCCAAGGAAGCTATTCCAGCTCTGATAAGGGAAGAGGTAATATAGGTGAAGGAGATGTGGGAGAAGACACTCACCTTCCTTAACTGAACTAATCAGTGATGGAGCTGCTAGGCATTAGAAGAATGATTAATATCTGTCCTAGGGCAAACTTACTAGCATGATAAGGACAACAGCAGTCTGAGCACTGACCGTGTACCAGGCATTCTTCTAAACTCCTTCATGGAGTATCTCATTTAATATCCTTATGACAATCCTTTGAGGTTGGTACTATTATCCCCCTTTTACAGATGTGGAGACTGAGGTGGAGAAAGGTTAAACAATCTTTCCCCAGCTTACAAAGCGAGTGAGGGGGACAGGAGACAAACCCCACAATCTGAAGTCAAAGCCCTTGTCCTGAACTCCTTTACATGAATAATAAAAAGCAGAGGTGGGCAAGCTTTTCCTGTGAAGAGGCAGATAGTAACTGTTTTAGGCTTTGCAGGCCATAAAGTTTCTGCGACAACTACTCAAACCTGCCATTCTAAACCGAAACCAGCTATCGACGACACTTAAATTAAGGGACTCTGCAGTCTTCCAATAAAATCTTACTTATGACACTGAAATTTGAAGTTCATACTATTTTCATGTGTCATGAAATAGTCTTCTCTTGATTTTTTTCCCAACCATTTAAAAATGCACAGGCCATTCTTAGCTCACAGGCCACATGAAAGCAGGCAAGAGGCCAAATTTGGCCCAAAGGATATAGTTTACTGAGCCTTGATCAAAAGCATTGAAAGAAAATCAGAACAAAGACATTTGGAGAAAAATATGAATCACAATGTTCTTTTACTGCCATTGTCACATTGTATTTATTTCCATCCAAAAATTACTGTCCATCGTTCTTCTTTATATTATTTGAACCCACACAGTCCAACTCCACAATCTAGTTCAAGTCTCCACGTTTAACAAGCCGTGCGGACCTGGGCAGTTTACTTAACCCTAAGCCACAGCTTCCTCATTGTCATAACAGTAGTTACCTCACGGGGTTGGTTGTTGTAGGCGTTAAATTAAATAATGCATGCTAAGCAATTATCACAGCTCCCCAGCCCATTGTAAATTCTCAATAGATGTTAACTCTCATTACTACTAGATTGTTATTATTACTTCTGCTCTTATCAACATCATCATCACCCCAGGTAAAAATATTAAAATAGCACCTTCCCTGAAGTTCTGTTAACAGAATTCTCTCTTAACTGATTCTCTGCCTAGGAGTGAATTCAAAAGCCCTTTAAATATCCTCCCCGCTCCCCTCACTATATACTATCACGCTATCCTACCCCAAATATAGCTCCACAGAAAAACACTCCACTTACTCCATATTCTCATCATTCTATAAAAAAGATCTCATATGCACAGCACCCGAAAGAATTCTTGCTATTTGTCTCCAGCGCACTCTCCTGCAGGGATCAGCTACATTCTAATCTGCGACAGTTGCCAACACTTCACTCCTCTAGCTTGAGCTTTTGTGATGCTTCTCTGCAATGCCCATAGGTCACAGTTAGAAGGAGACACAAAAGCTTCCTAATGAACCTCTATGAATTAGAACAGCCACATTTTCATCTTATTTAATCAGGCCATATGAGTGTGGACTGCTGCTTTGGGATGGTCGTTAAGGCAACACGTCTACTGAAGCATGAGAATAGCTGTCATGACCACTGTGAGCCTCATTCCTTAATATTTGTTGAACATTTACTGTGTCTCTGGCACTGTGAAATTCTCTAATCATTTCTGTTCCAGCAGTCTTTGCTGTGGCAGGTGAAAGGTACAAATAGGATGCTGATGAAGACACAGAAATGACCACGATCACTGTGTGGGCCAAGGAAAACCATGACTCTGCTCTAAGTCTAAGTCCTGTTGTCTCATTATCTCACACTCTGGCCGATTTCTTCTCAAAAGACTTGTGGGCAAGGAGCGGCGGTAAAGTTCATCATTTATCGGCTGGCAAATCAGCTGAGCATGACTCGGTTATCTGATTCTCTATTTCAGAGGACTGATGGGTTGTGTTCTCAGAAGGGCATGACAATTCATCAGGAAGAGGAGTGAGCGATGGTTCCCCGAAAATGCCTTACTTGTCATCTTGAGGTTTCCATATCAATGGAGCCAAATGTTAGCCCCTGTGGTCTTGAATAGCAAGAAGGATCATGGCCCTTTGGGGGAAAGAAATAGGCTCTTTGTAATTTTTACATTGTGTTGATACGAAATCAAATAATCATGGCGCAGATAAATTTAACAGTTAAGTGTCTCAACTGGAAATGTTTGCAGCAAGTGCAGATTCTTCAATGTGCATTAGCAGACAAATGCCCAGCTTCCTTGTAAGGTTGACCCCATCATTGCAAATGTCTTCTCTACATTTTGTTTGGTGGTTAGTTAGGTAAGATTTTTTCCTACTTCTCAAAGCAGTTAGTATATACGGGGCAACTCTGTTGATTAAATATTTTATTTGATTTTTTTCTAAAACTACAGAATTATTCAATGCTTTGAAGACCTGATGATGAACCTACTGGCCCAGCTAATTTCTAGATTTAGTTGTAAAATTAAGCACTCTAAGGAATGAATAGAGATATCATCGGACACAGAATTCTGTCTCTTTTGTTCCCCAGGAAATCAATCTTAGCCAAAAATGTGAAGTAGGCAGAATTTACCTCTGCACACAGCCACCTCTAAGCTCCCAAACTTATTGTTCCCTTTTCTCTCCTCCTCATAGCTTCTTCCTTGGAAGTACTTTCATTCTTCCAAAGTCCTCTTAGCTAACTCAACTAAGAATAATGCTGGAGTATATAGTCTCTCTTCTAGTACAATGTGATACTTTATTTTTAAAAATTATAATAATGCTTAAAACAAGCAATAAATATCTAATAGCAGCATCTCACACATTTATAACAAGACAATGGTGATAAAATTCCTTAGTAGGACCCTCCCAAGGATCTCTCTCCTCATACCAATAGGCAGCCATCTCCTCACTTACTCCCCTGAAATGCATACCTCCATTGGCTATCAGTTCACAATCCATTACCCAATTTGGGAGGTATAACAAGAGAGATTAGCGCCTGCTGTAAACAGAGCTTTCTGAAATCTTCTAAAAAATTAACAGATAGTAGAAATCTAACTCACCATTCCCTGCCAGAAGATACAGGGGGATCTGCGAGAAAATCTCCTCTGTTTCTTTCTCTCTCTCTCTCTCTCTCTCTCTCTCTCTCACACACACACACACACACACACACACACACACACACACACACACACAGACTTTATGAAAGAGTAATGGAAATAGAGAACACTGGTGTATAAAGGCAGCAAATGAGCAAATACATCCTTGTCTCTCTTCATTATCAAGAATAGTGCCTAAAGAATGGCTAGCCCATAGTAGTCACTCAATCAATACTTGTTAAATGACTGAAAAGTTGGCTAACTTTTTGTGTGTGTGTGAGGAATATCAACGCTGAGCCAACATCCAATGCTGATCCTCCTTTTTTTTTTTTTGCCAAGGAAGATTGGCCCTAAGCTAACATCTATGCTCATATTCCTCTACTTCATATGGGACGCCCTCATAGCATGGCATAACAAGCGGTGAGTGGTGTGCACCTGGGATCCGAACCTGTGAACCCTGGGCCGCCGAAGTGGAGTATGCACACCTAACTGCTTGAGCCACTGGGCCGGCCCCAAAAATTGACTAATTTATCAAGTATTTGGAAGCAGTCTGAAGACACACTTTTTTTTATTCCAGGTGCCTTGTGAGTTAAGGCCTAAAGAAATTCCTATTCAAAAAGTTTAAGTATCAGGATCTGATAATGATTTCTCCTGCACATTGCTTCAAGAGCCATGTCCATCCTTATTTGCCCATCTGAAAACAAAATTTTAAGTATAACCTTACCCAAGAGAAATGAAAACTTATGTCCACACAAAAACCTGTACGTAAATGTTTATAGTGTCTTTATTTGTATTCACCAAAAATGAGAAACAATCTAAATGTCTCTCACATACAGAATGGGTGAACTAATGGTGGTACATCCATACAATGGAACACTACTCAGCAACAAAAAGGAGCATATTATGAATACATGCCACAACATGGATGAACTCAAGAGCATTATGCTAAGTGAAAGAAACCAGAGTTAAAAGGCTGTATAATATATGATTCCATTTATATGACATTCTTGCCAAGACAAAACTATGAGGACAGCATTAGTTTTGCTAATTTGTGAGGACTTGTTAAAATATTGCTAATATTGTGAGGACTTCTGGATCTCCTAATATTCTAATCCACCAGGATTGCACCTTCTACATGCCAAAAGCATTATAAGGAGACATTACTTAGTGTATGCAAAGAACTTGGAAGATGAAAAGCACCAGATGAGTTCTAGAGAGCCATCGTTAACGCTCAGACTGGACTGAAGGTGAAAGCATTTTCAAAGCCAGTACCTGGGCAGGTTTTCCATCACTCTGTGTCGATTTTTCAACTGGCTCCTACACAGCCATGACACAGATTTGCATCTTTGTACTGAAGCATGGACCACTTGAAAGAAGAAAGGCACTGGGCAAATGCTATAAAAACAGTGGTAAGGTGGCAGCATGGCCGACCAGACATTTCAAAGCCAAGAACAAAGGTATGAAAGTAAATCCTTAGAAGTAAATAGAGCAAAGCATATTACTGATTACAGAACATCTCACCTCATAGAACAGATGTGTGTTCCAAAGTGCGCTGCATACAAAGAATTATTTTACTAAACGTTTATTTTGAAGAAATAAAGAAGCTCTTCAGAAGTAATCACATCTGAAAGGATGTGACGGGTAAGTTCAGAATTTTATAGCTTAAATTTTCTTACAAAAGGCCGAGGTCTTCATTGGCTAGGTCTGCAGTTAGGGATGGATGCACCAAGACTTCAGCATTCATGTCTCCTCCTTCATAATAACACAGTGAGCACAGCTAACTGCAGTCTGCAGATCATCCACGCCACATCGTCCTCCCAAATGGCTGCACCTATTGTTTTGATTTTTATCTCTCTTTATTTCCCCTGCCTCTTCTCTGGTTGAAGTACAAAGTAATAGCAAAGACCTGGCCAAAAGCCAACAAGTCTGAGCAAGGAGGAGGAGGAAGGAGAGGTTTGGCTAAGCATCCAGCGAGCTATCCTGGCCTTGAGTCATTAGGAGACTTTCCACTGCAAGAGCGCTACAAATCGACCTGCAGGTATACTTGCTTAATTGAAAAAGCAGAATATAGGAACAGCCCTCATTTTTTTACCTAAATGTTGAATAAAATCATTGAATGAATGGGCACCTACGCAATTCTGACAGGCAACATGGTTTAGCGGAAAATTTCACTGGAGCAAGTATTATGAGGTCTGAATTCTGGTCCCAGTGCTGCCATAAAATAGCTGGTGGACATTGCAAGGCATGTGGTCTCTCTGGACCTCAGTTTCTTCATCTGTGAAATTAGAGTGTTTCATGACATAATCTCTAAGATCCCTGTGGTTTCTAACGTTCAGATTCTGTTGTTCCTCTTTAAGCTAAAACAGCTATTTGTGCACCTAGAAATAATTCCAAGATTTGTCTCTCTCCTTTCCCCAATTTTTGGATCAAGCTAACAGGAAACAGTACCATTAGTGATACTGCAATGAGTGATACACTCATTCTTATACTGAGTGGGAATCTCATATTGAGCCTTAACTATGCCCATTATTCAAAGACATGCCTAGGCACACATTCAGAAATAATGCAATGACAAAAAAAAAAAAAATTATGTGCATGAAGGCTGAGGAGACTCCTGCTAAAAGGTTATTCCACAGAGAGGAGAGAACCATGCAAACAAAACTGGCCCAATTAAAGCCTTAGTTTTAGAGGAGTGAGTGATTCTGAGAGCATTGTTGTCTGGTCTTGAATTTGCCTACCAGCCTAGCCCCACTAAGACTCTTAATCAACCTACGGAATGTAACACCTAAAGTAGAGAGCAGCATTCTTTAGCTTTGTGTAGTTTAAGCCCCTTGAGAACACATGTCGATCTGCAGAGGAGGAAAAATGGCAGTATTTCCTGGCTGACATGAGTGCCTGGAAGCCATAACCATGTAGCCAATGGCAGAACCCAGTCCCAGCCTTGCTCAACCAGAGAGGCAGGGACCCCAGCCGGCAAGATGTGGTAACAGACTGAAGCTGGGTGAAAGTCCCAAATTCCTCAACTCCAAGAGAAGGCACACGGATGGGAGTTTTTGTGAGTAGATATGAAATGTCCCTAGGAACTTCCAGTTATAAAGGTGGGGGGAGGGATGGGAAGTAATTGGTCCAGAGGGCTAAAAATGAAGTGGGAGTGTGACCCAACAAAATTCAGGTTTAGTTGTGATTTTTTAATTCACAACATTGCCATTATACTATTATTTTCACAAAGGAAATCACAGGAAAGGAGCTATAATTATTAATCAAATTCCCTGTGTGAGTATTGGAAAGGAGATATACTTTATGTACGTCAATACTGAAAGAAAATCACAGAATATCTTCCCTACTTCTCAGCTGAGGAGATAACAGTTAATGGGAGGGATCCCCTTGTCTCTCCTTAGAACCAGGAGACCCTTTTCAGATTCCCTCTGCCTTTCCCCCCAACCCTTAATTCCCTAGTTTTGCCTCTGTCCATCTGTATCATCAGATGTTACAATATTACCTTGAAAATGTTTTTCTCATGTGTATAGTGAAAATAGTCATCTTATTCAATTAGGCATTTTGGGTATTGAGGATTTTGGATAAACTTAGTACCTAACTTCAAAAGTACTTTGTCATAATTTATATTTTAGGTAAACATATCAAGAATAAATTTGATGACTGAAAAATATAATTGCATATCTACTTATTATGATAACAGAGTAAAGAGTCACAGAAAATCCACTGCGTTTGTTTAGAAGGAAAATTAAATAGTGGAATTAGGGTTACCTTCCATATAGTTGGCATTACGTTATATTTTAGAACTATACTGTCTCTCTCTCTCTCTCTCCCCTCCATCTCATCCCTCCATTTCCCTATTCCACATCTTTCTCTAGGAAAATCTTTCCATAATATCACCTGACATTTTGTAGGGGTTCTAGGTCTTATCCATATTAAAGATGAATCCCATAGATTTTGAGGCATCTAAGTGGTCCAGACCACCTCTGTCATCCTTCCATTAAGGTCAGCTGGTTGCAGGACCCCCTCCACCTGTACTCAGGAGCTGGAGTAAAAGGGCAGCTCCAATGTTCCCACTCCTATGAAATCTTCTGTGATCCCCTAGCCAGAGGTTACCAGTCCCTTCTCTCTTTCATTCCATTTTTATTTTTTTCATTCAATCTTTTTTCCAACAAATAATTTTTAAGTCCAACTATTCATGAAATGAGATGCAAGGCGCCTTGTGATTTTCTTGTAAATTCTATCATGTTCTACTTTATTATCTTAGCTGTCCTTTATTGAGGCACCACTATGTGCCAGGAACTGGACTGGGTATTTCACATGTATCAGTTCATCTAATCTTCACAGCCAATCTATGACATCTGGGTGCTTTTCCACATTTGACAGATAAGGAAACAGGCTCAGAAGGATTAAGCGGCACCGTGGGAGGTAGAAGAGATGTGTCTTTCTTACTACAATGCCCGTTATTTTTCTAGAACATAAAATAGACAACATCAGTGCTACTCTGATTGAAGCAGGGTTGAGGGATCCAGCTCACTATCCTCCACACCTTGAGGAGCTCTGTAGATCTTCAGGGTTCCCCAATTTGCAAACCACTGCACTACTACACTCCTTTACTCCCTGCATAATTTAAATCTCCTCAAAGACGAGAACAGTATCTTATTAATTACACTAACTTCCATAGCAACTTGCTCTGTGCCATGACCATGGAGGGTCCTCGGTAGGGATAAGCTAAATTATACAGCTCTCCATCGTAGAGAACATTATGACAGAAAACGACTGCCATCCTTTGTGAATTTCCACAGCCATCAGGTTTGATCATTGTTTTCCATGAGGATGAGCAAATTCCCTTTATGGTAAGACTTTAGGGCATAGTTTCTAGGAATAGGACTTCACAGCATCAGAGATTTCCAGAAGGCAAGTCTCTTTGGCCTTTTTGTAATACTTCTAATAAGTACAGTTTAAAAAGAGCTAGAGAAGGGTGAAATAATTACTTTTTTCAAATTAGTTGCTCTTCTGTAATTATCAAGTAGGCCAGTGGAGCACATGACTGAATCCTATTAGGGAAGGGCAAGCTGGCATAAGAAAAAGAGCCATCAGGACAAGAGACATAATGAAAGTTTTACTCTAGTGGCTTCTTGAGATTGGGAGAATGGTCTGAGGGAAGCTGTAGGGCAGACATCTGGCTTCCTGCAGCACAGTAGACAATTTCAGAGACTCAAATCTCCCTGGAGAACCCACCAGGACAGTGTTGCCCAAACTGTGTTCCAAGGAACCCTGGAATCCCCAAAATGGGAATAAACATGAATACAAAAAGATTCTATGGACAAATAGGTTTGGGAAATATTGCCTCCTACTTCTCTTAGACATTCTCAATGCATTTGGAAAACCAAAAGTCCCAAGACTTGACCACATTTACCGAACTTACTTAGCCATGGAAACCTTTTCAAGGAATACCAATTACCATCTTACAGAACACTAGCTCTCATTGGACTCATTTTTGCTGCTCAAAATGTTACTCTTTAGTTATTGCTCCCCTTTACTCATCGGTCTTGGTCTAGGAACAAGGAAACAGGCTCAGGCCTGCTTGAAGTTTGATGATAGACCAGAGTAGTCTAGGACAGGGGTTGGTAAACTACAGCCAGCAGGCCAAGCTGAGGGGCCACTTCATGTCATTATAAATAAAGTTTTATTGGAACACAGCCACGCCCATTCGTTTACATCCTGTCTATGTCTGCTTTCAGGCTACAATGCAAAGTTGACTAGTTGAGACTGAGATCATGTGACCTGCAAAGTCTAAAATATTTACTATCTGACCCTTAACAGAAAACGTTTGCCCAGTCTTGGTTGAGGACATCTCATTCCTACTTAAACCACGTTGCACAAAAAATTGAATTTTAAAAACCATTATATCAACATTTTCTATCTTCTCTCTCTCTTAACACCAAACCCTTGTGCATATATATTTCCTTCAATGCCTTGCCATATTTCCAATGTGAGACCCAATTCCCAAGAATTGTAAATATAATCCTGGCTCTTACAACGCATGAATTTAGCCTGAATGGATAAAACAATTCATGCTGTCTTCTGTCTTCTCCTACATCTACTTTTGTCCAGATTTTTATTCCCTTCATTATAGTTCCTACTCTTACCTTCTCAGGCTTTTCAATTCAAAGGAATATTCTAAAAGAAACTAGTAATCCCCACTAGTCCTGACACAAATAACACCCTCTGCAGTGCCCTCTACAAGCAGGAAACACAAAGTCCAGGGTCTTTCTCTCCATTGAGAGGGTGGCAGGTTCATGTCACCAGCTGTGCTAGCACTCTTTGCCAATTTCAGTCGATCCTCTATTTAAATGTGCTAACTGTGGCAACATTCTAGCAACATAAATAAAAGTTGAATCCCAACAAAATTGTTTCAGTGAAATCCCTTGGGAGCATCTTTCTGTAGAAGAGAGTCCCAAGACTGTTCCTTTAAGGAAACTCATGTCTTGTGCACTTTCCTCCTTCCAATATTCAAAATTAAGCCCCTCCAAATGGCTTACTCACTGAAGTTTATAACCTCAGCCTACACAAGTCCAGTGCAAAAAGATCTACAGCCTGCAGGCAGAGCGAGGAAGCTCTTTAAAGATGAATCATTTTCATAAATGAGTGCAGAGGGAGGTCAGGCCAGGGGACAAGGAAGGTTACATGTGTGCCTGAGATAAGGCCCCATCCATCCTCCTCTTACTGTCAGGTCTTGATGGGTGAACATTGCCTTGAGCTCTCATAAAACATGTTGTTTGCAGAAAACTTGCAGGTGGTTCATAAAAAAGTCCAAACTGTTACCATGAAATTTATCTCCCACTGCGGGATCTGTTTATAATAGAAACGAAGGATCTCAAATAGAAATTAAGTATCTCAGACTGACTTATATTGGCTGGGAGGATTGAAAAATTCAACCTGCTTCCCAATCGTTGCACTAAAAATGTCAAAGTCTTTGTATTGATGACATCTTGACAAGATACAAGTATGCTCAAAAGAAAAATAATGTCCGTTGTGCACAGTCCTTTATCCCCGGGATAAGAATAGAGGAGGTGAGATTTTATTAGGAGAATTTAATCAGACGACTGAACTCTTCATCACATTTTATTTCTGAAGAGTGTCAAGGATCTGTTATTTACAATTTTCCCCTCCGTATGGTCAAAGTGAAAAGGGCATCTCAATTTTTTTAAGTTGTTAGGAGATGTTTATTGTCTTGAAGCCAAAAAGAGATTGGAGGCAACGGTAATATTGGCCATAATTTGTTATCCTCCTATAGAAATTGAAGGGAAATGCGGAGACACTTCGTGTAGATAATTCAGACCCTAAAACCTCTGGTACTCAATAAAAAGATAAGCGAGGGAGAAGCGCTAAATTTCACGTGTGTTTGTTTTTCCAGCGTTGTGTTTATAATTGGCTCAGTTTATCACATCACGTGCACATATACCTGTATGGTGGTTTTAAGTTGCTGGAAATAGTGGTGGTCATAAATTTCAAGCAAATTGATGAAATTAGCACACCTACATGGCAGAATATTGTGCTTTCGTGAGAACAGCTTACAGAATCCAAGCATGTTATAGCTGGCGGGGATCTTAGGTAGTATGCAGCAGAAGATTTCAGCCCCTGAGCACAGACATGGAAGGCAAACATCTGCAAACATAAGAAGGACTCACGTGCTCCCTCTACCTTAACTGTAACTGTGGTCCAGGTCTCCATCCTACCGCACACATATCCCAACCTCTCCTCCATTCCTTCACCTGGAGTGGAGGTGTTGGGTCAGAGTATAAAGTGGGCTGAGAAGCACTGTATCTAACCCAACACCTTTATTTGATATGTGAGTGTCATGAGACCTGGCTTTAAGCAATAGCGAGAAACCAGAGATGTTTCAATTCAGTCCCTTCTCTGTCCTCTTGTTTCTCCTTTCACCTGCCTTCAACCCCACACTCTGGCCATCCAAGCCACACTGAACCACTATGGCCTCCTCTCACAAGAACAACTGTGTTCTCTACCCGCATAGTACCCTACTTTCCTAATTTCGTATAAAATTAACATTCTCCATGCCCTGTTTTCATCTCTCACTGCTGAGGAAACACGGCTAAGATCTTAACAGTTCTAGGACTTAAGGTTTCCCACTTGGTAATAATAACAAGTTGAAAAGGGAATAGGTCATTCTGGTTAAATGTGTCACCCCAAAAGAGTGGATTTATAACTTTGGAGTTTCGGGCATTGTGGCAACCAAGAGAGGAGTATGTTTGAAAATAGGGAGCTTCTCAGCACTTGAAGTGATCACCTAAATTTTTTTTTACACATTTTTTTTGCCAGTTCTTGTCTTATATTTCAATAATGAAGGTAAGTAGGAACCTGTTGTTTGGGATGTTGGGTTATAGGAATCTAGCAAGTGTCATGCCCCCCAAAGGTATTGAATCAATATTCTCCAAAGCAGATAACTTGGGAATGAGTAATATGCTGGGAGACAGCATTGTCTACACCATTGAATGATTGATATCTGCAATTTTAAAATCATGTAATAGATTTTGACTTCGTCTGCCCTCCAGTCTTCTCTACTGCTTCTAGCAGGATTCTATCCAAGATGACGCAAATGAGTTACAATCCTCATCCTAAAGGCCTCGGTGAAAAGATTCCTCTTCAATCTCTCTCTCATTTCAGTGTTTAATGTCGCTTACTGTCATGGAATGTTTTGCAGTCTAAGCCCCTTCTGTGACAAGGCATGAGAAAAGGCCTACACTGAGTCCTTTTGTGAACAAATATAGTTTGAGCACTTACAACATGCAAATAAAATGTTTCACATAGCGTAAAGTCAAGCAAGAAAAAAGAGGCAAATTTAAATTTTTTTAAAAGTCCTGGTAGGTAATAATAATAATATAGTTAGAACTTATATAACACTTACCAACATAACAAAAAGTACTATGATAAGGATTTAGTTAAAAATAACTAATTTACTTCTACAACAACACTACGAGTGTTGTTTCTCGTTTTTCAGGTAAGAAAATTGAGGCTTAGGTTAAGTTACTTGCTCAAGGTCATCCGTCTAGAAAGTGGCAGAGCTGGGAATTTATCAAATGAAATTCTATGTTTTCCAAAATATTTTCAGTATTTCCCACTTCCATGACCTCAAGGCACCCGTTAATAAACTTTATCTAAAAGAAAAATAAATCTACTGTGCATTTCAATGTGCCAAGCAAATGTATCCATTTGTTATCAAGCCATCTTGGTCTTAGCTCAACTTCTAAAATGATAGTTCTCAAAAGATAAGGTTTTGAAAGAGACTAAACTGGACTATAATACCACTATACCAATCCTCTAGATGTTTTGCCAATTGAAACTTAGTGTTGAATTGCTGATACAGTAATCTGCATTGATCCAAAAGGAAACCATCAAAAAAATCTTAGAAGACCCTATTCTTCCCTGCCCAACCTAATGGGCCATGAGTTATATCCCTTCCCATAGTCACAAGTAGGCACCAGATAAAATATCCTTTAACTTTTCAGTTCATTTAGAATTGTTTTGATAAAATTGATTTAAATGACTCATTGCCCTAATTTATTCATCCATTCTCCAAGCTTTTATTGAACACCTATGATTAAGTGCAAAGTATATCAGAAAATAGAAAGATGAGCCCAATGCCAACTCTGTCTTCAAACCGTCTTATTGTCAATGAAGGAGGTAAGATATAAACATAAATAAAAATACATAAAGTAAAAATGGAAGAACCCACGAGAAAATAAAACCCCCAACTTGGAGGTGATCAAATTCGGTTTTGTGGTAAAGAGATCCTTTGAGTTAAAACTTGAAAGAGGGAAAAAAAGAATGCACATTATATCAAAGTCTAGCAAAGCAAAGAGAATGTTTGATGTATAAGGAGAACAAAAATCTTTTTTATTTAGCAAAAAATGTAGGCGTTAGAGGATCTTGTGATCGTCGTACAAAGGGGTTTGAATTTTATTGTCCTAGAAGGAGGAATTCATTAAGGGTTTTTGAACAGGCAGAGGGCAGACATTAAAGTTTTGCTTTAGTACTATCGGTCCATCCCAAGCCAGCTCTCAACACTTCCTGGAACAAAGAATATGCTCAATACGTGTTTGATGACTTGTTGGGTGAGCACAGGAGACCGGGAAGAGAGACTATTAGAGTAGTCAAGGGATATTTTATTAAAGCCTAAACTAGGAAGCAGAAATACAGCAGGAAGAACAAATGAGAAAGATTTTATAGAAATGCAGTTGATATAATTAAACGTCAGATATCAGGTGACAGAGAGAGATAAGAAAGAATCAAATATGAATCCACCATTACAGGTAGGATAGTAGCAACATTATCCAATAGTACAAAATATTAGAAATATAATTTTTAGTTACCCAAAGCATATCACTCTTGTAAATATTGGTCTGAACCTTTTTATCCCACAACTTACACAAACATTCTATCTGCAACAAAACCTCTTATGATACAAGGAGACATAATAAAGGCAAACAGGACAGTACATGTATTGCCAAAAACATTTACAGATCAGTATTAAAACTCTATGATAAGAAAAGACAACAATTTGGGGTATGAGGAAGAAAAAACTTGCAGAATGATTGGCTCATTCTTCAGAAGAATCACATTGCTCTAGCAAGTTGCAATCATTCTCTTGGAGAAAACAAAAAAAAGTTAAAAAAGATAAAAACATTGAAAGGAAATTGGGTAATTAGACTTAATTCTAGCCTAAGAATCATATATCTGAGGAGAAACATGGGAAATATAATTTTGATTAAGCTAATCCAACCAAGATGGACTAAGGGCAACCAGAGTTCCCTTCCACCTAAAACAACCAAAGCATGAACAAAAATATATGAAAGAATGGTCTGTGAGAAAATATATATCAGACAGTGAAGGACAGTGATCCATGGAAGATGAGACGCAAACAAACTGAGACTTCAAATAGCCCAAGCTACATCCTCGAGAGTGTTTCCAGGCCACAGTGCAGGGGGATAACTCAGGTGGAGCTTGGCCTATTGCATGAGACCAAAGCATCCTGTTCTAATTAGGGACAAAGTAGCAGGGAAAAGAGAGCTGTTCAGAGAGAAAAGGCCAGATATCTGTAGGGAACCATCCTCTAGTATTCAACTTAGTATTGATCAGTTCATGCATGTGAGGAAAGCACCCAAAGCCAGGAAAAGAACCATCCAAAAGGACGGAGAGGTAACAGTGCCTGGCACTGCTGGGAATAGTTCCCAAATGCCAGATTGGAAAGCCTCAAGATTTACAGGACATTGGGTATAGAACATAAATGGGTCTTTCCTCAGGAGTAGGGGAAAATTAGCCCTAGAATGAGCCACCTAACAAATCTTAACAGCAAGACCAATAGGATCAAACTGTTTCTAAGTAACTCAACTGCATCTCAGAGCAAAGTTCAAGAACACTTAAAGGAATAAAAAAATATTCAGTACCCAATAATGTAAATTTTACAATGTCTGGCATCTAACCAAAATTACCAGGCAAGCAAAGAAAACAGAAAATATGATCCACAATGAAGAGAAAAATCCATCAATCAAAGTATCCAGAACAGACACAGATATCAGAATTAGCAGACAAGGGCATTAAAGCCATTATTGTAAATATATTCCATTTATTCAAAAAGTTAAGTAAAAGATGGAAGATATAAAAAGACCCAAGTCCAACTTCTAGAGACGAAAACATCAATGTGTGAAATGAAAAACTCACTGGGCAGGATTAGTGGCAGATTAGATACAACAGGAGACAAAATTAATAAACTTGAATACATAGCAATAGAGACTATCTAAAATGAAACAGAGAGAAGAGATTTAAAAAAAAAAAAAAGACTAGCACATCACTGAGCTGTAAGAAAATTTCAAATAGCCAAATATACATGCAATTGGAGTCTCCAAAGGAGAGGAGAGGGGAAGAAAATTATTTGAAGAAATAACGACTGCAATTATTGAAAATTTGATGAAAACTGTAAACCCGTAGATCCAGGAAGTTTAAGAAGTCCAAAACACTAGAAACATGAAGAAAATTACACCACGGCACATTTTAACCAAATTGTTCAAAACCAGTAATACAGAGAAAATCCTAAAAGCAGTCAGAAGGAAAAGATAAATTCCATATCTTAATATATTAAGAAAGATCAAAGATGATGACAGCAGATTTCTGTTCAGAAGCAATCCAGTGAGGAGAGAGAAGAGCAGATCTTTGAAGAAATATAGACAAATCCATATAAAGACAATCATGTATTGTTAATAACATTCATTCAGCAAAAACAAAAAAACTAAATCTTTTAAATACAACATATTGTGTTGGATGCTAAGGAGACTGTGAAAACCTTAGACTCCTCAGTTGTATAGCAAAAGGTTTGTACATAAATAATCTCCATGTATTCTTCCAATTCTAACTTTTATGATTTTATTTTTTTGAGTGGTCTACAAACTCATGTTAAAATAATAATAATAACCTCTACAATTTGGCATGACCTAGGTGCCCAGGATACAAAATAGAAAGTATCAGATTCCTGAACTCGAGAACACCAAAAAATGTACCGCAAATCATTTTTGGATCTAGGCGTCCATAAGCAAATAACAATGAACACTACAAGGCCATGTGGTAAGTACTCTAACAGAGGCGTGTTTAAAGACCTGACTATGCCTGAGGAGAGGAAACGATACAGAGGAAGTGACACCTGAGCTGAGTGTTGAAGTTGAGGAGATCCCTCCACACTGAAAAGCATCCTGGCAGGGATGGAGTACGGCATGTGCATAGATGTGCCAAAGAATGCTCAAATGCAAGTGTCAAGAGTGCAAGTGCATCTTGGAGATTGGTGTACGAGGAAGCTTGATTTTCCAACAGGGTCACCTGTTCAATCACGAAGGGATTTCCAGGTCATGTAGAGAGACGGGTTTCCAATCTGTATGTAGTAAGGACCACTGAAAGGACTTACTTTTAGTACAAAAAGAATTTGTGCTTTTATATAAAAATATTAAGGATAACGCAATAGCTCCCCCTCACTCATCTACCCAAACTTCTTCCTCTTAGGACATGATTTTAAGTAGAGGAGTTATAAGTGAAGGATCATATTAGCATTTTAAACATATCACTAAGGTAGTGATATGTGTAATGGATGGAAGATAGGAAATAAAGAATATCATCTGCAATATTACAGAAGAGAAATAATCCCTGAAACTAAAGCAATGGCAATGGAGGTAGAAAGAGGATCCAAATTCAAGAGATACTTAGAATTGTAAAGTTGAGAGAATCCCTGACTGCAACAGGATTACAATCATTTAGGGGATATAAGGCCTATCTGAGATAACTTGTTTTGGGGGAGGAAATCAAAGAAGATTTTTTCATATCAGAAATGTCATTCAAGAGCCAGCCCTGATGGTCTAGTGGTTCAAGTTCAGCTCTGTCACCACTTCGGCAGCCTAGGTTCATTTCCCACTCATGGAACCACACCACCTGTCTGTCAGTTGCCATGCTGTGGCAGCAGCTCACATAGAAAAACTAGAAGAACTTTACAACTAGGATGCGCAACCATGCACTGGGGCTTTGGAGAGAAAAAAAAAAAAGAAATGTCATTCAAGACGGCTCAAATGCTGAGATGGGGGAAAGAGTATTTTATTTGGAAGGACTAACATGAGAAATGGTACAGAACAAAGAAGGTGCCACATGATATCTCAAAAGCAGCAATCACTCTAGTGGGACTTAAATAAAGGGTCCTGATCGGGGCATGATGAGAAAGCTGGGAAGGTAAATAGAAGAAAACCCACAACAGGCTCCAAACAGCCAGCTCAAGCTTTAGGAAATCATCAGTGGTGTCTGAACAGGAGATAGGATGTGTGATTTAGGATAGATTAGAAAGGAGGAGTCCAGTTGATGGTTAACAAAGAACTGAACTGGCATGGAACAGACAGATGCAACAGACATCACAAAAGCTACGTTAGGGAAAAAAAATGTTGCAGGATTTCTGGAAAGCCAGAAAGCCTCAGGCTCTAACTCCTTAGGCCTTTCTCGAGTTTCCTCTTGTTATCCATGAACTCCAGACTGGATTCAGTAATCTGGGCCTACTCATTCCAGCATGTCCCATAAAGATATAAAAGGAGATACACAAGTTCACAAATACACATATGCATAGATGTAAAGATACACAGATAGACTGATACCAAAATCGACTCAGAGATCCAGGTACAATGTATAACTGGAAGGATATCTGTTTGTTATTCCAGAACTCAAATGTGTATTACAAGGAGGGAGAAAATGTTCCAAACTTTGTCTCCAGACATTTCTAAAAAATTGGGTGATAGGTCAGAGACTGAGTGGGATGAACAAGAGTTCTAATTTTCCAAACCAGTTGTATCTCTCCACTACATAGCATTACCAGTATAACAGGCTTGCCTGTTGATTGAACATGAAGGCACACCTACTCTTTCCCAAATGCCCCGAGTCCATTTAGGTTCACACAGAAATCCGGTTTTAAGCTCTCTTCCTAAATACGCACCAACTGCTCGATGAGTGACAATACATTGTTGAGTCAGCCATGCTAGGGCTTCACACCTAGGTGAAGCTGCAGGTGTTTCAAAACCTCAGGCTCAGGACACTACACTACCCCTAAGGCTTTTATGAGAGTTATAATCCCCAGCTGTACACAAGCACCAACCATCCGATGGGTTACCATAGTGGTGAAGGCAGTTCACATATTTCATAAATGCTGATCACACTTAAAGTCATCAGGTTCTTTGTTATGCAATGACTCTTGAATTACTAGGTAGCTTAGTTGGGTTTATTAGTTAATGCTATAGGATAACATAGTAATAACAATTACTTCTATCACATTCCAAAGGAAGAAGCATAAGGATCCTATACTGTGGTTTAGACGGCAGTGCAATTACAGCTCTACCCTATAATTTGTATGGTTTATCTATCTCTATAAACACGCCACTGGATGGTAACAAAGGAGATGCATTGAGAAACCTGGGAGCCATGCGCAACATCGAAGGGATTTACCCATAAAAATCCGAACTTTTGCTGGAAACACAAAGTTAAGATCTTATCCACGGCAATTTTAACTAGAGGGATAAAAGGATTTAAAAGGAAGAGGATTAACACAACAGGTAATGAGAGCTCATCTGAGAATAAAATTCTTTGTTCTTCCCAAATGATTTTGAATTGAGTGAACAGCATCTTGTTTAAGGTTTCCGACACAGGAAGGTGGGGAAATGCCGTGTGTTCTGGTGGTCCCTGGCCCATTGTATCCAGCTATCTGCCAAAATAACTCTACAGCCCCTGATCTGTTGTCCTCACACAATAATAAAAGAGCTTGATGATAGAGTCACAACCTGGGTTTGAATTTTGCCTGTTTGCCCGCTATATGATTTTAGATAAATTATTTGCCCCATTAGCCTCAGGTTTCTCATCTGTAAATTGGGACTAATAACTAACTTTGATTATTATTGAGATAACATGTAAAAATGTTTTGCAAAGTCTAAATATTGAAAGAAAAAAAATCATTCCACCATATATTTGTTCCCTGATACACTATGATCGTGGGACTGCAACATATATAAGAAACACTAAAATGTTTTTAATTAGAAGTTTATGAAATGAAAACTATTATGTATTACTTTCTAAACAATCATACTTTAAAATTTTGGTATCATCCTTGCTATAGGAGTGCCGTTTCAGCTAGATATTAATGCAAATGCTGCTTAGCAAGACGATACGAAGAAATAGTTGCAGAGCTAAGTACAAAAATATTATGTAGTCAACCATGGTTGCTGTCTAAATGATGAAAGAAAATATGTCTGAACTGAAATAAAAACATCTCTAGCATTGTGTTCTAGAATAGCCTTTCAGGTCCCAGGAGAGGAGGTTAAATGGGACTCTCTCACTAGTCTTAAAATATTTGTCTATCACATTGGAATATTTGTAATAATGTGTGGAATATTAGTGTCATCTCCTGTTATACTGAAACAAAACTAGCTAGGTCTTGTTGTCCGTTTTCCCCAAATATCTGACCAAAAAAGATGTTTTAAGTTTACTAAAGGGGATGGGGAATGAAAACTGATAGTAAAGTGAATAATAAGATATCCAGGGTTAGGACTCTCTAGAAATGTTCTTAGAGCTTCGGAAATGGTAACCATGTCTGCTCAAACCTGAGACCAAACTTAACCTCTCCCACTCCGAAGCCAGTTTGGATGAAAACCAGCTCCACTTTAGGCTTAACTAAATAAGAACTTGTATTGTCATCTCCAGACCTGTTTAAGCCCTTTTAATAGATCATTTAGTGTCGTGAATAGTACAAACAAAAGCTTCAACGACATCTAATCAGAACATTTTCTTTTCTCTTCCCTTGAGACCATTATTCCATAGAGGTCCACATTTCCCAGCCTGTCAGTCATTGCAACTACAAGCTGCCCAAGTGCATTTGAAAGCCATCGAGTAGTTAATTTGCCAAGATAGAGTTAAAAGACATGAGATGGCTATGGTTGTGGTCTGTCTGGCTCCTACCACGCAAAGCGGAGTTCTGAAGCACATAGGGAATTTCTTTTGCTGATGGTGGGCTATTGTTTAAACACAGATTGCCTCTTTTTTCTATCATTCACTTTTTCTCCCTCCCCATACACGGCTACCACCAGTCACAGACTTCATTCATAGACCATCAGCTGAAGGTTACATGCGCAACACGTTGACAAAATGAGCCATTCACAGATCAGAGCTGGAGGAGAAAAAATAACACTTAGAGATGTTAACTAAGGCCTGAGTGAGTTTTTCTTATCTGCTCAGAAGACTTACGTGCTTTTTATGCCAATGAACTCTGGCATATGCAACAGAAAATGAAGTAATTCGTGTTAAAGTAATTTCAAAATGCAAACAAAGGACTAGGCACATGCCAGGTGTTTGAGAAATATAGGGTCTATCTCATGGGGACTAAAGAGATCTTGGACAATTTTCCCCAGTCTTCTTTGCACAGAGAAAGTACATGGCGATTTGCCGTCCAGGGAAGGAACACAGATTTTAGAATCAGACCTAGGTATGAATTCTGAGTTGATCTCTTATTGGTGATTGTGGACAACTTAACTAATTTCTCTGGGCCTCAATTCCTTATTTGAGTAAAGGGGATAACATTACTTATCTCAAAGGGTTGTTGGGAGTAATGATGACTAATTTACATAAAATGCTTAATCTCTGGCACATAGTGAACTACCAATAAATAGTAGCTATTATTACTATTATTTTATTATTATTATTTCTTTCAATTCTGTGAAGATCAGAAGAAGAGGTTATTTTTCTCATATACTATAACACAGAAAGAGTAATAATAATATTAAACACGTATATAATATTAACTATGTGCCAAGCATAGTTAATGCATCATTCTATAAAGAAATTGAGGCATAGAGAGATAAAGTAATTTGTCTGAGGTCACACAGCTAAAAAGTGGTGATGCTGGCTTTGAACCTCAGCAGTCTGGCGGCAGAGTCTATGCTGCTAACCATTACACTCCAAATTAAATATGTTCTGTATAAGCAGGTATCTGTTATACATGTGGTGCTTATGGTTGTAAAAAGCAGAAGCACACCTAAAGGAACTTGAATACAAAGAGTTTACTGGAAGCTTCACAGAGACTCTTGAGGCCGTGAAACTCAGGTTCCCAGTCAGGACCCAAGGGAGCTAGAATCAGAGGGTAGTTCTGAGTTCAAGGCACTACTAGGGGCCTCAGGAAAAGGAGTTGTACACATGCTGTACAACTTCTCCTGTTTCCCTCTTCAAGTGGAAGTCCCTACTCACTCCACTCAACATTTCAATTCTATTCCCCCACAGTTCCATTTCTTCATAATCCAACAGGATATTCCAAGGAAAGGAATCATCATGATGCAGTTTAAGGGATGGTGTCCATCTTTGAACCAGTAGGGTCTGACTGAAGAGTCAGGGTCCACACTGCAAACATGGCTGCCAATATTCACTGTTAGTAGAAGCTTTAGAGAAAGGAACTATCTATAGGCACTTCGCAATAGATCTTTCCCATCCTTACCTTGCTGTCCTCTTATTCCTACCTATTATGGGATGCTGAGGAACATAGAGGTTGAACTCAATCTTTGGAATCAAGATAAATTCTTGATTTATCTTAAAAATATCTTAAAAAATAAATTCTGTCTCTGCCATCACCGACCATGTGAAATTGGACAAGTTATCAAATCTCTCTAGGATGGTCTCCACAGGTGTAAAATGGGGATGATAACAATGACTGCCTCATAGGTTTACTTTGATTATTAAGTGACATAATATATATAAAATACTTTGGCATATATCTTGGCACAAAGTAAGTGTTTGGTAAATGTAACCTATATTTTTATCACCGTTCTCAGTTCAAAAGCCTTCATAAAGATACTTCAGCCTTTTGAGTTTTGAGGTTTCTAAGTTCCTTTGCCCTCTTTCCTCTGAAATCTTTGCTTTTGCTTTAATAGTCAAATAGTCAAGACACCCAAGGAATCAGAAAGGGCCAAGATTAGATACAAGACTAGGCAGAGGAAGGCAGTAAGCAGATAAGTGTGTGTGATAGATACTGCTGATTGCTTATTGCCACCTATCTGGTCTTTTTACCTTTGTAACAGAATCTCAATTTTATTTGTGTTGACACAGCACACAGCTAGCTTATTACATTCCAGCCTCCCTTGCAGCTAGATATGTCTTGTGAGTAAAGTCTGATGAGATGTAAGACAGAGTTTTGTGGGTTCCCAGAAAAACATTGTGAAAGCTTTTATTTTCTGAAAGAGAAATAACCTCTATCTTGCTTAAGCCTCTGTTGTTTTAGGTTATTTGTATTAGAATATAATCCTAATTTATACAATGAATCTGGAAGTCTTCAACTAATGTCTAATAATTAAAATGTTAGAGATAGATGCATAAATCAGAAGAGAATGGGTAAGCAGAAAGAAGGTAAAAGAAGTAAAGACAGACAGGATCCCTACAAAATGGAAATCATCTTCCTCAAAAGAAAACCACATACTATAGCAGAGTTTTAGTTAGTTTGTCTAGTGTGATTCATCTAAAGAGAAATTATCATGATCTGGATGCGACAACAAAAACACACTTAGATACCCAGATCCCTACCTGGTCCACTAAACTGCTGAATACAGTGAGTAAATGATGTGAACTTTCTCTATCTTGAGTCCTCTTTTTTAAATGAACATCATAAGCCTTACCTTACCAAGATAATCTGAGAGTTATTTAAGACATCACCAAAAATATTTTACTAACATCCTCACACACTTTCTTGCATCCCTCGTCAACCAATCCTTTTTAGCCAAAACTATCACCTCTCGTGTCCTGACTCTGAAGTAAAACATAGAGTTCAACCACTGACACAAATTCTCATAAAAAAAGCAAGCAAATAACTCAAAAACTCCAAAATGTCTGTAAGGGCCAGCTTGCCATATCTTGCGATCTGTGCTTATTCGGATGGAAGAAAGTTGTGGCTATAAAATCCTTACTCAACTCCAAAATTATTTAGCTTCTTTGACCTCTGGTTTTCTCATTGGGAAAAGGTTGCTTCTTTCCCCCCACCCCGCAAAGTGTCTTCTAAAATTTAGAAGATATTCATTCATTCATTCAATAAAGATTTATTAGGCATGGATCACGTTCCAGGGTCTCCTCGGTCTTTGGGATCCAGAAGCAAACAAAACAAAATTCCTGCCCTTATGGAGCTTCTGTTCTAGTGGGGAAGACAGAAAAGAAGGTTGGAGGAAACTTTATTAAGCTATTGTCTTTCTGATTCTATACTCTGCTTTGCACTGTGGGGCTCAGGCCATGCAGTCTCTATCTCCACTTAGCCAGCTGCTCTGCTAGGTTCTGCCAACAGGGGGCGCCGGAGGGAGACTGCAATGGTTGGGGAGGAGGAAGGACCGTGCTCCTTCCCATTTGCCTCCTGTCTCCCGGCAACAGCGTCCCAGCAATGGCTCTTCACCCTGGCAGTCACAGTTGATTCCAGAAGCAGCAAGTGGTTCCAATTTGCGATTTTTCCAAACTGCGAGAACCAGCCTCATTGTACCCCCTCAGAGACCCTCATCCTAGACAACCAGTGGCCCCCCCCTCTGAGGTTGGAATTTCAGCTCAGGGGAGCCCCTCCTCCATGCCTTTAAATTTTAATAATTCCAACCTCTTCCTGTTGCTCTCCTAGCCTGTCTTAGTCCACCAGTGCTGCCATAACAAAGTACCACAGACTGGAAGGCTTAAACAACAGGCAGTTACTGTCTCACAGTTCTGGAGGCTGGAAGTCCGAGATCAAGGTGTGGACAGGGCTGTTTGTCCAGAGGCCACTCTTCTTGGCGTGTAGATGGTCATCTTCTCCCTTTGTCCTCACAAGATCCTCCCTCTGTGTCTGTGTCCTAGTCTCCTCTTCTTGCAAGGACACCAGTCATACTGGATTAGGGCCCACTCTAGTGACCTCATTTTAACTTAATTGTCTCTGTAAAGGCCTTATCTCCAAATTAACCCACATGCTGAAGTACTGGGGGTTAGGACTTCAACATAAGAATTCTGGGGGAGATACAATTCAGCCCAGAACACAGCCCTGGCTGCTTTCTGCAGTTTCCGCCTCTGAAATCTCAGTGGCCATTTTGTTTGTTTGTTTGGTTTTGCCTTTTCAGTTCTCTAATACTTGGTTAAAACTCTCTCATTGTAAATTCTCTCTATTAATTTAATTATGTGGTTTCTGTCTCTTGAATGGATCCTGGCTAATATGCTATGTCACATGGTAATAGGACTATGGAGAAAAAGTAATAAAGCAAAGAAAGGGGGTAGGAAGTGCTGATGGACAGGAAAGGCTTCATCAGAAGGCAACATTTGAACAACAACCTGGAGGAAGTGAAGGACAAGCCATGAGGCTTTCTTGGGGCAAAAGCATCTTCTGGCAGAAGAGGTAGCATAGTGATAAAAGGCACTAAAATCTTATTGAACGCTGTACAATGCTCATTGAGATAAGTCACTGCCGAGCAAAGAGCTATTCAATAATCCTTGCTCTGATGACCTGTCTTTCCATTGTAAGCATGTCAGTAATTGCCAGTGGGGAGCTGGGAAGTACTGAGCAATTCTCTCGTTGAAATAATAATAATCAAGAATTTTAGGGCTGAAAAGAATCTTGTAGTTCATCTAACCCACCTTTCACGTTTTGTAAACCTAGACCCAGAGAAATGAATTCACTTGACTGGGCGACTGACTGTGGAACTTGAACTCTAATCTCCTGATTCTTACAGTTCAGGAGTCTCTCCACAGCACGGCTGTGTGCTTTCCACATCAACAATTGCAAAAGGTATTAAGTTGACTGGAGCAGATAATCAGGGATTTACCTCCACCAAGAATGCCCAATTCTCAGGTAAGAATATGAAAGCTTATCACTCCGTCATAGCTTCGGAGGGCATGCTAACAAATCTTTGACTCATATGCATAGAGGCATGGGAGATAGTCCGCAGCGTTAAGAAAGAACTGACAATAATACCAATGTATACTCTTTATTATGGTTTTTAGGTTTTCTTGGCCCATATTGGAGGGATAAACTCTTGGGTTCTCTTCCTGGTCTAGACCTAGTCTCAGTTGCTTCTCTGTCCTCTCCAAACGTTCTTGAAAGTGGCCCCTGCAGAGGTGGCATTCCGCCCCTTGGAGTGGTGAGATGTTACTTCATTCTCATGTTACTTCCATGTTACTTCATTCTCATCAGGCCACAGGAATGCCTGAGGCAGCATTATCGGCTTGTAGAAACCCAAGTCCTGGCAACTGACAGAACTCTGATGACAGGGATAATAGTGTGAAGGCCATAGCCTAAGCCATCCTGTTAGCAGTGCTCAGACCCTCATCTTGCAAGGATCTCGGTAGGATAAATATGTTTTCATGCTATAATGACAAAGGCTTTTTTTTTCTTTCTACAGAAGATTGTAATATTTCTATGAGTATTGGCTCTGCTTTGCGCCCTAGAGCACAGTGCAGACGTTGCACATTAGCTCCTGACAACCAGCCCAAAGAAGTGAGGTGATTGCCTTAAGAAACACAGTGGTACATCTAAATATTTGACACATGCTGCTTGCCCTCCTAAGCTGTAGGTTTCCATGGGACATTTAGCTCAAATGAGAACCTCACATATACTTTTCTATATTTATTAGGGATTCGTTTCACTACAAATATCACTAGCATCATGAACAACTATTTGTTGCTGTTGACTTACATACAAAGCACTGGGGCAGGTAATGGCAATTACAAGACATAAAATTCCTAGTTACTACCTCTGAGATGGTTACAATAGCTGAGAATAGCAGTGATCTTCCACTTCATTTTAAAATTGGAGACTATGAGGCCAAGGTAGTTGATTTGCTCAAACCCAAGACTAACCCTAACCCTAAACCTAATCCTAGCCTTGCCTGCGACCTAACCCTAGAACTAGCCGTAACACTACCAATAACCCTAGCCCAAGCCCTAACCGAAGCGCAAGCCCTATCCTTAACACTCACCCTAACCTTAACCCTAACACTAGACCTAACCATAAAAGATCATAGAGGAAGAGAAACCATGAGATTATCATTGCATTGGGAAACTTTAGTAGTAACACATTTTAATTTTGGTGAAATAAATGTAAAATTGCATTAAAGATTATTTCTGTAGAGACATGTTGTCCTATGTGTTACATACAATACTAGTTTTAAATTTGGCTTCCATTATAAATATAGTTGACTATAAACTCAATGCCCTTGGGAAGTGGGATTTGGGCTGGCTAGGGGAGCCCGTGGGGAAAAATTGCCTTACTTTTTAGTTTCTATATGTGACTGTACTCCGTGGTAACGTTTTTTAACATAAGGGTTTCTTAATTTTATGATAAAATTTTTTAAAGAGAGGAACTCAAGATGACCATCAATAAAGCCCAGAGTGCAGAGGAGTCTATAAACGAGCCTAAGGGTAACCAGTGGAAGAGAGGAGCTAAAAATGGCGACCAAATACTCTACTCTATTCCACTAAGACACTGTTCTTGAAGAACAAACAGAATATTAAAGCAATCCCCGGGTCTAGAATTCGCTGTGCTTGCAGGAAAGTAGCGCAGAAGGAAGTCCTAGCAATAAATAGGACCCAATGCCAAAAATGATGATGTAATAACAGAGGAGAACCAAGAAAGACAGTTTTCGAGGAGACTCTTCAATAAAATCAAGCTATACCAGGGCATTAGTCTCCACTTCCAAGAGAATTTGATCACTTCTGATTAAACAATGATGAGACCTCTAAAAATGACCTTGGAATTAACATACCTAAGTGCTGGCATATGTGTGCTTATAACATTGAAACTCTGAGTGTCAGTTGCTAATTTATCCAAATCAGCTTCTCTAAAGATAAATTAACAATATTTACTTTTGTTTGCATTTTTTGGTTTTTTTGGTTGTTTTACTCAGTATGTTTTGTTTTGTTTTTGTGCTTGATTTTGACAATATTCTGATCGTCAAGTGGACGATTTGGACAATAATGCAGGACAGACCAGCTGTGGTAGGCTGGGGCAACTGGGAATTTTTCAGGAAGGAGCCAAGACGCGAATGAGATTCAATATTTGGATATGCCTTTTTTCATTGCCAATGAAAAGCAGAACCAATAAGAATTTGGCATCCTGCTCCCCTCCTCCCGCCAAAAAGGCCATTCTTTTTTCTTTTTTTTTTTAACCCACCTGCCATGGTAGCTTTAGTCAAATAGCTATCTACATCGATCTATAAAACGTATACCATTGTTTATATTGCTGCTTTTGTTTATTGTTTTAGATCCCTAAATACTAAGTGTTGTATAGTAAACATAGTTCCACACACTAGACTTTATGAGACACAGAAAATTCACACCTTTTGCCTAAATACGGTGCCCTGTAGCCATGGGAAAACTTCCAGCGCAAGCTACCAATGCCTCATACAGTTCAGTCCATCTCATTAACTTTCTCCCTGATCCAACAGCCCTCTCAAACCAAGAGACGTCCCCTCAACCCATAAAAAGAGCCAACGAAGCAATCGTTCATGCCTTGTATCTCAATAAGCTGAGATACATATCAATCACAACTGGTAGCAGGGAGACAAATTAAATGGATAGAAAAGAGGTTTACTTTCCGCAGCTTGTGAAATTCCAGTACTGTCGCTGTTCTTTGCGCTCCTTCAGTGGCTCTCCTCCATTTGGTCCCTCCCCACCATCTGGTCACCCTGGTGGTAAAAAGGCTTCCCTGCTCTCGCAGCATCTCTCAGGAGCCTATCGGTCACGTGGGGCTTTATCTGCCCACTGTTTCATTTAGATTCTTGCCTCACAGTGTGTTCTGTTTCCTGTACTAAGCATCTGCTATTACCATTATTCTTCTCACTTCTCTTGCTAAGCATTATACCAAGTCCCAATTCCTACTTGCACCTGCAAGGATGAAGCTGCAGGTGTTTATCTGTATAGAAGTCACCAGAAGTCAGTGCAACTCAGAGCAGTTCCCTTAGCAACAAAAATTAATATGTAGGAGAGTGCCAGGCTCAGGCAGTGTTTCTTTCCAATTATATTTACTCATTTTCGTGTTATTTAATTCCTGAGGTTTCATGATAAATTGTACCAATGCCATTCGCTTTTCAAATGCAATTTGTGATTCCGTGATGTGAAAAGACACTATATTAAATAAAAATTAGTCTTAATATTAGGTCCCTCTGTTCTCGAAGCAGGAAACTCATTGCAGAGCAATTCTCATTTACAGTAATACATCTTTGCTTTGAAAACCGTGATAGCAGAAAAGTGGGTAAAGGAGAAGGAAATCGCGCTTCAAAATGTCAAACAACATCTGTTTCCCATTTCTGAGAATTACAGAGCTTTCTCCAGCCCTTTAACCCTTTACCCCACATCGTATCTGTTCTTTCATAGTTTATGAGCTTTATCTTCAGAAGCCTTTCAGTAAATGAAACCTGATATAGAAAGTGAATCTCTGCTTTAGGTTCTCTGCAAGGATTAGGGACGAGATTTATTAGAACAACACCGCTCATGCTGCGATACTTTAAGGTTGTGTCAACATTTCAATTATAAACCCGTGCTTCCAGGGGTGTGTACACAGTCTGTTAAAAAAATAATAATGCTCCAGCTTCCAATTTGAAAAGTAGGATAGTCATTTGAGGATCCATGTTTGGTTTATTCGAGTTTTAAAAAGCTGCATGAGATTGACCTTTCTAAGTGTAGAAAATTGTATCCCACAGACTTTTGTGTTTTATACTTCAAGATTGTATCCCACAGTCAAAGCAAAAATGTAATGCTGAGATGATAAGTTAAATAAATTAGAGCAAAAAATCCAAATACGATCATTCTGAGAAACTGCAAAATGAGTCAATATTTTTTGTGTATGAGAGGAAGATTAGCCCTGAGCTAACATCCGTTGCCAATCTTCCTCTTTTTGCTGAGGAAGACTGGCCCTGGGCTAACATCTGTGCCCGTCTTCCTCTACTTTATATGGGACGCCGCCACAGCATGGCTTGATGAGTGGTGCGTAGGTCCGCACCCGGGGTCTGAACCCACGAACCCTGGGCCGCCGAAGTGGAGCATGCAATCTTAACCACTGCACCACCAGGCCGGCCCCTCGAGTCAATACTTTGACATTTATTTTGAGAACAAGGCAGAAGCTATTCTGTCACATGTAGTAATAGGTCTGTTATTCTTCCAACTATAACTTTAGGTCAACCTGGCAGCTGTGGTTTCTTCTAAGCGATCTGTAGCATTCCCCTCTGCCATCTAGACGAACAACGGCTGAGAGGTCTCACAGAAAGGCATGGGAGGATCAAGGTCAACCTAAAACAAAGCAGTGAACATATGAGAATATCTGTAGTGGCCTCCTCCTTGCATTTCGTTACTCTTCTTCTGATGCTCCTTGCCCTCTGTCTTCCCCTCCTCCTGCCATCCCCTTAGCCTGTCCCAAATCATGGCTCTGGCCCTAAGACTTTCTCTTTCACCTTCCTTACCACATGACACCATCCTTCAGTCAAAACTCACCTGCTACCCACTTGATTGGTCAAGAGCTGCCTATAAGGTTAGAAAGGACCTACTAGATTTTTCCTGATTTACTGGCAGCTGCTAAGTCTTAAATAGTTGTCTGTCTCAAAGACGTTTGTATTTTTTAAGGAGCAAAGCTGGTGGAATTTGAGACATCTCTACAGATGCAACGGGAAGGTATTTTTAAGGAATCTAAAAGCGCTCTTCAAATAACATTGCATAGGCCACAGTATACTTGTCCCATAATTAAGAGATTTAATCAATTTTTCCATTGTTCTATGCTATGTAGAGAATTGGTCATGAAATATAAGTTCCATGAGAACAGGGCTTTGCTGTTTTGTTTCCTGCTAAAAACCCAGCACCTACCACCTAAAACACTGTAGATATTCAATAAATATCTGGTGAATGAAGGAATAAAGAAATTAATGAACATATCGAATACCTCTTTATCAGTTCTGAAAGCCTTAGTCATAAGTAACTTGCAAACACATTTCCTCAATGCAGAAAAAAAATTATTACAGTAAAGAAATGAGTGTCTATATCTTGGCATCTGGAGTGGAGTGATGCAGAAAAAAATAGCATAAGAAGTGAGTGAGTAACTAAGAGAAACACCCAAGAGCAGAGTTTTTTCCTTTTTTTCTGACTCTTAAGTACCACCCAAACCTTTACTATATAGAATATGAAACTGAAAGAAAGGTTAACTTCTCCACCTCACCTCCACACCTCCTGTTTCTCAAATATGAAAAATATTTCAAAAGACATTAGTATTTTAAAAATATGCAGTGCTTTGCCAACGTAGCCGACCAGATTGTAAGTGCCTTGAAGTCAGGCAGGTATAATTTCTTATTAAATTTTTTTATAACTACAAAGATCCTGAATGGTGGGCCGCACACAGAACATGTTTAATAAAAACGCGTTACTTTGGACGGCTTCTTAAGAATCAAAACTAGCTCTTCACCTCTTCTCTGCAGCGAACATCTTATCTAAACTGCTAATGAGCATCAGAGTCTGCTTTCATTTTTGTCGGCTCTCACCTCCTCTGCCAAGGCTCAGATGGGGCGAGAAGAAGAGATAAAAGGAGAAGATGAGACAAAAAGGGAAACAGTCTGACAGTAAGATCTTCTAGGTATTTAGATGATATGAGTATAAGAGGAATCCTCATGTATTGCTTATCTTTCTTTAATAATTTTTCTACAGTAGACAAGTACTACCTTTATGAAGAAAATGGTGTGTTCGTTTGTTAATAAAGTCTCATGCCACTGTTGGCCGAGGAACTTAACTTGGCCACTTAACCACTCTTGGTCCGTCCCTTCCCTTGTACCTTTAAACAGCTAGACCAGATGGCCTCAAAACTATTTCCAAAGCTGATATTTTGTGCTACTGCAACTCTCTTCTGTTACTTCCCTGTGGCCTTTCTGGAGCATTAAAATGGCGCTCCAGTTCCCTGTAAATCTAATTCTATTTCAGTTAGCCTACAGAGTTCTGGTCTTTTCCCTGGAAAACAAGGGTGCTCATCTCTTGGAAGTTGTATTCTTCTGGCCCATTGCAAAGAGGGAAACCCTCCATATAATCCAAAAAAATAAAAATAAATGTATTGTGCTCCTAAGTGTTTATGTTCTTCGTCTTAATAGCAGTTTCTTCAGGAGAATAAGAAAAAAAACCTCCACGCACTGGCGCAATCATAGTCTGATTTCATTCCAGCAACTAACGACGACAACAACAAAAGCAGAGCTTTTTTTTTTTGCTTAATTAAATTCTTTCAAGCCGTGTGGAGCAATACTGCTGGGTAGATCTTGTAGGAAGAGATAATTAAAACACAAACAAACTAGTTCTTTCATTTGGAATAGCAGCCACTGCACATACTCAGGATGGCTCGCCCTAACAAAATCCCGAAGGATCCTTAGTATGCAAACCGAGTCGGCTTTCGAAACAGGTTCGGCAGCTGGTTAGAGAGCTGGAAACCCCTTCACACTGGGAATCAAGCGAGGTATCTCGAGAAAGTCAGACTTTTTCTGAGCCATTGCCAACGGAGCAGGGCAAGTGAAATGATGCCTTTGGCAACAGGCTCTCAACGGATGTCTGGGTCTCAGAAAAAGAGCTTTCTCACTCCACAGTCTTGGGCTGAGGCGAGGCAATCAGGGGTCTGTAGGCCTTTCAAAAGAGAATTAAAGTGGAAGAAGGAGAGAAAAACATTTTCATGTTTATACATATATTTTTCCCCAAATACTAGTAGTTCTGTTTTCAGAGTCCACATGTCTATGATCTGATTTGGGGTGATATATCAGACCACACTATTGATGATGTTTCCAGGGGATGGTCAGTATAGTTGACAACCTTATTAAATGGAGTCAAGTATACTGACCTGTGTGGATTCTCTGCAATAGCTTTAAGACAACATAGCATTTGGGGTGAGATAAACCTAAATTTGAATCCCGCCTTCCCATGTATCTTGACAAAGTCGCAGTCCTTTCTGAGCATCCATGTCCTCACCTTGAAATTGGGGGCGATGATTCCTGGCCTTAGAGCAGGTGTTTGTCATGCCACATTCCCAAGGCCCCTCTGACGTCGGTGCAGCTGTGATGGACAGTTCCAGGCGCGTTGAAAAGGGTCCCGCCTTGGGCCCAAGCCTTGGTATCTGCAGCCTTTCTGCCTCCTGGCTTTCTCTGAAGGCCTTGGAAGCTACTCAGTTCATGCACTGGCCTAGCCTGAAAGTGCAGGGAAATTACTGTACGCACCTGGTCGCCTCTCCCAGCAATCCTCAACCCATGGGGGACAGGAGTCACTAGATAAATTCCCAGCCCTCCAGTTCTCTGCTAGGACAATTCTGAAGTGGCTTTACTATTGAAGTGGCCTTTCTCTGGTGCATGTGTCACTCTCTACTCCCTCACTTCAGATTCCTGGCATCAACTCCCAAACGAACTACCAGCACCCAAGTTCATGTCTCAGGTTCTGCTTTAGAGGAACCTAAACTAAGAGGTTGCTTACTCTTTTCTGCGTATTTGTTGCACGGCCTAAATAAGGTAACATAGAGAAAGATTTCTTTGTAAACTCTAAGTGTCTGGGCAAGTGTCAGTTACAAATATTAAAATGATTCTGACTATTCTTTTGATCCAAAGTTACACTAACAACAGTGAAATTATATTATTATTTTATGTATTTTTCCTATTACAAACATGTCATATCTGTTAGATTTATAATAAAACATGGTCAGGGCACTGAAAATATGTGCAGCAATAGCAAAAAATAAATAAATGAGCGATTTTGGTGGGTGCAGTTACCCACATCCTATGAGGCCTCTTTAATTTTACTCTTGTTTGTTCCCTCCCTAGAAAGTCTTTTGTAATCTCATCCTCCTATCTAATTCCTACTCATCCTCCAATACTCAGTTCATTCATTCACTTATTCACCAGTGTTTATTGAGCATTGCTATATGCCAAATTTAAGTATACTCTAGCATCTTCCACCTCAAAAATACAAAACCCTGCCCTCGTCTCCTTCTCAAGCTACTGCTGCCCTGGCTCTCTCATCCCCTCCACAGCCCAGCTGCTCAAAACAGTTGTCCATATAAACTTTCTTACCTTACTAACTTTCCACACCTGCTGCTTAACTAAAATTTCCCTTCCTAAGGTCATGAATTGCCTCCATATTAATAAATCCCAATGAGCAGCAGTCTTCATTTTACTTGACTTCTCTGCAGCATTTCACACCCTCAGTCACTCACTCCTTCTTTGGTTATGTGATTCCTGCTTTCATGGTTTCCTCATATTCCTAGTCACCTCTTTTCATTGTCCTCCCATTTTCTCCTCTTCTAATCAGTTATAGGTCTTAGCTGCATCAATAGTAACCAAAGATGGGTGACAAATAATTCAACCCAAGTGTTTATGAGTAGCTCATAGAATCAGCAGGAGGCTTAGAACTATGCAGCTAGGAAAAATACCCAGAATCCTCCCAAAGGACTGACTGGTCCTTAGATGCAGGAAACTTGGTCGGAAGCTAAGCACGGGACACTATGGCTAGTAGCACCACATCCGCGGCTCTAGAAACTCAATGTGGCTACAGCTCACTACTTCTAATCCTGGTACACCACTAAAGGTGGAATCTAGTTTTCTTGCAAGCACTACAACTGCTGAGAAAAACCTCTGCGTTCTTAACTAGCTCCTGAATCTAGACCCAGTCCAAATGTAACCGTTTGGTGAATCTATACTATACACCCTACTTGCAAGAGAGGCTGCAAAGCTAAGCATATGATGTTTATGACACCTGTCATGTGAGCCATTCTGTCCCTCACCAAGTCTCATATAAAGTGGAATTTCCTAAGCATAGGAAGATAGTTTCAATGCTAGGCAGCCAAAAGTAACAGCACGGAGCCACTACCTCTCCAAATCAAATCTTGTCTTAAGCTTTCTCTAACTTGACATCTACTGGGAAATCTCATCAGCTCCCACAGTTTTGAAACCCTTTTATATATCAATGACTCTCAAATCTTGATTTCCAGTTCAGACCTCTTTTCCAAGGCTCAGATTCACATCTCCAAGCACATAAGTGACAGCTGCATTTGGATGTCTCATAGACGTTTCAAACTTCAGAGGTCCAAATCTGAACTCTTGCTCTTCATGGCCACTCTGACCATCTTCTTCATCTAAGTACATAGCAATTCCATCCATCCATTTCTTTGTCCCAGAAACCTGGGAGTTATCCATGACATCTACTTCTTTTTAACTTCCTCATCCAATTCACTACCAACTTTTGCCAATTCTGCCTCCAAAATACGTGTCTAATGTGTTCCCATCTCCACTGCTACCATCCTACACTAATCTACCATCATCTCATCATCTTCCTCCTAGACCATTGCCATAGTTTCATAATCGTCTTCTTGCCTCCATTCCTGACCATATCCAATTCATTCTCCACACAGCAACCAGAGTAATCTTGTAAAGCATGAATTGGATGACGTCACTTCCTTGATCAGAACGCTGGAACAGCCTTCCATTTGAAAAATAATTAAATTAACTGTTCAACATGGCCCTTGTGATCTGGCTCCTGCTAATTGCTCCAAGCTCAATTTGAGCCATTATTCTTCCATCTCCATTGCTGTGAACGGATCTAAACCAAGCTTTTGGTGGTTTATCCACATGCTCTTTTTAGTAAATAGCAAATTCCACTACAAAAGTTTGAGGTGGGTAAGTTTAGCTACTACCCACAACTTCACTATTAGACTGAAATGAAAGTAAATATGAGGCCAGAATCTGCCATACACACAGTTATTTATTAAATACATTTTTATTAGCAAGTATATTCATTTGCTAGAGCTGTCATAACAAAGTATCACAGACTGGGTAGCTTAAACAACAAAAATGGACTTTCTCACGGTTCTGGAGGCTAGAAGTCCAAGACCAAGGCATCAGTAAGGCTGGTTTCCTTCTGAGGCCTCTCTCCTTGACTTGCAGATGGGCACCTTCTCATTGTGTCCTCACATGGTCATCCTTCAGCCTGTGTGTCTTCTGTGTCTTAAACTTTTCTTAAAGATGCTAGTCATATTGGATTAGAGCCCACTCTAATGACCTCATTTTACCTTAATTACCTCTTAGGGTCCTTATCTCCAAAATCAGTCACATTTCAAGGTCCTCGGGGTTAGGACTTCAACACGTGAATTTGGAGGGGAATAATTCAGCCCATAACAGCAAGCAAGCAGAACAATATATACACTCTATTGCGTGAGCTTGCTGAAGTCCCAGCTCTGAATCCTTTTAGATACTTTGACCTCTCACTGCTGAAAAGGTCCGTTGAGGCTGACACAACAACATTTCAGAGGCAGCATTCTGTTACCTGTATTGTTGGCACCAGACAGTCAGAATTCTTCTTAACAAATGGATGCACACAGAACGATTTAGGGACTCAAGTCAGAGATCCCATTCCTGAATCCCCAACCACATCAATTTTCCTATTACCCTCTTTCACAGTTCCCTGTACTTTTCCTCAGAGGGTGTATGACAATGATCATCAATTATTTATTTGTCTGTTAAGTGTCAGTCACCCATTAAGGTCCATGCTAGCAGAAGCTGTGTCAGTCTTGCTCACCACTGTAATCCCAGAGCTCGACATTTATTTATTCTCTGAGACATCCATTTTTCATTTAGCCAGTTAACAGATGTAATTTGAGCGCTACTACGAGCCAGAAGTGAAAAGACATGTTCCTGCCTTCATTGGAGCTGAGCCCTTAGTAGAGAAGGTGACTCTCCGAGGTACAGTGAGAACCACCTCTGACCTCAGCCCAAGAAGGATCTAGTCCCTCTCCCCTGGACTCCTGTATGACTATGGCCCATATATTGGCCACACTGTATGATATTTTTTACTTGCCTCTCTTCTCCACTGGACAGTAAGTTTGAGAGCAGAGACATTTTTTGGTTTCTTTATCCCCAGTATTTGGCTTCAATGCTATAGACACATAGTATGTCCTCAGTCAGCGATTGTTGCATAAAATCCAAAGACACACTTACACAATACTGGAATGTCTGAGCAATACAATGCTGAATTTAGCAACAATATGAGTCTTGCAATCTGTTTTTTCTTTTTGTTGACTTTTTTTTTCACATTTCCCCTATGAGTGTCCATTGACAAACACAAACAGCAAGGAGAACAAAGAATGTACTTAAGGTGAACCGTGACACTAACCTTTGCGAAAGGCTTCCATAAGTATCTGTTTCCCTTGGCAAGTGCAACCTGACAGACCCCAAATGAAAAACTTGGACTGGAACATACCTAAGTTCCACCAGAAAGAATGTCTCCTTTTCACAAATACATGGGTTTCAAACTAACATTTGTGGACTTCTTGTAAAAATTGACACCAGGCCTTAAAGACACAACCTGTTAGCAGCTTCAATCCACCACAAAGATAAATTTGCAAATTATTAGGAAAACATCCACCAAAATATCCATATTTTCTGAATCCCTGTTTGAAAAACATAATCTGACAGTGGCTTTTGTTTCTTGGAGGTAGCTCTGTTATAAGGCTTTGCAATTTAATTAATTTGATTACAATTTTTTTTATTGGAATTTCCTGGACTTTGAGACTCCTTAGAAGGAAAAATGAGATTGAACGTTGAAAGTAAAATCTGACCTAGAAAATAAGAGTATATGGTCACTACAACTGTAAACCACTAGATGTAAATTGCAAACCACCATAATTTTTTGAGCTGTCATAAATTTTGCAAATACTTTATTTTAATTGAAGGCTGACTTAGCAAATAGGTGTAGAGGGGCTTTAGGAACAGCCAGCTGGCCCAACTGCCAAAACTTACCCCCTAGTTCATTCATTAATGCCTGAAATTATACCTTTAAAATTTCTTTCCTTTGGCTTAAGGCTTGGTTCCTTACTAAAATGGAAATATCCCTGGGAAAGACCATACTTAAAATAGTGACAGTCATTTACCCCTAACTGTTATCCCAGTGTTTAAATACGGGCAGAAAGAGAGAAAAGGAAGAATATGATATTTAGGCCCACATACAGAAAATGAGTCTAGAAAAGAAAAAACGGAGGTTCTAAGTCAATGGAAGGACGTTTTTGCCTAAAACTCTGCCCTGGAAAAATATTTTGGAACACTGGGAATTGAGCTGTGCAAAGCAATCTTACTAGATCTGCATGTAGAGAAGAAAAAGAAAATCCACAAGAAAATCTTCCTTGAGACATTTCTTGAAGTTTCTCTCATTACTTACCCAATTATACTAAACAGCCGATAATCTCCAAGTAAACTGCTTCTGATGTCTGTCACTTAATACAAAACTGCTATATTTAGCATTCCTAGATAAATAAACTCATTCCCGGCCAACAGTGGAATTAAAGAGCCCAAAAGGGCTTTAGGAAATTCTCCTGGGTATTTGATACTTTTAACTGAGTCAGTCTTGGATTAAATCCCTGAAATGAAATGTGATGATGAGATGTAACACCTAGAAGCCAACTACCCATGGCCGAAAAGCATCATCTGGACGTCTTACTGCCTCCGAAAATCAATGCATCAAATATCCTATTTAAATTGCATCTTGAGGCATGAAGAAGAAACCTGAGCATAAACTCACTAAGATGATTTGGAAATGAGTTACTATGATGTCATTAGAGAACTTGACCTTGACTCCATTTCCTTCTCTGGCTATAAAGTGGGAATGTCATTTTCCTGCTCTTCTCATGAATGTGTATTTTCCTTTCCTTGCAGAACAGAGACAGCTATGATGAGCACTGCAGTTCTCCTGAGCAGGTTTAGCACCCAGACATCTTCAACTGAGGCCAAGTCTCTCGGCTAGGGCATCCTTTGGCACAAGAGAAGCCATTGATCAACCATTGTTCAACTATTGTTCAACAGGGTTGATGGTCAGACTGAAAGTAGACATTCCACAAGGATCAGAAATGTGGAACATGATCACCCACTCATCACTTCTACACCATCAGTCTCTGCTGTTAAACGCTTCTTGGGGTGATGCCCCACAGCAAAGTAATAAAGTTTTAAGATTCTGTTCTCAAGACAAATTGATTATTTGTGTAAAAACATCCAGATTTTGAGGAGGCCATTTCATGAAAATCTGTGCTGTTTAAATTTAAGGAATCAGGCTCAAAAATTATATTTTTGTATCGTAAAAGCCTTGATCGGGGCTTACCTTTTTTTGTTATTTAAATAGCAAGTCCTTGAGAACAGAAAAGCTAACATATGTTACTATTGTTGATACACAGCAATCTGAGACTAACTTTCGCAATTGTGGATGAATTAGATAAGCTCAAGGTGATCCAGTTTGCCTATTTGCTATGTTTTGAATTGAATGTCTGTATTGCCCCAAATTTTATATGTTGAAATCCTAACCCCCAGTGTGATGGGTGGGAGATGATTAGGTCATGAGAGTGGAGCCTTCCTGAATGGGTCTAGTGCCCTTGTAAAAGAGACCCCAGAGAGCTCCCTGCCAACCTTCCACCATATGAGGACACAGCAAGAAGACGGCTATCTATGAACCAGGAAGTAGGTCTACACCAGACACGGAATCTGCCAGCACCTTGAATTTGGACTTTCCAGCCTCCGCAACTGTGGGAAATAAATGCCTATTGTTTAAGCCACTCAGTCTATGGTATTTTTGTTATAGCAATCCAAACAGACTACGACACAATCTTAACGCAGGTCTTATGTTTTTGGGCGTCTACTAGGCATTTTGACCATTTATTTAAACCAGTCAAAAATTAGAGTACTAAATTTTTCAAAGTTTGATTTGACTATAATTGAATGGGAATGATCTTAATTTCTTATTTACCAAAATGATCAGGACTAATAAAATTCATAATTTCATATTTCTCTACACTTCGTAAAGAAAATTGAGGCAACAACCCACTTAGAGAGGACATCATGGGTTTTTAAGTGATAAGACCATTCTGTTCCAAAAGAAAAAATATAAAAGTAGCTCTTCTCCAGGTCCCAAGAGCCTTTCCTTAGGTCTTTTAACCTGGATGAGTCCTACTTTCTAATACCCAAGATATTCCCTTCCGACCTCCCCACCATAGTCCGCACACTCTCTGATGTTTTCATATTACTCAATCCCTTTCCACCCAGAAGGAAAACAGTTTAACAATCCAGGGTTATTTCAGACCCAGACTAAGGTATCTTTGCCTTAATATGCCATTTCCTATAGAATGTTTGGAGTTTAAAACATTCTGGAAGCCACTGACCACCTCTTGGTGGGGAGTGGAGAAGATACAGAGATACACAAATATCCCACTGTGTGACAGACACTACCAGAGGTGTTTTTGCAGAGATTATTTCATCTCATCCTCACAACAACACTTTTTTATAAGCCTAAATGTCCCTTTTTAGAGGTTAAATAAATTCCCTAAGATCACTTAGCTAATAAATGCCAGTTTCAAGATTCCAACCCAAGTCTGTCTGACTCTTATTCTACTGCTTGTGGGCTTTTCGTTATGCCAAATCTAACCCAAATGAATTTCTAGTAGAGGACTTTACCACTGGGGAATTTTAACACTGGTCCATGAAGGTGAGTGATATTGTTGATCAACGAAGCCCCTCAAGTTGCATTAGGTAACCACAAACTCCATCTCTGCGTGAGATTTTCTTTCCCTACCTGTGTTTTTTCTTTGCCACATTCCAGTTTCAATGCCTTTCCATTCCAAACTAGCCTTGCATTTTTTTTAAATCAATTATTATTCATTCAGTCTTTAGACTGGAAATCCTCTGAAGACTTCAAGGCACCGTATAGAAAAATATTGCATAATGAACAATAAACATTTGGATTACCAGGAGGGTTTAACTGAGAATGCTGCATTCTTACTTTCTTCTAGTCCTGGGGGAAAGTGGGAGGTTTTATCAAATTGGAATGTGCTCTTTTCCCCACAGCTCTAGCCAGTCTTCCTCACACTCTTACTGAATATGAAGCCTCAACTAGACAGATTTTCTAACTTGATCCCCACCACCATCCCCCCAAAATGTGGATATATTGCTTTACGAACATTCAGCAGACACCCCTCAAATCATCAGTCTTCCCTGATTCTCCAAAATGATTTAAATCATCAAGGAAACAACACCTAATACCTCGAAGGGGCAATTAATGTGTCCAATTGAGGGTAAGATGTCTGATGCAGTCTATCTGATCATGAGTGCTGTCTTGATGGCTATCTCTAGCTCCACTGGAGGCCAAACGAGTAGGAGATTAAACCCAATGGGCACTGCAGCACGCAGAGGCATAGACACAAAGATGAGTAAAGAGATCAACAAGAACTATTCTTCTAGGTCTTCTCCAGTTACCAGGTGTTATGGTTGAATTGTGTCCCTCTATCCCTGGAAAAAAAGATATCTTGAAGTCCTGACCCCTACTACCTCAGAATGTGACCTTGTTTGGAGATAGGGTCTTTACAGAGATAATCAAGTTTAAGTGAGGTCATTAGGATGAGTCCTAATGCAATGACTGGTGTTCTTATATAAAGGGTAAATTTGGACACAGAGGCAGACACTCATGGAGTGAAGACAATGAGAAGAGAGATAGGGAGAAGACAGCTATGTATAAGCCAAGGAGGAAGCCCTAGAAGAAATCTTTCCTTCACAGCCCTCAGAAAGAGCCACTCATGTTGACACCTTGATTTTGTACTGCCAGTCTCCAGAACTGTGAGAATACAATTCTGTTGTTTAAGCCACCCAGTTTGTGGTACTTGGTTATAGCAGCTAGCAAACTAATAAACCAGAAGACTAGCTAACATACCTGGACAGTTGATGATTGTCCTGCAAAACCCAGAATTACATTATCTTCTGAACTCCAAAAGAGGAGTGACAGAGAATAAATCCTCTAACCCATTAAGTGGTGTTCCTATACCAGAAAAATGGGGTAAAGGAGTGTAGTTTATCTCAAGGTGACAAGTTAGATGCTAGCTCCCATATCAATTTTGTCTGACTGTAGAGAAAAGTTCTAGAACTAAAATCCATTTGGAAGAAAAGCTTATGTAATGTGGGAGACATATATTCCTACTTCAACACGGATAATCTGAGAAGATTCTTCATGAATGCTACAGTGTGATTCCACTAGGGAGTGGGGAAGGGATGGGCAGCCCTCCTATGGGGTCAAGAAGACAGTTACCATGTTGATCTGTAACTGGCCTGGGAACAGGGTTCCCTCCAATGACACCCTGATGGTTTTCTCTTCTTCTAAATGGAGTCCAATTTCAGTTGGTGTGTAATGTGGGTTGGTGGTAGGCATGGCAGAGCACTCATATAATAAACTCAGGCATCTTAGATAAATTGCTTTACTATGATTTTTTCCAACAACGTAGTCTTTTGTGTAGGAATTTCCTTTGGGAGCAGTGGCCTGCACGGCAGATGGGTACCTCTGCTGTGCTCCACATGTCAAGTCCCCAGGCTTTCTATGGAAATGTGTGCTGGGTGTACAGTTCGGGCTAAATTTCAGAATCTGCCATGTGTTTTCTTGAATGGGGACTCTCATTAGTCTCATAAGCTTGACCCAAAGTTGCTTAATCTAATTGTGCCTTAGGTTTACCATCCACCAAATAGGAATGATATTATTATTGCGTATTAAGACCATTGGCTGAAATGTATGCTAGTGGAAAGTAATTAGTAAACAAATACCAAAAGGAAGGAATTCCGATGAGCTTTTCCAATTGTGCCTCTATATAGGGAGGATGTGGGATACTTACTTCCCTCTCTCTTCTTCCACATTGGGTCCTGCATGAGTTTCCTGTGGCTACTATAGCAAATTATCACAAACTTGGTGGCTTAAAACAACAGAAACATATTCTCTCACAGCTCAGGAGAACAGAAGCATGAAACCAAGCTGTTTGCAGGACCGCATCCCCTCCAGAGGCTCTAGGGGAGAATTGTTTCCTTACCTTTTCCAGCTTATGGTGGCTGCAGGCATTTGTTGGCTTGTGGTCGCATCACTCCCATCTCCACCTCCATCTTCACATTGCTTTCTTCTCTGTGTGGGTCTCTGTCCCATCTTCCCCTACCTCTCCCATAAAGAGACACAGGACTGCATTTAGAGCCCACCTGGATAATCCAATATAAGCTCCTCCTATCAAGATCCTTAACCTAATCACATCTTTTGCAATATAAAGTCATAGTCACTCTTGCTATATTCACAAGTTCCAGAGATTAGGACGTGAATAGATCTTTGGGGGGGTCATTTTTTCCTGCCTACTGAGGCCGAAACCACAGAGCCACTTAAGTTTATATTTGGAAGCCTATCTCTCAACTGAGGAATATTCACTTCAACTCTAGTCCCAGACCCCACGTAAAACTGCATGTAAGACTTGCAAGATTAAGGTTTAAATGTTGACTTGAGTCATCGTCCTCCCTTTCTCCCCTCTATTTATAACCGCTAGCCAGTGAGTTATCAAAAAGTGAAAAAGTTGGTTGTCAATCATACTAAGCTCTGATAAGAGGAATGAGAGAAACCAAATTTTCAATCTTCATTGGTACTCTTTCATCTAGATTACCAAGGGTCCTAGTCAGGTGGATGAAAGAGCATATGCAAGAGCGTTTACAAAATACCTTAGTCTTCGCCCCCATTTTCTCAATCCAGCACTTAGAAAATGTGTATAAAGCTGTGTGTTCTTCTTCTCAGTTGCCTGGACCATAATGATGCTCCACATATGTGTGCAGTTTTCACATCTCCACACGCTGAAGAGTTTTACTGTTCAAATATTATTTTTCACTAAGAATTTATAAGAATACGAATTTTTCTCTCTTTTACTATTTCTTCTTTGGCCTCAAACACCCAAATCCTTTTCTCTCTAGAATCATGTAGCACAGAAGAACAAACGGAAGGAAAAAAACGCTGGAAAAACATCGAATTAATTATAAAATTCATCTTATAATTTTGCAAAAGATGATTGATATTTAGAGGAATTATGGTTTCTTGATCTAAGAGTTGAATAAAGGAAATAGTTGAATAAAGGATTGAACATAATTTAGGATTTGTTACCAAGAAATGCATACATATGTATAATGTTCTTGGTAATCTGGGCAATGTTTTAAATATTATATAAATATGTAAATGTATTTAGAAGGGCAGTTTGAGATTGGGAACCATTCACTACACTTCGGATAGCAAGGCTTTAGAAATTCAGTGGTGCTTCTCGCTAGCTGTATGTTAAAATCTTCTGAGAGCTTTTTAAAAAATATCAGTGCTTGGGCCCCACCCCAAAACAATCAAATGAGACTTTCCTCAGACGGTTCAGGATGTGGAGGTAATGTTGAGAATCACGGAGTCGATGCTCATTATATTGATGAGGAAATCAAGGCCTAAAGAGTGAGCTACCCTGCCTGCCATCTGCCTGTGTATGTGACCAAGAACACAAAAAGAAGAGGCTAGAAATAAACAGCAAGAAATAGTAAATAATTTAAAATAAAATGATGGTAAAGAAAAGCAAGAGGGCCTGCCGGCAGCAAGAAAAATGATGTGATGGCTGCCAAGGGTGAGGATTGTGAAATGATTGTGCAGTCCCCTATGAAAATGTAAATCCTACTTAAATCCTTTATCACCCAACTCTGTGTAAACCAGAGAGCTGGCTTTGGAAAAATAGATCTATGAAACTTCTTACTAGAAGTTTGAAGTTTAGAGGAAGCAGGACAGAGCAACAAACTCTAAAATTCCAGAACTGGGTAGTTCAGAAAATTCCCCTGAGGTGTAAGTCAGGGAATCTCCATAGAAAGTAGTTTCACCAAGTTAACCCCATTTGTGTAAAATTTTATCATCATTTGTTTATATTCTTCTGAGAGTCAGTGAGTTGAAATAGTTATAATTCGATGGCAATTACCACCAATTCCCTGTCGTCGTTTTCTGTATATTTACTATCATCATTCCTGCAAATAAAAGAAAAAAGCTAAAAATGTTAAACTGATTAACAGCAATATTGTTAAATGAAGTTTTTGCCTTGAATTTAGCAAATCACTTGGCTATTCCTCGATTGATATCAAAATAAACTGTAAACTCCAGTGTCTATTTCTTTTCCCAGGTTCCTCCCCTGGCCCTTGATTCTCACAAACTCTTATCCAAGGTTTTGATGTGCTAATTTGCTCATCAGTACACACTAGCCTTCCTCGGTTTAATTAATAAATATTTAGTTTTGACAAAGGCATGGTAAACAGAAGTCTAATTCATGAATTTGATCATTGTTTGTCCCCCTCCTGTGACCCTCACTTGAAATTGGTCTTGAGCCTTATCAGTCTGCTCCATTTTATGCCTTTTCATTTGCATATAAAATATATCATTTTAAGCAGGCTGCTCACAGCCATTGCTCGCAGGCAGTGACAGAACCAGGTGCCCACTGGAGCTGCAGAGAAACATCTGTAAATCCACTGTGATTACTGGAGAAGAATGGGGGACAGGGAATTATCCTGGTCTCCTATTCAGCTTCTCTCCTCCAGAAATCAAGATCTTTCATGTGTCCTGCTTTCATACGTTTAATTGATTGACTGATTGACTTAATTTTTAGTGTATTTACTCTCCTAAAATCAGAATGACAACACAAGATCCTCCAACATTTAAACTTTGAGTTTCTTGTCACCAAAAGCTCACTGGACCACTAAGATGCCTCAGCAGATTCTAAGGATGACTCAACTGAAGTGCATTATCATTACAGAGAACTAGGGCGCACTAGAAAAGTTGTTGGCTTCCATACACCTTCCTTGGAAACAATTTTCTCCCTAAATTAAGAACAGGCTAAATGTGGCCACTGATTCAAACCTAGTCCCATTGATTTTTAGTATTTAGGATTTTGAGTTTACAGAATTATGAGTCACCGTATTTCTATCCATATCATTGGGATTTGACTGTCCACATTTACCAATCCACCCCATACCCAGAATTCAACTACTGTCATTTCCGTGACACCCTGGGTTTCTTAGATTACTCAAATGGAACATTCAAATCTCTGGTAGGGTTAAAAATATTTCAAAGATTTTAGAATTGTGTTGCCAAGCTGTTTCATTCATATGGCCCACTTCTCTGAGGATCGCTTTAGAGATGTGATCTTCAGGCAATTGAAAGTGAGATAACCAAGCAAGATCCTCCCCAAGGCTGACATCTGGCTTTGAAGAACTCCACATAGAGCCCCAGAAGAAAGAATAAGAGGAAAATAGTACTATCGTGGACTACATTCATTATGCACTTAAATGTAACATTGTTTCCTTTTTAAAAAACTAAAGTATTACAATGCAAAGCCACATGTCAGTTCTATTCAATATACTAAATGAATTAGGCAGGATCACTGGAAAATACCATCGCCGTTCTTTAGCAGGGGGAGTATGACATGGTGGCCAGATCACTAGATTTGGAGGCAGAGGCCTGAGTCCTATCCCGTCTCTACCACCAGTTGTCTGCCATTTGAGCACATTTCATCCCCTCTCTGAACATCCATTGCCCCATCCCTAAGAGAAGACAGTTGGCTTACATTCATATGTATTCAACTGCGCACCTCAGAAATGTTACTAAGTGTTCCTTGAAAAGATTTATGTGGTCAAATGAATTTTGGCTATCACTATATTTCACACACACACACATTCTTGGAGATTTTCAATACGCATTGGCATATCAAATCTCTCCTCGCGACATTGTAATAAAGCTTTACAACAAATAGACCAACTTCATTGTGTTTCCCAAACATACTTTAGCAAGAATCCTATGTGTGTTCAAAACAGTTTGGGTGGCACTGGACAAGATTTTTCAAGGCCCTTCCAACTATAACCAGCCCGCCCACAGTCAAGAAGGCCGGGCTTGCTAATGGTGTCAGAGAGTGGGGCGGTTGACAGTGGGACCTCAGAAACCAGACAGCGTGGTTCAAACCTGTAGCTTCTCTACTTCCTAGCTTTATTTCCTTAGTCCTGTTATTTATTTAACTTCTCTGGACTTTGGTTCCTTCTTCTGAAAAACTGAAATAATAGCATCATCTATTCCACAGCGTCATTATGAGGGTTGAATGAGTTAATAAAATACATCAAATGCTTAGCAGATTATCTAACACCTAGTAAAGTGCCGTGGAAGTATTAACATTATGGTTGAGATATTGTAAACCCTTGTCAGATGCAACAGTCTAAGAGAAGGAAGACTAGATGAAGGTCATGGCCATTTGCTGAGCTTCTACTCTATGCCAGATGATTTATAGACATAAGTTCATTAAACCCCCATAAAAAAACTAAGATCAAAATATAAATATTTCATTTTACAGGTGAGTAACATAAAACTCTCAGGTTTTAAGGCATTTGCTTAATATTACCCAGATATTAAGGTGAAACAACGAACTCCAAATTTCAGGTATTCCCTGACTTCAAAACTCAAGTTTTTTCCGCCCCATTACACTGCCTTAAAGGGTGAAAAGTAATAACTTTTCTGTCCATTTATAGATGAAGAAATGAGGCAGACAAACTAAAACAGGTCCTAGGATCACACAATAAGATTCAAATTAGAAAATAATCCATATTTTGTCATCCAACTCTATGATGTATTCATTACTGGACCCTAAATGCAGAAGAACATAAGAAAAGGGAAGAAGGAACTATCTGTAAATTTGATCTGGTTACAGTTTTTAAAATTAAGATTATTTTGTCTCTTAATTAAGTACCTACAGTATGTATTGTGTCCCATTTTAGCTTGGATTTTGCACTCCCCTACCTAACTCATATTGTGTTTTTAGAGAAGCACAGGTCTGAAGTAGACATTTAAAGGTCAAATTAATTCTATTGCCTCCAGAAAGGATTGGATCAAAATAATTCTCATACAATAATCTCTTACCTTATTCTATTTTTAAATATTCAGAGAGGAAAATTCTTTGACTTTGGTTAAAAAAAAATTCGAATATTAATAATACATTTAAAATTTCATAGTATGCAAGGACCTTTGAGACGTTTGTGAAAATAAAAACACATTAATCAAAAAACATAAAAACAAAACGAGAAAAAAATGGAATAAGAAGATGAATTGATTTTCCACGCTGGAGTAGAGTATTGTGCATTAAGAACTGAAATTCAGGACTAAGGACTTGGGGAAGTAATTTATTGGATATTAATCTTCCCTTTTAACAGGCAAGGCACAACTTCACTTAGATATGTCTGCTGTATCCAAAGTTTTAAAATATGGGGTCAAAAATCTATCCCTGCCACATACCCCATACTGCAATTCTGTTTGGTTCATCTTATCGCTAAAACTGGTTTTTTACAGCAATGTCAAAGATGATAGAGCTTAGAGAGATTTCCATTTTGCAAGTAAAAAAAGGGCAGACAGGTAGTGCACAGCCTGCAGTGTACTTAGATGGAGCAGCCAGTTGCTTAATTCCCATCATCAGAGCCTATCCTGGGACCACAGGGCATCCGATTGAGCAGGCAACTACGGAGAGAGGGAGGGGCACACGGAAGATTACTCAGCATCTGAAATTCTCCATTTAGGCTCAGGGAGTGAGAGAAGTGTTGGGGATAGACATTCTGAATTGGATGAGAGAAAACAAGCTCTTTCTTTGGGAGTTTATGATGATGAGAAATTCATACAGTGACTGACATAGGACATATTTTAACCCATGTAGCAGATAAACCAGGTATCTGCATAACGTAAGTGGTACCTCCAATAGTTTGGATTTGGATGGGCACAGAATCACGAAGATGTTCTTTGCCAGTCCTATTCCATTTCTTTTCTTTGCTTTCAGATATATGTTCGTTGGAATGAATGGGTTGCCCCTTTGCAATCGCAGAATGCAGCGCCTACCACAAACATGAATACGTTTTGGTCAAGTATGTGTTTTGGATGCTACTTCCCCATTTTCAGAGAACCAGTACATGTTGAGGCTTTTTCCTTCAGGACTAAAAAAGATAAATGTTGATCTTGGTCCCTGGGGGTGTGGCAGAAGCTACTTCACCAGAAGGTAAAAAATAAATGGAAAATTCCTAAGATCCTAAGATTTTTGTGATGCAAATGCAGAAGAATTCTTAGCCCTGGCAATTCCTGCCCTTCTACCTGAGGTTATAATTAAGGCAAATGTAAAGCAAAATGGTGGTTGCTGGGAGAACAATTTACTAGGACATTCTGTAATCTTGTTTACTTTATACAAGCCAGGATCTTTCCAAAAGCTGACCTTCAAAGGTACAATTGAATGAGAGGAAAGGGAACTGGAGATCTGCTTGAATTTCTCCTAGAGCTTATTTCTTACCATTCTTATCTCTAGTGTAAAATGGGCACATCCATCATTGGAGAGAAATATTCCATTTGTCCAAGCAAGGAGTATCTCATATTTATAAATTACCAAACAGAAATGAGCATTATAAATCTCTCACAAGCATTGAAGAGGAAGACGAGCTAAGAATATTTATTTCTTAGGCTTTATTCTTTAAGAAAATCTAGGGTTTGCTGTTGTGTTTGTTGTCATAGTCTGAGGTTCCAAAACACCCTTTGCACCCCTAAGATTGTCCACTTCATCTTTGTTCAACTTTGAACCCTCTGTTACAATTCCTAAGCACAAACCCTTCCACTCTCAAGATACCACTTCCTTTGTGGGGAATACTTCCTGACTCCTTTATTAAAATGAAATTTACCCATGCAGAAGCAATTCGAGACTGTCTTGAAGGAAGCCTTATGTGTTAATATAATATTCTATGTGTCTATAGAAAGACCAGACTTTTAAGAGGCTTGTGAATTAAATTGTGCCATTTCAGAGACAAAAAAAAAAATCCACTATGCCAAAATATCTTTTTCTCCAGCTTCCCAAGTACTTAGGCAATGGAGAAGTCTCCAGAAAGCCCCCTTTACCATGCAAATATGTTTTTACCCCAGAGGAGCTGCATATTAGCCCATTAACACAGAGAAATTTATCAGATTAGCAAACATAGCCCTGAGGAAAAGAAACTCAGGACAGGTAAATTTAACAGGGCCTGCTCTTCTCAGGGAATGGAAGGGGCAATAAAGACCAAAGGCATTCTTCTAAGCAGAAGGCTATCTTCCCAAAAGTCCAAGTCAACAGAACATCACCTGGTTGTCAGGCTCCCATTCCCAGACACTAGCCCCAGGCACACTATGAACTGTAGGAGCCTAACTCTGTGGTCCAAAGCCCCCAAATTCTGTGGGTGAATCCTACTCTACCGCTTCCTAAATTAACCTTCCTGTGCCTCTGTTTCCCCATCTATAAAATGGGAATAACAATAGTACCCAACTCATAGGACTATGGAATTAAATATTGAATTAATTAAATAAATTAACCTATGTGAAGCACTTAGAATAGCACATGACAAATATAAATATTGAGTGTTAGCTAACAGCATAGAGAATCAATAACTAGATGCATGATCCCATTTTTGTAACTACACACACACACACACCTATACAAAATGTTTGGAAGAATAAACAATAAACGTTAATGACTATTTCTCAGTGGTAGAAATTATGAAGGATTCTTTTAATTTTTTTTCCCCTTGTGCATTTTCTAAATTCCCTACAATAAATATGATTAGCTTAACCATAAAAATGTATAAAAGACGAGTTAATGCTTTATGTAAAAGGACACATTTGTATTTTATTTACAATAACAAAAAATTGGAAACAGAAAACAACGTCCATTAATAGATATTAGTTCAAAAAAGTATGGTTCATCCATGTAATAGAATTATGCACCTACAATTCAAAAGTGTAATGTTGAAGAACGTTTATTAACATAAAAAATACTCATGATACAATATATGAAAAATTAAGTAACAATGCTGAATAAAAATTAATTCCTAGTTCGCTAAAAATAAAGTAAGTATATTCTTATTTGACCATAAATAACAAAATGTATATATTCCAAAAATGCTAACAGTGATTACCCTGCATTACAGGATGGCAAGAACTCCTAATTTCTTCTGTATATTTTTATAAATTTTCCAAATCTTCAATAACAAACGTGATGCTTTTAAAACAGAAGAAAATACTAACTGTTATGAAAATAAGCAAAGATTAATCATCAGAGTTATAGTCAAAAAAATTGAGAAGTTGAGATTCAGGCAAGGAATTAAGTTAGTAGAAAAAGTTAAACTTGTTGATCTCATTGCTCTATCTCTGTCCATGGTTGGCACTGATCAATTCTCAAATTGAATATGCAAGGACTGAGGAAGTGTTAGAAGTAAGAAAGAAAACCTCTGGAAGGGACTTTGAGATGATGGACAAGAGATTAGAGCTGAACTATGAGTTCCAGACTAGAACTTCCTTATATCTATGCAGGGCAAGGGAGCAAGAAAAAAGACACCCTTCCCATCAACTACCCAGTTTTACCAATAGTCAACCCAATGCACACTTTCTAAACCAAAATATCTAATGGACTCTTCTTCCTACGCTTACAATTTCTGTGAAAGTTAAAGAGTGAAATGAGAGAAAAATAAACATGAGTAACCTCGTTTAATAAGTAAGGAAGGTAAAGACTAGTTGAAATAAAGACAGTAAGTAGCTCCAGGTCATGAATGAAACCCAGCAATGCGGGCAAGGTCAAAGTGTCTTCCCTTTTGGCACTCATTCCAGCCTCCAGCCCCAATCTAATAAATGTATGTATATTAAAGTCGTCGCAACAAAATGTGTTAATTTTCCGAGAGAGATCAGGATTTTTAAAACAGTGCTGAATTTACAGGAAAATCGTCGTGCCATGAAGCAAATTGTTAATGATGGCATTGTGAAAATCAAAGATGGAAAAGGCTGAATTAACTTTCCAAAGACTCTTCAAATCAGGCAACAGATCTGTCACCTTGGGAATGCCCTGGACAATATCAATCAATCTTGTGTCTTAAGACCACCTCTCCATGTTAGGCTGTGTGCGTGTATGTGTCTGTGTGTGTTTTACCTGTTCTTCAAAATGCAAAAGGGAGGCAGGATTGCTGTATGGTGAGAGGAAAGATTCTAAGCAACAGACAGACCTGGGTTGGAATCTAGATCGCTCCCTTTTCTCCCTGAGTCACTTTGAGCAAGTTGCGAACCTCCTATGTCATGGTTACACCATCTATAAAACTGGGGTTATAAAACCTACCTCGCAATGCTGTTAGATGATTCTAGATAACACAAGGTTTAGTATAGAGTAAGCACCCAATACTTGGTGCAGCTGGGGTTAAAAAGCTATGGAAAATTAAAGTCGTTTTTCTCAGTCCTATCACCTGCCTCAGTCCGGTGCTTGTGTGGGGAGCTCCTTCCTTGGGAATGAAAGGGGAACACCTACATTTGGAATGTCCTCCAGCCTCCTGAGCAATCTTGCCTTCCTGATTGCCAAGCAGTCACCCCTGCTGAAATCCTGCTGACGCCCAGAACCAACATGGGGGCTCCTTATCAATACCACCTCTAAGAAAAATTTTAATCAAATATTAGATGGCCGCATATTTGACAATAAAATTTGCCTTAGAAAGCAAGTCTTGGGCCGGCTCAGTGGCATAGTGGTTAAGTTCGTGCACCCCAGTTTGCCGGCCCGGGGTTCTCAGGTTCAGATCCCGGGTGTGGACCTACACACCGCTTATCAAGCCATGCCGTGGAGGCATCCCATATACAAAATAGAGGAAGATGGGCACAGATGTTAGCTCAGGGCCAATCTTCCTCAAACACACACACACAAAAAACGAGTCTCTAGTATAGGAAATACTTATTCCACCTGTAGTATGTTAATTGCTTTGAGAAATGAGGAACTAGGAGTATTTTTTTCCCTAACACTTTAAAGTATTGTATATTTAATCCAGGAGCCCAAAGAAAATCAATTTTCCAATTAAACTGATGGTCTCAAAATCAAATACTCGATGTCACAATGTTACAACTTAAAATAGACACAGTGTTAACTTTATAGGCCCCAGTTGGTAGCAGGGTTGTAACACCTTCCCTTTGAGGAACTCATTTCTGTAAGTAGCAATTGTTTTCATTCATATTTTCCTACCCATGTGTCTTAAATGTAAATATCTCCATTTACCTTGAAAATCCAAACACTCCATCTGACACTTTTGTCACCCACAGAAAATGCAAAAGCATTTCTCAAAGTAACAGAATGCTGCAGATTTGCAAACTTCCTGTTTCCCAGCGCTGACGGAGAGAGAGGGGAAAAAAAAAGGACACTGAGTTCCTCTGAAGCCCCCTCCTGACATTTCCAGACTTATTAGCCAGTTTTCACACTGACTTCAATCAACCTCTTTAATCCTCCAAGGAAAGAGCATTTTTAATTCACCGATTCGCTGATAAGCTTGAAGCCAAAAAATGATTTACACGTAGATGAATTGTGCTTACAAGATGGAACTCCGAGCATTAGAAGCGGATCTGAATTTCCTATCTGTCATTTTATTTGCCACATTCATTTTTTCTCTGCCATTACCCTTGCTGATTGCGATCTTTCTGCGCTATTGGGCCCCTGCCTCCACAGTTTTTAATCTGCCTTTAATCCCATAGATTTTAAATATTCCCGGCACCGAGAGACTGGAGGCAATTAACTGCCCTTCTGATGCTCTTCTTATCAGTTTCCTCCTTGTATCTCTCAGAAGCAGCCTCAAGACACTTCCAGGCTGACAAATACTACCAGCATTTCAGATGAACCATCCACTGCAAATGGGGATGTGAAGTCCAGCTGTGCGCGCAGATGCTGAGCAATCACAGTCGTTTTTTGGAGGAGGAAAAGGGGGAGAGGGAGGCTGGGGGCAGACACTGTAGGCTCGAAGCCCCCAATGCCAGTGCTCTGAAACAATGCCCTCGTAATATATTTTGGGACTTTAAAAATAAGTGAATCGTCTACTCTGTTTGATCTGATTGCCGCGTTTAACTAGAAAACCATTTCCAGCTCTCTGACTTTACTGAGGGATTCAGACGGGATGTCAAAAGGTAGAATAGCTGCTTGAATCTTGCTCCAGTCTCCTGCCTGGGTCTTGTTTAATTCCCTTCCCATTTTTAATGTGTTACTGTTATAATCTGCCCCCCTGATTTCCCAACCACCAGTTGATAAATTTCCAACACATTTAGCTGGTGATCATTCAAACTTGACTGAATTCAAATTTGCTAACAGAACTTCAGACATCACCTTGCTACATCAAAGGCTCATGAGCGCTGAGTATACCTGAGGAGTCTAATCAAGGTGACACAACTCAGCCACCATGAAAGAAGAGAGAATTTTATTCATTAAAATCCATGTGCTCATCCACTAATATATGTGCATTTAAATACACTCTCAAAAGATGCGAAGACTCTAGTTAGAGCCCACCCCGTGCCCTTCTAGGAGCAATTCCACGTCCACAAGCGCTATCCTTTGCCCTCTTGTTGAGGCTAAATCAGCTGGACTCTGTCATTGACCTCTATCATTGATTCCTGATGGAAAGTTTGAACCTGTTGCTTTTTCTGTAGTTTAGTGTGCAAATGAAACACCTCTGAATTTGAAGCTATCACTCAAAAGATGGAGAGAAAAGTACTCCTCCATCGCATATGACACCTCCATGTCGCAGAAGGCATTTCTCTTGCTCAGATCCTCCAGTCTCCTAAGCAGGTATAATATTTGATAGCAATTTGGCTTACAAAAGGCCAAGCTATTTGGGCTTTTTGTAACAAAGATGTGCGTATTGTTTCATATGTGTACGTACACACATACAAAATTCTTGTAAATTCTTATGGTTAGGTCAGCTTGCCATCAGTTCACACAAAGCCGATGGCCTGTGCTGGTAAATTCTTCCCCTACATACTCAATGACGTTCGCTGTAGTTTATGCTGACGTCTCCTAGTGGATATGCCATGAGTTTTTCCGAGAAGGAGACACTATAACCCTCCCTCAGTGGAGAAAAATGATATAAGTTTCTGACTTTACTCCATCTAAGGGTTGGTCCCACAATCAAACAATATTTTCTTAAGGAGAAAAATAGGCATTCAATGAACAGGCCATTGTGCTTCCAACAAGAGTTCTATATCTTTTGGAAGCTGCCCTATTTTTTAAAGTACAAAAATTACGGAGAGTGATGTCAAACAAGGAGAAAGGATATGGTGGGGGAGACAAACAATGCATTAAGTGCATGTGGTTAATTGATTGGCTCCACTTTCTGTACTAAAAGAAAAACGCAAGCTCTTTCAATCAACCTCCCCAGCGAACCCAGAACATGGTAAATGGACGGATTTTACAGCGCAGAAATGCTCTGTGGAGAGGTTGTTTATAAACAATGCCCAGCAACATAAACAAGGGAAGCATCAAGAAAAGCAAGTGGTGAGGAAGAGGCCAAAACTTCGTTATATAACAGGAGAAACACTGGGTAGCAGTTCTGACTGTGTTGTTTTGCTGTGACTTGCAGCTTTGCTTAAGCATTTTAAAGATTCTTGCAGGTCTTTTTCAAGCTGCCAGCTCTAGCCTACGAATTATGGTAATGTGCCACTTCTGAGCCCTCGGCAGGATTTGCAACAGAGAAATCACATCAGCCTATGCTGATTAACAATTCCATTCCATCCAGAGATTTATATAAAAAAACTATCTTACATTTTGCTTTTTAATAAGAATGATCGCTATCTCAAATTGAGTCCCAGCAAATTTTAATAAAGGCCCAAGGTTGAGTGGCATTTTGCATGCTGATTTAGCTATGATTGCTCGCTTTTGATGAGCACTAGCCTGGCATGTATAGCTCTCCTCAGAGCAGGTTTAAAGACCAGGAGTGAGGAAAAGGATAAAAATAAAAACTTCCAACTAAAATTCTAGGTCTTTTCTTTCTGTGATTGATTACTGAATAAATACCAACATGTATCTTTGGATTCAGCCTAAGAGTAAAATTCCCTGCAGCTAAACAGCTGTTTTTTAATGGCTTTTAATATACTAACCTGTCAAAATATGTTAACTTTGATGACTGCAATTATTATTTTAAAAGATATTATCAATCTATTTATCTATCTGCTGCCCTGATATTTCTTACAATATAAATTCTCAAATCAAATAGAGAGCCACAAACCTCTAGCATTTTTGTTTCCTGATAAGTCAATTGTCAATAAATAAATACCTCTTGGGGGCGAGCGTTCTTTTTTGTTGAAATAGAAGGCAGATTAATTATGCTGAACAATAAAACTAGAGGTAAGCTAAGATTTTTCAGCCTATACCAATGGTTGATGAAAGACTTCTCCAAGAGGGCAAAGATCACATAGGCACAGCACAGATGGATGTTACAGGGGGTTTCATGTATCTTAAAAAACTAACAAATCAGTGGTTATAGTTTTATGGGATGGTGTTACTGGTTGTTGTTAGATGGTATTTTTCCCCATTGTCATTGATTTCATTATTATGTAGATCAATGAACCTAATTCCATGCTACCATGAACGTCACCTCCAAGAGTTAAGTGGACATTCTACTCAAGCTTGACTGTCTCCCAAAGAAAGGTTTGATTGACCAACACAAAGCAGAATTAAAAAAAAAAAAGCTGAAGAATGCAAATGTGATTCAGTTCACTAGCTAAAGATCACCAAATTTCACCAACTAGGTAGGCCATAAGTTTCCAAAACAGAGATTCTGACCTAGAAAAATGCTGTAGCTTAATCACTTATCAAATGCACAAATGAATCTCAAAATACATAAAAAAAGTTTTCAATAGAATTTTAGCAGTAAGAAAGTATTTTTCCAATAGCCAAGTATTCTTGGATATAGAATTTTTTCCCACAGAAATCTTTGTTTTGTTTCCTTGTTTTTTAGGGGACAATAGAGAAGTGAGCCAATATGATGTTCATTACAAAAGACAGTCATCATATGCATTATTGTAATATTATATAATAGTTTAGCTGGCCAATATTGTCAAGAAATTTTCTAGATTAGTTGAAGTCTGTCCCTTTATACTATTTTAACCAATTGCATTAGAAACTTACCTATAACTGTTTTTCATTTTTACACTTTCTTAAAAAAATTCTGCATGATTTAACTGTTTTTGTTTCGGTTGCTCATAATGAACATTTTTGTGATGTAGTATATATTTTAAGTATATTTATAAATAATGATAATATAATTATAAATATTATATATTATAATTTACTTTTTCAATAAGTATGCATTGAACTTCTGTCATGAGCCAAACACATTGCCAAGTTCTGGGGATACAATGATAAATAAGACATATCACACAAATAACCATTTTACATACTATTTTGTATCATGTTTTTTTTCACATAATGTTCTACTGTGAATAGATACCTGAAAGATATTTGGTTAAAATTAATATCTATTTCTGATTTTATATATGAATAGAAGAAAATTTCTTTAACAAACTTAATAGTGAAATATTGGAGGAAGTCTCATTGAATTGACTGTTATTTAATATTTTTCTGAAAGTTTCAGATGAGTAAATAGGACAAGAAAAATAAATAAGATATATATATATTGAGGAAAAGATAAAATTATTTATGACATGTATGTTTTTCTAGCCAAAATCAGCTTGAAAACTGTTAGACAAAGTGAAAACACATAGTAGGGTGAGTGGTTAAAAATATGTACCACAAGATAAAACCGTAGAGATAGTAAAAAGATCAATGGTTGCTGGGGTGGATGGGGCTATGAATAGGCAGAGCACAGTGGATTTTTAGGGCAATGAAACTACTCTGTATGATATTATAATGGTGGATACACATCATACACTTGTCCAAACCCGTAGAATGCACAACACAAGAGTGAACCCAAAGGTAAACTGTAGACTTTGAGTAATTATGATGTGTCGATAAAAGTTCATCCTTGGTAAAAAATCTACCATTTTGAAGAATGATGTTGATAACAGGGGAGACTATACATGTGTGGGGGTGGGAGTTTTGGGGGAAATTTATATACCTCCCTCTCAATTTTGTTGTAAACCTAAAACTGCTCTAAAAAATTAAAGTCTTAAAAACAAAACAAAACCCACAGCCTTCGTGTAGGCTACAGATACCAGTTAGAAAATATAAAGGAAAGAATTTCCCATTCACAACAGCAATCTCAGATACAAAATAGTCATAAATCAATAAATAAAATATCAATATTCTAATAGTAAGATGGACAAAGAGCATGAGCAGGCAATTTATAAAAGAAGAAACATAAGAGGCTGGCCCTGTGGCTTAGTGGTTGGGTGTGTGTACTCCGTTGCTGGCAGCCCGGGGTTCGGATCCCAGGCACGCACCCACGTACCGCTTCTCTGGCCATGCTGAGGCGGTGTCCCACATACAGCAACTAGAAGGATGTGCAACTATGACATACAACTATCCAACTGAAGTATCATCTGGAAATTATAAAAATTTGATAGCTGTCAATGTCGAAAGAGTAAGAAGAAATTAACAATTCCATACATAAGCGATGAAGGTATAAAGTAATATAACCCGCTTAGAAAGTACTTTTGAAGAATACATTCTTCACAATAAATATAAATTAAATTCTTAATCAGAAATCAACAAATACCGCATAATGCACCTGTCTTTAGTGATACTTCCAAAAAAATGTTTTTTCTCCAATCCTTGAGCTCCAAGTTCATTTTTTGTCCTTTCAGCATTTATATTTAGTCTAGTTTCACAGTCCCTTGCATCTTGTCTTTCTGCTAGATCAGTGTTTTACTCGACTTCCTGTGTTCAGCACCTAGAGAGTACTTTTCACACTGTAGGTACTTATTAAATGTTCCTATAATTGGATTTCAAATTATAGAAAATTTATATTTTGGAACAACTGGATATTTACAACCAAGAAACCAAATCACATTTTAACTGATCCAAGATTTTTATAGAGATCAAATTTTTCAAACATCTATAAACTCAGCACTAATTAATATTTCTGAAATTTTTGTTTAAAATATTTTAGCAACTTAAAAAATATATAATATGAACCAAAAGTTAGCACACATGCACAAAAATTTGTTATAAAATATGTGCAGGTGTATATTTATGTATCCATATATATCCATATTGAAATCATAGTTATAATTAGTCCCACACTTGACATTATGTGGAATGATATATTTTCAAGTGATAACCTAGCAGTTAATAAATAGTCTTGGTAAATTAAAATATTTACCCATTCACTGCATCAGATGATGCATATGTTCCATCAGATGTTTGATGGGCTTTCAAAAGATTATGTTGTTTAACCTCTTCCCTTTAGGCAAATAAGGTATTATTGGGCTCATCTGATAGATAATAAAACTGAGATCCAGAGAGGACATGACCTCCCCAAGGTTACTCAATTAGTTAAGAGGAGATTTAGTACTGAAATCAAATTTTACGGGCTCCAAACCAAATGCTCTTCCTACTAAACCATGAAGAATTTGATGCAATCATTTGCCAAGTACAGAAAATAAAAATATACTAACTCTTGGTTTCCTTTTCCAAGTTCTGTCATTCAATAAAATATGTATATGTATTTGTATGTATGTGTGAGAGAGAAATGCCAGAGACACTGATAAGGAAAAACAGAACCTTGTAAAGGAGAATGAAAGGGAAATATCAAAGATGATGCCCAAGTTTCAAGTTTGGGTTACTTGGGAATGATAGTTCTGCCTCAATATTCAGAAAACTATTTGGAGAACTGAAAATGTGAAATGAGGAGTCAGACGTCAGGAATTCTGTAGGAAAAGAGAAAGAAGAGGAAATAGGAGAGTCCCAAAGATTGAACCTGGGGCAATCCCATCGACGGAGAGGGGAGAATCAAAGAGTAAAAAGGAAACCAATTTCTCACGCTGTGACTTGGACTTCCCCTCCTCACCCCCAAAAGAGAAGAAACAAAGAAAAAGATGAGTGGAGTCAATCAGATTCTCTTTCTCAAGAACATGAATTGGGACCCAGAGCAAGAATTACTCAGTCAATGGTGGGAACTGAAGCCAATAGTCTTGATGGGACATTTGTAACCAGCAAACATGAAGAAAGAGAATCCTGGAGAACAGGAGATGGTGGAGGGAGCTGGGAGGAAGAGGGGAAGAGGTAACAATATATAAGAGATACAATTAAATCTATGAGCAAAACAGATTGTAGCTCTTTTGGTCCCTCTAGTCTTTCCAGTCTATTTCTAGTCCATGTTTCTTAACAATATACACAGTGAAAACAAAGAAACACAGATTTGCACAAAATTTAAGTCAGTCTCTATTCTTTGATAACAAAGAGTCAATATTGACTTTGAAAATAAATTATGAATAGAGTGATAAGTGATGAAAAAAGTTGCAAGCATTCAAGAGAGAATAAAATTATTAAATGATAGCCAATCTGTGCTTTCTTCATTCTACTTCCAGTATTTTCTGATTTTTAGAGTAAATATGTATTATAATTTTTAGAATCAATAAATTTACTTCTAAGAAAAGAAGTGGTAAAGAAGATATGGGAGGGCCAGCTCCCGTGGCTTAGCGGTTAAGTGAGCGCGCTCCGCTGCTGGCGGCCCAGGTTCAGATCCCGGGCGTGCACAGACGCGCCCCGCTTCTCCGGCCATGCTGAGGCCGCGTCCCACATACAGCAACTAGAAGAATGTGCAACTATGACATACAACTATCTACTGGGGCTTTGGGGGAAAAAAAATAAATAAATAAAAATTAAAAAAAAAAAAGAAAACTATACTTTAAAAAAAAAAAAAAGAGAAGATATGGGAACAAATGGAATAAACCAGAAGTTTAACTATGAATGTAAGAGAGGAAATGTGAAGAAAGGGTAGGCACAAAGGACACATGTCATCGTAGAAGGATCCATAATGGTCTGAGATCAGAAGGGAGGAGCCACTGGATAAGTGATTAAAGAGAAAAGGGGTTCCTGCAAGGGGCCAGTTTCAAAAGGGTGGAGGAAGGGATAAAAGTGAGGCAAAAGTGTCAGGACTGACTTAGAAATAAGTGAACGGACACCTCCTCCTCAGAAAAACATGGGAAAGGTAAGAGGATGGATGTAAAGAAAGCAAGACTGAGAATTAGACAAGGAGATAACTGACCTTGTCAAGTTGGTTTAATTTTCTCTGTAAAAGGAAATGTAAGAAGGTAGGTGAATCCTGCTCTACGAACACATACACACAAATGAAGCATGAAGAAATTTTAGATATCAGCAGAGAATGTTAGGCAATAAACATCAGATGATCATCTGAAAACCCAGTTCAGTTCTGGGCTCTCAAAATCCAGTTCAAGTTAATTCTGAACAGGATCGAATCTGTACCTTTCTGTGACTTGACCCCAGGGCTGACTTATCCATCGAACACAGTAGATACAGAGCCTACTGCTTACAATACTTTTAGAGGTCCAGGAAAATGTTTTAACTGTTTTTAAGATTAAAGGGGAAAAAAATGAACTTTTAAGGTGGAAGATTATATTCATCTTTATACCAAAGCAGTCAATCAAATGTTTCAATATTTTTTAATGAAAGAAAGGACCCACAAAGGCAAAAGCCCTTAGAGCCCATAGAATTAGGAGCATGTGTGCCCTCAGGACAGCAAATGACAAAGTCAGTGGTCAAGGTCATCAGGGGATAGAAACAGTAAGAAAGAAAAGAAAAGAAGAGGGAGGAGTCTAGAATTTCAATGAGGGTGTCACATAAGTGGCTGATGGTGTGGATTTTGAGACAGAGAAAGGTAGTCAAGAGAGAAGAGGGGACAAGATTGAGAAGAAGCAAGAAAGAAAGTGAGTGGGTGCAGAAAAGTGGAAGAGATAACAAGAGGGTGTGGTTGGAGATGGGGAGCATCGAATGCAATACCTTATGACTACACGGCTAAGGAAGCTGTGCTGGTGGGAGCCAACGATTGAGGTGATACAGTTAAGTTAGAGAGGAACAGGAAGTGTGAGGTGTGGAAGTAACCATTAGATAAACAGTGAATCCAGAGGGTCTCAAAATCTGGGGGGGCACCAAATCAACCATTTCCCAATGAGCCTCCTACACTGATATTGCAACACTAAGCCCTTGTGCCATAACGGGAAGAGTACTGAAGTAGGATGAACGAGATGACTTGGTTCCAGGTTGCTTTACCACTAACCAGATGTAAATTGGACAGATAAACTCTCTGATATGTGTCATGCCTGGAAGTGGTTCTATTCGTATTTGCCTGAAAGCAATAGGCTGGACATTTTTGGTCTTTTGATGTATCTCCAAGCCCTAATTTCTGTTGCTCCACAGTTCTACCCTGGGTGCAATATTGATTGCATTGTAGGAGTTGTTTGCATCATAGTCATGAGTCCAAAGGGTTAAGAGATAGACAAAGCTTATAAATGGATATAAACACAAAGTACAAGAGGAATGGATAGTCCTTCTTTTGTTTGAGAGGAGAAACATTTTTGTTATCATTACATCACTTCTCCCTTTTCAGTAATAAGCCATGAAAGAATATGCCTCCACTTTTCCATTTCTTGCCTTTTGAAGTTAATTCCCAATCCTAACTATAAATCAGAAATGGTGCAATCTTTTGATATGTTACAGAGTAATGAAAATTTAATTTATGTAATATCTCCCCTTTTTTAAGTGCCCTGTTCGATTGAAGAAGCAGCAGCTATGAATGATGGCGAAGTTAAGAATAAAAAGTAACATCAAAGTCATGTCTGTCATTATGATTTCAAACAGCACGTGCCACTTGGAAAGGTTTGGGTAAAATATAAAAAAGGATGTGGTTGACTAACTGAAATAGAATATAGGCATATAGAAAGTGAGATACCCTGTAAATTTCTGAATTACTCTGTCCAGAAAAAGTCTAAAGGACAATTTTGAAAATGAACAAGCCCATTGGACATTAAATTCTTGCATGATTCTGTGTGTGTGTGTGTGTGTGTGTATTAAACTTGGGGGTATCACTGTTCAATTACAAATGCCTCATACAGGTTCTGAGCTTCAAAAGCGTGTGCTTTTTTATTACCAGAAGAACCAAGCTCAGGAAGGATTCCTGCCTCCATAACCCCCAAAGTACTGCAATGGTATTGAGGTAGGGGTGGGAGTGGGCTGCAGAGAAAGAAATGGAAACCAAGGAGTAGCTAGGACGGGACCGATCACTCCTCTCAGACCATGTCTTCAAACTCTGCAAAGCATCTTGAACCAATATTAACCCACTGACAGTGATCTATAAATTCCTAGACTTGATGTTAATTTGTAGAACACTGCAAGCCACTTGATGGAAGCAAGATTTCTATGGGAATAGTGGGCTTTTATTGGAAGCGAAACTGGGCGATTTGGACAACAGCCCTCAATGCCAATAAGCTCTAAATGTGCATATTAATAGACTTCTGAGGAGAAGAAGGGGCTAGTTTGCTGCCAGCAGAGTAATTTGTTTAATGTCAAAGGCCTTCTAGAGCACATACAACGAGATTCCTAACATCACTGGCTTAAGTGGTGAGCTGAGCCTATTTTATTTCAGTGAACCCTGAAAGCCACAGAAGAAAGGACAGCCACCCTCACATCAGAGAGCAGGGAGGGAAGTCCTTCCCATTGGCAAAGCCAGTCCAGTGGCCGTGACACCCAAGGACCCTATGTCAAATTAAACCATGCACAGGAGAACCAGCTCCAGCTCCTGTGTGCTCCTTGACACTGCTGCTCAGATCCCTGATAAGATGCTATCAGTAGGCTCCTGCAAATACTTTAAGCACCTTAAGCAGATCACTGGGACAATTACCATAAAGGGTGAAAGATATGGGCCTTTATTGATGGGAGATTAATATTGACCACAAGGCTATTGATTTTTCTCTGCATCTTATTTCTGATGGTAAATTTGTTTTGCAGCCACCTGAGGTTGGCTGGTTGGTTGGTTTGTCATTGTATTGGAAAGCAAGTGAGAATATATTGAGATACAATTATTTCAATACATAATCCTGCTTTTAAACGTATATGTGATTTTGTGTGTCCATTTTTCTCATTGAAATGCTAGGAGACTCTGCAAGTATAAATGGTTATAGCCAAAGATTCTTATATTCTGTATAATAACTACCATGTACTACATATCCACCATACTCCAGGCACTGTACTAGCCATTACATACATAGTATAATTTAACTCAGACAAAATTGTACCCAAGGCAAGTATGCTATCCTCACAATTCAGATGAGGAAACCCATGTCCAGAAAGATTGGGAAACTTGCCTAAGCTCCTTCAGATAATAAGCAGTGAAATGCTGATTGGAGTCAAGTATATATTAGTATAACTCTTTATAATTCTAAAAATAATTTTACGTCTATTCCAGTAATTATTCAATAATTATTCATTGAAAAGATATTGGAGAAGTAGAATTCAGGGTATTCAAGGGTTAATTGTAAGTACAGACTGTTAAAAAAAAAAAACAAAAATGAAAACAGAGTGATGACTGCAGTTTCTAGCCGGACCACTAAGAGGATGAGGATGGCTTTAACTGAGAGTCTGGGTAAAAAAAGAAAACAAAGGACTAGCAGGGGATGTTAAATGACACGCTTAGTTTGGGCTAGTTTGTTTTTTATTTTTTTAAATACATTTTTAGGTTATTAAAGTAATGTAATAACGGAAGAGAAAATGGGGAGGAGAAGCAAGGAGGAATAATAAATCATCCATAGTGTCACCATTCCAACACAATTATCCCTAATTTTTTTTCTTCTGATACTTTTATGTACATCTTTTTGCTTTTAGTTGTAGTGGAAATGCACATCACGAGATGCGTTTTTCTTTTCATGATATGATATTTCAAAGACATCACTACATAATCTTCATACTTATTATTTCTCATGGATGCCTCCATCCTATTCAGTGGACATACTACAGCTGACTTCACAGTTTCTTTTATTGTTGGGCATTTTCCTTACTTTTGACTTTTTGGTATTTTAAATCATCTTGTGTTGAAAAAATTTATATACCCTTCTTAGGGTAGATGCTCCGAAATATGATTCTGGCTGGGTCCATTTCTGTTTGTTTTTGACGCTGGTGAATTCAAGTAAAATATTTATTATACATGAATTGTGAGTCTAGCATTCAGGAGAAAAGTCACGGCTAGAGATACAGATCTGGGAGGAGAAATGCAGATATGGGAGGTGGGTGCAGTCGTGGGCACTGTGGGAGTTTTCAAACATGATCACTAATTCCTTGACACTTCTTCCAATGAGAGGTGAGATCTAGGTTCCCTACCCATGGGTCTGCAAGGACCTGTAACTGCTTTGAAGGAAAGACTTTAACAGCTGGGTCAGGGGTTGGGGTGGGGAGTGGCTCAAATGGCAGGGGGCAGAAGAGGCTGTGTAATATCCAAGGCTAAGTCATAAAAGATTATGCAGTTTCCTCCTGCTTCTCTTGGCATGCTCGTTCGCTGGATGTCCCCAGTTGCCATACTGTGAGAAGCCTTAGTCACACAAAGAAGCCACAGCTAGGTGCTCTGGCTGAGGCTCAGATGAGACCAGCCTTCAAGGCATCCCAGCCCAAGACCCGGACATGAGTGAAGCAGCCTTCAGATGATCCCAGCCTCCCATTGTTCAAATCATATCTCAGCCACTGATATGTTCCCAATAAGGTAACATGGAAGACAGGCAAGCCATCCTCACCATGTCCTGTTCAAATTCCTGACCCACAGAATACATGAGCATAATAAGAAGGCTGATGCTTCACAACTCCCAGTTTATGGCGACTTGATATACAGAAATAACTGAAACAGTGTTTGGTACCTAGAAGTGGGTTCTGTTGTAACAAAATCGAAAACTGGTGGCATTGGTTTTGGAGCCCAGTGAGAGACAAAAGCCTAATGGGCCTCATGGAGGCAATCAGTGAGGGCTTAAAGAAAAGGGCAGACATAATGAACTCAACAATCAAGGCAAGGGGAATTTTAGCAAGACTGTGGAAGGTGTCACCTAGCTTTTAACACCTTCAAATAAAATGAAAGAGTAAAAGAGATAAATCTAAAGAATGAACTACTCTGTTTTTGACTACAATTTGGAGGAAATGTATACTTTGAAGGAAATGTAACAGAAGGATATGTAACAGCTAACAAATTCGGATGGAGTGTAACAGCGAGCAAAGTGACCTCAAAATAAGAAATGGTCTCAGGGCAAAGATCAAATCCTAGGTGCTGTCAGGAGAATATGGTCTCAGGGCCAAGGCAATTCCTAACCTACAGAATCCATGAGAATAATGAAATGGTGGTTGTGTTATGTCACTAAGTGTGGGGTAGTTTGCAATAAAAGATAGCGAAACAAGCATAAATGAGATTTTCAGAATATAAGCACCATGGATGGAAAAGGAGGAACAATTTGAGGTCTGAGAGAATGAGGGGAAAAAAAGGTATGTCATAAGCAGAATGAGAAAAGACATTCCTTAAAGGAAGAGATTGCTTATTAGCAGTAGATGGAATATGACTTCTTTTACTTGTTGACCTTAAACAAATAGAGAGCCAGTTATTTCCCCAGCAAAAATGGGTTCATTTGGGATCAGCAAAGAATTACAATTTGCAGTCTACAACCATGGCAAGTCACCTGCAAGTCCCCAGCAGCAAAGAGAGGAGAAACTCTTTTATAGAAGGGAAGAGGAAGTTGGGAGGGCTCTTGTAAACAAAGAGTTCACTAGAGGAATTGGGAGTTCCATGTGTAGTGGCTTTTCATTGGCTGAGTTGTGACAGTCTCTCATTGGCTAAGCTTCTTGCCTGTCAAGAAGAGGAAGTCTTTCTGCTGCCTGTTGGGCTCTGCTATTCACACAGGGAGTGGGAGCTCCTCTTTTTGGCCTCCTGACTCCAATTTAATGAAGTTTCTGCTTGTTAATTTGACACACTCAGCACAGCTATTTTGAGATTCAGTCATGTTATTTCTCATATCCCATTCTGTGGATGTACCACAATTTGGTTATCCATTAACCTTTTGAAAGACGTTTGGGTTGTTTCCAGATTTTGGCAATTATACATAATGCTGCTATAAACATTCATGTACAGGTTTTTGTGTGAATCTAAGTTTTCATTTCTCTAAGATAAATTCCTAGTAGTGCGACTGCTGAGTCATGTGGAATGTAGATGTTTACCTTTGTAAGACACTCTCAGACTCTTGTCCAGAGTGGCTGGACCGCTTTGTGTTCTCACCAGCAACGTAAGAGAGTTCCAGTTGCTCCACATCTATCATCACTTGGTGTCATCAGTATTTTTTACTTTAGTGGTTCTAATAGATGTGTAATGCTATCTCATTGAGGTTTTAATTTATATGTCCCTCATGACTAATGATCTTGTCATTTCCTTATTTGCCTACCCTCTCTCTTTTTGGTGAAGTCTCTGTTCAAATGTTTTGCCCATTTTTTAATTGGGTTGTTTGTTCTCTTCCTGTTGAGTTTAGAGAATTCTTTATTCTGGATAATGTGGGGGATCAGAATTTGCCACCCTAAAATACATCTCTTTGGCTTGATTTTTTGTGTGTGTGTGAGGAAGATCAGCCCTGAGCTAACATCCATGCCAATCCTCCTCTTTTTGCTGAGGAAGACTGGCCCTGGGCTAACATCCATGCCCATCTTTCTCCATTTTATGTGGGATGCTGCCACAGCATGGCCTGAGAAGCAGTGCACTGGTGTGCGCCCAGGATCTGAACCGGGGCCACCAGCAGTGGAGCACGCGCACTTAATCTCTACGCCACAGGGCCAGCCCCTGCCTTGATTATTTTTAAAAACAAGAAACTTTGACCTTCCCCCTAACTGCCTAAAAGAATTTAAGAAAGAGGGCCTGCTCCAGGAAGGAGCTACTACCATAGAAAATTATGGTATAACACGGACTACGGGCCGGCCCCGTGGCTTAGCAGTTAAGTGCACGTGCTCCGCTGCTGGTGGCCCGGGTTTGGATCCTGGGCGCGCACCGATGCACCGCTTCTCTGGCCATGCTGAGGCCGCGGCCCACATACAGCAACTAGAAGGATGTGCAGCTATGACATACAACTATGTACTGGGGCTTTGGGGGAAAATAAATAAATAAAAAAAAAAAAACATAAACTACATATGGTCGACAAGGAGGAACCTAGCAAGGCCCATTTAATCAAAGTCTTCCCCATGTCCCATTGTCTTTGCAAGGCATGGCAAATATTTGTTTACCAAACATTTGCTTTTCCATCTCCTTGTGAATTTCCTTCCCTACCTTTGAAGTCTCAAACCACTAGTTCCAACATCCTCCTTTGTCTTTAACTGAAGATGGTATTTAAGGTGGTGTCTTCAGCCATTTTGGGGAGTTACTCAGTTTTCCTGGGTTTATCCTATGTATACATGTTACTAAGTTTGCTTGAATTTCTCCTGTTATTCTGTCTCACGTTGATCTAATTCTTAGACCAGCAGGAAGAACCTAGAGGGTAGAGGAATATTCCTCCTCCCCTACCATATAAGTTCTTGGTTGGTATGTGATTTCCAAACGTTTTCTCCCAATCTGTAGCTTGTCTTTTCAGTCTCTTAACTGTGTCCTTTGAAGAGCAAAATTTTTTAACTCTGATGAAATCCAGTTTACCAATTTTTCCTTTATTGGTAGTGTTTGCCAAACCCAGGGGGGAGTGCTTATCTACAAAGGGTCAGAAGGAGGGAATTTTTTGAGGGTGTTGGATCTATTTTGTATCTTGTCTGTAGTGGGGGTTACAAGAATCTATGCACATGTTTAGATATACAGAAATATACACCAAAAGATGTGAATGTAAATTCTTAAAAAATCTCTTTCACATCTAACTAATATATCGGGGGGGGTGAATGTAAATGACGTGAATCAGAGCTTTCCAATGTATACAGTCTTATTTTTATTAAAGAAGATATAAAACAGAATAAAAAGGCAGGTTTTAACCCTGACATATACCTATAATATGAAAGTGCCATAAGTTTATATTCTGCCATGCCTCCATTGTTTAGCATAATTTATATGCTAATTCTATGCTAATTTAAACAGTTCACCAATATCAAAAGCATCAGTTCTTTCAGGAATTTTGCCCAGTAGAAACGACACTTAAGTATTATGGATGCTGATGTTTCATTTATATCCAAGCCTGATGGTACATGGGAAACGGACTGCAGGTTAGCTAATGAGCCAATGGCAGGGGTGTAAGTGACCCAAAACATTTAGAACCTTTCAAAACCATTCAGATTATTGATTTCATCTGCAGGTAAACAAGATCAAACAATTTGGTCTTTTTCTCTGTCTCTATAACTGATCAAAACCTGAAGGGCTCAAAAGCATCTTCTAATTGGCTTCATTGTTTTGTTTACTGTGCTTATCAGAGTGCAGTTAACATTTGCATTTCTAATTGACTATTCTGACATTTCAGTTCATTTTAAATGACACTGTACAGTTTTCTATGTTTCAGCCTAACCAGTGAGTCCATTCTTAGGGAGTAACCTCTACTTACAAGGGAGCTGCTTTGTTTCCTGGTATAAATATAGCAGTGTGGGTTCATACATCTATTAGAAGGTGTATGTTCACTCTCATGTTCATTCCTGCCATCAGCGATGCAGAACTGATTCTGCGACTGCTTGCATTTTCTTGTTTATGCCCTGCATTTTCTCACTTCTATGGCTTTTTTAATGTGATTTCCTCCTCTGGAACACCTTCTCCTGCCAGTTTCTGTGCCCCTACAAAGTCATCCTTAATTCCACAAGCTGAAACAAAGTTCCCTCCCCACTCAAATTCTGCCATATTGTTGGTATACCACTGTTGCTTTAACATTAATCATATCCTTCTTCATATATAGTGTTGTGTATTGATCTTTCTCTCCATTCGACTACAGTTTCTTGTAGAAAAAGATCATGCCTTATTCAATTCTCTCTCTCAAAGTGCCTTGAACATTGAGTCCTTTGTCTAATAGGTGATTTGAAGTGTTTTCTCCCAGCCTGTGGCTTCTTGTCTTTTCATTCTTCACTGTGTTCTTCAAAGAACAAATTTTTTAACTTTGATGAAGTTCAATTTATTAATTTTTTTTCTTTTATGGATAGTGTTTCTGGTGTCAGTTATCTAAGAGCTCTTTGCCAAATCCAGAGAGGAAAGGTGGGAGGGGGGGCATCTGTCTACAAAGGGTCAGCATGATGGACTATTTGGGGGGGTGTTGGAATGGTTCTGTATCCTGTTTCTGGCGGTAGTTAAAATAATCTATGCATATGTTAAAACACGTAGAACTGTACACAAAGATATTTATTTAGTACTTTCTGGGGCCAGCCCCACGGCATAGTGGTTGAGTTTGGCGTGCTCCGCTTTGGCAGCCGGGGTTCACCGGTTCGGATCCCGGGCACGGACCTACACCACTCATCAGCCATGCTGTGGTGGCAACCCACATACAAAAAATAGAGGAAGATTGGCACAGATGTTAGCTCAGGGCAAATCTTCCTCAAATAATATATATATATATTTATTTAGTACTTTCTAAAGTGCTGAGAGACTACTTACTAGGTTCTATTGTATCCTTAAGGGAATCATTTTTTCTAACTTATCTTGAGAACTTGCCTTCCCTAACCATTAGTCACATTCTCTTGTCCCTAGCAAGCTAAGGGAGCTGAGAAAATAGTGTTCTTCAATCATTAATATGGATTAAGCATCTACTTTATGCAGAAGTACTTTTTTTCCTCTCTCTTTTTCATATTACCTCACATGATAACTGGACATGTCCCCCGTAACCTCTGGACCACAAAGGAGTAGAGTAAAGATATTGTCCAGCTTTGGGGGCTCTCTATTTCTCCCCCTACTTTGGAGTGATGGAAAAAGCACCCCATTTATACTGTCTCTCTACATTATTAGTCTCTTTCTGGAAGAAAAAGAGTGACGTGGACACAGGAAGAAGAGACAGAAAGAGGAGAACTCACTTCTCAGTATTTTCCTGCTCCACCCTTCAAAGCCTTCCTTGGAAAGAACCTGGGATATTTCTTCTCCAATGTGGCGAGAGTGCAGCAGTGTACTTCAGTTTGAGCAATCTGCCATGGGCCCTGCCATCTTGGGAACTGGTCTGGCCTACCTCGCAGAGGCCTGATTATCTGCTGGCTTCCTGTAGAGCTTTGCATGATTACATCTGCAGGGTCCCACTGGAGATGACTGTTGGCATCCACAGAGCAGGAAATGCTGAAGGGCTCTCAGACCTCATACATGAAAAGAAACTTTATTGCTCCTGAACTCAAAGCTTGAAAGCTTTCCACAATAAAGCCTTGTCTCCATTTCCTTGGCCGTGTGCCAACGAGGAAATAGGACAAGATTTATGAACGTTGCCCAAAACTTGCCACAGCAAGGTTAGAACAATTTTAAAAAACAGATGAAAAGCAGAAGAAATTGTCTTGGGTGTGCACAGATTCGCCCTATGATTCAATCACCTTTTATTTTAAGTCAAGGGATATTTCTTAGGAGAGAATAAATGAACCCTTCCTCTGATGACACCCTCACTTTATTTTGAGACGATGGCCCAGGTGGATTGCCCAAGATGACTTATGTGCATGATTGATTTATGACATTACAGTACCTTCAGGACTTTGGGGTCCTGCACAAAATCTAAATTTATAACAATTAAGCTAAGTCCATTAATTAGTAAGATGAATTAGAGATTCAATCCTCAACTAATCTAGAAGAGAATTGAAAGGTCTATGTAGCCGGCGCCAAAACCTCACCCTGAACAAATTATACACAGCTCTTTGCAGCTCTGTGCATACCACCCTTTCCTAAGTGGCATTCCGTTGTGATCACGTGGTTCTGTGACAATACAGGGCCAATTAGCCTGAGACAGCAGTGAAATGGAATTCCAATTGCAAACTCCTTACAGCTTAGCAAAACACTCCATGGAAGCCTATGGAAACTCAGGATAGATTTAGGTCTCTGCTTAGCAACCAGTTAACGTTGCAGGGACTATCAATCAGGCCAGTTTCCTTCTCTTCCTCTATCATGATTTTGCGTGTCTGAGAACTGGCAGAAAAAAGTGCCAGTAATTGTCAGACTGTTTTTAAGGACAGAAAACTTCTGTGGAAAGTAAAATGAAAAATAAATAAGATCAAGCCCTCTTAGCATAACACTACATTACAAAGAGTTTAAAAACACAGAAAAAAAAACCAGATAAATAAGCTAAACTTTTTACAGAAGAATCAATATGTTTGCTGCTTTTGTTTTCTTAAGAGCATCTGAAATAGTAAAGTAAGTTGCTTAATATCACTTACTTTACCAATCTATATAAAAAGAACATCCAATCACTAATTGAAATCTAATTCTTCAGAGATTCTATCACTAAAAATTAAAAAAAAAAATTGAGAAATCCAGAATTAATAACAATTGAACTCAGTTACTCAACAGAGGCACAGACAGTAAAATGAGTCATTTATTCCATCTTTTACCAGATCCTTTGTATGAAGAAAGATGAAGTATAAGGGAGAAAGTCTTTACAAGATCAGATGGCATAAAGGTAGAAAATTTACATTGTATTAAGTATTCATGTATTCAATAACTATATGTGAAATGCTTTTTCTATGCAGAACCATTTCAAAGCATTGAGATGAAGTAGTGAATAGACATAAAAGCTCCTGCTCTCATGGAGCTTACAGTCTCATGAGCGAGACAGACAATAAACAGAGAAGTAGACAAATTGTCAAGTGTAATGTCAAGTAATGAAAAGTGTGGTGTAGAAAAAAACAGAGCAAAAGGATAGAGTGTGATTGGAGGAATTATGACAGAAAGGATGATCCAGAAGTAGCCCTCTGAAAGGAGATTTCTGAGCAGAAAGAAACTAGAAGGGAGTTACACAAACATAAAAAAATTATACAGAGATTATTTGACAAATCACCCTGGGAAAAAAGCCTTAAATATTTTGGAGAAAAAAAACAAATCTTTATATTACGTTTTAAAGCAAAGTTAAATCCAGCTGGCTTAAATTAGTCAAATGTAAAATAGAAAGACATTTTTTAAAAACTGAAGAAATATGGGTAAATATTTATGGAATCTTAGATTAAGGAAGGATGCATTAAACATCTAAGCAAAGCAAAAACTCTAAGGAAAAGGCAGAATTATACAAAAATGTAAAAATTGCATGCTTAAAAACACTTTAAATAAAATAAATGGAGAAATGACAAAATGATAAGATACTTGAGTATATGGATTTAAAATGTCAATATATAAAGAATTTTCAAATTAAAAAATACTTTCAGGGGGCCAACCCGGTGATGTAGTGGTTAAGTTCAGGCGGCCCAGGGTTTGCAGTTTTGGATCCTGGGCGTGGACCTAGACACCATTTATCAAGCCATGCTGTGGCAGGCGTCCCACATATAAAGCAGAGGAAGATGGGCACGGATGTTAGCCCAGGGCCAATCTTCCTCAGCAAAAAGAGGAGGACTGGCAACAGATGTTAGCTCAGGACTAACCTTCCTCACAAAAAAAAAAATATTTTCAGATAATAATATTATCTGAAATTTCAGGTGTTATTAAGAAGCAATTCACTAAAGAAGAAATAAAAACTACCAACAAAGACAAAAAAAAGTTTAGCTGAACTTGTATCAAAGAAACAAAAATTAAAACAGTATTGCTGTGCCTTCATTTGCCATTCAAGTTGACAAACAGTTTTTTAAAATAATATAGGGCAGAAAATAGACACTCCGTGTGCTGCTGTTGGGACTGGTACAGCCTGGTGGGCAAAGTGACAATATAGTGCACGTGTTCTAAGGAAATAATCATGTGGGGGGCAAACTCAGATTCACAAATGAGATTATTGAAGTGTTTTTTACAATCTCTCCAAAGACACCTAGTTCAACATGAGACGTGAGAGGAGGAAGAGAGGAGAGAGGGTGCGAAAGTCTGTGTGAGATTTTAATGCCAATCAGAGCAGATAAACTTGTACTTGTTTAATATGTTAACATTCTAAGTAAGATCCAAACTGCAAAGAGGTTTGGTAGCAATGAATGTGCATATATATTTGAATTCTATGTATACACATACACATATAATGTGAATTTACATAAAAATGATAAATAATCCAAAATTTCCAATATTAGGCAGTTGATTAAATAACCACTTAACTGTACTCAAAAGCTACTTGCAATCACATTGTTCATACTTAACAATTTGGAAAATGGCTGTAATTAATTGCAGAAGTTTTTTTAATTACAAAATAGTATACACTATTTTAATAATATAATCCCAATTAATGTTTAAGGAAAAAAATGCATAATTTATGTATAGAATAATAATAATGTGGTTAGAAAAAGACTAAGACTGCACATTTCTATACCAAAATAACAACAATGGTTATCATTCGGTAGAAAAATTATAGCTAATAAAGTGAACATTTTAAAAATGAGTAAATTATAATTCATGGAGACCTTTATAAGTGATGATTCTAAAGACTTTATGTTATATTTAATTAATATATTTAATACATACCATAATTAAATTATGTAATATATAATTATATATTAATTAAAATTACATTATTAAAATAAATTGAATTTAAATTATATATTAATTAAATATAAATAATATATAATACACATAATATAAAACTCTTCTTTGAACAGATTCACAACAATGGTCCTGTTTAGCTCTGATTTTAACTAGGTATTTAATTATTACACAAGCCAGTAACAGAAACATATCTCTCTTCTTCCCTAATTTTCACTCTAGGCAGATGGTGCTTCTCCATTTCAGGAAGTAATTCCTATACATACTAAAACAGGCCAGAAATGAGAGAAGGAATATGGCGGTAATTGAGAAATAGCAACAATTACCAACATTTGTATAGAGTTTTGTAGTTTTTAGACAGTGTCACATATATAATCACATTTAAATTCAATGCCAACTGTGTAGTGTAGTTGGTAAGGAAAAATACGTGTCACATTTTGTACAGATAAAGGAACTGGGAAGCAAAGAGTTTAAGTGACCAACCCAGGAAGAGATTTTTGATTCCCTCCCTTCTCTGTGATTCCACATTGAGTTGAATTATGAGATTTTAGATCAATAATTGCCCACCTCATAATTACCAAGTCAAGCCTGAGAAAATATTTTATTTTAAATATATGCCACATAGAACTTGATTGCTAAACTCAAATGAGCTAAAACCAAGTTCATCTTGATACTTTTGAAAACTCGACCACACCCCTAAAGATAGATAGAGGGAAATATCCTAGGACATCGAAAAATGAGGGACCGGATCACTGCCCTGAATGACAAAATGACTACATGGCCAAAATATGGACTCTGCATAGAATTCCATAGAAAAAAACACAGGGGCCGAGATCAGTAACCAATAAATTCCAATCTTCTCTCTACTTTCCATGCCAGTAAAATGATGGGATATTAAAATACACCCAGCGGTCTGCGTTCCCGTGCTACCAATTTAGCAGATAGAGATGTGAAACTAATCTTTTTAGAACAGGCTGGAAAACAGGAAAAGCTTACTCTAGAAAATATTCGGAAATTTCCTGCTAAAGCAAACTCCAGTTTTTCCAATGCTGCTGTTGGATGCAATGAGTGGGGATGGACTACCTCCCATAGAAATTCTACCAAGTAATCTGACGTGCAAGAAATTTATCCAGTTGACTTACACATTTCCCACAGGCATTTCAAATTAAAAATATCCCATTGCAAAGTGGTTATTCTTCTCTTCTTTGCATTTATCTCTCCTTATCTCAGGAATGGCACCAGCCACCTACTATCCTCAATCAAAACATAGGTGTTACCTTAAACTCTTCTCTCTCAGTTAAACCCTTTATTTAAACTCTCACCAATGCCCCATGTTCTTCACCAAATTCTGTCACATTTGATTCCACCTCACAAGCACATAACAAATCCATTCCACCCTATTCCTGCTCACACTGTAGTCCCCCTGCCCCTGCCTTAGCCCACCATCTCTCACCTGTACAATTGCCATCACTTCCTAACTGTCCCCTCTACTTGTATCTTGTTGTTGGTTCATGCCTATACTCTCCCCCATTTCACCCATCTCACACCCAACTCTTCTTGGTGCCATTTTAAAAGATTTTAAAATTCTAATTATAAAAGTAATGTATACACTCACTGTAGAAAATTTGAAAATTATACAAGGACATAAAGAATAAAATTTAAAAATCACTTCCAGAGATAATCACTGTTTTTTTTTAAATCTCTTTAAACACAACACAATGAAGATGCCTAAATAGTACTGCAGAGATTGTTCTGCAACAATTCTCTAACTTGGCTCATCTACTTTAGATAAAAAATATGTGTTTGAGACAGAGAGTATTTCCTTTTTTCTTGCTCAGAGAATTTTAACTTTATGTTAAATTATGTTCCATTTTCTCATCACATCAGTTATTCTAAATGTGGTCCTACTTGCTTGAAATAAAAATGACATTGCCTTTGCTTTATAATTTGGGAATAGTTTTAATCTGGAGAGAAGGAAGAAATTCAAGAAAAATTTTGGTTAAAAGGCACTAAGGAGAACCAAATTGAGATTGCTAAGAAGAAAAATTAAATCAAGGATATATGCAGCAGTAACAAATGACCCCAAATCTCAATGGCTTACAACAACAAAGATTTGCTTCTTACTAAGGCTACGCACTTATCAAGGATCAGTTGCAACTCTGCTTTACAGGATTTTACTTCCTGAGTTAGGACAATGCAGTAGCCTCTGTCTGGAGTGTTTATCAATACTATCAATTACCAATTATCAATACTACCAATTATCATTGCTTGAAGAAGGCAAAAGAAAACATGGTAAATCAAGTCTGGTTTTTAGAACTTCTTCCAAAAAATGTCTCACATGTCATTGGCCAGAGTAGTCACATGACTAAGCTGGACATCATTGGAGTGGAAAAGTATAATTCTGGCTAGGGAGAAGCAGCAAATATTTGTGAACATAAAGATTACCCTACATGCCTGATGCTACTGTGGTCTAATCTGCTATGGAAGCTCTGGACACTGCAATAAGACAAGAAAAATAAATAAGGAGTATAAATTTTGGAAAAAGGATACAAGTATCATTGTTAACAGATGATTACCTGCCTAAAAAACCTAAAAGAACCAACCAAAAAATTATTAGAATTACTAAAAAAGTTTATTAAGGTGGCTAGTAATAAAATATGCAGAAATCAATAGCTTTCTTATATACTAGCAATAACAAGTTAAAGAAAGGAAGATACTGGGCTTGATGTTCCAATTTGAAGTAGAGAATTCTAATTTAAACTCTACACTTACATTCACATTTTTTGATAGTACACAGCATTGATTTTAAGCACTTTACAAATACTACTTATTTAATTCTTACACCCTCCTTTTATCCTCATTTTACAGATGAGGAAAGGGAGGCAAAAGAGATTAAGTAATTTGTCAAAGTTCATAGAGCTAGAAACAGGCAAAGACAGGATTCACATCTATATACCATAGCTCCAGGGCCTATGCTCTTTACACAATGCTATGCCGTTTCTCTTATCTACTTAAGAAAACATGTATACACATGATACAAATATTTCATCAAGTTAGAAGGATTATTAACTTTATAACACAAGAAAAATATGTTACAATGGCTTTGATTATTTACGTCTCCAAACAAAATGGTGAACTTGATTAGAATTATATTCTTTATTTTATTCACGAGAATAATGAGGCAAAAGCAAGTTATCACATTAATACAGGAATAACAGAACTAAAAACAGGCTACATTCCTAAACCTACTAAATTATTTACATTCTTTTAATCAAGAGACTCTATCACCTATGCATCAACTTTTTGTGAAGAAAAAACCCTTTTAATTTCACTGAACACTTGGAATGATAATAGTGAATGATTTGCTTTTTTTTTTTTTTTTAATTCCTAGGAGGAAAGAAGGGAATCTTCTAATAGTAAAATCCCAGAATGGGGTGCAGCTGGTATTGCTGTTAATTGTGTTCCATTCCCATTGGGAATCTTGGCAAACTGAAAAAGAATCCATGAGGAAAATGGAGTATGGAGGTATTGTGTCAGATGAGTCCCTTCTGGGCCACCACCCGTGGTGCAGCAGGGTTCAAGATGAATTCCACATCATCACATGGCATGGGCTTTATTGGGGGAAAAAAAAGACTTCTGAGCCTGGATCAGCAGAGGAAGGGAAGGCATGAGTCTATGAGTCTTCTGATGGCCATCATCCCACAGAGAGACACACAAGGTCCAGAGGGCTTCTGCTCCTGTAGTGTGGGTCTGTGTTCCACTAGAGGGCTATTGCTGCCTGCCATTTGAGCTTTTGATAGGGCAAAAATGAGAAAGCAGACTTGTCAACGGGGCAATACGCAGGCTACTTGGAAATCAGTACTTCGGAGATAGGTACCAGTTATTTACTGGACTGGTCTGGTAATGCCAGCTGCCCAGCACCTGAAGTCCACAGGGCAAATAGGATTTCATACTATATACCCTTCCCAAAGTACCCTTACTTTGGGAAGTGCCTTAGGTCTAGTGGGAAGCTGAGCTTGGGTGCAGTCCCTCCTATTAGGAGAGGGGACATCTCCAGGTCTCAGGCAACTATCTAGCTAATCTGGAACAAACACCCAGAGTCACTTTCAGGCAATTTTGTTCACTGCATCACAGATAGAAAGGGGGCTTGAACTTCTTAGCCTGCAAATGTACCAGGTCAGGTTAAAAGATTTGTTTCTAAGTAAATTCCAATCTAAAGGGAATTCCTAATCTAAAAAACAAATAACTAGCTAGTCTTTGGGAAACTGCAGTGTTTCAAACAATACATTAATTGCTTTACATCTATTATTTTATTTGATCCTCCTAATAACAGTATGACACAGAGGTTACATTTTCCTTTTTACAGCTGACCAAACTTAAGCTCAGGGAGGCAAAATAATCTTTCCCATTCCACACATCTGGTACGTAGCAAAGTGGAGATTTGAATTTAGACTAAGATGAGTCTTAAACCAGTTTTCTTAACCACTACTCTACTCAATCCATGTGAAACTACTGATTACCCTTGTGAAAATGTTGGTAAGCTGAAGTTACTATATGATTTTTCCATATTTGGTAATATCCTGGTACCAAGGCTTTAAATATATGTTTATTGAGTGAATAAATAATTGACAAAAGACTAAATGAAAAAAAACTGGGATATTTTAAACTTTCAGAATATACTGTTTCTGAATGTTTCTGCTTTGATTTTGGTACATGTTGTAAAATTGCTTTACAGTTTGGTCTTAAAAATAGTTCAGAGAAAACAGAGTTTGTGCGGGGTCAGCTGTTATAAAGTAAATTTTACCCAGTGAATTCAACAATGCCACGGGTCAAATGTTTCTCTCTATTTATTACAACATACAAGGGCATAAATGAAGACAGGAGGAATGGGGACGAGTATTTTAAGTCCTCTAAGTCAGATCTATTACAGGAGAATTTATCTGAAACACAAGTAAAGCAATCCAGCGTAAACTCGTCCTGTGATCATGAATTTTGGCAAAATATCAAGAAATTTGGAAAGTGATCAAATTCCTTTTACCTTCAAGAAAGAGGCGTAGGAAGTCTACTACCTTCATAAAGCTAGGAGAACATGCAAATAATAGCTGAAGACGTCCATAATTTTTTGGATTCTCCATGCAAACAACAAAAAGGAATGTCTCCTGCGGTGTTCTGTTTCTCTGGAGAGGCGACTGGAGGAACCCAGTGTGAACAGAGATCAGTGGCTCTACAGATCTTAAGGCAGATAGAAACAGAGAACGTGGACTGTAGTGAGGTGTTTGAGGGCTTCCTCACGAACACTGAATTCCAATCTTTATGACCAGATGAAATTGTCCTGAGTCACCCAAGGAAGACGAACATTTGATGTTGGGTTTATCTGTGAACCTTGTGAGTCATACAATAGGGGTAATGGCCCTTTTTTACTTCACAAAGATGTCTTGCAGATTAACTAATTAATGATTATAAAGTGGTACATCTTATTAAGTTTATTATGATCATTAAGCTCTCATGATGGAGAGATAAATTTTGAAAGCAGATGTTCAGTAGGTGGCGTTCTTCCCTCTGGCTCTATAATAAATCCCAACTGTGTTCTAGGGACCATCTCTGACACCTTTTTACTGTTGATTGTTTAAACAACCTATCCACGAGCACTTTCTCCAGGCACATGGAAGAATGAAGGAGAACATATCTATATTTGATTATGACTTGAATATCATTTGCACAAGCTTTGACACTGGCTCCCTAAATAATATAGTGTGTCATCAAGTATATATTTTCCAGTATATTTTAAAAATATAATATAAATACTATATAACTATATAAGTAAAACAAATACATAAAATCAATGTATATTTCTTATATAAAATAAAATATATTTATGTTAATACATAAATATAACAAAATATAATAATAGCCAATATTCCTGGAGCATTTAGCTAGGTACTGTTTGTCTTGTATTTTTTCATTAAATCTATTCAACAATCCTTTTTTTTTCAATGTTGATAGAAAATTAATTCATTTAGTACTTTTTTCTGTCCCTTGTATCATCAGGTGGATTAAATTCAACTTTCCTTTTACCTACTATGGACCACCAAACTCCATAAATAATTTGTTCATGCCACGTTTCGCTTCATCAGTACCCTCTGAATAGACTTGCTGGAACAACTTATTTAAAGCTGCACCTCCCTCCAACATCTCATTCTTCTTCATCGAATTTGCCAATCACTTTATCCCAATGTCTTGTATAACAAGATAATAGATAAAGGTTCTTTGCATCTGCAATGAACTGTTTTGGCTTAGGTACATCTCTAACTGAAGGACTTTTAAACTTTCATTTTGCAGATGAGAAATGGAGGAACAGAGATATTAAGTAATTTGCCCAAGATCACACAGTATGTAAACTGTGGAGCCACATATATGAACCCAGGTTGTCTCAACTGTTAAGCCTTATTCCCTCCTGTGCTGCCTACATATCACCTTGTCGCCATGAGAAAATGCTTATAATCATTTCATCTTGAACACAGAACATAAAATTTGCATTTCTTCTATGAAAAAAATCATGCAAAATTTTGATTCAATATAGGCAGAAATTTGTTATGGTGGTAATATCCTGGAATTTTTTTCTTTTAAAAAAAGCTCAGGTTACATTGTTTGTATAATAAGTTTTTTTATTTACACACATAAGTGTATATTCTACTACTGCTAAACTTCTGAATGATGTTCTTGTTTTCTTTCCTTATTAATTCAGAGAGTGTCTGTGTGGGGAACACACAACTTGGGGAGGGAGGAGGAGTCAGAGATGGATTATTGGCTTTAGAACTTCTGGATAAAGTATCCTGGAGATAATGACAACACCAAGTCTCTGTACTTTTCCTCCCCAGGTGGGGAGTTTGGCCCTAGGATGATTGTTTAGGTGATGGAACTTATTGGCAAGTGAACAGAGAGAAATGAGCACAGATAATTTCAGAATGCCTGTGAATACCACCACTGTACTATCACATTAAGGATTTTAATCATTGACATCACTATTGATCCTATTAACATATTTGACCATCAACCGTGATATGTGATATTTAAATATATCATTGAATTATATTGTGGCCTCCTCCAATAAGACTAGAACACAAATATTGATTGATTTTTTTTTCCAATGTAGAATATGATCAATAACTAAGAAAATACACCCAAAGTTGATGGACTCTGACCTGTCATTAAAAAATATAGCAATCACCATAAACTGTTTTATAAAGATAATATTTAGCTATAACTGCAGATAAGGAAACTAATCCTAGAAGGTTAGGTAACCTGCCTCAAATCACAGTGAAAATACAGGTAACCCATCACCAACCAACACTCATTAACCGAGCATCTACTATGTGGAAGGCATTTTGCCAACTGAGAATATATAAATTGACCATACTTTGCCTCTGCTCTCAAGGAGGTTCCAATCCAGTTGAGAAGAAAAGCCAGACCAAGGTTGTTTACAATATGTGGTAAGCGAAAGGAAGACTCACAGGAAAGAGGAATCACTGTAAAATGGAAGCAAGAAGATTTCACAGATGCTGTGGACTGAATGTTTATGTTCCCCCAAAATTCATATGTTGAAGTTCTAACCCCCTATGTGATAGAATCAGGAGATGAAACCTTTGGGAGGTAATTAGGTTTAGATGAGGTCACGAAGATTGGGTCTTCAAGATGGAATTCATGCCCTTATAAGGAGAGACCAGAGAGCTTGCTCTCTCTCTCACTCTCTCCACCAAGTGATGATACAGTGAGAAGGCAGCCATCTGCAAGCCAGGAAGAGAGCCCTTGCCGGGAACCAAATCAGCCACCCCCTTGATCATGGACTTCCCAGCCTCCAGAACTTCAAGAAATAAATGTCTGTTGTTTAAGCTGCCCCATCCATGGTATTTTGTTATAGCAGCCTGAGCAGACTGAGACAACAGTCAAGCTGTGATTTGGGAAAACCATAAAGAGAAGTAGCATTTTAATAAATGAAGGGCATTCTAGGCAGGAGAGGTGTTTCCTTTCAGCAAACATCAGTTCACAGGTTTACAGCATATTAAACAAGTCCCAGGTAAAACTGGATTTAAGAAAAAAAACTTAAGTGAAACAAGTAATCTGTGTTTCTTTTTAAAGATATTCAGAATAAATCTAAAACATACAGATTTAGGGAGGTGGAAATAATGTATCTATGTAAGTTAGAAAAATGAATGGGTGAGATAGTACCAGGTGCAGCGCTCTTCCTATGGAGGAGAATCTTTGTTAAATCCTAGATTTTCCTTTAGTAAACTAGAGTTACTGAGTATGACTTGCAGATGTGTTCATTTCATTTTGTCACAGAGTTTTAGGAAGAGTTTTTCCCCAGAGAAGCACCTATAAATGACATTTATTGTCTCTGAGATGTTAGTTCAAAATGGGTTCAGTTTTACAAGCTAAGTCATGAACTTTCCAACTGCCAACAGTGCAAACTCAACCTGGGATCTGAAAATCCTGGTGGTGTTTTTCTACCTCTTACATCATTATTACCATCAAGAGGCTCTGCGATTAAAAGTTAGCTGACAATTGAGTGCATTAAGCCTACGGCAAAAATATCAAGCACATTCTCCCACAGCTCTGCCCCCCTAGACAGGTGTAAAAACTTGTTTGAAATAGGGAAGTTGGAAAGGGTGCCTTACGACAACCAGGGACTGGCTCACTGGTTCTCGATTTTGACTGCACAATATCACCTAGGATCACCTGGGAACCTTTTAAAATTCCTGATGCTCAGGATCTCCGGAAGTAGGACTCAGGCATCTACACATTTCTTAAAGCTCCCAAGGTGATTCCAATGTGCAGTTAAGGTTGAGAATCACTGCTTCCATTTGCCTGGTGGTTTCAATCCTGCGTGTACATTAGCATTATCTGGGGAGCTTTTACAAACCAATGATGTCCGGGTACCATCCTCAGAGAGACCAATTCCATTGGTCTGGGATCAGCAATATTTAAAAACTCCCCAGGATTCTAATAGGTACCCAAGGTTGAGAATTATTGTTGGTACTAATTCCATATCTCTCACTGTATTCATGCAGTTGTTTATCAGGAAAATGTTGATTGAAAAATTATAGTCAGGCCCTCAGTAATACAAAACCTCAAAACCAAAGTGTGAAAGTTGCCCCCAAGTTTGTAAAGAAGAGTTCATCTTTTGACCATGGATTTCTGAGTCAAATGTGTGCTTAGAAAAATTAGACAAATTATACTACGTAAACAAAGACTGAGCACAAATTAGACATTTATGGAGAAACTTTAAGTTCTTTGTTACTCAGAATTTTCAGATTCAGAAATAACAAGCATTCAAAAAATTTTCCTTGAAACCATATTCAGGCTAGAGGGAAAACAGGATTTTTTGACCCTCCTTATATTTTTTGCTTCCTTTTTCTCCTCTGTGTTGATGGTTTCTGATTTTTGAACAGCCCGCTGATATTTACAATCTGATGTTCCATCAACCCCTAATATTTGGCAGGTCCAAGGCTGAAATTGTCCTCTGCTCAGACTGAATCACTCAACCTTCCCATTTCACTGTCTCCAGGAGTGCCACCACAACTACTTTCTCTGCCCAAAATCCAAGCTTGGCATCCCTTTGAAAGCTTTCCTTCTTTCCTGGATCAAGTTAGAAATCACATGGTGTAAGTTCCTCCCCTCATGGGTCTAATGTCCATCTTTTCCTCCACGTCTCCGTGAACTACGCTATACTAATCCCTCTCTCTCTTCCAAATGTGAATTATTGAATATTATCATGCTTATACCGCCTCACTTTCTCTTCAGTATCTTTTATACATCATCAACACACTAAACTCACTTGAGTATAGTTTTCATCTTCTGACTTCCCTATTCATAAGCCTCCCCTGACTCCCTATTTTCTGCCACTTCTAAACTAAACCTTCTTTTTTCAAGACACATCATCCATTGATTTTACACTGCTCTTCAAATCTTATATTCCCAACCACGCCCATAAGCATTTCTTCCCTTATTTCTTCATTTAGGCCTTGAATTGCTCCACTCTCTCCTCTGCTTACCCAAATCCTACCTATGCCTACATGCTCAATAATGTCAATATAAAAGCCACTTTCACCGAGTGTTTTAAAGTTCAGTGCAAGAACTGAAATAGGCTGAAGTTAATGTTTAGATGACTAATCCTGTCAAGTAAATTATAAACTGCTTTTTATGTTTGAGACGGAATGAACACCCACGGAGGCAAACTGGAGATGACACCCATTTCTACTGGAACCACCTTTGTATGTCCAGTTCTGCTGACCCAGATTCGGTGACTCTTGTTAACTTCAAAGGCTGCTCATTCAAAGGAAGTCCAGAGGAGCAGGAAATGAGAGAGAGAGCAATGCTCCAGGATAACTGAGCCTTGGAAAGGCAGCACATCCTGAAAATACAGTGAAAAAAAAAAAAGACTAAAAATTAAAGAAAAGCGCCTCTCCCTCGCTTGAGTGGATCTCCATCTCAGTGAAAGACAGTTGAGACCCACGAAGCATATAATATCATGAAGCACATGACTTGAGCACTTTGTGATTTGAACATTTGTAGGGAGAACAGGAATTATGAGTTGTTTGGGGTTCATTTTACAGATCACTACCATTACACGAAATCATTCTGGACCGCTCCTCCTAGGATGAAGAAGTTTCCAGAATGGCAGTTTCCACTGAGTTTCTGCAGAAAGCAAAAGACTCCAGCAGAGATGTTACACTGCATGGCATGTGATGCCTGGCAACATGAAATTACATTGCAGCCCAGTGCCTTATGACAAGAGCATGGATCGTTCTCCCAAGGGTTGTGTGTCTGTGTTTTCATTTCCAATTTTGGGCCTGTGAGGGTGTGCAGGCCAGGGCAAATTATTGTCTCCTAGTGATGTCAGATCTTTGTAGGATTTTTGTTTCTTTTTGATATTGAATCACCCAGGGTTGTACACGGCCGATTCTATTAATAAAATGTGTTTTGCTGAGGCTGGGGATATATTTCTTCTCACTATTTTCAAAAGAAGCATTGAATTGCTTTTCTGAAGCACGGTTTTCAATCCCTTCTGTGTTTTTCCTGCGTGTACACTATTGTCATTGAGGTTACGGAGCTTGAGAGAAAAAAGAAATTCAAGAATAGAAGTGGAAGTCATGTTATGAATAAAATTTACGTGGTGAGTTTTTTCACGCACAGAAAGCAGCTTTCCTGACACCTCCCGCATTTGAGAGCGAACCCTCTGAGCTGCGTCTGCACTGTGCTTGGTCCAATCATAGCATCTGTGATGCTGCGCTGTCAATCCTGTCCTTGCCTCGCTCTATCCCACTAGACACATCTCTCCTTTAGGACAGGAATTGTCTCATTCATCTTTGTATTTCCATTGCCTAGGACGCTGTTCAATCAATGTCTGTGGAAGGAGCCAGAGATGTAATTATGTGCTTTTCGACACACAGGAATTGGAACACATATTTATATAAAGACAAAAGAAAAAACGAAACTATGGTAAAATGAAAAGAAGATGCTGGAATAAAAACTAGTCCCTGAGGGGTAAAATATTGGAAACAGTTACAGGAAAATTTCAGATTATTTTTTTTTTTTCACCTCTCAGAAGCATGAAGAGTCCATGCAAGAAAAACTAACAAGACGGGGATCTTCCACGAGGCCAGGCTCAGATCAGGGGCTTACGGACTTCTACACATGCTTAGGGCCCTTCCTCTGGGAACAATTTGGGGACAAAAGTAAAGGAACCTGAGTTTGTCCAGTCAAGGGATGAATTGTCATCGGAAGTGAAGCAATGAGAAAAATTGAAAAGGTTGAACGTGGAAGGGTGAGGATTTTTATTGGAATCTAATGTATGTACTAAAGTTTGCGCACAAATTTTGGATTTTACTGAAATCAAATAAAATGTACTAAATCTAATGAACTTTTTGGCACCAGATACAAATACTGTGGTGGCATTTGCCAACAGATATGCCAGAACTTCCCCAAATGGAAACAGAGAGGTTCTTTGCAAGAGCTATCTTGGAAGGCCTCCTAAAAACACAGGATTTGAAGTATCCTAAGAAGCAGTTTTACGTAGTTTTTGATAGATAAAGACTCTGGAGTCAGACAACCTACACTCAGGTCCCAGATCTGCTGCCTACTAGCTGTGTGACTTTGCAAAAGTTTCTTATTCTCTCTGTACCCAGTTAATTCAGATGAAACATGTGGTGCTATCTCATTTGATTTCTGTGAGGATTCAGCAGGATGACATATAGTAAGCAGTCAACAAATATGGGTTCTTATTGTAATAATCATCCTATTTAGTGTTGTTGCAATTTATGTTTACAGAAGATCATTAGATACTATTTAATAGTTCCATATGAGACTATTGAGGAAAGTGAGAAAATTACTGGTGTATCTTTGGCCCTTTAAGATTGACACCGGAGTACGGGAGCCAAGTCTTCCCAAAGATGTCTTTGCATGTTCATGCTTTGTAGGGAGGGAAACATGCAGAGTTTAAGTTAAGGGAGCCCACAGGTGTTAGTGAATCTAGCAATGCCTTAATTAATGAATCCTCTGGAAATGAAAGCCCTCTACAATGGAGTTAGCCTCATAAAATGAAACCTCATAAATCATGTAAAATGTGGAGGGAGGTGTGCATATGCTGTAGATCAGGGGAAATAGTCCTACTAAGATCTCTATATGTGTGCAGCTGGACAGCAATATATTTCCACATGTTGCTTCCATGTGGAAAGTACAAAGAACTGACTCCAGGCAAGACTGTTACGCTATTACTGGGCTTTTCCCACCTCACTGTCATGGATGCTTTTTCTCCTTCTCCACCTTGGCTTAACTTCCACTCTAAGTCAAGATAGAAAAGAGATACCAATTATTTAAGTGTATTACTTCATTCATTCACTCATTCATTCACTGATGGGTCCATTACACTTCGGCTTGCATGAGTGTCAAAGTACTCTCTCAACCAGACATTTACCTCTAATTTCTGAGTGTGGGATTAAAAGGTTTTATCCTCCATAGAAGGCATTTCGGGCAACAAGCAGACAGACACTGGGAGTGGATCTGAGGAATTCCTAACACAATAGTAACTATAAGTCTATCTCTTAAGGTGAACTGATTTACTTTTTGGGGGAGATGGAAACTTTTTGGGGGAATGGCCTACAACCTCTTCTCTCGTCTCCTAATGAAGTTATCCTAGCACCTGACTGGCTCCAGTTGGCCAAATCCCAAAAGTTTTTCCAGGTAGAAAGTGTGTCTGGCTTTGTATCCTAGTTGAGCCCGTCCAGCATCCCCTCCAGGAGAGCCGGGTCAATTCCATCCATTTTTATCATCTACTTTCTTGACTTTTACATCCTCTGCCTGTCATCAGCTTTCCAGAAATACATTCCATGTTTTCTAGCACAATTAGTGTTTTTAGTTTGTATTAAACTATAATTTTTTTAACCATAATCTCTTCCCTTTTCTGATACCCTATAATAAGCCCTATGACATTTCTATTTTTCCCACTGCTCTAATTAAAACTTTTGGGTATCAGAGAAAAGCAGTAAAACATGTCCTATATATTATTAGAGCCATTCCCATTTTTAGCTCTACTGAGAGTCCGTTGAGAAACTTTTTGTCCTCATTACTATGAAGAATATGAAATAATTATGTCATCCATTTCTACCCTCAAGGAGTTGAAACATTAACTGACAAAGCCTTAGCATGAACCAACACAAACATAAAAACTATATATCACCACCCATCTCCTCTGTATAATTGAAACTGAAGCTAATTAATTATTGACAAGTAACAGATTTGGAACATAGTTTATGTCATGACTTTGGGCCAAAAGCCCAGTGCAAAATAACACAACATTCTAAGTAGGGAGCTGTGAAAATCACACAAAGCCAAAGAAGAATATACACCAAATGCAGACCTTTAATGAGACTCATTCAATTTCTTTGTTCTGGCACTTTGTAACCCAATTCGTCAAACAACATTTTTGATGTTTCAATTCTTTTTTTTTTTTTTTTTGGTGAGGAAGATTCACTCTGACCTAACATCTGTTACCAATCCTCCTCTTTTTTTTTGCTTGAGGAAGATTGTCCCTGAGCTAACGTCTGTGTCAATCTTCCTCTATTTTGTATGTGGGTCGCTGCCACAGCATAGCTTGACAGTGGTGTAGGTCTGTGCCCACGATCTGAACCTGTGAACCAAGGCCACCAAAGTGGAGCGTGTCGGACTTAACCGATACACCACAGGGCCGGCCCCCTGATGTTTCTATTCTTAGTGCACTAGTCATCAAAAGTCTAGGGTAGGTTTGGGGTTTTGTTTGTTTGTTCTTTTAAGGAGGAAGGGGTCTAGGAGTAGAGGAAGTAATGATTTTAGGATAACTCGTGGAATTCTTCTTTGGAATAAATATGGTTAATAAGGCAAGTGTTATTGGTAAGATATTAAAAAATAAAGCCCAATGACTTGTACCCCTTTGGTGGCTAAGAGGTTCCCCCAGATGTTAGAACACTGTTGGGAATACTCAAGGCACCTAGCAGTCAGTCCAAATGTGGACCCACTAGGTATGAAGTGTCTTTTAATCGACAAGCATTGAATAAAATTTAAGAAAGCTATAATAAAGTCAAAGAAAATGAGATTGAAAGGAATCTCCAAAATGCATCTGATCCACCCTGCTGCCTTGAGGAAAGCTGCCCTTAAACTGTTTTGGAGAGTTGGAATCTACACTGTGGATAAGTCTTCTAAGGAAGCTGAGTTGTTTCCGCTCCACCAGCAACACATACAAGTAATTACAGCCACTTATTGCTGATATCTGGCTTTGTAACTAACTTTAATTCTCCCTTCCATAATTTAAGCAAATTTCTTTACTTGTCTTCAGTGGAGATAATGAACTTTTGTCCTAAGTTCTCTATATTGCAACACATTTTGAGTTCAGTGAAGTTAAGTTACTTCTCAATAGTCTTTTCTTTGATGTAAACAATTCCCACTCATTTCACTTTTATTTAATAATCCAATTTTCCAACACTTGAAACATTACTGCCTCGCTCCTGTAATATTTCTTTCTCCAACTTTGGCTTACTTTTAAATTGAGGTGTCCATAATATGACAGTTTCAGGTGAGTATTATTGCAACCTTAGTTTTGATATGTATCAAATTCTACCGGCAGATTCTTGGAGTCACACTGAAAGTCAACAACAAATATTTCGGTTCTGGATTGCTAAAGTGGTCAGATCTTATGTTGGCCCACAAAATCTAACATATTCAGAAAGGGACTTTTAAATATGCCCTGAAATTTCTAGTGTCCACAATATTTAAAGTATTTAGGAGAAGACAGAGTTTAAGACAAAGTCTATACCCTCATGACATTTATAATCTGCAGGAAAGGACTGGCAAATAACTAATATAAGACAGAATACTACAAGTACTATGGGAAGGAATTGCCCAAGTGATTACTCATGAGATTCAGAGAAGGAATAAATTATTTTATATTGAAAGAGGTGAGGGGAAAAAAAGAGGGAAGGAGTAACCTTTTACCTCAGACATTGCTGAGCATGCTCGGTTCCCTACGGCATGGCAGGGTAGCCTGGGAGCAGCCAAGACCCAGAATTGGACGTGCCAGCTGGGGTGGAGCAGCTACTGGGAAAGCAGAGCCAGAATCAGGTGCTGGAAGAAAGTCTGGTCCAACAGGCAGAACGTGATGTGTGGAGAGAATTGGAAATAACCACAGATGGTAATCCAGGCTGCCATTCTCAGGGGTATGGAAGTAAGGGAAAGAGGTGGCATAGGAAGAGAGTGGGCAGGGAGAAAAGGATGAACTCAAAGGAAAGGGGAAAACTGACATACAGATAGAGAACAGCAGCAAGGGAAAGACGAGGGATATTTGGAGGAACCAATTTGAAAAGTCATTGGAATTGGAAGCAAGTAGCAAAGCCATTAAGGTTCACAGCTACAATGTGAAATCTAAAGAGTAAGAATAATAACAAACATTTCTTGCAACGTGTATCAGGCATAAGTGCATCATGTATATTAGCTCACTTAACCTTCCCAACAATGTTACTGAGTAGGTACTATTATTGCCATTTTGCATTTTAGAAAAAACTGAGGTTCGGAGAGATTAAGTGGTGTGTCTGAGGTTACACTGCTGGTTAACAGCAGAGCCAGGCTTCAAACCCAGCATTCTGGTTTCAGAGTCATGCTCTTGGCCACTTCAGTGCATTCACTGGCTGGAGCTTGAATACAGCCTGAATATTTGTGGAATATTTTCAAGAGAAATATTTTCCCGAGATCTGATGCCTCCACTGCAATCCTGCTCTTGTCTCAGCAGGAAATAATCAGGTAGGTTTTCCCTTTCTAAGCTGCACTGAAAGGCACACATCACAGTTCCAGAATTGCATTTTGTTTCCAATATTTCAGGCATATATAGGAAAGATATAAGCGTAAGAAAAGGAAGGGACTGGAAGAAACATCACCTTGCTTTCAATATTTCCACAGATATTTTGTCTGAATAAAAAGAAAAACAGGAAGAAGACAATGAAAACAACAATATGTGGTATTGAAATGCCAGTTTCACTAAGCGAAGCTAAAATGAAAACAAACCAAGTCAATTCAAGGAGAGAAGAAGCAGTTAGGAGCCCTAAGAACATAGCCACCCACTAAGTAACTAACAGCTTTAACCACGGAAGAAACCTCCCCTTTGCTAGAGGGGGAAAAGAAAACTGCCCAAACCAGGAAGTTAGAGAGAGAGGGAAAAAACAAAACCAAAAACCAAAAAACCTCCTGGCTTTAAAAGGAAAAGGAAGGGTGAAGAGCGGTCTTCGAGTAGCGAGGTTAAAGTGGAAGATAGTGCTGGACCGACTTCAAGGAAAATTAGAACAACGAAAAGATGCTGAACTGGTTGCACGTATGTCAAATCCACCACACCCCCAGTCATCATTTTACTATAGGAAAACCACAGTGTAGATTCAAATGTGTTGATATGAATTTCAGTTTTACCAGGTTGGGAAAAAAATAACTATCCTCTCTAAACCATGCGTGTTTGCCTTTTTCTTTTTTTTTACTGGTGAAAACATTACTCCCTATGTAGAATTTGGGATTGAAATCCGGAATAACTTTCTAATTTTTGCAGCCATTTTACTGTTTATAAAACTTACTTTTCTTGGTAAAAATGTACCAAGGGCTCAAATATATTAGAGATATCATTATTAATATATTTAATTAATTTATATTGTATTTATATGTTAATATTAATTATATAACTATAAAATAATAATATATTATTATATATTAGTATTAATTATATAACTATATAATATAATATAATTATATATTACACACTAATTGTGTATAATTTAATTAATTAATATTATATATTATTAATTAATTAATATATAATATTAATATTAATTATTGTATTATAATATATAATATTAATTATTGTATTGTATTATAATATATAATATTAATTATTACATTATATTATATTACATTACATTACATTACATTACATTATATTATATTATATTATATTATATTATATTCAGAGATTTGAAACTCTAACTAAATTTTTGGACTGTGTCCCAGCTGGGCCAGCAATTTCAGCCATTTTAGGGATCCATGCAGCTCACCACAATCAATTCTACAACAGCAATCAGCATCAATCTTCAAGGCAGACAAGTGATCCTATCAATTATGTGGCAATGTGCTGTGGAAGTAAAAGACATCAACAGGATATTCCCAAAGAACTGTATATGGACTTAGTTATAATTTAGAAACATGGAGCATGAGAATAAGTATAGAGTTCACAGGATATACAAAGTACCATGTTGAACCAGGCCAAGGATCCATCCAACCCAGATTCAACATTTTGCACACATTCTAAAATATGTGGGGGAATGTGCTTTCCCTGCAAAGCCCATCTGTAACTAGCTGCATCACCACCACCTCCGCCCCGATGAAGACAAGCTGAGCTTGCCCCCAACCCTGGGCCCCACCATCGAAGACTTGCCTACCTAGATGGCAGATTATCAAAACACCCCTCAGCTGTAAGCTGGGCTTTCTCAACTTCAAGTGGCTGAATGCTTTATCTGGGACGGAGCTGTGAATTTCAAGCAGAGCTGTTATCAGCACATGTGCTGGACCTGAAACCTACCTCTATGCTTTACCCCAAGTCTTTGAGGTATTTTTCCCTGGACAATTGTGTTAGTCTTCTAATGTATTCCAAGCCTGCACTTTCCCACTCCTTCCCACTGTATTACTAATCCTCCATGCTCACACCAAAGTGACCTTCTGAAAGATAAATTGGGTCACCTCACTCCTCTGCAGAAATGAGGGGTCTGCTGACTTGGGTCGCCTACTGGAAAATGGGCCAAAATGCTTGGCAGAGCTCAGTCTACCAGTCTCATCCCAGTCTATCTCACCCCAGTCTATGTCACGATTTGCTTTTAACATTCCTCCCCATGTAGCAGCAAAGAAATACACCTCCTTCCACCTCTTGCAATGTTTAAAGTCCAACTCATCAGTCATCTTTTCTATGAAGCCTTTATAGTACTCTCCAGACAAAAATAATCATAGGGTCCTTTATGTTCTCCTAATATCTGGACCATTCATTTATTTACACATTTAACAATTATTAATTAAACGTCTACCATAGGCCACGCACTGTTCTAAGCACTGAGGATACAGCATTCAACAAAATTGACAAAGTCTCTACCTTTAGGGAGCTTGCATTTGAGTGGAAGGAAACAAACAATAAACAAATATGTAAGACAATATATATCAGAAGGCAATAAGTACTATAGGGAAAAGTTAAGTCATGTAAAGGGGGTAAGGAGAGCCAAGGGGTAGAATGGGGTCATTGTGGTTTAAATTAGTCTGATCAAGGGAACTTTCATTAAGAGGTGAGGTTGAACAGAGACTTGAAGGAAGTGAGAGTGAATCATGCAAGACATCTGATAAAGAGCATTCCAGACAGAGGGAAACTTGGTGTGAAGGCCTTGAGGTGAGAACTTACCTGACATGTTCAAAAACCCTCCAGGAGGGCAATGGGCTGAGTGGAGTGAACAAGGTGGAAAGTGACAGAAGATGAGGTTAGGAAGGAAATGGGGGGGGGAGGTGCAGATAAGGTAGGGGTTTGCAGAACAGGCAGAGGACTTGGGCTTTTCCTTTGTGTGAGATGAGAAGCCTTTGGAGCTCTTTGAGCAGAAGAGTGACATGATCAGATTTATACCAAAGAATTACGCTACAGAGAATAGATGGAAGAGAGGACATTGGCAGCTGCAGGGTTGCTAGTTAAGAAGAAATTTACTCCAATTATACAGAAGAGAAACGTTGGTAGCTTAAATAAAGGAGAGAAGAATGGAGATGATGAAAAGTGTCAGAATCAAGAGAGATATAAGTGAAAGAAAAAGAAGAGAAAGGGTAACTCCAAGAGTCTTGGCTCGATTAACATGAAGAATGAAGGACTCATTTACTGAGATGAAGAAGACTGGGAGAAGCAGGTTGAAATGGGAGGAGGAAGGGAGAATCGGTTCTTTTTTGTACACAATATATTTGAAGTATCTGTTAGACAGCCTGATGGACATAAAGACTAGGCTGTGGGATATTCAAGTTTGGAGTTTAGGGGAGATGTCTACTTTAGAGAGATAAATGTGGGGGGTAGTCAGGTTATATACATATTTAAAGCTGTAAGATTTAATGACACCACTCAGGGAGTGAATACATAGAGAAGAGAAATCAAAGGACCAAGCCCTGGGGCACTCCAGTATTTAACAGTTGGGTTAATGAAGAAGAATTGAGGAGGATGTCCTAAACCACATGAAGCAAGAAGGAAGATCAACTGTGTAAAACAGGTCAAGGGCTGTCAAGTAAGAAGAGACCTAAGAATTAACTACTGATTTAGTGACACGATACACGACAACCTTGAGAAAAAATTTTGGTCCAGTGGTGGAGGCAAATCCTGATTGGAAGTGAATCAAGAAAGAATAAGATGGTAAAAGTGAAGACAGTGATTGTAAAAGATGTTTTCAAAGAGTTTTGCTATAAAGGGAAATGGAGTGGAGTCAATGGAAGGATTTTTTTGACAAGAGATATTCTGCAAGTCTGATGATGTTGGGAAAGATCCATTAGAAGAGAGAAAAATTTGATAATGCTGACATGGTGTTCTGGAGTAGGTCGGAAGGAATGGGATCTAGCGTATGAGAGATTGGCCTTGGGTTGAAAAAGGAACAGTTCACCCGTTTTGGCCAGACAGAAGGTGCTCGTGGTGGGGTAGCACTTGTGCTGGTGGGGACAATAGGAAGTTCTTTTATGGTTGTTTTTATTTTCTTAACAATTTAGGAAGCAGAATCAATAGCCAAGGTGTTGCATCAAAGAGGAGAAGGAGTGAAATAGCAGAGGTCTAAGAGAGAAGGGGACAACAAAGGGACTAAAGAAATGGAGCAGGGCTCCTTTGAGTGCCCCCTTAAGGTAGTGAAGTTAAAGAGAGGCCGTTGAGCTGGGTTCATGTTCCTGTCTCCCAACCCTCCACACAAGCACACATGCACACACACACACTGTATTCAGGTTAGGTATTCATCTTATCTCCTTCACCACATCCTAAACTCTTAAAATACATATCTCTTAATCGTTTTTGAACTTCCAGCACCTAGCAAAAATGCTTGATAAATATTTGTGAAATCATGATCACATGAAGGACTCAACACACATAAACAAGACAGATTCCTGGTCCCCGCTCCTCCCATCTTGAGGCTACATAAATCAGGCCTATAAGCATCTCCTAGTTATGGCAGCATGGTATAGCATCCTACCTCTCAGCATACTGAGCACAGAGGCTTCTACTTCGTAGTGCTAAATAGATATTTGGTTAATAAATAAGTGAGGGGGGAAGTCTTTTAGGCTCTATTATGGATTCTTGTGTATTAGGAGACTCAAGTTCCCAGGGTTTTCCCCAGCCTAGTCAGGAAAACAGCCTGTCCTTATTATTTATAATAACAATAGATTTTTTCCTTTTGAGATCAGCAAGCACACCAAGACAAGCTTCAAACAAAGAACCAGTTCTCACAACCTATGCTCCTCCCCCAGCCCAGTTTCTAGAAAGGTAACCTGAGGCACATAGAGGTCATACAAACCCAAAGGTCACAGATCTGAGCTCCTGTTCGAAAATTGTGTAAATATAACTTATGATATGCTGGCCATCAGTTTGCATCTGAACAAAGGATAAAGAAGGACAGTATATAAAATACAATTTATTGTTATAATTGGACCTCCCTAAAGAGAAATTACACTTTCCCCCAACTTTGTTATGTATATTTATTTATTTGTACTCTGCCTCATTCCACAAAAAATTTGAGGAAGCTTATAGTTTGATATCTTCCACAAGTACAAAAAAAGAGAAAGAAATAATAAAATCTTGCAAGCTCTGAAAATCCTCTGCAGGGTCCTGAAGCCATGGATATTTGACCAGCTTGCTGTATTCATCCCACATAACCCTGTTTAAAATGATCAAAATCTTCCTTTTCACCTTTTCTCTGCAGAAGGAAAGTTTCCATCCTAATTGTCCCCAAACAGGTGAAGAAAGATGCATGAGGGAATTTCCATAGCCACATCATGAGACATAATCAGAGCCAGATGCCAAGCTTTCTGAATCAAACGGCCTCTAATTAACAAAATATGGTTTTCACAAACAGCCAACAAAGTGTATCCCACTGTGTGCCCATAAAATAGGGCTGACAAATTGGAAGTAATAAGATGGCCATTTTCACCACATTAAGGAGACCCAGCTTGAGTTTTGCATTACATCTATCTCACATCAACTATACAAGGAGCAAAGTCAAATAATTAGTCAAAATTCAGTACATCATTCACTTAATAAAAACTTTTGAGTATATACTGTATGCAAAACTAACATACACAAAATCATTGGAAATAAAAACTAGACTCTATCTATAGTCCAAATTTCAGACATGCTTTTAAATCATAACTACTTTGCTTAAAATTTCGTCAAATGACCATTTTGTAAATTAATTTACTAAAATGACCATTTAGGGGCAGAGGATAGAGAGGATTAGCTGGGGCCATATTATTCCTCAATTGTCCCTTTAGAGAGTATTTAATTGTAACGAAACAAGGCAGTTTAAATGTGGCTTGAGTGCTCATCAACTCGTCTTAATACTTTTGTCATTATATTAATACTTAAGGATGGTGATGATGATGATGAGCATCATAAATGATAAAGTACTTCATCTTTGCGAGGTACTTTGACGATTAGTTGATTGAGGCACATTCAGGCTATTTCGCTTTTCACAATTGGCAGGTGTATCTTTTATAAAACTTCAGGTCTAGGGCCCACTCCAGTGGCCTAGTGGTTAAGTTCAGCACACTCCGCTTCACTGGCCAGGGTTCATTCCCAGGTGCGGACCTACACTGCTCGTCAGAGGCCATGTTGTGGCATCAACCCACATACAAAATAGAGGAAGATTGGCGCAGATGTTAGCTCAGGGCTAATCTTCCTCAGCAAAAAAAAAAAAACACAAGTCTAAAGAGAGAGAGGAAGGTCTTCGCTGGCCTCCATGGTCCACAAGCACTCTATATACAGCAGTAGAAGGATAGCTCTGGGACTGGGCAAAGCTCTCTGCTGCTGTTTCTTAGGGATGGGAGCAGGTTTCTTGGGGATGGGAGCAGCAGCTGCACTACTTACATGCATACTGGCATTCCACTGCCAGCATCTGCCAACCAACGTTGAACTGTGCTAAGGGAGGAGTAAAAATCACTGCCGTTCAGTGCAATGACTGCTGTGCCAAGCACTGACTCCCAGCATTAGAGATACCTACAGCCAGAGGAGAACGGAGGATGATGAACAGGTCAAATAAAATCATATTTCTGGGGTCCAACTTAGTTTTGAAAGTTGAAAGTGTCCTGATTGTATCCAGTTAACTACATGTAGGGCTGCTGCATTTTCTCTGCTATGAAAATGCACGTGTTACCACACCAGGAAGTTGGTTGCATTAGGAGGTTCCTCTCAAAATCCTTGCTTCTGGGACTAAGGTCCCATTTATTGGCAGCCTCGTGCCTCTAGCATCCTGTCCCACAGTCTCTCAAGCCGTATGTAGAGTATGGAATAGAATAAACAAGACTTGATTCAGAGAAGACCAAGTCCTCCTTATGCATATTCGTTCCTGGAGAGTGATGAGCATCTTTCCTGAGTTGGGCACTGAGAATGCCCTATAAAAATCCAACAATAGGGGCCGGCCCCACGGCCTAGTGGTTAAGTTTGACTCACTCCACTTCAGCGGCCCAAGTTTGGTTCCCTGGGCACAGCACTACATCACTCATTGGTGGCCATGCTGTGATGGTGACCCACATACAAAATAGAGGAAGATTGGCACAGATGTTAGCTCAGGGAGAATCTTTCTCAGCAAAAAAAAATGTGTATATGTATGACATCCCTGAGAGCCAGCCCTGATGGCCTAGTAGTTAAAGCTCAGCACTCTCACTGCTTCAGTGGCCCAAGTTCCTTTCCTAGTCATGGAATCACACCACTCATCTGTCAGTTGCCATGCTGTGCCAGCGGCTCACATAAAAGAACTAGAAGGATTTAGAACTAAGAGGTATAACCATGTACTGGAGCTTTGAGGAGGGGGAAAAAAAAGAGAAAGATTGGCAATGGATGTTAGGTCAGTGAGAATCTTTCTTGCCAAAAAAATAAAAAATCTAATACGTCTGAAAGCAGAGCAGTCACTGGAAGGAGCTTCCTGGTGCTGGAGGCAAGAAGGGTATGATTTCTATTAATCTGTGAAAATGCACTCATTCAAATGAAAGAAGTGAATGGATAAAAAATTCATCAGGATATCCTAATGCCACATTCCTACTCATTTAGGCATTGTCTTGTATATTACAACCAACACAATATCAATGCTAAGTATGAATCAATAATCAAATAATCAACAAGTATCAGTCGATCAATACTTATTATCTATTCTGTGCCCAGAATTTTACTTGGTGCTAGAAAGGGATGCAAGGTAAAAATGAGACATTTTCCCCACCTTTTCTATATTTAAAGAGCACATAATTCAGTTAATAAGAACTTTTGGTATATACTCTAGGCAAAACTAACATAACCAGAATCATTGGAAATAAAAGCTGGACTCTATCTATAGCCCAAATTTCAGACATGCTTTTAAATCATCGTTTAAATATCCAAACAAATTTAAACCTTTTTTTCCACATAAAGCACATTCAAATATTTAAAGATAATATCCATGTGTCTTCTTTTTTCCAGGCAAAAATTTCTTTAACCATTTCTCATAGGACAAGATTTTTTAAATCGTGCCCCATCTTAATTGCCTCTTTCTAAATACTCCCCCATTGTAAGCATCTCTCTTGATATGATATGGCTCTATGCCTTCACTCTATGAAACTCCATCTTCTTATCTGTGAAGTGGCAGAGTTAGGCTAGATTAGTATGATTGTATCTTCCCATCATTAAAAAAACTGATTTAAACAAACTTCTGCTCCCATAGCTCTATACATCTTACGCAATATCCACAGAAGTCACTGTCTTCAGATCAAACACATTGAATAGAGACCAGCACTGTGTGGTAACCACTGTAAAGGATGTGGTTTCCAGAGAATTTGTTAGGAACAGAGGTCTCATGTTGTGTAGGGTGACAGATGGACGGATTCATTTACAAGGTCACCAGATGTATGATCTGCAAAGGCTCTTTGAGCTCATCTGGTCGAACCCACTCTCTTTACCGAGTAGAAAACAGAGATCCAGGTGCCAAATCACTTGTTCACGAGCAACACTGTATTTTCCAAAAATGTTAGCAGCAGTATTTCTGATCAGCTGGTCTTACAGACCTTTGCCACATCTCCATCAAGAAGTGGGGTCTGTCTCCCTTCTTCTAGCGACAACTTTGATGAAAAGAACGCAGCAGAAGTGATGCTACATGAGTTCGAGTCTAGATCATAATAGGTCACGCAGCACACGGCTTTTTCTCTTTCTCTCTCTCCACATCTTCGGAGCCCTGAACCACCACGTAAGAATTCTGGTTTTCCAGAAGCCAACAAACTGGAGAGACCACGTAGAGACACCAAACAGAGGCATCTGAGAGGCCCCAGTGTCCAGCCTCCAGCTGTTTGAGTCTTCCCAGCTCAGGAGTTGAATGCGTTAAGTGACAGAGCTTTCACTCGAGGTTTCCCGAGCGAGAACCACCCAGCAGAGCCCAGAACCATAAGAGATAATAATAAACCGTAGTTACTTATTTTTATGCCGTTATGTTGGGAGATGGTTTGTCACCAGCAATAGATAACTGGAACATTGTATCCTTCAAGGGGAGTTGGAGGAAGCAAGGAGACCTCTTTCTTCAAAGTCCACCCATTCTGTAGATGCTCTTTCATTTTCTTTCCCTAGAAGTGCATTGATGTGCAATGATAACAGAACTTGGTCAGGTCGGGACTCCAAATCAGAATTCACTGTGGGAAGTGGTCAGATCAGATCCAAAGTCTGGGCCCCTCGTCCCATTCTTCTACCTGTGCCTTCTCCTTCCCTGACTACGCTTACACAGTACCCTGCTTTAGTGGACCTTAGAAACAAGTGTCCCGCACTGTAAAGGAAGGCACACACAAGCGGGCACCATGTGGTCCTCTGTGATGACTGTGATGGTGACCACTAAGGAGCAGTGGGCTGTTGAACAGAGCACATTGGAACAGAGATCCAACGGAGGCTCTCATTCTAGGTACATGGTCTTGGGCAATTGCTTACACCTTTCTGAGTCTCAGTCTTTGCCTGAAGATGAAAATCAAGCTTCTCTCTCAAAGTGGCTCTAAAATGAATGTAAGTAATAGATGTAAAAGCCTGTCACCCAGTAGTTGCTCAACAAACATCTTAATATTCTTGCTGTAGCTGGTTTGCATTATTGGGCTGCTTTCATTCATTTCCAATAACAAAATGAGTATTACAAAAAATAGAACTGGACATCATTCCTGTACATTGAACTCATAATTTTAGTGGGAAGGGCAGGTAAGTAATAATTAGGTGTTCATAGAAAAAAAAAAGTTGTACTCTGAAGAAATTATGCTATGCAGTCCTGGAAAGTAAAATTAAGTCTGGGGTTCCAGGGGAAACGAATAGTCAAGACTGCACAGCTAGAAATGTTATAGATTTGATTAAATAACCTTGCCGTCCTATTATGTACTCAAACCTAGCTGAAATCAAGCAAAATGGCTGAAACAATTTGAGCAAAAGTAATGTTCTGGGATTTTTGTTTTGTTGTTTTTATTAGACTTCCTGGGAATTTTGGTTAGTGGGGAGAGCGAGACACAGGCATTGGTTGCAGGTAGAATATTCTCTCAACGTCCAAGTGGGTGTTGAGAGCTGCTCCCGGAAGTCTAAGAGCAGAGGAAGGGGGAGAAAAGGAGAATGCAGTCTCGAGAGAAAATTATTACAATCCTGACAATTCTCAAGGGATAAATGCCTAGGGAGAACGGGTAAAAAATAATTCTGGGAAAATAAAGCCTAACAACGGAGCTTATTACAGGTTATTTTTAACTGATTGCTGTTAAGTTCTATACTGAAAAATGGGGGAGGCAATTTCTGATTTAATAAGATGAAGGGATATCCTCACTCCCTCAAATCTGGCACTAAGAAGATAACTTTCTGGTGGGTAGTGGTGCTTCCAGGACCAGAAAGGCGAGTCTTTCCGAGCTTTCCCCAGGCTTTAAGCACTAGGCTCCACGTCCTTCTCTTGAAAGATGACTTGCAGTTTTTATATATTTTCTCTGCAAAGGAGAATGAGCCGCAGGGAATTACCCGTGGAGTTATTCCCTGGCTACGAGACACATGAGTCTTCTGTTTCTCATTGAGAAAAAGACTGAGACTATGAAAAAAAATGTCAGGAGATTTAGTTCTAGTCTGTGCCCTGACAAAACTAGCTCTGTGACTCCAAACTTGTTTTTCTGATTCTTTATCTGAAAATGTCCTCACTGGGCTCAAAGACTTCTCCAATCATATCCAGCTGTGGAGAATCTGCCTCCATGACACACGTTCAAGATGTCTTTATTCTTTCACAGTCATTCTTCTCCCATGTAAAATTAAATCAGAAGCACCCAAATCTGTAAAAGGAATATTCCTTGTAAATCTAAGGGGAGTACTTGCTGGCTGCTGCTTTCTTGAGAACTCACCCCCTTTGGCAGCTCAGGGTCCCTTTCCCCTACGTGATCTGCAAGTGCCATCAGCAGCCCCCTGCACGCCCCGCGACCATGAAGGATGCCATGGCCTTGGCCAAGTGGGCTGCCCATGTGTGCACTTGAGCCCATCAGTGACATAGCTTGCCTGGTCCTCACCCCATGGCAGGCCAAGCAAGATGGCAGGCAAGAGTCGGACTTGGGATTGGGATTCACTGGGAGGCTGGAGAGTTAAGCAACTCGCGAAGGGGTGACTCTCCCCAACATGAAACCGCACCCAAGTTCCGGGAGTTGTCATAACACTCAGCTCCAGGACAGACAAGGAGGAGCACTTAGAAGCTGAAGAGGGAGAGTCAGGGCTGTCACAGTGAGGGGAGCAGGAGGATTATGAGAGTATTTTTAGAAGGATGCAAAGAAGATTTGAGTGTGGTGAGGAGTAGATGGGAAGGAGGCTAGCAAAAAGGAAAAGGCAGGGAGTGATAATGAGGCAGCAAATCAAGAGAGGAAAGAAGCTACTCTGATCAGGGAAGTGAAACTGAAATAGTAGAAGAAAGAATAAATATGATGGGGAGAGACAGAGAGAGAGAGAGAGGGAGAGAGGAGGGAAAGAGACGGACATACAGAGAAACAGAAACAGTCTAGACTGGTGTTTGACCAAACAACTCGTTCTATAGCCTAGTCAAGCTGACACATAAAATTAACCATCAAATCACTGTGTGTGAAAATGCCCTACACAGAGCAGGGACCCCAGAGAAATTTTACTTCCTCTGGCTCTTCATGTTCTCTCTCTGTCTCTGTCTCTCTCTTTCTTTTTTTTTAGATGTAATTAACCTTCAAATCAGTAGACCATGAGTAAAGCAGATTATCCTCCAAAATGTGGGTGGGTTTCATCCAATCGGTCAAAAGCCTTAAAAGCAAAGACTGAGATTTCCCCCAGAAGAAAGAATTCCACCTCAAGAGCGCAGCATAGAAACTCTATCTGAATTTCCATTTTTAGCCCACCAGCCCTACAAATTTCAGACTTGCCAGCCCCTACAAATGCATGAACCGATTCTTCAAATAAATCTCTCTATATATACATATAGTTCCTATTGGTTCTATTTCTCTGGAGAATCCTGACTAATCCAGTATTTAAAGTACTGTTCACAATGGCCAGGTGGGGAAGGTATTGGTGACCCTATCTTACAGATAAGAAAGCTTTGGAGAGTTTACCATCCCCAGTGACCTCCTGGTGACTTCCCCATTAACTTCCCCTGAGGTCTCTCATTTGGAAAGAAACAGACATTTATTCAAATCTAGGTCTTTCTTACCTCCAAAGCCATTGTGTCCTAAGTCTGGCAGGAGCTTCTACAAGCCATTTAGTCCCATTTGAGGTATTCAGAGCTTTTTAGGAATGTCATTTGGCAACATTTGACCAGAGGGGCAAACAGAATTCCTTTCTAGAATTCTGTGGCTCTGGTAATTATGTGGTCCTGTTTCTAAAGTGGCGTAGCCCATGGAATTTAGGAAGGAGCACTGGACACGAAGGACCTCAATAACTTCACAAATGCCAAGACCTAGAAAAAAATACCATTTCAAACTATGGCTTAGCCACACTCAGGCAGTGCTGTGGCTGAAAGTTTGAGCCCATTTCCCCCTCTGCTTCATTTATCCTTCCCTACTCCAATTGGTATGAATTCCTACATTTGGTCCCTCTTCAGCATTTCATATTCAGGGTCAAGCCTTAGTCTCATGTGTAGTAGAATTCTAAATTATAGAAGAGTGAAAACCATCTTACCATGAGTTTTGTTCTTTCCTCAACACACGAGCCTATCCCAGAGTATACATACCACGCACAGTATTAATGAGCTTGAACTCGTTTGTAGCTCATAGTATCAGTCAGGTGTCTCACAGGAACCTGAAGCAGCAGAGGGTTAACCACTAACGGAAACTCAACTTCAACAGTCTTTATTAACTCTGCAAGTGATTCTAACCACCACCTTCAGGATACAGCAATGGGACCTGGTCTCCCTCGCTTCGTGAGGACCACAGAGCTGATATGTAGGAAGGAAAAGCTGTTAGTACACCTGTATTCGTCTTATGTGGCTTTTGCTACCTACCAATGTAATCAATCTCATCACATTTTTTCTTGATTTTTTTTTCTGCCAGAGGTACGTGATTTCTCCTGCTCAGGGCTCTTTCTTCTGCTTGCAGGAGTCAACACTGAATCTTGTCACTATCAAATTATCAACCAGCATTTTTCTTAGACCTCCAGAATGAGGATTGTAGAAATCTGATGAGGTAAGCAAGCTGGTACCCTGAAAAGATCATGGGCCTGAGAATTAGAGGCAATGCACTAACTCATCACTTAACCTCTTAGGATGCATTCAATTGGTCAATATTTATCTACTCTTTTGTATGGACTGGGCGTTGTGTTGAGTGCTAGAGACACAAAGACCAATGAGCCACTGTTTTGCCTTCAGAGAAGCTAAAGTCCGCTGTGGGAGACAGCCATGTACAAAAATAAGTGTGATACTGGGTGACCGTATCTCCATAGAAGGACATACGGTGCACTAGGAAGTTCTAGATAGAATGGTGGTTCCATCCAGGATGGGTTTTAGGGACTGTTTCTCAAGGAAGGTGAAATCTCAGCAGAACCTCATGTGAGGCATGAAGAGGCTGAAGTAAAAGATTTCCATGTCTCTTCCAGCCTTCTTCCAGCTCTGAAATTCAGTAACTTTATGGATGAACCAAGAAATCCTGAAACCCAGGAACATCCAGAGTCAGGAGTTTTCTGAGTGGACTGGGGATTTGTGGGATTGGGAAGCTATACAAACGAATGCCTGCTCAGAGCAATGAGTTGGGCAGAGCCCCAAAGACAGATAGCTGTCCCACCTAGTCTCTCCCAAACCCTTGTCATGTCTGTGACAACCTTTTGACAAGTGAACAAATCAAATCCCAGAGCCCTCCACTGCAGACTCTGTGCCAGGAGGAGAAGACGAGATCAGACGCTATCTGCACTTGAGGAGCCTACAGCCTGACAGAGGGGAAAGGGCAAAGAGGAGACGGGGCAGCTCTGACCACAAACCCAAGCACAATACAGAGAGCTCAGAGAGAGGAACAAACAAGGAGTTAATTAAAGGGAGGAAAATATTTGCTTCCAGAGGAATCAAAAAAAGGCTTCATGACATACAAGATTCCAATGAAAAGACTATCAAAGGGCAAAGAGATAACAGGAAGAAAGGAAGAACATTCTAACAGAACAAACAACATAAGCCAAGGTGGGAAAATAAAGGCATTTTAGGAAATCATGAGACCAGAGCTATGGAATATAATAATACTTATTATTAATATTATTATAAATATTACTCACTGAGTGCCTACTCAGTGTGCCAAGAATTCAAATGTCCTATTTCACCCTTTACCATCAACTGGGATATGGGTATCATCCCCATTTTTCAGATGAGAAAACTGAGGCTTAACTGGCCAAGCTGGGATTTTAACACAGGTGTTTCTGATTCCAGAGTCCACATTCTTAACGCCACATGGCATTTGATGCCCTGCTGGGAAATGGATGCTTCACCCAAGAGGCAATGGAAATAGTGTTGCTGCGGCCGGCCTCGTGGCGCCAGCGGTTAAGTGCACACGCTCTGCTGCTGCGGCCCAGGGTTCTCCGGTTCGGATCCTGGGCGCGCACCGACGCACTGCTTGGCAAGCCATGCTGTGGCAGCGTCCCATATAAAGTGCAGGAAGATGAGCATGGATGTTAGCCCAGGGCCAGTCTTCCTCAGCAAAAAAAGAGGAGGATTGGCAGATGTTAGTATAGGGCGGATCTCCTCACAAAAAAAAAAAAGAAAGAAATAATGTTGCTTTTGAAAAGAGGACTAATATAACACAGCAGATAAATCTGTATTATAGTTTATAGTATTATAAACTATATAGTATATAGTATAGTATTATAGCAGCAGTATGGAAAATGATCTGGAGCAGAGAGAGACTGGAGATAAGGACACCTTTGACCTGAATATTCTTGTAATAATATATATGCAAGAGTAACAAAATGTTCTGGACTGAAGCAATAGCAGTGGAAAACGAAGGGAAAGAAAGATGCACATGAAAAAACATTATGGAGACAGAATCACCAGGACCTGGCTAATGATTGGATATGGTGGAAGGGGTGAGAATAACGAGCTTGGAGAAGGAGTGTTTGGTCTCAGGGGACCACTCCTAAGCCAGAGTCATCTGACTCCATCCAGCCTCCCAAATCCATATGCAAAGGAGAATGAGTTTTCTGAATCTTTTCTTTGCTTCAAAAAGTATGAATCTTACAAATTCATATTCCTCTTGGACTTTAGTATGCGGACAGCAATCAATTACTATTTCTATAAGGTCCAAGAAATTTAGAGTAAGAAAGTTTATTAAGTGGAATGTGGATAGGCAAAATTTTCCTTTATAGAAATCTGCCCCAATCACCTATTTTTGGAGAACACTACATATAAGAGGTACTTAATTAATATATTTTATATGAATAAGGAAATAAACCGTAAGTAGTTTCAACCTCTTTCTCCTTGTGAGCATTTTCTCCATACGTTTCTTTCAAATCAGAACTCCAGGAGTTAAGAAAAGAAATCAAGGACGTGAGGACATAGAATTAGAATATAGAAATGCACGATGTGCCGTCAGAGGCTTGGGAAGAGAGATCTTGACTAAGTCTGCCTTCTGATAGTTGGTGTGGCTCCTGACACATGGTAAGACCTCAATAAGTATTTGTTGAATGAGTAAATGAATGAATGAATCAGATCATCTAAATTGGAAGACCTTAATAGCACATATTTGCATGAGGGAGTTTGTGCAGCCACTAGTCCCACTAACTTATTACGCCACCGTGATTAATGTTGCTTTTTCCAGAAGTCCTGGCCTGAAAAACTCAACACCGTATGCCTGAAGAAAAAAAAAATCCCATTGGCAAAGCCTGCTTTTCACAGTGGGAGACTCCCAGCCACGTTGCCAATATCCCGGGGCCCAATACCTTTCTGACTTTGCAGTAACTCTCAAGTTAAACAAATTGCCAAAGAGTTATAAGCTTCTTATTAGTTGGATGGATTCCTCCAATTGCTCTCTTGGCTTCACTTTCCCTGCACACATTTTGGTGAGTTCCATCGACAATTCGTGTGCCTGCAAGTTTGCTCTGCAACTGAGGAACGCTGGCATTTCTGGGTTAGCATCTGCCCTGTGATCTATGATCTACGATCTCCACTCCCTTTCGCCTTCACTTTGAACTGAAGTGCTGCGTTAAGCAACCCCGCTACCCACCACTGAACAAGCTGAGACGTGAGTCTTCATTAGTGTTACAACACTTGCATTTTATCCCAGGCTAACCAGTAACACCAGTATTTAAACTGCAGTGGGATGATAACCACGACAACCCGGATGAAATGGCCATTATGTCAAGGATCAAGCGTGGCACTGTAGATAGCCAGAACACAGACTACAGAAAGTTTAAACAGGAGAGGCATTCAAGACCATGAAAAGCTAAAATAGAGAATTAGCCTTAGATTATAGCCCTTAATTTACACAGCAGAAATTGAAATGGAGAACTAGTAGAGATAGAGTACATTTCACCTGAGTAAAGATCAATTTGATCCTTTGGGATAAAAATCCACCATAGAGGGGCCGGCCCGGTGGCGCAAGCGGTTAAGTGCGCGCGCTCCGCTGCGGTGGCCCGGGGTTCGCTGGTTCGGATCCCGGGCGCGCACAGACGCACTGCTTGGTAAGCCATGCTGTGGCGGCGTCCCATATAAAGTGGAGGAAGATGGGCACAGATGTTAGCCCAGGGCCGTCTTCCTCAGCAAAAAAAGAGGAGGATTGGCGGATGTTAGCACAGGGCTGATCTCCTCACAAAAAAAAAAAAAAAAAAAATACACCATAGAAATTAAATTGTCCATTTCAGTTAACAGCCCTAATTCGTAAGTTAATGTCCAATCCCCTATTTCGTCTTGAGTTGAGCAAAATTTAGCCACCATACCAACTTTTGTTTCTGCACCAATTTCTACATAACGTAAGATCTGTGTAATGATTCCATTATATGACATGAAATGAGAATGTTCTGTAAAAATTTATTCCTCAGTGAAAGCTCCTTGAAAGGAATTATAAGCTAAGTTTGCTGTTTCCCTTTCTTTGAAAAACACAAATGTCTGCGGTACACTGGTTCCACTCTTTTCTTGGAGCGAGACAAGGTTTATGACAAAGGACCACATGGTTAGTTTCTGTACATTATTTCTATTGATTTAAACCTCCTACCTGGGATTAGAAGAAACAGTTATTTTATTAACGACATTCAACGTGTTGTAAAGAAAATCCAAGTCCACCGGACATCCATAATGCCATCTTTCCTCCTTCTCGGCGTTATCTTATTTCATCTAGAGTTTTTCCTAGGTGCACAAACAAAATCTTTCAGAGGGTGGGATGAGGAGTGGAAAGGTAGACGAGGAGGATAGAAAGGGGAAGGGCAATGCACCTGTACAAGTTGTGCATGAGCAAGCAAATTGCAGACCAACTCTGATGCTCTGATCTCTGACACTCAATCTGAAATAGGGAGACTACTCAGGCTGAAATGGATCGTGATCATGACCCAAATGCTTCCTGAGACCCTCTCTCTCTTGTTCTAAAAAGGCATGGTAATTTGGTGAAAGAAGACAGTTCCTCAATAACTGCTACTTGTCACCTGTCTGAGTGCTTATATCTGCAACTTCAAAAAGACAAGAGAAACGAATGACCTCCTTGGAGTCTACCTGTAGCAGAGAGGCCTTTCCCAGTTTAGTCTTCTCTAATTCCTTGTCTTGTTAATAAAATATATCTGCCTCTCAGGGTTCTCTAGAGGCTTCATTATTTATGCTTCCACATTCAGAAATAGATCTTGATAAAGTGATATTATTTATAACTACTGCATACCAGACATTAGCCAAAGCTTTACCCACCTCTCACAGGCTCTTCCTCTAACACGTCTTTTACATCATTTTGTGGAAAGGAGCTCTAGTAATTCCATCCAACCATTTACTAGTCTTAGCAATGTACATATGACGTAAAGAAGGCATCTTGAATTAAATCGGCTGGGGTCACACTGAAGAAAATTGCAACGATTTTAAGAATGTAGAGATGGCTTAATACGTAAATATTACCCCAGATCTAAAGCAAGAGAGGAGACTGAGGTATGGTCTAATCTCTGAATGTTATACTGCATTCAGAAAGTCATCTCTCTTGTACGTCTCAGTTTGCTCACCTGAAAGTAAGTTTGAATACAAAGTTTTGCTTCTTAAAATGAAGAACAGAACAAACTCCAGTTGGAGCTTGTTAAACAGTTGGCAAAATACTAAGCATTTTATTTATCCTAAGCATTACTGGTATCAGCAGGCAATTCTGTGGTTTCCCTCAGAGTGGAAAGGAAAACGAGCTCTTAAAATAGGGTGGGGTGGGGCCGGCCCGGTGGCATAGTGGTTAAGTTCCTGCACTCTGCTTCGGTGGCCTGGGGTTCGCAGGCCGGATCATGGGCGCAGACCTACACCCCTCATCAAGCCATGCTGTGGTGGTAACCCACAGACAAAATAGAAGAAGCTTGGCACAGATGTTAGCTCAGGGACAATCTTCCTCACCAAAAAAAAAATGAGGTGGGAGTTCCAAAGCAATGTCAGATGTTAACATTAGAGGAGACTCGCTGAAGGGTAGACCAGAACCCTGCGTACTCTTTTCAACTTCTTTCTACATCCAAAATGGTTTCACACTAAAAATGTATTTAAAAGAAATAGGGTGGGTCTGGGAGGTGGGAAGAATAAACTTGGGGCTGCAGGAACATCAAAGAGCTGGGTCAAAACTCTGGTCCTAAATGGCAGATCATAACCAGAGAAAGCCCCACCTGAGATGAGCAGAGGTCCTGTCCCTTTGGTAACATAGACCAACAAGATTGTTCTTATCTCTAAAGAATAGAGAGTCCCTAAAACCTCTGTTAGGCAAGGAAGGCTTCAATCATTTTGCATGTGGCAGCACGTGTCTCCAGCCTCTGCAAGGTGTCCTCTCTGAGAGTCATTTCATTAAGCACCAGGTCCTTTCCCAAGCTCTTTCTCTCTATTTATACCTGGTGGTTTGACAAAACTTTTTCTTCCTTCAACAAACACAGCTTGGGTGTGGAATCACGTCCCAGAAGTTACAGTGAGCAAAGATACACGGTATCTATGAATCTCTTCTTTGTGTGTGTTTTAATTTATTATTTAATTTGTAAGGCCTACTGGGAAGATGAAAAAGAGAACAGAAGAGCTAAAGGCAGTTATATCAGTTCTGTGCAAATAAAGTGAACGTGGCTTGGTGCAAGCCAAGATTGAATGTGACTGAGCGCTTCTGTATGAGGAAGAAGACGCAGCCCGAAAAATAGAAACCCGCCCAGGTCTTCTGCCAACCTTCTTAAAATAACTACCATTGTGTTGGATTAAAAGGCATTTGCTGAAGATTTTGTGAAGAATTAAGCTTATTTGTTATTCTTTTAGAACATAAACAAGAATAAAAGAAAAGCAGTTAGTCAACATTGTCTTAGAAGATAAAGCTTTCAAGATAGCAGAGTATCTGGGTCAGTGGGAAGCTTCCGGAACCTGGTCTTGATTGGCAGCTCTTCAGAATTTCAGCTGCAGACTTAAGGTTTCCTTCCCCCACCCTCATTTCAGGGGCTCATCGGGCTTGGCCACTGAGAAGTGATCTGTTCCAGTGTCCTGTGGATAAGTGATGTCATCACCCTAAGAGTTAAATGCCAGTATAGAACTTGGGGACCAGGGAGAAAAGGAGAAAAGTAGAGTTTGGCAGGCAGGGAGAACTCCAAAGTATCTCAAGTGCTTTTGATCATTTTGATGTGGTATCGGTTGGTTCTTCTTCCACATCTCCATGATAAAAAAATAGAAACAAAACATAATGAGTCCAAGATGCTTTCCCATAGAAGAGGCCCCAGACCAAAAACTCAACGTCAGCAGCCTGCTCAGGCAGAAGCCGGGGCTCCTGTAACAATCGAAGCTCTGGGAAAGCAGCTTGTACAACACGCAAGTCTCGTTGGTGCTCAGCACAGAGCCCTCAACAGCGTCTCCTTGAGACAGACAGAAGGGAGGAGGGAAGAGTAGATACAGCTATACTTCTAACAGTTGCATTAATTCTGCCCCCATGATTAGGATTTATGTAGCCTGAGAGCACTTTCCTCAAAAGCCAGAAAGATTTAATTCAGCCCCCTGAATCTCTGTTCTTTCCGTTGGCTCTTTACATCAAAATGATTCCAGTGTAGACAGCGCTCTTGACCAGTGGTTCTCATGAAGGGTGATTTTGCCCCCTGGGGGACATTTGGCAATGTCTGGAAACATTTCTGTTATCACGACTCCTATTGGCATCTAGTGGTTAGAGCCCAGGGATAAATTCCTACACTGCACTAAACTCTTAAATTCCTACAACGGACAGATGGCCCTCTACAACCAGGAATTACCTAGCCCTAATGGCAATATTGCCAAGGTTGAGAAACTCTGCCCTAGAGGATGGAATGAAAATTAAAGTTTCTACTTTTTCCTACAAAAGATTTTTCTTTTTTTTTTCAGTTTTTGAAACTCCACAAGAGAATGTCCCGACATTGACACTCCTCTTTCTGTCATCCTACCCTGTACACCAGGACCTTCACAAGCTGCTCAAACAAAAAGACTAGCAAATAATCACTGAAGGCAGAAAACAGATATTCTGAATATATACCACAACTTCTTTCTCTAGATACTTTCAACAGTGGACCCACCAACAAACATGTTGGAAGCCTACCACATGTTCTGCTCAGTGCTTGTAACAGTAGGGAGTACAAAGAAATATAGCAAGGAGTTGGAATTAAAATAGAAAGAGAAAGACACTTAAGGAAAATTAAAATACCATGTAGAAAACATTAACAAGAAAATCTAATAAAACATACATTTAGCTAAATATTAAAATTAGCAAGTTAATGTTTATGTTATATGTTAACATTTTAAGAAAATTAAAAGTTTAATGACAAGTAACAAGTTTAATAACTACTCATTAATTTGCTTTGGGGGGGTTATTAAACCAGTGAATGCCTGTCAGGATTATTTTTAATTTTCAAATTCAATAAATAGGATTCTTTTTTCAAAGCCACTAGAAGGCCACTGAGAGATTGAATTGGTCCAACTTTACCTAAAATCAAAGTGATAGTTCCAGGACAATACTCAGAAAAGGAATTCATCAAACTTAGGATAAATCAACACAGGTCATTCTCCCCAAAATCAAAGATTTGTCATTATACTAGAATGTAGTGTAGAATTAGGTGACAAAAGGAAAGTATTTTCATTGGAGAAATGCAAACCCTCTTTTTAGTTTAATTTTGCTCAAAAAGAAACATTAAATCTTCTGAATTTCAAATAGTGAAAGAACTCAAATGTAAAAATTAGATCAAAAGGAGAAAATCCATTTGAGTGAAAAAGAATTTCCCATGAGAACATATTAACCACTGGCCTAGACAGCATTTAGAAATTTGTACCTGACTCTTTTCTTCTTTGCATTACTAAACCAAGACCCTATAATTGCACGACACGGGCAGAAGTAAGAATTTTACAGCAGGTAGACCTTCAGTCAGGTGAAATGAAGCTGCTCGCTTCCCTTGGAACAGGCTCTGACCCAGTGAATCCAAGGCCCAGCTACCAGAGAGACGACCTGGCTCCTCGGATGTAATGTAGACTGGAGGAAGGAATGGTTTGTGGCCTCCCCTTTGCTCAGACACTGGCAGTTATGTGAAAGATTATAAGCCAAATGCAAGAAGTTCTAGGAGCCATGCATCAGTGTTGGACTAATGAAAGGGTTTTTTCATCCACCATTCATGTTTCCCCATTCATCAGGGAGGAGAAGAAACTCTTGAGATAGATCTGTGGGGAGGAAGCCCTTTGCCTGAAGTTGGCACCCATCCTTTTGTGTAATTGCCTGCAGCTGGTTCAAGTTGGGAGGGTCAGCTCTACATTTTGCATCCCTGTCCCAGCGGCATCTCCTATCTGCATGTCAGCATCTCCGTGCTGCCTGGCCCAAAGTTACTTCTTGTTTGCACGCTTATACTCTACTTGAAAACAGGAACAATACCTGGCATGACACCGCTTTCAGTAGCAGAACTCAGCAATTGCCGCCTTTCAGCTAGACTTGAAAAAGGAAGATCTACAAAAGAGGATGGCTGGCTGGTACACCGTGAGTCTGCATAGGACTACCCCAGACAACATCAGTCTTGCAAAGAAGACTACTGTCGCAAGACATTAGGACCTCAGGAACTTTTCAGTTTTGTCAGACCATATCTCATCAGAGTGAGAAAATTCAAATAATAGTAGTAGAGTTCTGGTTAAAAAATTATATAGAGAGGACTAAAAGGCATTTACTTTGACTTTAAAATGAATATTCATATATGCATATATGTAATCCTTTTTAAAATTTGATAATTACAAAAATAACTAAAAAAAATTACAAATTTTGATTTTTTTAAGGTACTTACAGCTAGATGACTTCTAAGACAGCAAGAGTTTAATGACAATAAAATAAATAAGTATTTCATGCCAAATGGGTATCTACACTGTCTGGAACCAGAGAAGATTCCAACTATGTGAAGGCATGGCCTAGGAAGAGTTCACAGAAAAAGCTAGACTTGGGCTGAGTTTGAAAATCTGACAACAAAAAATACATTTTTCACTGTTTTTTAGTTGATTGTGGTAATCTCAAAAGCCACCAACATTTCTGTCCTTCACCAGAGAGTTTGCAAAGTGTTTGGCCTCAGATTTTCCATATATGTCACGTCACCCTTAATATACCACCTCCTACGTCTGCACCACTCTCAGTGGCCTGTCTGCCTGGATTTGTTTTTGTTATTTTTTGTCTTTGGTTGTGGGGATGCATTTACACTATTGATGCTTTTATCTGGTCAATTTTCATACCAACAGCAGCATGCTTCACCAAAAGCACCCTTCAGGTAGAAAGGGCACAGGTCCTGGCCATAATAATAATACCTTTAACTACTTTGACTTTCCACTTACCAAAATTTTATATCACGTAGATCGGTTAATATGCAAGAGCAGAGGGAAATGCTTTGACCCACATAGAGAATCAGATATGCAAACCTTGATCTCCTCAAGTTGAACCTCTAACTCCCAAAACCAACCAGCTACAACCTCCAGACAACTTTTACCCCTTGTTTATAGACGGATAAATATCATGATATTCCTTGTAACATATCAAATGTGCTAACTAGAAAGTGCACTGCATTTTGCTCTTGAAGGACACTAGATGAATGGTGCTACAGTCAATATTGTTACACAACCACAGAGACAAACGAGGCCACTTCAACCTACATAGAAACATAGTCTTAGAAAAGGAAGCCACTGGAGAGGCCATTGAAGCACCCTCTATGGAATATGTGAATTCTCTTTACAACATCCCAAATAAGTGGCCTGATAGTCGGCTAGATGCAATGATGGAGACCTCATAACCTCACAGTGTAGCCTATTCTATGTGCAGACAGTGCTAATATTTATAGTTATCTCTATTATTAAGCTAAAATAGGCCTCTCTAATAGTTCTTCTTATTAATCATAGTTTTGGTCTCCAGAAACACTCAAGGTTCTGGGCATCAAGTGGAAGCTTTGGCAATGGGATCTCCATGTACTGCTATGCCTGCCATCAATACATGTCCACTGGGAACAAGGAGTTTCTTTGGATCCCACTCTTACCAGGAGCAAACTCTTGTCGAAACCTGTAAAATCTTACTCTTCAAAGCAGATCAGAGTCAGTTACGACCTATAAGCAACAGTTTGTTTAGCAATAAGAACAAAGATGAGTCTGAGCAACAGCATTAAAACAAGAAGAAAAAATAGACTGATTACATATAATCACATATGTTGAACTATTTCTAGCCTAGATATAATCTTAAAATAATGAGTATTGTTACAAGAGATAAAGATAATAATAATAACAATAATTTTATTTATAAACCATTTTCCAGCCAATGCACTTGGGGCATTGCATGATCATATACAATGATTAAAACACTATTAAAAACATCAAACGAATAAAACAGAAGCTATTCTTCAGATATAAAAATAATGCTAAAAGAAAAAGGGGCTAACATTAGAAGCACAGAAAAATGATATCAGCTAATAGGAAAATCACAGGATGATTTTTTGTCATGCTTTTTCCACTCTAGTTACTCTGAAAAAAAATCTTTTAAATCTTTTTGACCATGGCTTCTAATGTATTTATTTCCTAAGTACCTTGTTCCTCTTTGGTTCCTACTCACTATACTAAATTTTCTCTCCTTCCTTAGAGCAAGATCTAGTTTTTACGTCTATTCAATCAAATTTGCCTGACAAATAGGTTTGTCTAAAAACAAACAAAAGCAGAAGAGCGATTAAGCAATTTCTCCAATATTGGGGTTTTCTTGTGCTCATTAGATATTTTGGCTACATAACCAACGACACTGAAAACAGAAAACGTCGCCCATGCCCGAGTGTAAAGCCCATACAACTGTAATTTCCAACCTTTTAGCCGTCGTGACATCCTCTCCTTCTGCGTTTTGCAATAACCACTAACTCCTTCCTCCCTTCGAAAAGGATGAGGATGGTGTGAAAAACACTCTTGGTTACCTACACCACAACCATTTCCTCACCCCCCCCTTCTTCCTTGCTAACAGAACACTATTTTTATTCAAGTATCAGGGGGTCATATGCTTGTGGAAAGTGGGCCCCTCCCCAATCCCAGGGAGAAAATGTTGAATCTAAGACATTAATGTCAATTCCACTCCCCTTTGCCAACAGCATGCTTGCTCCCAGATATGGAATGCAACTCTGACCAAGAGACATAACAGAAAGTCTGATTGGAGCTTTCCAGGAGAGGTCTTCCCCGCAGGCCACCAAAGCAGAGAGCACCAAACTTAACCACTAGGCCACTGGGGCTTGTCCTTGTCTTCAGTTTTCAATGACGAAAGCTAAAAATACGCTGCCCACAGTTGATATATTTTTCATTAACCAACAAAATAAAAAAGACAACTGTAGAATGTGGGGGTTGTTCAATCAGTTTTTTCCTTCTTGGCTGATAATTCTTAGGCACACAGCTTTGTCTTTATTCCATGGCATAAATCTAGTGAAAAGTAATCACTGGATCCTTTGATAAGCACATATTCTGTGCTGCTCAACAAAGAAAAATATTTAAAAGTTTTTCACTAGTTGAGCTTGAGCATTTTTTGGGTCGTTGACTTTGGGATGGCACAAGATTGATTGAAATCCATTTATTCATTCAACAAATATTTATTGAGTATCTAGGCACTTTACTAGGTGCTGAGGATTCTGAGGGTCAGTCAACAAGACATATACAATCCCTGCTGTCATGAAACTTCTATGATTCTAAAGTAAGTAGACAATAAACAAGTAAGTATGCAAATAAACAATGGTTTCAGATAGGAATGACACAGTTAAGAAAAAGACAGCAAAAAGAGAAAGAAAGAGAAACATTATTTAGAGTGATTGGGAAAGACCCCTTCCTTCAAAAAAGTTGACATGTGAACTATAATGAAAATGAAAGAGATGCCTATGAAGAATGGAAGAAAAACATGTGACTCAGAGGAAAAAAGAACGTGTTCTGGAATGAGTGTTGGGGGACATTAGTCCTCGACTCCTGCCTACTATATCCTGCTGCTCCTCAACCTCTCCACTAGATATCTAAGATGTCTCAAACTTCATGTGTCAAAATCTGAACTCCTCGCCTCCACTCCCCCACCCCAAAATCTGCTCCCCTGCAGTCGTCCCTATCCCAGACCATGGCAACTCCATTCTTGTTCAGGCCAAAACCCTAGGAGTCATCCTTGATGCCTCTCTTTCTCTCACCCACCTCATGTAATCAGGCAGGAAACTGTGACTCTACTTTCCCAGTGAGTCCATAATGGGATCTGTTCTCATCAACTCCAGTGCAAATAACTATTATCTCTAACCCAGATTGTCACGAAGGGCTAGGATGAGGATGAGGTAAGCTCCACCTACAGGGTACAAAATTTAAGGAAGTACCCAGGTTCAGGTTTACTTACACGGCCCTGAGTGAGCGCCTCCTTAAATTTTGCACCCTAGAGGCCTACTTTACTTCACCCTAGTCCTGATCATATTATTGCAATAGCCTCAGAACTCTTTCCTACACCAGCCCTTGCCCCTGTACAGTCAGTCTATTCTCAACACAGCAGCTAGAGGGATCTTCTTTAAATGTAAAGCAAATCACATCACTCTCCTGTTCATTACCCTTCAATAGTTGCCCATCTCATAAAGAGTAAATGCTAAGCTCTTTACCAGGGCCTACACTTATTTCTCTCCAGGTCAGTGGCCTCTTTGCTCATTCCTGAACACAACAGACACACATTCCTACATCTAGATATTGTCCCGCCCAGAACACTCTTTTTCCAGATACCTGCTTTGGCTAATTCCATCACCTATTTCAACTCTGCTCAATTTCACCTTGGACCTGTGGCCTACCATGACTACCCTGCAGCCTTCCTCAAGACTCTCCCCTTGGCACCTTGATCCGCCTCACCTAACTCAACGTTTTCTTTTTTCCATAGCACTTATCACTTTCTCTGAACTTGTAGGCCATCATAAGAATTTGGAGATTTATTCTAAGTACAATCATTTTGCTTACTATCATTAGTGGGGTTTTAAACAAAGGAATGATGTAACCTGATTTATATTTTAAAGTCATTTGCCTGGTGTGCGGGAATGGATGAGAGAGAAAAGTGGATGTTGGGGAGATTAATACCTTAGTCCAAGCAATATACAATATACTTGGATTAAAGTGATAGCAGGAAAAATTGGGAGAAATGGATAGATATTTAAAAAGTTGAGGCTTAACAAGAGGAATGTTGATATGATAGAAAAATGGTACAAAGTTTGTGGGAGGCAGAGGTAGAAAAATGTCCAAGGAAAGTGGAAGAAAAGATCTATTTTTTTTTTTTTTTTTTTTTTTTAGTGAGGGAGATCAGTCCTGAGCTAACATCCTTGCCAATCCTCCTCTTTTTTTTTTGCTGAGGAAGACCAGCTCTGAGCTAACATCCATTGCCAATCCTCCTCCTCTTTTTCCCCAAAGCCCCCCAGTAGATAGTTGTATGTCATAGTTGCACATCCTTCCAGTTGCTGTATGTGGGACGCGGCCTCAGCATGGCCGGAGAAGCAGTGTGTCGGTGCGCGCCCGGGATCCGAACCCTGGCCGCCAGCAGCGGAGCGCGCGCACTTAACCGCTAAGCCACCAGGCCGGCCCGAAAAGATCTATTTTTAAATGTAAATTTTAAGATGCCTTTAAGATATCCAAGCAGAGCTATAAGAAGGTGGTTGAAGAGGCCTGGTGTGCAGGGGAGAAGACAAAGCTGGAGAAAAAAGGCGGTGAGTCATCAGCATGTAATAGCCATCAGCCTAGGTGAGATCACCTAACTGTACACATGGAGAAGAGAGACAAGAGGGTGCAGGACTGAAGGTCTGAAATGGAAATCCCAACATCTAGACTTCCCTCATGGAGGTTTGCCACTCCTTGTAATCTTTGGGTTTCACTTATTTTCAGAAATCTGCATTTCTCTAGCCTCCTCCTGTATATTTACAGTCATTTTTAATTTCCTTCCTTGACCGTTATTTCCTTCAAAACATTCGCTGATTCTCAGACTTGGCTTTCCAGACCTAAAACCATTTTCAGAAGTCTTTAAAATGAGTCAATTTGTTTTTTAATTCATTGTTAGGACATATATATTAAAACAATTACATAAATTAAAATAGGTTTTATTTCCTAAACTCAAAGTTCTTTTTTATTTCCTTTTCTTTCCGACTGAAGACAGTGGTATTTGTGCAGACGAGAGACGAGGACAATCACCACCAGTTAACACTTTCCAAAAATATTCTGGGTGCTTGATATTTCACTGGCACACAGTCTGTATTTTAACCTCACATCATGGAGGTGGCCCAAAATCCTGTTCCTTGAACAATCAAGCAGTGTTTTGGTGACCTTTGAGTAGTTTGTTTTAAACCAAGAGAAGGAAGATGGAGGTGGAGAGGATGGTGAGTGACTCTAAGGGGAAGATGGAATAGTTAACTGAGAATACCCCTGGAGACTCTTTCTAATAACCTGACCTAACTATCTGGATGAGGTCATCCATCCTAGCCAGACCATGGAAATCATGGTTTGAAACTGAATCACAGGCTAAGAAACTACATTTCACTTTATTTATCCATTAAACATACCACACAGAGCAACTATTGCCGGTCAAGCCTAGAACTCTGCCCCAAACACAGTTCTAAGCCCCTGAGCCCAAATACTGTATCCTCGATACTAGTGACAAGCCTGTGGTGGACAGCCTCCTTTCTAGCTGTGTGCCTCCCACAGCTAATAGTAGGTCATCCGCTTCTAAAGGGTCTTTCCACTGTTTGTTTTCTCTTGCTCTTATCACAGAGGTGGATGGTATTAGATATGTTTCTTTTTAGCAAGTATGAGGTAAGCAGAGGTCAACCCAGTGTCAAACAGAGATGTAGAAAAGCAGATATCGTTACAGTGCAAACCCGCCAGCCTAAAGTAAAAACAAAAGAATTCTTTGAGCGACACTTCAAAACCAGTTGAAACCATAGTGAGGATCTGGGGGCCACTTTCTAGATAGAAGTCAGGCCAAGCCTTTGTGCTTAAGGGCTCTTCTCTACTGAGCTGACGGAGGTAAATAGACGACCATTTCATTGCCCTATCTCAACTCCATCAAGGGTGTCACTCCAGTACCTTCTTTAACAGGCAATTAAATTGGAGAGAGATTGGAAGAAAAACCCTACAGTGTCCAGCCTCTAATCCTTTAATGCTGAATCTATTCCAGTCCCTAAGGTGGGAGAAAGGCAGCACTCATCTTCAGAGCTACTATTTACTCAAGGCAAGAGAGGAAAGAAGGAACGTAGGTAGGTTACTATGCTTTTATCTCCTCAATTCTAAGCTCCACGGTGGCAATTACCTGACCTTCCTTCTCATCATCATTCAATTTCAAGGCTTTTGCACAGTGTAAGAATTCAATAAATATTCCTGGAGTAAATTCCCTGTCTTTTAAATCTCAGTATCTCAAAGGCCTTGTATTTTCAAATTACAGTTAACGAGGCGCCTAGACCCAAAAGAATCTTATTTTGTCTCCTTCTACTTTCCAAGCCACTTTATTTTGGCTAAACCTAGTCTCACTAGTTATCCTTTTTCTTTTTCCCTCTCTTCCATTTTTTTCACAAGCCCTAAGTCTGTTTAATTATCCTTTTTTCCCCCTCAAGCCCCAAATGTGCTCATTTCTTCCTCCTGCCCAGCCACCATCTTTTCCCCTGGTGACTCTTCTTCCTCTGTCATATATTCGATTTTGCTGTCACCCTCACTGTCTGTCATCATGCCACTGCTTCTTTGTCTTAGCAAGGTGACCTGTGAAGAAATCAAATCATCCATCAGCCTTTGGGTCATAACACGATAAAAAGCGCTTTATTAGGTACTCTAAGAAACAATGCAATCCAACTACTGCTCAGGGGCTCTTTCCAGTCTGTCTCAAGTTTTTACTGGTCTACAACATTTTAGTACCAAAAGCACTCACTCCTTGTGCTCTAAGAATTTAATAAACGCAGTGTTGATAGACTGAATTACAGCCTCACTTGATGCAATCAATGAGATATGTTATTTACTTCCCTGTTACAATAAATGGATGAAAATATGTAAACAAAAATTATCATTAACTGAATTATTTCATAAGTACTTTTTATAAACCTCTAGAAATGTCAGATAGTTTACTGTTCGAGTTGAGTAATACTGGTCCAATAGAAAGAGCATTAACTAGCTGTGCAACTTTGGGCACATCATTTAATGTCCTGGGTCCTAGGTAGGAGATGAAAAAAAAGTCATGATAACAATATTTTCACCTGAGACTTCTATTTGTCTTTCTAATTTGTCCTAAGTGAAATCACTTCCAAGACAAAAGCCTCAGTTTGTTAAGTTGCCTGCAAACCCAACCAATTGCATGGCCAATAAACGTTGACTAAATAAATGAAGCCCAACATCTCATTATTTTTGTGAAGATCAAATGCACTAAGACTTGTAGAAACCCTTTGCAATCTATAAAACAATATGCAAATGTAATGGATTATTATTAAGGACACTAAGATCTTGGAGTTTGCCAACGGATAAGAGGAGAAAGTTCTTCTAAAGAAGAAAGAAAGAAGTATCTGCTCTGGCAGGCACTGTGTGATTCTCTTTATACACATCTATGCAATTTAATTTCCACGTAACTCATGATTGTTTTTATTATTCTAAGTTCCAGTCAAGTTACTCATGTGGGTAATTTGTCTAGGTATCTACAAAGAATCAGTTGCAGAGCCTGGACTCCAACTCACTTCTTCAGACGTTCCCTCCGATGATCTGTCACTCATTTTTACTGCCACTCAATCATGGCGCCAGCTCATTCGTTATTACACGAGAAACATAGGAGGAAGTATTCTGCCACAGCCTCCTGTGTGGTCTTCTTTCTGTTCTTGCTCATGTCCAATTCATTCTCCACACAGCAGCCAAGGAATATTCTTAAAATTATTCTCATATGAATTTGATGGGGTTTGTCACCAAGGCAAAACCCTCCATGACTTCCCATTGCATTTAGAATAAATTCAAGCTCCTTCACCTGGCCCGTGAGGCCCCTCCTGGATGCCCCACTTTGCTTCTCCAGGCTCATTTTGCACTCTCCCCCCTACCTTTTGTTCTCTATGCTCCAGCCATCCTGGCTGTCTCTCAGCTCCCAAATGCCCCAAAGCCTTTCCTATCTCGACCCTTCCTACACACTCCTCTGGTTGCATGGAATGCCCTTTCTCCTCTCCCTGGTTTGCCCGCTCTCATTCTTGAGATTTCAACTGAAATGTCACTTCCTTAGGGACTTCTCCTGATTATCTAAATCTGAAGTATGTCCCTGCCTCTCCACACTCTATAATTTTCTCTATAGTACCCTATTCTTTTCCTTCATAGGACTTTTCACAATTTTTAATTATATATCCAGATACAGTGTAAAGCCAGTTTCCACCACTACACTGTAGCAACATGAAGGACAGGGGACTCACTTCTTTTATTCTCCACTGTATATTCATTACACACCACAGAACACAACACGTACTGCATGCTTAAAAAATGTTGAGCGAGGTTTAAAATAATTTAAAGTGAAAAATAAATTTTAAATAAAAATATTTAAATGTTTAAATATTAAGGAATCTAGATGGGTTGTTATAAACCCAAAGAAAGGAGTTATCTAAAATTTTATCATTCATTGATTTATACAAAAAGTGTTAACTGAGCACCTATTAAAGGGTCTAATTCTTGCCCACCAAAAGCTTTAGTCTACCATTTAGATCAGATCCTCTTTTAATACGTGTATGTATCTTGAGCATACAATCCCATTTAGGAGATTTTTGTTTTCTTTCTCAGTGTCCTTCACGCTGTCAGAGTCACATGAGCAATTTCCTAAATCAAATGAGGATTTCGAGATGGGTATGGAATTAAATTCTACCCCTCCTCTGAAATTCTACTTCTCCACTGGTGGTTGGTTGAACACTCCTATTGGGAGAATTGGAATCATAGTAATAGAATCTTGGCATACTGAAGAAACCTTTTGAGTCCAATCATGATAAAACTTACTGGACTATATGACCGGGGATGAAAAACATAATCAGGCCAGGAGAGAGGGAAAGTTGTGACAGAAAGCCTGAAAGAAATAAGATATGCCCCACTTGTGTCTCTTCCATTCCATCCTGGTTTGTGTTTTACAAACATTATTTTGAAAATGGAGGAAGTAAGTAGGAGATCCTTGACTGCCCTAGGTTGATGAGAGCTTAGAGTACAAATACGGTAGAAATGAGTCAAATGCTGCAATGAAGAAATTCAGGACAAAATAAACACTTCAAGATTTGTGGGTCTGGCCCACCATTTGAAGACTGATCTCATTTCATAGATAGTCATTCATCCATCCCTTTATTCAATAATTCCTTTATCGATATATTCATTCAAAAATTATTTTATTTTATTCTATACTCAAACTTTTCTGAGAGTTACGACAAAAATTAATGTATCTGGCTTTTCCAATGGAAATAACTTTCTTAAAATCTTGGAAAGCATAGGTTAAAAAAAAGTTGGTGGTGAAGGATGTTAACTAAAGTTGTGATTATTTCACAATATATATGAATATCAAATCATTATGTTGTACACCTAAAACTAATATAATATGTCAATTATATCTCAATTAGAAAAAAAAATGTTGAGTAAATCCCCAAGTAAATGTCCATTTACGTCCGGCTCAGCTCTGAGTTTCGTCCCCTTTACAGCCATCTCTCATGGAAGACCTGTTGTACCCAGATTTTAGACCTGGAGATGTGGACTATTTAACTCAATTGTTACTGTTAGAGAAGAGATAAGAAATTCCCCTTCTTGCTTAAGACAAAAACACCTGCAGGCACTCACCTCTCAGGGACCAGCGTGCTCTTCTGCTGGAATTCACAGGCACCCACCCACAATGGCTCCAGCGGGCCTGTTTGTCTTAAGGATTCTGTTGGTAAACTCAGCCTCCCTTGAAGGAACACACAGTCTTCATTTACATGAGCCTTTGCCTGGCATTTATTTACAAGACTGCAGGACAAACAAACATCACACAGGGAAAGAAGGAAAAAAGATAAAGCTCCTTACATGATCTCCCAAGATTTGGCCCCATTTTGACAGAAGACTGCATCCTCCCACCCTGTCTGTACACCAGATGCAAACACATGCCCTGTTGGAAGCCCAGGATTGGGGTTAGATCTTGGGTTTAGATGGAAGATCTAAACTGATAGCATTTGGCTGCGTCTGCCTTTAGGGCAGCTTAGAAGAGGTACTGGTGGGTTGTTAAATCGTTGACAATTTTACTACCAACTGTGCTATTGACTAAACAAGAAGTAATTACTACAGCTACTTCCAGCTAAAGTTGTTAAAAATCACCCAGTCTTTTAGGTGCAGCTATCATTGCTGGGGGTGGGGCTTTGAGCTTGCAATTAATACATGCCATTCTAGAAATTAAAAATCACCTCGGAGAACATAGAGAGTACATCACAAATAGTAACAATTCCTGAAGATAGAGTAATGATCTAATGTTTTGCATCAAGTCATACAGTGCCAAAATCTTTATTCTAGAAGAGGACGTAGAAATGATCTATTCCAAGGCCTCATGTTATAAATGAGCAAACTGAAACTCAGAGAAGCCATGAATGCCCGAGGCCACACAGCTTGTGAGTGGCAGGACTGGCTTTCCTGGCCCTTTCCCAGCAGCTGAGTGACCACGGCCTTAATTTAATACTGGGATGTGATTCCAATATATTCAAGAGTATGTATAGAGATGATGGAACACAATATTTGCAATCAGGATTGTCCCAGATATCCTAGGTCACGAAAACTAGACCATACCCTTTGCTCCACAGTAACTCAGAACCAAGTCTGGAACAGAAATCCCCATCAGGAAGCTCCTTCTCCCGTTGGACACACAGTCATGTTCCACAGCCAGACTCTCTTTTCACAGCACATCCTGATCCCTGATCCTGTTCTCTCTCCTCAGCCACACGGTAATCCCAAATCTAATCTCGGTTCAGAGCTTGCTTCACAGACTTTGCAGATGAAGAAAAAGACACTTCCATTGTTTCTGTGATTGTTATTCTTGAGCCCATTGCCCCCAAGAAACTGGATTACAAAAGCTAATAACCAGCAGACAGGCATCACTGTGTTACCTGCGTCTATACACGTGTTTGTCACACCAGAATGCTTGACCCACAGGGAACAATGATTCCATCATTACAATAACTAGAATGCTTGGCAGGATTTTCACCTGATCTGTGCACAGGACTCATAAGGAGGTCCATGTATTTTGTTAGCTTCATTGGCTATCTAAATGCCTCTGTATCTTCCATGAAAGACACCTCATTTCTTTAGTTTTCATTTTTATTTCCAGAGTATGAGACTTGTTAAGAGGTTAAATCAATGTGCAAAAATTGGGTAAAAATTGGATCTTCACTTTAAACGTCTCTAGTTTAAAATAAGCTGATTAATTTTACAAGGAGGAAGAGAAAAATAGGTTAAAACATTTTGGACCAATTAACACATCATATCACCAGGTGGTCTTCAATGTATGTTCCCTTGTGTTTCTCAGGTTGACATGTTTTTGTGTAAATTATGGAATTTACCTATTACATACCTACGTAATTAATTCCACAGAGGATTAGTACAAACTTCTGTAATTATTGGGGCGGGGTAAGAGTTAAAATTCTCAGTGGTTCAGCATTTTCCCAAGTGCGTTCCAAGGAACATTAATGAAGAAACAAACGATTTGGGTAAATACTAGATTAAATAAAATAAATAGATTTCTTAATTATTCTTCTCAGAGTCTCTGTTATGCTAATGTCATTATGCATCACCGAGAGGTGGATCAAGATATACCATTTCCCCACCTTAGTTGGTCATAGCTATCTTTTTCAGGGAGTCTCTCGTGGGACTAATGGTCTTCAGATTAATATTAATGATAATAACAATGATGACCATATTTGAGTTCTTACTCTGTACCATTGTACTAAACTCTTCACATTGGATCTCATTTAACCTTTCCAATGACCCTAGGTCATAGGTCCTAATATACCCCCATTTTACAAAAGAGGAAACAAAGGCTCAGAGAAGTTCAACAGTGGGTCTAAAGTCACCCAGCTGGCAAGTTGCAGAACCAGAATTCAAGTCATTCTGACCCCAGAATTTAGACTCTTGACCACTCTATTATATATCTGTTCTCATGAATCAAATGAGGAAGATAACCCCAGCCTCTGCCAATTCTTGCTGAGCTTGGATGAGAACAACTGCTTTGAGACAGAGACAGAGACAGAGAAGAGATGGAAAGGAGAGAAGGTGGAGGATGAGGCATCATTTGGCTTAGACCAGAACAAAGTGACTAGGTTAGTCATTACTGTTATTTTAAGAGAGTGAAAACCTGGACAGGACAATTCATTTCCTATTGGCAGGATGGGAAAAAGAATAGGTTTATAGCTTTGACAGGTATATGCTAAATTAATCTTTTTCCAACAAGGTGCAAAGAAAAGTCAGAGGGTTGTTTTATTTGGTGCAAATATTTCACATTACCAAGGTGACCAGAGTGACATCCCAGCCACAAAACTAGTACAAACCACAGGTAGCCAAGGGAAATGCGTGCAGCTCAAAAGGTAGGTTCCAAAGTGAAACTAAAAATTTGAAAAATACACTAGAGAGGGGGAAGCCTCCATCACAGATAAAAAATAATGTCATAAAAAAAAGTTTTAACTTCAAATGAAGCAAAAGTTTTTTCTAGGACCCATATTCCTGTAGGGCCAGCCCCTCCATAACAAACCCACAAATCAAACTGCCGACAAAATGGAGAGAAAACTGCCTAGCACAATTTAATTGAGTTTCCTGGAGGGACTGGCTGAAACCAACCAACTTTTCCATACTCTGGGAAGGAATTTGAATCTCGCATGCCCAGTGGAAAAAGAAGAGGGAACAAGTCTTCTTCCGCATTTTAAGATCAATGGGGTTTCTTTAAAGCTCTGGAGGTTTCCTCGGGAGCATTCAGAAATTAAAACTAGGGAGTGCTTCCCTTGTCACATTTTTTTTTTCCACCTTATTTAAATTAATTCTATTGCTCACCAAAAGTTCAGAATGCCTGGCCCAGAAAATGAATTGGGTTAGGATGTCCTTTAAAGGACAGCCATAGACAAGGAAGAGGGAACGGCCCAAGGCCAAAGCCCAGAGGAGTGCCTGGGAACCAGTGCCGCCCCCTCATCAGCCCACCTCCCCCCACCCCTTTATGGCCCTTTGATGCAGTGCAGCTGGCCTCCTGGACAGCAAGGAAGACCCAACTGCTTGAGGCTCCTGAAGGTCTAACCAGGCCAAGGGTCATCTGTGATATGAGTAGAGTATCTAAAAGGGATTTTCTGCCTGCTGAGTTCACGGGAAAAAGCCCATGTTAGTTCTCATCGCTGCAGTCCATGCTTCAGAGAGCCCAGAGAAAGATCCAAGTTCTTAGCCACTAAGGGTCAGGAAAACCAAGAAAAGATAACTCCAGAGTGACAGTTTCCCGCAGACAGACTGTCAGCTGGCCATACCTGGTGAATGCAGGCTTGCTGACTGACTGAATCAGACAGCCTGGTGTGGATTTGGGGGATGGGAGGGGATTGGGGTTTCTAGAGAAACTTTGGATGCTCTATCTTAGTTCATATCCATTACAGGACCAATTTGGTGGGGCCCAAGGTGTCTCAGTTCAAATCAGAAATTGAACTCATCTTGAAAGAGGCCTAAACTTCCAACTTTTTTTTTTTTTTGGTGAAGAAGATTGGCCCTGAGCTGACATCCATTGCCAATCTTCCTCTTTTTGCTGCAGAAGATTAGCCCTGGGCTAACATCCATGCCCATCTTCCTCCATTTTGTATGTAGGACACTGCCACAGCATGGCTTGATGAGTGGTGTGTAGGTCTGCACCAGGGATCCGAACCTGTGAACAGGCTGCAGAAGCAGAGCACACGAACTTCACCGCTAGATCACCGCTAGGCCGGCCCCTAAACTTCCAACTTTTTAAACTTCAAGTATAGGCCTCCAAAAATTCACCCCAGTTGTGATAGCATCAGGAGGGCAATGCTCTATTCTGGACCTACATCTCCAAGCCTTTGCTGGGACAGAATAAAAAAGACTCAAGTTAAATAACACTAACTCAGGGTGTTTCCACTGTCTTCCACCATGTTAACAAGCATATCTCCTCGTACATTCAGCTAACAATCACTGAATGCCTACCTTGAAAGACACCGTGCTAGGTCCTAGAAGACGGAAAAGTAAAGACCCCACAACTTCTGCCCTCCCTGGGGCTCACAATATAGTCGAGGAGGTAGAGAAGGGTGGTATTGGCAAGAAAGGGCCTTCAGTGGAAAAGTGAAGCCTGGATGCAGAAATTCACAAAAAGATTCGCTCAGGAATATTGGGCTTTTAGAATGATATAGACAATTTTTGAAAGTTACAGATTTTCCATTCAAGTATTCAAGATAAAGTGCACCCAAATCTGAAACCCTAAGCAGATCATAATCTGTCAAAATGTGTCTATTCTCTTTCTTTTTGGTGTTTCAGACTTCTGATCAAAGGGACATGAGGGGGAGATGAGAGTTCAGCAAGAAGACTCTAGAAATAGATTCAAAAAGCTTTGGTTACTTTCTTGAAACAGCCCAAATTCATATTCATTCTCTGAAAAGTCACTTGGTCCCATTTCCGAACCCATAAAATGATAACAAATTACCCTTGGCCCCACCTCCCTCACTAGGATGTGGAAAGAATTAATGAGACAGTGTCTATAAAATGCTTTGAGTTCATTGGAAGGTGTCAAGAAAGTAAAATAAGAAATACTATTATCGTTGAAGCTCTTCTAATCCGGTGAGCTTCAGTGGAGCCTAAAAATACCTCCGCTCTCTCTTCAAATCTTTTTCTCCCTAACTTTTAAAGGTTGGCATGACTGATTCATCTAACGTTACTGAAAGCAGCCAACAAAATGGAAAAGAAAAGCTTCGTGCAAATCCCTCTGTGTTTCTGCACAGGAGGTTATGCAGAGCAAAGAATACAACCTACTTCCTGTCATTGTAGCTCAGGGCCCTATCTGGTTATGTGGCTGTAACTTATCCTCACTCATACAAAAATTATTCATTTTCCACTCTGAGTCAGAACCGTCTGGTCTCCAAACGTACTGACAAAAATGCTTCCACTCAAACCATTTTATGTTTGGGATGTTTTTCCCTTAAGCACACATTGTATCTCCTTTGCTCTGTGTCCCTTCAGAAATTATGTACTTTATTTGCATCTTATTGACTTGTATATATTTGAATATTGCTCCATTAGAAATGTGGAATTTTTTTCCCCTTTGTATAGATGAGGTATAGATGAATCCCAATTAATTATAAGCTCCTTGGAAGCAAGGATTCACTTGGTACTTTCTCTTGATCCTGATTTTTGGTATGTCATTTGCACTTGTCTACTTTGTTGTATTATTAAAATAGCTTCTCTCTTTGGGGAGATGGAGGGGGATGATGAGACTCGCTGGCAGTGCTTTTTGAAAGTTCAAGAGCTCCTGGCGTCAACACTTGGGTTACATTGAGCATTAGGGAGAGACGAGTTTGCCCTTTACATTACCTCTCTCCATGTGACAAGTTCACACATTTTACACGAAAGGTGAATACTGCTCCAAGATGGTTTCACAACTTAAGGATGTGGAAAATACCCACATCCTATTGCAAACACTGACCAAATGAACTCCTGAACCATTGAAGTTGAGTTGACCATTCAACAACAGCAAAATAAGCAACAAGAATTCAAGCAGAAGGCAATATGCTTAAATATTTAGTAAAACACTTCAAAGGAATGAACACACCATCCTTCAAGGCAAAGACATTGCTATTCACACCCCCAGTGGAGCATGGACTTCTATTCTGCCTAGTAATGACCATGACCTCTATTGAATCATGCATGTGCTCTGCACCCTGCAACCAGACCTAGAATCATACCAGCTCCGTATATAAATAAGGATGGCAGTGTTTGTTGATCTCATCCCACAGTTGATCTTCAACAGAAAGAAAAAATAATAATTCCAATTCCCCCAGCCAAATGGTACTTACTATTCAGGGTGTTTCCCATTTTTTTTCCCCCTCTCTCCAGCACAAACCTTCTCAGGCTCAGATTGGTTGATTCTCAGTTTATCTATCACTTCCCAGCTCCAAGGGAACATGTCCTATCACTTCTTTTAATCTTTTCCTCCTGCAAGAACTACCTCAAATACTCTGGGAAGCCTTCTCCAATCATTGCACAGGGATTGCTTCCTTCTTCTAGAGCATCCCTAGAAGTCATCCCTCACTGGGCACTTAGCATAGACTACTACTCCCCTACTGTATGTACCATTTCTTCATTCCATCACTGTTCATTGAAATCCCTAACAGGTGCCAAGCACTGTGAGATGCTGGGAATCAAAGTTGCGTAAACACAGACCCTGACTTTGAATGGTCCTGAGTCTGTTGGGATAAACAGCTTGGCTCCTCACAGTCTGAAAACTCCTGGAGGGCAGAGGTCTTTGTGATTCTTTTTGCTTCCCTCTCAGCAGCTAGCACACTGCCTTACTCAGGGAAGCGAGCACTCAGCCAATAGGGGTTGATTCAAATATGCAACCAAAAAATCCAAAGACTTTCCCAAACACTGATGCATGAAAATGCCTCGTTTTTTACTCAAAAATTATAACACATATCAAGATTTAGCCCTCTGAATGAGAATAATACAGGTCGATTCCTTCAGGCATTTTCTAACTACTGTTTACCTGCTTTCTAATTTAGGAATTTGGGAGGAGATTGGAAGAGGCATGTAGGGTGGAGGTCTGATGATGCATTTACATAACAAAATATGTTGATGGTAAGAGATTACAGTCATTCAAAATTCAAAAGAAACCAAAACAAATTTGCGAGGATGAGGGGTAGTTTTTCATCTTCCTCTTACCTCTAGCAAACAGCTCAGTCATTCTGAATGTCTTTAGACTGTCCCTTTTTAACGCTGGAGGGTACATTGGCTAAGCAAGTTATTTACCTCCAACCAAAGGCCGCCGGGAGCACAAAAGAGTCAAGCTGGTCACCGCCCCCAAGACTGCAGAGCAAAAGGCACATTTTCCTAAGCAGACTGGGTGGCTCAACAGCCCTATAATTCATTCGAGGTACATGGGACTTTATCTCCTCAACAGTCCCAGATAAAGGAGTTCCAGCCACAGCGAAGTGACCCACACTGGATGACTTTGTGTACGAGCCCTTCCTTCTTTCTCCCTTCCTGCCCCTCCGAGCTTCTTCTGTACTCTCCTGCCACACCTCACACCCAGAGAAACAAAGGAGGGGACCCAAGCCCACATTTTTTGACCAATTTTTATTCCCTCCAAAGCAAATTTCCATCAGACAGTCTCAACAAGATAAAAAGAAGAAGAAATAAGAGGGACTGGGCAAAAGAGAATACAAGGGGTGGGGAGGATCATTTTAATTATGAATTAATAGCATAAAAGTCTTTTGACAGCCAATATTTGTTAATCAGATTTGGTTCAGAAAAAAATAAAATAAAGTACATGGTCTCTGTTATCCTAGAGTTGACTGATGAGAGTGAGTCGGTCCCAGCATAAGGCTGCATCCAGCTTCCAGATATGAAACCTAACATGACATCGATGTATTCTATGACAACACATCACGCTGGCCATTGGTTTCACTATCCATTTTCAGGTAAAAGGAAAAAGAAGAAAATGGCATCCATTAAGCAATTATTTCCAAGTTGGATTTTCCCAAGCAGTTTAACCTAAAAGCTCATACAAGTGAGGAAGACTTGTTTAGAGTTAGAAGGACCTGAATCTCAACTCAGCTCTGCAATTTACTAGCTATGTGATCAAGCAGACTACGTCAGTATTCTAAATTTTAGTCTAAAACTTTCGTGGGGATTAAATACGTGCAATAAATATGATTAAGTAGTGTATGTACAATAATAGAATACATATAAAGGACTTAGCAGAATGCCTGGCATTTAATTAGCACTCAATATGTGGAAAATAGAGAGAGTGAGTGAAGAAGAGAGGATGAGAATGAAACATGATATTAAGCTGTCTCTGTCTCTCTGTCTCTGTCTCTGTCTCTCTCTCTCACCCTCCTCTCTCCTTCTTGGTCTCCCCACTCTCTCTCTATCTCCCTGTTCCCTTTCTCTCTCTCTCTCCACGTAAACACACACACACACCCTAGATCTGAACCTAGATGGACCTCCTAGAGAATGACAATTGAGTAGATCTGGACATTCCTGAACCCTAGTCCCAGGTTGACCACAAGCAAGTCCTGGAAGAAGTAGGTCATGTCAGGACAAAATTGAGAAATAGGATTCAGCCCAGAGTGAATTCCAAGAGTCCCAGAGATAATTGGACCTTCAGTCCACTCAGAGTAATGTAGCATGACTCCTCAAAGCGAATCATTTCCCTGAACTATCCTCTAGACCTGGTAGAACCCAGGACTGGGCTGTGCTTTCAAGGGATTTTGCAGAAAAGAACAAAGAGCGCTGCTCAAGTTCCTAATCGGTGCAAAAGGGGGAACTGGTTATTTTTCTCAGATCTCTTATTTCTTCTCACTCCATTTCCATGCACTGTAAATCTGCATAGGCTGGCCACCATTGACTCCTTCAGTAAACATTTATTGACCACTTATGGTATATCTTGTGTTCCCATGCCAGTACTGAAGATATAGGGATTGGCTCAGTGGGCTCATGGATTGAGGATCCTGAGAATTAAACAGATATTTATCATTGATCAAAACGAAATCTCTGGCAGGGGTGTTCACAGAGTGCCAGGAGACCACAAAGAAGGGAAAGGAGCACCTAACTCAAGGCGAGAGAGTCAAGGAAGGATTTCCCAAAGACAAGGACTCCTGGGGATAATTTCAAAGGAAGAGTAGGAATTATTCTTGCCAAAACTGGAGCTGTAAGAGGGAGGCGTGTTGAAATCACAGAGACGAGAGAGCGATCAGAAGTAGAGCACTAGATAATTCCCAGAGGTGGGGAGAATTTAAACGGCCAAAGATGAGATTGAAGACGGAGGCAGGGCCAGGCCAGCTCACAAAAGACCTGTTAAGGAGTTTGGATTATTTCCTGAAAACTATAAGACTTTAAACTGTGGAGTGATATAATCAAATTTCAGTTTCAGAAACTACACTGGGATGACAGTATGAAGAGACTGGAGGTGGGAGGTGAGAGGCGAGGGTAAAGTTGAGTTGCATGCATGAAATGCCTGCCTCATTTGCACTCAAAAATTATAACCTACACAATGATTTAGTCGTCTGAGTGAGAATAATACAAGTCAATTCCTTTAGGTTTTTCTCAACCATTCCTTACCTGTTCTCTAATTTAGGGAATTTTGAGGGCACTGGAATTATCAGGACTTGCTAACTGAATGCATGTGAGAAGTCATGGAGAAGTCAAGAATGATTGTAGATTTCTGCTCGGAAAATGGGTGGATCACGATGCCATTCACCAAGAAAGGAATAGAAGGAGAGAAAGAGAGGGACGGAATGGAAGAAAGATGATTTCAGTTTGACCTTTTGAATTTGGGGTCCTAGAGCATATGAAGGTACAGATATTTAGTTGGCAGTTTATATATATACATATATATATATATATATATATATATATATACACTTATTTATTTATCTGGAACTCAGGTGAGGAATCTAAGCTAGAAATAAAGAGATGGGATGCATCTGCTCCTTGTAAAGGCTCATACAAAAGGGGGAAGTATGTACAGTGAGAAGAGAAGAAGACCAAGGTTAGAACCTGGGAAACATCAACATGTAGGGATGGTAGATGGAAGGAGACCAAGAAGCAACATCCAGAGATGAGAGAAAAAGTTTTTAGGAAGAGAGAGGAAAATAATGTCAAATGCAAGAGGAAAGTCAAGAAAGATAATGGAAAGAGCCCATTGGATTTAGTAACATAAGGAACCTCAAGGAAGTTAATTCAAGAGGCACGGTGTGGGTGGATGACATTTACCCTTCTTTAGCCTTCTATTTCACTGTGACATTTGACTCACTGCTACTTCAGCTCACAACTCCTCTAAAGACGTGAAATGCAGATCAGGAGCTGCTTGGGCCCTGTTGCAAATTCTCTTGACTCAGCAGAGGTAAAAAGTCGATTGCTAGTGCTACCCAGAAGGGCAGCAGTGGTGACCAGAGGCACGTGGAGACATTATACTGCGTGGGCTAAAGATCCTTTAGAAAAATTTACTGATTGTGGCCATGAGCTATATTACCTTAGTATAAAGAGTTTAGCAAGGGAGGAAAAATGTTCATTTTAGTTAGAATTCCTTAGAATTTTGAAGTTCCTTCAAAAAGTTGGTTTTTAATGCTTTTTCTCATTCCAGGGCTCCATCTGCACATCAAAAACAAAGTGAGAATCTGGGTGCTTATTCTTTGCCCACATGGGGTCTTTCAGAAGAATTTGGTGCTCAAGACCTGAAGCCCCAGTGCATTGTTTTCCTGAACATTCCCAGGTACTACACTGGAACTGTGCCCTGGGGCCACCCTGGGGAGCACCACGTCTTCCAGCCCCGGCAGCAAGATGACAGCTGCTGAGAGGTCATTGGCTTCACCATGATGTCCCTGGCATGACTGCAGGTGGGTGGGCTCGGCAAGTGGCTGACGCAGGGCCATTAGGTGGTGCTCACCATGTCCGGGGCCATCCCGGTGCAGGTGCAGGTGGATGGCCAGCCCTGCAAGCTCACAGCCTCACGCATTTGCATCACCGTGCACAGCCAGGTCACCAGGGTGCAGAAGGCCCGGCAGCGGAGTGCCACTCCCCTGCATAGCGACAAGCAGCCACTGGCCTGAGCAGCTACAGTTCCAGGTGAGCAGACTCAGCACGCACAACTACGAGGCCCTGCATTACAGCAAGGAGCAGCTCAAGGAGGCCTCTGTGCCATTGGGCACTGTGGTGGTCCCAGGAGACAGCAACCCAGAGCTCTTCCCACCCGCATCGAAAGGCTCCAGCAGGAGCTGAAAAGTGCTGGAGTCAAGTCCCCAACATGCCAGAAACTGTCCCCCAAGTGGTGCTTCCTGGATACCACCACTGCCAGCTGCTTCTACGGGATGAACTGGGCCCAGGAACATCTCAACTACGTGACTGAGATCTCACAGACCCAGAGCTGCTGGGGGCATCGGCCTAGACTGACCTCCCAATCCCCACATCCCCTCTCCCTTCCTCATCCTGCTCACCCATGCCCCAGTCACTGCCAGGGGATGCTGCACCCCCTAGAGGTGAAGCATTGAGGTGCCAAGAGGAACGACCTCTGTAAACTCCCAGGAGCTGCACCGAGCAGGGGGTGACCTCGTGCACCATGCGGTCAGCACGCGCAGCAAGGAAGTGGTCCAGTATTTGCTGGACCGCCCACCCCAGAGATCCTTGATGCTGTGGAGGAAAAGCAGGAGACCTGTCTGCACCAGGTGGCGGCCCTGGGCCAGCTCACCATCTGCCACTACATCGTGGAGGTGCGGACCTCACTCCTGAAGACAGACCAGCAGGTGACACTCCCCGGCAGCAGGCTGAGAAGGCTCAGGACATGGAACTGGCCACCTACCTGGAAAACCGGCAGCACTACCAGATGATGCAGTGGGAGAACCAGGAGATGGCTGTGTAGCTGTGAGGCCAACACCAGGGCAGCAGGAGGGACAGGGCCGACCAGAGGATAGGCCCCCTCCTCGCCCACCTCACAGCCACAGAGGGCCTCATGCCCTGTGGAAGGAGCCCCATGCTGTCCCCTGAGGAGCCATCCAGACTTAGGGCTGAACTCTGAGGCTCAGGGGAGGTCTCACCTGTCGCTCTGAAGCCTTGGCCTGACCCCAAGGCTCACAGGGGAACAGGAAATTGGATGTGGAGTTTCTGAATATGGATATTGTGTAAAAAGGAATAAACGTATATGGAGTTTCTTGAACTTTCTTAATGAATAAATAATTAAATGAATGGATTACTTATTGTCCACACCATGATAAATTAGAGATGGGGACTAATACATATGTCAACTTTATTTTTTTAATTGACAAAGTAATTTGTTTTGTATCAAATATAAAAGTCGCAAAAGAAATGTACTAATTTCTAACCAGTATCTGGGACATTGAGAACTAATTAGAATACCATATCAACCAACTCTCCCACGTTAAGACACAGAGCTCATTTGTCACTTTCTCAACATCCCCATTTCCAGCCATAATCATTAAAACATTGATAATCTTACAATTCTTCCATTTTTCTTTTTGACACTGTGATCTTTTACTTCTTTTCCTGTGTGTTGCTTCAACAAATGCTGACAAGAGAGATTCTATACATAATTAAGACACAATCATTTCACTTCAGTTTCATTGACAAAATGTGTTAGACAAGGGTGGCTATCTCACATTGCTTCAAAGTATGTGAAGATACTACTGGTATAACCCATGGTTACGTAGCTTTTCTATCTCCCATCCCATTTCTAGGATGTAAACACATCCTAAAAGACAATCCTAATCCTAGGAAAGAAACATTTCCGGCACAGTCTAAAACAGCATTGTCCAATAGAAACCTAATGTAATTTAAAACTTTCTAATTTGAGAATCATAAAATAGGAAAAATAATACCTCTCTTAGCAACTCTCAAATGGTAATCAATTAAACAATGGTTATGAAATTGTTCATTATATAAAGACGAGCTATTAATATTTCCAAAATCAACTTAAGTCTCAATTGACATTTATTGAGTGTCTACTATGTTGTGAGCCTTCTTAGGGACTTGCAGATCCACTCTCCTTCCCTTCATCACTAACTGCCCCCAAATCCAACATAGTATCTCCTCTCCCATAAAGTCATCATTATCATTATCAGCCTAGTGTTTTTCCTTACCATCCAAAGAACTGCTTACCCTGAGCAGCAAAGGGATTTGGTTCAGTAGTTCTGAGTAGTTTGCTATCACAGAAGCAAAAAGAACACTTAAAGGCCTTTCCTTCAGACACTTCCCTCTAAGAAATTACAAAACAAAGCCCAGCCTACAGAACAAAACCCAAAACAAAACTCCTGCCCCAGCTACTGCCCAAATCTCTGATGGGGTTGGTTCTGGAATGACCCTCAGGAGGGAAGTCACTTGGACTCAGAAGCAAGTGACATGACTCATTGGTTTATAGAAAGCTGAAATAAACAGAAGGAAGCAAGTGCCTGAAGAAACAATAGGAAATATGACTGGTTTGTCTTCCGGAGAGCATGAGAAATGGTCTTCATTTTGGCTGTTGGGGAATCCTGCTGGATGGTAGGACATTGTTTTCCCAGAGTGTGTCCTCCTAAGCACTTGGCATGACATCACAGGCCTTCAGTGCTCCATTCTGCTGGGGGACCGCCTGCATGTCTCGACCTTTCCTCCAGTAAACCAACATAATGGTAACCATGAGAATGAGAAGGGAGACAGGAAAAAAAATACCATACTGATAGCATTCCTAGTAGTTTATCCAGGGTTCAAGCAGAGCGAAGTCTAATGCCACATGACATAAATGGGGCCACCCATTCCTTTAACTGTGCAATGCCAACTGCGTTCATAAATGCCAACAAATTTCAACAAGGAAGAGGAGTTAACGGTTATTTTCATGAACAGGAAAAAATGGAAGTGGGGGCTGTCAAAATAGGCCACTGGTTGAGTACTTACACGGTATTTTTCTACTAGTAAAAATTGGGAGTGTCAACAGGGAATACAGCAGTTTCATGGGAAGTTAGAGCTAGCCCTACTTGCCCGCCTAAAAGAATAGCCACACTGGGGTGATAAACCCTTTGAACTGTCTGAGTACTAGTACTGTTTGCTTTGAGGAAGGAAACTGTCAGTTCTGTTTGTTCACAATGAGCCAACCACAATGCATCTGATGGATTTGGGACTAGCGAAAGAAGGGCATGTCAAGTGTAGGAAGCAAAGTTTATCACGGGATTAGATTTAGGAAGACAAAAGTCATCAGAAGACTGCTGGGCAGGCATTGTTTGCCGTGAAACTCCAGGCATAGAATTGTTTTTCCTGAGGGTTAGCCCCACATCCTGGGGGGGAGGGGCAAAGGTCCCTAAAACACTAATTCTCTTATTCACCATTTTTAGGAAATGTCAACCTCACCCCACTCCAATATTTTAGGTGGTGATTTCTTTCTCCTTGCCACAAATTCTATTCCATCTTAGCTGAGAGTAATACCAAAACTGCACGATCATCTAGGTTTTAGCAATCAGTGTGGGGAGAGCTTCATTTCATCAGGAGTTCTATTTAAAATGCTTTAAATGTTGATAACTACTGGGGTGGGAACCAGTTTTGGAAAACCTCCCCTTTCTCCTGAAAGAAAATGTAAAGTAAAGAGTAGAGGCCACGGGATAAAACAAAGAAAGCTCTCCTGGGCCAAGTCTCAACATGTGTGGACTTGAGAGCTGGGAATGTTCTTTCCAGAACTTTCTATGACACAAGCATACGCAATTTGAAAAATGAAAAGTTTCACTTCGGCTTAAACACACTTGAGTCACTAGTGAGTCTTGCTACCAAAAAAAAGCAGAATTCAAGGAAGAGGCTGAAATGTCCCTTATTTGAAAAACATTTTTTCAACTAGTCCGTGAAATAAATCTTATGCTCTCGAAAGAGCTCGGTGGCTTCAAAGTTCCTGACAAATTGACAAAGTATGTCTGTTGTAATGACTTGCTCTGTTCTCAGGAAATGTTCAGACTTTGATATTGCCGTTTTCTGAGTACTACAAACTGGCCAGATCCCACTTCATCTAACAGATTCTTGAATATTCTGTTGGGAAACTTTGTTATGCCTTAAATCCATTTTGTTCAGTTTTTTTTTTTTAACTTCTGCCCTCTTTCTGTAAAGATAAAAATCTCATACCTTTCCTCTGCTGAGATTTCAATATTCCACTTTGTTGGGATTATGTCCTCAAGGTGGAGAATCACTTCTTCAAGTCCTCACAGCCAAGCCAACTTTGTGAAGATTTATTTTGCGTTCTTTGTACTATGAAAACAATACTTTTTTCTGGTTTTTTCAAATAAGAGATTGTGTGCCAAGAGTAAATGCTTTCCCAAACCATCTCCAAATGGAATATTCTAATAACAAATCATTACCCACCTCACTACCCTATCCAAGTTGGAGAATGCTCCTTGGATTGTTGCCTTTCCAAAGGCACCCACACTTGGTAAGGATAATTTTTAGGGCTCTAACCACACTTCTTAAATATTCAAATTTATGGTAGGTCACAGGGAACCACAAATGATTGATTGGGTGACTATCTGAGAGAGATTGAGCAACAGAACTGTAGTTTTTTCTGTTGGGGGCATTTTATTTATGTATTTTAATTATACCACAAAAATGCCCTAACTGGGGTCTTTTGAATCCCTAAACTCTTAGTGAGAATTTGATGACTTGTTCAATAGTTCAAAGAGCCTCTTAGAGATAGTTGTTGCTTTTGAAGAACACACATAATGTAACTCAAGCTATTCACCATATTATTAAACAAATCAGTTTACTCTTTCTTCTTGTCATTTGCTGTTTGCTTTCATTATTACACATCCAATTTTATTTGCCTTGAATAATAAAAATGAGGAAATGAGTTACTGCTTCTGGCAAATGAATTTTAAAAGCTTCCATGAGGATTCAGCCACTCAGAGATCCTTAAACAAAGAATGGTCCTCTGGTCTCTGGGAACTTGGTTCTCCAGACGAAGCTTTAGAGGTAACGCTGTTGAAGAGGTAAGAGAGGAAGGTGATTCCCCATGCCCTACCCCTGACCCAGTCTGTCAGGTGAGATAACTCGGCTCTGGAGTTCAATGGGGCAAGAGAGATCTTGCTTATTTAATTGGATAGATAAAATTCTTTCAAAACTTGGAGTTGAGTTAGATGTCATCTAAGGAGTGCTTGCTTGTAGAGAAAAGATGGGGAAATCTGCTCTGGGCCATTTGAGATGCTAGTGGAGGGAACTGCATGGGGACAAGCTTATCTTCTTCATCTTTGTGCATCCAGCACCCAGCTGGACCTTGGAACCTGATGCAGGCTCAAAATTGGTTGAAAGAATGATTGACCTATGGCAAGCCCATGAATGCATATAGGATGAAAGAACAAGTATTTGCCTAAAAGCTGAAAGTAAGAGAATCCCCATGCGAGCCACTGTTCGCAGGAGTCAAGGGAGTGCTCCTGGGCTAGGAGGAAGACTCCCCCTCTACAGGTCTCCAAGTCTCCAGCCAAAGGAATCAAAGGGAGTCAAGTGGAAACCTCACAACCCTCCATGCTCCTGGAAACTCCCTCTACTCTCCCTTCTCTCCACAGCCACCACCTCTCTCCCACTATCTGAATTGGGACCATCAGGAAAATTTCACTATACCTCTGACCTCAGGTCATGTCAGAAACTCAGAACTCCCATGCCTTCCTTCATTCCCAGACTGTAATTCCCATTCAGTGTACACACGGCCTATCTATTCCTTCTCACCCTCATCTGTTGAAACTCTTTCACTCTGCCTTCTCATACTTACGTTCACCCATCTGCACACTCCTTGATATCCCCAAACTCTTCTCAGAACCTTCCCTTTGCACCCTTGCTCCAATAGAAACCTGGCTCTCCTCTGATGTTCTGCTGAAGCTGCAGCCTGCTCACTTGTACCGCTTGGCCTGGAGGTGGGAGATGCCTCCTTCCTCTTCCCTCTTCAGGGCTAGGCCAGTCTCCTTCCCTTCTGTCTAAAAGTCCCAACTTTAAATCCTATGTCCTTGAACTCTACCATAACTGCTCCTCTTTGTTGCAGTCAACTAATCAACCCTGCTCCCTACTCCCAGTCCCTCCCCCCAATTCCTTAAAGATTACAGCTCTTGGTTGAGTACCACTCTCTCCAAGAAGGTCCTGTAAGAATTCTTAGTAATTTCAATATCCACGTGCACGATCTTTCCACTCTCAGTTCCTTGACCTCCTCTACTCCGTTCAGCTGGTCTTCCCCATCACCTTAACCACAGACACACTCCTGACCATATCATCCCCAATAACTGAAATCCCTTCACAACTATTCCTTTCAAACACTCCATTCTTCAACCACCATTCTCTTTCTTTCCAATCCACTTGCTCTAATACTTCAACTCCAACAACCTTTGAACCCCACCAGGACCTTCAAGTCCCTGATTGTACCACCTATTTATTTTCCTTATCCCTTCATACTCTCAATTCTCAAATCCTTACCGCGTTGTGATTCCATGGAAACTCATTAAAACCGCTCCCTTACACGCGTCTTGACTCCCTTGCCTCTCTCTCACATCCTTGTGCTCACTCGACAAAATCACAACCCTGCTTAAACCCAGTCTCCTACCGTTGCACCTATGCAACTGAGGACGCCTGGAGGAAAGCACACAGCTAAGCTAACTGTTCCCTCATCGATCTAAAATCGATGATCACTAATATTAAGTAGGACTTTAACATTTTCCACCACATGTACCCACCAATCTGCACCTGCTCCCCTGTATTATACCTTGTCTGTTGTGGTTAGAATTGATCTCTTCCTGCTCTTAACCAAGATAAACCCTTCCACCTGGGCACTAGATTTCAGTCTCTCATGCACTCAAAGACAATGCTGCATCAAATCTCCCCCTCTCTTCTTTGCATCATTACAATTTCCTGCAGGATTAAATCAGCAAACATGTTATTCACTCACCTTAAGGAAACAACAGCAACATAAAACTTCTTTTGATCTCACGTCTGCTTCCAGCCACCACCCCATTTCTATCTTTCTCTTTACAGCAGAACTCCTTGAAGTTCTATCTTTGCTGTCTACAATTTCTCTCCATCCTTTTTCTCCTGAGCTACTTCAAGCATGTCTTCACTTCTGTCACTCTCCACTGAAACTGCTCTATCAAAGTCGACAATGGCTTCCATGTTGCTAAGTCCAATCACCAATCTTCAGTCCTCACCCTTTTTGACTCAGCAGCAGCATTTGGCACAGTTGATCACTCTCTTTTTCAAACATTTTTCTTCACTTGGCAGCTACATATTCATGTCTCCCCTTGCTTCTTAATCTCCTTTGCTGTTTTTGGTTTTTTGTTTTTTTTTTTTTCCCCTCCCTTTTCAAATCTCTATCCCAGGGCTCAATCCTTGGACTTTTCTCTTGTCTATTTATGTACATTCCCTAGGTGAACTTATTTAGTTTTATGGCTTTGTATAACATCTATATTCCAGTGATTCTCAACTTTATAACTCCAGTCTGGACCTCTCCTTTGAATCCAGACTCATATATTCAACTTCCTAGTTGATATTTTTATTCATAGGTCTAGTAGGCATTTCAAACTTAGCGTGTCCAAACTGAGCCCTTGATATCTTCCCCAAAACCTGTTCTTTTGGCAAACTTTCCTTCCTTAGCCAATGGCAACCTCATCCTTACAATTACGCAGACCTAAAAACTTGGCATAATCATTGACTCCTCTTTTATCTACCTCAAATCCATCCAAGTCCTGGATGACCACCTCTCACCACCTCCATGCCTCCAGCCTGCTCTGAGCCATCATTATTTTTCACGTAGATTATTGCAATAGTCTTCTGAATGGTCTCCCTGCTTCTACTCCCACAACCTTTCAAGTCACATTATGTTACTGCACTGCTCAAAATCAATGACTCTCTGTCTCGCTCAGAGTAAAAGCCAAAGTCTTTGCCATGATCAGTGAGGCTCTACAGGATCTTGCTCTCAGTTGTTTCTCTGATTTCTTCTCCTCCTATTCCCTGCCTCAGTCACCCACTCCAGCCACACCGGCCTCCTTCTTCTTCCTCAACACATCTGGAAAACTCTCCTGTGGTCTTTGCACTTGCTGTTCCCTCTGTCTGCAGTGTTCTTCCCTTAGCTCACTGTATAACTAGCTCCTCATTTCCTTTGCGTCTTTACTCAAATGACTATTTGTATGTGTGTGTGTGTGAGAGGAAGATTGTACCTGAGCTAACACCTGTTGACAATCTTCCTCTTTTTGCTTGAGGAAGAGTGGCCTTGAGCCAACATCTGTGCCTATCTTCTTCTATTTCACATGGGGGTCACTGCCACAGCATGGTTTGATGAGTGGTGTAGGCCCAGGCTCCCAAACTCGCAAACCCAGGCAGCCAAATTGGAGTGTGCTGACCTTAACCACTACACCACCGGGCTGGCCCCCAAATGACTCTATTTTTAATGAGGCTTTTCCATGAAATCCTACTTGAAATTTTAACCACTGCCAACCTCAACAGTGTCTATCCCATCCTGCTTTGTTTTTCCTTTTTTGTGCTATTCACTAATATACTATATATTTTACCTATTTATTTTGTTTATTTATCTTGTCTTTCTTCCTATCTAGAATGTCAGCTCTAAGAGGGCAGGACTTTTGTCTCTTTTGTTCACTCTTGAATTCTTAGCACTTGAAATAGTGCCTGGAACATAGTTGGTCCTTAAAAGATTTCTAAATATTTATCACCTATTTATCACTTGCTCTGTATTCCTTATTTTATTCATCTTTTAAAGACTACATGTGTTGTCTTTCAACTCTACCATAAGCTCCTTGAAGACAGAGACTACTTCATTTTACTGTCTTATCCTCCATAGTACTTTATATCACATTCATAAGGAAATTTAAAACATATATTTATTAAGTAATTGAATGACACTGATAATATCTAACCACTGATAATATTCTAATTAGATAAGTGACAGAAATTTTGGAATAGCTTAACTGTTTTAAGGTGTCATATCTCCCCCCAAAACCTTTAGAAATAAAGCAGAATCATAATTTGCAAAAAGAAGTAATAGTATTTATACTTTCCTCATTGAATTGTTATGAGCATCAAAGCAGATACAGAACTGCAAAGCTCTACAAAGGTATTACTTGTTCTTATTGGGTCAAAGAGCAGTATGAATCAAGCACAGTCTTTATTTCAAGGTACTATTTGAAAACCACACTTCAGGTAAGACATACACGAGAAGATTCACAGTGTGCATGGCCTCATACCGGATGCTGAGGGACGTACCGGTTGAAGCTAACACTGGAAACAGATCACCCCAGGATGCCTGATGAGACGGTATCTGAGAAGACGGAGGAAGGACCTTTGAAAAATTTTGCTCCAAGTCTGGAATTTTAAGTCTGACTACAAGTCTCAGTGTTTCAGTAGCTTCTAGCCCTGCGGGTCAAACAAAAGAAGAAAGAATAGCAAAGCTTTCCAAGTCTCCTCTCCACTCAAAACATATTAATAAGAGGAGGAAAAAAACAGAAGAAGGTCAAGAGTTGAGGGATTTGTATGTTTGGATAAACAAGAAGACAAAGGAAGCTCATACAATGATGTACAAATCTGGACAGAACTTAGAGACAAACTTTGTTCAGCTCACACAGACCGTGTACTGGGCGTGCTCTAAGGGAAAAGATGTTTGCCTTCTGGAAAATCTTCCAATAGATTTTGAAGCATTTAATGCGAATATATTATTCTTATGAACTTTTGTACATTTTTCCAGTTTGGCCATCACTTCCCCCTCTCTTTTTCTCTCTCTCTCTCATTCTCTTTCTCTCCCTCTCTGTATTTTTGAGAAACACACACACACACACACACACAAGAATATTGCAAAAACAGTGCCCACTGACTTGATTGGAATGTATGTTTTGACAGAACACTTCTAATACTAGTTCCTATCTTTGGGGATCTATTCTATAATTTTTTTTTCCTGAGGCTTGTGGTAGCCTGACTCTTCCCAGCTTCGGCTGAAAGCTACAGAAAGCTTACACCTGCAGGAAGCCTACTCTGTTCTGTGTATGTCTCATTTCATTTCTTCAGTCACTTCTGAATACTGGTTCCCTCCCTGGTTCTGCATTTGGAATTCAGGCTAAGGTAAATTCTAGAATTTGATCCAATAAACATAATCACATTTACTCTTTAGTCGCTTGTATGTATAAAGATATAGGGGAAGTATAATATAGTAGTTAAAAATGAAACTCTGACATCAGACCATTGTGATTTGGATCCCAACTCGAATAGAATGGGTATTGCGTGACTTTGATTGGCTTACCTCTATCCAAGCTAAACCTTAGGTAGCTAAACCTCTCTGTGGCTTAGAGAGAAGGTCATGTGAGGATGAATATTATACATAAAGCACTGGGGAAAGAGCCTGGCATACAGCAAGCACTGTGTAAGTGTTTACTTTCTTATTTAATCTGTTAGTAATGTCAAATGGCCAGGGAATTAACCAACTCTATCTAGAAGCCTAGTGATTCCATTATTCTTTCAACCATCCTCTCCTTAAATATGTGTGTATATACACACACATATACACACACTCAGTTTTTTCTAAGTTTCAGACATCATTGAATTTCAACCCAACTTTAGGATGCATTGCCTAAGAATAAAGATAAACGCCTTAACTGTAATAATATAACCACACCCAGGAAAATTTATAATAATTCCATAATATAATTTATTAAAATATCTAATCCATATTTAAATGTCCCCGATTATACCAAGAATTTTTTTATGGCTGTGATTTTCCAAACAGGATCCAGTCAAGGTTCACACACTGCATTTTGTTCTTATGCCTCTCATAACTGGTAAAGCCCCCCCAACAAAACCAAAATTTTTTAATATACCTTCCCAAGTGGAATTCCTTATCCAGAGAAATTAGGAGACCCCTGGCCCAGATCTTTCTATTTACCTCTGCTGCTCTGTACGCAGCTCAGAGTGACATCTGTTGTGGTTTCTACTGGTTGTATTTCCATTAAATGAAACCCCAGTTGAAAACAGTAACCTCTGGAGACCAGGTACCACCCCTCTCAGTGCTTACATTTCCTGGGAGTTCTATATTCCTATGTGCCTTCAGGATTTTTGCTTTCATTCTTAGAAATCCTAGTTCCCTCTTCCTTTTCACTGCCCTACTCTCCACGGGGTCCAGTACCCAGCATCTCAAATGTGAGAACTGAAATCTTGCTACATTGGCCTATGTTTGTATTCCCACACCAATTGCCGACTCTTCCAAACCGAGGGCTGACGAGACAGGGAGGGGAATCTTTTATTTTGACTTCTAGATTATTAGAAATTGTACAATGAAGCTATCTGATGAATTTATATACTTCTCTTTAGTTTGACCAGTACCCTTTGAAGTCCCATGTTCTCCAAACTCTTCTGAGCCATTTTGAAAGTAAAGTTTGCATTTCCTCTTCTAACTGAAAATGTCCAGGAGCAAACTGGACAAGGCTTCCCAGAGGAAAGGGTTTGGTTTGCTCCTTCCCAGAGGGTCACAGTACTATCTGCTGACACATTCCAAGGCCTCATAAAAGCTGTCAGAGACTGCCCAAGAGAAACACCCATTAAGTATCATGGGTCTTGATTTTTACAGCTACTAATAACTTTTCCCTTTGAGTTTGCCCAGAGCTCTGCACATAATTAAAACAAACAAACCAACCAGCCTTGTTTCTGCCCTTGCCCACAAGTTTGCTGTGTGACCTCAGGAAAATCACTTAATCTTTCTGATCCATATTTGCTTCTTCTGTTAGGATGAAAAAAATAATATGATCAGAGAAATCACCAGAATAAAAGGCTCCATCATAATAGTTGAGTTTTTTTTAAATCTTTAATTCATGATTTCAAAAATGAAATGAAGTACATGAAATATTTCAGGAACGAAATAAAATCAAAGACAACTTACACTTCCTTCTAATGAGCAAGTTTTGAAAGACTGAATTTCCAAAAGGAGTCATTCGTCTAGCCATATAAAACTTTCCTTAAGGATCAAAGGTCACATGAAGGGCTTCAGCTTTTTGAGGGCAGCAAGCTGAAACGAAATAGGAGGAATTTGAAAGGGAAAGGAAATTTCTCTATTAAATGTCCTGGAATTATCATTGTATGGTCAAAGCAAGTGTCTTAATGGGAGTCTCATTGCATCAAGTGTATCAATAACACTTAAGCTCTGAGCCAAAAGTTTCCATCATTATCCCCAAGAGACTTCATTTTCTCAGGATGAGTTTATCTAGCTTTTGTCCCATAAAAATAGTACCAGCCAAACTCTTTTAGTCCTGGGCTTCTAACATTGCAAAGCTCTGTCTCAGTTGAGTATCCACTTATTTTACCCCTCATTCTTCTTAGTTCTTTGGCAAATGCTTTCCACTGTTCTTTTTTAGCAAAATATGAGTACTTCACCTTGGTTCACAGACGGAGGTCTACTTCCCTTTCTTTTCTTCTCCAGTGTCATGAATTATTTTGAGAGTGTCACCGTGTGGTGGTTATACTCCAGTCTTACTCTCCCTGCCCCTACAGACATTCTTTCTCTCCATTTCCCAAACTCAATCCCTATTTCTACTGTTTGAGAAAAGTTGGGCAGACTAAACAGACTCTCAGGGTCTAGAAAGTTTAAAAATATGCACAGGGTATATTTTCTAAATAGAGAAACTGAAACCCCAAATTCTAAGTGACTAGGTGACTTCCATCTATTTTCAAAAGCAAAGAACAATATTTTATCTCGAAACTAAAGTTGACATAAATAACAATGTTTAGAGAAAACTTTCTGCAAACGTCTAAAGCCAAAGAGACAGGCTGGGTCTTTGCAAAGGCCTAAAAGAGAATCAGGGGAAAGTCGGAGATTTCCTGTCTTTGTAATGAGTTTACTAATTAAATCTTAATTGTAAACCAAGCTGAGCAAAATTTAAATGAACCTCTGGTGCCAGAAGCCAGGTTATTATGGTGGAATTGTTTATAAGGACAGGAAAGTGACTGTCTAAACATCAGATTCCTGTGCGTTAGCCAAGACCAGGAGGAAGTCCCCACGTTGGGAAGCACAGAAAGTGGCAGGATAGGTGGCTTGGGAATTGAGATAATTAACTGACACCGAGTTGTCCTGAGTCCCCTGAATACAACCATGGCCAGAGGTGGCGATCTTTCTGTTTTGATGGGCTGGAAACAGCCACTCCTGTAATAACCAATGTGTTTCCCCCCATTTTACAGCAAACGATCCAGCCATTTCAGCAGCGACTTCACAGTGAGGAAGTGGAAATTCCTTGACTTTGTAAACCTTGACTGCTCTCCTGAAAAATAAGCCCCACAAATATCCAGAAGTCCAAGCACCCAAGAGAAAAAAAAGCAATCATAATGGGAGAGCAAAAAAATTGCTTTTATTTGCTCCTGGTACTTTGGGGTGGGATGTGGGGGAGATAAAAGGCAGGCTGTAAAAGAAATAAAAACAAAAATCCTGTGGCTATATACATGATAATGTTCTTTATTATAAGTTGATGAAAGTGAATTATCCAAAGTCTCCTCTTTTGCTTTGTTTGTTTTATATTTACTCATTTAAAATGAATAACTTCCTTATAGCCTTTCTCTTTAGGCGCACTTATTTGCAGCCAACTTCTCTCTTGCCTACATATATGTTTTGCCATTAAAACCCTCCATTTGCCTCATTTGCCATTGGAAATGGGTCTATGTGCTGAATTCCCTGCAAAGTACCCTCATGAGCTAGGGACCACGTGGGAAATAGTCCATCCAAATCCTAAAAGCAATTCCATTAATAGAAGAAGTGATGGCTGGCAACTGTGGTCCAAAGGTCAGAAGGCTGGTGGACATGTTGTTAGCATAATTCCATCCTTTATTCTTTCCCGTTCTCCAGGGAAACCACTCATAGGAATGTGGGGAAAGATACTTTATAGAGTAAGGGGTTAAAATGAAAGAGGTGATATAATTTTATAATATATAAATTATATATAATTATCATATAATTTATTCCATTCTATGTAATTTTTAGAATGCAAAATGACATGACCATTTCACCAAAAAAAAAAATTTATTTCTCCTTTAGGGGCTCCTCTTGAGCCAGAGTAAGAGAAATTGCCTTCTAAACAACTCATAGAACTACACTGCCTCTACTTGGGCAAGTGTCATAATCTATACTCTTGGGTCTCCTCATAAGATATAGATGGCTTGGAGGAAGTCATAATTCCAACAGGGGCCACGTTAAACTTAAACGTTACATGTCTCCACTCTTCACAAGCCTATTAAAGGGCTTAAAAGAAGGCATTGGGAGTACATAATTCATTATTAGTGTTATTGTCATTTTGACCTTTTAATCCAGAAGGAAAGAACCCAAGAAAAGCATCCCCTGGAGGGCTGTATAAAACAAGCCTCTTCCATCTCTCATGTCTTCGAGTCACTTTCTCAATTATCCCCAAGGAGAATTTTAAACTGTCTACTATTTATTTACTCAGTAAACTTAAATTGTTTTTATGGATCTTTTCCAAAAATCCTAGTTGTTGTTCCTTTGTTTTGTTTTTCATAGGAGCCAGAGCCTAAATGGAGATTTACATGGTAAAACCTTCATTTCTTCTCCAAAATCTTTTGAGGCTATTTTGAACTATGGGACAGCCACAGTTTATATCGTACATATTTCTGAAATGCAACTTCTTTTTAGCTTTTGCCATCTTCCAGGTAAATGTTCTGATAATCACAAGATAAAAATTGGAATGTCTTCAAACACTCTGCCTGCGGGTGCTGTGGCCATGGGTGACTCCCACCGAACGCTTGACTTGGTCCCATTGGTTTCCATAAGAATGTTCTTAAGAGAGAAAAAGTATAAATCATTTTAAGTTTAGTTATGGGATCAGAACTTTGGAGACAGGTGGTGTGGTTTTCTTTGGAAGTTGTTGAGTGTACTTTCTTGTTTGTTCTTTTAACTTTCATCCCGCAAAATCTTTTCCTCTCCCTCTCCATCATTACCAATGCCGTGCCAAGAGCCAAGCTGGCCTCCAGAAGCCTTTCTAGGGAATTGGCCAGTTCCAGGAACCCTTAGAGCCGTACACTCCTAGATGTTCCTCCTGGGAGGGACCGTAGAAAGCTTAGTCTCCGCCATTTTAAAGGATAAGACAACTTCGGGACTTACTGACATTATGACAGGAGTCAGGAGATCGACTTTTATTGAAAACATATTTAGTGTGGTACAGAATCCAACTTCCTATAGCATATAAATTATCTGCACTGAAGTACCTAGAGTTAGAAACTAATACGGGCTTCCTTCACCATTTGGTTAATACAGAAATTGGTGAGTATTAAGAGAGCTTAAATATTATTTAGTTTAATAACCTAGTTTTACACATTAAAAAAAATAGAGAGACCAAAAGAAATAACCAGCATATGGGAGAGATATTTTGGCACTACCTCCACAATTCCTTATACAATTATGTCCAGAAAGCCTAGAAATTATAAAGAAGCCATATACATGTTTTACTTCAAAGAGGCGGCTTAGCTCCAATGTTAATAGATGAATAGGGATGGTATAATAAAATCTGACATCAAGTTTTTTGGAAGCGTTGTTTCATTAAAAATTGATTATTTCCCAATTAGACTTCCATTTTGCCTTAAAATAGATTTCAGGGATGTCAAGCGATAACCTAAGCTGCACTGAACAGTGCTATTAGTCTGGTGGAAGCGAGATGGTAAGCAATTCCGGCTTACCAGCTAAAGGTCAGATAAGTCCCAGCGACAACTTTCACAGCTGAGTGGAACGGTCAGGTGCCGATGGCTGGAGGCCCCAAGATGTTGTGATTCCCGGCTCTGTCCCGGGCTAAGCTTAAGTGTTCAGCCGGGCCACAACGTCTAATTTGATTTCAGAGAAAATACGGATGAGTTTTAGAAAGCCCAAAACTTGTTTTCTCTTTTTTACCTTTGAACAAGGAAATCATTGCTTTGGAAAGCCAGATCCGGTTTGGTTTATGGGGTTTTATTCCCCCTCAAGGGCTGTTGGAGATCACACTTTCCATCCAAGACTCAGCTTCGTAGCTTGTGGATTTCATAGCTTATTCATATATATATATGGTGCATGTGCAAGAGAAGGAAATGTGTGAGAACAAAGCTGTCCTGTTCTGCAATAAGCAGAGGGAAGCGATGGCAAAGGCTAAGTGGATTTGGAGGCATTTTTCAGATGATGAAAAAGAGCTTCTGGCGCTGACCCGTCTTCCAGGTGCAGTGCAGCATCCCAGAGCTGGCTGCCGTTCAGCTGAGCCTTTGTCTCCCCAAGAGTCAGGATCAGGCCAGGGCAAGCTGTAGACTGTTGGTGTAAAGCCACTGAGAACGATATAACCAATTCTCAACTAGCAAACTCCACAAGAGCAGGGAGTATTGTCTGTCTGTTCATTACTGTGTTCCCAGAGCTAGAACAGCTTCTGGCCTCTAGTTGACGTTTACTATCTATTTGTTGACAAAAGGGTTGCCATATTTGGCAGAAGCACAAGCCGGGGATTTATTCACAAAACATTCTCTGAGTATCTATTAGTAGCAATGTAGTAAAAATCACAAGAGACCCAAATACAAAAAAAAAAGTCTAAATCGCAAGTGGTATAGCACGATGAAAAGACCATGGCCTTGAAGATAGACTGGGTCACTTTTTCAGCTTTGACCTTTACAGGCTATGTGACCAGAGCAGGTCACTTCATCTCATGCAGCCTCATTTTCTTAATGTGTAAAATGTGGATAAAAAATGTACTCTCATCACAGAGTTATTGTGGGGACTATTTGAAAGCAAAGTGCGTTAATACAATTTCTGGCATACGACCCGTGCTCAGTGAACGATACATTTTTTTTTTTTGATGAAAAGATTTTGTTTTCTAAAAAAAAAGCAATAGCAAAAACATAGAGACAAATGGGAAGCTGTGCTGCTTGACATTTTGCATATTTTTTCCAGCTCTATCCAGATATAATTGACATATAACATTGTGTAAGTTTAAGGTGTACAACACCACAATTTGATATATATGTATATATTGCAAAATGATTACCACAATAAGGTTAGTTAACACATCCATCTCTTTCCATAGTTATGGGGTGTGTGTGTGTGTGTGTGTGTGTGTGTGTGTGTGTGGTGAAAGCTTTTAAAATCTACTCTCCTAGCAATTTTCAAATATGCAGTACGGTATTGTTAACTATAGTCACCATGCTGTGCATTACATCCCCAGACCTTATTCACCTCATAAATGGAATTTTGTACCCTGTGATCCCCTTCATCCACTTGCTCTACCTCCCACCCTCCCACCCCTGGCAACCACCATTCTACTCTTTGTTTCTGTGAGTTTGGTATCTATTAGCTTCCACACATAAGTAAGATCATACAGTATTTGTCTTTCTCTGCCTAACATTTCACTTCGCATAATGCCCTCAAAGTCCATCTATGTTGTTGCAAATGGCAGAACTTCCTTCTTTTTTAAGGCTGAACAATATTCCATCGTGTATATATAGACCACATTTTCTTTATCCACTCATCCGTCAATGGATACTTAGGTTGTTCCCACGTCTAGTGAACAGTATTTTTCCCCTTCCTACAGAATATGTGATCTTTGACCTCCAAGAGGTCCGTATCTAACTTGGGAAACAGAAGCACAAAAATGAAATAAACTCATATTACTTTCCTACAATTTCCATTTAGAATAGCTTTGGGGGTGCTTTAGAGCAGTGGTTGCAAACCTTTTCTGTACAGGGCCAGAGAGTAAATATTTTAGGTTCCGGCAGCCTGGCACATTCTGTTACAGGTACTCAACCCTGCCATTAGAGTGCAAAACTTGTTGTAGTGTGTGAATCGGTGGGGCTGTGATCCAATGTGGTAGTTTGCTATGGCTGCCATAGTGAAATACCACAGACTGGGTGGCTTAAACAACAGAAATTTATTCCTCACAGTTCTGGAGGCTGGAAATTCAAGATCAAGGTGTCAGCAGGTTTGGTTTCCCCTGAGGCCTCTCTCCTTGGCTTGCAGAGGGCTACCTTCTCACCCTATCTTCACGTGGTTTTTCCTCTGAGCACGTGTGCCCCTTGGTGTCTCTTTGTGAGTCCAAATTTCCTCCTCTTGTAAGGACACCAGTCAGATTGGATTAGAGCTCACCCCAATGGTCTCGTTTTAACTCAATCACCTCTTCAAAGGCCCTCTCTCCTAATACAGTCACATTCTGAGATACTGGTGGTTGAGGCTTCAACACATGAATTTGGGGGAACACAATTCAGCCCACAACATCCAGCAAAACTTTATTTACAAAAACAGGCAGTGGGCTAGATTTGGCCCACAGCTTGCAGTTTGCTGACTTCTGGTTTAGAGCATGTAGTCTAGCTGCTTAATTTTGTAGGTGGAGAAAACTGAAGTCAAATGACTTGCCCAAGATCACCCGGCAGGTATGAGGCAAAACTAGGACTAGAACCCAGCAGGATGCGTTTGTCACCTCCCCACAATCTCCCACAGTGAAGTTCCAGGCAGATCAAGGCCACATGTGGTCAGTGGGGAGTGGGAAAGGGCCACGTGTGAAGTGGACACTGATCAGTGCTATAGGAGTGGATCTGAGAAGGCAAATGTTACAGAAGGACTGAGGGTGGCTCTCAGATGTGAGCTCTCAGACTAGGAGTGATGAAGAAGCAGCATTTAGATTGTGACTCGAGGATATGAAGAACTTCCTGCATCTCGCCTCTTCTCCACGTACTGATTTATTGCCATCCACCATCATCCTTGTCACATTGCCTCCTGCAGGCCTGTGGTTCTCCTCCAGTGTAAAGCTCTTTCTTCCTTCGTCCACTCACTGGAGTCCTGTTCAGAAATCCCTCTCCATCAGTGATCAACTCTCTCTCTCTCTCCTCTATCTTCCACATCTCCCTCCTTCAACTCCACAGATACAAATATTCAAGGATCTCCCATCTTAAAACATACTTCCTCCATCCTAAGCCTATTCACCTCTTCTAAGAACAGTTTATACCCATTTCTCAGCCAGTCGCATTCTTACTCCCATCCCCAACATTCCACTAAAATCCTACGCCCTAGGGTCAATCATGATTCTTTTGTTGCTCAATGTAATAGCCACTCTGCATTCTCCCCTTTCTTCCTCTCTCTAGTCAGCATTTGACACTGTTGGCCACTCTTCTTCTTTTTACCCTTCCTCCCTTCACTTCTGTGGTTCCACTCACCCTTAATTTTTTTTCTTCCTTGCTATCCACTCTTTCCCAGGTTCCTCTACCTCCTGCTCTGGCATATGAGCTCCGTGAAATCAGGAATTTTTCCTATCGTGTTCACCACTGTATAACCAGCATTGATAGCAGTCCCCAGCATGCTTTAATAGGCACTCAATAATAGTTACTCAGTTCCTAGGTGGGAGTCCTCAAGATTCTGTCTGTGGTCCTCTTTCTTCCACTCTATACAATTCTATAGGCAATCACAGTTCCCTCTCAGTGTTTTCATTTCTTCTTGGAAGATGATCTCTATGGTAGAACCGTCTCTTGATTTCCATATGTCCAACTAACATACATCTCCTATCAAATATAATCAGCCCCTCCCATTGCTTACAGGAGATACTCCTCTCTTACTGGTTGAAGTGTGTTCCCCAAAAAGATGTTTTGAAGTCCTAACCCCAGGGACCTATGAATATGACCTTATTTAGAAACAGGGTCTTTGCAGATATAATCAAGTTAAGACAAAGTCATTAGGATGGGCCCTAATCCAATGTGACTTGTGTTCTTATAAGAAGAGGGGAAAGATGGACACAGACACACAGGGAGAACGCTATGCGAAGACAGAGACACAGAGCAAAGATGTAACGATGTGAAGATGGAGGCAGAGATTGGAGTGATGCGGCCACAAGCCAAGGAACACCGGGCCTACCAGGAGCTGGAAGGGGCAAGGAAGGATCCTCCCCTAGAGGCTTCAGAAGGAACGAACCCTGCCAACACCTGGATTTTGAAGTTTTAGGCTCCACAACTATGAGACAACAAATTTCTGCTGTTTTAAGCCACTCAATATGTGATAATTTCTTATGGCAGCCCTAGCAAACTAACACACCCTCATTCTGGAATTAAGTCACAAAAAAAAAAGAAGAGAACCAAAAAGTCTGTTTATCCAAACTTTATTTCTCACTATTACTCATCTTTGCTCAAGTCCCATAAAAATGTCAAAGGCCCCTACATATGCCAATCTTCATTTGCTGTTGCATTTTTACACATATTTGGTTTGATCAGTCAAGATGCACTTCAAGTCATGCCTCCAATAATGCATTTATTAATGCATTCGGGATTTATAGAATGTACCCACTGGATGTCCAATTTCTCTCCTTGAAACCAGTGACTCCAACTCCACAGAGCTCTGACTTCTCTCTGTTCACCTCTCGAGGACTCCAGTCTCCTTGAAGGCAGTGTAAGACCCACTCACACTTCCTTTTGCATCTTTCATGGTAACATTAGACATCTAGTGAAGGGATACAGTGTGGGGATCAGAGATTTGGAAGCAGCAGTGGCTGGGTCTGCTTTCCCCCTTAGAGTCACCATTTATTGAACATAAACTGTCTACCAGCCATGTTAAATGTATTATCTCAGTTAATCCTCACAACCTTCTTGGTAGATGTATCAGTTATTTTTATCCCTATGATACAGATGAGGAAACAACAGCTTTGGATAGATTCATCACTAGTCCATGTGCGTGGTGGAGATGAGAATTATACCCTTGGGTTGGCTCCAAACTGTGCTGTTAGGACCTGCTGCTTTCTTTGGTGGTTCCTGATCCATTGGAGGAAAGAAGCAGAATGAAAGTTTTCCTCTGTCCCTTCCCTCACCCCCTTTATAGGACACAGGTTGATAATTGCTAAGGAAGTGTGGTCACTACTAACGTGATTTTTGGCTTGTGCCAAAACTTTGTCTCTGAGCTATTGTTGAAAACTGTTCTCAAGAGAGTGGACTTGGTTTAGTAATCAAGCAGAAGCTTTTGTGACTGTGGAAGGCTCCTGGGAACACAGGGTGGTGAGCAGCTGCAGGGGTCACCTCGCAGAATGCCTCGCCCCAGGCAGACCACACTTACCCAGATAACTATCGATCCTGTCGTGAAGACTTCCAAGCATAAGAACCCACAGGCTGCTTTGGAAACCAGACCCAGTGCTACATTTCATCCACCATGAGGATCTCTTTGTAATATGCCGGTAATAACATGCAGTATGTTGCCTATGGTAACTGTGGATTATATTTAGGCTAGAAGACCAATTATAAAGGACAATATAGAAGGTGTTCTGGGCTCCTCGAAATCAGAAATCCTCTCATTGCAACAGAGAATTCATAGGCAATAGAAAAAAATACTGAATGCCCACTTGGAGTTGGTTTTTTGTTTTGTTTTTTTTTAATTCTCTAGTACTTGCCTTATGACAGATCTTGGGGTATAGAGTTCAGCTCACTTTGTATTTTCATTAGAGTCTGACACAGTGCTATGCTCATCAATTTAAGCACACTTGTTAGGAAACCCGTGGTCACCAGGGGCAAGGTGAAGGAAATGGGGAAATGTTGGTCAAAGGGTGCTAAGCTGCAGTTATGTTGGATGAATAAGTCTAGAGATCTAATGGACAACATGATGACTATACCTAATAATACCATATTGAATATTGGAAATTGGCTAAGATAGTAGATTTCAGGTGCTCTCATCACACACAAAAAAATGGAAACTATGTGAGGAAATGATATGTTAATTAACTTGACTATAGTAATCATTTCATTATGTATATGTATATCAAATCATCATGTTTACATCTTAAATATATACAATTTTTATTAAAAAATAAAAAGTAAACAGACTTCTTAATTAGCAATTTCTATATTCTATAACCTCCTTTTTAAGTAGATAATCATATTAGGCAGCTTTCAAATAAAAAAATGTTTATTATGTGGTCAGAGATGGTTGGCTATTTTCTATCCCTGTCGAAAATTAAATGAGGCTGAAAAATTAGGTTTTAAACATAAAGAATTTTCTCTGGTGATGTTGGTTAACACACAAGAATGACGTTTGATGGTAGAAACTAAGAGTGTCTCTTTCCAGACGCCAACTGCTAAGCAAAATCCTTAAGATATTGACCTGGCCTCCTCCTCTCCTCACATCTTATGCTTTAGCTACACTTTCTGTCTTCTCAGAAAACCTGGAAAGCTGGGCCTCTGATTGCCCGGTAGGAGACCTCTATGCATCCTTCAAGGACCATCTCAAATGTCACCTCCTCCAAGAAGCCTTCTTTCATTCCCCACCCTCAGCTCCCCTAACCAAGCACGCCTCCTCTCTGTTATATAGCACCTCTCCAATAGCACCTTGCTTATATCACTTTTTCAACATGTAATTATTGGCGTTATTAATGGTTACACACAGCTTTGTTTTCTATGCTAAGGTGTGAATCATCTGTGTACAGTTTTGCCACTTGGGTGTCCACAGTGCCAACCACATCCCTGACACATAACAGATATTCGATATTTCTCAAGTGAATAAATAAATCCATTCCAGTCTTACTCCTAGCCCTTAGCTCTGCAGAGTAGACCTCTCAATGAATGTGGCCAGACTGAATAAATATTATTTTCCCAAGTGAGAAGAGATGAGGCTTAGTTTTCCCTTCAAGGGTTAAGAAAAAAAGGTTTGGAGAGTTTAAGCCAGAGAGAAAAGTGTTCAGAGGTCACAGAGGGAGGCGGTGAGCTATCCAGGAGGAATCCCATCCTCTGCTCTTTCCCAACCACACCAGAACAGGTTTCTGAACCCCATGGCTAAATGGGTGGGCCGGGCGGAGCTTGGCTCCCAGAGCCATGTGAGGGATAGAAGCATGCATGGACAGCCCACAGAGCTCAGTTCATGGAAAGTACCCCATCCAGGGTGAATCACGCCTTCACTGAAGCTGGAAGGGGCTGCAGCTCTCAACCAGTGTTTTAAAGACTTCTCATGAAACCCGTGTCTCTGATAAAGTGCATTAATGCCAGTGCAGTTTCATAGCCACAAACAAGAAACTGCAAGGAAAAAAAATGAAAAATAGAACAGAGCTGGGAAACTGGGCCTTGTAAGACTTGTGGCTAGAACTTAACCACGTGTTAATCTACCTGTTCCCAGTGCAGTGGAGACTGGAACCTATAAAACTATAGACAACTGCCCTTGTAAGTCATGTTGACAACTAGACCAACTTTTTAGAACTTTGCTCTAAATCCATCCTAGACTAACTACATTTTAACATGAACAACTGATCTATTTTCAGATTGAAATGGATCAACTTGTAATTGCTTCTAAACTTGTAAGTACCGAAGGATCTTCAATTACATGGGCCTGGACAGTGAATAAATATTGAAAGCTAAATTTAAAATGACTCCTTTGACTTATGGAAGTATCATAAATTATCCACTATTAAAAGTAAAATGGTAAAGGACGTATAATATAAAATCAAATACACAAATGTTTTTAAAATTTTAATAGTTAATGAAGTAAATTTCTATGGTTGACAGATTAACTGTCTCCATTAGGCTTTTAAAAATTTCCATACTGAAATCAAAACTCTTCCTGGGCCTAAATTTATTTATTTCTCTTCCCAAATGAAAAAAGTTGAGGGGAGGAGAGAAAAAAATATTGTTTTATTTTGTTTATGACACTAACTTTGCTTTTGTCTTACTAAATCGTTTATTTAAATAAATTAGTTCCAATAAGCACAATTTTATGATGATTTTTCTTCTGCGCTCCTCATGGTCCTCAGAGGAGATATGTTTTGGGATTCGATTTTATGTTACCTAAAAATGTTCCCACTCCACAAGTTTATCACCAACTTGCTGGAGACATTGAGAGAATATTTTTGGTTGACAATGTGTATCAAAGTAGTTTACATAGTTTCTAGAACAAAAGGCAGAGAAAATGGCATAAAATTATCATGTATCTCCAAAAGCAAACTTTTCTTTTTTCTTTTCTTTTCTTTTCACTGATGGCTCATTAAAACTGAACAGTTACAGTTGATGTGCCTCATGGCTTGAGAAGGCAAAAGTAGAGACAATAGATGGAAATTACAAGGCAGACAAATTCAGGGTTTCCATAACTAAGGGCTTTATAAACGCTGGTCCCTGGGAGGTGAGGAGCACCCCGCCTCTGCTCAAGCCGGGATGCTGAAGAGGGTGTTCTCAGACTGGCTGAAGGTAAAAGGTGGGAGCCAGGTGACCTCTCTGAGAGATCTCTTTTGAACACTAATATCCTATGTAATTTACGGGGCACTAACAATTTACTCGCCCCAAGTGTCTCTTCTTTCCTTCACAGCCGAGCTTCATGAAAGAGTAGTGGAGATACTCCTTGTCACCATTTTTTCACCTGCCACTCACTCCTCAACCCACAACAGTCTGGCTTCCACCCCCACACCACCCCACTGAAATTGCTCTCCCTAGGGTCACAAATGACCTACTAATTGCCAGAGCTAATGGATACTTTTCAGTCCTTATCTTACTTAACCTTTTGGTGGCATGTGACACTGTGACCACACTCTCTTCCTTGAAACTCTTTTTCTCTTTTTAGCTTCCCCTCTGGCCACTGTTTCCCCCGTGGCCCCTCTCACCCACTTGGTAAGCGTGTTATTGGGCATCTACCACACGCAGGAAACAGTGCTAGACATTGGGATACAAAGACAAAGAAGACATAGTCTCCACCCTAAAGGGAATTATAGAACTGGCGACTATTATTTATTGAGAACTCACTGAATTTCAGACACAGTCCTGGCTACTCTGGCTCCAAAGTCTACACTCTTTCCACTCCTTAATGCTGCACGTCTTGCTCAGGATTCCCATCAAACGTCTTTTCTTCTCTTTACTCTTCTTTGACTATCTCATCAACACCCAGGGTTTACATGTGGGTTAAGGTGGGTAGAATTAAAGATAAGACTTAAATCTACAGAACTATTTAGCACTTATTTTATGGGAGAAAATGAATATGTATACATACACTCAAAGATGAACAGGATATCAGCAGTTAAGGTGATTTGCTAAGCACAATATCTATTTTCTTTTTCTGTCTAAGGATACCTGGGAAAATGCTCTATAGTTTCTCCCTATGTTCAGAGAATAATATTTCATATAACTGAATATTAAGGTTGAAAGCAAAAGAACATGAGTGATGTAGTACATTTCATCATCAACTTTTAAGTAAGACCAACGAGCAGCCAAACCAGAGGAACAATTAAAGAACCTTCCCCAGCACAAAGAACAAGATACTTATCTGCTTGCATGCTCAGAAAATGCAAAGGGACAGAGGATCCTCCGGGTAGAACTAGACTGTCTCTTATAAGACTTCCTGCTTCAGGCAAGATCTTAGAGCACTTCCAGACTCCTTCATGAACTCAGCTTCTTGCATAACATTGTTCTGCTGGGAGGGAGAAATTCCTTTCTGACTCCTGCAAGTGATCAGCTTATGCCCTAAAGCATGAAATGTGATTACCCCTTATCATTATCTCAGTTTACCAAGCCACACTTGTTATCAGTGACTAGTCAGCAATTTTTTTCATCCTCTCAAAATATTACATGCCCTGGTTAACCACGTAGTGAAAGCTTTATGTCAATAACTCAGGTTTAATTTAGTTATAGACTATTTTTCTTGAGACTTTGTTTATGTAAAATATTCTATACGCTACGGCAAGGCAATCTCATTGACTGTCTCAGGAGAAACCTATTTGCCTGCTGAAAGAGAATGGTTGAAAAAGAAAACATCAATAATCAAAGACACAAAAAACTGTACCCTGAGCTTTGCAGATGGCTTCTCAAAGAAAATAATTCCAACCATACTAAAGTGTGAAGGTTAGCTTGTCCCCGAAAGTTTACACGCCCATGCATTGGGTATTTTAGTGTATGTATGGTTGTGGGTGTGTGCGTGCGTGTATGTGTGTCTGTGCTGTGTTGGGGAGGTAGGAAGAGGGAATTAATCATGCAAATTAATGCTTGTCAACATTTAAAAAAAGGTTTAGGTCAACCTCAAAGCAGGCCTACTAGTAATGGCCTAAATTAAAATAAGCAAATTCAACTTGTTTTTTCAACACTTTTAGATCTTTAAAGAAATCAGACAAACATGTAGTATATTAATCTCCTTCTCCTACTTCTCTGGGGGATGAGGTAGTCCAGACAGGGAATTTGTCTAAATAATTTAAACAGCGAAGGGAAATTATTTAAAAATAGTTTAGGGTAGAAATCCTTCTATAATGCCTCTTAAACAGAGTACACTCCAGATTACTAGAAAACATGATTAGAGTATTACTAGAAAACATATTATTCTATTCAACAGCTTTCCTATCTTCTGCCCACATGATAGGCTAACTTCATTTTAGTTTGGAGGTTGGCAAATTACATATGGCCCTCTGGCCGAATCTGTCCTGCCGCCTTACTTTGTAAATAAAGTTTTATTAGAAACAGCCACACCAATGCATTCACGTAGGTATTGTCTATGGCTGCTTTCCCACTACAATGGCCGAGATGAGTATTTGCAACAGACCCTATGGACCGCGAGGCTGAAAATATTTACTATTTGGTCCTTTACAGGAAAAGTTTGTAAAGCCCTGATTTATTTGTTACTTCTTGTTGTGAGTGCTTCTTGGTGTGCTCTCTCTCCACTGTGTTCACTTGAAAACAAAGAACCACACTTTTTACACTTAATAAGAGTAGATGTGGAGTAAGAGCTGAAGGGTTTTCATTTAAAGTGTTCTGTGATCGTCCTTGCAGCCTCCCAGGTGCCTGCATGGATTTCTGGGAAAGGCTTTATTATAGTCGCTTGAGGCGTGTAAACATCTGATCTTGGATATATGAGGCATTGCTGTATTTGTAGCTCAACGATCAAATGGTAATATGCAAAGGTGGTAAGAAGTCTGGCCAACCTAAAATGACAGAGGGTAGTAAAAGTTTAAATGTGAAAGGGGTCCATCTAGAGAAAAATTGAGTCCAGAAGAGGCACGGGTAATAAGCTTAAATCACTCTGCGAGACTGGTTTTGCACCACAGAGGTAATTATCAACAGGGAAACTACCCCATCTATACCACCCTACACGAATTAGAGTGAATTTATTTGTGAAGAATTTGGCAAACACATTCCTACATACATCTCCCTACACGTAGAAAGAGCCCTCATCCCCTAACATACAAAGTGAGAATAATGCCCCTCTGTTCTCTTAAAAGTTCTAATACAAACACAAGCTCATTTGTGGTTCACTAAGTGCGAAACAATTACTCCCACAAACAGAGCAACAGAGAGCAGAAATAGATTCGTGTGTATTTTTCAGTTTGTGGTCTCCTCTGTGTTTAAATGCAAAGAGAGGGTTAACAAAATGAATGACTACATTACACCTGAAGAAGATGGGGAAGCCAGATAACCTGGTTGAGTGTTTCTCTTTGACAGCCATTACGACACATGTACCTAGAAATATAATTCAGACAGTTTTCAGGACACTTGTGTTTGAATTAGAACCATTAGCTTCAGGGCCCTGGAGGAAACCAACTTCTGCTGGGGGAGGAATGGGGATGGTGGCTGAATGAACGGTGTTTCATCTCACCAATGGGTAAATCATGAGAACAGCTTTACTTTGAACACTTTCAGATCACCAAAGCGCTACTATGACAGCACACTGAAGAAGATTGCTATGATGTTTGTTACTACTTAAAACTTTACAGTTTGGGATGCCAAAGAGGAAGAAAGAAGCTTATCTATTCAGCTAGTCTGGATTCTAGTGTAATTTGCCATTCCTATTGCTGCGTAACAAGCAAGTGGCAAATTCAAAGACTGTCATTTATTTTGCTAATGGAATTAAAAATGAATGTGGTCCAGAGCAGTAATCAATGCCTTACTCATTGTGATGGATTATGGTTTGGCTAAATAGCATGACCTTTAATTACCTGAAAAAATGCAATTTTCCAATGTCTTTACTGTTTTCTCTGTGATTTCCTGCACAAATACAACCTGTCATGTGCTATTTTTATTTAGCTTAAATAAATTTATTGCTTGTGAAAGGTGCTGGATTGACAGACCTAGAGTGAAATTCTTGATCCCTTTAGTCCTCTATTATTAAACACTTTTAGAGCACTTTGTTCTTTGTTGAGCTCCTTGTAGTCAATTCATTTGGTTTTTTAAATAAGTATACTTGTGCTTATTTTTTAAATAAAAACTTTGAAACATAAAATGTAAGGGATGAGGACTGGGTCGCAAAAAGAGTTAATGATTAGTTTGTTCTAGCTCTCAACTTTGCGAGTAGTCCCCTGATGCATACTGCTACCATTGGGGTAGAGTGGTTGAGGAGTGCTTGTCAGAATGTGAGAAGTAATAGTCAATTACAGGTGCACCAATGAAATCAATCAGCTTCTGTCCAATAAGCAGTAAGAGCAGCTAACGTTCAACTTTTGATGAAAACCAAAAGTACAAACATGAATTACGGGAAAATGTCTACTTGAGAGTGATGTTGGAAAGAAAGAAGCAAACGATTTAAAAAACAAAAATGCTCATGATCTTGGAAAAAGATAACTGTTGATTTTCAAACACATACATATAAAGGAGAAAAAATTAGACTCCTGCATCAAAGCATACTTATTCTAACAACTCAAGGGAAACAACCTGTTTTCCTCTGGAACTATCTCTAGAACAGATATCTCTGCCTCAACAATATCCCTTACCACAAAAATGTGTTTTCTTCTTATCTAGATAATTTGCGGATTCAGTATCAATAGGGGATGTAATTAGAGTTGACTTTCTGACACAAGGTAAAGTTTTCAAGATTCCATCTACAAAAATTCTACCAGTCATCGAAACTGAACGTGTTTTCTTAACTACCGACAATTGTGTAGGAAAAGAAAGAAAAGGGAGGGAGGAGAAAAAGTATTTTGCTCTTATTTTAATTTGTATTTTGTATGATCTTCATGCTTGTTAACTATTTTGGAATATTTTAATTTATGTCATTTACCTATTTATCTGTTAAGATCTTACTGTTCTCCAAATCAGTTTGTACATGAAATATTATACATTAAGATTCAAAATATTTGACTCTGGTACTGGTTGTCAATGTTTTTATAGCTTGTTGTTTACCCTTTAATTTTGTTTATCTAGAGACATTGTGATCATTAGAATTTTAATTATTTAAATGTTATGTGGTCTAATCTATCTTTTCCATAGCAAATTTTCAAATATCTTTTAAGTGTGGAATGCTCGTCTGCATTTAGGATTTCCCTAATTAGTCACTTACATTTACTTTTGGATTTTTGATAGAGTACTCATGGAAAGGGTCAGAAGTAAAGCCTACCTCTATCATTAGATCTAAGACACCCTTTCATTGTCTAGGTGAAACACGGAAAGATAGGCACCTTTATTTCTCATTTATCTTTAACGATTAAAAACTTCTCAGACACAACAAGCACGCACATTCTCATTTAAAAGGGACTCATCAAGAAAAGTACAGCTGAATTGAAGATCTAGTGACACATCACTAGGTTACACAACTGTCCTTTTCCACTCATCTTTGGAAACTTTTGTGGTGACTATCTAGGGGAAAGATGCTCTCCTTGATATAGAAGAATCTTCCCAAATGGCATTCTACCTTTAAATATAGGGGCCCTCAAGTAAAAACATATCCCGAGAAACTGATCCCCTGACCTATAATTTTCAAATGAAGGTCTCTTCAGTGGAGGAATCCCAAACACCCTTCCAACTCTGCACTCTGACTCAGGAACTTCTTGGGTGGCCTTTTACCTATATTCCTTTTGCCCTGAGAGAACCTGAGGGCTTCAACCCCATCTCTTATCTGGCCTCCAAAGTCATTTTTTCATTCTGACTCATTCCCCATGTCCCATGGATGATGTTTCTCACTTGATGAGTTAGTTAATATTTCCAAGGAGCCACATGAAAAATTTCTCAACTCATCTCTTCAGAAATGATTCTTCCTTGGTCTATGACCTCACCAGCCCCCGAAAGAAAAACAGAAGCAAGTGCCATCAGAACTTCACTGGAAATCCTCTGAGGAAACCGAAGAATGAAAAAAATGATCTGAAGCTCACAAAGGAAGGTTTTTTTTTTTTTTTCCTTTGAGAAACTCAGTACAAAACAACACACGAATAGGATTTAATATGGAGGTTCTCCTAACTGTCCAATACAATTCCTTACCGATTTTCCAAATGTGAAAAATATTTTGCCCTTTATGCCTAGACAAATACCAGCCACTTGAGATCACCATTTTCCTCTGAAACTTAAATGTGCTATTTCGCTAGGGGAAAGAAGTAAATCTGCAGTGAAAGCATAGAGGGATACCCTTAGAAGGAATTGATGGAAGGCCTTTCTAGCTATTAGAGGCCCTATAAACGGAGTTGAGTGAGCTGTTCACATACAGGTGGAATGACGGATTGACAGAGTATTTTGGAGGAGATTCATTAGAAGACTAGAACAGTGTCTGACCCATGGTAGGCACACAATGAATACTTGAAGTTTGAATGAAAGAGTGTTGACTGGGAAAAGGGAAGGAGTTAGGAAGAAAGGAATGGAGGAGAGGGAGTGAAGGAAGGACAGCAAAGACGAAGGTAGGGAGGGAGGAAGGAGGTGAGGGAAAGGGGGGAGGAAGAAGGAAAGAAGTAAGGAAAGAAAGGAGAGGGAAGGAGGGAAAAGGAAGGAAGGAAGGAAGGAACAAGAGAAGAAGGAGGGAGGGAGGGAGGGAGAGAGAATGTTCTGCATATGATTTGTTTTCGGTCCAGTAGAAATTGACCCTGGATTTATAAATCTGATTCTCTTTCTTTAAAGAAATAAGGTAAATTTCCCCATATCTTATTTGTGGGGTCCTTTATTTCATCAGCAAATCTCCCCAAAATTACAGAATCCAGACCCAACATACGGCTTATATCTGTAAGCTACGTGATAAAAAAGTAAAGAAAATCAATTGTTTTCTATTAACCTCTCAAAATATTCTCCTTTCAACAACCATAATAGAAACAAACGTGGTTTTTTTTTTTCCCCTAAACCAATGGCCTGTGCTTCTTTTATGAACATCTACTTAAATTAAATATTAGGTACCTTGTGAGTGGAACTCTGGTAAGGAGCAAGTCTCATCCTGAGGCTGGCTCTGCTGATACCGTTTCTCAGTAACTACATCAGGAAGGACCTTCAAGAAGACGATACATCAAATACCTTGCCAAGAAAAGTTTTCTTTTTCATCCATTTATTTTTAGTAGTGCAACTGGGAAATCAAATAACTGACTAAGTAGACTGTTGGACTGCAAGGCAGGAAAAACAAGTAAAAGCATTTGATTGGCTATTTTATTAAGATCCCACAGTTTAAGAATGAAAATTCCAGCAGAAATGTATCTAGTGTCCCGCAGATGTCTTGCCTGTCTCATGGGCCATTGGTTATACCTCTACTCATTCCACCTCTGACAAGCTGTGTAGAAGAGGCATGTCACACTCGTGTTGTGTGTAAGTTTCCACCCACGTAAAATAGAGATAATAACCCAACCCTTCTCCACTCTCATGAAGTAGTTATTAAGATATAAATAAAATATAAGATATATAAATGCTTAAGAAGTTTCAAGTGTTCCAGATTGCAATTTCTGTGTGTTGGGGAGTGGGTGGGAGGTGGCCAAAAAGAAGATTTTTGGTCTGTTTTCAAATGTGTCTTCTATCCTTCTCTTTGTACTCCGCTGACTCTCCTCTCCCTCTTCTCCAGTTCCCTCACCATTACTATTTCACTGGTCACAAAACAAGTAAACTAGTTGTTTCCACCAAATTCACAAATCATTTGAGTAAGGTTTCAGTGTGTTTTACAGGTAATAGCAATATCAAAAAAGCACTGGTTATGAAAATGTTTTCAAACACAGCTCTGCTTCAGTTCTACACATTTTCTATTTGATGCACGGATGCGTAACACAGAAAATGGTTGATGGGTGTTTGAAGAAAAAAAAGGATGATCATTAAGAGCCAATGTAAGTTCACCAAGAGCAAATTTTGTTTCCTTGTTTGTTACCCAAAAATCTGACTGTGATTATAGACCTTTGAGAGAGTTGCCTTAAGAGCAATGTGGAGGAATTAGGGTACATTTATAAACAGGTGATTTTTAGTTGACTATACTTACCCAAAATGTGCCAGTTAGTCAATCTGATGATACGTCTTAGAAATCTCCTTCTGTACATAATTTTTATTGATTATTTAAGTGAAGCTATCTAAAGAAATGTATTAAATTTAAAGAATCCCTATTACTAAGGAAATGGGCTCAGTTAACTTTCAGGATTACAGTCTGAGAGTCTTATTCTATAAAACCTACTAATATATTAAACCATATTTATTTATCTTGAATTGAGCATTGGCCATTTCCCTAAACATCTGGCATCTTTTTGTTTGTTACATGAGACTATGCATATAATAGTACTCTCTAAAAAGTTAAGACCTATTAAAAATTTAAGTATTACTTATTTAATCATGCATTAAAGATTTTTTAATGGCTACTATGCACTAGGCAAGAAACTAGCCATTGGATATACAAAATTGAATAAGAAATGCCAACATGTTGCTTTAAATATAATGTGTTACAATATGGTGGGTAACTAGTATGTGACATATTCTTCATTAGGCATGTTACAGTCATCACACACTATTTAATTCGCAAAACCATCAAGAGGTAGGTATTTTATTATTCCTACTTTGTAGATGAGAACATTAAATCTCAGTGAGATTAAATAATTTACCTAAGTCATTCAGCTGGTAAATAGCAGAGCTAGGATTTAAACTCAAGATTTTCTGACTCCAAAATTTATCCTTTTATCTACTTTGCTATACTCTCATCTGGCCAGCATCATCCAGAATCATAAGCTTGGTATATTTGTTCTATTAAGCATATTCATTAAGTTATTTGCCCTAGTGTTAAAAACGAAAGACTAAAAAATTCAAGGTAAACATTAAGCAAGCTAAGAAATTGAAATAACATTAAAACCATGCATTATATAAGGGAACTATTAGAATATGGACCATTTCTGGTCTTCTCAGATTGGGATAGTTTTGCCCTATACATAGCATTTATCACTATTTTCAAGATATGGAAGAAAGTCCCAACAATGGTTGTGTAAACAACTTTTAGAACTGTTTGATCTTTGCATATAGGCTGTTTTGAGTCTCAGCAGATATGATTCTAGCTATTGGGTTTTACAAAACTCCATTTTATTTCTTCACTTACAATAGACCCGGTTTTCTGGGAGGGAACCAGGTTCATTGCCTTGGCATCATACTCAACCACTGCATTAAAGTGGAAGCCCGGTACAGGGTGTGGTCCAAGGAGATGTGTAATATCTCAAGGGCCACCTGAACAAAGCAGTCTTCCATGTTTACGAGATTTGATGTCAAATGCATGCCCCTAAGAAATCCACATGATAAAACTAAAAAATCACTCATATAGTTTTGACTCAAAAAGAGGTTTATTTTGATAAGTGAGTACTATAAAATTATTTAGAAGTTTCCAGGGGAGAAAGGAGGATGGTGAATGCCAGATTCTAAGAATTGCTTCTTGTTTGTCTCTTCAGACTATTCAATACTGATTTTAACTTTTAAACCTTCCTTCATAAGGGAGAAGAGGTCTTGTTTGCATTAAAGATGTCCTTCCCCTTCCTTTCTGGGCAATTTAGCTGGAGAGCAGAGTTATTAGAAGTAGTTCTTTGATTTGAAAATTTACAAACATACAGACAGAGTGTTTTTCTATGAATTAATGGTAGACTGGCCTTTAGAAACGGCATGAGCATAAACTTTTCAGCTTAAATGTTTAACATCTTGGGTTAGGAAAATGTCTCTTGGTATTTACTGTTCGATGATATTTTTTTTTAGCATAAGGGTACTTAAGGAAATGTATCTTTAAATTATTAAAGAATAACTCAAGAAATGTTGAGTACCAATGTTTATTCCAACAGTTGAGCCTCTAGATATACGTTGCATCTATCTAGAATGTTTCCAAATTTTCCAAGCATCTAGTGCTTATCAGGAATCAAATCTAAATCATCTCTGTAGGCAGTTGGATTCCTAATTTTACAGATTGGAAAATGATGGGGTCAAATACCTGGTCAGGGGTCAAAGGTGAATCTGTGGCAGAATTTGGATTAAAGAGCTTATCTAGAGATCTAGACTCACAGCATTGTGTCAGTTCCAATTGAGGCTTAATGTCACACAAACTTTAAAAAGATTCTTTTCTTATATAATAATAGTAATTCTGAAGTAAGAAGACTGAATTAGAAACCCTACCTCATATTGTTACAGGGAACTAATTAAGTTGTTAATTGGTCTACGTTATATTGTGGGGAATGGTGTAATTTTCTTAAATTCAACCTGGCTAATTATAAGTGGATGATTCCAAAACACCTTAAGTACCTTCTCACTCACACAAACTCATTAGAGTGAAAATGGCCTTGATGATTTAAAACAGCTGGCCTGGCTTCACCATTCTTCCCACTGTCTTCTTGGATTAGTCACCATTTTCTCGAGTGAAGAACAGTCTTGATGCTGCCGTTCCTGCTGGAATGGCAGAAACCCCAGCCAACCACATGTGGGGGCCCTACTTGGATCCCCTGCCTCGCACATCATTAAGCAAATTGTCAGCTAAGTTTTAATTACAGCGTTTTTATGACTCCTGGTGATGTAAGAAGCGCAGTGGGCACGCCTTGTTTTCTTCCCAGCTCGGCTGTGTCTGTAGTGCTGGCAGTTAGGGCCAACGCATTTTTCATCTTGCACAAACTGAGTTAATTTATGTGGGAACCCAGACCCTCTCGATGTTGTTTGTACTGCATCAATTTGCAGTGTCTAATGAGCCCTTTTTAAATGATGGAAAAACCGTCCTTGGTTGCTTTACTGAATATGTTTTAAAGCCTGCCACAGAAAACAAAGATGCTCAACCAAAAAAGAAACCAGGCTCGCCTTCCCCTAATTTATTGCCTAACCCAAGAGAATGATGCTCAGGCATCATAATAGCACAAATGAGCCCCTAATGGCCGATGGTCTCTGGTTAGTCCTATCTTTGGTGGAGAAAATCCCCATTAACTAACCTGGAAGAAAGTGCTAAAGGTCTGAAAGAATCTGTTGTTTATCTTCTGGTTAATAAAGATTTTATGTAACCAGTGGATTATGCAAGCCAACCCTCTGGAAATATTATGTGTGGCGCTTGTGGAAATGCCTAACCAATTAAGGTATCTTCAATGACTCCATGAACTTCAAGCGCAGAGAGGCAAAGGGCAACCTCTCCAGTCAATGTTGCCCTAATGGCTTGCAAGGAAGGAATCAGCCATCACTAAGACAGAGACAGGCAAACATATGGCAGCCCAATAAAAGCTATGGAAATAAAATGGGATTCAAGTTACTAGAAATCAAGCAATGTTATGGCGGCAATAGGAGATAAAGATTTAACTGTAATTTTATGTGCTAGATACTATGTTAAGGGGTTAATACCTGTGTTTATCTTGGGGTTTTCTCTGAACTTTTCTCTTTAGAGCAAAATTATACATGGGCTCTAAGTTCATACCTATGTATTGGTTTCAATGGCACTCTATTACTTTTAAAAGTTACGTTATCTGTACGCGTCTCAAAAAAGACTTCAAAAATCTTGCTGAAGATGAAAGCAGTGTGAATTTTCCTTGAGCTAAAACTTAGTACAGGAAGAGAATAACCTATCTTATGTGACTGGCTCTTCTGATAAATAATGTTACCAGAGAAAATTTGGAGTTATTTGATTTATCTCATCCATAGGTCAATTACTGGAAAAGTCTTTTTGTCTGTCCTCTCTTTCTTCCTTGTTACTCACACAGTATAAGCACAGGAATGGCATTCCAAGCATACTGTGGAATTGAATTAAACTTACCAGCCTCATCCTTTTACATGAGAAGAGAAATTAACTCACTTGGAAACTCAAAAACTTGCCTTACAAGATTTCTAACCAAGACAGACTAAAATTTCTCTGAGATGATGGCAACATTCCTAAGTTAATAAAAAATAATGCTATAACTTCCATTATAAGGACCATACAAGCATCTCAAAGCGCCGTGTGTTCATTACAAGGCCATAGTTTGCATACAGAGGTTCAAGTGACACATGGTTCCTGATAGCTCTATGTGACACATTGACTCCAGATTCTTGCTTTCATACAGAAAGTAAAAATCACCAATGACAACAGCTGACAAAAGACAATTCTCTAAGGCAATGCTAGAAGTCTCCACGAAACTAAAGTTCTTCCTCATTTCAAAACCTTCTTATGAAACAGAAGACAAGAGAAGGACAAAAAGGTCATTTAAAGGAACGTAAAACTGGAAAAACCACCACTGATGCAATATACCTCCTAAACTAAACACAAAACACACGGTGTTGAAAGTATTTTAATTATTTTTTTAAGTACACAACATGCTGACTAGCCCTAGCATACTGAAAGATGTTTAAACATTAATGCTTTTTCTAGGAAAAAAAGCCTTGTTTTCAAATAGAATTAATCTGAGTCATCTTCAGCCATTCCCCCACCCCCAATCTGATGTCAGAGGGAAACTGCTAGAAAATTCTGCAGCAGTAAACACGTTAAACAAGACTCAGGGAAAGGGAGATAGGCAAAATGGTTCCTAACATTACAAGAAGGTAGCTTTTCTCCACCAACGTAAAATTTTTATCAAATTGTTCTCATCATCTTGTGAAAACTTGATTCATTTCCATTTGATGGGGATGACTTTTTCTTTTATCTTTTCATGCTTTGTTTTACGTACTCCGTAGGTCAAGACTGAAACATAGAGGTGTTGATATTGAGACCCAGGACCACAGAATTGCTGACAAAAGTCTTATGTGTAAGACGGATCTTGAGCATTTTCCAGCCTGGACTTGCCAAACTCAAGGGGTCAACTTCAGATAAGCATCTGAGCTCTCGGGTGGTTAAGCGAACCGAACCTCCCAACATTTTTGAGGTCTGCCGATGACTAGTAATTATATTGTCATTTAACAAAAGTATCTGCATTAAACCAGAGATGTTACATTAATGGTTAAGTTCACATCCATTAAAAACATCGTGCGTTGACAGAACGCACAGGGGTCTCCATGATGTGTGGACGGGGATGGAAACTAATGTAGATCTGAGGTCATAAATCAATGTCTAACTACTACCTGTCAGGTTTGGAAGTTATGCTAGTGCAGGAAGTTTTACTTCTTTCCAGTGTATAGAGGTCAGAGGACAGGGACAGATATGTAACTTAAATGGAAATGCTGAGGAAAACCCCCAAAGAATAAGACAGTCAATACAGAAATCTTGATGAAAGTGATTACATCTAAGTCAGAATCTTAATCACCCATCTCTAAAGAAAATGCCAAATTCTTGGGTTTCCAGAGGAGGAACAGAAGGACTGAGGATTCATCCCTAGAATCTAGAACCCTTTCTTCGAAGTGCTTTTCATTTTGACTAAAGTGTACATGTATGGGAGGAGAAAGTCATTTGTCAATTTTCTCACCCATAAACTTAGGAAGTGAATATATAACCCTTAACTGCTTCCTAGGCAATCGAGGTAATGAGCAAATTTAATACACAAGGTCTTTTTAAATTTCTTATACGTATTTAGTTATTTTCCCCCAGGATTATATGATGGCAATTGGCTCTACACTAAAAGTCAAGGCAAGCATTTTTAATGGATGTAGAATAAATGTAAAGTTAACATAAATAATGTATCAGTGAGAAAGTCACATGAAAAAACCTCCAATTCTTTTTTAAAAGGATAGACACTGCTAGCAAATAGTTGATGTTTCCTTGTCAGAGATCAGAGCTTTGCACCAAAAAGAAAAAGGAAATGCGTAAAATGGAACCTGGGATAAAGACCCTGTAATCCAAAAGTGAGCAGTGGCTTTCGGGATCCAAGACAGCAGAGTCCAAGCCAGATGTTCTGAAACACCATGAATAATAAACACAGTCAAACTAGGATCAGAATTCAAATCCAAAGTCAAAAGTTTTTAAAGAGCCACATTAAGAAAGGTCATATAGAACTGAGGGGCAACAAGAGGGACAAATTCTCTGATGTTTTTAAGAAATGCTGGCAGTAACCTCAGTGTAAGACCTGCTCTAGCAGGTTCGGACCAGGTCTTACTTTAGGAGGAACCCAAGAGTTACTCTAACCAATTAGTCCAGCATCCACCACTGACATCCAGGTCGTATCAGCCCAGCCCTGACACTGTCTCTAACGTCCAAGGCCAGAAGGAGAAATGCCAATTCCCTAATGATCTTTGAAAGTTTGAGGTTTGTCTTTACAAAAGTTAATAAGTCTGTATGCCAAAACCTCCACAATCGTAGTCTTCCTGAAACCAAGTTCTGCATATCATTCCCTTTTCAAAACGCCTCTGTGTCTCCCTACTGCCTCCCAAATCAAGTCCACATCATCTCTGAGCTAGCCTCAGTCTCTGACCTCTGCTAGACACATATTCCACTCTCTAGCCAAAGCAAAATGCTTGCTCTACTTACCCGACATATGCTCTGTGATGCCTGAGTCCCATGCCATTGCACGTGCTATTTATTCCCCTTACCTGGAATGTCTTTGCCACCTCCCTTCACAGCCCTAGATCTTCATATTCCAAATCCTACCTGAGCCCCAAGGCTTGCTCAGATAACACGTCTCAGATAAAGCCTTCCCAGATTCTCTATCTCCATCTAAGCTCCATTCCATAGGCCACGTTTTTTAAGAACACAATCTGCTGATTTGCCCCAGCATACTGATGGAAGTTTAAACATCAATGTTGTATATCTCAGAAAACATTTGTCTTCAAATAAGCTTAATCTGAGTTATCTTCCTTGCTTCCCCAGAGTCTTTTCCAATAGACTAAACTTCTTTTGTATATGTCCATGTCTATTTCATCTTTATATCCCTCTCTGTGTTATTTGCAAATAAATGGTTGCCACCACACTTTCTAAAATTGGCTGAATTTTAGTGCCTGTTAGTGCTGAATTTTATTTTATTTTTTGTTTGGGGGTGCCAAAACCGTGAAAAGGAAGTGTTCCATATTACTAAATGCAGTGACCTTCAGCTCAGTTGCCCCAAGACTGATGTTTGACAAATGATCTGCTTGATTAGATTTGTACAGTGCTTGCTTTACAGAAACCTACAAGTCTTGGGGGCGGAGGGGGGCAGCAGGCAGTGAGGGAGGCGGAATAGATGCGAGGAGAACACCCATGTCTTCAGAAACAGATCCTCAGAGGCTCCATTTCTGGCATTAGTAGCCTGACACCCCAGCACATTTGACAATAAAACCTATTGTGATGCCAGTCAGCAGGGAGGTGGAGGAAATTTGAAAATCTGTCTAGAAATGCAGGAAGCAATGTAAGCAATATAACCAAAGCTCAAAATGCTCCAAACATTTTTAAACGTTTTTTTAAAAAAAGTAGGAACAGTAGGGTTGATTCCAGTAATGCTACATACAACTGATATTTAAAGCAGAAAACAAGATCTGATTGAGCTCAGGCAGATCACCTTGTGTACCTAGCTAGAAAACAACTGATTTATAACTGAATTTAGCAAGTACATCAGAAACAGACATTGTTGTGCAGAGGAGGGATAGAATGTTAGGTAACAAATGGCCTCAGACTTTTCTTTTCCTGAATCTAAGTATATTTGTTTGACAAGTTAGTCCTAGTTGTTGGTTTGAGCAGGGTTTTGTTGTTGTTGCTATTGTTATTGTTGTAGCTTTCCAATCCAAGTGTCATATTTACAAAGCAAGATATTAGCATATAAGCCAGAATTTGGAGAATGTCTTTATCCTGTCTCTTTACAGTGATATATATACATTTATAGATATTAAAATCATGGACTTTCTTTTGATTGGATCGGTCAGCCCAAATTAAATATCTATCCCATTAAAAAGAGGGTGGGTGGTATTCAAGAGTTTACTCAAAAGAGAAAAACTAGAAAGGAACCATTAACCACTGGCCTAACCAGTTAGACACTCGGTTTAGAAAAGGATGGTTAGCTCAGGGTAATCTCCAGGTCCTTTCCAGGTTTGGAACAAGAAAAGCTATGGCCAAGAAAGACTTGATCTCTCAGCAACAAAAAAGGTCATCTTTTTCTTAACTTATGAGAAATATGGAAATATTAGAGAATATCCAAAAAAGAATGACAAAAGTGGCTCATAAGGTTGGAGAATAGTATTTTTGATGACAGGTAAATTGAGAATAGCTTTAGTCTGAAGAAGAGATAATTAAGGCATATATCAAAACTTCAATATTTTTTCATGGACTCAATATATATGAAGTGACACTGAATAAGCTCAGAGGTGATTATCATGAAAAAAGGAAATATAATAGAGAATGATGGACACTATTCCTCATGTGGGAGAGAAAGCAATAAGAGGAAATGAGCCTACATTTCAGCAGGAAGAAACCAAATGAAGTAAAGGAAATAATTATAGAAGAATTATTAGGTCCTAATCTTGAAGGAACTTGTGAAATATTCTTTTCTGGGAGTCTTCCCAAACAATATTTTCTAGTCCTGTAGCAGTCAGAGACTAGATGAACTCTTGTTCTTCAGCCCCCAAAATCATGTTTTAGTTTATGTGAAGACTGATGTAAAAAAGACAGGCAACATCAATGTAGGTTATTTAAAAAAAAAAAAAATCAGCAAAGTAGATATCAGAAATCAAGGCTTTTATCCTGGTTCTGACTCTAATCATTTATGTGATTTAGGAAGACATTTAATGCCTTGGGTAGTAGCATCTATATCTATAAAATGTCTGCCTTTAACAGAGATATTGTGACACTAACTGGTGCCAGACAAATAATATAAGATTGCTATGCCTATTGCTAGTGAAACAATTATTATCAACATCATCAAAACGTAGCTGTCTAACTTCTGCTTCTAACAGTACGTAGACCAGATGTTCTTAAAGTTCCTCCTGCTACATTACAACTAAATCCTGGATAAATTATAAGAAACATACTTTGTAATATATTGCTGGGCTTACATGGAGGTAAGAGAACTCTCAAAAAAAAACAAAATAATAATAATGAACTCAAACCAAAAGTGGAACTAGAAAGCGAAGTTGCCTTGGGATTGGATTCTCATGCCAGTTCTAGGAATTGGATAATAAGCCTTAAGGCTTTAGCAGGGTGGGGAAGCTTGAACTAAGAGTTCATGCATCTTTGAGGATGCAAATATAGCTAAAGTAGTCCACTTCACCCTGTCTCCTGACAAAAGAAAACATAAATTCTCCATGAAGAAAAGCATCTCCACTTTAGGCTATTGGGATTTCCATTGATTAAGAGCAAGCAAATATGAGTTCACAATCAATAATTGCTAAACGCATATAAAAACAAGCCACCATGAGTGATAGTCAGCAGAAACAACAAAATCAGATTTAGATTTAGACGTAGGTCTTCAGATATGGGAACTAAGAGAACTAAAAGATTTTGAAAATTAGCAAAAGTAAAAAAACCCAAGAGATTCTTAGAACAAAATGACCAGACATATGTGTAAATGAATCAAATAGAATTCTAGAAATGAAAAACATAGTGGTTGAAATTATAATATTGATGATTGAGTTAACTAGCAAATTAGACATTGAAGAGTGAATTAGGAAACAGGGTCATATATTGGAGAAATTATCAAAAATGCAGGGAATAGAAATCTTAAAAGAGGAGTTAAGAAAAATAAAGGATAGACTGAAAAGGTCTAAGATAAATTTAAGTACAGTTCCAAAAGGAAAGGTAAAATGGAGGAGAGGCAATATTTGAAGGGATGATGGTTGAGAATATTTCAGATGATGAAAGATATGAATTCAAAAACTCAGTGTAAAACAGCAAAGTAAATTAAAAAGAAATAGATAAATCATAGTAAAACTGTAAAACAGCAAAGATAAAGAAAAGACCTTACAAACAGTGACAGGACTTCACAACAACAGAAAAATCCAGAACATAGTGGAATAATAACTTCAAGTTGCTAAGAGAAACTAACTTTCCACCTGGAATTTTGCACTTAGTAAAACTATCTTTCAAGAATAAAAGCCAAATAAAGGTATTTTTAAATAAACAAAAACTGATAGGGTGTACCACCAAAATTTCACTAACGCAGTGTCTGTCAGACATCTTAGGCTGAAAGACAAAATACCCACATGCCTGTAACTGAAACAAAAATCCACAGAATACTACCTAATCTTATTACGTAACTATCTTACATTCTGATTTTTATATTCTATTTTATTTCAATTTTTTAAAAAATAAAGAAAACAAGCAATCCAACAAAATAAGAACGGAGAAAAAAAGAATAGAAAAGAGAAATAAATAGAAAGCACAAAGTAAGAAGCAGAAATATAATTTTCCAAAAGTGACTCAAGAAGAATTAAGAAGCCAGAATTGTCAAAGAAGCTGAATTAGTCATTTAAAAGGTCCCATAAGATAAAACAAAGCAAAGCAAAAACCACCGGGTCAGACAGATTTACAGGCGAGTTCTAGCAAATTTTCAAGGAATAGGTCATTGTACACCTACTCAAACTCTTCAGAGAAGAGAAAATGAATAAACAGACACCTCTCACAACTCTATGAAGTTAGTACATCTTTGAAAAATAAAAGCACAACGAGCAGTGTAACAAAGGAAATCATAGAACAATTGATACTGAAAATCCACACCAGCACATTATGCCGAGAAAAAGAAATAAAAGGTAAGAATTGTAAAGCATAAAATAAAACCATCCTTATTTGGTCTTGATATGACTGTCAATAACGAGAAAAACAAAACAAAACAAAAATATCTACAGATTCAGATTGGAATTAACAAAAGAATTTAACCAAGTGACTGGATATAAGATCAATATGTAAAGAGCAATTGTATTTATACCCAAAGGTAACATTATATATAAAACCTCACGCCTAGGAATAAATCCAATAAACAACTGTAAGACCTTTGTAAAGAAAAAAGTTAAATTTTATTGAAATATATTAAAGAAGACCTAAAAAATATAGGTCCATAGATAGGAATATCATCAAGGAATTAATTTTTCCTAAATTGATTATTAGATTTAATGTAATTTTAAACAAAATTCAAACATAATCTTTCAAGGAATTTGACAAGTTGTTTCTAAAATTTATAAGAAAAAGGGAAGAACTGAGAATACCCAAGATACTATTAAAGAACGAAAAAATAAGAGGAAAGCACTTTTCATATCAGATACCAAGATGTATTACAAAATAATAGTAATTAAGACTGAATGATATTGGTGTGGAGATAGGCAAATTGATCAATAACACAGAATAGACATCTCAGAAACAGACAAATGCACATCTAAAAACTTGTTATGCAGGTCAAATGGCATTGTAGTTCACTGGAGAAAAGATTATAAATAAAAAGATAGTTCAATAAGTGATACTGAGATCATTGTTTATGCCTATGTAAGATGTGAAAAATGTTCCCTGCCTCCCATTAATTATTAAAATAAATTCCTTATAGATTACAAACTTAACTAAGAAACACAAAATTGTAATCATATTAGAAAAAATATGGGAAAAATATCCTTATGATTCAGAATGGGGAAGATTTCTTAAACATGATACCAAATAAAAAAACCTCACTAACCACAAAAAGAAATATTATATACTTCATTTAAAAAGTGATAAAATAATCTACAACCTTAGAAAAAATATTTTGCAAAAAATAGAATCAACAGACTTTTTTTTTTAATCCAGAATATATAGGGAACTCCAAAACACAGAAGAAAAAGATGAACAACCCAATAACAAAATGACCAAAAGATATAAACAGACATAATAGAAGAAAGGTCGATAAACAACCTGACTAGTAAATAGGAAAATTCAAAATTAGACCACAATGAGATGTTATTTTACATCTATCAGACTGACAAAAATTAAGAAAATAATAGCAAATGCTTACACAGTATTACCATGAACCAGATACTGCTCTAAGTGCTATACATAAATTCGCTTATTTAATTCTCATAGAATCCTTAGAAGCCCACCATCAACCCCACTTTACAGAAAAAGCAGTGGAGGTAAAAAGAAGTGAAGGACCTTGTTGAAGGTCAAACAGCTAGTAAATGATAGAGCAGAAATGTGAATCCGGGCCTCAGGTTCCAGGGTCCACTCAACCACTCATAGCAAAAAGTGTTGGCTGTTCTGGGGAGCAAGGCGAAGTCTTATACCCTGCCGGTCGGAATTAAATTGGTGCTACTATTGTGGAAAACAATTTCCATTATCTTACGAAGTTGAACATCTTCACACCCTTAAACCCAGCAGTTCTACTCTTAGCTATATATCCAAAAGAAACCTTTATCTCTATGTTTCTGGAGACATATAAAAGCTGTTCATAGCACCACGGTTTGTTATAGAAAGAATAAAAACGAAAAATGTCAATCAACAAGAAAATGGGTCAATTGTGGTATACTTATACTACAGAATTTGTGAAAACAAGCAAATTGTTGCTGCATGCAAAAGCACTGGTGAATCTTAGATATATGAAACTGAATAAAAAAACAAAATTCTGTCGAAGACTAAATTTAATACGGTATTATTCTTGCAATCAAAACAAGCAAAATTACTATTTAAGTCAAATATATGTATAGTTTTTTTAACTATTAACAAAGAAAGGATAAATGTTCAGAGTCATAGTGACTTTTGGGAGAAGAGAGAGAGGCCAGGATGGGATCAGGAAGGAGCACGAAGGTGATCTTAAATTTCTAATATTCTGGTCCTAAGGTGAATGAACGGTTAGAGGATATTTGTTTTCATTTTTGCGCTTCCTACTTACATTTAGGTTGCTATACATACAAATAACACATAATCAACATTTGCTTAAATGTTTAAAAGCCCATATGTTTATTACAGGGTGTTAAATATGCTGTTCATGAAACATACTAACACATACATGATTTTTAAATTTCAATCTTGCTCTAAATTGAATATCATGAACTAACAATACAATAACAAAATAAAAAGATAGAAGATGATGGCCAGAAGTTTAGAAATAGATTCACAATTTATCAACTCAAAGAATCTGATAAGCCATATTCTTAGGAGTACAGAATTTAAAATGTGGGATTTAAAATCGAAATGTCCTTCCTGGGAATTTACAGTTGACACATTTTGTGAAGCATTTCTGCTGTAGAGGCTGGACACTCGTGTTCTAAGTTACCGAACAACATTTTGTTGTTTCAAACTGTAAGCCCCATCACTTTACCATTTACCCTAATTGTTCAAATTGCCCCTGTTTGTGTTTATAAATCATTTAATGGCTGTTTTCCATTGGAGTGGAGGATTCTACGATTCCACTCACATCCGCACCAGTTAATCAAGGTTGTTTGGTAAGGAGCAGATAGGTTTCTGAGCAGAATGGAGAATTTCAGGAGATAGAGAAATCATGATTTGGATGAGAAAGCACTGACTCAAGATAATTAACTCAAACTGTGTGAGAATAAAGATATCACATTCCTAATACAGATCTCATCAAGCTGCTCCCAGACTTCAGGCTCCGGTAAATTGTACCTATATAGAGGATACTTAGTTTAAAAAAAGTAAGATAAATTTAATTATTACCTGGACCTTCGGGGAATGTAGGGATTCCGAAATTGCAAATCAACAAGAGTGATGCCCCCTTGACAGCTTCCCTCTCTTCCTCCAACAGACAGAGGAAGGAATTATGCTCATGGAAACCCGCCGGTCAGTCAGAGTGAAATGAACAGTTCTAATCTTCTCATCTTCTCTCTCATTTTTAGTGATTTGAACATTTTACTCTCTCTTCCTAGGGCACTCTCCATTACCCATTCCTGCCCCCTCCTTTTTCAAGGTGAAAACGCCTGCTCAAAGTTTGGATTTAAGCTTAGATGTAACTTCTGCCCCAGGACTGTCACAGAACCCTCCTGTGGTGGCCTCTTATGTGCACCATAAGACGGCCCTCTCAGGGCTGAAGACCGTATCCCCCGGCTGCTGAGAGTACTGTTGTCCATCTTCTCTTCCAGAATTGCACTCAGCTGACAAGAACCTCCTCGCACAAGGTCACACCCTTGTCCCAACTCTGAAGGGCCACCCAAGGTTCAGAGCTCCCTGTGCGTTTAGTTGAGATCTCTGTTGTGAAAACATCACCACCCAACTTCCCCCACTGCCTGATCCTGCTTCCTTCCCTTCCCCACAGATGTTGATGCTGAAAGCACTCCAGGATAAATTTCCAGCTCATTAATATCCACCTCAGAGTCTATTCCTTGGGGGACCTGACCTCAGCACACACTTTTCCCAGGTCTGGGATAAGTCCCCCTCCTACAAGTGTCATTAGCTTCCTACATTTGCCACCATCATGTCCATATTTTAATTGCCAATTGATTCCCCTATCTCCCTATCAAAACTATAAGCTTCTTGAGAGCAGAAATCACATCTCATTCACCTTTGTATCCCCAATACTAAGATCATATTAGATACTCAAGAATTACTTGTTGAAAGATGTATCAATTAATGAAAGAGTGCAGAGAGGCATAATACTTATGCTTAGGAAGGTATACTAGTTTGAGCAATGCTTGATGCTATAACAATTAAGCCCCAAATCACAGTTGTTTAACACAGCAGACCAGGTATTGGCAAACTTTTTTGATAAAGGACCAGATAGTAAATTTTTTATTCTTTGAGGGTGTTACAGTCTTTCTCGCAACTACTCTGCTATTACAGTGTAGAATCAGCCACAGACAATCCATAAACAAATGGGCATAGCTGTGTGTTCCAATAAAACTTTATTTACATAAATAAGTGGAGGGTCAGATTTGCCCCCGTCCCCTTAGTTAATCAATTCTTGCTCATGTAATAGTCAATATGGGTGTCACTGGTTAGCAGGCATTTTTCCTCCTTGTGGTAATTTGGAGGTTCATGTTGCCCCAGTTCTATGGCCCCACCACTCCCTAGGGGCTCACAGTTCTCTCTTTCCATCTGTGGGCAGGGAAAAAAGACACAGCTGCTTTAGAATCTTTGACCTGGCAAGTAAACAGGTAACTTCCACTTGTATCTCATTTGCAAAAACTAATCGCATGGCCACAGCTGAATGCAAAGGGGCTGGACATGTAATCTCTGACAAAGCAACAGCCCCTCCCAGCAATCACTCTATATTATGGAAGGAAACATGAATTTGTGGTGGACAGCTAGTTGTCTCTACTACAGGAGGAGAATTCCCCCATGTTTTTGTGTGAGGAAGATTAGCCCTGAGCTAACATCCATTGCCAATCCTCCTCTTTTTGCTGAGGAAGATTGGCCCTGGGCTAACATCCGTGCCCACCTTCCTCTACTTTATGTGGGACGCTACCACAGCATGACTTGACAAGCGGTGGATTGGTCTGCACCCAGGATCTGAACCCGCGAACCCCAGGCTGCAGAAGCAGAGCGTGCACACTTACCTGCTACGCAGCTGGGCTGGCCCCAGGAATTTCCCCATTTTAGTAAAACAGTCCTAAGTATACATTTCTATTCTCTTTCTTCTGTCATTGTCCTAAAAATGTGTACAGTTTTCATGAACAATATTATTCATACATTTATCTATTCTTTCATGAGGATTCAGTGATGAGCTAAAGATATGTAAACCCACGCTGCTCTCAGAGAATACTGTCTGTCTAAATAAATCTAATAATCATGCAAATGTGAAACCTCCACAGTGACAAGAGCATTTGTAACCAGCTTAGATTGGGGAGTCCAGAAAGGCTCAGCAAAGTCATATTTGAAGTGATATCTGAAAAGAATCAACTTAAAGAAGCATCAAGGGAAAAGGGCATCAGAGGCAGAGGAGACAGCATGCTCTTTTAGCCCGAGACCAGTGAAAAGCTTTTGTGTTTTGAGCAAGAGAGTATCATGATGAAACTAATATTTCAGAAAGATTACTTTGCCTCCACTGTTGAGAATAGCTGAGAGACTGCATACAGTCCAGTCAGAAGGACTTAGTAAAAGTCTACTATAGAGATTATGAGATAAGAAGGAAGCTGTGCAGATGGGAAAAAGTGGATGGACCCAAGAGATATATGGGAGGTAAAAGCAAAAGGACATGATGATGCATATTCCATAGGAAAGAGTGAGGAAGAGAGAATAAGTCAGGGAAACCGGTGCCATATGCTAAGAACAAGGAAGTTAGGAGAGAAGAAGGCTTGGGCAAAAGAGAACCAGGCTGAGGGGAGGAGATCCGAGGTTCAGTTTGGGACGTGTTGAGTTAGAAGTGACTTGGAGATATTCAGGTGGAAATGAAAGGAAAGAGACCGTTGTCTCTAGCAACATGGGGATCACTGACAACTTGAAGGAAAGCTGACTCTATGAAGTGATGAATTTTGTCAGGGGAGTGAGCAGGAGGTGAGGAAGCATGGACGTTGGGTATGAAGAACGATTTAAAGAAAATAGGCAGAAGAGAAGGATAGAAACGATGGAGAGAGTTTCACAGGAAAGATTTTGAACCTTGAGAGAAGTGAGTATAATGAAATGCCAACAAAAAGATCCTGTTAGAGACGGAGATGTTGAATACACAGGAGAAGAAGAGGTTGTCAATCATGTAAGTTTCCCAAGAAGGTGGAAGTGGACGGGATGCAAAGCAAAGACGGGAGATTAGTTTTAGCTGGAAGATGGTCTATCTCCTCTATTGAATTAAAGGGAAGGAAGAAAGAATAGATGTAGACAAAGGAAGTTGTCATGTTTGGATACCAGGAAGATGGAGAAGTTGCCATCTGATAGTTTCCATTTTATCCATGATACAGGAGTCAAGGTCATTAGTTGAGACAGAAGGAACAGCATGAGATGTGGCAGGAGGAAGAAGGATGATCAGAGGTTTTGAGTGGAGAACACTTGAAATTCATTACGAAAAGTGGGAGAGGGGCTGGCCCTGTGGCCTAGTGGTTACGTTTGGCACACTCCTCTTTGGTGGCCCGGGTTCGGTTCCTGGGGGCGGACCTACACCACTTGTTAGAGGCCGTGCAGTGGCTGCAACCCACATACAAAATAGAGGAAAGTTGGCACAGCTGTTAGCTCAGGGCGAATCTTCCACAGCAAAAAGAGGAAGATTGGCAACAGATGTTAGCGCAGGGTGAATCTTCCTCAGAAAAAAAAAAGTGAGAGAACAAGCTGACTCAGGAAACATAATGGAATTGCAGAGCTATGACAGCCCTGTTGAGGTTAGTTACATTGATTTATAGAAGTATCGATCTGACCCCTTATTTGCCTTTCTATTGCAACACGGAAGAACAAGATCTCAAACAAATTGAAGAGCAAAGACAAAATTAGAATATCTAATTGCTAGATTTCTAGTCCATAGAATTTTCCCCAAGCTACTTTCCCTATTAGAGGGGGAATAAAGAAGAACAACATATTTTGAGCAGTTACATACATTAATGACTTAATTCTCACAACTACCTTGTGCTATTTATATTATATCCATTTTACAAAGAGAAGACAGAAGATGAGGATCAGTAATTATCGCCAAAATTCAGAGCCAGAGCCCACACTTTTCCCAGTATGCCCTGTTGCTTCTCCTTTCAAAACAAAGTTAAACTGTATGTGGGTTTAATCACACTCCAATCCCAACGAAATGTCAAACCAGCTGCATCCAGAAGTTATCTCAGCTTCCACCTTAATGGTGTGCTAGCAGGCATGCTCTGCTTAAGACTAAGGCATTAATCAAACTTCATTGTATCCTTTGACACTATCTAGTTTTAAACAGAAAAGTCTTTTAAACAGAACTGAATTCTGTCCAATCATTTCCCAAATACTAACCTGACTCTCTGCGGTATGCAAAACTCGCCATTCACTTTCACAGAGTAACACAGGATCGATTGGTATGATATTTTAATAAGGACAATGAATTGTCCTTCTTCCACCCCTGCCACCTCTACCTACTTCCCTCCTCTCCAAATAAAGGTCAACTATAGCCCTTCTATGGGGTTTTAAGGAAAACAGATGAGACTATATTGATACAGGACCAAAATCATTAACAAGCACTTCAACTCTCCATTCTTACCATCCAAGAGTGACGATGGCCTCTCTGGGGCTCAGAAATGATGCAGGAGAATCTCCAGATCAATATTGATGGTGTGCCATATTTGTGAGCACCTTCTTAATGAACGATAGGAATCTAACACTAAATGCTCTCTAACAATGTCTGAGGGATTTCCTCTTCAACATATTTTGATATAGACACATCTACAGTTGAAATGATTGCTACTTTTATAAAATGATAGAAAACCTAAGGTAGAGACTAGTTGCTTTAAGCGATGGTGTTAGAACGCTGTCTAAAACAGGAACGGTTAAGAGCGAATTCTTCTCTCCAGAAATCCATCCATCGCACCCTCTCCCTGAGCTTTTCTCTAGAAAACTTACCCGTGAACTCCAGTTGTTGAAATAAAGATCTTATGATGCTGCGTCCTTGGTATTAGGTGCAAATTACCAAGCAGCTCTAGTGAACACCTGGCCCCACAACATCATAACAATTTTGAGACTTCAAAGGAACTTAGACATCGTCTTTCTAGTCTAAAACCCATAGTTCAGCGATGAGAAAACAGAGACCCAGGAAGATGGAATAACTTGTCCAAAGCCACACAGCTCCTTAGCAGCAGAAGTGGACCAGAACCCAGACCAGAAACTGTTGTGTGCTGTGGAGAAGATGTGTGTTCTAAGCAGAGGGTGTCAGATGAACAGGAAAGGATTGAATAGTAATTTATGACTCTGAAAATGACTCTAAGGAAATTAAAGAGAAAACTTACAAATGGAAAGCACCAGTTAGAGTCAAGTCTCTCTTCCTGACATAATACCCATAAGAAGCAAAGAGGTGAAGGTGATGAATGTTAATGTGATTGTGGCAACGCAGTTGTTTAAGTTAAAGTACATATTCCATTTTTATCTGTGGAAAATGGTATGAGAGGGGAAAACAAAATGCCTTTCTCTTTACTCTCACAAATGGAACTCAGACATTTTTCTCTTCAAAGGAAGAGGAGGAGGGAGTGTTTTTCTTTTTAAGTATAATTTTAAAGCTGTGACAGGAATACACCTCTCATTCCGTGGGGTGATCAAGCGGAGGGCCATTCACTCGTAAAAATAGATGTGCTGTGCATGATTTTTAACGTATATGGATATAATCTCAGGTAACATCCCTTATAAACCCATAGGAGGCCCATTGAGATCATTGTTGAATGGTGCTGAAAATATTATAAGGTTATAAAGTCTGATTTCTAGTTTACTTTCCCTTAGTGAGAAACCACACCACAATCATTGTGTCACCAATTCCCACTCTCTAATTTGTTGGGTTTTAATGTGTTCATGATGAAACAGTACTTTCCTTTTCCATTAAGAGAAAACCCTCATAAAATGATTTAAAGGGAGTTTTACTTCTGAGAGTCCAAGCCATGAAAGTATTTACCTCTCTGCAAATGGACCCATCAGCTCTGCCCAAAGGTCACTCCAAATCCACTGGAAGTGAACACGCTTTTTTCAAAGGGCTAACAATAAAGATGTTAAATTACTTGTACCCAGAAGTGGGATTGCTGGACCATATGGTAGTTCTATTTTTAATTTCTTGAGGAACCTCCATATTGTTTTCCATGAGGTGTCTAAAGTAATTAAACCCATAAAAGCAGAGAGTAAAATGGTGGTTGCCAGGGGCTGGGGGAGGGGGAAATGGGGAAATGCTATCCAATGGGTATAAAGTTTCAGTCATGCTGGATGAAAAAGTTCTGGCAATCTGATGGACAGCATTGTGCTTATAGTGAATAACACTGTACTGTAGGCTTAAAATGTTGTTAAGAGGTACATCTCATGTTATGTGTTTTTTAACCACAAAACTGGAAAGTTAATTACTTGTTCTGGTGAGAAGTGCAGCAAACAAAACAATGAACCCTATTTGAAGGTACTTCTGGGGCATTCATGTTTTGAGAACTTGGCTCAGGTTAGTTTGAAGGATCCGGAAAGAAATCTGAAGTCACACCCATTCAAGGAGAAGTTTGTTTAGCCATATTTATTTAATGTCAAAGGCCATAGTTCTTATTGCTCTGAAGTGTTCTAGATGGTTCTCTAAGAGGTATGCTTTTCTGCCGTGAGGTCACAGGTGGAACTATTTCTACACGTGCGCTGTAACTAAGTCAACACTGGGGACACCCAGCAGAAATCCGAGCATGCAGACCCAGTCAGTCAGAGACCAAAGTTAGAGTCTCCCGCTCATGCCTCCTCCCCATCGCTGGAATAAAGTCACACTCCAGTTCAGTCTGTAGGCTGCTCCTCATCTCTGGAGCATTTACACCTGTGATGAATAATCCATGCCCTCCTGGCTTCCCTTTTAGGAAAAGAGGTTAGCAACTTCATTTTGCCATTTCTCATACATGCCTAATGGCTGAAAAGATGTTCAGATTTCTCCCTGATGTTTTCTTATTCAGTAAAATAGTCACAAGAAAATATTTTTTCCCATGAGACTTAATAAAGCTCTTTTTATTTTGAATGAGGAAAAAAGGAAACACCATCACACATTTTTATTTTTTTCTGAAATGGTCCTTTTGGCAGGAAAAATAATTGGAAGGAAGGAAGGAAAGAAAAAAGAAAGGGAGAGAAGGACGAAGGGAGGGAGCGAAGGAGGAGAGAAAGGTTATTCACAACTCATCTATAGAGAAGCTGACAAATGTTTCCAGGAAGTTGATGGTTGTGTATACTTTAGCATTGGAGTGTTTCAACACGGGAACCAATCTCATCATTTTCCTACCGCATTTTTCCTATAAATGTGCTTAATGCAGGAAAGCACAATCAGGCTCACATTTGCACTTTTCTCGAAAACTCTCCAGTTCTGTGTAGGAATCAAGGAAAAAAGTAATAGAGTCAGACATGACTGGAGAAGAATGCTTTATTTTTGTTAATGTTCCCCAGTCCAGGTTACCATAGCACAAGGAATCTTCCTGCATCTTCAGCTGGGTACATATTTTTTTTATTTTAATGGGAATTATGCTATAAACTGGCATACGGGATGGCAATCATGTCCTTGCCCAGTTAAATATCTGACAGCCTCCATCCTGGTCAGTAACACTCTGCCTTCCTCCACGAAGGGCCAATTTCTTTCTCTTTGAAACCACCGACCCTCTGTTACTAGCAGGAGACGAGGATCCAGTCATGAAGGCAGAAGGCCTGGGCACAGCTCCCAGCTTTGCCGAGTGACATAAGCAGAGGTAATGTTATCTACTTCAAAAGATTGTGCTGAGGCTCGAGGAAAGAGTATGAAAGTGCTTTGCAAACGCTAACGATACTCTGAGAGCTGGAATACATCTGTTTGGTGCAAGATGTGGACTGCAGGATAGGTTTCTCATGAGAAGAGACTGTCAGAAGATGTTTACCCTTTTCTATGCTGATTTTCTTTTTTAAGGCACATGAGGCGTCATCTACTATGAAGAGTTTTGGACCCAGTTTCAAGAGGCCTATATTGGAATATAGCTATAAGAATGAATAAATATATATCTACAGCCACACACACACACACACACACACACACATATATAGGGAAATGGCTTCACCGTGAAGAGTGAGCTCCTGAGTCCTTCCTCTGCCTCAACCTCCTCATTTGTAAAGTGTGGAGAATGATATCGCCTACCTCATAGGGTTGTTGATAGGGTAAATGTGTCCACACATGTCAGGCACAGGATAAGCTAGATGAGGTAGGGATTTGCCTGTCTTTCCACTGCTGGGTAAACACCGCCTAGAACAAGGGCAGACACACAGTACGTGCTCAATAAACGCTTACTAAGTGAATGAATGAAGGTTCCCTCGCAGCAGTGGTGAACTCAGCTCTGTCCTTCTCTGGCATATGTGGCCTCTCTGGATCTCAGCAACCATTTTTTATAAATTGAAGGAGTTTGGACCGCAGGGTCTCTAAGACACTCTCAAAGTTTTAAAGCTCCAAGTAATTTTAACTATATTTAGAAATCTCTACACAAAAATTCAAATTCATACACCTTTGAACTTTACTGTCTTCTCCTTTTCAAGAAAAAGGTAAAAACTTCCTACTTCAATCTTCCTTCTTCATTCCTCCACCCCCTGGAGTGATAAGATGGAATCAGACACTCCCAGACAGAATCGTAGGGCTGAGTGCAGTGGGAGCAGGGGAATCTTCTAGGCCAAGACAGAGAGGAGAGCGGGGGTGGAGGGAACAAGGGGGTGGAGGGCACAGTTCTGCTGCTTTTCTGAGCTCTAATTTTCTATACTGTGATAGGGGATTTGACTTCTCCTTTGTTTTTTTTTTTGGTCTTCCCTTGATACACAAAACGATGGCATATTCAAGTTGTTGATTCCACAAATTACCGACGTCTGAAAGGATACAAGATGTTGACAGAAAGGAGCGCTTCCAGGCCGCCTTGTTCACAAGGAAAATGAGATGGCTTTATTAAGATCCCCATTTTGGAACATGTTCAAAATCTAAGTGGGGGCAGGGTGGAGGGAGGGAAATAGGTTTTAAAACTAAATAATCCCTATTGGAGGGGAGTGGTAGGGGGCACAGAACGAAGGGTGGAAGCATACACCAAAATGGTGCCTCGTCTACACAAGAGTTCTTCTCTGGTGAGATTATGGGCTTTTTTTTTTTTAACTAAAAAAATTTTTAAAGCGCTATTTAAAAAAAGACCCCTGCTCAACAATGTGTATGTACTTAACGCCACTTAACTGTATGCTTAAAAATGGCTAAAATGGTAAAAATTTATGTTATGTATATTTTGCCACAATTAAAAAAAAATAAAAATGAAAAAAAAAAAAAAGAGGGAGAAATCCCTGTGTGATATTAAGAAGGGCTTACCCAGCTCCCAGGGTACTCAGGTTTACCTTAATGGGGGTGGCCTCTCCCTAACACTGCACTCAGCTCTTGGAGGAGTCTGCCTTTTGCAAGCCCGAGAGCACCCCTGTTTCTGGTGCCCCAAAAAGCGACCCATCTCTGGAGTCAGAGTTGGTCACCCCCACAAACAAGACCTCTCAGTTACTTTGCCAGGATCTTTCTCCATGCCACGTGGTTTGGGGAGTGATTCTGACACTCATCTACTAAAGAACAAGGGAGACAAGTCAGAAAAGCTGAGCCGGGAGCATTTGAAACATCGAATGCCCCTCTGTCCCAGTCCTGACCAGTCCTCATCTTCACTGGCGCCGGCCAGACCACCAGAGCGTCCCACCTGGGCGAGGCCACCCCCCCACACACACACACTGGACGTGATACTTCGATGCCTGCAGAAGTGCAAGGTTACAACCTAACCCCTGTATGTCACGGGAAAACCATCTTTCTCAAGGAGATGGGGGTAGGTGACAGGGGAGGAGTCGACACTGCCCAACCCGGGAACGGGTGATGGGCTTGGGGAACAGGCTGGCGCTTCCGCGCAGTCCCCTCGGGGCGGCGTTTTGCACCCCACTCCCCTCGGGACTGCAAAGCGGGGCGCTCGGCGCCCCCCCGCGAATGGCTGGAGCTGGAACCGCCACGGGGCCGAGCTGCAGCGGCGCCCAGAGCCCGCGGCTTCCAGCAAACTCCAGGAGGGCTGCAGCCGGCAGCGGCTGAGGAGTGCAGAGCTCAGCATGTTTCTGCAACTGTTTTGACGATGCTTTTGAGTGTTCCCATCACTACCGAGATGCAGCCGCTCTCCTCATGACCACAATCTATTAGCTCCAGTAGCTTTTGAGCGACTCAGCCTCGCCGCAGCTTCCTGCTTACCCTGCGCGCGCTGGGGCGCTGCCAGCCCTCCGGTGGGGACCACGCGGTTAGGGGGCGATGCCACCCCCACCCCACCTTCACCTCCACCGCCAAGTGGCCTTACTCTCCAGAGGTTGTCCTTTTAAAAAAGATCGTCATGAGCCCTGGTCAACAGTTTCTAACAGTGCATGATAGGCTCTCCTTGCAGACTTCCTTAAGAAAATACAGCTTTAGAACTTGTAACGCTACTGAGGGCACTAAGGTCCAGTTACCTGGATCCAGGAAGGATAGAAAGCATGTGAATTTCAGAAAGGGGCTGGTTTCATCTTCTGCTAGCAATTAGATCTTGTTTATAAGGCACGATTCTGCCCTCTTAGCTACTTTTGTTTTGTTTGTGGTTCTTGGGTGAATTGCAATTCTGTGTGTGTGTGTGTGTGTGTGTGTGTGTGTGTGTGTGTGTGTTAGCCTTGCACACAAGCTGGAGGGGAAAAAAGATCTTCTGAAAGATAAATGTCTTAGGTAGTACTTTGGTGTTAATTGGGATGAATTTGAAAGAGAAAGCTCTTGCGTGGAAATCATAAGCTCCCCTGAAGAAGGAAGTGCAATAAATTTTCTTAAAAAAAAAAAAAAATCCCATGCATGTCACCTGGCTATGGATTGAGCAAATGCTTTTCTGGACCAGGCAGAAAAAGAGTGAATGTTTGAGGGGCAGCCTGTCTGACTTCCTCACCTGTTTGAGGGGGTCGGGTAGGGGGACGACCTAAGTCGTCCCTTTTGTGTGTGTCAGTTGAAACTACAAAGGCCCCCAAAAAGAGGTCTGATCCGTTTTTTGTTAGCTTCAGTTGGGAACAGCAGGTAGCAGCTACACTTTGGTTTTGCTTTTTCACCACGGGAGCTATAAATAGATGAGCGCGTGTGGCTTTCTGGCTAAGTTACCTACCCTTGCCTCGTACCTCACAATCCAGGCGCCTCCAACTCCCACATGAGCAGCCGCTGCTCTCGCGGGTCACGGCCCCCGCACGTACATTTTCCACAACATGTGTGACAAGAAGAAATGGCGCGTGTGAGTGCGTTTTGTTGTTATTTTTGTTTTAGCTTTGAGTTCTAGATGTCTTCCACCCACACTATCAACTCTGGAAGCAAGGCCTCCTCTTAAAGGCCTTGAAGAGACACAAGGTATTTGTTGAAGGAAGAAAGAAAACATCACTCTTTGGTGTGTTTACCCTACATGTGTCCAAAAATACACCAACTTGTTATGTTTTAACACTCTTCATTCATAGTCTACAAACTGATTTTATGGGACGTATGGTGTCTGCATCTACCAGACTGACTACTTACTACCAACTGCCTTTATTCCCCCCATTTGCTAAAGAAAATTATTTTCACTTCTAGTAGTTGGCAGTTTGGGTACCGAGAGTCAGAGAAATTGATTTCCATTTCTAGCTAAGCCATTAACCCATGTGTGGGCATGGGCAGGCCACCCAAAAGCTCCATCTCTCCAAGAGTAGAATGTAATGATGGTCCCAATCTAGTTCTGAAGCACTAGGCATTAAGCTACTATCCATGAATACAAGGTCCTTGGTTTTTTAACACATGAGAACGAAGACAGATTTCTGTTCCATACTTTCCTCCAATCTGTCCAAATTTGAGCAAAACAAATAAGCAATCCCTCACCAGTACACACAGATGTGTACACACACACACTTTTTTTCTTTATCTTTTTTCCTGGTTCCACCAAATCTGTCTAAAAATGAAAAAGCAATTGCTCTGGCAGTCCTATAATTCTATAATCTCCTCCTTCCCCGCAGTGTGTCTCCAGTTTGATGAATATTTACATGCTCAAAACTAAAACATACAGGCCAACTCATGCTACCTTCTAATAATGAGATTCTGGAATCATCAGGCCAGCTGACACTTTGGTCATTTGTGTTGAACTTAATGCTTGATTATATGTTTCCTATGTTCATTATCAGTTAGTGCAGTTGCCCAAAGCCTGATGCTAATGTAGTCAGAATGATTCAGAGGTTTGAGTCCCTAAGGGCCAGTTCATGTCCCTCAAGTCCCTGACCACATATGTCACGACCCATGGCTACTCTGTCGGCGAGGTATAAGTTGATAGCCAAGGAAATACAGTGAGAGAGGAATCAGGGCCCAGAAACCATCATTCCCCCCATTGGGTTGCTTTTTAGATAAATAAGACAATCTAAATGAAGTTTCCAGAGAATATTAAGTGCTCAAGGAGTGATAGCTTATTGTTCCATCTTCTTCAGTTCTGCCAACCTTCACTATCCCAGCCAGAGGCAACCAAACTCCCAAAGAAAATGATTTCATCTTTTCCTTTGCATGGATATTGATTGAATATATCCTTAAAGATATGGTCAAATGAAGCTCACATTTATAGGCGAAAGCCCCTCCAAAGCTTGTTCTACTTTACCTAGGTTCAAAGACAATTATTGACCCTACAGACTCCTACATAGAATCCTATAGAAGGAAATGAAGCTAGAAATAACTCTCCTGACGTCTAAATGTTTTTTAGAGCAATCAAATTTGGAAACTTTACCTGACAACTGCCCTAGAAACTTGAAGATGTTGAAAAATTAGCAATTATTCCACAATCACTCCCTTTTGCTCTCTTGCCTGATGTGACCCATTATTTGACATTCTCTTAACACATCCCATACGCAGACGTCTTGACAATTAATTAACTAACCTTCACAAAACTCCTCTGAAGTAGATGGATGAAAAGCACTGTGGCTTTATCTCCACTTTTCAGGAAACTAAAAACAGAAAGGTTATGACTTACCCAAAAGTCACACAGCAAGCTCACAGAAGGGCTGGGATGGGTACCAGTGAATTCTGTCTTGTGCCAAACCACTGTAACTCTCACACTAAGGGAATATTCCTGACTCATCAAAAAATTCAGTATAGCTGCCTAGACCAAGTTCAGTTTTCTGATACTTCCTAAAGGAAGTAGCCTTGGACTGGGTTGGCCAGAAAAAATAGAACTGAATTCAACTTAATAGGCAAAGAAAAAGGATAAGGAAGATCGTCAATAAAGAATCTTTCGTTCATGCAGCCAAGCTGTCAAGCTATCAGCTTAACCTGGCATGGCAGGGACAATGAATACAGAAATATACTCGACTAGGAAAATGTTAGGTTCCTGGTACTGTCAGAGGGAAACAAAGACTTCTGTAAACAAAGGCCGAGGTGTCTGGGGGCCATTCAAGACAAGTTTACAGTCAGTTTCGAAGTTCAAGCTCTTGCAGTATTTTTGGCTACAGCTCACAGCATTGTCGAAGGCCTCGCTGAGGCCACCAAGTCATAACGTTACTTTGTGTGATGATGTATGGCTTCCTGTCCATTTGTATTTTGAATTCCATTCACAGTGTCTTTCCATGTTATTCCCATATTGTGCAAACTCCTGCGCTCCACATGAAGCTGAAATACAGCACTGTTCAAAACGCCTTTTGGTACAATATAGCTCCCATAGGAAATAATTGCTCTGAGGAAACAATAACGGAACAGCTTATTGCTTAATACAATCTAGAAAGATACCTGTTTGGTGAAAGAATGTATTGTTCAATTATGTGTGGTTTGTGAATATGCTTAGCCACAAGAAGGCAATGTCACTTGTGGGCATTATACTAATTTTCTGACATATAAATGTCTTCCCAAATGGAGAGCCATTTGGAACGGAAGAAATATAAGAAAAGAATCTACCATTGCAACACAAATGTAATTCAAAATTGCCCCGGGATAGTTGCGTGTTATTTTTCTGCATTTTATTTGGAACTGTGCTTCAGGTAGCCTTTAAAAATTTGTAGGCAAGTTCTTTATTTTTTCTAAAGTCATTTACCAGCTGCACAGGCCCATGAAGTCACATTGCAATATGCATCTTCTCTTCAGTGCTGGAAGATAAGGCATGATTTTCTTTAATGTAAGGACTGAAAGGATGCAACAGCAGTAAACAGAGCAGCCTAATGCACAAATAGAAAGAAAAAGGCTTTGACTCAACTGACACACTGAAAAACAGAATCATTCCGAGTGCCAGCTGCAGCCACAAATCTAACACTGCCGTGGGGAGCTCAACTGAAGTAAGAGAAAGCATCTTAAAAATTAAAATCTGAAGTGCTATGAAATGGAATTATCACAAAAGTTCCAATCATAATCAAATTTTTAAGCTAAGTTTTTTTCCCCCTAAGTTACCGTTGTGGTTAAACTTTTGAGTTTTTCAAAAGGCTTAGTTAGGATATCAAAACAGTTGCAATTGGTCAGATTAAACACGCAATAAGGTTAGTATTCTTGGTTCCATTTTTCTCAGTCTAAGACCCACCTGGAAAATGATGCAGATTCAGGGTGAGGAAATTAGGCCAGAGTAGCCAACAATCTCTACAATGGTGCCCAACTGGACTTTGAAAACTTCCTTATGTCAGTTTCATGGGCAACAGCCTTCACTGCCTTCATGGTCAATTGGAATGGAACCCATAAGAATGAAGGGGGTCATAAGAGATGGCCTTTGGAAAGACTGGAACCTGGTAGGGTGCACTGGGGATTCCTGGCTTGTAAACAAGCTTGTGGTGGCCAGACGTGAGATGATATGAGCAGAGCTATACACTGCTTTATCATAGATCATTATAATTAGAAATTTTATAACTTTTATAGGATGACTGTGTTTTTTATATGACACAGCATCCAGGGGACATCCATTGGTGATGTTGCCCTCAATTATTTTCTGTTTAGTTTATTTATTATGTAATCTTCTGATGAAGTGAGTGATTACATTTCCGATTATTTTTTCTGGCCTCCATTATGTTTTCGTTTAGCGCTATTACAACCTCTAATTGTAGTTCGGCACTACTCAACCCCAACCTGCAGGCCAATTTACATTCCCTGTGTCTCTCCAAACAACTTTCAAGGTGGGAAAATTCCATCGTAAATTCATTTGTTTGATTGCTTTTTAAATTACACCTGAGAACAAAGCTGCTTTCATAGAGGAGGTATTGTCTGTTGTTTTTTTTCCTAATCACAATACCACCCCTTTTCAGCTCCGCACCATGGGCTCCCTCCTGAATATGGAAAAATGGGGGACATCTGAGCGGTGTCTGTTTCATCTGGCTTCTCTCCCCTCCCCTCTCCCTCATCTCTCCTCACTCAGGCATTGGGTTCTCATCTAGCAGTTTCTGAGTCTCGTTTTTCAAGATTGGCACCAATAGAAAAAGAGCTTATGAACACTAGGCTAGATCCTTATCCTACGTGGGTTTCCTCTAATCGGTGGGGGGTGGGGGGGGGAGGTAAAAAGAAACGTAGAGGAGACAGGAGGATACAGGAAGGTATGCACAGGTGAATCACTAGCCATTGTTTAGTCTTAAGGCATATTTAAGACCAGATAACAATAGCAATTAAATCAGCTTATAAGAAAGTAGGCTGCCTACTCTTTGTCGTGCCTGGGAGCCAGGGCAGCACGCTTGCTCCTGAAGTCACGGGTGTTTCCCCTTAGCAGACTGTTTTATAACTGTCTACACCTGGGAAGGATCCGGGCACCCCTGGAAGCCACACTCCCGTCTTTTCAGCAGTTAGGACCAATTCCAGCCACACGCTGTTCTGTGTAGCTGCAGTGACCGTGGAAAATTGCCCTTCAGGCATCCTTGACACCTGTGCCCCGTCCCTTCCCTGACCTGCCTTAGGATCCGCACTGCTTTCTGCTTCTTCCCCCTCATCCCCCAAGAAACTCTGGGATTCTTCACCCCCATGAAGCAGATTCGGGTGGGTTAAGCGAGCTTCCTTCTCCTAGTCTAGGAACACTGAGGGTCATGTGGAAAGTGAAGGAAGGTCCAGAAGCGGGTCGGGGAGAGAGAATCTGGTTCACTGGTAAGATGTAAAAAACTAGAAGGATTTTTTTTAAAGCATATGGAAACTGTACCATTATAACTCTGTTTCCAGCTAGAAACAGATGACTATTTTTGTGAGGTTATAAAAAGGTCAGCGTTCTTTAGTAGACACCTCTATGCTTCCTTTCCTGATTACATCAAAAAGGTGTTATAATTTTGTGGAAGCACCATATCTAACAATATTCATATGGCCATGGATACCACTTTTGCAAGACATACTATCAGAGGTTTTTTCCAATCTAAAGTTTGAAAGTGTTTGAGATGTCATTAAGCACACTTGAGGAGTTTTCTCAGGTAGTGTAAAAATTTCTGTGACCCATTTTATTTATTTTTAATCAATCTGATGGTTCCTCCAAGAGCCGTAAGATATGGTCATAGTGATGCCTCTTCCTCAACCATGCCAAAGTTTTAGGGGTGCTTCAGAGAGTAGGACACCCAAGTTCTGCAAGGAGGAATTGAAGTTAGTGCTTACATTTTAGGACACCCAATTTGTGGGAGATGAGGAAACTTTGTAGTTTCTCTCATTCTAGGATATCTTACAATTTTCACAATTGTTCATGAATTGACGAAGTCAAATTCAAACTGGAAACATTTGGAGCGCGCACGCACGTGTGTGTGTGAAAGGAAAGGTATTTTTGAGGGCATATATAAAAGAAAGCTAATTTAAGCGAAGGGTTCAAGACTCGTACTCATTCTGAAAATAATACAACACCTTTCTCAGAAGAGCTCAATTTGACTTTTACCTCAGAGAGATTGGGGCATTGACTCACTCATTTTTCCCATTCAAACTATCAACCTCAAGGCAGTGAGAAAAAGCAGGATTCTTTCATGAGGCTAGAAATGATGGAAGAAAGTGAGCAAATCAAATAGATTTCTTTTAATAGGTGAAACAGTAGAGCCAATTGATTTTTCTGGAGTCTGCCATTAAATTAATGGTTTTTCTTTTAGTCCCCATAAACCAATATCCTATGTGTGTACACACACACACACATAGCATATGTTCTGATTGCTCCTCTGTCATCCCTTACTTCCATCAGTACTTTAGATACACACATAGTTCAAAACGTTGATATAAACGGTCCCCATAAAGCCACTGAACACTTAAAAAATTCAATTGCTTAAGATTTAATTAGGAGAAAAAGTCTGCAAAGGACATTAATGATTTTTAAGACAACTCTTTACAAAGTAGTATGCAAAGTATTCTTATTTCTGATTTTGTGGTGAATGAAATATCATACAGTTAACAAAATAAAGCCTACATTGGTTGTAAGAAAAGAATTCATAACTCATCACCAGAAAGAGGTGCAAGATAGACATCTAAGGATAGTTGCCTGTATTCTTCCTACCTCTTAAGAGGTTAACATTTTAAAACTCAACAAGGATTCAAGGAAAGTTCTATACATGTTTTATGATTTTAAGTATGCATATATTACACATCTTAATGTGTGTATATTATCACCTCACACATTATTCAGCAGACATTATTCACTCAAAAACTATGTGCTGAAATGAACATACAGGCAGTATTAGCATACAATGCCTATTTTCTGATGGTTAATTTAATTGTGGGTCACAGAAACACCAGTGCTCCTGTTTATATTCCCCATATTAGCTCAGCTCCTAAAGCAATAAAACCTGCTTAGAAACACTGAAACCAAATTAGGACCTGTCTGTCACACAAAACCATTATAGGGGGAGGAGAATGGGAACATTAAAAGTGAAAAACATAAAAATTAAGATTGGGGTTATTCTTTGAGCACCAATGAACTTTGCTATGTAGATAAAAATATAACTGGCAATAATATAACACTGGAAAATAGCAACTTTGCCACAATTCCTGAGAGCTCTTCACACATGGTCTTGTTTTGCTCTGTCATCAAGTCCAGGCAGTAGACGCCTTCTAAGGCAGTATTTCACTTTCTTAGTATCAGTTCGCCTTTATCTGCGTGTCTGCATGCTTTTAGGTTACACGACTTCCACTCTCTTTTATCTTAAAGCTCTGGTTTTATTGCTCTCATTGACCAAATGCCAAAACGTAAATTTATCCCTATTAGAATTTGTGCCAAGAGCACAAACGTAACTTTGACAAGCTCAAAAATATTGTTTTTTTCTATTTAACTAATCAAGTGGAGAAATAATAGCTTGGCACCAGTCTTCCAATCTTGGGTCTCTTCCTATGCAGGTTTTTAGCAAACTTTCCCATCTAGATGCCTCCTTGGCAGAGATTGTAAATCATGCACTTGTACCCCTTGCAACTAGACAGACTCATTGACTACATAGATGGTTTATGGCTTTAGAATTTGAGCAGGATCTGAAAAATAGCCTTAACAAACTTATCACCAGGAACCGTCGGCCACACGAGCTAGTGCACCACCAAAATGGGAATCTGTCTGTTTTTCTTTCTCTTGGGCATTTCGAGTTATTAGGCAATACAGCCTATTTCCTTCCTTCCACCCAAGAGGTATTGTGAGCAAACAATTAAAATCCAGCTCTCTATTCATGTTTGAATTTTGCCATTGTGTGTCTTTCTGTGTATTTGTCTGCCTGGCACCACCGGAGTGCAAGATCTAATGTGTTTCTGGACACGGTTCAGCTCTGGTTACCTGATGACATAAAAACACTGTGGGTAGAGACAGCATCCATTTGCAAGTCTATTGAAGGACATTTCGCTATGCGTATTTTAGCAATTCTTTATGTAGCGAAGCAAATCTCTCCCTATTCACGTACTTAATTGTTCGCTCAGAAAATATTTTGGCTCTCTCTTTACACTCAGGTTCAGTATTCAGCTACGTGCCCTCAGCATTCTTCCAGCAGAGCCTGCACAGCTAATGCATGGTGTCCTTCACGGCCGAAAGTCCATCAGGGAAAAAATACATGTATTTATTGTAACTTTTAGACATACAGAAAGGAGTTCAATAAATGGATTTAATGCTTACTCAAAATTTAAGAATCCATTAGGAAGTTCAGTTTTACTATGTCAGTGCGATACATTTCAGACCGTAATCATACCCTTTCCAAATCCCATTTAAAGTAAACCATTTATTTTTTCTACTTTTCCCACAAGTGCCTTAATGTAGAATTTGGATACCTTTCAGAAGAGACCTGTGAGGTAATGCATTTGAGAGACATAACAATATTTATAAAGTTTGGAAAATCTTTTGCTTAAACGAATGGGGAAAATAATCTGCAGCTTTGGCAGAATGGATAATAATATTGATACTGAATTTGGTTGTTTCCTATGACTTTAATAACAGATGTGGGAAGTGAGTTCTCCTTATTATTATTCTTTGGTGCGTTATAAGGCAAGACTGGAATTTTAAGGGTTCAGGGCACATTAATTTAGTGCTAAAAAACATACTGTTCTCATTTTTCCAATGTTGCCTTTTACCTTTGGTAATATAGCATAAATTTTTAATTACACAGACAAATGAAAAACTCCTAACGTTCATCCTTGTTTTACAAATAACATTTACACTCATGCAAAAAAAAAAAGAGCTTGATTACACATTCACGTTCGCATTCTCTGCTTATCTATTGAAAAGTTTAAGGCAGGAGCCAGAAGTTTCCCTGTATCACAAATGGGCATCCTATCTCAAATGAGAGAGAAGGTAGTTTTGGTCTCTCTGACTCATTCAGTCCCTGGGCTGCTGTCACCGAAGGTGGAAACTGCAATATGAACACCTGTCTATGAGGAACTAGACTTGAGATAACCAGCTCATTTCACACAGACCATTGTCCAGCCATCAGATGGTAATTACTTTTAGTCCCCATCAGCCTCGCCTGGATTCCAGCCAATGGGTTGTGGGTAGAGGGGTCTGTATCACATTTCCATCCATCTGAGCGATCCAGTCTCTTTCTTGCTTGTTTTCAATTACATTGACATGGTGGCTTTGGCACATAGTAAGTAAATAGCAACGTATTCAGAAAGAAAGGTCTGAAAGCCAATATTTGAAAGGTACTCTTGAGGTTTCAATGAATACAATGAAACTGGCACAGAAATTCTGGCATTCTGACCCAAAGTCATAAAATACAATTAATTAAGTTAATTGTGGTGAGTTTGTAGGATATTTCATGAAAGCCAGATGCAGCAGATGAAAGTCTAGAAAGCAGTGGAAATGTTACTGGATTTCCTGCAAAATAAATAATTAGTAAATTTACTAAAACATTGATTAGATCAGAAAAAGAGGGGATTGGAAGCGTTTCAGAAAATTTATTTTCGTTCTCACTTTTTTAACACCTAACCAGAAAGAAGAAAATTCGTGGACAATCTTGATATTCTAAAACCTTCCAAAATTAATTGTAAGATGATTTTACTTTAGTGTCCGTCTCTGGCTCTTCCTCTCTTCTACACACATCCCCCTCATTCTTCCCAGCTCACGCCCTGAAATTTCCCACACCAAATCTAACACTGATAGATTTGCATCTTCCTGTTGTATAGCAGAAAGGATCAAAATTAAAATAAAATAACTACTTTTTTATTTCATGACCCTTGTGTAAAATTCATCATAATTTCCCAGTCAGATCTTTTCCTTGTCGTTGTCTCTTCCCTCACCCTTAAACTCGGCCTTTTGAGCTTTCCATTCCCTGCTGGTTAACCTTCACCCAACACTCATCTCTTTTCACCTTCTCCTCTTTCAACCCACAGCAAATTTAAAATACTAAATTTCAAAATACTAAATATGCAATAATGTTCATTTTTTTCTTTGATTTTGCCTTGTTTTATCTTGCCCGAAAGCATTTTCTTTGGGATGTGAAGAATTGTTCTCTGTCTTTGTAAAAATCTTTTGAGAAAGTTAATTAAATACTTCGGCAAACATTTATTAAAAGCGAACGTGGGGCGGACCCGTGGCTTAGCGGTTAAGTGTGCGCGCTCTGCTACTGGCGGCCCAGGTTCGGATCCCGGGCGCACACCAATGCACCGCTTCTCCGGCCATGCTGAGGCCGCGTCCCACATACAGCAACTAGAAGGATGTGCAGCTATGACATACAACTATCTACCGGGGCTTTGGGGGGAAAAAAAAAAGGAGGAGGATTGTCAATAGATGTTAGCTCAGAGCCGGTCTTCCTCAGCAAAAACAGGAGGATTAGCATGGATGTTAGCTCAGGGCTGATCTTCCTCACAAAAATAAATAAATAAATAAATAAATAAATAAATAAATAAATAAATAAATAAATAAATATAAAAAAAACTGTTTAAAAAAAAAAAAGCCAATGTGCTGGTGCTCTGCTGGGCACCAACAACACAGAGACATCTACGGTGTCATCTGTGCTCTCAAGGAGATTAAAGCCCAAGAAACAAACAGATAGTTACAGTAAATAAATAAAGTATCCTTAAATATCATGGATGCTTTAATGGAATTCTAAACAGGATGGAGTAAAGGCATAGAGGAGGGAGCAGGAAATTCTGATAGGGGCATTAGAACAGTATTTCAAAATGGTGGCACTTAAAACGGATCTTGGGAGTTTATTAGGGATCACCGAGCAGAGCGGAAAGGTGGGTGAAGACCCAGAGATATGAAATTGCCTAGGGTCCTGGTGGTAGTATGAGATAAGATAAGCAAAGATAAGACTAGAGAGATTCTGAAGGGCCTGCCTGGTATGTTCCACTAAGAAATCTAGACTTCTTCCGGCAGTCAACGGAGAGTCATTGAAGGGTTTTAAGTTGAGGAACAAAAGTCTTCAGCTAGTGGTTAGTAAATGATCCCACTGGCACTGGGTAGAGGATGTGTTTGAGACCATTGCGATGTCCCAGGTAATAAATGATGAAAGTCTGAAATCAAGCTATAGTAATCGAGATAGAAAGGGCTTGAGAGGAGAGGAAGTAAAGAAGTAGGATTTTGGACTTGGTCACTGATGAGATGCCATCAAATAAATGTCCTATGTAAAAAAATAAATTATATGATATTTTTACTGTTTTGTTCATATAAAACTGAGATGGAATTGCCACTAATAGTGAGAGACAGTATTGCCCAGTGAGAGGAATAAAGAACTTGGGAGTCAGACAGCTTGAGTATGAATCCTGGCTCCTCTATTTTCTAGCTTAGCTACTTTGGGTTCATCACTTGGGCTCTTTGAGCCTCAGTTTTCTTCTCTGCAGAATGGGGAAGTAAGGAAATGTATTTTACAAAATTACCTGGTGCGTCACAAGTATTCACTAAATGTCATTCAGGCTAAATATCTTTTAAAAGAAGACCCAAGGACACCACCTCATAACTGCAAGTCATGTGATGGTGCCGTGGAATGCTAGGAAACAAAAGAAACAACTGGTTGGCCAAGTTCAGAAGCAGCAATTGAAAATGAAGTGACTATTTAGAGCTCAGGCATCATGCAGTCAATGAGATAAACACCACGTCTCTATGCTCTTTCGTTATAATGACAACCAAAGGAAAGTCCCCACATAGACACAGGCTGAAAACAACAGCTGGGAACTATGGAGGACTTTTCAGTCTCACGCCCAATGGTATCCTCAAACACGAGCACTATGCCCGGTAAGGACACTTTGTGTGGATTATTGCAAATTCTAACTTAATCAACTTTAGACTGTTTTTAAATACGTTTTTGGTTTAAAAATAAAAATCTTCTTTAAATTCAGAATGATCATTGTACATTCATTACATATAAACACAAGAGAATGATTGAGAGAAGATACTGTTTGCAAACTTCTACTTGCATATGTATACATAAACAGCTTTCAGGATATATATCAATTAGATGAATGTAAATTGATCAATCCATTAATGTGGAAATATAAAAGTATTAGTACTTATGTATGTACTTATTAGGAATCAATTAAATGGTTGATCTTCATAAGACTATAGTTTATTCTCCACCCTATACAATTAATCAATCCACAAATATGTATTGAATTCACTGTAACAAAAATGCTATGTCATTGAGAATACAATGGATTGTGAGATGTAATTACAGCCCACATGGAGCCTTTGATCTAAAGTTTAAGACAGCCACCCAAGAAGTGATGAATGATTATTTGAGCTAAAGGTAGTATATACTAAGTACCAAATAATGATATGAGTCAAAAATGCAATAGAAATTCAAGAAAGAGGCAGCTGGAGGTCAGGGTGGCCAGAAAGCTTTGAAGAGTATTTAACATGGATCTTGAACAAGGCTGAGCAATTTTTATATATTTGAAGAAAAGAAAGAAAAAATAATATTTTTGTGGCGTCTACTATAATCCCACTCTATCCTAGACAACTATTTGTGCAAAAACATCTTTCAGTTAAGAAAGTAGAAATGTTAAGATGACATGATAGAAAGATAGGTTTCTTTCTTCATCAAAAATAATAATAAATATGTTTGAGTGCTTACTATGTGTAGACACTGTGCTGAATGCTTTATCTAAATTGTTGTACTTAATCTTTGTAAAAGCTTATGAGGTAGGTACTAGCAATAATCTCTTTCAGAGATGAGGGAAACTGAGGCTTAGAGTTACACAGGTAGAAAGTGGTGAGACCAGGCAGAACTTTCAATCACTTGGCTCTACTATGTTGAGCTAACAAGATGAATTTACAGAGCTTAAGACACATTGTGAACCACAGTGTTCATTCATTCAGCAGTTTATCGACCACCCCTAATATCCCAGACACATGCCAGGTACAGGAGATATAAAGACATACAAACAAGTCACTGATTTTACAGTCTAATGGTGAAGAGAGAAAAAGAAACAGATTTTTATAACATAGAGTGAGAAGTCGCTAATACAGGATGCTGTGGAAGGGTTACTCTTTCAGAGTAAGAAGAAGTGTTAGAGAAGCCTTTCTAGAGGAAATGACCCAAGAGGTTAAAGGAGAAAAAGGGCTCAGCAGACATACATATGAGAAAGACATTCTAGGAACAGGGAACAGCATGTACAGAGAAATAGGGTTGAGAGAGAGCTGATGTGTTTGAGGGAAATACAACGTCATTCAAATGGCTGAGGTTATTTAAGAAACTCCAGCTCAACGTCAGAAGACTGGTCATTCAAGCCTCTGTTTATCTGGCTCTGACTTCATAGCAAACAGATGTAATCAACTTAAAAAATTATTAATGAGATATTTTACATTCTTTTTTTTATTAAGTCTTCAAAATCTAGTATGTATTTTACACACATCTCAATTTGGACTAGCCAGTGTTCAAGGTCTCAATAGCCACAGGTGGCTGATGGCTTCCATATTGGACACACAGGCCAAGATCGTTCATTCTTTACATACATAGTGTGATTTCATGTCTTACCTCCACAGTTACATTGAAAGCTGCTTGAGAATTGAGTCTTCAGCCTCCATTTCTCCCAGTACCCAGACAAGTGCTGAGCACACAGTAAATGATCAATAAATATTTATTAGTATTGTGAGTTGGAACACGTATGTAGAACATAAGCAGGCTCTCAGTTAGACCCTGAGAGAATATATGTGTAACATACCTGAGATTATTCTTTCTACACCAATGAAAAACATTTTTGCACTTGTCAAACTGCTGTTATGATATGATACGATACGATGGTTAAAAAAAAAAAATACATCAATCCAATTTTAGTCCGAATAGTTTTATTTACAGAAACTCTTATGATGACAAAGTACACACAACTTATTTGAGTTTGGTGTCTTGCTGCTGCTGTACTGTTATTGGCGGAGGTGGTGGTGGTGGTGGTGGTGTTACTGTATCCAGCAAATGAATTTCCAAATATTATTTCAGAACAAAGTAAAAATTGACAGAACCACAAGAACGAATAGACACTTCCCAAACACTTTTAAGAGATTTTAACAAATCTTTCTCGGTAACTGACAAAATAAGAAGAAAAATAAATCAATAAGAATATAGAAGATTGAACAACATAATTTGCAAACTTGATCCAATGAGCCTATAGAGGACACTGTATCCCATAACCACAAAATATATCGTCTTTTCCAACATATATGGAACTTTTACAAAAACTGACCATATGCTGAATTATGGCAAATGTCAATGAATTTCAATAGATTGAAATTATGCAAAGTATATTTTCTGACTATAGTGTAATTAGGCTAGAAATCAATAACCAGAAAGTAAAAAATCCTTGCACATTAATTGGAAATGCACATCAATTGGAAATTAAGAAATATATTCCCAAATAACTCATAGTTAAAACATAAAGCACAATAGAAATTACAAAACACTATATAATGGCACGAAGCTAAAGTTTGTGTTTATAGAAAAGTTTTAAAAATTTAAATAAATATATTAGGAAAAAAAGACTGAAAAATCAATGACTAAGCACCTGTCACAAAAAATTAGAAGAAAAGCCAATAAAATTTAAAGAATATAAAATAAAATAATGAAGATAGAAGAGAATGATGGAATGGAAACAAGCATATCATAGAAAGGATCAGTAAGGCTAAAACATAGTTCTTTGAAAAGACTAATAAATTTCATGAGGTCTGACAAAAGTGATCAAGAAAAAAAGAGAAGTCACAGAAATATATGATGAATTTAAAAAGGGGATCATTATGGATTCTGCAGACATTGAAAGGATAATAAGATATTATGACCAACTTTATGCCAATAAATTTGAAAACCCAGGTAAAATAAATTCCCAGAGAAATACAACTTTCCAAAACTGACAAAAAAGAAACAAAAAATATGAATGGTCCTATTATAGAAATAAAATCCATAGTTTACAAAAATGCCAGGCCTCAATAGTACCACTTGAAATGAAGAAATGATGCCAATCTACTTAAACTCTTTATGGAAATAGATGAAGAGACATTCCCAAATTCATTTACTGAGCATATCTTAAGACTGGCTTTGATGCCAAAGCCCAGCAAGGACATGACAAGAAGGAAAATTAAAGGCCAATCTACTCATGGCCAAGATATAAAGATCCCAAACAGAATATTAGCAAAGAAATCTAGAGTTATTTTGAGAAAATAACACACCACGACCAGGTAGGGTTATTCCAAGAATGCAAAATTGGTTTAACATTCAAAAAGTCAACCACTATAATTCTCCATATTTACAGGAACAAAAGGAGAAAATGTTTCATAAAAGCGAACATCCATTCATAATTAAAAATTCTTCATAAGATAGGTCAGGGGGGAAACTTTTTTAATCTAACAAAACATTTCTACAAAAAAGAAACATACAGAAGAGAGAAAACTAAAATCTTTCCCTTTGAAATCACATATAAGATAGAAGTGCCCACTATTACTCCTTTTATTACATTTTGTACTGGATATTTTAACCAATGCAATAATGCAAGGAAAATAAATAAATTATGATGATTAGAAAGAAAAAATCAAAATTGTCATTATGTACAGATTTGGAGTGTAGAAAACTAAAGACAATCTGCAGGTAAATTATTAGAACTACTAATTTGGCAAGGTTGCTAGATACAAGATCAATACACAAAATCAATTGTATTTTTTTATGCTAAAAACGACCAATTAAAAAATTAAATTTTTTAAAGACATCATTTACAATAGCACAAAAATGTAAAATACCTAGGAATAAATCTAATATATATATATATATAATATGCCATATATATATATACGCAGGACGAGCATTGAAGAAAACTTAAAAGTTTAAATAAATGGATAAATATAACATGCTCAAGCATTGGAAGACTCAGTACTGTAACAATGTCATTTCTCCTCAAATTAATGAATCCCTGGACTCTAAATAGGAGTAATATAAAATCCCTACAGGATGTTTTATGACCTTGATAATATGATTTTAAAACTTATATAAAAATGCTGAAAAGATGAACATGTTAGTGCCTCCATAAGTCTTGTGTTTCTCCTTTCTATTCCATTCATTGGTTTTCCATTCACTTTGTAAACTTTCCTAGAATGCCACGTAGATAAAAGAGGGTCTAGGGGCCGGCTCGGTGGCGTACTGGTTAAGTGTGCACGCTCCACTTCTGCAGCCCGAGGATTCTCAGGTTCAGATCCCGGGCACACACCAACGCACCGCTTGTCAAGCCATGCTGTGGCAGCATCCCACATGTAAAGTAGAGGAAGATGGGCACAGATGTTAGCTCAGGGCCAATCTTCCTCAGCAAAAAAGAGGAGGATTGGCAGCGGGTGTTAGCTCAGGGCTAACCTTCCTCACCAAAAAAAAAAAAAACAAGAGGCTCTGCTTGATATGAAAGAATTATACCAACCTGTATCCTAAGTTTAAATTTGGGGACCCAAAAGAAAAATAAACTCCAAGAAATTGACCCTCTGACCTATAATTTCCAAATGACTGGCTCTCCAGTGGAGGGCTCCCACACACACTTCCCGCTGCACTTGTGGTGTGATTTAGAGTCTACAAAGGCCATTGCCCTCCAAAAAGAAGTCTCCCTTTATCTGAATCTTTTTATTCTGGAGATGTCAAGGCAGAGCCGGCCTGATTCAAATGCTATAATAGGTATTGTGGGGGCAGTACTTCCACCCCAAGACAAAAGGACACTAAAAGAGAAAGCAGGGGAAGTCTATAAAACTGAATGAGACACAACCCACTATCGACCTTAGCCACAGTCTGCTCCTGCCACCCACACCAGAAGAGAAAGAACTGGACTGACAGCTTCATGTTTTAACAGTAGTTTCTGATAGCTGTGAGATGAGCTATATCTGAACAAATCCAAACCCTACAGGAGAGGTGACTTTTCCCTTGGCTATTCATATCACAACTATTCGTTATGCCTAGACATGGCACTTGTACTTATTTTGTTTCTGGTTTGCTAATTTGAGGCTTTCAATCAATTAATAATATTGTCACCCTCACTCCACAGGACAACAGAGTCAAAAGAGTTGACCCCAAACCCTGTCTGTTCTCACCTCCCTCCACATTGGGACTTATAAGCTAACCCAACTCAGCTGGTAAGAACCTGGGAGAAAAGTTCCTTCAAAAAAGCAGACGTGGGGCCGGCCCCGTGCCTAGGGTTGAGTTCAGCATGCTGCATTTTGGCGGCCCTGGTTCAGTTCCTGGGCGCAGACCTACACCACTCGTCAGCGGCCATGCTGTGGCAGCGACCCACATACAAAAAATAGAGGAAGACTGGCACAGATGTTAGCTCAGGGTGAATCATCCTCAAGCAAAAAAAAAAAAAAAAAAAAGAGAAAGATTGGCAACAGATGTTAGCTCAGGGCAAATCTTCCTCAGCAAAAAAAAAAGTAGACGTGTGGAGAGGAATCTGGATTAAGTTCTCATGGCAATTTGTGGCTGAGTGTGGGGACTCCTCCTGTCCAGATGCCTTTTGCCTCTGCTTGGCGACGTAAGAAGCAATGGGAAAAGCTATGGATTTCTGGTAAAGGGAAAGGATGGGACTGGCAATTACCAATAGAGGTGATATATATTTTGAGAAATTCTAATTCAGTTCAGTATGATTTTGAATCTGTAAATCTTTCGTAAATTGCCAAATTGAGCAACACCTAAACCGCCACAAAAACCAATGCTTTGTTCCAACTGTATGAAACCAGCATCTTAAGGGTGTCTGGTTTAAAGCATACACTATTCATATAGCTCTTTGAAGAAGTCACATGGTGCAATTTGAAAGACTCCATAACCGTCATTCAAACATTTCCCTAGTGACAATAAAAGGATTTCAAAGTTAAGTAAACTGCCCACTCCATAATTATGTCTAAGAAAGAGAGCTTCTTTTTCCTTTGTTTACAACTATATGAATTCAGCATTTCTGATCACTGATTGTACTCATATTATTAGTTGTTCCAAAAATGAAAACATTTTCCTTAAAAGAATGTTATATGTCCATGCCTACTGTAGCCCAATGTGAAAAATAGTTAGCAACATTCCCTTCAATTTTATACATACAGACACCAAAAAGTTTCTTTGCATCCTAATTGTTAACGGTTTTATCCTCTTCGTTGATTAATTTATGTGGCTAATTACCAAACTCCACTTTGGTTGGGGCAATGTAGATTCATTTTTAATGTTAATAAGGGAGGAATGAAATATATACAACTTGAAACAAAAAAAGTGTTTGAGGCTTGAGTGGTTAGCAACCACAGTTCACGGCTTTTCTTAATCTATACTGATTTACCATTGATATTCTCTGACAAAAGAAGGTAATAGGGAATATGTTTTCATATAATGATATAGTATCTGTGAAGCAGGTTTGTTATCAAGGTCCTCTAACCAATCCCTTCTTTCCTTTCCAAAATGCCAGATACCTCTTAAATAGGTAGTTGGTAACCACATTTCCAAGAGGTACAGAAATGGCCCACTTTTCTTGTTAAAGGTAAGGCTCAATTCCCATGCTATGTAACTGGGGAATTGGGTGGATAAGCATGTAATACTATGAAATTTCCTAATACATATAAGAAGAAGTCAAGATCAAATCTTCACATGGGGACACTAAAACAGAACCCAAACCAACCATGGCTTGACATCTAAAGCCAAAGCAGACAGAGCCTTAGTTTTAAAGAAGTGTTCTGAAAGTCTCCTAAATCACATGAAACTCCATTTTTTCTGCCTCAGAAGATTAAGTGTTGTGTCAGTTCCTATCAGAAAGTAGAATCTCTGCTTCCAAGAAGTCAGGTTATTTCAAGCTTGCTGCCACTGCCTTGTCATTTGTCTAACCCTGAAAGCAAACTTTTCCCCAAGAAATATCTTATAAGGACCCTTGTACTCCTGTTATTCTTTACAGAGTATTTCATTATTTTATTTAAGCCCTTACTCCACCGACTACCCTAGTATAGCCCCATTAGCACCATAAGGAAACTGCTAAACTCTTGATACATCCTCAAGATCAAAGCAGGACAATTTCTCCTTTGGATTGAGTTATTGGCTAAATAAGAAATTCAAATACCCCTTTTGCTGACTTTACATAGAATATCCTAAGTCTTTGTATACAAAATAGAATAAAATTAACTAATTGTCAGTTCTAGATTAATTTGACCCTTTGTATTTTGTTTGTTGTTATTTGCTTTTTTTTTTTTTTGGTGAGGAAGATTGGCCCTGAGCTAACACCTGTGCCAATCTTCTTCTATTTTGTATGTGGATTGCCGCCACAGTGTGGCTGATGAGCAGTGTAGGTCGACGCCCAGGATCCAAACCCATGAACCTGGGCTGCCAAAGTGGAGAGTGCCAAACTAAACCACTAGGCCACGGGGCCGGCCCCTGTTGTTTACTTTTTTTTAAAAAACTGCTCTTATTTTTATTATGTTATGAATCCTTTAGAAATGGAAAAAAAAAAAAAACTCTAACTTAGAAGTCTTTGATTTTTATCCAAAATAGCTAATTCAGGAATCTCCTAAAAAAGCAACGCCTATAATTCAGACATTAGTGTGATTACACTAAAATGGCCAAATTCCACTGTGATTCTCAGAGAAACGCTACTATACTGACTGGTTGACATTACTAAACTCCATCAAGACAAGAACCATGACCGTCACATCCACCACAGTGGCCTCAAAACCTAACTTTGCTCAGTATGTGACACATAGCAGGGCCTTACATTATCCTATGGACAAAGTTTATAGTTCTAGAGGCACAGCTAAAAGTGGGTTCCTAATAATAATCAGGCACTGGGGCTACACAGGAAAAAATAACACAGCAATCAACCCGAAACAAAAGTTCTCCTCTGAAATTCCTTGGTGGTACAGTAAGAATAATTTCTTCTTAGGATGAACACGTGGTTATGTGAACACATATCCCAAAAGCAGAAAATGATTGGAATAACTAACAAAGCATCATCTCACCAGGACCATTGCAATTTTTCTTTATGTTTTGATTGTGTGTGTGTGTACCCACGCATGTGTACTTTCTCCCTGCAAGGGTTTAGAACTGTCTTATGGCCATTTTGCCAGTAGATCAGGCTGTTTCTCACTTGTGATAATAACAAATGATGATGTTACACTACTTAATAAACAAACCGTAATACAACCATGTAAATCCCATGAACAGGGCCAAACACCGTGGTGTTCCTCCAACACTTAACTGGGATTTGCTCCGCAGCTAAATACAAGTCTTGTAAGCCAGCTAAGTGGCTTGCTGGGGCCGCTCTGCCCAGATGACATCATCACTTGGCTTTCCAAACACACCTCTTTGGCTCCGGCTCTTTTGGCTTCTTTCCATGTAAACATGGCTTGATTAATACTGCAGAAGGCCTGTGAATCACGTATTCCACTCTCGTACGGGAAGTCAGAATGTCCAGTTTTCCTCGTTTCGAGCACAGAGCATTGGGGTATTTAATGTGGCATCCCTAGCAACAACATAGAAACAGTCGTGGTGCCTAGCTGCCAGCCTCACGGTGCACTTTATGTAAGAGCAGCTGATGCATCGCCCACTGGAAGACCTGCACCTCAACACGATTCTGTGTTCACGGGTCTGACCATTATGGCCAGATCACAAGCACACGACAAGGCTGCCCTTTGATGCAAAGACAAAGGGAATAAAGAGAAGCCCTTGCCGTGCCTCCAAGAGAATAAATGGGATTTTGCTCATGCAGCCACAGGTGTTCAGGACTGATCAGTGCCCGGGAGGGGCGGGGGGTGGGGCGTGCTTTGTCCTCCCGGGGTACCACTTACCACCACTGCCTCCAGCTGGCAACCCCACTGAACATATCTGACCATCAAGTCATGTAAATCCAGGAAAGCTGAAAGCAAAATCTCCTCCAGCAGAAAGAAGAATGCCATCGATGTCAATCTTTATGACCCTTTAACAAAAATTGTTTAACCGTTGTAAATAGTCAAGAAACAACTTGAAGGAATTAGTGCTGGTGGCTCTCAAGAGCATCCTAAGGGCCATGCTGAGCCTAATTGCAACAGGTGAAATGCTTTACTCCACAAGCCCTAAATGGTTAACTCGAGGGCGTGGGTCAGTTATGCAGAGTTGGTTGTTGGGTAATGAATGCTTCTGGTACGTGAATTGCTTCTCTGTGATGACTAATAGTGCAGCTTCTGAGAGCAGAACATGACAAGTGTTAAAATAATATACCGTAGCAAACTGATATGTGTTTACCATAGTTCCCTCCCTGTTTCGAAAAATTAGGAAACCATAAAGCATGAAAGGCCTTTCTTCTTCAATCCTCCTGCATTACATCCAAAAAAGGATTTGAACATTGCAGGTATGCATCACATGTTTCATGAAATTCTTCTAGAAAACCATATTGTTTTCCATTTTGATAAACCAGGAAAGGAAGCTGGGTTTTTAACTTTGACTCTTAAGGTCAGTTAAATGAAAACTACTCAAATCAGTCCAAGGGAGGAAGTGAATTTCCATGTCAATTCCAGGGCTAGTGTCTGTCTAATGAGATCCTCAAAAAGCCCGAGCTTGTATATGCAATACTAAAAGGTAACAAGCAAGTGTTCAGAAGTTAGCAACTCATTCCAGTTCTTTTAAAGGGCCTCAAGATTTTAGAGTTCTCATCCAACAGTGCACACACACGCACTCCACGAAGGGTCTAGGAATAGGTCATTCAGAGGAAGGATTTAATGGATCTGGTCAGACATCAACTAAGAGTTCACAGGCTTCTAAATAATTCATAAAACAGACTTGGAAAACTAAGTCACCAATCCAGCGAGATGTAATTTGCTTAGAAGTTCATGGATAAAACAAGCAGAGATGACTGTGGTCCCTACCAAACCCACCTGAGAAGTGAAGTGGCGGCATGGGATCCACGGTGCACGCGGGAATCCACAATCACACCCTCAGGATTGTTGGGGCTCTGTTGATGTTTTCAGGAGCACTCGTTGCCCCAGGCTCTGCCTCACAGATAAAGAGGCTGCAAGATTCCCTCATCTTGCACAAGACCACAGAAATACTAATACCCCCATTGCATAACATCTGCTTCCATTGCCTCAGTGCAACACAATTAAGTGATTTCATGGAGGCAACCAAAGTATTTTCCCACACCGAAGTCCAAAGTTACAGTGAAAATGACATATTTTTGAAATTTGGTATTGGTGAGCAGAATATCTCAGGCTCAGAAGCTAAGTAGAAGTGAGGATCTTCGGCGTTCATCTCTATTGGCCATTTTTAAGGAATTGCTTATGTAAAGAAGCAAAATGTGAAACTAGAAATAATCGAGATGTGGATTTGGTTAGAACGTAAAAATGTTAATGTTGTTCTAAGCGGTTGTTTGTTATATCCAGGTGTCAGCTGTGTGTTATTACTCACTATAACTATATTATTCATAGATCACACTACAAGGAAATGAGGATGCCCTCATTCCCTCTCAATACTTAGAGTCTCAGTCTTACTTGAAACTCCCAAAAAGGATCCAAGGACCAAAGCATATTTTTGCTTTCCTTGGGAAATAAAATTAAAGTAAATTAGAATACTTTCCACATTGTTTTGAAGTATTTTGTCTTCTGCTTGTTCACTAAAGCCATTACATAATTTGGTTGGAGTTTTCAGGAATTCAGAAAGTCTAGGTACTCACCTTCCCCATCTGTAAAATGGTTTATTAATGGACTCTCTGATATCTTCTAAGTCAATGATTCTAAAGTCATATAGCATATCACATCACTTAGATTTGGTTAAGCTGCATATAATTAATTAATAAATACTAGTGGTTTTCACAAGACAAAAATTTATTTTTATCTCACCTAAAAATAAGTCTGGAATTAGGCAGACTAAGGCTGGTACTGTGGCTCCACAATCATCGGTGTCCCAAACTCCTTCTATCTCCTACTCTACGCATCTATAGCGTGTTGCCAAATGGTATAAAATGGCTTCCAACCACCAGCCTTTACATCTGCATTCCAATCAGAAAAAAATGAGGAAGAAGGAGAAGGATCACTGACACTTCCTGTCAGGGCTTATTAGCTACATCTTAGACATACAGCCACACCAAGTTGCAAGGAAAGCTGGAAAACATAGCTTTATACTGGATGGCTATATACACAGCTAAGACCGGGCATTTTGATTTTGGGAAATAAAGAGAAAACATTTTTAAAAAGTCAAGAGCAATCTTTTCCACCAGTACCATATACACAGAGTTAATACCTGACTTTTTTTCTTAAAATATTAAAAGTATGTTTATTTCAAAGATAATGTCAGAGAAAATTGGCATATAAATAATATAAATGTATAAATGATTGATAATGTATACACATATAAATGATAAATGGTAATGTATAAATAAATTAGTCTATAATATGGTATCACTGTGACATATTCTTACTTATCCAATGATTGCAGCTGAAGATTTAAATTCAAGTAAAATTCTTCCTTTCATGTTGTTTTATATTAAGAGTTTAGAGTAATTGGAAGAGAACACAAATGTAAAATAAAGTGGGAGAGAGGCAGATGTAGTAATTAGGGAAGCAGGCTATGGACTTGAGTGTGACCTGAGTTCTGGCCTTGGCCTTGTCACTTACCTGCTCTGTGACATTGGGCAAGTCACTCAACCTCTCTGATCCTGATTCATTGTCTATGAAATGGAAATATGTGTTGAACTGGGAGGAGACCCAAGTCCCTGATTACAAGGCGGAATAAAGTGTGCCCAAGAGATCAATGCACCCAGGCTATGGAACTTGGGGAGGGAGAAGGGGCAGAGAAGGGTAGCAGTGACAAAGAGAGAAACAGCCCAACAAGGCAGACTAGAAAACATAAACGGGGAGAGGAGAGGAGTTGAGCAAATTCCCTGGGAGGCTCCAGCACAAGACCTTGGTGGAATTATTTCTCTTACGTGTTAGAGTTTCTTTTAAAGCAGGAAAAGGAATTTTAATACATGCATGCTCCGACTAAACATTCCATGTAGCCTAGAGAATATTCCAGTGACTAGCTTTACCATAATTTCAACTCAAACTAAAAAAATCACAGGATCAGAGACTCCTCTCTTTACTGGGTTAGAACTAAACACGTGGTTTTATGCTCCTTTCTAAAGGTTGATGCCCCTTTAAGTCCCTAAATCAAGGCTTCAAGGGCAGATGCATATTCAAGAATTTGGGAGCCAACCCAGATGGCCTAATGGTTCAAGTTTGGCATACTCTGCTTCAGCAGTCTGGGTTTGGTTCCTGGGTATGTAACCACACCACTCGTCCGTCAGTAGCCATGCTGTGGCAACGGCTCACATAGAAGAACTAGAAGGACCTTCAACTAGAATATACAACTGTGTACTGGGGCTTTGAGGAAGAAAATAAAAAAGAATTTGGGAACGTGTTAAGGCAGGATCTGATCATCAAATGCAAGTGTGTTTGAAGCCCAGCAACCAATCAATCCGTCAACGCTCATGGAACGTCCATAAGGGACCAGGTGAGTCAGTGCACAAAGCCATCACGAGAAAGCAGGGTTTGTCTGTTTGTCTGTTTTTAATATTTTCAAGATTTTCTCTGCTATCTGTTCCTCAAGTTGGAGAGCTCAGTCTCTACAATTTAATCACGATTTTGTCACCTTCAATACACACGTGACGAAGAAGCAGTGCAGGATATAAGCATCTCTTCAAAAATAGAAGAAAGCAGAATCAATTTTAAAAGGGAATCAATGATGAACAGACCTCCTCTTTTCTTTCCAGCACTTTTGTTTATTTGTTCATCAACTATTAGGCACCTGTCCTACACTGGACACGGAGCTAAGATGAAGATACAAGGACTTCCTGCCCTCAGGGTGCTTGGCCCTGGACAAGGAGAGACTTCGTGTGGACCGAGAGTGAGACAAACATAGAACTTGCCCTAACTGTCCAGAGTAGAATGATTGGAAACATGACAGGCAGTATTACGATGGTTAGGAGGGCTCTGCATGGCGTCATAAAGTTTGGGGCATTTGAGTCCCCACTTCTCCGCTTACTTCCCATTTGCATAACCTTTCTAAGCCTCATTTTTCTCATCTGTAAAACGGGACAACAAGAATATCTACTTTATAGGTTTGCTTCACTGTCAGAAGTAGGACAAGAACTCGATATCTGTTGGCCATGTTTATTATTATCATTGTCATTGATGATATTACTATTCATGTTATTAATCGAGAAAGATCTGGAAGGAAAGACTTGAAATTACAGTGGACCCAAAGCAAAGATGTGCTGTTGCAAGAGGAGCATCTCTTGAACTGTGACTATGTGACAATGGAGGACTGACCCAAAAAAGGCTTGAAGGTCCTGGGGCTGCACGTGGGGACCCCTGCATCAGCAGAGCCATGACATTAAGGGAAAAGAATAAATGGTGTGAAACTCCTTAGATAAAGTTCTCACAAATCGTTTTGTATTGGGAGAAAGAGGAGGTGGAGGTAGCTATGACATGCTCTTGTTCAATATCCAAACCTCTAAACCACCTGAATCTCTGGATTTCTAAATATAACTTTGAGAAAGCTAATCACACATTTTCGATGGGGATGAATTACTTAGTTTCCATATTAATCATGTCGAGCTAGTTAACATTTCATCATACGTCTTGACCACAGACAGTCCTCAAAGCAATGCCATAGATAACAGTTTTCCTCTGAAAATTGTGGGGGAGAATTTCTGCCCAATGGCAAGGAATAGAAACATTCTATGGTTAGAGACAAGCCTATTCGATAACTCGATTTTTCATAGACAGGTGTTCCTTCTTATAAGGAAGTCGGTTGCTGCTCTCTCAGCTGCTCAGATGGAATGGCTTCTTGTAATGTTAAAAGTATTAGTCAGTATTTTAGCCACAGTTGCCACATTTCAAAACTAGCACACAGCTTTTAAGGAGCAGCCAGGAATTCAATAGTCCAGACTCCAAACTTTTAAGACAGACCACATTGGTAAGTTTGTGGCTAATTATCTCAAGAACTTGAAGTATGCATTTAAATATTCTAACATTTAAGAGGCTGTGGAAGTGTTCGCCACTGGGTCTCTCAGCCACCTCTCCCCTTCCTCCCCACCCACCCTCACACCCCCACCAACCTCCTACCCTGGCAAATTTCTACTTATCAATGTTCACAGAAAACTCATCTTGACAAGGTTGCTTGAAATGCTGAATCATCACCAGTGTCACAGGTGGAACTGCTGGTACCTGGAGCTTCAGAATGTAGGGGGGTGTGTGTGAGTGTGTGTGCGTGTGTGTGAGTATGCACACACCTCGAGATGCTTGCAGTGGACAGTGACTCAGAGAGGCAAAGAGACAAAATGGTGGCTTATCAGCTTGTTCTAAAAACATCCGAGTAGTCTATACACATAATTAGCCCACAAACCACCATCACCACCATTAGCGGCAATTGGAGACATCCCCCACCTTTGATCCCATCTCTAAGGACACACATTGTCCTTTTCTTCACTCATCTATTCATTCTCTAAGGTCAGGCACTGAGCGAGGGGATGGAGATGGTTGTTCAGACCTGGTTCCTGCCCTCCGAGCACTTGTATCCCATTGTGGGAGACAGATATTAATCAAATGGTCACACAAATAAGAATTACCTTGCAATCGTAACAGAACAAAGCAGAGGAAGATGTTGCTATGGAAACTGAAAAGGAAGGCTTTGACGGAGGAAGGTTGAGGATGGGTCCCCTGAGGTTTGGATGCTTACCTGAAGGATGGGTAGGAGTTATATGAGGGAGAAGGGAAGATGATTTCAAGCAGAGAGAAGACCACAGCAAAGGCTCTGCTGCTGGAGCAAGATGTAAGAACAAAGGACAGAGAAAAGGGGGACAGTGGTAGGAGATGAGATCAGAGAGGGGGGGCAGACCACACAGGGCCTGATGGTCACCTCTGTTTGTCCTTTATGTAAGAGCCATGGAAAACCATTGAAAGTTTTAAGCAAAAGGGTAGCCTGATCAGAGTTATGCTTAGAAAAGATTATTCTGGCTCCAATACAGAAAAAGATAAGAAAGAGAGAGTGGAAAAAAAGAATAGGTGTAATCAATTAGTCTTAGGAGATTTTGTGACTCTTTGCTGCTTTGTGTGCCCTTGGCTCATTTATTCATTCTATACATTTTTATTGAACACTTACTATGTACCAGAGATTGTTCTAGGCCTTGGAACAAAAGCACCAGCTCAACCAGACAGAGTTTAACATTAAAGAATGTTCCATTTACCCCAGTTTTACATACACAAAATTATTGGGGCATAAAAAGGAAGAGTTGGATGTGTTTCTCACATCCAAAGATCCTATATGAAGACTATGCTCATAGGCATAGAGAGGATTGTATACGACTTAAAGAGAGAAAGAAGAGGTAAGATTCCAGGCAAGTACCCTGACTTTGCCACCAATGTGCTGTGTTATCCTCCAGAGATGAATCTCGACAACTGAAATTGAGAACAATGGTCTTCAAACTTCTGGATTCTCCGAGGCATTATACCACAGCCTTGGACCATGCTTCTTCTGGATTCACAGCTGCCAAAACCAAATTATCATTTCCCTAGGGTATTATCCTTCCACTCAATAGATTTGAAAAATTTATAATGCTTTGTCAAAGTACTATATACACATTGTCTCAAAAGTTAAATATTACTACAAATTCTAGAAAAACAAACAGCCTCCTTTCTTCCAACCCTTCAATGGCTCAATTCCATTTCCTGGAGCCAAGCACTCAAAATTTTGCAATTCTTTTGTTGTTATTTCTAGTGTGTACCTTCATGTCCATAAATAATACATTGTTATCCCTTGATTTTTCTTTTTTAGTCAGCATCTGTTTTGATGTCCCATTCTGACTCCCTCCCAAGTCCACCCTACTTCCCCTCCCTCATCCTTCCAAGGAAGCCACATTATACCTTTGGTTAAGTCAGAATTTAGTAGTCACCTTATTCTTAGGCAAAAATTTTCAAAATTGAGCCATAAGATGCACTACACTTGCATTTCCTTTTTTACTCAAGTTTTCTTTTTTTCCTGGAGTTAATGATTGCATTGTGTTTCAGTTGCTTAGTTTTCTATGACCCTATCACTATTTTAAAGCTGAATCATCCTGGAGAATCCCAAAATTTCTCTCATAATCTTCAAACATGTATGAATTTCATCTCCTTGGAGACATTCCTCCTGGGGCCCCCAGTCTTCCTGATTCAATATGGAGGCTGTTCTCCTGACAGCTCCACAGCTGACATCCTGGAAACTCCCCTTGGGGTTTCCATCACCTCTCTCTTGGGTTGGCTACTCTTTCCTGATTCCCAGGCCTTCCTCTCTCATGGTATCCTCACCTTGCTTGGTGAGCACCTCCTCCAGGAACTCCATGGGAAGTAACATTTTTGAGAACTTGCCTGTCTGAAAAATATCTCTATAACATTTGGATGTTACAATTTACAATTGAGAAAGTCCCTTCCCATTTGTCACCTCATTTCATCCTCACTGTAGCTTCATAAGATCTTACCCCCAGTTTCACCTACTGAGAGAGGTGAAGTGACTAACCCAAAGCCCATAGCTCCTCAGACAACATGTGGGTAAGGGGTCTCTGCTGCCACCTCTGTGAACTGCCCAGGGCAACTCAAATAGTGGGAGTGCAACATATACGTGCCAACAAGTGGATGAATGTAATAAATTAATTAAGCAGGCACCGGCAGAAAAGTACATTATATATTTATAGGACCATCAGTAGTGTGAGGGTGTGTAATTAAAGACTGGATCTCATAAGCTTAAAAATGTTCATGGTCCAACAGTATTGAGGCAAAATTGTTTCAGAAAAGGCAGTTTTGTATGCAAGTTATGGAATTATCAGTGATGTAGATACAGTCTATGCCAACTTTCTTTTCCCACTGTCCCCCCACCCCCATCAGAACCTCTCACTTCTGTCCCACTCTCTTTGATTTCTCATCTCTGAATCAATGCTCTGGTTTAGAATGACTTGAAAGCAGATGTCCTGAGCAAAGGTACCAAGGGGAAGAAATGTCACAGAGCAGCCATACAAAAGCATGTCTCTGAAAGGATGAACAGATGGCACCGAGTGTCCCTTAACTCCATGGTGAGGACGCTTGGCAATGACAAGTACGCTGACAAAATTGGAGTCGGTTTCGTTGCTCCCTCCTTTGACAACAACGACAAAACCAAGACCTCCATTGTCTATCTGTTTATGCCTCGGTTACAGGAGTGGCAACAACTGCTTCCTTTGAAAAGTGGAAAGCGTCCTCCGTAACTTAGACTGACTGCCCATCTAGCTTTCTTGGGAGGTGCAGAAATTTAAAACCTAGTTGAGGCTGAGTCTGAGCCTTCTTTCCCCCACTTTAAACAAGAGTCACAGAGTCATCATCTGTCAGAGCCTGAAGGGACCTTAGCCGTCACCTTGTACATCCCCACCTTTCACACACAAGGAAGCCAGGGATCAGAGATGCAAGTCTGCTCAGGGCCACACACCTGGAAAGGCACAGTGTTAGGACCAGAGCTCTGCTATTGTTCTTTCTTTGGTCTTTTATTGTTTTAATGGCCTCTTCCTATACAAACGATTTAAAAACAGCAATAAAGTAACATTTTGGTAAAAATGAATGAATGCAATTCAGATGTGTCATCAAAGAAACAAGGCTAGAATTGAACAATTTGGTAAGCTACATCTTCTCTTGATGCAGACAAAACTTTACCCTCCGATTTCCTCTGTCCCTTTGAGCTCTGTGCCAGGGCGTCAGCTTGAAAAGTAGAATGTGCAGTGTAGACAGATACTTCACATAAGCAGTCTACACATCTGAGGGGCATCCTCTCCCACTGGTGTCTCCCGATCCTCCCTCCACAATCCTCCACAGGAAGACAAAATAAACTGTTGGCTGTTTTATTTTCCTCTTTAAAAAGCTCTTTGAATTTCCCAAATCTCCAATCTCCGCTCTTCCTTTCCCCCCACGTACGCTGCCCTGTCCCTCTCTGCTGGTAGACTGCAAGGCTGATTTTTCTCATGCAACACCAACACAGCCACTGCAAAAGCCACTTGGGTTTACGGAAAGAAAGGGCCAGCTGTTTTGTGGATGGGATGTCAGGAGCATGCTGTGAGCACCTGCTACAGCAAGCTTCAGGAACGATTTAACTCCAGGTGAAGGAGAGTCTTGCAGCAGAGCCAGTCATGGAACAAGAAGGGGCATGTGGAACACAGCTGTTTCACAATTTTCCAGGTCTGATAGCAGATCTCGTGGCATTCTCCCCTTCTAGACACGGGGCCCAAGACCCCTTAAGGGCTGTTGCTACAGCTACAATTTTTGCAAATACCAAATAAATGATGATTGAGGCATATGTCAAACTCTATCACCAAAACAAAAGTGTTTGTGTGTGATCTGCCCTGTGTAGCCTTGTGACTGCACTTTTTTGTCTATTCAAATGTTGACTGCGTGTTTTACGGTGAGTTTACTCGAATATGATTTATTTAACCTTTGCAATGAAAAGAAACCATAACTCAGGAGAAGACAAAAATAATGGCTGCCGGGATGACTCTCCTTAAACTAGTTTATTTCTTTTTAAATCACAAAAGCACAAAAGACCCAGAGTCTCTGATAATGAACGTAATATATGATTGCCATAAAAAGTTCACTCTCCCTTCAATTTCAATTTACCCCACTATAAATCAGCGATCCACTTAATCAAATATTCTTCCACTTTAATTGTTTTATCTTGCTTTTATGTTAAATCTCACTGAGTTACTGCTGGCACCAGTCTTCACATTATAGAAAAAATGTCAGTCTTTGGCCCATAATTAGGCTAAAACTCAAACATTGGTTCTGAACATTAACCAGATTGGAGGAAGCCCTCACAATCTCACTGGACCAGGGATACAAATCCAAATCAGAAAGCAAACCAGGATTAGTCGAGCTAGCCATCCATCTGCTGTCAAAATCCAAAGCGTGGGCCCCGGCTTTCAAACTAACTGGAATTTTTTTTTTTTTTCATAAATGTCTTTCATTATTATCTTATAGGGCATTAAAATTCTATTTGGTTGTCTCTTAAATTCTCCAGCCTGAAACTGTTCGTTTAAGAATTGCGGAGGCTTGCCTGAGCTAGCCCAACAGTTCCCACGAGAAAAATATATCAGCACAATGTACTGCGTAAGGCCACAGTCAGACTTGAGCGTTTGTGAGGAAGGGCACTTCCTGGGTATTGTACAAGACACGAACTGTCCCCAGTGGGTAATCCTGTTCTGTAAACAAGGAAGAAAAAAATGAATTCCATGTAACTGATTGATAGACTCCTTTCTGACAAGGTGTATGGGGACATCCTGATAGAAGAAGTACTGTTGAATTCCAGGGTCCCCATCAGATGCAGTTGGGAAACATCTTACCTGAATGTAATCCTTGACCTTCAAACAAATACCCAATATAATGTTTTTAATTTAAAACTCTAAAAATCTTTTTAAATAAACTGAGAAGGAGGATATATCCAAACCAGCGCATCTGCTTTATCCAATAAATGTAAATATTTCCAAGCAAAGAAGTTTCCTCTGGAGTTTTATGGACCTGTTTTGAATTTCATAGATGAGCAGAAGAAAGTAAAAGTTTTTTGGGGGCTAATGAAGCCACATGCTGTTTATGCAGCTTTCTTGAAAATATCTATATTTTAATATTTATTTATGTCTCTTGATTTGTTTTACAAAGGACTTGAGAAAATTTTAAAATTAAAACTTCTTTCACTTTAACTCTCTAGCTCAAAACAAAATATTTTCATATTAACAAAAGGCTAAACAATTTTTCTTAAAATATGAGCATGAAAAATAGCTTAAACTCACTCAGGAAATGTTAACTTTATTTCAGGCATAGCTAAAAGCATTAATCAGTGTCAAAAGGGTTTTTTTAAAGGCATTTTTACAAACGGAAAAAAATCTATTGTTTAAGTAATATCTGAGGTCTAAGATATCAAAAATGTTTAGAAAGAACTTGAAGAATCATGAAACACATATTTATAATAGATCTCAACTATGCAAGTGTTTGTAAAGTATTGTGATATGTTATGATGGCAATTATTTTGATTTTCAAACTTATCACATCAGACAGGTGTGGTGAAATAATATATATTAAATATGTAGATATAATTATCACAACAAAGTGAATCTAAGGAAAAAAAGACATGAAAAACATCCCATTAAAGAGAAAGGGTTTATATGGGACATTATTCACATTTCTGCAAATGGAATTTTCTGATTAACTGCCATATATTATATTATTTGAATAACTTTAAGAAAGATTAATTCCCAAGCTCTGTCCTTGGCAATATTTTTTCCTGGCTGAAATTGGGCTTTAAAACAAAACGTCAGCAATGCAAGCCGACGATTCAAGTTTCAGGTTCAGAAACTTCGAGAGCAGGCAGTTAAAAGTGATTTAAGAAATGCGAAATCATTCTTTCACAAATGTGTATGTTAAACTTGTAAATTGATATATCAAAACCACCACCGGAATACAGCAATTTGTCTCTCTTTGCCTGCTGTGGTGTATTCCACAGCTGCCTGCCAGATAATATACTGATTGCAACTTTCCTAATTTACAGAGCCTTTAAGTCTAATCTCCCGGGCCAGCCTAAAGGGCTTCTTCATCCATTGAAATGCCAGAATAATTGAAATTGTCTTCGGCAGACAGTCAGGCAATAATGAATATTTTCTCTGCTGATTGCGTGCCAAGGTTACTCACAGTACCACAAACAGAAGTGATCCCAAGCTGAGCCTCCCGAGGGAGGGGCAGCTACTAACCTGTGGCATGAGACACAATACCTACGGCTTCCCCTTCTCGCAGGCTCCTCTCGTCAATGACGCCCACCACGCTCTGTACACTGAAGGACAGCGCAGTTGCCAAGTGAACAATGCTCCCCTTGGCTTCTCTGACTCTCCAGGGGCAGACGAAAGGCTGGGAAAGGTTGTGGGTATGGATTTTCTGATGGGGACAGCAGGAGAGATGAGCAGAGGGGGCTGCTGTTGGGATTAAGAGGAAATACACAAGTAGTTAATCAAAAGAAGACCAGCACTGATGGCGCATGAGAAGACGCTTGCTCGTCAGCTCTAAACAGTCTTTCCCATAGCTCTGAATGGTTTTTGTGAATGCCAGGAGCTGTTTCCTGATTCAGAGTCAGTCCTGCTTCAACGGAGTCTTAATGATGCTCTGATTGAAATTAAAGCGTTCAGTAGCGGAACTGAATCAGTAATATCTTTGAAAAGAATCTAAAGACTAGTTTAACCTACGGCTATGGAAAGGTTAACATTTTAAATGCCAACAAGCTTGAAACAGCTATTTTATTTAAGCAACTAATCTAGGATTATTAGTACTCCCAAGATTTGCTTTATAGGAGGAAATTTGGGGACGAGAAAAGAAATACCCTAAAACACTATGTGTTTAAACCACACAGCAAAAGGTAGATTTTTTTTTAAGTTACATGGGGAAAAAGAGTATAAGTCCTGCTATTACATGACGCCTGAGTTGCAATATTTGAATTACTAAGTTATCGTGTGCCAAATATATGGAATACATATTAGTTATCTATTGTTGCTTACCAAATTACCCCCAAAGTTAGTGACTTAACACAGTCGTGAACATTTATTATCTCCCACAGTGTCTAGGGGTCAGGAATTCAGGAGCGGCTTACCCGGGTGGTTCTGGCTCAGGATATCTCACAGGTTGCAGTCAAGCTGTTGGTCACGGCTGCATCATCTGAAGGCTGAACTGGGATGGGAAGATCCGCATCCAAGGTGGCTCCCTCACCTCCGTGGCCAATTAGTTCTGGTTGTTGGCAGGAGGTCTCAGTTTCTTGCCACATGGATCTCTTTTAGGGCTGCTTGAATGACAATGGCATTATGAAATGGCAGCTGCCTTTCCCCCAGAGCAAATGACCCAAGAGAGAGGAAGGCAGAAACCACAATATCCTTTATGTCTAGCTTCAGAAGTCACACATTGACCTTTCCCCAGTATCTTCCAGGCTACACAGTCAGCCCTATTTAACATTGGAGGGGACACATAAGGACATGAATACCAGGCATCGCCCTTGTGGAGGCTGGCCACCACACATATCTATTATATAAGGACACAGATCTACCAGCCTCTTGGGATCTAAGACCCCCAACTACCCGTCTCATTGCCCATCACATTCTTGCACCTAATCTTTGTCCCAGATGAGAAACCAGGGATATATATCATTAAATATATTTCACTCTTTCCCAGTTCCAAAGCCCAGAGTGGTCTTCTCACTCCACAGACAATCACTAAATCCTAATCCCCCTGCTTACTCACTCCCCTGAAAGGTCGCCACCCACTGTGCAACTTTTCCACCTAGGAAGCCTGTCCCAAACAGCCCTACCAGACTTCAAACCACAAGTATAGTTTTCAGATCCAAACAAAAGAGAAAGAAAGGAAGGAGGGAAGGAAACCACTCATATGTATTTAAAATACAGTGAAAATATACAGAGAATCGGTTACACAAGTGATAGCAGAGCTGAAAAGAAGAGGACGTGGCAACTGCTGCCTCTTTAGGTTCAAAAAACAAGGCAGGAGGCGATGTTACCAGAGGGAGTGGCCATGGGCACCCAGCAAATGTGTCCGTGGGTGGGAGCAGAAGCCATGGAGATGCTGCTGCCGGAGCTAGAGAGAAAGAGGAAGACAAATCCCCTGGCTTCTCCATTCCTCCCACTCTCCCATCTCCTGCCATGCCTGCATTGATGGAATCCAGCTGGAAATTAGCTGATGGGGGTCCTGCAGGGGTCAGCACCCCATCGTCACTCAGAGCAGAGCAGGGAAGAGGCCACAGCAAACAGACCAAGGACCATCACCTACATCCTGCTTTAGGCTAAAGCATGATGCTGAATTGTATTTTTTCAATTGTATTTTTTTTAATTGCTTTCATCCTCCTACAGTGTGTATGGACTCTGCTTGACTTAATCATTTCCAGAGAGTTGTATCTTCAGGTTGCTTCCATTTCTTTGTTATTATTATTTTCAAGTGACGATTCAATTAATATCTTCGTTGTTTAGGTTTTTTTCTTTTCAGCTATGTTCTTAAGGTAAATTCCCAGAGATGATAATTCTCGAATTAAAGAATATCAATGTTTTTATGTCAACTGATACATATTCGGGGGCACCTGCTTTTGACTCGATGGCTTTCTGCACTGCTTCCTACTAACAAAACAAAATGAAAGCAAAAAGGTGCAAGCACATAAGGACTTAAGTCCATATTTCTGAAAACAAAGAAGAGAAATTCCAGCACTTTTATAAAATCTGTATTTTGATATTGCAGAAACAGCAGTAGCAAAATCTTTCCCAAGAGCAACTAGATGCTGGAGAAGGGCTGTGATTAACTTTGCAAAGGATGGCTGACTTCTCTTGGATATGACTAGAATAATATTTAGTCTAGTGTTTTTCTTAAAGGAAAATGAGACTTCATTCTTGTTTCTTGGAAATGATCGAGAGCCTGAAGCGAATTTTAGACAAAGAGCACCTTTCCAGCAGTCAATGTCCCGTTCTTGACAGTCATGTAACCTAGATGTCTGGGAATACCCAAATCTGAAAAAAAAAAAAAGTGTGGAATAATGAGGTCTCTGTCACTCTCTTATAAGACTCTTGCAAAACAATAGCCAAGGGCCCCTGAGTATAACCTAAAGAGACGTTAGAGATCTTCTGGCTAGGTCTTCTCAAAGTGGGGCCCATTCGTGCACTGGCACTAGTCATCAGTAAGGTAAGTACAAAAACTGAGAGCAAGCATTTAGAAACTTTTATAGCAATTTGACATTGCAGCAACACTTTTGGTGTATTTACAAAAGTATCTGTCTACAATGGATTGAGAGAAAAAAACAAATAGTCCTTCACCAGGGAGAGTTGAGGAAGAATTGTTAGTCTATCGAAGCCCAGATTGGACAAGGATCATGAATTTGCCTATGGCTATCAACTGGAGTTATTTATATACATCAAGAATTCAGAAAAATAGACCGTTCAGAATGAACAATGTACCCTAGAGTAATAGCTTATAGCAATCGATGTTTCACAGGCAGTGAAATCTCTCTTTCTGACATTATTTTATATTCCAAGACTACGGTAAGTATAAATATTGAATGATTCACCTTAACTAATTAGGAAGGGCTGTGCTCTTTAGCTGACATATGTATGTTAAGGAATTGGATGATATAAGGGGGACTAACATCTCCTTATTTAATCCTATCGGTTGCTCAATAACATGGGTTAAGTATTGCATATTCTGCTGTTTTCATGACACGGTACCAAAACTGGCCAACAAGGCAGATTTCCTTGTTTAGAGACGAGAAATGTAAAGTTTAGTGCAGAGCGACCAGTTGTCTATGGGGCCCATGGTCAGAGCTTTGTATTCATAAGTGTTAATTTGGGTCAAGATGAGGTTACACAACAAGTTAACAGCAAAGAGCAGACAAATACAAACCACTCCAAATGGGGGTCTAATCTCTGTTTTAAATGACTTTTGTTTCATATCCACGCTGGATAGGGAAATGACAACTCAGGCCCGACCGTGGGATGCGAAGACTTTTCCATCTCACGTGGGAAGCAGTCCTCACAAGCTCTTCTAAACCGAAGTTTGCATCTCACGTTTGGCACAATGCAGATACACAAGAAAACACCCCCCAGGCTTTCAGTCCTACCGACCTGGGTTTAAATTCCAAATGTACTCTTTACTTGCTGGGCGACCTTGGGCAAACTACTCAACTTCTCTATGCCTCAGTTTCCTCGTCTCTAAGATGGGACCAATAATAATATCTATAACCCCAGTTGTAGGATTGGCAGGAGAATTAAGTCAAATAGCACACTGTCAGCTCACTAACATTAAGTTGTTTTAATATTTACTTTTCTCCTTAGATTCAACCTTGCTACCCTTCTCATCAATCGAGGGTTGACTGTCTCCTACCAGGACTTTGCCACATTCTCTGAGAATAAGAGTATTTGGAGAATTATGAGGAAATTAGGAGACAATTTTTGCGATTGAGGTATTTATAACAATCAGGGAGTGACATAATTATAAATTGTAAATGGAACATATTAGCCCATAGCAGAGTAGGAACTATTGATAGAGTTAAAAACATGAGAAACAAATTTTAAAATCTACTAATGAAGAATTATAACCTAATAGAATGGATACGTAGATGTTAAAGGTAAAAACGATAAGCCCAGACAAGGACACGGAGGAGAGCATGGAAAAGTAGACAATGTGATTTCTTGGGATTGTGGGTGATGATTCTTTTCCCAGTTTCCATGAATGTTGCTGTAATGGGAAAGCTAGTTCAGTGCGTTGGGAAAGAGCATGGGCTGTGAAGCCAGACTGCTTAAATTTGACTCCCTGCTCTTTCACTCGACAGTTGTACGATTTTGGGCATCCTTCCTAAAGTTCGGCACCTCAATATCCTTACCTGTTAAATGGCGATCATGATAATACATGACAACCTCATTTGGCTGTTGGAAGATTAAACACATTAATATATGTAAAACATTTAAACAGTATTCAACAAATATTAGCTATTAGTGCATGTGTACAAAATTTTAAAATAATAAAAGGAAAAATGCTAATGAAGGCATTAAAAATCTCATATGCCAATGTGTGGGGAAAAATTAAAAGAAAATTATCTAATTCTTTTTAAAACAAATGAGCCACTTTGGAATTATTTTTGTTCATGTTTAATGAATATTATCTGCTAATAATACTTCCTTAACTACAGGAAGTCCTTCAGAGCTACTCTTATTCACTCAGTTAATACCAAATGGTAATAGTCTATACATGTAAAATCTCAAACACTCAAAAATAAAGGGCTGGCTGAGATTGTAGTGACATTAGGATAATAACTCAGTTTCTTTTATTCTCTTGAATTTGGTCTCATTTTATCCGCTTGCAAGACTACACCACACACACGCATGCACACACGCTACCTCCACGGCACTAAAAATGCATCTCATTGAGGATCTAACACCAACAAAGCGCATCTGCTCCCCTTCCCCAGTGCTCTTTCTCAGGGAACAGTAGGTCCCTCCCTTGACGCGGTTGCCCCAGCCAGAAACTGGGGAATCAGGAATCGTCTTTGTCTCTCCATCGTCTTCACCCCCACCCTCCTAATTAACAACCAAGTTGTATCAATTCCTCCTTCTTACTATCAGTCCTCTTTACTTTGTTCCCACTGCTTTCACCCTAGACCAGGCCACTGACATCTCTCGTACGAGTCATCAGAACTGACCTGGAAATTTTCTATCTCCAGTCTTGCCCTTTCCAAATCAGTTTCTTCCTTACTTTCAGAATGATCTTCCTAAAACATGTACATAAAGCTCATCGCCGCATGCACTTGTTTCCATGGTTCCCACTGTCCTTAAGATGACCTGTCAGTGAGAACTCTCCTCTATCTGGCTCCGTCTTACCTCTCCAGCCTTCTGTTCTGCTCTTCTCCCACAAGCCTCACACACTTCACACACTTCACACTCCGCCTCTGCACTGTCAGCTCCCCAAGGCTTGAACCTCCCTCACCTTTTGCCTTTGCCCACGTTTTCTTCTTCTGGGCTAGTCATTTCTGGCTCTCCTTCAGGATTCAGAGCCTTCCATGACCCCCAAAGACAAGGCGCTTCTATATGCTCATAGCAGCTACTTTTCTATCTCCCCGAAGAAACATTACCCCTTATTCCTAGGGATCTCCCAGAACCTAGGACTATGACACATAGTTGGTCCTTAAAGTTTACTTATTGGATGAATGGATGGATGGATGGATGGATGGATGGATGGATGGATGGATGGATGGATGAGTGAGAAAAATAATTGCCACTCTTTTCAGTGGCTTGGTTTGACTTAAAGTCCCAGCAAGAGAAAGGATTGTGGACACCCAGGCAGAAGACACTGTAGATTACTAGTTACCAGACTTTTTTTTCAACCCATCCAGGAAGGTATTACATTTTTCATTCAAGTTTTAGTGCAATGATGTCACACTGATGTTTTCTGCACCGAAGATCCAATTTAAAATCACTTTTTACAATAAATTCTAAATCTCTAACAAGTAAATGGCAAAAGAAAACACTTGTCACACAGATCTTCCTGATACAGAAACAGGGCCAGCTCTCAAGGAGAGCCTAATGCTTTAGAAGGGCCTCTGCTTTGCATTTTTTCCAATTGTTCCGTGCAGGCGTTCTTATTCAGAAAGTTTCCAGATTAAAAGCTAATTTGCTTTAGACCAGCCTGATGAAGAGCCTGTGTCTTTCTTGTTGACCAGGGTAAAGTGTAATTTTCTGACTCTTCCCAACTCCTTCGTTTGAGACAATAATCCACTCTGTCTCCTCTTAATTAAAGCAAATAGCCCCAGCTCACAATAGTAGTTCAGAAGGCCTTGGTCTTCTGGTTCCCTCCGTGCAAGGAGCTAATTGATTTCCAAATGATAATGGTGTTTACATTAGAAAGCCAAACCCCTTGTATTTAGTCCTTAGCTCATCTTAAACCTTCCCAGTCTCATGAATATCAAATGGCCAAAATACCTCTATTGTGGTGGGTGCCTCTTAAGGGGTCAAGCCTCAGTCCCAAAATATTTAACAAGCTAATTGAGTGAGTTCTGATTTACACGCTGGGCTCCTACATTCCTGTTTCATCCAGAGGAGGAGTCTTCCTTGGAATTTTCAAGGAATTGCCTTTGCTATTTTATAACCTCATTGTCTTACAATGAAGGCCCTCAAGGCAATGTTGGAGCAGCAGGTGGTTCTGAGCTTTAAGGATGATTTTAGAAGGTCCTCCTTATGATAGTTTATGGGAGGAAGCTATGGAGAGGGAAAAAATACACAAGCCACAACAGTTCATGGCATGGAAGTTAAAATGGTGCATATTACTATATGTTTGAAATAATTTGCCTATATGATACGTACGTAGATATCTAAATGGCTGATTTTTCTGTCCTTGTTAGAAAGTCAAGGGAACGGTGCTTCATAATATGTACAGATTCTCTATTTCCATGATCTCTAACAAGTTTTTCTAGCATCTTAGGTTTCAATTAAGTCAGTAGATGTCTCAAATATCCCTGCTTAGAAATTCAAACAATAGCCAAAACAATTTATAGTTATTATTGATGATGTTCCCGGCCTTTCGCAGAGCTTCACACAAATATTGAAGTTCACTTTTCCTCAAAACATTTAAGATGAGGTTCAGGCAAGACTCTCATTGACTGAAACGGGTATTTGTCATTCAAGAGAGGAGCAGGAATTTCGTTTTCCTGAAACGGAGTTTTGTTTTTAAAGAAACTATTCTCTGTGAATATGTTCTTGATCACAGTAAATTGCTGAAGCAACCCAAAAGGGGAAGGGGGGTTGGGCAATGCTTCAATATAATCACTTTCTAAGTAATTAAAACAGTAACTAATTTCTCCCATAATTAAAAAAAGTTTGTTCACTGGCACACACATCCATCCTAATGCCATATTTAGCAAATACTTTCATTTTTTAAAAATATCACTTCTATTGCACTAGACGCTCTTCTATCAAGAAAACATTGCTGCAATTTATAGAACACTTTCTTCCCTTTTGATTCTGAGCTCAAGCCTCCATTCTCTTCAAGTCACTGCTTTTCCATCAATCCTAAAACACTGCCTTTTCATTCATTCTTCTTTTGTAGCTACAATGTTGTTGACAAGTCCTCAAAATATGTCACCTTGATAAATTTATATATTTTGGAGGGGGGGAGGGACTAATGCAATAGCTAGTACAATATATATATATTCACTAGCTCTTCCGGAATGATATTTTACAGATTAGGGAGAATTAAATCTTATCAAGATTAAATGATTTACCCAAGGTCTCCCTACTTGTTAATAGCAGAGCAAGAAGCTATAATAGCACATTTTCTACTACATACCCCATTCTTTTAAAGACTTCAGTAAAAGTCAACTATCATCCACCCTTTTGAACCCATTTAGCATCACGGTGAGCCTTAAAACCAAACAAGTGTTTTAAATTTTAGCGTTCTTGATAGTAACTTCCTATCTTTAGGGACAAGGGCATATAATACATGACTCTACAGGTAAAATCTTACACTAAGAACTCTGAAGGTTTCTAAATTCCTTGGTGAGAGAATTCTGTATTAGCAAATGTTGTTTTAATAAATGAGTCCTTGGCTGGGGCTTGAGATTGTTTGGGCTTTTTTTTTTTTTTTTAATTAGAAAGATGGTTCATTCTAATTATATTCTTTAACAGGATTTGTCATGTGGGTGTTAAAATAATAGCACAGTGTCCCACTGTGCCCGGGGCTGAAAACAATACGTGAGAGACGTGGTTCTTTGCCCTCAAAAAGTGAAGACTTTGCATAGCATCCTGGAAATCAAAAGGAATATTAATCCCCTGCCTTTGGCAGGTGAAATTGACTGTCACCCTACAGAACAGAAATCTGTCCCTGGACATAAGGAATTGGCCTTCGGTTCCTACTTACACGGAGATGGGAAATTGGTGGGAGCCCTGAGTGACACACCTAACGATCCCCTAGCACAGCAGGAAAGACAAGGAGGGAGAGCAGAAGGGAGGGAAGAGGAAAATGCAGAGCTAACACCCACAGCAAGTCACATTAGCAAGGAGATACAGTCGCAAGAAGGCAACATCGGTATCGATGCTTTGAGAGTCTTGGAAACTAAAAAGCAATTTTCATAAACTCTCAAATATAGCTTGAAATAATAAAAAGCTTAAACAGTCTCTTCACGAAGGAAATTCTCCTTTGAAAGGATTCCAGAAAACCATGAAATGTTGTTGATAAGGCTGTGCCAATTTGTAGAGCTTGCCACAGTCTCCAGCTCACGTTTTCCCCCCTCTTTTTCTCCTTCCTTTCAAAAACAAATTTTTTTTCACTGAGGTTTGTTAGGATGAGAGCCTAAGATGACAACAACAACAACACAAAGTGTTTTCTAAAGCTGGAACTTCTTTTCCCCCACAAGGAGGAGGCCAGATGGTGGACGCATTTGATTATTCCGTGGAAATGATGCTAAAATAGCATTTGCAAAGCCAGAGAAAAGATTTTTGATGGAAAGCTCCGGTAGAAATGTGTAAGGTAACTCACGAAGTTTCTCGCCTTTATCAAGCATTGTATTCAGGATTAATTATAGGTTTGCGGGAATCTCACACTTCAGTAGAATGTTTACCCACCAAGACAGAGTTGGCTGATTGCCTTTTTTCCACTAAAGTCAACTTTTAACTAGTGAAGTCTTAACTTTCTTAATGTTTTGCTTACCAGTTGATTTAGGTATTTTTCCTTCTCCAGGTTGAACAATTATTTTCAATTAGACTTATAATTGCATTGTATAGTTAAAAGGCCCAATTAATATCTTTACAGCAACAATGTTAAGTAGTGTTTAGTGGAAATTTTGTATTTAGCTGTCGAGAAATAATCAGGGCTTACATTTATGGAGCACCTTTCATCCTGAAGGCTACCAAAGAGCTATTACAAATTTCATACACTCCATTACTAATTATAGGTCAGAATCATTCACCCAGCACCATGACATCCTGTTGGGGGAGAAGAATGATAGATGAACACGGTAGCATTTAAGACAAAATTTAAAAGTCTCTTTAATTGGAACAGTGAAGGCAACTGAGCCAACAGAAGGCAGCTGTTCTGGGGATTACTGGAAAATGGTGCCCCCACCTCCATCCCCGCCAGAAGAAAGGTACAGCAAGTTGCATAAAGGACTTACATGTGAACACTGAACCCCCTTTTCAGGGACAGACAAGGGTGGTCCCATGATACCATGGCAAGACTGTGATTACTTGCTTTCCAACAACCAAAGCAAATTCATCACAAGCAAATCAGCATCGCCAGCCTCTGATGGGCCATCCATCATGGGCGGGCACTCACTCCATCCTCACTCTGGAAATATGTGGCCAACTGGCTTTAGCATTACCTGGGATGCCAGCTGTGTACACTAAAAAGTGGAATCTTGAGTGTTCCCTTGACAGAACTTAGGATATATTTATATTTGTACTGGGGAGGTACTGGGGGTGGGAATGTGGGAATACACCCAACTTCACACAGTAAGCTATCTTATAGTAGATCAAAAGGCTGAAGTGTAAATGTGGGTCTTACATATGCTAATATTCCTACGTGACCCTAAGGGGCCAGTCCCTGAGGTCTGGCAACCTGGTTTTAGAGACCAGTTATTCATGCATTCATTCAACAAACCCTTGAGTGCCTAGCATGTGCCAGGTACTCACTCAGGCCCTGGGAATAGAAGAGGAAACAAACACAGAAATCATTGCCCTCAGATATAAAAAGGTAAACAGAGTCCAGGAAGAATAGAGTGAAAAAACAATATTCTTTTGCTCAAAAATTATAAATTGAGCCCTTAATCTGGGCTTGCCTATGCCAGGATGGAGAATGATGGAGACCCTAAGGAAAACCAGTCTCTTCCTTCATGGAGGTTTCGGTCCAGTTTGGAGCTCACAGCGGTCACAAATTCCCAGAAGCTCATGTTTCATTCAAACTGACTAAATGCCATTCAGACGAGGTACCCGGTATGAGGAGATCCTGAAATAGCAGAGCAACAGATGACTTGATAGGGATTGTGGAATTGCAGGAGCGGACAAAAGGAATGCAAAACTGACCCAAAGCAAGTCAGTAGAAAAGAGCAAACAGCACCCTAGGGAGAATTTTTTCAAACAACAAGAAGAACCCGCAGAGGGAAGATTTGATAAAGCTTTGTTGGGCAAGAATTCTAGGGAAGATGCAACCACTAATTCTTGGCTCAGGTGACTGTTTCCATCTGCAACCCGATTGGGAGGGGAGGATCGGGGTTGATAAGCAAGACTGACTTGGAATGTCAGGACCAGGTCAAAGGGAGCAGGGGAACCAACCTGGGAACCAGCCGTAGGCATGTCTGCCTACTGAATTTCCCCTTCCTTAAACCACTTTTCACTTTGGCACACAGCCATTTCTCCCACTACATTCAAGTACCTTAAGCAACTGGCTGGGTCCGTTGTGATGAAGAGACACCAGAGAGAAGCAAGAGGATGGTCATAAAGGAAGATTTTTTAAAATCTCAGGGTTTGGGGAAAAGAGATGAAAGAAAGTTGTCTCCTTTCCAAGAAGCACCCAAGGTGCCTCCCGTTGAGGGTGAGATTGTGAGGAATGAGTCCATTCCATCTACGCAGTAGGAAATAGAAACTATGCGGCAGAGAACAGAAACTACGGGGTAGAGAACAGGAAGGAACCCCAGGCAGTAAACCAATCAACACTCCATAAAACCCTACAGGATTTTTCTCCATCTGTGTCATAGCACGCCTATATTCCACGGCACCCATTAACACCAACTCATTCTCCAATAGTGGTGGTGTCTGTGTTGCTATTAGATTGCAGAAAGAGCCATGAATGAATATCGCTTAAAGATACAGGTCGGGATCTCAAGCATAGCAATTCTATCTACTCTTCATCTTTGCTGATAGCTGAATTATTCCAATTAATAATAGCATTGCTCTTCCCTAGCAACATTTTACTTCTTTTTGCTGTCCATTAATATAAACTTTTAGCAACGGTTACTCTTATGTGCTGAAAACAATCTTACCTGCTCCCATTAATTTTATCCCTAAAGGTCATGTTCGTCTCCTAATGGACCTGAGCACACAGGCAAGCCAGGGTGGAATGACTCTTAGAAAAGGAAGCCTTGACCTCAGGCTCATTCCTCTCCGGACAATCCCTTTGGTCTTTTACTTCAACACTTCCATCTTGCCCCTTTTTCTGACTAGAATGCTAGTGGAAGGGACTCTCTTCTTCACATAAAAGTGGTTCAAACCCTAAAATATCAAGGACATTTCACTCCAAAACCAATTGCATCATCCCTTCCAAAGATTCAGAGTCCTAATATAGATATATCAGGTATTCTCACAGCATCCCTGCAAAGTGGAGAAGAGATGGGTATTATTATTTCTGAGATAGAAAAATTAGACTCAAAAATATTAAGATATTTAGCCATAGGTAGGTGTGGGAATGAAACACTCTCTCATACTCAGAGCCCATGGCTCTGGCATAATGTAATGATAATAATAATAATGTCACAGAGCTGCAGACACTTTACCAAGTGCTTTATATAGAGTATCTCATTTAATCATGACAACAACCGCAGGAAGGAGACTCCATCATTAGTATCCTTGGCTGAAGCTGTAGGGGCTGGGGCCGGGAAGTGCGGGACTCGAGCTTTGAACCCAAGCTGCCCACTCCAACATCCAGTCTCTTCACTCAGGTATTAGACAAACGTTTATTTAAAAATATAATGCATGGACACAATTTAGTTTGGGTTAAAGAAAAACTGTTCATTCATATTTTCATTCTCTAGAGAAAAATGACCCCAACAAATATGGCAACTTCTAGAGGAACAAAAAGCAGGAGAGCTTTGGGAAAGAAGAGGATGACTGAGTGTGATTTTAATCCAGGGGCAGAAGAGAAGGGTGTGAAATAAGGTGAAAGTGGAAGGGGTGGGGGGTAGTAGAACAGAGATACAGACAGGAATTGGGAGAGGTACTGGGATGGAGCTGGTGCCACAGTCAGCCGGAGATCACAGGATCAAGGGATAAGGACGTTCGGATGTTTCCACAGTGGCTGGGAGACAGCAGCATCCTTCCTCATCTTGAGACTTCCTTTACATTTGCTTTCTCTCATCTTCTTAATGTGTCTGCCAAATGCATCCTCCATCTGAACCAACCAACCCTCTGGGCGTCATCCCCAAGTCAGATGATATTATATCTGCCAAAATCTCGCATGCCACAATCTCAGGCTCTGTCTCTGAATTCACAGTTGACTTACTATTAGCATGAAGTACCTAGACATTCCTCTTTTTGAATTTTGAGTGCTCTGGCCTCCTGGCAATATTCCCCACAGTCTCTTCAGACAACCATCCCCCAGACCCCACCCTCCCTATTCCCTTCTTCCCTCCTTTCTTCTTTTTTTCCCCTTGAAACTCCTCTGCTTATCTCAAAATTTATATTTCCTTGTTAAGTCACAACCTAAAAATAGTCTTTTAATTCCTGTTTCTAAACAAATCAGCCCAACAGATGCATTTTGCGTAATTGTGCTCTGGGGAAGGTAAGAGAGGTATAAGGTAAGGTGAGTGCCCTGGAGGAATTTAGGTGGGGAGATAAAACAAAAAGTAACTCTGGAATCTTAGGAGAAAAACACCTCTGACCTTACTGGTCCTTCAATGGCCGCATTCGTGTTCTAATTGCCTCTACTTATTCCTTCCAATTTAACCCCACTAAACGTAACATTAAATAAACACTGAAGAAATATTCTAACATCCCCCATTTGGCCTAACTGCAGCCCCAAACCCCTGTCCCATCTATCATCAAAGATTCTGCCTGATTCTTTCTGATTCTCCCCTTCCTTCTGCACTGACATATCTGATTTCGAAACCTTCTTCCTCACAGAGAAATTTGCAGGCTAATTGGTAATGTTCAAGCAATTCAAAATCCTTAAATTATATAAAAGCTGGTTACTTTTTTTAAAATCTCCTTAAATTCCTCTAATTTCATGTTTCTCCTTGGTGCACTGTGTTACCCAGAACTTAGAATGGTAAGTCTCCTAAATTGTCTAAACAGCAGTGATGTTTTCCATTTAAAACTCACGATAGGCTCCCATTTAAATGAGTGCTAGAAGACTTTTTTTCTTCCTTCCTAAAAACAAATTCTTAGAGAATGTTCCTTCCTATCCTTATGGGGTCTCAGTGACAGCCAGTGTCAGTGACAAGCTGCCATATCTACTCTCCAAAAGTTAGTTCTTGTTGTTTTTCAATACTGAGCTGCAGACTAGAAAGATCTAGCACCAAATCTCTGCACGCAGATTGTAGAAAACATTATTTCATCCTAGAGATTGTATCAGGAAGCCTCTACTCCTTTTTTTGTCTGTGGCTTATCCTAGCTCAGGTGAGCAATGGAGCACAGAGACACAGGGGAAAGAACATTATTTATTTGGGAAGATCACTGACAGGAAGATTTCTAGGTAAGCGTCACCTGAGAATCATTGAGTAGGTATTATGGAACCCTAAGTGCGGGCAGTATACAAAGATTGTTCCAAGAAGCCCAGCGAATGCTAGACTAGGGAGTGGGGATTGAGTCTGGTTCCACCGTCAAGAGCTGGGCAACCTTGGGCAAGACAACGACTTTCCTGGGCTTTATTCTCCTTATTGATGACAGTGTTAGAGTAGATGATCATTTAGATATTTTCTGGCTCTAAAAAACTCTGTTATGAATAAAGTTTCTATAGAACAAGAGATTCATAAATGGGACATGGGAAATTCATTTCAGAGAGATTTTAGTTCCCTCTAGGCAATTTAAAAAGTTTGAGCTGCAATATCAATCAAACAATTTTTAAATGAATGTTTTAATGTCAAAGTCATCCAATCATACACTGGGACGAGGGTTATTTTCAATAAAATCCAAACTAGGCTGAGGAATTGGGTTTGGTGGGTTTCATGTGAACCAGAATTTTTATAATATAACGTCAATAAATAATACTTTGGAGTGAAAAATTGAAGAGCTCCACATACAGAACCCCACCAGCAACGCCAACAGATCAAAGCTCTAGTACTCAAGGTGAGGATTGTCTCCTTCCTTCCTTCCTTTCTTCCTTGCTTTTTTTTTTTTTTTTGGTAAGGAAGATTGGCCCTGAGCTAACATCTGTGCCAATTTTCCTCTATTTTTTGTATGTGGGACTCCTTCACAGCATGGCTTGATGAGCAGTGTATAGGTCCGCACCCAGATCCAAACCTGCAAACCCTGGGCCACCAAAGCGGAGCGCATGAACTTAACCACTATGTCACCAGGCCAGCCCCTTCCTTCCTCTCTTCCTTCCTTCCTTTCTTCTTTTCTTCCTTCTTTCCTTCCTTCCTTCTTTCTCTCTCTTTATCTCTCTATCTCTTTCTTTTTTCTTTCTCTTTTTCCCTTTTTTCTGCTTTAACTTTAGTGTCTTTGCACTCATAAGCTCACCTAGGCAAACAATCAGAGATAAAAATCATCCAGAACCAACATGAGATTCTCACTGTCTGCAGTGCTGTTCAATATGGTAGCCACCAGCCACATATGGATATTTATATTTAAATTTAAATTAAATAAAATTTTTAAAATCAAGTTCCTCAGTTGTACTAGCCACATTTTGAGTGCTTGTATTCAAAGGCCACAGCTGGCCACTGGCTAATGCATTGGACAGTGCAGTTACAGAACATTTTCATCATTGCAGAGAGTTCTATTGAACAGCACTAGACAGCTGCCAGTTAGAGGGTTTAAGAAACTTCTCTCAGAAAAAATTTTTCTTTGAGACAGGCTCTGAACTCAGGCTGCCAGAGTTCAAACCCAAATACCACCACCTGCGAGCTTAGGGCCTTCAACCAGTGGTTGAAGCGTTCTAAGCCTGTTTTCTCCTTGGTAAAATAGAAATGATAGTTATCCATGGCTTATACTGTTGCTCTGGGGATTAAAGGAGACGGTACCACAGGCAAGGCTCAGCGCCTAGGATCTACTGAGGGCCCAATAAACGTCAGATATTGTCTTTAATATTGAACCTTAGAGGAAAAGTGACAATGAAAAGAATGGGCTTTGTTTCTCTCAGTGTTATATAAAGGCCTGTTCTCCATCAAAACCCTGCTCTGTTGTCGTGCAGACAGCCTGAGAATGTTTTTCCCACAGAGAAAAGTCTACCTTATTACTTAACCTTCACCAAACCCTCCTACTTACAATTTGACTCCTCTTGCAGAATCTTGAAATTCCTGGTATTGGTCTTAAAGTTATTTTTAGTTTAAAGAAATAGGACTGATGGCAGAGAGCCCACACATAATCATATCACATGGACTGAAAACTTATGGCTAGTTTTTCACTCAAACAAATTTCAGAATTGGTTTTGAAAGCATTATACGATATATTACAGAGAGAAGTTTAAAAATTGGGGGACAATCCATTTTTGGAATTTTCTGAGAAATACCCCCTTCACTGGAATGAATTCAAGGGTGATGCTAATATTTCCAGAGAGCTTTGAGGTATGCATTTTCTTGCCACATGCCTCTATAAACTGCTCTGCCTCTGCTCCCACACTGAACCAGGAAATTAAATGGTGTCTGCTCTAAATATCCACTGACCCCTCAGCCACGTTCTTCGCCTGCCAACCAGTACAGCGAGACTCTCAGAAGAGAGGGGAAACCAGTAAGACTACTGGCCAAACAGGAGCCCTGCTCCTGGTTTCCTGTTTCCAGGAAGAGCCTATATCTCAACAGTCTTGGCCAAGCAACGTGCACAACCAAACTGCCCTCACTCCCGGGGACATGGGGAGATCCCACAACTGCCAACGTGAGGTGCAAATGCAGATGGAGGGCGGGCCCAAGAGGCAGAAGGCCTGCATTTCCGATCCAGGCTCAGCCACAAACATTTTGATTTGAGCACGTTGTTTTCTTCTCTGTAAAGTGAAGGAGTTAAACTAGATGTCTCCAAGTCCCTTCGAGAATCTATCATTCCTGTGGCAAAATTCAGGTCAAACAGGACCTCAAATTGGTGCCTTTTTTGGTGGTGGATTTTTGGTGAATAGAGAGACAAATCCAATAAAGCATAGCGTCCAAACACCAAATGGCTTTAGAACACAGGAAGAAAGTTCTAGTTCTCTTCTGTTGGCTGCATCACTGGCAGGACACCTCCTCTTCCTTGGTGAGGCAGTGTCCCCCATATACACATCTCAGATTCCTCGATTAGACCCTTTATTATGCATTAAGTAGTAAAATATTAAGAAGTAAAGGGCTTTTTTTTTTTTTGCATTTAAATAAGAACCAAACCAAATTCTTAAACTAAAGCAATTGTAAATTTCACCCTAAATAGCTAGGAAGGTGAGTTCAAGGATTTGAGTGCTTATCCCCAAAATCTTATTTACTAAGTAGAAATCCTACTCTATCCAATCTGGTTTTCCCTTTACTTTACCTTCACAGGTAAATCACAGACAGATGAAATCATTGAATTTTTTTTTCATTTCAATGCAGTTTTTTTCAATTAAAATATTCTTTTTATTGTTCTCCACTTTGCACATTCCCGTGAATGTAGGATCTAAGGGAGAGTGTAAATGTTTTTGAGAAGCCACACATCAGCAGAGGAGTAGAATGGAAGGCAAGATTGTCAACTAATTGTCACCTATGCCAATGTAAATAATTTCTTTGACGACAGTCTTAATTTTCAGGTTCCTTCATCATCCACCCACTCAACATGGTACAAAAACAAGATAAGTAATGATTAAAAGAAACTTTTTAAAAATCTGCCAAATGGTTCATTGGTTGACCATTACATGCTGGAGCAGGTTGTCATTTGCCTCAGTATTTGCCAGAAGCTAAAGGGCTCCTCTTGGCTTATGAAAGACAGAGAAGAAACTGCCAGAAACTACAAGTCCCAGCATGCAATGGTCCACGGAGATCAAAGAGACATAATTGGAGTTGATGATATCTTCATTTTAATTAAAAGAATTTTCTTATCTTCAAAGAGCTTTTCAAATACTCCCAGCACTTCATAAGGCCCATACCATTATAATTCCAATTTAAAGATGGATAAGAAGAGGCAAGGAGGTCAACGCGATTGGACTTGACAATAAAAGTTGCCCATTGTAGGAAGGCTTTGGATCTCACCATTGTCCACTAGGTCAACATTCTCCCAAGATTTTAGTTGTCAAATCTGATCAAAAGATTTAGAAGATAAAACCTGATTCTTCAGATCCCAGGGTCTCAATGTTTCCCGACAAGACTGACAGTTTTGCTGCTAAAAAAGCTTTCAAGTTAAAGCTATGGTGAGGGAACCTAAGACTAGGAAGATGGGAGAGATCAGGAAAGCTAAAAATGAGAAAGATAAATTGCTAATCCCCAGAAAGCACAATTTGGGGCCCCTGAAGTTAGTCATCAAAACTTACTCCTCACTGGTCATTATTAGAACAAAAGCATCTCCCGCCATAAACTACTTCCTTTGGAAAGTGCAATAAGCTAACATGATGTTTGACCTTCCACAGATGATTGGTTCTTCATAACAATATGGGTTCATGACAGATAGCCAATCAGATGAGACCCAGCAAAGAACAGGGTATTGGCATCAACACCCCACTTATTACCTAACAAATCCCTTCACAGTGGGCACACAGTCCTTAATTCCCCCACACCCTTTCTCATGGTTTCTTTGTATTTTTTTCTGATTCGGTTATCACTAAAATACACATTTTAATTGAATTATGCAAGATTCAAACTTCCACAGTTTTGAACACTTCAGTAAACATTTCTACACACTCACCTACAGCAATGCCACAAATCCTTGCAGAAAATTGAGGACGGTTCTGACAGCTTCTCAGTAAATAGAGTTTTTTAAAACTTATCCATGAATTTTCGCTACAAGCTACTCAGCTGAAATTCAGTATTTCTCTGATTTTTGCTCCTCTGTGTCAACTTCCTAAACCATTTTCTGTCCCTCCATCCTTTTCTTTATGCTTGTAGACCACATACGGGTCCAGGAGCAAGCTGTACTGTGGTGACTTTGCTGTGGATCTCTTCCTTTAAAAGGACGAGTGTCAAGATTAACTCTTTCTACTTCCCTCTTGCTATCAAATAGATCAAACATTTGATCATTTTGGCTTCCTCTCTAGTTCCCTACAAGTTGTTCACGTGTATCTTCTCTAAACCACAAAGCTCTGGCTTCTCCTTGAGTTTTGGTCCAGGCCTTCACCGTTTCTCTTTTAAGAGAGAGAGTTATCATTTCCTCAAGTCTTCTCTTTGCTTTGAACTTCTTTTCATTGTTCCTTCCATTCCATTGCCGACAAGCTCACACGATTATCATCTCCAACACACCAACTTTGTAGTCGAAGGTCTCTTTCAAATTCATTCATCTTCTAAGATTTTCTTATACCAATTGTGAGATAAGAACAATACATAATATTTTTAAGTTGAATACAGATTTAAACTCTTATGGGACAAAAATTAATCTGTATCCAAAAGAGTTTCTGACTGAGCTGATTGGCTCCCTTGGTGATAGCATAGAGCCAAGGAGACTGAAATCACACAGTGGTTACCTTTTTATAGAGAAATGTTTTTGTTCTGTACCCACAAACTGGATCGGTAATTTCAGCAAACATTGCAAAACTGTGTGCCCATTGGTTACAAGTAGAGGTTGAATGAAAAGATCATCTGAGGACCTGCACCCATCACCACTCTGGAGGGAAAAGCCGTTTCAGAACACATGTCCTTCTCTGTGCTGTATCTTTCACAAGTGAAAGTCCACACATGAAAATTCTTTCTGAGAATAAATTACATCAGAACGTGGTATCTCTAACGACCATGAGTTGATCCAAAGCTCCACTGATTCAAAAGCTAGAAAGAGAGCAATTGAGAAGACTTTACAATTACTCATCGACTTGAAAGTTGATGTCTGCTCTCAGTTCTCATGGAATATGATATAATCATGATTAACATTTATGGACCACACACTTTACGCTAAGCACCGTACTATGCACATGCATTATTTCTTTAATATGCTCGATAAAATGAGTATTTTAGCAGGCCTATGTGTTACTAGGACCAAAGTCATTTATTCACATCCAGCACATACATCAAATGCCTGTCCACCCCTATCCTAAATTGCTCTGGGGTCATATACTAGTGTGCTTAGAGTTTCTAAGAGGTAAAGAGACTTTAAACCCTCACAAAGTATGATTAAAAGGAAATGAGATGTTTGGCCTGACTCCAGGGAGATCTGACAGTGCCTTAAAATGTGTTTTTGACTGCCATGTGTGGCAGGGATTCTATTTGTTTTGCATGGCCCTGAGTGGAGAGAGATTTCAGCTCTGCATAAGGAACAGTTTTGTAGCTATGAGAGGAAGGAGCATCCTTGAGAAGAAGAAAGCTCAAGTGATTAAAGGTATTCACACCAACGTTGAATTGGATTAAATAATAATTACTCAACAAAGATAAATGAAGCTCTAAGTACTTTGCCAAGCACTGGTAACAAGATGAACTTGATACATGAACTAGATGAACATAGGGTAAGAATTCAAGCATTCGGCGTGGTAAGTTGAGATCATAGGGACCTAGACAAGATATTAGGAGAACAGAAAGGAGGATCACCACTCCCAGCTTGAGGTTAGAGGATGGGAGGAGGGGTGAGAAGCTACAGAAGGCTCCTGAGGAGGGGGAACCTGAGCTGACTCTTAGAGAATAGGGAGGAGTTAGTCAGATGATGAAAGTGGGAAGGGCATTCCAGGTTGGTGACAAGGGAATCAACCCGTTAGACATAGAGATATTACGGAAGTGAGTCCGTTATCAGATGAGTGGTTCAACTTGTTGGTATTTGACATCTAATTGTGATTCTACAACTTCTAAAACTGACTAAGAAAACCATCATCAGGGTTTTCACAGGATTCACACAGAGTGAGCTCTCCCTTATCTCTGAATAAGGAAGGGAGTCACTGAAGGAAGCTGGGATATGGCCCCGAACAAATGTCAAATTCCCTGTCCTTCCAGAAAGAGGAACAGAGAGGCATAATGAGGACAACCAGAAGAAAACATATAGTGAGGTCAGCAGAGGCCCTCACTCCAAAACTGGGCCAGGCAGAGGGCCTGAGGGGTGACGCCAGAGAGGCAGGTACCAAAAAAATCATGCAGATGGAGGGGAATAAAGAAATCAGCTGGCCTACCCTGAATATTATGAAAATAAGGCCCAGAGAAGTATGGTGCCTTGTCCAATATCTCATGGCTGTTTGGAAAGAGGGCGCCCAGTGCTAAACCCGGGGGAATTTCCATTGTGCCGTGTGGTTAGTTTAGGTTTTTACCCTAATACAAAAATTGCTGCTTATTCTTTTTTTGGGCTTTCTCCCCGAGAGACCAGTATGGTGATTATTTGTTTTGCTTTAAAATTCTTTCCTTTTACAGTTCCTTCTGGCATTGGAGGCTACACGCAGGGGAAAGAGCAAATGAAGATGGTGTTAAATAGGTAATAACGTTGACCAGGCTTTAGTCTGGATTTTCACGGTGCAAATCTTTGATGAGACTAACCCCAAATTGACCACATTACCACAAGTAGTTGAACCCCAAAAAGAGTTAGATCATAAAGCATAGAGTAAGCTCTATGGTTTTCTCAAAGTTCAATTTTATTTAAAAGTAACAAGTGTTTTTTTGAAGCCACTCAGCAAAAAAGATTATGAATACTTATCATGACAATTTTTTCTCGTTATTGTTTTCCATTCATGTTTGGTTCAAAAAACATATTTGTTTTGCATAAATTCACCAGCAAGTAGAAACTGGTAGGTGACATTGAGGGATACATTCAATAAAATTTTCACAGGTTTGAAAGCCAATGGGCATGCCTCAAGAAATAAGGAAGTCAGTGGTTTTCTGTCATAAAACCACCTTGGGAAAGTCAGCAGGGAAGCAGTCTACCTCATGGACAGGGAAAATTAGTGATATATAAGCTTCAAACTCCCACCTACTATCCCGGGAATAAGTGTCAATGAAGAACGGAGTGAAGTACCTCATGATATCTTAAATCGCAGTAAGAATTACTATATGAACTCATTAGTCTCACTCATTAAATATACTATGTATCAAAGTGTCCTAAATGAAATGATTCAATAGAAATGTGGTGCCTAAAATCTTTCTTGGACAAAGCATGGTACACACACACGCACACACACAAAATATAAATGTTATATCAAATTAATAAACATATCAAATAACACTATTATGCTAACCTTTAGGTGTAGACTTAGACTTAATATTTGGCAGATCTATGTCAAAAGTTCTCTTTTTTTTTGTAAAAGGAGACATTTTCAATTTTCAAACTGCCTGGCTCCTTCAAACACAACATTTTAAGCTATTTTAAAGCTATTTTTTAAAGGGTGATCATTTCTCCCAAGCATTAAAAATCAAAACACAGGTTCTCATATTTTCTCAAATGCAATATTCTGCCTTTTTCCCCCCAGCTTTATTGAAACATAATTGACATATACGGCTGTGTAAGTATAAGGTGTATAACATGATGATTTGATACACATATATATTGTGAAATGATTACCACAATAGGGTTAGTTAATACCTCCATCACCTCACATAATTATCATTTTTTGTGTGTGGTGAGAACATTTAAGATCTACTCTCTTAGCAACTTTCAAGTGAACAATACAGCATTGTTGACTATGGTCTCCATGCTGTACATTAGATCCCCAGAACTTACTCATATTATAACTGGAAAATTGTACCCTTTGACCAACATCTCCCCATTTCTCCCACCCCCAGCCTCTGCCAACCACCATTCTACTCTCTCTTTCTGTGAGTTCAGCTTTTTTAGATCAAATGCAATGTTTTCAAAATGGTTTGAAGTCAGAAAATAAAAGAGCCAACGGAACATTTTGAAGCGAGGTGTGCAAATCCCCAGTTCAGCTCTGAAGGCATGGTTAACAGGTCCAAAATAGTCATTTCATTATTGGTCTGAGCCCATTCATTCCACATTATTAAGTTGCATGTTTTTGTGTTTATTTTTATCTAAAAATGAAAGATTCAATCACATTGATATAGTCATATCAGCTTGAACTTGTTGTTTTTATCCTTCCAAGGCAAATTTACTTACATTTTAATAGACTAGTGGCTAAAACTGGTCATGTAAATATAGTATTATACTTAAGTGCCCATTATATCTTTCACTTACCCAGAGTTTAAGAAAAAATGAATCATTCTCAACATTTACCTAGTTTCATAAACAAATTTGTTTATTTACCCCCAAGAAGTTGGTTATCATTCATTTATTCAAAAAATATTTATTGAGTACTTAGCAGATGTCAGGCACTATTTTAGGCAAAGGGGGTAGAGCACTGAACTAAAGATATGAAAATACCCATCCTCAGGAGCATACATCCAAGTAATAAATGATAAACATAGCAAATAAATAAGAACATAGTGTTTTAGAAGATAATAAGGGCTTTGGAGTTGGGGGGATTGAGACAGTCAGCAAATGTGTTTGTGGCGGGAGGGTTGTAATTTTGAATAGGATAATCAGGCCAGACCTTATTGAGAAAACGACCTTTGATGTTAAAGTTAACCATGTGGATATCTGAGGGGAAACTGTTTCAAATGTTCCAAGCAGACAGAACAGCCAGTGCAAAAGCCCTGAGACAGAAGCATTCCTGGCACGTTTGAAGAACCACAAGAGTACCTGATTGGCTAGAGTAGAAACTGAGAGTTAGAGTAGGAGGTAAGGTCAGGGAAGTAAGGAGGGAGGAGGCAGATCTTGTGGGGTCTTGCAGACCATCATAGGGATTTCCAGTTTCTACTCTCAGTGAAATGAGGAGCTGTTGACCAGAGAAATGACATGGCCTGAATTATATGTTGAAAGGATTGTTGGACTACTGTGTTGAGAATGGACTGTAGAAAGCAAAAATGGAAGCAGGAAGACCAATTAGAAGACTATTACAGTAATCTAAACAAGAGATAATGGTGACGTAGACTAGAATGTTAACGGTGGGGCTGTGAGAAGTACATGGATTCTGGATATATTTTAATGCTGGACGATCTACCCATCGTGTGTAAAGAAAGAGAGGAGCCAAGAATGAATCCCCATTTTTGACTTGAGCTATTGGAAGTATCAACAGGCTATTGTATTGAGAAGATTTAGTTTTGGTGGCGGTTGGGGAAATAACTAGAAGTTTAGTTCGGGATACGTTTCTTCTGATATGTTTCTAACACATGCAAGGGGAGAAGTCAAATTGGCAGTTGAACTCTGGAGTCTGAAGTTCGGAAGAGAAGTGTGTGTGTGGAAGATAGAAATGTGGGAGTCATCAGCATTTAAATTATATTTAAAACCATGCGACTGCATGAGGTTCATATAAAGGGAGTGTGGGCAGAGAAGAAAAAGGGACTAAGGAATGATCCTTGGGACACAGCAATGTTACAAGTTCCTGGTGAAGAGGGGAAACCATCCAAGGAGAGTGAGAAGGAGCAACTGCTGCGGCAGGAGGAAAACCAGCAAATGTGGGGTGCTGAAAGCCAAGTGAAAAAGCAAAGTTTGGCAAGGAGGGGGAAGGGCAGATGGGGCAGGTGTGGAGGTCATGGGTCATCTTGATGAGAGCAGTTTTTGTGGAATGGTGGGGGCAAAGAAAGGGACACAAATGGGAGTCTGGTTAGACAAGAGCAAAGACAACCCATCTTAGCAAAAATTCTCAAACTTTTTGGTCTCAGGACCCCTTTATACCCTTAAATATTATTGAGGACCTCAATGTACCTTTGATTCTATGCGTTATTTATCAACATTACAGAGATTATAACTGGGGAAATTTTTAAACACAGGAATACACGGTGCATGTTGCCTTTGCCACCAGAATGATGACATCATCACACCTTGTGTAGCTTCTGGAAACTTCCACTCTGCACTTGTGAGAGAAAGGTGAAAATATTTTAGTACTGTTATGAAAATAATTTTGACCTCATAGACCCCCTGAAAGAGTCTCAGGGATCCCAAGGGCCCGGGCCTCCCTTTGAGAATTGCTAACAGACATGAAAGGAAAGCACAAGATTGAGGATGATGGTTAGTGGTGAGGCAGGGAGAGTCTGTGGACTTTCTCTCCTCACGCTTGGATTTTTTTCAATGAAGGATTGAATACAGTCATCCCTTGACAGCGAGGACGAAGAAGGAATGGCTGAGGGTTTGGAAAAAGGAGAGACGTGCAATAGTCTAGGAGAACAGAAGAATGGATGATGGACTGTGGTAAGTATTAAGAGTTATTTCTGCTGTTGTTGAGTTTAGTCGTTTCAGTAGGTTGTTGGTTATTTTGAAGTGGTTTTTTTTTTTTTTGTGAGGAAGATTAGCCCTGAGCTAACATCCAATCCCAATCCTCCTCTTTTTGCTGAGGAAGATTGGCCCTGGGCTAACATCTGTGCCCATCTTCCTCCACTTTATACGGGACGCCGCCACAGCATGGCTTGACAAGCGGTGCGTCGGTGCACGCCCGAGATCCGAACCGGCGAACCCTGGCCCCGCGAAGCAGAGAGTGTGCACTTAACCGCTTTGCCAGCAGGCCGGCCCCTATTTTGAAGTTTTATTGGATTTGTGATTAAGAGAGACAGAGAAAGAGAGAGAAATCAATCCAAATTCTTTATATGTTCTTCAACACGTATTTGTTGATGACAAGAATATGTCTCAACCAGATTATTAAACTTTGCTTCTATGGGTCACGAAGCAAATCAAGACTATTGTCATTTATTCATTCATTCTTTAAATATTTATAGAACACTCAGCATAACCAACTATTATACTAGGCTCTGGAAACATAAGGTTGAATAGGCCACATACTCATTCAGTCGGCTGAGCTCATATTCATATTTAAACTGCCTATGCTAAGATCCAAGTTGCTCCAAAATTTCTCCAATATATAGAAAACATAGTGAGGACCACCAAAACAACCTGGCTACCTGCCTTACATTTTAAAACTAAGGTACTGCGCCACTAGTAATTTACTAAATAACTGATAATAACACAAGAGTCCAGGGGACCACAAATACGCACGTCTAGAATCCGGTTTCTAGAAAACCTATTTCCTGTGCTACTCCTGAAGTTTGGGCACATGCAAACTCTTACAGCTTTAATAAAACAAAAAACCAGGCATCGTTATTGTCTTTTCCCAAACTAAGTCCCATTAGTGCATGACACTGGGGTAAGAATGCAATTTTTGCCATTCCTTCTAAGTCATGGATAGTAAGATTTTATTTTTCAGTCTTTAAGTTTAATGCTTGTAATAATATATCGAAGCCTTCTGAAGAGAAATCAGTCAGCATGTTATCACTTAAAGATGTATTTTGATGCACTGTTCATCGTTTTTCAATCTTTAAAGATCTTCCTGCTTGGGTATTTTGTTTGAGCCATGAATACAGAATCATCTTGACCCTACATTATAAAAGGAGGAAACGTGGGGTTTTTAGATATAATAATTGGCAACAGAGAAGACAAGTTTAGATCTGCTTGTATTGACACCTAAATATACTTTTGAGTTTGCAGGTATTTGGGTCAAAAATACATTTAGGAAAGGGAACCATTTTGATATTTGAGGAGCCCCCTTCCAGTTCCCCAAAAATCTAGGTACTGAGAAAATGAGCTTTTCCCTTTAAGATGAAGATTTTTTTGTCTCCTTGATAAGTGGTAACCCGGTATCCTGGGTTCTAGAGATAAAACAAGATTACTAAAACAGATCACATTTTCTAATTCCTGAAGTACTAAAACTTAGGGGGGCGAAAGTCCCCTAGGGTAGACATTTAGGGGATAAAAGGAGAAAAATTAGGAAATAATAACTGAAAGAGAAATTTTCACTTTAATTTAATTTGTTGTAAAATGCTCTTTATTTGGTGTGATTTGAAGTGGATTTGACAATCAATTACATTGAATGAGACACCTAATAAGCACACGCTATACTCTGAACCACACCACCTGAGTTACACACACACATTTTATTGTCTGGATGGTAAACCTAAACAAATAGATTTATAATGGTTTGTAGACAATTCCCATGCAATAACTATATTATTAAATCTAAGGCATTATTAAAAGTTAATTATATTTAAAATTATTGAGATTTAACAACGACGTAATATATGAAGAAGATATTTATCTCCTGTTTGTACTATAATTACTAAACCTCAATGAACTTCTCTCTTTAATTCTGCCTTTCTCCTTGCTAAATAGCTTCTCTCATGGAATCCTACACCTACAACCCAAGATGATTCTTGCTGCGTTAGAACTTTAATGCCCTCCTTATCCACCTTCCTTCTTCTCCATCTTTACCCAAGATCTTGTCAAGATCTTCAAAGGGAAAATTGTTACTTTGTGGCAAGAATTCTCACCCTCCCTTACTTCTCTCCTTACTAATATCCTTTTCTTCCTTGCCCCGTATCTCCCTCAAAGTTCTACATATCTAAAGCACTAACTATCATTTTGTTTCATCAAGGTCATTCAGTAATGACCTGTGTTATTTTTCCTTTGTCATCTGTATTTGCTGTTATTATTATGCTTCCATTCCCAGCTTTCAGAAGTGTTCTTTATCCAATCCTAAATTAAACTTCTCCTACTCTGATGTGTGTTTTCAATGTTTCATCTCTCTCTTTCAGCCTCACATATAAACTCCTACAAATATATTGTGCCTTTGCTACTTTCATTTTTCTCCCTTAAAATAGGATCTAGTTTCTAGCTTCTGAGGCTGATATCAGTGTTTCATAATTAGGTCCTTGATTTACATTTCCTGCTACTTTCCTGCCATGCAGGTTTTATCTTCTAACTGCATGTGTTCACTGATAACTTTGGGGAATCTCCTGACTTGTCTTCAAGGTCTCCATCCTTTATGTCTTCTCTTCAGTCAGATGCAATAGTTTTTACTGAGCGCCTACTCTGTGTCAGACACTGTTCTAGACTCGGAGGCTGGAGACAAGAACACCACAGTCAAGATCCCCACCCTCATAGAGCGTGCAAGTGGGGAGAGACAGACAATAAAAAGAATGTAAGTAAGTAATGTTGCACATTCCGAGAAGGAAATGAAACTGGGTAATGTCATAGAAAGTGACGAGAGAAGAGGACAGTCACTTTAGAGAGCATGGACGGGGAGACAGATTGGAAGAAGTGACATTTAAATCGAGACCTGAATAACGGGAAAGAGTCAGCCATGTGAACAGAAAGCCATGAGACAACTCAAAGGAAGAACATTCCAGAAAGTAGGAATGGCAAATTCCAAGCCCCTGTGGCAGGAGCAAGCTTAGTTTATTCAAGGGATAGAAGGAAGGCCGGAATTGCCAGAGCAGGAAATGGCAGCCGGGAGGTAGACCTACAGGGCCACACTGCACACCGCGCCATCCTGCACACCACGCCATCCTGCACACCACGCCATACTGCACACCGCGTACAGGCTTGGACTGTGTTACAGCTCCACTGCCTCGTGTTCAGTGAGGTTAGCCCTCCGGACTCTGAACGTGGTATATTCCAGGTTTCAAAGCTGAGTATCCCAACTTACACCAACACATCCTCTTTCTTTATCCAGTTCCAGAAACCAAAGAACAAGGCCCGTCCTTTTCCCTGTCATCGACCACCCACCACAGCAAAACATCAGTGCCCCTGTCTTTTTGCCATATCTGCTTTAACATGACACCAAAGGAATCAAAGGAAAGACACCAAAATGTTACAATACTTAACTCTCACTACTGGGTTTATAGGCAATTCCTCCCTTTTTCTTTATACTTTCCAACATTTTCTAAATTTTTTATCATGTACACTACTTACATAATAATAAAACAAATGTGCAGTTTAAAAACATACAGAGGATACAAAACTATGTGTGCATCTTTGCATCCATTTGGTACTTCTCGTCAGCTGATTTACCTGTTTTCACTATTAAAATATTCAAGTGCTCTTTCTCTGAAGCCTCTTGTTTTCCTTTGGATTATTCTGGAACTCTGAGATGACCCGTTTCCCCAAGAACAGGGCACCAAAGTGGTCTTATGAGCGCACAGGTAGGGTGACACCTGTGGGATAGACTCAGGGCCTGTAGTTACGTGCAGAGGATGCTGTCGCTTGTGCTGAAGTCACTCATGCTTGCTGTTCAGGACACTGCTCTAATTTAAATGGTATCAGAGTAAACAGGATGCTACATGTAGAATGAAACTCCTCAAGTCCTTACCTGAAGAGATAAGGCTGAAATCGTAAACACCGCACATAGTTTAAAAATGAAATCGGTGATCAGCTCTAGGGGCCTGGGTCTGAACCCACTGCAGCCACTAGTCTTTCCAGTAAGCAAGAGCAAAGCAAAGGAGACCACCATACATTGGAAATTATTTTCCACTCTCTTCTTCCAGGGACCCTATGAATTTAAAAGTTCCATATTTATTTAACAAGTCAGAGTAAGAAAAAAAAAAAGAGAGATGTGAACTCCTGCCAAAAATCTAGGGTCTCTATTAAAAAAAATCCCCAAAGTACGCCAGTTCAGCCACAGCACATCTGGGAATTGTTTGAAGGATAATGACAGTAATAATTATGATTACTTATACTTAATTCTCCCTCACAGGGGCGCTGTGAAGATTAATGAGTTAATGCTCATAATGTGTTTTTGGTTCCTCGATGAAAGCTCCCATAAAAGCCCAGATTATTATTATGGTTATTGTTGTTTATATTAGACCATTCCTGTGGAAGGCGTCCCTTCACTGCCCATCCACTATGTTCCCATCATAAAGTAGAACCACTTCTCTAATTAACAGCCCACTGGCTCCAGGAGCAGTCACATCAGGCAGGAATCGCCCACTTTAAGGAAGAAAGTGCAAGCAGAATCACTGTCAGCAGCTGCCCACGTCCCTCGTGCCTACTACACTTTGTTCTGTACTCTTAGCTAAACCATAAGGAACAGGAAAGAAGGTAAGCAGTGTCAGGCCCCCAATGGAAAATATATTGACAGTGTAAGTATCTTCCAAAATAGAGAGCCTGCAGACAAATCTGTAGATATGACCACAAAATAGGTAGAGAAAACTTTAAGCTAATGTTTAAACAAGGCTTATATAATAGCTTGTTCAAAATCAAAGCCATACAAAGATAATAGATCAATGGATTGCTATTTAACATTCATTTATTCTTTTTTTTAAAAGAAAAATATTGTGAACCTACTTATCTCTTATGCATAGGCCCATACCAAACAATATTTGTTGAATGAGACAGAGTCCCTATCTTTGAGAAGATGGTTATCGAAGAGTAGCATGTCAATCACCTATATGTGGTCTGGTGGGCAGGGTAGGGCACTGTTACAATGCACCTATTCCTCTGGAAAGGCACAGATAACACATTCCCTATGATGCTCTCTAGTCCCCATCTTTAGTTGCAACTGGAAATGGCAATTTATTTGTTCAATAATGAAAACACATTTTTGTAGGGCTAAAAGAAGAATGAGCCACCGCAAAGGTCCCTTTTGCATGGTGCATTTGTAAGGACAAACGTATGTAATGTGCGTGGTTTCTTTAAGACACTCAATGATATGTAAATGAATGCAATTGCCCCAGAAGAAAATGAGAAACAAAGACTTTCTTCTTCCCTTCTACCCTAGTATCTCATTTCTCAACTTAAAACTATCATTCCTTAACTCAGGAGGGTCTCGGATTCAATTGTTAGGTGAAGAAACTTAGGAGAAAATCCAGATCCCCTCCATCTGCTTCTATATGGCAGAAGCTACTAGTTGCCTGCTCAATAGCCATTATCCCTTCCTTCATAGAAACAGAATCTTAATTTTAGTGGAGCGCTTTACCACTGGGAATGAAAAGACCATGTTTGCCAGACTCCCTCGAAAGTAGGTGTGGCCATATTACTAAGTTCTGGCCAAGTAGAGGTTGGCAGAGATGTTGAAGGGAGCTAGCTTAGCTGGTAAGTGTGTTCTTTTGTCCTTCCCCACTTCCTCTTTCCTGCTGCCTGGAAATTTGACACAACAGTAGAAATTGTAGTAGCTATTAAGGACCATGAGTTGGCCTTGAGGATAGAAGGCAGAATAATGCCCCAAAGATGTCTGGAATCTGTGAATAAGTCACATTACGTGGCAAAAGGAAATTAATGTTGCAGATGGAATAAATGTTACTTTTCAGTTGACCTCAAGAGAAGGAGATTAGCCTGAATTACTCAAATAGACCCCAAATAATCACAAAGCTCCTTAAAAGAGGAGGAGGAAGACAGAAGAAAACCACAGAGATGGCTCAGTGAGAAGGACAGCCTGACATTGTTGGCTTTGAAGATGGAGGAAGGGACCTTGAGCCAAGGAATGTGGGCAGCCTCTAGAAGCTGGAAAAGACAAGAAACAGATTCTCCCTTAGAGCTTCCAGAAGGACAGCAGCCCCACCAACCCCTTGATAGTGGCCCAGTGAGACGCATTTCAGAATCCTGACCTCCAGAACTGTAAGATAAATAAATTGGTGTTGTTTTAAGCTACTAAGTCTGTGATCATTTGTTATAGCAGCCATCAGAAACTAACACATGAGCTCTAAGGACGGCAGAGCAAAAAGAGAGAAGGAGCCTGCATCCCTGATGACTTGTGGAGCTGCCATACTAGCCCCAGATGACCTAACTCTGGACTCCTTTGATGTGAAAGAGTAAAGCCTTTGGTGTTTAACCCACTGTTATTTGGAGTTGTCTTTTACAAACAGCAAAACACAACTCATAGCTGACGTACTACATTTTAGAGATAAGAGACCGAGATCCCCAATGGTTAAGTGACACATTATTTAACGCCACTCAACTACTTATTCAGAATCAGAAGTAGAACCCAAGTTCTCCCCAGCCCCGTGTTTATGACCTGCCCAGTAATAGGCAACTGTGGTTCTCAAACTTCAGCCAGCACTGGAATCATCAAGAGGGCTTGATAAAACACAGGTTGCTGGGCCCCACATTGGAATTCCTGAGTCAGCAGATCTGGGATGGGGCCAAGGGGCCACACTTTGAGAACACTAGTCTACGCTATCGCTGGATCAACCTCTGATAACTGCTCCTTGTCTTCCATTGCCAGACCCATAAGCAAAGTCCAGCCCTCATGACCACACACCTGGAGTATCATAGCAGCTTCTTAGCTGGCTGCGGTCTTGACTTACTGGCTCCCTCTACCCACACTCCCACCTAACTAATTTTGCTTTCATCGTGTCCTATTTCTGCTTCAAAACCATGACAGCTTCCTATTATTGATTAGATTAACTTCAAATCCCTCTGCAGGGCTTTCAAATCTCCCCATAGCTGCCTGCTCTCTCTCCTATCTACCTCCAGCCATCCCTATGAAGAGAGGTAGAGGAACCAAAACTTTCCTTATTTTGTGGCATTTAGGAATTTTTTATGGAACACCCAGAGAGAGTTGGCCAGGTCACAGCCTTTGGCAGATCCAAACTGGAAACCAATGACCTTTCCCATCCTCCACCAGCTCCCCAAGACAGCCCGGCCCCCCCCCTCGGGGAACAAGGAACCAGGTCCCTTGCAAGCAGCCCACAGCAGGTTCCGCTTAAGGGAAGCAACAAGGACTCCATGGAAACTCGGGATGAGGTGAGAACATAATGTGCATTTCAGCTAATTACTCCACAAAGGGAAGGCAGCCAGGAGAACCTGAGATTGTTTGTATGCTGTTATTCTGAATTTTGAAAGAGAGGGCGAACTTAAAGGAAATTGGCAGCCACTTCATCCAGCTCCAGCCAAAATGGCCTCTGTCCCTCCCCAAAGCAGCTGTGCGCTGTGTGGCTACGGGCTGCAGTACTTCCTTTGTCTGCAGAGAAGGACTGGCCCTGTGCAGCCCTGGAGAGGCTGCGTCGCCTCCTTAAACCCCAGGAGGAAGGATGGTTCAGCTTGGGGCAGAAGGAGCATCAAATGATCCCCCAGTCCTAAGCCCAATGTATTTCAGGATCTTTGTCGATTCCTCTCACCAAAATCAGTCTTCAAATAAATATTAGTTGTGCCCCTGGCAGGAAATCTGGTACCTGTATCACTGAGGCTTTTTTATAAGAAGGAAAGCTTTTCATCTGCTTATGGTATGTTTTTCTCCTGCTCCATTAAAAGAGAATTAATTCTTTTGTGTCTTTGTTCTCAATCTGGCCTGCTTTCTTCCATTTTTCTTTCCTGTTATTTATTCGTGCAAACCCTTCCTCGCTCTAAAGACAATTTGCTGCAGCTTGGTTTTCAATTGTCTTACCATAGCCTCCAACCACGCTCTCCTATAACATCCCAAACCTACATAGCTGAGGTTCTTTAGGCTCCCACATATACAAAACCATACCACTTCCTTCTAAATGTTCACAAGACCGGGGCTTTGTGTAGTGACTCTTCCAACAAATATTTATTGACTTTCCTATCTGTGTGGACAGTCCCATCCTCCTCTCTTAGAGATCAGCCTTCATGTTTTATCACAGGCATCCCAGAAGACCCTCACTTGCACAGCTTCTGGTTAAGGATCCAAAAAAACTCCCTTAAGCCAGCCCTGATGGCCTAGTGGTTAAAGTTCAGCGCGCTCTGCTGTGGCTGCCTGGGTTCAGTTCCCGGTCATGGAACCACACCACTCATCTGTCGGTAGCCGTGCTGTGGTGGCAGCTCACATAGAAGAACTAGAAGAACTTACAACCAAACTGTATAACTATGTACTGGGGCTTTGGGGGGAAAAAAAAAACTCTCTTCCAGAAGGAACTGCCTGAGATGGCCAAGCCGATGCAAAGAGATTTCCTGCCCAAGTCTCCCATTCAATGACCCTATCAGAACAGTTTGGAGAAAAGAGACATTATTGAAAAGTTTCATAGAAATTCGAGAATACAAAAGATATTATTTTTATTGAGAGTCCCTTCCCTCCTGTTCATAGAAGTTTCTTACTTCTAAACCCTCCATTTCACTCTTTCTTTACCCAGAGACCTACTGTTTTTACCTTCTCAGCGTGACTCATCTTTACAGAATTTAAGTGGGAGGAAGGTGAAACCCTTGCCTTGAGTAATTTTAGTGAACTTTGTATTCTCCTACCTGGATTTAATCGTGGGAAGATAACTGGAAAATCACAATTCAAAAGGAAAAAAAAGGAAGTAGAGAGAAGGAAAGAGCAGTTCTAAACAAGAACATATACTCACTCTGAGAACTGAAAGTCGGGTATACCCATTACAGCCGTTCCCAGAGCACATTTCAGTTCTGTAGGCTGCAGGCTAACACATCCTGAAAGTGGTGGTAATTACCTCGTAGTTCTGTAGGTTTTCTTTGTGTAGAGTGTTGAAGGAAAGAGGGAAGAGGGTAGCTGACTTTGAAATGAGATGGGGGATGGAAATTCCAGGTGAATTTAAAGCACCTGGCAAACAGGCATCTCGTCTGTGTTTCCTTGTTTTTGCCCCAGACTGGGAAGCCATCACCTCCCTGGCTCTTTCATGGAATTTCTGTGTGGTCTTGGTCTGACTCAATTAACCTCTCCTCTTCTGCGTTTCATCATGTGTATATGGGTACAGGATCAACTTCAAAGAGGTCCAGGGCCTAATTAATGTCTCTAGGGTGCCTGAAGATTCTTGGATGGAAAAAAAGAAAACCACCACCTGTATGCAGAATCGGAGACTATGCGACAGCAGGTGGAAATTATTACTATTAAATGTGACTCCACCTCAGAATATTTGGCAAACTCCTCCTCTGGGGCCTGAGAAATGTCAAGTTGGTGAGAATATGCTTCCTCTCTCTCTCTCTCTCTCTCTCTATATATATATATATGTATATAAATTTTTTTTTTTACTTGTAAGCAAATGATCATGCTACATTAGGAGGCAATGTAACCAATGAACAACAAAAACTGAGAATAAAATAATGAAAAGTGTAATGTAATTAATGGCTTTAGGAGATGACAAGCCAGCTATGCAAACATACAGCTGCTCTCCATCCATATCACCTTCTTTCTCCACCTCTCTCCTCTATCCCATGTGTGGGTCTACCCAGGACCAGAATGATCCTGAAATTCTGTAGAGACGTTGATGTAAGGAAGCTTCTGAGGTCAGGAAAAAACACTTCATAATAAGTTTTTTAAATAATCATTCAAAACCTTTACTAATCCCCATCATCTTTCCTTTAGTTCACAAAAAGTCAATTGCAACCAGCAAGTTATTTTAAGCTCTCCAAATGTCATTCTTCTTGGGTAAACGGACAACACTACCATATTTGCAAAGGCCTTTTGACGCGATCGTAAGAAAGGTTTTGTAGCGTTTCCTTCGCAACATCCTCAAGCTGGAAGATGGCTTGGTAAAGTCAAACCTACGTTTGTTTATTCATTTATTTAACACATATTTATTGAGTTCCCTCTAAGTGACAAGCACTATGCTTCAGGGAACTTGGGGACATTAAAAGAGAGCAAATAGGTAATCATTGTATTGTAAGTGCAGAGGATGGGCACCTGATCTATTTGCATGGTAGGGGGGATTGGAAAGTCTTTAAGTCTTACGTCATGGTGGTACTCTTGGTCAAGGATTTTTAAAGTCAACAGAGTAACAAGAGGGGGAAATTGTTGAATGAAATTAAGTTTGACTGATGCTGTCTGTTCTTTGTAAGATGTATTTCCTTTCCTGGATGTTTTAGGATTTCTTTTACACTACCCCTAACCTCCAATCCACCTTATAGACAGAATCTCCTTCGTCTCTCTGTTATTCTCTATTTTCCTGTTGGCTTTCTATTTTCCACATAAGAGGTGTTGAAACATGAAAACAATCCCTTGAGTGTTGAAGACAGACAAGGTAAGTTAATGTACTAGTCAGGGTTCTCCAGAGAAACAGAACCAATAGGACATATATTTTTTATAGATATATTTTATACATATATATATATATAAAGTAAGGAATGGGGTCACACTATTATGGAGGCTAGCAAGTCCAAATCTTAGGAGTGGTTCAGGAGGCTGGAGACCCAGGACAGCAAATGTTCCAGTCCAGTCCAGAGGCCATCTGCTGGAGGACCAGGAAGAGCTGATGTCACAGATGAAGTCCTACAGCCGTCTGCTAGAGAATTCCCTCTTGCTTGGGGGAGGTCAGCCCTTTGTTCTATTCAGGGCTTCAACCGATTGGATGAGGCCCACCCACATTATGGAGGGCGGTCTGCTTTACTCAAAGTTCACTCATTGAAATGTTAATCTCATCCAAAACACCCTCACAGAAATGCCTGGAATAATGTCTGATCAAATATCTGGGAAAGTTGTAGCCTAGCCAAATTAACGCATAAAATTAACCATCACAGATAAAAAGCCCTATATTAATACAATTTTTGGATTTCTTGTAGCATCTTTCCCTAAAAGTGTGTCTATAAATATCTCTCTCCATTTCATCTCCATTTCATCAAGTTACGGAAAAAATAACAGACACATGACTAGTGAACAACTTAAATATTCCAGGATCAGCCTTAGTCTACCTGCTACCATTCTTGATGTGTTGTCATATCATTTAAATATATTTTTCAAATGCGAAAGACGTTAGCTCCAAAAGTGTTTCCAAAATCTGTAACAATACTTTAGTGCTGCAAAAATGAGACAAAAGATAACTAAATCTCTTAAATATCTGAAAAGTAACAGACTCCCCCAAAGTCCCACCCAATCGCCTATTTTGAAATCCGGAAAATGCTGGTGGCTCAAAGAGCTGCTGACCTACTTCATTCCTTAATGCTCCACATAGACCAGGGAAGGAACAGAACATAAATCATGGGCACTCCCTACTTTCAAAAGAGCAAGCTGGCTTTGGGAAAATCAGCACACCACTGCAAGAAATTTGCATCACATACATTTGATCTGCATGTGCATTTGACATTTTTTAAGTGAGAGAGCAAATAATCATGATTTTTATTTACCTTATAGCTATTGATAATACTGTGACATTGACTTGAGATCAAATTACCCACCATGAGCATCAACTGCAGGCTATAGATTTTTAGCAGTGTCATAAATATAGTAGATAGTCAATAAGTATTTGTTAAATTAAAGTTACACTCTGTTTTTCAACAGATAGTTAAAAGTGAATCCTTATAATAGAGATGTTTGTGTGTTAATAAATTTAACCAATATATATGACTAAGTACTTATGTACTAAGCTCCGCTGAAAATGCAGAAATGACTAAGCTACCATTCCTAGCCAAAGAAGCCTAGAGCCCAGTACACAAGAGAGACAAGCCAACAGTGAATTAAAATAATAATGCGAGAGATGTCATTCTAAGATATCTACTAAGAGCTATCAAAGCAAAAAGGAATGGCTTTCCCTACATTGCCTTATTTGGACCAGCACCTTAAGATAGATCATACCTAAAATATCTTTACAAGGGATATCTAGTCAATATCATGATAGATCAATGAATAGACATGAGAGAGCTGGAAAAGATATTGAGTACTAATACCGAAGTAATCACTGATTAATTCCATAGGTGGTATCTAAAGTTGAATACCAAGAAATTATCTTTTCATCTCAACAACTTTGAACTAAGAATAACTTAATATCAGAGTTGGCAATCATACCCTTCTTCACTAGTACAGTGCAACCTACTTAAGAGCTACATTTTGTCTCTCCCTGCTTAATAACTTCATATTCTGTGGTCAACAGTAAATCCCTCCCCTGCCACGTATGGTGCCAACTTTCACACGATGCAAATTTCCAGTTAAAGTGGTGTAAGGCCCAGCAGAAAACTGTTCTTATGTGGGACAAAAGGTGACATACCAAATGACTAGAGACCATTCTTGGTAACAGGTTGATGTTTGTAATAGGAGGCATTACATACACTCTATTCATATACTATTCCAGCACTACTCAATCCAGTACTGCGGATTTCCTTTTTTCAAATAGACCTAGAAACATAGAATCTTCAGCTGTTCCTTAAAACAACCTCACTGGGGCCGGTCTGCTGGTGTAGTGGTTAAGTTCACAAGCTCCACTTCAGTGGCCTGGGGTTCACAGGTTCGGATCCCGGGTGCGGACCTATGCACCACTTATCAAGCCATGCTGTGGCAGCGTCCCACATATAAAATAGAGGAAGATGGGCATGGATGTTAGCTCAGGGCCAATCTTCCTCAGCAAAAAGAGGAGGATTGGCAATAGATGTTAGCTCAGGGCTAATCTTCCTCACTAAAAACAAACAAAACAAAGCAACCTCATTATACAGATGAGGAATTGGAGGCCAAAGTAACTTGCCCAAAATGGCAGAGTTAGGAAACAACGAGGCCACAACTATATTCTAGATTTCCTTACTCTTTTAATTCTATCACGCTCTTAAGTGGACCATTAGACAGAAGACAAGCACTAATAACTACCACTAATAACCCAGAATGAATTTACAATTCGATTGCTCTTCTCTCAACAGATACATTGCACATGAAAAACCATCGTCTCCTGAAAGAAACTGGAAATATTGGAACTAATCTGTGGAGATCATGCAATGGGCAGACTGTGGGAAATGGGCAAGAACCCTGAGAGAAACATGATCTTAAAGAAGCTTGAACTCCATGAAGACAGGAATTATGTGTCATTCACTTTTAGTGTGTGTAGCAATGCCTGGCAATACACACTCAATAAAGCCTTGTCTGCTCAATGAGTGGTTCTATGTTGATCTTCAAAACAACACCGAATAAGAGTAACAATCGTAGGCATGTGTCACAGATATGGAGCCCCTCCCTGAAGGTTGCAGTATGTACAAAAGTCGAAGAGGAGTTGCTGGCATTCACTCTGTTGAGTGATAACAATAGACCACACCTCATTGATTTGAAAGTCGATAGCCTTACAAAGCAAGAAATAGAATGTCTCAAACCAGGAAAAGTAATTTCTCTCTTTCTTTCAGATCTGCTTTAAAACTCACATTTGCCTATCACTGACATAACCATTCTCTCTTATCATGAGTTCACGACTGCGTGTAACTTTTCATCTTCTATCTCAAAACGACTCTTTCCTTAAATGACCACTGGATAGAGAGAGAGAGTCAAATTAACCAACTCCAAGTAAAACACTGGGGCTGATTTACATGTCCAGGAAGAAAGCACTACTGCTCAAAGAACCATGGGAGTTTGGACAAATCTAAAATAAAACAAGTAGAAGCCAACCAGCCCCTGGAGCAGGGTTGCCCACTGCACAGTGCACCCAACTGTCCACGTCTTCAAGCAAGTCCTTGTGTGATCAACTGCATGAAGACTCTGGATTATGCCTGACATTATGTCATAAGTACTTAGTAGATACTTGGCAACATGAGCTGATGTAAATGAAAACAGGAAGGGACATTATGATTAAAACTCAAGATTTGAATGACATTTAATGTCATGGAAAAGTCTTTATAATATATTGTGACATGAAAAAAAGCTATGTGATCCCAGTTGTATGGAAACTTAAAAGTATGTGCACATTGTTTTCCAGTTATCTACTGCTGCATAACAAACTTCTCTAAAACTTAGTAGCTTAACGCAACACATTCATTTTGCTCATGAATCCGTAACTGGTCAGGGCTCAGTGGAAACAGCTCCTATGTCCTCCACTCCCTGTTAACTGGGCAGCTTGAAGGCTGGTCCTGGAATCATCCAAAGCTTCGCTCAATCACGTATCTGGACATTGATGCTGATAGTTGACTCGGAGTCTCAGTGCCTCTCCATTTGGTCTTTCTCTAAAGGTTACTTTGGGCTTCCTCACCACGTGGTGGCTAGATTGAAGAGCCAGCATCTCAAACGAGAGAAAGCCAGGAAGTAGCTGAATTGCGTTCCCTAGCCTAACCTTTTAAATCACACAGCATCGCTCGCACCATAGTCCCAGGCCCACCCAGATTCAAGAGGAGGGAGCAACGATTTCTCACTGGAAGAGTATCCAGGTCACCTTACAAAAAGAGCATGTAGGTTGGGATACATATTGATATGATCATTTTTAGAATACGCTCTGCCACACATAGAAAAAAACACTGACAGTAAATACGCCAAAATGTTAACAGTGAGTATCTTTGAGTGCCGTGATAATGGCTGATCTATTTTTTTCCAACTATTTTTCAAAATTCCAACAATTGGCATGCTTTACTCTCATAATCATTTCTTTATAGTTTGTTTGGTGGGAGCAGGGGAATGGGCTAGGAAGGCAATAACTTTTCCTATAGTACTAGCAAATTTTGGTTTCCAAGATCCCCCTACCCAGGGGTGTAACTCAGTCATTATATATGCTCTAAGCTAGCCTTCTCAAAAAAGGTTCTGACTTAAGGAATACTTGGTGCTCAAAAAAAAAAGTCTCCAGGATCCAACATGATTGAAAACCTTTGCCTCCTAGATCTTACCCATGAGGAAGACAATACACCTCTGAGCATTTTAAAAGCTCTGCAACATTCTGCTCTAAAGACATTATTAGCCCAACTATTGGCATTTGAGCCCCATTTTCGTAGCATCTATGGGTTAAAGACACTTTGGGGGTCTACTTCCCTAAACTAGGGTTTCTCAATCTCAGCCTCACTGACATTTGGGGCTGGATAATATTTTGTTGTAGAGAACCGCCCCGTGCATCCTGGGCCTCCACCCACTAGATGCCAGTCACAACCTCCATTCCCATCCCAGTTGTGACAACCAAAAATGTCTCCAGACATTGCCAAATGCCCCCGGGGGGACAAAACCACCCCTAGTTGAGAACTACTCAGTTAAATTAATAAGGGAAATTGGCTATTAACTTGTCAACGAAAAAAAGAATAAAGTATTCCCAGATAATTTAAGAAATCAATTGAAATTTGTTGAGCAAATGGCGACTACAAATATGGCTTCAGAGGTCATCTACAAAACCAAGCACATTCATTGACTACAGACCCCTCCTACCAAGAAGAAAGCAAGAGTGAAACCAAGAATATTTGCTTCTATAGTACTCATTTTAGAAAAACCTATCTTCAAATCTAGCCTAACTGACAAAAAGTTCAATCTATTAGCAGAAAGATTAGTTTATAATATTTCAAAGAAAGGAAGATTTTTTTAACTTTAAAAATACATACCAGGATTACTGCAAGATTAAGCAGGTTTTGTCAACTGGAGTTAAAGGGATCTGCTTTATTAAGTACATATGTTATTAGCAAACACATTGCTTATGTGTAAATGAGGCTTCCTCTTAAAAATAGTTGATCTAGCTAATAGTCCTATTTACAGAGAGATTTAAATGTTAAAGTTCATTCAAATTCATATCCAAATTGGTGAGAGCTACAAATCCATAATTGCCAAGTCTTCAGAACCATCCAAAATGTTCTCTATTTTCCATGGATTCTTCAGATATTGTGACTACAGTGAAGTTCTCTAAACCCAAACAAAATAGCCAAAAAAGACCAATAAAGAGAAGATTAAGGTAGCACAGGACTGGAAGAAACCTGAAAAAGGAATAGCATTTTAGAATTTTAAGACCAAGGAAGCATTAGAGACCAGATGTCTGGCTTTCTCTGGAAGGCAGCCGCTAGGATGGCCACAATGATTCCTGATGGTTCTCACACCCTCATGCAATCCCCTCCTGTTGAGTGAGAGCTGGGCTTGTAGCTGCTTCTAACAAATAAAACATGGCAAAAATGATGGAAAGTCACTCCCAATATTAGGTTCTGTCTCCTTTCTTGCTCATCCTGAGGGAAACAGCTGCCACTATCTGAGCTGCTCTAGGAGGAGGCCCAGGGGGCCAGGAACAGAGGGAGGCCCCCACTGTCAACCAGCAGGGAACTGAGATCTTCAATCCAACATTCCACAAAGAACACGTGAGTGAACTTGGATCCCTCCCCTCCTGAGCCTTTAGATGAGACCACAGCCCTGATGGTGACTTTACTATAAACACCTAAGAGAAAAGCACTCAATGATGCCTCTCCTGGATTCAGACCCACAGAAACTGAGATAATACATGTTTATGGTTTTATGCCACTAAATTTTGGAATAATATGTTATGTAACAATAGATGATGGTATGGATTAACTGTGTCCCTCAGAATTCATATGTTGCAGCCCTAAGCCCCAGGACCTCAGAATGTGACCATATTTGGAGACAGGGCCTGTAAAGAGGTGACTAAGTTAAAAGGAGGACATTAGGGTGGGCTCTAATCCATTCTGACTGGTGTCCTTATTAGAAGAGGAAGAGACACTAGAGATGCGTGTACACAGAGGAAAGGCCATGTGAGGACACAGCGAGAAGGTGGCCATCTGCAAGCTCAGGAGATTGGCCTCAGGAGAAACCAAACCTGCCTACACCTTGTTCTTGGATTTCCCACCTCCAGAACTGAGAGGAATAATTTTTGTTGTTTAAGCCACCCAGTCTGCAGTATTTTGCTATAGCAGCCAGAGCAAACCGATATAGATAAGTAGCACACCTACCTTTTTTATAGGCGGCATGGCAAAGCATCTAACCTCAAGTCAACTAGCTGGTTGGCAGTCAAGGCTTTGACCATAAGTGTGGTTGTCCTTGTCAGCTAGCCTCTCCGGGCTTCAGTCTCCTTATGTGTAAAATGAAAGCTTACAGAAGTCGATGGGTGGCAAACTGCTTGGGCCAAATCTGGCTTGCTGCCTGTCTGCGTAAATAAAGTTTTATTGGAACACTGCCATGTTCATTTGCTTGCTTACGTCTTTAGCTGTTTTCCCACCACAAGAGCGGAGTTGAGTAGTTGCAACAGAGAACTTATGGCCCGCAAAGTTTTCAGTATCTACTATCTGGCTCTTTACAGAAAATGTTTGTTTGCTGACCCCTGGACTCAACAATCTCCAAGGAATCAGTGTTAAAACTTCACAACCTAGGACTCTAGAACCTAGAACCCCTGACTCCCAGTATGACTGTCTTTACCTTAGACTAGCGATTCTCGAAGGATGGCCCCTGGACCAGCAGTATCAGCATCACCTGGGAACTTGTTAGAAATGCACATTCTCAGGCCCCACCTCAGACCTCCTGAATCAAATTATCGGGGTGGAGCCCAGCAATCTCTGTTTTAACAAGCCATCCACACACTGATGGGAACCACAGTATTAGACCACTTTCCCAACTCACATTCTCACATTAAAAACTAGGTAAGAATGGTTTTACTTTTAAAAAAAAAAAAGACCAAAATAGCAAAATACTTATCCAAAAAAAGGGCATAATCCAGTGTTCCTTGATTAGAATGAAAAAATGGAGATGATATTTAATAATAATGATAATAACCTGATGGTTTGATCTCTATCGTTTATCTCTCTTTGTGGAATTAGTAAAAAAACCACAGCTGTCAACCTGTGTGTTTACTTTAGCAGCCGGTTAGAATTGTCCTCTAAGTTGAACAGCCTGACAGCTTTAACCTCCTCTGAGGAAAAAGCATTTTGCATTGTATACTTGACACGCTAAACAAAGAGTAGCTTCGAGATGGTCTGTCCAAGACCCAGCGAATAAAGTTTAACTTTGGTTTATATATTGGAGTTTACCAACAACAACAAAATTCAGGGCATTAAATATATTTTCTAAATGTAAAAGCTTAAAGAAAAAAAAAAGAAAGAAAGAAAAAAGAACAGGAAATGGTGACACCCACACACTCAGAAGAGGAATCCCAGGACCAAAACCCCATTTCCTGCCCTGCAAGGTAACAGAAACGTCTCTTCTTTATCTACAATCTGGTTCCTGTGCCACTCAGAATCAAGAGCTGAGCCGAAATGTTGGTTCACGGTTGGCAGAAGAATTCTGCTTCTTTCTTCTTTTCCTTGAAAAACACAGAATTAGAGTGGAGTCCCCCAGCACCTCCTTATGCATGGAAAGGAAGGAGAAGAACCGTCTTCCATGATGTAGCGCTCTTGGACCCCACTCCAGCTTTGCTCTCCCACCCAAGCTGACCCGGCTTGGTCTGTGTGTCACCTGGAGTCTCTGCTACAAATGCTGACTAGTGAGGGGTGAGCTCATGTTTTGCATTCAGACCCAATCCTGGTGCCCTCACTGAACCTTCTAAGACACAGCATTGTAGTCAAACACAGCTAGAAATGAAAGAGACACCGCCAACAGCATCATATCATTTTACTCTCAGGACTGATATATACAACACAAAGGCAAATCAAGATTTTGTAATTATCTATTCACTTGGGAATATGAAGAGAGCCACACTCTATCACTTGGGAAAATATACTTCTATCTTAGTTGTGATTTGTCTATATTTTTTCTGGGTATCAGAGTTCTAATGTTCTATACGGAGTCAGAGGTTTTAACCAATAAACAGACCGCAGCCTAAAAAATCCAATTAGGTCAACTTCTAAGTCTCAAATAACGGAAAGAGTGTCAAATTATTTGGATTTTTCCAAATCTGCCCCTCTATGAGGGATGGTTTGCTCTAGAGAAGTTTTAGGGGGTATTTGCTGATCACGTGATCAATTCTTCTTGCAAAAATAGGTACCAAGAGATGCACTCCCTCCTTAAAGAGAAACAAGCTTGAAGGTTGCTACAAATAGTCCTTGTCTAGGAACTCCCAGATAGGTGTTGAGAGTGTGTAATTGCACTCCAGTTCAACAAGTGTTTTTGATCACTTTGCATATAGTCAACAAGATTGGGGTCTCTGGTGATCTCCCCTCCAAAAAAGATTAAGATGCAGTCCCTGAATGTAAGACGGCACAATCACTACGGAAAACAATTTGGCGGTTTCTTACAAAATTAAACATATGTTTACCTTTTGATTCATCTATTCTACTCCTAGGTGTTTACCTGAATAAAAATATTTACCCAAATGAAAGCACATGTCCACTCAAAGACTTGTAGGTGAGTGTTCAGAACAACTTTATTTATAACAGCCAAAAACTGGAAACAGCTCAAATGTCCATCAGCGGGTGAATGGATAAACAAATCATGGTGCATCCATACAGTGGAAGACCACACGGCAATCTAAGGGAACGGACTATTGATACACCCCACATGGAGGAATCTCAAAAGCGTTATGCTGAGGGCAAGAAGCCAGACAAAAGAGTACAATAAAGTATAATTCTATTTTCATAAAACTCCAGAAATTGCAAACTAATCTGTCTAATCAGGTAATCTAAGCAGATCACTGGTTGCCCGGGGATGGAAGTGGGGGGAGGGCAGAAAGAGGAAGGAATTACAAAGGGACGTGAGGGGGACCTGAGGGTGGGGTATGTTCGCTATTTTGATTGTGATGATGGTTTCATGGGTGTACACATATGTCAAAATTTATCAGACTGTACACTTTAAACATGAACTGTTTATTGCACGTCGGTTACATCTTCATAACACTTTTTCTGAGGTGTGACTTCTGTCTTGTTTTCACTGGAGAGACAAAATAATGCTGCAAAGTGGACGCGTGTGATACATTCACTAAGTGCTTTGAAACGTCAGATGAGACATCATTTTTACTACCACCACTCCTTTTATGCTGAGAAATCTGGTCCCTCTCACTCTGCATTCCCCATCTCCACCCCCAAGCCCAGCTGAACACCAAGAGAACACACCATCTATGTTTCCAGTTTCACAGATTCCTATGACATCTTCACTGCAGCAGAGGAAAAGAGCTGTCGAGGGCAAATCTTCCTTTCTTTTCTGTGAAGTCAAAGAGGACCAACTTACAGTGAGAAGTCACGATGCAGAAATGCCCAAGACCCCCATGCACACCACAGAAACCAGCCTTCAGCAGGAATTTACCTCCAACTGAGTAATGGGGCCTTCTGAGTGGGTTTAATCTAGACCTGATCTCGGAGGAGACAGCAGAGTGAGAGGAAGGAAAAGAACCTGGGTAGAAACATTCCCCCTGGGGCCCCGTCCTGGGGGAGACTCTTGTCTTCCTGACCTCATAGGAAAGCCCCCTGTTTCTCAAAGCTGCCTCACCCGCAGACAGACGCTCACCAGGAAAATGCTACTTTGTGCTAAGCAGCAGGTTGGCTGTAGTTACTCAATTTACACTCTCAGCTACGGGAGTTTGCCAGCAACAGCAGGCACCGTGTGTTCTTACAGCCTCTGAGTTAACTCTCCCACCTGAAAGCTAAATAGTCCCTCTGGCCCATTTGCTGTTACAGAGATAACCTCCCACCTTTCACCTCTCACCCTCCCAGGAGAGTCCTGGATAAGCCCAGGTTGCTGATTTCTGAATCTCACATGTCACAAGATGATGAGTTTTTGATACAAGTTCTATCCAAGATGATGGGAGTGAGATGCCCATGCCCTTCCAGGATGCTCAGCCCCCAGGGAACACTTGCCAATGTCTGGGGACATTTTTGATTATCATAACTGAGGCTGAGAGGTGCTACTGGCATCTAGTGGGTAGAGGCCAGGGAAGCTGCTAAAATCCTACAATGCACAGGACAGTCCCCCAGCCACAAACACACCGGCCCAAAATGTCAGTGGTACGGAAGTTGAGAAACCCTGCCACACAACAAAGTTGTGTTTTTCTGGGGACTTACCAAAGTGACGAAAGATAAGTCACCTCCATTTTAAATTCAGTTTTCAGAAGGTGGTGTTAGGGAAGGCATCTAATTTTTTGCCTTGATTTCCCATGTCTGCAAAATGGGAATGATCCTATGTCATTTATTCCTCTCCTCTCAGTCTTCCTCCCAGAGAGCTTGCTAATGAATGTTTGCCAAGACTTTGAAGACTCTAATTACTGTTATCCCCAGTCTATCAGTTCAAGATTGTGTAGCACCTGGGAGTCCTCAGACGGAGATACTGAGCAAATGGAGCCAGGCCTGCCACCTTGGTTACTATTTATCCTTCTCGGAGGGCAGTATCAAGCCCTCAGGCTAGAATTACTCAAAGTTGAATTACTCAAATCAACTTTAGAATCTGCTGAAGGAAACCGAGGGTTCTCACAATTAAATCACAGCCTTTTTCCCAAAGTCAAGGACTCTAGCTAAGGGCTTCCAGTTGCCAGCAAACAAAATTCAGAAAATCTTAACATGTGATGAGCATTCAATAGAGATTTGTTGATTGCCTGCTTGATGCATGATTCCGATAAAATGGATAACAAAATTGGGGATATTAATACATTTCAGAGTTGCCGTGAGGATTACGTATATTAAAAAAAATTTCAGTGCCTCACATATAGTAAGCACTGCTCTTTAAAAAATAGTTTTATAGGGCCGGCCCGGTGGTGTAGTGGTTAAGTTTGCACACTCCCCTTCAGAGCGTGGTGTTCGCAGGTTCGAATCCCAGGCACAGACCGAGGCACTGCTCATCAAGCCATGCTGTGGCGGCGTCACACATACAAAATAGAGGAAGATGAGTACAGATGTTAGCTCAGGGCCAATCTTCCTCAGCAAAAAGAGGAAGATTGGCAATGGATGTTAGCTCAGGGCCAATCTTCCTCACCAAAAAAAAGTAATAATAATTTTGTAATTTGAAATCTGCTGGATGACTACAAAGTTATGTCAGGCCCTCACAAATTTCTTGCCAAGCGGATGATAACCTGATTTTCAACATCCAAATATATTTGCCTAAAGGGAGATGGTCCTCTGCAGCTCTCTTTGCCTCTCATCACTGCTTCCTGATCCTGAGCATCTCTCTGGAAATGATGGCAGCCTCAAGTTCACAGGTCTGGAGGAATCAACCTACAAAACCGCACTGAGCCCATGCTACATAAATCAGCACTCTGCGAGCTGCCGTGAGACCCTGAAAATATGAAGGCGTGGTGTCTGTCATTGTGGAATGTCCAACTGACCAGAGAAGTGAAGGCCAGTATCAAATTACAGCGAACTCACGATGCTGGGCAAGCGGAAGTGTTCATGTGAGGGGCACAGTTTATAAGAGCTTGAGAAATTCAGAGGGAAGGACCTGGAATAGGTTGGGCAGGCTTCCTGGATATGCTGGGACTTAATAGAGTCTGGAAGCACAGGTAGGAGTTCTGGAAGGCTTTGCTAAAAAAGCAGGCTGAGCCTTCCTTCTCACTTCCCTACCAATTGCAAGACGATATTTCTGATTTTCTAGGCAAAATTTTACCTCAAGGGTCAAGGCGTGGGCTTTATGTTCCATTGCTGGGCTGCATGGCTATAGACCACAGTCCAGGACCCCTGAAGCTTGTCACCAATCAAGAGGGGACTGAAGCAGACTTGTGGTTCTCAAAATTGAGCCTGCATCAGCTGGAAGGCTTGGCGAAACATGGATTGCTTGGCCCACACAGAGAGTTTCTGATTCAGGGCTGGGGCCTGAGATTCGCATTTCTAACTAGTTCCTAGGTGATGCTGATATTGCTGGTCTGGGGACCTCATTTGGAGAACCGCTGAACGAGAGTATGGCTACCTTAGAGCAAATACAAAACCTCTTTTTGGAAAATATGCAAAATCCACACCCAACCAAAGGCTGGTTTGGAGCTTCGAATTCTGGGGAAGCGGCACATCACGGTCTATGCAGTTACGAGATCATTTTTCTAGATGTTCAGCATCAGGACCTCAGGAAGTCTCAAAGACCTGGCTCCATTAAATAAATATTTCTTGAACCTCTGCCATGTACCAGGGCTCTGCAGTGACATCATCTCGCTTACATTTTCATCTCATTTTGATGGGTCGGAGTTAAATGATGCAAAAATGCTTCTTTGAGTTGACCTAAAGGAAAGGAGGAGATAGACAGGGATCTAACAAGAGATTTTAAACACACACACACCACGCACACGCCAACACACCCTGAGTGACCTAGCACAGGAAGGGGTGGAGGCCAGAAAGGGACCGAAGAGAAAAAACAACCCACAGGCAGACAACAGACAAGTTACTTTGTGGTTAGGTCCAAAACATAGGAATTGAATCAATCCTGGAACGTGGTAGCCTCCTACACCTGCTGGCTTCTCATCTCGCACATTTGTTACTAGCATTTTCTTCATTTTTTTTTTTTATTTGTGTTTTTGTTGTTGAGGAAGATCGACCCTGAGGAACCTCTGTCAATCTTCTTCTTTTTGCTGAAGAAGATTAGCCGTGGGCTAACATCTGTGCCCATCTTCCTCAATTTTGTATATGGGATACCGCCACAGCATGGCTAGATAAGCGGTGCATAGGTCCGCACCCAGGATCCGAATCTTCGAACCCCAGGCCACCGAAGCAGAACGCCTGAACTTAACCACTAGGCAACCAGGCCGGCCGCCATTTTCTTCATTTTTAAAACTGCTTAGCAGTCACAACACCTTCCATGGCATTTGGTATTTTCCAGAATCTTCTCTTCAGTTCCTATAGAACGGATATGCTTTTACTCATGGCAGATAAGTGTCCATCTTCGCAATGGAGACCTAGAGCTATTACTGCTAGTAGCACTACTTTTTATTTTTTTTCAACTGATGAAGCTGAAAAATAAGTTCACTGGCTGAAACCGCTGGGGAAATTTGAGACAGCAAATGCAATTATCAACTCAGTTGAAATGCATTATTAATAATAATGCTTAACTCTGTTGTAGCATTTTCCAGCTTCAAAGCATCAACTAATTAATCCTTACCTCAGCATGGTGAAGTAATTAAGTATTATTATCTCATTTGACAGAGGGGGAAACTGAGGCACCCGACAGTGAAGAGCCTGGCCCAAGGCCACAGAAAGGATACACTCTCAGAATCACGGGCCTTCTCTGACTTTTGATTGTACACTGGAAAAGTCTCACTCCTGGGGAAAAAGAAGTTTCTAGAAGGAACCATGCCTCCAGAAAAGGGATTGAAGGAGGAAGCCAGGCCCCTGCTTTCCACAGCACCTTGCTGCAAATAATCAGAATTTTATTTTTCTTTCATGTTTTCCTTTCTCATTAAACTTTTTAAAAGCATGCTGACTTGGGGGAAATACTGAAGCATTTTAATGATGTATGAAATAAAAAAATAATAAAACCTGCTGCCCACACAGAGAGACTATAAGCCTGGTATTGGGCTCGTGCTTTCCTTTTTCTCTGTCGTGTTTGCAGCCGCTCCATTTCGGTGCCACGTAGCTCAGCTGCAGCCAAAAACTGTTTTTTAAAGGAAAGAAAATGAACATCGAAACTTGAGCAGTCTCCGCCAAAAGGGCAGAACTCGGTCCTCACCGCCCTTTTCCAAATCCCGTTCTCTCTTCCATTTCCCTAAACTTTCCTCAGAGCCGACAGCCCCACCACAACGGCTTGTCTGGTTTTTTTTCTTGTATTTTGTCTAATTCTCTCTCATCCTCCCTTCTGTTTTCAAATCTTTTCTTCAGCAGGAAAGGTGACCGGCTGGGTATGAATGTTGGCACTTTCTAAGTCTCCCTCTCTCCAGTCTACAGGCCCTGTGGTTGTTACTTCAAGCTCTGAGACAGACTGAGAGCACCCAAGTGTCATAATGTGACAGAGGTTCACGGGTGCCTTTTGAGCCCGTCGCAAATGTCTTCTTGGGCTTCCAGGGGTCTCTTCCTGCACCCGTCCTTGTGGTGGGGAGAGGGGACCTCTGCCAGGGCCTTGGCTCTTTCAATTGCCCACTGATGGAAGATGGGAGAAGGCTGGGGGGTTGGAGGTTAAAGCAGTGAGGCAGCTCCCCACGCCCCCATCCTGCCCGATAGGAGACCCGCCTGGCCCTGCCCCAGATCATGCCTTGATTCCAGACTCCCAGTTCACCTAGCCTTGCTGCATGAACCACATCAGCACCATACGTAAGTCTGCCCACTAGTGTTTTCCTGTTCTCTGTGGCTTCATGTGAAAGTCGTCTCAATGACCTTTTAAATCCCTCACACAGGTTAAAAGACCAATATAAAAATTTTTAAAAACAGACCAAGTTAAACTTTAGTGATGAGGGACACAAGTTTGGATGACAAAAACTATAAAGAAAAACACAGAAATGATTATTATACAAAACAGAATAGTGGTTGCTTTTTAGGGTGTTGAAGGGAGTGTGGAGGGCTACTGGGGTGACCCGCAGAGTTCTCTTTTTCAATCCAGGTGTAGTTACAAGAGTGTTCACATTTTAATTCATTTATCACTGTTATACATTTTTATGCAGTTTTCTGTATCTCTGCTGTAATATACAATTTTTTCTAAGTTTTTTAAAAAAATGTAGGACTATATGGACCTCATTTACTAGGTATGGGAGTTATGGTAGTGCCCCAAGAAAATTGATGAGTTTTATTTTCCTTTGGTTTCATTAAAATTATTTTTATTTCCTCTTGTTAAATTCAAAAGTATCTCTTAGAGTTCCCAAAGAAAAGGTAACAAGTTAAATTTTCTGGTGGGTGAATTGTTCTTTGAAACGTACCAGGTAGTAGATGCAAAGAACAAAACTTGTTTGGTTTCTTCTCCTATGTTGAGGTTGTCTATTTCTCCAAGTCTCTGGGAATATGGGGGTTAGGGAAACCCCCATTCCCCAAAGGGAAATATCCAGGAAAGCCAGATTTAATGTGGTAATCACGGAATACAAATGCCCTCATGAGCTGGCGGGCCCAGCCTCACCTCCCATCATTCCAGCTGCCCCTCACACACCACACTAGCTCCAACGGTCCCTACAGCCTCTCCCACTGATCGACTCCTGCTGCCTTTCCAGAAGCCTCTTAGAAGGCTTCTTCAGGAAGCCTTCTCTGAACCCCTCAGCTCAGGCAAGTTTCCGATCTTGTACACCATGCATAACTCTGTCTTAATGCAACCCCATTACATGGAAAGTGTTTGTTTGTGTGTCTGTCTCCTTCACTGGACAATGACATCATCTAGGAGAGAACTGGATCTTATTCATCTGGGCAGCCCAACACCTGGCATTGTGCCCGCACACAGTAGGTATTCAGTAAATGTTTATTTAATCCAAGTATGACCAAACAATTGGTTGGTTAGACTCTGCCTTGTACCAAGTGGGGCGTTACCAAGGCTCCTTGCCCCCTCCTCATCTATCTTTGTTCATACACACCTACTCTCACATCAGGCTCTCCCAAACCAGCTGATCATCAGGACCATCTGATGAGACTTTAAAATACAGATTCTTGGGATCGGCCCAGTGGTACAGTGGTTAAGCTCACACTCCACTTCAGGGGCCCGGATTAGGGTTAGCAGGCCCGGATCCTGGGTGCAGATCTATACACTGCTCATCAAGCCATGCTGTGGCGGCATCACACATACAAAAACTAGAGGAAGATGGGCACAGATGTTAGCCTAGTGACAATCTTCCTCAAGCAAAAAGAGGAGGATTGGCAACAAATATTACCTCAAGGTCAACCTTCCTCACCAAAAATAAAATAATACAGATTCTTAGGCCGTCACATAGATTTTAAAAATCTTCCCCCACATAATTTGGTTATGTCAGCCAGGTTTTGGAATTTTTGCTCAAGTTTAGTCTGAGAAATCTGATGCAATGAAAAAAATGATGCTTCAGGAGAAATGGGAATGAAATAGTAACATTCACCCAAAATACTGGACAAGCCATGGCCAGAGGAGAAGGGAAAGGGAAAAAAATCTTGTCACAAGTGCTGGAATTTTAGCTTTTTAATGCAAACAACCTCAAGCAAAATAAATTTAGTGGAAGATTTGGTGCAAAAATCCAGAGCCCCTGTCAAGTAAACCATTTCTTCTCCTTCGAGAAAGCAGAAAGGGAAAAAAAAGTAGCCAGTCTCTTTAACTGAAGCTACAAACTTGAGCCTTTGGTAAAGACCAAACTATCTTCGATAACACATTTACACACCTATAAAAACAAAAAGTTTGGTCAGAAATGCCAGTAAATGATTCTAAGCCCGTATTGAAGCCATATAGCTGCAAAAACATAAAACATAGCTCTGATTTTAGAGCAAACACTTCAGAAAGGAGCCAGTTACAGAGTCTAAATAAAATGACTTTTTGAAATTTTAACAGTAAAAATAAGATTGTCTTCAACTTTTTATTGTATATATTTCAGTTGCACGCACAAAATTGACTAAAGACACAGATGACTGCTACGAATTTACCATAGGAGGGGAGAAAAAAGTTTATGATTAGGGATGGGGATGAGAATGCATATGGGTTGAAGGTAAGTTGAAGATTCACCCTGAGCTAACATCTGTACCAGTCTTCCTCTACTTTATATGTGGGTCGCCACCACAGCATGGCTGACGAGTGGTGCAGGTCCACACCTGGGATCTGAACCCACGAACCTGAGCCACCAAAGCGGAGCACACCAAACTTAATCACTATGCCACTGTGCTAGCCTCTAAGTTGAACTTTTGATGGCTGAGCCTCCAGCCTGACACCAGGCAGAACTTTTGCCGTTAGCACCAATGCAAATGAGGGGGAAAATGAAAAAGAAATTGACTGTTCTAAAGCAAGTTGTAAGAAGGATGGCCCATTCCATCATGACAAACCAAGCCAATGGTGAGTAGAAAAGGGATGTGTTAGGAGGTAAAGAGAAGGTCCTAGCATTTGCCATCTTATCCACTGGCCACGCTCAAGTCTGGGTTCCCGTAAAGCCGTTTTCAGTTGTCACAGGTTCTATCCATTTCTGCTCTGGCTGGAAGTGCTTGCTGGCTCAGCTTCTCACCCTGGGCACAGCGAGAAGTTGCTCTCTTGTGAGTCCGGTTCCAGCGAGCTTGGTACATCTTTCACAGTTCTCGTGTTGTTATTAGCTTAGTGACTAACTGAGACATGTTTGACTTTTGAAGCAGTGCCACAAAAGCTTCTCTCTCATCTCTGGCTGATGTCAGCCCCATAAACAGGAGAGCTGGAGAAAACAATGGAAATTTCAGTGGTAACATTTAATGAGGTGGACCCTTATTTTCCCCCAAATCTGAAATTACCTCCATTTTCTGCACTTGGCAGTTAAAAGGATCTCTGAGGGAATTCAGGGTGTGGGTTTAGATTCAAGAGTAATTTTGGTGCTTCAACTTTGACATTCCCTAGGAAAAAAAAATACGAAGTCTTTTTACATCCTCCACTAACAGATGATTTCGAGCAAATCGTATGGACTTTATGAAAAGAAATTTCTGATTTCCCAATGCACTTAGCACAGATGATCCATACAAGCCTTAACACAGCCCTCAAAGGTAGGAGACAGTGAGTTTAGCACCAGAGGACATGCACTAAAGGACATGAGCCTCGGAGAACTTCAATAAAATGCCCAGCAAGTCGACAGCTTAAGGAGAAAGTAAAACCAGGACCCATCTGGATAGAAACTTCGTTTGCTCGAAGTTAGAGAAACAGCCTAGACATCAATATAACCTAGAAAGCTATGTGTCCCCAAAGGAAAGGCACATAGTAATGATCTTCATTAGGAACCTGATCTTAAATCCATAGTTTAACTTTACAGAGCAATCATGAAATTGAGCACCCATGTTGATCTGCTGACAGCTAACGCAGGATATTAATTAATGGTTCACAAGACCCTTGCCAAAACCTACACTGAAATACACAATGCTTATGCTGACACGGCACAATCTCTTCAATGAGTACAATTAACTTTTCACTTTTTTTTTATGGTATTCTCCAACCAACGCCGTGGAGAGGCGTTTACATCTGCCACCTGTAACAGCTTCCCAGTTGCTCTGGGCCTTTCAGTTGCAGCAAAAAAACAAGGTACTGTGCTAAGTGTTGCAGTGTTTGGCTCAAAATAGTCAGAGAGTCCAGAAACTCAGCTGAAAGCATGGGGCTGGTATTTCTAAATTCTGAGTCTGTGTGGTGTTTGTTGTTGTTGTTTAATTCTTCTTCCAAGGCTACAGACGCTTTCTCCAATGGTGATTAAGTTCCTAAGAGAGCTGGTTTTACTTGAAGCCCAATCCCAAATAATCAGGTTAATGGTAACAGTCTCAAGAAATTTTTCTTCTTTTATTATATCTATGAGGCATCCTTTTCCACTGCTGATTAAATGACCCCATGACAGAGTGGACCATTATCCACAGCAAAACAATCGCCATAGAGGGGATGACTTATTTGCTCAAAATCACACCACAAATTGAGACTTTATACCATCCAGAAACAAAGACCCTGCACTAAGCTTGGGAAAGCACATGGTTATCACCCTCATTTTTTCTTAGTACTCTTTCCTTTTTCATTTGTTTTCCTCCAAATTTGTATCTGAAGAGCCAGGACTCCATGTAGTGGTCAGCCAGTTTCCAAATAGCAATTCAGGACCTGAGTTTTGGAGCCATGAGGGGATTTTAAACCTACAGTGTTATGTATCTCCACATGAAATAGCAGACCCCACCTTACAGGAGAATGAGCATAACCCTGCATTCACAAACTCTTTCACTTTAATAAATGCACACCTATCATTGAAAAATGATAGATACTTGCTCCACCCCGCAAGATACAAATTATGCCTCCACCTTCATGCAGAGATGACGTTGCCCTGGAAGCCCCTTTGGTTTTGAACGCTTACAAGAGGAAAATTTCTGCAGCCACACCTGAAACATGTCTCCACAGATAACTCGCAGTCCACAAAGATTATGTCCAGGAGCAGAATTGGTGCAAGTGAACTGGCTGGAATATGAGTGTGCATTTTTTGAAATAATAGGAATCTACAAGAGCTATAGACCATTTAGTTATTCTTTCTTCCTGTCCTGTTTCCTCTAACATGAGTTTTGGGGAATAACTATTGATAGACAAACTGTGGCTACAAGAATGCTGTTCAATGTACAGATCTTTTTTCTTTCCTAAAGTTTCCCATCCACTGTCTTAAGATCCCATAAACTAGAAAAAATCATCATTACTAGCTTACTAAGGACCTCAGACAAGACTAGTCCAAAGTTTAACAATACACCTTTCACTGATTCTTAGGCCAGGGTTCTCTTAATCTCGCTGTATTTTACCTGCAAAGTCCCCGAAAGTAAGTCCTGTGAATTATGTCCTAAGGTAGGCTAGCTTTACAGATATGAAAAACTAGGCACAAAGATGTGAAATGATTTATTCAGCACAAGCAAAAAATAAAGAACTGCCAACTCTATCTTTCCTCATCCGTTGCTGAATAAGTCTCACTAATTCTCTCAATCTGATAAATTACTGATAAAATCAAAGAGAATGTAGATCTTAATGTTCTTGTCTCCCAAAGGAGGCCTAAAATCTGTGTTTGTTTGCATATGCATTTCCAAAATGAGTAATTTAAAATTATATCATTTGGTCGCTTATATCATTTGGTACAGTCTGCCTTCGGGCATGAAGAACACAGGCATATTAGTGACAAATGTTGCTTTGTGTCACCTGCCCCAACTAAACTCTGCAAAGAAAAGCCAGAGGAACTTTTGGTGGAGGAGCTGGAAATGTTAGCACAAGACAGGACTTCCAAATTCCTTCCTGCATTGTTGATTCAAGACAGATGGTAGACATGGGGGTGGTTAAGAAGCCTATGGGTGTATGGAAATCACAATCTCTGTGTATGGCAGAAACCATCAGTCAGCATGGTACGGATAGATAATGTTCAAGGTAACTGATCCTAAGTGTAGAAAAAGGTGGGATCACCTGATCCAGTATTATTGGCTTTAATCAATGCAGCAAACTCAACAGAAACTGGTTAGTATAGCATAGTAGTTAACAATTACTATGAATAAAAACTAACACTGATCAAGCATGTGATCAATGCCAGACATCACAATAAGTGTTAATATGGGTTGTCTGATTTCATCCTCCCCCTCAAAACTTTGCAAGTTACGTAATAAAAGAATTAGAATTGAATGACTTGGGAGTCCAGTTAAGGTGCTTGCACTTAGCAGGTATGTGATGTTGGGCAATTAACCTCTCTAAGCCCCAAGTCCTCCATCTAAAAAATGAGATAATGGGGCCGGCCCGGTGGCACAAGTGGGTAAGTGCTCGTGCTCCGCTGAGGCAGCCTGGGGTTCGCAGGTTCGGATCCCAGGTGCACACCGACGCACCGCTTGTTGAGACATGCTGTAGTGGCATCACATATAAAGTAGAGGAAGATGGCCGCAGATGTTAGCTCAGGGCCAATCTTCCTCAAGAGAAAAAAAAAGGAGGGAGGATTGGCATCAGATGTTAGCTTAGGGCTGGTCCTCCTCACAAATAAATAAATAAAAAAATAATGAGATAATGGGGGCCAGCCTAGTGGTTAAGTTTGGCACGCTCTGCTTCAACAGCTTAGGTTCAATTCCCGGGCATGGACCTACACCACTCCTTAGCAGCCATGCTGTGGTGGCAACTCACATACAAAATAGAGGAATATTGGCACAGATATTAGCTCAGGGCAAATCTTCATCAAGCAAAAAGAGGAAGATTGGCAACAGATGTCAGCTCAGAGTGAATTTTCCTCAACAGCAACAAAATGAGATAATGGTACATGCCTCATAGAGATCTTGTGAGGCTTAGATGAGCTGATGTATAGAAAGAACTAGGTGTGTAAGTGCCACTTACTCTTAATTTTATTTATTACTTTATTTATTACTTTGTTTTCGGTTTATGCTTACAAGGTAAATTAACACTGATAGCACAGTATCTTTCAAAAAATATCAAGTATGATCCTTTTACATGAAAAAATGAAACGAACAATGTACAAGCATCATCTTATTGATTGTCAGAGAGAGTTCAGCTTCTCTGCTGGGCTGCAGAGATAGGGTCTTCCCCCTTCAGTACTCCAAGTGTGTCCTTCACAAAGTTTTGCTCTTTCTCCAAGCACCTTTCCAAGTTGGACGGAATCGTCCTTTGGTCAAATACATACAAGCCCCTGTGCTTTCCAGAAAAGCAAAAGGAAAGACTAAGTAATGACTTGGCTTCCACAAACCCAAGTGTAGGTGCTTTTTGCAGCTGCTTCGTCAGCTCTTTGTACATTCCCACGGCCCACAGCACTGTACGCCATTATTGCACTCTTTAGACTAACTGCTCAAAACTTGGCTGATGGGTGGATTACTCATCTCCACAGCCTCATGGCAGAGAGAAGGGGCAGGAATTCCTCTCCCTATCTTCATGATATAACTATTTATATTACAATCTCATTTCCATCCTGACCGCCTAGTTATTCCAAAGTGGCCTTCCACAGTTCATTCCCACGTGGTACCATCGAGCCTGCACAGCCTTGCTCAATTTCCATTGCCATTTTCAATTTCATTTTAAAAGTTATTGGGTTCTCTAAACTCAATCAAAGACTGCCTCCTCCATGAGAAAATAGCATTTAAGGAGCTGCTTTTTCTATTTTTAAATATTTAAAATGAAAGAGGCCCTTAGCCTTCTGTGAGTAGAGACATCAGCCTTGGACCATGATCCCCCGTTCCTCTAAGGTTGCAGAGGTCCCATCTTCCAGGAAACAGATAAGACTAACCACACCAAGCAAGGTTTGGATGTTCATGCTGGTAACTTGGCTCCCTCTAGAATTCTGCCTTCAACTAAATTCATTTCCGAAAAGCAAGGGAAGTTGACTGTTGGCCTATGGAATAATTAGTTACCTAACATTTAATTCTACTGCTTGGTACCCATGCATGAGGAACAAGCATAGGAAAATGTGACATCTATGTTTGCAGGGAGAGGGGGGTAGTGAGTGGAATTTATCATCAAGAGAAAGGAATATTTCTTAATTCCTCTTGGCAAAGGAAGGATGATGGATAGGATTGGGATTATCTTTGGAAGCCTTCATGATGGTGATCTGTAGGGTGTTGAAATTTAAATGCACATGCTCTCAATAGTCATAAAAGTAAACATTGGCTGGATTCTTTCCAGCGTCATCATCACACACAGTTTTAAACCCTCCTGTGGCCCACAGAGGTCTGAGAGAGGGAGGATGGGAGTCAGAAGGCCACTGATTCACTGGCATCTTGGGCTGCACTCTGTTTCAATTTACCCACCTTTGAAAGATATGTAGGTATCTTCCTCCAAGGGATATGGCTATCCAACACAGTTAAGTAAGAACGTTGAGGTCCTTGTATTAAAACCAGGTATTACTAAAAATCTCCCGAAGATGGAAAAAAGAAGATAGGATTTCGTTACTACCTTTGACTGCTACTCCTGAGTAAAGGTACAACATGGCTATTAATGGCTCTAGGAGAGGAGAGGAGAGATAAGGGCAGACAAGAGGCTCTGCAGTTCAACCCATCTCTTGCCTGGTTTGCTGGGAGCCCTTAGGCAATTTATTTAAGCACCCCATGGTTCAGCTTCTTCATCTGTAAAATGGGTATAATCATACTCACTACCTCACTTATGTAGCATGAAGCAGTTAATTAACAATGTGTAAAGCTTTTGAAAATATAAAGTGCAATGTATGTGCTAATTATAATAAATCCAAAAAAACACCACAGTTCAATTTTTTAATGACCTATACATTTTATTGAAAAGATATAAAGCACATAATAAAATTAACCCCTGTGTCAAAAATTACAGCCAGCCTGTGCTGTCTTGTTCATTCCTCTGCCAGAACTACAGTAACAATTTCCTAAACTAAAGTCATAATTTTATTCAGGGGTAGAATTTTAACCAACATGACCAGGCCTAACCAGTGATTTACTGTGTCATAAAATAGCATCTCCCATTCTTGCCTCAATTTCCCTTAGTTGTTATAACTCAATTAATTTAACATGAGGATCTATTACTAAAATGTTATAAGATAACAGGGTTTTGTGACAATTTCATGTTAAAGAGTTTAAACACTGAAGTATGACTTTTTATTTAGGTGTTTGAAGAATAATCTAAAATATTCCATAAAAACCGAAAGATATTTAAAAAGTGGTCTTAAAGTCTGGTTTAGAATGAGAAAATCTAAAATGGAAGGAGGAAGAGATCTACAGCCACCAGTCCCTCAACCACCGGAGATAGCATGAAAAGGATATGATGTTGTCTCCTGCTTTCCCACAACAGAATAGATTCCTTGACCATAATAATCATCATTTCTCCTCTCCAACAAACTCTGGGCTCATCCTTGTTTAATAATTAATGGTCCATGGACGTTCTGAATTTCAAGTGGAGGACAAGAGATACAAAATGAAATTTTGGTTGTCATCAGCCTTTAGAAAATGATGGTAAAATTAAAATCAGTCACATTATTTGTCCCTGTTCGAACAAAACACTATGATCAAGCCATAAACACCAAGAATATGTGGTCCCCCTGCCTCAAGTTAGTTACCAGGTAGTTAGAAGACAGGACCAAAGATTTTATGATCTAACTTGAAACTATTCTGAAAGCTGTATGTAAGAAAGTTATATGTAGTTGAATGAATGAAAGAATGGAAAAATGATTAAATAGGTGCACGTGACTGCTACGGGAATTCAGAGCAAGGAAAACGTCTCTCTGAAGAATTCTTGGAGGGTGTGTGTCCTCAATGAAGCCATAAAGAAAGGATGGGGTTGAGAGGGGCAAAGAGGCAGTGAACCATAAAACCGTGTGAGTGTCTGGGTGATCCAGAATGGGGAGTGGAGGCTGAGGGAGGGAGGAGAATGTAGGATACTGCCCTTTCCTAGAACCAGGGCCATTGTCCTGCACCATGTCCCATTGCATTTTAAGCTGCAAACAAGACTCCAAATATTATGGAGCCACCTCTTCCAAGTGCTGCATTCCAACGGGTCATTCTTGATGGTATTCCCTCATTTGAGCATGAGTATTCTCCCAGAGAACTTAGCATAGGTGACAATGAGTGGAATTCATTTCTTTGCTTTTTGCAGCAGACATGCTCTGTCCTGCTCGAGAAAGTTGGCCTTCGCCATTCTGTTTGTTCTACCCCGGATTCCCTTTCATGCCCCTTCTCTTTTCCGGTGCTCACCAGCTTCGACAGACGTGAGAAACACAATGCGTGGAATTGGACTGGCCCCAGGAAAATGCTTGCTGCAACTGCATTATTGCTGTGGCTTAAAATCACACCACCCATCCACTTGGCACACACCCACAGTTTTTGGAAAAAAGAATGAATGGTTAAGTGGGACGGTGGTCCATACACCACTAGATGAAGGATCTAATTTTCCTAGAGAAAGCATCTCCCCTTACTTCAAGTATGGGGAGGCTGAGAAAAGGAGAGAGAGATTTAACCAGCTTCCTCCAGAGTTGTTTTTTATTTTTTAAGAGCTTGATTATGATGCGTATGAAACATTTTAAAGTTTGAGTGCTGCCTATAAACCTGTTCCCTTTATACTAATTGCTGTCATTAAAACTAGATCAAGAACCAAGTCTCTCAGCCCAGGACAAGTTCCAGCATGCCTGTTGGGCACAAGTTCAGAGCACGTAGGCCCTATCTGATAGGCCCTTTGGAAACAGATAGATAGCCTAATGGATACATGATAAACAGACAGAGACATCATATTAATAGGTAAATGATCTTGCAAGGAACTCTAGGTGATGGAAAGTAGGATATGGTAAACAATTTGTCATCGCAGACATTTCATCAGAGAAAACCCTTTGAAGGGAGTAGACACCTTGTTTCAGCCTACGTGATTTGTCAGCACCAGTGGGGACCCACACAAACCTGCAGATACTTTTGAACTGGAATCAGGAACAAGTGAACAGAAAAATGGGAACCCAAGTGAATCGGCTTATAATGAATCCTAAAAGGTCAACTGCCCCCAGTGATTTCCTCGGCTTTAGCTGCAGTCTCTAAACCAGATGAATGCTGGGCCACCCTTGCCCTATTTCACTGAGGATTTCAAGAGAACAGCTTGTGATGACTCCTCTGTGAGGCCACCAGCTCTGACCTCAGCCCTGGCTCAGGGAGCCATCGCTCTGTCTACACTTTGCTTTCTGCTCTCCCCCAGTCGTCTGCTGCTCCTACACTTCAACAAAGAAGAGTGAACAACCAAATGCAAGAACTAGGAAAGCCTAAGCAGCACCACACAGCTCTCCACCTGGTTTTGAAATTGCAGATGGGTTGGCCTCAAAGATATGTGCTTAGTCAGGGTGTCTTTAACACAGAGTGAGGGCCTCCAGAGCCTTCCTCCTTCCTCATCACAGTATCTAACAAACAAGCCTGAGAAAGTGTTGCAGGCTTTTTGGCTAAATTCTGCCCACTACCTGGTAAGCCTGTGCCCTCTTGTTATATCTTAACTCTCCTTACAGAAATCCCTTTTATAGACCCGCTTTCAGAACATCTGCTAACTCCTCTACAATCGTGCATGGTTTTCTATGTGAATCGCAATTAGTGTGGATGATACAAAACCAATTCCTTCGGCTTAAGCCACCAAACACTCGTGAGATGGCATGATTTGTGAAGTAGATACTGTTGATTCTATCCAGGCCAGTCACACACCATCACAACGAGCAGAGTTAAAGATCTTACGAAGGCCTTTGAGGAATTTGGTCCTAAAACATTGATTTATTAAAGGCTCTCTCTGTGTAGTGTTTGGGAGGCTAGAAGAAAGGAGAGGGGTATGTCTGTGTGTGTGTGTGTGTGTGTGTGTGTGTGTGTGCGCGCGCGTGTAGCTTTAGTAAAAGTGTCAGCACCAACCTCTTTTCCCGCGGGCAAATTCTCCACTAACAGCTTTGGAGCAGAGGTGACTTTCCCAGTGGTTCTTATGCCAGGATCCCCGATTTCACACACAGAAGGAATAGGACTATAGACTTATAAAACTTAGAGTAACCAATCACATGAATTCTAGAGTCCTGAGAGAAAGGTAACTGATCATATCTCTCAGCGGTTCCATCAGAGTTGTGCAAACATTTAAAAGATGCCCTTTGCACACCCTTGAAGATAAATTCCTCAAGAATTATAGTACCAGAGAAGATTTCTCCAGTCCTGCCTCCCAGACCCCTGGAAGATAGCCTAAAGTGGAAAGATTGAGCAGCATCTCTGAAGTGTCTTATCACTAATGATTAAAATTGCATCAAAAACCATTTCTCCCTCATTCTTTTGGAGGAGCAAGGTGTGCTCCAGCTTGTAGAAAATTATGATGATTTTCTTAATTTTACTACCTGGGTCGTATTTCTAGGCAGGCAACAGCAAAACTAGTCAGGACTAGATTTTATTTATTTGTAAAGCTACTTTCTGGTTTTTGTAGGATTCCTTCCTCTAACTTAAATACTATTGCCTTTATTGAGAAAACATCTCAATTTCTCACTTTTACAAGTCAAAGAGGTTAAAACTTTCTTCTTTTCTTTTTTTGTTGAAGAAGATTAGCCCTGAGCTAACATCTGTGTGAATCTTCCTCCACTTTATATGTGGGTCCCCACCACAGTGTGGCTGCTGAGTGGTGTAGGTCCACACCTGGGATCCGAAACTGCGAACACAGGCCACCAAAGCAGAATGCACCAAGCTTAACCACTACACCACTGGGCCAGCCCCAAAACTTTTTTTTTTTAGTTGAGGAGATACAACTTAAAGGGAACATTTGGGCATGCCAGGATTTCATTGGGGCTGATGAAAAGCAGGGAATATTAGTTCTTCTCAAGTACAAGAGAAGGAAATTCTTGAGCACAGCATGCTCCATTGCCTAGGCCTACAGTCTTCTTCCTCCACTTCACCCTCCCCTGGAAGCAAATAGTGGATTTGATTCTGAAAGAAATCATAACCTGGGTGATAATAGCATTACCAAACCTTGAATGTATTTTGACTTTAAGTTGGTTAGCTTTCTTTGAGGAAACGAAGCTACTTAGATAATCAAGTAAAATGTGATAGCACCATGGGAGAAGTAATATCCCCAAACTAGTTCTAATACAGGTATTGATCCCTATCAGGCACAGTGTGGAAAGTGGGTATGCATCAGTACTAATTAGATGAGAGTTGAAGGAGTCATACTCAAAACCACATTCAACATAAAAATCTTATCCAGAAAATAGTTGCAGTAAAGCAATCCCTTCTTAATGTTCTTCTCGATGGATTCAGTGCAATTTTCACCTTAAAATGAACTATTTCACCTTCATTTATCTCAGCAGATTAATCTGGAAAATCAGGAATAGAAAGGAAAATATTTGCCTATTTTCAGCAGAAGGATAGTCTCAGACCTGTGCTTTCTTTGTTTTCCTATACACTCAAAGCCAAACAAGCAGTGTAGAGAAATAAATATGTTTTCAGAATAACAATTTAAGACCAATTGAACCTAAAGTAATAGAACCAGGAATAATATTTTCATAGCTATTCAAACTGATTCTGAATCCCACGGGAAGTTGTGGCTAATTCCTATTATCACAGCCATCTCAGCTTCCCAATAGTGGGAGGAAATTAACATTTATTCAGGATCTTCTATGTGCTAGACACTGTACAGGCATTTTACTTGTATTTAATCCCCACAACCAGAGCTGACCTTCAGCTGGTCTGCTCCAATACAACATACTGGCTGGCAACCAGTACAATTGGCCAGACTTCATTTCTGATCGGTCTGTGCCCTGAATGAACTTTCAAGAGTGCTGTTATTATTATCGCAGTATTTACAAATGAAGAAATTGGAGTTCACGTGAATAAGTAACTTCTTGAGGGTCACACAGCTTTTAAGGGGAAACAAAGAGTTGAACACAACCAATCTCTTCTTCTTGTGACTCATTTATTTCTATTTAATCTATTTCATGTTTTTACTTTGCTGAGGAACTTGAGTTGGGTTTTGGTATAATTCTTCCCCAATATATACCCAGGAATGTAAATAGTGTCACTTGAGTATATCCCTAAGTATTCATTGAGGGCCCTGTTTACAAAGCAGTTGAATATGGCTTATTACATTTACATGAAAGGGATTTTTATTTTATTAAAGTATTGCCAACAGTATTGAGTATTTATTGAAGGCTCCTAGAACACACAAGTTGGAGAACATTTGCCAAGTGCTCACTGTGTAAGGAACATTTGTCCATCCATTCAACAAATACAGCATAGTTGAGAAGCACTCTCTGTCTAGAAAGAAAAACAAAACTAGAGTTAGGAAGAACTTCAACGTTCCTCCAGTGCCATTGCCCATCTGATGCTTCAACGTTTTTTACAATATTCCAAACAAATGACTTTTCACCCCATGTCTGAATACTTGCAAAGCCAAAGAACTCATCTTTGGACAGCTGCGTCTGTTAGAAAGTTCTTTCTTATTGCTTTATATCATTGGCCATTTGAAAAAATTTCAATACCTCTTCCACATGGTAACACTTCAACTGTAGACAAAGACAGTTTATCTTTACTCTCATGAACCTTTGTCTTCTCCAAGATAGATGGCCCAAGTTCTTCAACCATTTCTTGTATGGAAATCATTTCAAGTTTCTCGTGATCCTAGCTGGTCTCCTTTTAATGCACTCCAATGTATATATTCCTCTCCAGTAAAGTGCTCTGAACTAACTCAACATTCCCTATTGAGTCTGGCTACAATAAAGTAGAGCCTTTTCTTGCAAAGCAGTCAGGAATACAGAACACACATAGGTAAAAAGTACTTTGAAAGTATTGCAAAGTGATACATACTCAAATACCAATCAATATGGTAAAAGCTACAAATATTGGGCCAAATGGATTCCAACAGATCCAAACCAGAGAAGTCTTCCCAGAAAAGAAGTGTTGTGATCAATTATACCTATGAGATTCACCAAGGAGAGTATGGAAGGCATTTTGTAGGGGGGAAGGGTACATTATGGGGTATCCAGAGGTCGGAAGACAGATTTGCTCAACCATGACAGAGGCTTTCCATGGAAAATTCAGGACACTGGAAGATTGTGAAGGGAAGAGTTCTTGGGAAGGAGATGAAGGCAAGAACTAAAATATGTTCACCCTCTTCCACTTGACAGTTGGTTTACATACATTATTTCACTTTATCCTCATACTTAACCTGTTGGGCATCCGTATACATATTTTAGATGAGAAAAAAAGAGATGAAGTTAGTAATAGATGGAGTTAGGAGTCAAACATAAGTTCTGTTCTGGCTATAAAGCCTTGGACCTTTCCTCTACATCTTATGGGAAGAGGAACAGTTAGTGGGAGTCTTCAAATACCAGGATTAACGTAAAGAAGCTATGATCTTGCTTCCATTTCATGACAACAGAATGTCTTATTTCTGGCTGTGAAGGTGGTGAATACACAGTGTTTTGCTCTCATCAAATTCACACATGCATAATGCTAACTTAAGTAAAATTCCCAATCATTAAAAATTCTAGGTGAAAACATATGCCGAAAGCTATGTTTCCTTGAATCAACAAATGATTCCTTCTCAGATCACTGTCCTACAAGTGAAAAGATACAAACAAAATAGCCCGAGAGGAGATAATTGAGATAACATTGTAGCTTTACTATCTTCGTTTTTCATTTGTGAGTTCATTTCATGAGCCACATGTATACTGTCAAGTTTCCAATTTTTTCATGGAATATCAGCAATCTAGAGCCATCACATGTCAGAAGTTGGAAGTGATCCTGGGGCTCATTCAGTCCCATACGCTCCACGGATAAGGAAACTGGAGTTAAGTGACTTATCCAAGGTCACAAAGCCAGTGAGTGATACACACAATTGAAGCACAAATCTAGGCTTTTGGACTCAACTCTCTGCTGCCTCTTAAGACAAACATCAACGAGAGCAGATATAAAGTGGTGTCTTCAAAATGCCAGCAGGTCCAACTGAGATGTGGAAAAAATCCATCCTTGCTCACTTCCATTGATCTTTCTTCCACTACATTGAGCTGTTGCTTGAGTAATCAAATCGAACAGCTTCTGAAATATTCAGACAAGACCTGGATCAGTCATCCCTGTTCATTTCTCCGTGAATACATCTTGATATCACCTGAACAAAATAAGAAAGATTCGAAGAAAGATTCGTGTGCAGACATACATGTTGTCCAGAAAAGCTGAACTATACATTTGGCTTCCCAAGGATTATAAGGTCATTCCTGTTAGGATCGTTAGCCCAACTCCTACTAATGAATCCAAAACTCATATTTGCATTCCTCAGAGAAATAACCATGAAATAAGAAACCTCAGAAGCCTTAGTCTGCGCAGAGTGAAATTACAACTGTGCCTCTGTGGGATGTCTCTTCCTAATTTTAAAATCAGCTGCAGACAAGCAAGTTGACAGGTCAAAATGACGAACTCACCCTCAGAGTGTTGGTTCTTTGGATCTTCTGGTTCAATTTAGTCCTTTAGGTGGAAATCAGACCCGAGAAATTTTCTAATAGCCCCAAACTCTCCTAAGCTCCTTTGTCTCAGGTTATTCAGGTAGACAGGACAAGAATTAAAGGTGCTAACTAGGTTTCGCTGGTTTCTTATTCACTTTCTTTTCATTTTTTTAATGTTCTGCATCTAAAGTAAGTTTTTTTTTTCCTGGGCGCTTAACAGGTTTTAATTTTATAAAACATTGTGCAACCGGATACCTTAGGGAACGGTAATTAACTGGGATTATGTTTTCATTTCAGTGCATTCTAAATGAGAAGACTAAATACTGATTTTTGTCTATCACCAAACGGGGAAAACTCACAGCAGTGCTCATTTCTGAGGTATATTCCTTTGCTTACTATGAAAAATTTCCTAAAGATATTTGCAATTTGCCCCTTGCTTAAGCAGGCCTTCCCCAGGAAATGCAATGAATTATTTAAAATAATGAAAAGAGTTTACTTCTAATTTTAATACTTGTTCCTGGCTGTCTCCAATCCACATTCTTGCTACCAAGGGCTGGCCACTACCCAAAAAAAGGGGCAGAATATTCACTTAACAAATATTTCTTGTGCATCTACTATGGGTCAGACATTGTTTAGCCGCCAGATATTACAGTCAATGCAGCACTGTTTTCACGTTGGACTCAAGGTCATTTCAAAATGAGAATGAGGAGATCAAGAATTGTGGTTATATCTAAATTATATCCTAAGCATGAGTTCGAGGAAAGAATGGACCTTACCTTGCGAGTTCTAGTGTGACGTCTCTGCAATGTAGTAGCCAGCCTTGGAGTTCACCTTAATTCAAATTGCTGTTCTACCATCTACAAGATTTTGATCTTGGGCAGTGAATTTTCCTTCAAGCATTTCTCCTCATCTGTAAAATGCGAATAATAGTTTCCATCTTAAATGGCTCCTGTAGCATTTCGTGACAGACTGACACTTGGAATATACTCAATACATGGCAACAACCATCCTCATCGTCATCACACACACAAAGCGCCAAGTCCAGCATGTCAAAAATAGCCACTAACCAGCTGCCTCTCCTCTTCTGCCTTCACAATGAGAAGCCTGTGTTGGCAACCCCTGTAGAATACATCTATATAGACAGATAGGTTAAGATGATCTCTTTATCTCTGGCCTAAACCTCTGGCACCTTGCAACTAAAAGATTGCAATAAAGCCTTAATTTGGATAAATTCTGTAATATGTCAAGGAATATTCATTAATTATGGGTATCTCTTATGCATGTTTTTTTTTTTTTTTTGAAGCGCAGTTTTATTAATTTCAAGTTCACGAGGCAATCTAGCTAAGCTGGAACGATTTCTGTTCTAAGTGCTTAGGGAACTCATTTTAATCAATAAATGGGAGAAATTTGTAGTTATTCTGTCAATCGCATCTCTCTATATGGGTCCACTTTCACGATGCTTTAGCTACTTGAAACAAGTTTGTCTTTTTGTTTACACCAGTGATTTGTATTACCTATGCAGAGTTTGTTATACGAAGACACAGTTCTTCCTGGCGGCTGCCTGAATTTTAACACATTTTTCTTAATGAACTTCCAGTCTGGTTTCTGTACTAATAAGAAGACAAGCAAATTCCAAAGTGATTTTAGCCAATTAGAATAATTATCTCACGATGGCATGAAATTTTCTTGTTCATGGCCTCTTGAAAGGAAATACATCTGTTAGTCTTGGTTTAGGGAGACTTTGTACTGAGGGAAAGAATAAAATAAATACCCTTTAGTTGAGCAGTCATTGACTCTCCTAATGGAGTTTGGTGGCTAGACTTTCAGGAAGTTCATAGGTTCAGACAATTCAAGTGGGTCTTTGAAAAATGGGCCAAATGACTGATGTCCAGTGTAGAATGGAAACAATGAACGTGCTAACAACAAATCACTCTTATCTACTCATTAATGTGGGTCCCCCAAGGACTTCTAATCGCCCATATTGCCAACGTAGGTTGGGTTACTAATTTGGTTGTTATGTGAAAGTTATATAAAGGCATTTAGTCCAATAAGTCTCTTTTTCATATAGTTGTAAATAAAAGCACACACACACCAAAAAACAAACCATTTCTCCCCACTCCATGAAATATGACCATAAGCCATAGTCCTTGCCCCAGCTTTCTCTCCACACTATCACTATCAAAGGCTTGGGTAATAAAATAACCCCAACCTCAAAACCATTTTATTTTTTTCTCTATGTTTTCCCCTTGAAGTTTTGTTCTTTCTTAGGAGAAAAAAACTCCCTATTTGTAGTTTTCAACTTGCAGCATAGGAGTAACCTTAGTGAGAAATAAAATAAGAAAAATATTTTACAATGGTCTAACATTATGTAGTTTACAAGTAAATTCCCGTAACTCATTTCACTCGATATATTCATTCAGAAAGGACTTAATGAACTATTGCATTTCAAGGGCTAGCATGAGGTACTGGAGATGCCAAAAAGAAAGGTGGTATTCTTCTTTTATTTTTTTTGGTGAGGAAGATTGGCCCTGAGCTAATATCCATTGCCAATCTTCCTTTTTTTGCTGAGGAAGATTGTCCCAGAGCTAACATATGTGCCCATCTTCCCCTATTTTGTAGGTGGGACGCTGCCACAGCATGGATTGATGAGCAGTGGGTAGGTCCACACCCGGGATCCAAACTTGTGAAGCCCAAGCCGCCAAAGCGGAGCACGCAAACCTAACCATTATGGCACCGGGCCAGCCCCAGTGATATTCTTTTGATGCCAAAAGAAATGAACATCCTCAAAGAGTTGACAGTTCACCCTTGTACCACATAGGATACTTTTATTCTATTCATTTTATAAGTGAAAGAGGTTAAGGGTCTTGCCTTAAGTCACACAACTAGAAAGTGCAAGAGCTAGAGTTAAAACTGAGGTCTTTCCTCGCTAAGTACCAGGTTCATTCTATTCTATAACACTGCCCCTCCCTACTTTCCAGTGGAGGGACGGTCTCTGCTCAAACTGATGGAGAACTGTCACATCCAGTCAGCACTAAGAATTCAATGGGTACTTAATAAGGATTCAGCCTAATGGAATTTTCTTCTGCAAAAGACGTGTGTAATGTTAATGCTCTGAATTTATCTCAGGCCCACTGCAGTCTAAGCTGTATGCTATGTGTAAAGTGCTTTGAGCTTCTTCTAAGTTTTTGTATTGCACAAACTGCCAGAAAATGGTTTAAAATCGGGTTTCTGCCTTAACTATGAGGATGTTAATAGGTAGTGGGTATTATCTGACTTTCAAACATCTACTTTCTCATCAAGTATTTACTCTCCCCAGAGTAAATGTGACAGCCATTGTCATATGCTCAAAAATTATTTTGTTTATTTTTAAAGGGGAGGAGGAGAGTGACTTGCTCTTTCATGTGTGCACAAAATGGTGGTCCAAGGAAAGATGCGTATCTAATCAAGGGAGTAGAGGAAGCATCTCATTAATTGAGGAAGGCTAATAGACACAATCTTAATTGTACTGCAAAGAAAATAAAGATAGTGTTACAGGAACAGGAAAGAAACCACGTGTTCTATAAGCCAATCTGTCACAGGAGCACAGGAAGCAACAGGAACTTTTAAGGGACAATAATTACTTCACAAGTCAGGAACTCCCAAACATACTCTGCCTCTCCTACGGCTTTAGCTGGAATTCTTTTTTGGAAAAATGACCCATGCTTCTCAACTGTGTAGTTCTCGCTTTAAAGGCATGCTTATAGTCTTTATTTTCTCTTGCACTTTTAAGTGTGGAATATACTCTTTTGTTTTGTGATCTTTCTGATTCTTGTCACTGGGACTTTTTCAGCATCTGGTCCATAGCATCTCCTGTTTTCACTGCAATCTCCCTGATACAGATAAAAACAAAAGAAAGGAAGTAGTGCAGGAAAGGGGTTATCTAAAAGGACCTTCAGAATATCTTGATACTGTGTTGAAATATCTCCTGCCACTGGAGCCAAGTCTAAATATATGCAGAGAAGACAGTTACTAAGAGCATTGTTCTTTAGAGGGTAGCTACAGGGTTGGAATGGGCAGAGAAAGCAGAAATAGCCAGGCTGACAGTAGAATGGTAACTGTCCTTGCAGAGAACAGGTAGACAGAAAAAGTCCTGTGCTGTCCAACATGGCAGCCATCATCCACATCCGATATGGCAGCCTCTAGCCACATGTGTTAGAGTATTTGAAATGTGGCTAGTCCAAAGTGAGATGTGTTGTAACTGTAAAATATACACAGGATTTAGTATCAAAAAAAAGAATACAAACATCTATTAATAACTTTTATATTAATTACATTACATATTTAAATGATATATTCATTACATTGTGTTAAAGAAAATACATTATTAAAATTAATTTCACTTGTTTCATTTCCCTTTTTTAACATGACTATTAGAAAATTTAAACCACATGTGTGCATCACATTATAATTCTATGGGACATCACTGTTATAGACTATCTAACCTGACATATCCCTACCCATCTAAAAAAACTAATGCATCTGAGGAGTAGAAAATAGACACATTTCTCTGAAAAATTCTTTCATGACTGAGAAGTCCCAAAGAGCAAGTGGCAGAATCAAATATTTGATTAGGATGCTTACATTCACACTCATCCAACCTTTTTCTTCCTTCCAAGCAGAAACAACCTCTTAAATGCTCTAAGGAAAGCTGTTGTCAAAATGGTTTTCCTTATCCTGAGTATAATCAGAAAGAATCTCCAAATATTGCAATAAACTCAACTCCTATTGAAGTTCTAGCTTAACTTTTCAGATCCAAGACAGTCAACAACTACCTGAACTTGATGTTGAAGAGGCAAGCTAAAATGAACCGTTAAAGATTGAAAATGCTGTTTCTAGATCAGGAAATCACTTGGTTTAGTCCTATCCTCTACGGGGCCATCGCCATTTAATCCTTAGACTTCAGGGGAAAATGACAGAATAGTAACTCTCAAAGCATTTTAACCCTGTTGGGATAGTTTAGGAAAGAGCCTCTCTCACTTGGATGTCATATAGAAGGACATCAATATACTTTCATTAGTAATTACACTGTAAAACAGCTTTGGCTCTAATTAGTGATATTTGAAATGGTCATCATAGTAATTTGTGGTTATCAAATTTCCGTCAAAGAGTAAGACAGATGTGTAAAACCAAAAATCAGAAGGGAGATCAGTTATGGATTTTCTTGATTGCAGGCCACAGAAAAATCTGACATAGAAAGTTAGAGGGTTTAGAGCAGTGAAACTACTCTGTATGACACCATAACGGGGGACAAACCCACAGAACATACAACACCAAGAGTGAGCCCTAATGTAAACTGTGGACTCTGGGTGATGATGATGTGTCAACATAGGTTCATCAATTGTAACAAATGTCCCACTCTGGTGGAGGATGTTGATAACAAGATAGGCTGTGCATGTGTCGGGGCAGAGGTCATATGGGAAATCTCTGTGAACCTAAAAGTGCTCTATAAAATAAAGTCTAAAATATATATACACAAAATAAATCTAAAATATACAAACATAAAATATATATACACACACTATATATATATATTTAGTATATATATGTGTATTTAGTGTGTGTGTATATATATGTATATTTAGTGTATATATATACACACACCAAAAAAGTTAGGAGCTTAATATTTTCCTCACATAACTGGAAATCTGCAAGTGGACTCTGCACAGTTGGGTGCCACTGTTCTGTGCTGCCATTAGGGATCCAGCCTCTTTCTATAGATCTGCTCAATGACATTTAGCATGTAGACGCTCGTCCTCATATTTGTTACCTCATGGTTGCAAGATGGCTGCTGAACATCCAGGCATTTCCCTGGTCTGGCCAGGAAGAGCATGAAGAAGCAGTTCTTCTTTCAGGAAACCAAGATCCTTCCCAGAAACCTTCAGTTCGTGTCTCATGGGCCACAACTACGTCACATGACCAACCAGAGGCAAGCGAGGCTAAAGGAGCAAGTGTTTTTAGCTGGATTTATTGCGACTCTGAACAAAATCAGGATTCTTTTACTAGGGAAAAGGGAATGCACTTTGGGTGGGCAGTAGCAGTCCCTGCCAGAGAGGGATCTGGAGAGTTTCTCTAATCACCTTAGACATAATGAAACTCAAACAACTGATAACATTGACCTTTGACAAGTAGAAAAAAGCTCAAGAAGAAAAGCATACGAACTTTCAAGAAGCTATCACGCTTATAAATCTGACTAGAGGCAGACAGGACTGAGAACTGCTTGTTAACCAACCACGTGAAACCCATTTTTGTTGATTATAATGATGTTTGTGTAAATAATTGGTGCGACTATATTTGAATAACAATCAGTTATTCTAATGATTGTCACAATAATATTGAGCAAACAGCGTTTGACTATAAAAGGTCACCTATGAGTTCAATGGTGAGGAAAACCACTTAGAAGAGATTAAAGAGAAAGAAGCTATTTGAGTTCCAGTTTTCTGTGAATATTGTCTTCCAAATGGCATCTCTTACTAATTTTACCATCTTCCCCCAAGCGATATGTAAATAATCCCTTCCAGTCTAGTGAGTAGAAGGAGTCAGTTGAATCACTGAGAGACCACAGATATCATCAGCTTACCAAGAGGAAATGGCATCATCCAGCCAGTCATTCATTTTGAGGCTTTATGAGATGTGTCCTTAGAAACGGAATGGAATGGGATGGGATGGGATGGGATGGGATGGAATGGAATGGGATAGGTAAAATAGAATGGGATAGGATAGGATAGGATGGGATAAGATGGATAGGATAGGATAGGATAGGATAGGATAGGATAGGATAGGATAGAAATGCATCATTTGCAATAAGGGTGGTATTGTTCTAAGAAACTTCTGTTTCGGTTATATACCTATGTGTGTACTGGGCACAAGGTAAAACGAATTTCTTTCTGTGGGTTGTGGTCAAAAAAGTTTGAAAAGCCACTGTCTTAGCAGTTTCAGAACACCTAAGAGCAGCCATTAGCATAGGTCACCAAAAAGAAAACACACCCTTAAAAACAGCACAAGAACTCAAAACAAGAAACAAGCCCAAGAAAATTGAAGTCAAATGTAGAGTAATACAACCTCCAGACCCGTGGAGCACGTAGAAAACTGCAAGAATAGCAATAATGGATGACTATTTGTAGAAAGGGTGGCAAATCTTTATCGTGTCATAATTATCTCAATTCAAGGTGAATTGGAGAAGATATGACACTTGAGAACAAGGGACAAAGACCAACGACACCCAAGAAGGGAACAATACCAATCTGAAAGGATTTCAGAAAAAAGCAGGAAGACTGTGATTCTGACCAGCCACCTATGAAAGGTGCCTAGAAAGGCACCTTTGGTCCTGGAAAGAAAGGACCAGCAGTTAAACAAGATTATGCTTGCAAAAGCCACATGTAATTAGTTGTGTTTATATGCCTAAATTAACGGTTACAACCCTGCGTTGTTTTTATTATTTGTGGGTAATTACTTTTGTTGTTTTCTAAAGTCACAAGTTAAAGAACACTGTCAGTAACTTTTAATGAAAATGCCTGATGTGGTAAACTCAATTTGTTTTCCAGAACTTACCTTAGGAATGAATGTCCAGTAAACAAGGGCTCCATAACCAGCCCTGGTACTGATAATTTTACAAATGGTACCCAAACAGGAAGTGGCCCTGGGCCAGGACTGTACATGGTTTGCATAAGCCATGTGAGTGCTCCAGAAAGGTTAATGATCTGGTGCCCCAAACAATCTTCTGTAAACATTTTTCAGTATTTATTTAGGGGAGAAGCTGAGCACTGTGAAATCTTCTGCCTCCAAACTCACTACCATTCAGCGAAGGCAAAGCTGTACGGTTAACCAGACCCACCCCTTGGAAGGCAGGTTAGCCACCACTTAAGCCTTGCCCTTGACTCAAGAAGCTTCTAACCAATATAGTATTCTCCGTGAGGAGAATTCTATAAAATACAGTCATCTCCATCTCACCACATTTCCAGTGATTGTTAACTTCGTCTTTTAGTTGGACCCCGGATGCCCAGCCCAGCTTGCTCTTTGATCTCTCTCTGAACATCCCCACCACTTGGAAAATGGTCCATGTTCTAGGTTTTGTGTGAGACAAGAAAGTCACTGATGAGGGAAGAAGTGATTCCACCACTCTTTCTGTGTTTAGTCACTCAGCCTCCACCACCACCACGTGTACCCCAGCCATTTCTTCAGGGAACTGCACCTCCTGTGTTCCCGTTTAACTTTGATCAAGCTGCTAATCAGATACTCTAAGCTCCCATCACAGGAAGGGATCAATGACAATAGGTGTCTATCACTGAGATGGTTTGAACTGAAGGCTCTTAGGTCAAAAGGTAGAAACATATGAGTTGGAGACTATTGGTGGCTATCTTCTCTATTATGAGCGCAAAACCTACCTGAAGTAGCAGAGAACGAGGGCAACTCAGAGCCAAAGGAGAAAGAAAGAGAGGGCTGGTAACCTTATATGAGTCTCTGATTAAAGTTGTTCCTGAAACCAGACTTCCCACTAGGTGAGCCAAAACACTCTCTTTTTGCTTGAACTAGGTAGTGGTGTGTTTCTGTCACTTACAACCAAATGAGTTCTGATTGACGTTACAAGTACATTTCTTCATGCTAAGCCTATGGTTTACTCTGACAGACATATCCATATTGCCTGCCTAACTCCTCTTAGCTAAGATTTGGTTATCATGATTCCTCCTCTAGAAAGCCTTCCTTGACCTTCCAAGGAAAGACAAGTATGTTCTCCTCTGTTTTCCCAAGGTGGCTTATGCCTGCTTCTTTTACGGCACCTCTCTCACTATTGATCTCTCCCATTAGACCATGAGCCTCTAGAATCTAGGGGACAGGGGACTGGATTCTCCCTCATTTTTAGATGACTAGGTCCAGAGCAGGTGCCTGGCACTGAAAGGTGTGACAAATATTCAGTAGAAGTCTGCCAAATAATGTCTGTTAAGTGAAAGCAAAGAAACTGGCATTATGAAATATTCAGAGAAAGAAACAACTCTCTATAGAATCACCACTAAATATCTTCTGATTTTAAAATGATGGGTTAAACACAAACATCTCCTTGGTGAACTATACAAGTTGTGGACCAGTTTTATTTCTACCTTTGTGGGCTATAGAGAACAAGGAAGTCTCATTTTATAGCTAATTGATTAATTAATGTATTCATTTGTCCAATAAATATATACTGAGCACTTAAGATTAAACACCATAAACTAAAAAGGCAGATTGTCACTGTTTATGTCAGCCATTCAAAATTGGGCTTAGTTTATAAAGCCATTGGATAAAGGCAATCGGGTTTAGAAAATGTGATATACGCAGACTAACATTTCTGTTCTGTTTCTTTTATGCTTTTAGGTTTTCCAAATCCTTTTAGAATTTCCAGTACTGTGAAAACTATACATATGTATATATTCTAGGGTCTTTTGCGTTATCAGATTTGCCTACTTCTATGCTAAGAAGTAGGCAAATTAAGAAAAATAAGTCGCATCAGTAAATGCTGACAAAATCATTATAAGATTTGCAACCTGTGCAATCTATGGTAAGCCCTAAGATTTTTAGTGCACAAGCACAGCTGGCATTTTTTAATGCTTCTATTTCAGGGCAAGAGCAGAAGTCTGAAAAGTGTCTTCATAAAACTGTCTATAAACTGGTCATCTGTAGGATTTCACTATGTTGATCACATGTAACCAGATTTATCTACTTATCAGCCCACTCATCATTATCTATCACTACATCTAGGTGAAGAGTGAAACAAATCTGGAATATCTCATTGGGGCAGAGATGTCCGTCTTAGTGGGGAGGAAAATCCTAGGGGGCCAGCGTAGAGCATCATTTTGTTAAATGACGGACAAACGAACATTTCTGGAGATTGTAGAGTGATAATTAACACAATGTAAGTACAGATAGTAACATCTTCTAAGGATCACTGTTTCTTTAGCTGGACCACAAGTAGTTGGCAAAATTAACCTAACTTTTATGAATGCAACTATAGGTAAAGAAAAACCTTCCAGGAGCTATCCATCAGAATCAGAATCACACAGTTGTACAAAATTCTATTTTCCTATGAAGACAATAACAATTCTGTGGACCAGTAGATCAAGTTTTGAGTAATTTCTCAATAGAGTGTTCACAGTTGTAATTCTGCTGTTAGGTATGCCAACAGTTCTCAAAGTGTGATCTGATGAACTCTGAGTCCCCAAGGCTTTTAGGGGGATCAGAGATCCCCCCTTTTCCCACTACACATGTATTTGAGGCCACACAGACTGAACTCAGAAGCAGACATGAGAAGCCAGCTGTTTTCTCTCAGTCCAGACATCAAAGAGATGTGTAAAAATGTAAAATAAGACCACTCTTTCCCCTAATTTTGCATCGTTTTGGAAAATATTGTTTTTTGTAAAACGTATGGTTTGTTAACATGTAATGGATTTTTTATGTTATTTTTAAATAACTCATTTCTAATACAGTAAATAGAAATATCACACATATAACACATATAAACAAAAGCACTTTGGGGTCCTCAGGAATTTTTAAGAGGTTCAAGGGGTCCCGACACCAAAAAGTTTGAGGACCACTGATATATACGTTCTAGTTAAGTTTTTCAGTATTGTTCCACATACGCTGATGTTTCTTAAGTCTATTTTCTTTCTTCTTGACATTGTTTCATCAGTTCACTGATTAGGAAACCTACATAGGAATCTTACTAATGCAGCAGATTAAGTCTCAACAAATGAGCAATGATTAAGAACCTACTCAGTGCAAAGTGTTCTGTTGGGTACACAAAGACCAAGACAGCTGTCCCTTGTGCCAATCCTCTCCTGGAGATATTCGTGCTATGCTAAGTCCATAGTATGTGATGCATAAAATACTTTTCGCGGGTTTGGATCATAAGGGTGAAGGGTTTGCCTCTGAATACATCCGAGAGAAATGCCAGACTTTTCTAGAGCAATTGACTCTTTCATTGAAAATAAGAACTTGGTTATTTCTTTCCAGGGTTTTGTAAAGTGTGTGGCTGTTGGTTCTTGACCATGGCAACTAGTGATCCTTTTGATCATAACAGGACAAGTTAAAACACCAATTTCTAGTTTCAAATAACATTAACACACTTCACACAGACTTGGCCATAGCAAATGGCTTGTGACATAGCTCCTATTGCGTATTATGCTTAAAGATAGAAGTAACCAGATGTCTTACTTCAAGGGTATTAGGAAGATGAGAAAGTAACTATGCATAAAACAAACCGGAAATACAAGGACTAACACTCTGGGAACGATATTTCATCACTCGGTCTTTAAATCATGTTGTCAAATGTCTGTAGGATTATCTCCCACTCGGGTCTGGTTTAGAGGATTTCAAATAATCCAAATAAAACACAGTCTGTATTTGCCCATCTATTACCATGACAGCAAAAGTGTTGCATTAAAGTAACAACCTACCCAAAAACCTTTGTACCAATTTACCCTGTGAGTCTCTTTCAATGTATAAAGAGATGGTTGATCATTTTATAAACAAATTATGGGCAATTAGTAAGTTCTAACCAGTTAGTTGTGACTGCCATTTTGTTTTACATTATTAGAGAAAGAACTTCTGCTCATGCTTCTTTACGGATTTGTGTATTTCATTTTATTAAAGCAATAGTCTATGAATGTTTTCTGGAGACTGCACAGTGCTCTAGGATAATTGCACCATTGAAATCATTTCAGATCATTTGTTTTGGATGGAATTAGGAAAAAGCAGCATCTTATGCCTCTTGATTTTCATGTAAAAATGAATTACTCTTCATTAAATATAACTGTTTAGTAAGCATAGCTCATTAGGTGATAAACACTTTCAACGCATTGGGTGCAATACTTGGTTTGGTGGTAAAAATTGATTGGTAACTACTTTGTTCATTAGCTGAATTTTAATGCCGCAACTGTTAAGATGAAAAGAAATTACAGTCAGACAATAAGCCCTGTTCACATCTTCTAGACAAGGTGACTCGTGTTATTTAAGGTGGTTTTAAATAGAAAAAGTGTTCGATTTTAGGAATATGGAAGGAAATTCAATTGAATCTCCTTCTTCCGCCTCTTGTCTTCCTCCTCCTCTTCTTCCTATTTCTTTCCCCCTTCTTCTCCTTCACTCTGTCTTATTTTTGAGACCATTCGTCTAATATTGACGAAAGCCCTTTGTCTGATTACAAAACCCACAAGCTATTCCGTGGGCTTACCTGGTTGGAAATTGGTCCGTGTGCCACATTTACATTGGAAGGATAAACCCTGAGAGTTTGATTAGTTCTTAATCTTGGCCAAAGATTGGCATGTAAGCAAAAATCACCTATTATGTCCAACAAAATATTTATTACCACCTTTGGAAGTTAGTGTGACATTATAAATATCTCATGTCATTGATAGCTGATGCCACAAAAGGCTTATGGTGAGATAATTTTCAGGTCCAGAATGCTACCAACAGAAGGCGGAATTATGCCTGGCTGAGCCAGCCCGGACAGCACAAACTTTCCATTGTCTGAGAGCTTTGCCTCGAGTCTCAAAATGCTGAGATTTCTCTCCCATATTAATAAAAGCTCCCACATGCACTTCCATAGGCAAAAATCGGCAGAGTTCTTTGAACTATCTGTATGGAGGCAAGTGAAAACATAGGATTAAATCAGAAAAAAAAAGTCATGTCAAAAGTCAATAGTGTGACCGTACTCATTACATTGTCATAACAGACACAAGTATGGTGCTCCAATCACTTGTAAAGGAAACTTTTCTATAACTCATATCTCAAGTTTATTTTTCTAAAACATTTTCACAAAAAGAATTGAAACGATTTTATAAAGCATTCAGAAAAAAATATCATTTTAGGTCCTGAGCTATCTGGATATAATACACCAAAATAGTTTACTTTCCAAATTATTTGAATGAGGGACTCAAGTCTTTGTTTGCTCATGTAGGAACATCTCTGAAATGTTCATTTTTAAAGTCATTAGAGGGCCAGCCCCGGTGGCCTAGTGGTTAAGTTCGGCACACTCCACTTCGGCAACCCAGGTTCCCGGGTGCGGACCTACACCACTCATTTGTCGGTGGCCATGCTGTGGCAGCGGCTCACACACACACACACACACACACACACACAAAGCGGAAAATTGGCAGCAGATGTTAGCTCAGGGCGAATCTTCCTCAGCAAAAATAAATAAATAAATAAAGTCATCAGAGACATCAACATCATAAGTAAGCTATGGAGAAAAATTCATCAATCAACCAAACATTTACTTAAGCAACTACTATGCGTCCTTCATGGTATTAAACAAATTGTCAATACAATACCAAATACCCAGCTCTTACCCAAAGGAGTTCATTGCTTCTTTGTTAAAAACGACTGTTGGGTTTTTTAAATAAATAAATCTTTAAATTCAAAACTGATTTATTAGTCATAAAACGATAAAAATCTTAGAGTTGAAATGGACCTTAAATGTCATGTCGCCTACACTTTTAACAAGGTAAAGTTACCTAATTATTTTCACAGATGACTATACCAGATGTTCATAAACACTATGTTGCAATTATAAAATCAATTATAACTGACCTGTGGAAATATCTCACAAGTGAGTTTCTTCGAGGATTCAGAAGAAAGTATACAGTCCTTGAATCCCATATTTTTAAATTTGCACATAAACTCATTAGCCAGGAAGCACGTATTGAATTACTCATATTGGATTTTCTTGGCAGCAATGCTCACCTTTTCTGAGCAGCACCCTGCCAAATCTCTGACTCCCACCTGGTGTTGTTCCTCAGAAAGCCATCATATCTTCCCATCAGTTGACTAAACAAGAAACCAACTAAAATCAGTTTTTTTAATCAGGTAAGTAACTTGGAACATTTAAGAGATAGGTTACTGCATATTTAATTACCATTATAAATTAAACTAAAGTATGATTATGATATTTACAGAAAGTCAGAGAAATAGGGTATGAAAAGAATATTCACTTATGGGCATTGCTTCAGAGTTCATATCACAGTAATTTCTTTTACCTACAGACTGTATTTATTCTAAAAACCTCAGTTATTTGGAAGTTGCAGAAAAAAAATTTTAATGGCACTGTTTTGCCTCAATTTGACTAAATTCAGCATAAAAAGAAACAGAGAATTTTGAAAAATTATGGACCTTTTTTTTTATTATTACATGATGCCAAATGACTGAATTAATTGAACTTTTCAATTAGTTATTTGGATAGCATTTAGACATGTGTTCGTTTCACAGTGAAAGTGTAATGCATATTAAAGATTATAATTAATCATTCCACATTTGAGATCAAGGCCTTTTATGTTGATAACTTTTCTTCTGCCTCCCAGGAAGAACCAGTTGAGATTAAAATAGAGTGAAAACAGATGATAATGTTGTGGAAGAGGATCAGGTCAACAGTCTTGGGTAAATTTGATTGCTGAAAATATTCAACAAACACAAAGGTAATATTAAACAATCCGTAAGTATCTAATACTGAACATTCTGAGGATTTTCAAGTCCTATGAAAATGTCCTGTTTCCTCTCTCTGGAATTTTCTTTCCCACCTGGTGAACGCCCCACTCATCCTTCAAATGCAACTCAAATACTGCTTCTGTAAAGTATTGTTGGATTTCCCCAAGTCAGTGGTAATTACAAACTCTTCTGAGCACATGTATTTACTACAGTCCTTACCACGTTGTTCCATGGTTATTTGTGCATCTCCATCCCTCGTTCCACATTACCATCTCTTATTCATCTTTGTATCCTTGAGTACCTAACACTGTTCCTCTGAAGAGAACAGCTCCTGAAACCTCTACAACACTGGTTCTCAACGTGTGGCCCTGGGACCAGCAGCATCACCTGTTTCATCTGATATCACCCCGGAATTTATTAGAAATGCACGTTTTCAGCCTCCACCCTGAACCTGCTAGAGTCAGTAATTCTGGTGCCGGGTTGAGGGTACAGGGGGAAGGGACAGCAATGTGGGTTTAACAAGCCCTCCAGGAGATTCCAATGCATCCCAAATTTTTGGCTTTGTCTCTGACAGGAAAACCCAGAGGTGGAGAAATCAGCTGATGAAGGGACCCCACGCCCTTTCCCCGACTTTGAACTTGTCTTTGTGATTCCATCACTCTGGCCTCACTGCATTCATACTCATTTCCCACCCAAACTCTACCCAGTGGCAAAGGAGGAGGCTGGGTATTTCCTCATGTCCATTAGTTTAGCTGACACAGGCTATGGTTTTCAGAGACTCCTGTAAATTCAAAGAAAAACAAAGGTTTAAAAATGAAGAAAGACTAGGAAACAAAGTATAAGGAAATTCGCAGAGCAACTGATTATCGTGTAGTTAACTTTAACCAGAAACAACTACTGTTCTGCTCCACATCCTGTCTGAAAAAATGATCAGTTCTGATCTCCTAGAACACGATTATGGCATGATATATGGCAGACCCAGTTATCCGTGAGCTAAATAATGTTCCCCAGCGCAACTTTATAGAGCAAACCCAGCTGGGTGACTTAGAAATTAGCCCTGGGAGTGTAGAAGTCAGGGGGCCTGACTGACCAGCTCAGAGACTTTGAGCAGATTATCAAAATTTTCTAGCATCTCTTTTTGCTCCTATAAAACGGAGATAATACCTTTTAACACATGGTCATCTAAGAGTGAAATAAGATCATCTCTAGAAAGGCACTTTATAAGCTATAAAACATTAAAGCATCTTATATACAATGTCTATATATAATATTAGTAACTATCTTTATAATTATACTAATAGTAAGGCTTGCTTACTAACACACATCACAAGTATTAATTGTATTTTGAAAGATTAATATAATTAATGAAGTTTATAAAAATGGTAATAGATTTCAATTTCAGATAAATTTTTACTTTCATAACATGTATTGTGTTTTCCTTACTTTAAAATGATATCTCTTTTTTTGGAGAAATTTTGGAAAATAGGGAAAAGAAAGAAAAATCACTTGTGATACCTTAACCAGAAATAAATCATATTTTTCTGTAAATTTTTGGCATAAAATTATAATCACATAGTAAATAGTATATTGTAATCTGCTATATTCATTCAGCAGCACATTGTGAATTTTTTTTCTATTTGGAAATATCCTCCCACAAAATTATTTCTACTAGTTGCGTAGTCTTCTATTGTGTGGATACATCAGAATTTATTTAACCAGTATTCTTTGTTAGGCCTTTAGATGGTTTGTTTCTAGGGCTTCACAATTATAAATGTATATTTTGTATATTTATCCTTTTACTATCTCTGTTTCCTGAGGATAAATTCTTAGAAGCATAATTGCTAGGTTTGTGTTTATGAACACTTTTAAGACTTTTGAATCTTAGTGGCAACCTGCTTTATCAAAAAGTTGTATAAATTTACACACACATCAGCAGCAAATAAAATGCTTGATTTCCTGCATCATTGTCAATATCGTGTTATTGTTTCCTTAAGCTCTGCCAATTTTGTACAAGTACAATGCTATCACATTTTTGTTTCAATTTACGTTCATTTGCCTACTACAGAAGTTGATGCAACTAAATTATTGAAAGTATTTTAGAGTTAATGCACCTCTAAAGAAGACTATTAAAGGCTTAAAATGGGAAAATTGTCATTTCAGTTATCAGAAAGATGTATAGAAATAATATATATTATCATTAAGATTAGAAAATAATTTAGTGGGCCCGCCCAGTGGCACAGCAGTTAAGTTTGCGTGTTCCGCTTCAGCGGCCCAGGGTTCCCCAGTTCGGATCCTGGGTGAGGAACCTCTCACTGCTCATTGAGCCATGCTGAGGCAGCATCCCTCGTAAAACAACTAAAGGGACCTACAACTAGGGTATACAACTATGTGCTGGGGACTTTGGGGAGAAAAAAGAAGAAAAGAGGAAGATTGGCAACAGAGGTTAGCTCAGGGCCAAACTTCCTCAAAAAAATAATAATAATTATAAATTTAGATCTTATAACTATGGATTGTAAATAATTAAATTTATATTATAGATATGTATATGTAAACGTGAATATAGATTATATTGGTAGAGGTAGAGACAGAAATCCATATAAGTCAAATGCAAATTGCTGTAAAAGGGATTATGTGTAAATGTTGCCTTTAGTTACCTTCATACAAGTCCAAATTCATACTTAGGATCATGTGCTCTTTTAAAGTCCTATTATAGGTCATTTTACTGGGGTTTTGCTGACCCTTTAATAGGTATCTTTGATGCTAGTCTCATAAAGACCCCTAAAGTATGCTAATATCAGAGGCGGAACACTGCTGATATCAGAATTTAATAGTGAACAGAAATGGCAACATTATTGCTTTCAAACTACTCTTGTTAGAGTGATATCTTTAATTTGCGTTATTACGATGTGTTCATTCTTTTCCAGATGGATTACATTTTACATGTGGCTAAAATAATGAATCCTTGTAATTTTCACTGCATTTCTTGAAATGTGCACACCTTACATCTCTTCTGTTTCTTCCAGAAACTGCCAGAGTTTACTATTCCCACTGCTAAACGTGCTTAGCACCATTTGTAGAGTTCTCCTTCTGCATTCCACTGCCCTAATTGTTAAAAAAGAACTTTGTGTCTTCATAACTGTGGTCCAAATTAATCCTAAGAAGAAAGCTCCTTATTTTCCCTGAGTGAAGATGGCCCACCATTGCCATTTTAATGAGTATTCACCAATCCCTTCATTGTCATTCTTGGTTTTCAAGTACAAAAAACAGAGATTGAGTACGTATCCAATAAAAAACATTCTCTATTTGTAAGTTTTTTAATAGGGTCACAAAAAAAGTGTGAAAAACAAGTTTCCTTCAAGTAGATTAGCCCCCATATATGGCATAGAAATGGACTGGGAAGTTAGAGTAATTGAACGAGAAAACTCTGTAAGGTTAAGGTTGAGAAAGAGAATCGTGAAAGTAAAAAAGAAAAGAAACAAGTTCGTTGGGAATCTACTATGTGTTAGGTAAATGTGCCTGGGGTTTTATGCATCAACTGGTATTTCAATGTTACTTCTCTAGAGACCATAACGTGAGTTATACAATATATATACGTGTAATAAATATCCAAGGGTGATTTCTCCATAGGAGGATTACAGATTTTTTTTAACTTTACTTTAATACATCTGTAGCCTCTAATTTTTATGCCATAAACTTGTAAGAACATATTTTTAAATATTTCACTTTCACTACATCTTAGAAAGGTAAGACGTGTTTGTTATAGGGCCCCAAGGTTATGAGCACCACTGGAGCTGCAGAGAGAGGGAGGGACCATTTTCCATGTGGATGCACAATCCACGTGCAGAAATGAGGGGTTTCTAGCTCTTCTGTGTTTCCAATTCTCCACTTCATGGCCTGACATCAGAGAACTTCTTATCTCTTCCTTCACATGACTGCCCGCCTCTTTGGGGTTGCCAAGGTGGCAAATCATGGCCATCGCTAATTGCCCAGAGCTACCATCTTCTCCCAGAGCTACTATCTCTATCCTCTCTCTAAAAGTAGAGTTCTTCCTCTTGACTTAGTTTGCTGCTTACATTGGCTGCGACTTCCTTCTCCCCACCCAACCACATGCCTCTCTCTCTTCCTTACCTTCAACTGCTGTTATGGCCTCTTTATCTTCTCGTCTTCAACTCTTTCCTTCCTGGTATATTTTGAAAGTCAAGGAGACCTGGAAATTGCCCTTGCTACATAGTAACGCTTTTCCTTCTAACTAAACCTCAGGAATGATATGAACAAAATTGGACTGGCAAGAGAGAGTCCACTTACCCTACCCTTTGTCTTCAATCAAAATGTGACTCCTTCTTGGGGCCAGCCCAGTGGCCTAGTGGTTAAGTTCGGCATGCTCCACTTCAGCAGCCCAGGTTCAATTCCCAGGCACGGACCTACACTGCTCATCAGCGGCCATGCTGTGGCAGTGACCCACATGCAAAATGGAGGAAGACTGGCAACAGATGTTAGCTCAGGACAAATCTTCCTCAGCAAAAAAAATGTGGCTTCCTCTTACCTCTGGCTCCACTCTTCCCAGCCAAAAGGCAGGGAAGTTGAAAAAAATCCAAGTTTAAGAGCCAATTCAAGTCATTCCTTGGAGCCAAGAGACTTCAACTCTGAAGAGCACTGTGTGAATTAAAATAATTCGCTCAATAAAGGAGGTTTCTAGAAGTTTTAGGAAAGTGTCTTATTTTATCTCTAATTTGCAGTGAACGTAAAAGTCAGTATTTCAGCAAGGACACAGAAAGAAAAAGTAAGTTGGAAAACTTCTGATCTATAAATATTATAACTCATTACTTTTAATACTAGATATATGGTAAATTATACTAACAGTAGGCCCACTCCTCCAAATAGAGTTAAGGTATAGAAATATCTGAAATCTGATTCTACTAATACAAGCTTGGAATACCAACTTCTTCAATGCTACATAACAATATTTTAAGCATGTTTTTGTAATTTATTAAAATTATCTTAGGGGCCAGCCTGGTGGCGCAAGCAGTTAAGCGTGCGTGCTCTGCTGCGGCGGCCCGGGGTTCGCCGGTTTGGATCCTGGGCGCACACTGAGGCACGGATTGGCAAGCCATGCTGTGGTGGCATCCCATATAAAGTGTAGGAAGATGGGCACGGATGTTAGCCCAGGGCCAGTCTTCCTCAGCAAAAAAAAAAAGAGGAGGATTGGCAGATGTTAGCACAGGGCTTATCTCCTAAAAATTATCTTACATGAGTCTTTTGGGGCCCTTGGCACACCTATATGGATGGATGCCTAAGCTGATACATACACAGATGAAGTTCACTAAGGACACGGCTTGTCAAATCATATCAACTAACGGGTGTGCCTGTTGGCTGATGAATTCACACGAGAACATTATTGCTCAACCACATACCCCTGCATCTTCCTTAAATAATGTTTGGCTTTAATTGGATTGTATCTTGTATAAGAGGTGTATCAACTCTCAACATTTACTTGGAGTTACTAAAAGGCTGTTACAATTAAGTAATTCCAATTGAAATTTAACTACTGGAGGAGACTTCATAAGGGTAATCCACAATATCCATTGGCTGTTCCACTGTTCTGAAGGCTTTTTATTTCAGTTGTGTTCTGGTTTAATTCTGTCTCACAGGAATTGGAACCTTCTACAAGGTAACCAATTCTTTGAATACTAAACCTTCTGCCCTGGCTGCACACAAGGACAGCTAGTATTCAGAGAACTACCTAGGAATGTGTTCTGTTCCAAAGTCAGTTTTAAATTTAGTGTTCTTACTTCCTGAATTTAGGATGTGTCAGGATTCTTAACGCTGTTTGGTCCGTAAATGTGGGTGCTAACAATTAAATAGCAAAGTCGTGATGCCTACGGTATTTCACTGGCTAGTCAGAGTTATAGAATTTCAGAAATGGAAAAATTTTCGGATATTATCTAGACTGATTCTCTCATTTGCAGGTGAGAGACCCACATACAAAGACTCAGACCGATTCAGTTTCACACAATAAATTATGGAAACCCATCCTTAGGTCTACACTAAGAAAGTGAACTTTTGGACATTGAGGGTATAATGCAAAGTGAAATAAGTCAGAGGGAGAAGGTCAAATACCGTATGATTTCCTTCATTAAGTAGTAGATAATAACAACAATAAACAAACACATAGAGACAGAAAAAAAAGAAAAAAAAAAAAGAAAGTGAACTTTTAAAAGGTAAATGGTATAGAAAATACTCTCCCCCTAAGTAACTCTATTAGGGAGATGTGTTTTGTAATTACTTTGGTGAAAATTAGGAAATTACCATAAAAAAAAACCTGAGTAGACTTCTCTGCAATGGACTTTTACTCCACCCCACATTTTTTCTGTTCTGTTGCAATCTAATTAAATTTTTTTTAATTTTTGTTATGAAAAATTTTAAATGTATTCAAAAACAAAAGAGAATAATAAAATCAACCCCATGTATACGTCTAGTGTCATCATTTATCATCAATTCATGACCAATCTTGTTGAATCTGCACTCTCTACTTCCACCTCATAATTTTTGAAGTGAATATCAGACATTGTGTCATTTCATCTGTAAACATTTCAGAATGTATCTCCAAAAGATAAGGACTTTTTTTTAAAGCATAACCACAATACCATTATCACTCATAAAAATTTATCAATAATTCCTTAATATAAATAGATTTGTAAACTTCACTTAAATTAGCCTTTGCCTTAGAACTGTTCCATGCTACTACAATTTGACAAACACTGTTTCATTGATTTAGTCTTTGAACAGATACTTACTGAGCATTCATATAAACAACCACAAATATTTTGTTTGCGTGATGGGCTGGAAAGGAGACCCAGATGCTTACTTCTTGAGAGGCAGTAGAGAATGGAGGGAGGAGAAAGAATTCTGGAACTAGACAGAGTTGAGTCTCACTCCACACCGGATGTGTAAACATGAGCAAGTTTCTTAATCTCTCAAAACCTCAGTCTTGTTATCTGTAAAATGGGGATAATGATGCCCATGAAAAGAGTCGTTAAGAGGGCTAAATGAGATTAGATTCATAAAGTGACAGAGCCTGAGGCAAGTCAGCATTCGAAAAATAGTAGATATTTTTCTTGCAGATTTATTTAGCAATGTGTAAGTCCTAGGTTACTATTATTTGCTTGGCCAAAAGATTTATTAGATTTAATTAACTAATAGGATATGTAAACATACTTTGTCTCATATTTTCTTTCTGAATTGTACAAACGACGCTTCAAAAAAAAAGAAGTCTATTTCTCACTTATAAAAACTGAAAGCCAAAGTGTCAATGGCCATAGATTCCCAAAAACTGTCAGAGATTTGTTAAGCATTGTCAGTTCAACAAGTCATATTTGATGAACTAGAGTGAATAAATAAGTGAAGAAAATTGGAGACTCTACTCTCTTTCCTCAATATCCTTAAGAAAAAGAAAAATTCTTACCCACATGGAACATTTAGGTTTAGTAATACCAAAATGATTAATAACTTTTCCTTTTCAGCTTTTTACATGCACCTTTCTAATACATGTTCCTACAATTAAGGAGGAAAGCTTTTACCCCAGGTAACTCTGGAAGGTACGCTACTGTTCAGTGATTAAATACTAGAACATTGCCCAACTTGCTTTTGCCTTTGATGAAGATGTAATTCTAGTTCATAATTCAGCATTCATGTAGCACTAATTGTTAATAAACCCTTTAACATTTACTGTTCAGACAGTTATTTTATTAGACTTTTCTCACTACATCCCTCTGGGGTAAGCCACTGTTATTACCTTCTTTTTATAGATGAAGAAACTGAGGCACAGAAAGTTTAAATAATTCATTTCAAGTGAGGCGATGAGTCACAGGGAAGGAGGGCCTAGAACCCACGAGTCTCTGCAGACCCCACTGAGCTCAGCCCTGAAACACACTGGGCTGTTCCACATGGAGTTACAGCCCTCGGCCTGGCCAGTCACGACCATCTCTGGGCACGCCTCTCCCACCAGCTTTGAGGTACTTGAATCAAATTCATCTTTGCAGCTCCCGTTGCTAACACACTAGGTACAGAATAAGTGCTTAATCAACATGAGAGAAACATTGATTGAACAACTGAGATATGGTGCCCATTTACTTGCAAAGAACTGACTCTGCCCCAAAGTCATAAGGGGCAAGATGACCTGCTAATTATCTCAATGAAAGACCAGAGGCAAGTGTCTCAGCCCTTTCTCCATTTGCAGTTTGGCTCGCGTTCTCTCTGCCTTCTCAGGAAACGCTCGTTATTGGTTATCTCTTCTCTCTCCTCTGGCGTCCTCTGCTCTCCCTCTTCTCCATCCGTTCCATCAGCATTCCCACATGTCCAAGTCTCCTCCTCATGTATCTGTACGATGCATAAACACAACAGTGCTTCCCCTCCGTGCCTCCTCCGGAGTCTACTATATTTCTTTCTTTCCCTACTGCCTCCATTTCCTGACCTCCCACTCATCCTCAACCCATTCCAATCCAGCTTCCGTTCTCCTTTCTCCCCTGAAATGTCTCTCAATACAGTTACCAACGTGAATCCCACATTACAAATCCCTTGGACACTGTTCAATCCTCATCTAGTCTCTCATCCGCGTTTGATCCAGTGATTCCACCTCTCTTGGTTTTCTCCTTTCTGCTAACATCTTGCCACTCCCCCTGGCCAGTTTATCCCACTCTACTGGGTGAATAAATGGTAGAGATTCTGGAAGGTTCAGCTGAAGGCCCTTTTCCTTCTCATCCTCCACTCTTTCCCTAAGCAAACTCACCCCTACCAATGGGTTGTTTACCAGCTGAATTATCAATAGATCAGAGACTTCCAAAATTATACCTCCAGCCCAGACCTCTTCTCTAAGTTCTGGACTCATACATCAAACTGCCTATTACACCCCTCAACCCTAATGTTTCCAAGATCTTCCCCAAAATGCCAAACTATCCCTCCTAGACACGGTTTTCTTCCCTGTCTCAGTGAATAGCAAAACACCCCATCCAGTTGCTGAAGCCGGAAGCCTAGGAGCCATCTTCAACATCTCTCTCCCCTTCCACCCATGTGGATCCCTCACCGAGCCCAGCAATATTACTGCCTACACATCCTTCAGGTGTGCCCAATTCTCTTGACACCCATCCCCTGGACTAACTCTTCTCACCACAATTTTTCTTTCTCAGCTCTCCCTGCTCCAATTCATGCTCCACGCTGAAGACCACAACCCTGATCTTATAACACATACACACTCCTTCAACCCTCCAACGTCTTCTGTTGCTCTGAGCCTAAAGACCCAAATCTTCAGAACTGCCTCCCAGATCGGCCTCTATATCCACCAGCAGCTTCATTCTGCACCACCTTCCCCCTATTCTGCCTTCTGGTCATCTGACCTTCCTTCAGGCTCTTGCCTGTGCAATGTTTCCTTAACCTCAGAACTTTGCCTGTGCTGTCTCCCTTCTAAAGACCTTTCCTAACCACCACTTACCTTCAGTGAATAGTCATGCGCCACATACCGATGTTTCGGTCAACAACAGATCACACATACGACGGTGGTCCCATAAGATTAGTACCCTAGAGTCCAGGTGTGCAGTAGGCTATACCATCTAGGTGTGTGTAAATACACTCTATGATGTTCCCACAATGACGAAATCACCCAACAATGCATTTCTCAGAATGTATCCTGGTCGTTAAGTGACGGCATGACTGTACTTCCAATGTAATCACTGCTCAAACATCATTTCCTCAGGGAAGCCTTATATGATATGATCCCCCAGATGAAATCAAGCGCCCTTGTGATGACCTCTATAGAGGTCTATCTGGCGGTAGAGCTTGCCTCCCATACCTAACAAAATTGTAACTTTACATTTCTTAGCAATTCTTAGTGTGATTATTGAATTTACATTTCTTACAATTCTTAGTGTGATTATTGAATTAAAGCCTATCTTCCCAACCAAACCACAAGTTCCTTGAAGGTAGGCATTGTTCCATCGCTTCAATGTGCCCAGGGTCCAGCACAGTGCCGGCCATGTACTAATCCATCCACAATGATTTGATATGCGAACATATGTGTGACTTACTCAGTCCTGGAAGGAGATTACCAGCACACTCAAGCTGGACAATTCAGGGCAGGTTAATGAAGGGAGTTTTTACAAAGTTGTGGGTGGGTTAAGGGAAACAAAGAAGGCGGGGTGCAGCACCCCAGATCTAGCAACAGCAGGGAGCTCTTTCTACTCTTTTCCCCTGGGGAGCAGGAGAAGCGAGAGGTACCGGGCCCTAGAAAGGCCTCCCACCATCCAAGAGGGCCTTCTAACAGTGACTGTGCCCATGACCTGGCAGTAAGGGATCCGTGGAATAAATAATCCAATCTCACTCTCCCATTCCCCTGCTAGGGCCTCCCACTGGCCAAACCTGATGCAAGGCCAGAGAGCAAAGGAACCCTTAATTCTGTCCATCAAGGTCAGCCTGGCAGAGCAGAGCAGAGTGGAGAGTAGACCCAGAAGGGGAAGAGAACAATACCCAATACAGCATTTCATCCAAGGCTCCACCAGAATCTGTTTTATGCCATGCACTTATGCCAATTTAATCCATTCATTCATGCAGGAGGTGTTCATAGAGCACGTACTAGTGCAGTGTATCGTACTAGGAACCGAGGAGGACACGGTGGAATTTCAGGTAAGCTCATCCAGAATTTATTCCTAGGTTACAAGGTGTAGAGCCCTGGACTAGAGGTTGATCCTTGCCCTGCAGGAGCTTATCTAGTTAGGCTGAACGAATGGACCACTGGAGTTTAAGGGAGACAATAAATCCACACCCCGCTCCCCCTTCCAGTTGCAAACTGAATGAAGAATATACACCTGCATCAGATAGATGAGGGCCAATGTGTCATCTTTGTTACTGGTCCAGCTGGATTGCAGGATACTACGTCATGTTCAGATATGAGAGAGAACGAACATATGCAAGCATTTGATCAAGTATCAAAATGAGGAACATGGTTAGGAGCTGCAATAGGTAAAGCCAGGCTGCCTATGCCTCTCTCCACCACTTTTAGCCCTTGGGTGCTTTGAGTGAGGGTGAGAATAATGAGGCACAGAATGCTCCTTTAAGGAATACAAACAAAAATGCAATTTTAATTCAACATTGTATTAGTTAATGAAGCTGTGGTGTTCATGCTAAAATATAATTACTACCAACTCAACACCAAAATGTTGTATCTCCTTAAAGGTTTTAGACATATCAAGTGTACAAAACTATGATGGATATCTTGATGTTATGTTTATGTTAGATAAGCATGCATTACACAGCTATACGCGATTATATGTATGTGTACACATAAGACATTCAACGTAAATATAAGATTTCAGTTGGCTTTTTCACTAACAGTTTGAAAATTATAATAAACAAGATGGGCAATTATGTTATCATTGGACCATTTGCCTTTATTACGAATAGCAGAAATAAATAAGACATTCCTCAAATATGAATGTCTGGTGTTTTCTAAGAAACAATTGATTCAAGCACCCAGGTTGCACATAAATTCCAGACCTGCCCACCAAACTACCAATTAGAGTTGTCCCCAAGTAAATGAAATAAGACAGAAGGTCTTTTCCCTAAATCCGATAATCCTGCCTTGTACAAACCCAGACAAAGAATCCCATAGGCCTGGTAGTTTCCCTGTGACATGGAATTTTTCCAAAGAAATGGAACTTACATGGCATTCCATTTCAGTAACATGACAGGATGACAGACCTGATTCCATTATGATTTGTTTTCTGTGCACAGAATTAAAATAGTGAAACATCATCACTGAAGGATATTTTAAAGGTCCTTCAATTCAACCTTCTTCAGCTTGGTTTCCACAGTGCTCTAGTCATTACAGCCATGGAGGAAGAGGCCTATCAGCAGGACTCTGAGTTCCTTAACCCCTGCCCCCTCTGTTTCCACCAGAAAATCCTACATTTATAAATTGTGATTTCATAGAAGATTCTGCAGGAGGAAATGGTTTAGCTGATAAAAGGGGTTTGAAATACATTAGGCTAGTTTGGCTATTTCATGATCTAAATTAGGAGACTGAGGCCTGCAAGCAGAAAGTGACTTGCCCCAAGTCTCAAAGCTAGTTAATTACAAGGTCAGGCGTAGACCTCCTCTCTAGGGTCACGTTCCAGAGAATCTGTGCAAAATGGTCAGTTTGCAACCTGAAGAAGAGGTGCCAGCAGTGCTATTTGCCAGACATGTAAAGCGAGTGAGTTGTTCCTTAGGAAGAAGAGCAAGTAGGTTGAGATACAGGGTGTGTACCACATTGTGAAAGAAAAGTCAGATATAAACAATTCTGAGAAGATATATGAATCTTATTTTACCAGCTGCCATTTTTAGGATTACAAAACCCCACACTAATTTTCTCTTCACCCTCTGTTTATACAAAGATGTACGTATCTCAAGTGTCTAGCCTAATCTCAATAACTACAATAAATATTATGACAAACAACGACTTAACAAAATGTCTTTAGTCTTTAGTGCTATCATTGTCTGCTTGATCCAAGAAAGGCCAAGGAATTGAAAACCCAGAGTGAAAAGTGCGCAATACCTGTCTGGATCTGTCAGCACCTCTCTTTCCCATAGCCCACCGCTCTCTAGTCCTTGGCCAACAGACACACCATTGGGCCACTGATTAGCAAGTGCTACCTCCTCGTCCCTCAAGGCCAGCTCATGCATCACTTCATGCATACTGTCTTCTCCATGGTCTCTCCGCTCTGACTTCTCCTAGGTTTTACTAGCCATATGTTCCCTCCACATTTATCTTAGGATACTTTGCGTTATTATTTAATTTATGAGCATATGCGGGCTTCCCAATTAAATTATAAACCTCTCTGCTGCAAAGATGTCTTACACTTCCTCACCTCACCAGGGTGTGACACCCTGCTCTACTAGTGAAAAGTGCTCAATAAATGTTTGTTGATAAGAATGATGAGTATGACAATGACTAGAGACAAACCAAGGAAATCTCCCTTTATCCTCTACTGGAAAAAACTACTCAAAATGGATACCCTGCTATCCAAAGCATATGCTTCTCATTATGAGAACAGGGTGGATACAGATAATAAGAACAAACATTTGTGGTTGCTTTACATTTTATTCTCTTATGTGACAGCTACTATTATTTTCTCCATTTCATGGAGAAGGATGCTGAGGCACAGAAGAATTAGGTGGCGTGCTCACGATTTCATAGAGGCCCTAAAGAAGGTGGAAATAAATGTGTTCATACTGGAACAGACCTCTAGGAAAAGAAAAATCGTCACTAAGGGCATGTCCTTTTAAAAAGTCCACAAATAATCATGAAGAAATAAGTCCCAAGTTGAGAGAAACACGTAAAATGAAGCACATCATTTACTGTGATAAAACAAATTTTAAGTAGAATATGCATGGAGCCACATCAACTATTACCCTAACCAAGATTCACATTAAATTAATATTTGAAAAAATATTTAGAGGCTGAAATGAAACACCTTAGTGAAGGTCTTTTTTTTTTCCCAAACCGTAGCTTAAGGATTGTTTTTTTCTTGCCAATGACAGAAAACTCACTGTTTCAATGACTGTCACCTCATCACTCTGAGCTTGTATTTCCCTTCTTAGATAAACATCCCACCTCAAGTTGTTGTGCAAGCTCTCTGAGAGATGCTGTGGTAGTGATCATAGAGGATGATCATTGGTAGGGAGTCTGATCTCTTTGAAGAACGTTTCTATGTGAGCACAATATTCTTCTCTGAGTGGTGAAGAATTAATTTGTCCCAAAGGCTGTTGACCTTTCTTTGCAAACTTTAGTAACGTCGTAGTTTTCTTTTTCCTGGTCTCATACCCTCACTTGACTAGTGTTTCTATACTGGCAACAACCTAGTCTCTAGCTTCCGACTCCCACGCACCACACGGACATACATCGGGTAGATTCTCATTGGCCAGTGGGTGCCAATGTCTTCACTTCAGTTCTTTTGCTATGCCCTGGATTCTCTTGCAAACATCAGGGCCTCTTGATACAGCAGATCCACAGACGGTTTGCATGTGAACCATTTGACACCTTCTATTTTAAGAACACCGGAAACAAATTGAAATATGCTATCACTCATTCATTTGATGAAATTTATGAAGTGCCTACTATGTACCAGCATTGAATAGAAATAGTGCCTGACTTCTAGACAAAAGGCCCAGATCTGAGTCTGGATTTATTAGTAGCCAGGTAGCCTCTCTTTACATTAGTTTCTTTGCCTATAAAATAGTGATGATAATAAGAAACTGATCTCTTGGCTTATTCTAGACATGAAAAGATGAATAAAACATAGTCCTCAACTTGGAGCAGGTCACAGAAGCCCCACGGTGATTTCTGGCTCAAACCCAGACTCAACAAACAAGCTTCTCAATATTTGTCACCCCAGAACAAATAATTGCTGTTGCTGTTGTGGCTGTGCAGTTGGAGAAGCTGGAGTACAAAGAATGAGACACTAGGTAGAAAAGACAAAAGTGATGTAGCTCAGAGAATTATGGAGCCGTCAGGAACCGTGAAAGTGACCTGATCCAAGGGTCCCCACCATTTTTGTGAGGAGATAGTGCAGAGAGATAGCACAGCTCTTGTTTGTGGAGGTAAGGAGCTTTGGGTTCAAATCCCAGCTCTCACACTTTCCAGTTGTGTGACTTGGTGTAAACGACTACCCCATTTAGCCTCACTACCTCGTTCATAGAACGGGAGTACAATGACCCCAACACAATTGTTGTGTGGATTAAATAAAATAGGGAATAAAAATTACTTGGAATGCAGTAAGCTTTTAACAAATGATTATTATTTTTATTAAGTATCTTATTTTGATCCTTTAATTATCTGAGATCTTTTTTCCAGTTTTATTAAGATATAATTGAATATGACATTGTATTTGTTTAGGGTGTGCAATACAATGATTTGATATATGTATTTATTTCAAAATGATGACCACAGTAAGTCTAGTTAACATTCATCATCTCACATAGTTACAAATTTTTTTTCTTATGATGAGAACTTTTAAGATCTGCTCTCTCAGCAACTTTCAAATGTACGACACAGTATGGTTAACTATAGTCACCATGCTATACATTACAACCCCAGGACTGATTTATCTTATAACTGGAAGTTGAGATCTCTTTAGGGCTGGGTAAGGGAGGGGTGAGGTACCTAGTAGCCAAAGAGGGAAGGATTGGAGTTAGGAGTCAAGATTCTGTTTAGAATAGAAAAAAGGTGCCAACTTGAGTTTCATTCTCCTTTCTGCTGGAAATTCTGACAAATCCAGGGAAAGGAGAAGGGCAAGAATGGCATAAAACTGACTCATAACTCTGCTGGAAGACTCTACTGTGTTCTAGAAATTGAGCCTACTTTACGGGGTAAGGAGACCTAATCTAAGTCAGTGAGGAAACCACAGTCAAGAAAGGCTGTGCTCTCTGGGGTCAGGTAGCTGGTGACTGATGGAGCCAGAATTCCTCTGCATATCTTGTCACTATACCAAGCTTGGTATAATCCATTCATCCATTCAAAAATAAGTACTGGGCACCACCTCTATGGCTTGAATTATGATCACGTGGTAATGCAAAACCGTACTTCTCAGAAATGTGCAATGGCAAATGATTGCCTTAATGAAAATTATCCTGGTCTAGAAACCCAAGGAGAACATCAACAAGACCACCTTTCTTTACTCATGGTTTACTTTGTTTTCACACCAATCAGAAGAGATGCAGAGGCCGGGCCCATGGTGAGAAGTTGGTAGTAGCAATCTCAGCTGGCTACCTTTGACTTCCTGCTCTGCTGTCTACTGAGCTTCAGAGAGGGACTTTCCTGGGTGGTATGTAACCTACATTTTTCAAACAATTCGATTGTTTTCAAACTGAAACCCGCAAGAACAGAAGAAAAATTTTAACACAACTCACTTAAGGCAGCATATACTTTTTTAAACATGTGCCAATGTGGACACATTTTAGTAAGTTTGAATACTATGCTACCAAATCTCGTGCATCATCATGTCGCCTGAGAATTGTCGGAGGCTACACAACAAGAACACCACATCCTAATGAGTAATAAAGATTACATAACAGTTGAGATAAGCAACCACACCCACAGATTTCATGTAAACGCTGATATTGATTTCTTGGCCACAATGTAAAATAAAAGGGAAAGAATCCACACAACTGAACTTCAAAATATTACTCCCAATTGCTATATAAAACCGCAATTGGTCTTACCTGAGTGTTTATTTCACTTTTGCTCGCTGTTGGCTCCTTGTTTTAAAGGCCAATTTTTTTTCATTCACAAAGCAGAGTGCTTAACAAGAATCCTTAAGAAAGTCCTGATTGAATGAGAGCCCATACAATGGTCTGTGGACTGATGGAGCAAAGTCTGGATTAGGGAAATCACATAATCTTCTTCAGTACCTATTGCATACTTTCACGTGGAAAGTTCTTCAACACATCTAACTTGAATCTCCTTTGCTTAGATACAAATGGGGCTTCTCTTCTGGAGAGTAACTGGGCATTAAAAGCATTGACTCCTTAAAGCAATGTTCTCCAAACTGTCCTCTTCAGAACACTAGTTGCTTAATAAAATAATAATGAGTTTGTAGGGGAGGAATGAATTCTGTAATTAAACAAGTTTAGTAAATACTATATTCTATATTCCACCTTAAAAGTTCAAAATGTACTGTTAACATATTAACAATTTTGAGAAGTCCAGTAGAAACGATGCCTGTTTAACTCGTTTTTAAGCTGAGTCTTTTCCCCCTACCCGAACATTTATTTTTAGTTTTTGAAATCTTTCTGTGAAATACACAATGGGAGTTTCTGCTTGAGACCACCAGTCCAATCTCTTTATTTTATACTTGAGAAGCCTAGAAAGACAGTAACTTGTAAAAGTTTTGAATGGGAAAGTTATAAACCCCTTCCCAAGTAAAAACATCAACGTGTTCTTATTCTTTGTAAATTGCAGATCAATTGTAGAGAAGAATCCCCTCGCTCCATGGACCTGTTCCTAAAATAGCTCACCTGTGTCGGATGCACGTGTTCCCAGGCTGCATCCAGGCCCATCTCAGCTCATTCTCTCCAGTCCCATGGTGCCTGGTTGCTTGAACTCATACATGATTCCACCATTTAAACACCCTGAGGAGGAAGGGGAGGAGTTGGCATACAGTCATGTCAGAACTGAAAGGAGTTTAAAGATCATCTCATTTGATCCCTTCATTTTGCAGCCATGAGGCCTAAAGAGGAGAGTTGGCATCGCCTGAGGGACAGTTTGATAGTGGCAAAGCCAGACGTTCACCTGAGTCTCTCCTAGCTGCTCTCATCCCTCCATCTCTACATTCACCTTCCCCAGGTTACACAAGCCTGCTCCCCGACCTTTAGACTAGAAAATTGAGCTCAGCGGCAGAAGCACTTGCTTACCAAAGAGTATGCAGAAGCCAATCTATTGTTCATGCTGGGTTGCTTTATTCTAAGTGCAAAGGTGAAAAGATTTCCACTCCAACGGTTCCAGAAGAATCATGGGTACATGGAGAAACGCTGGTTTCTTCATCACTGTCCCAACTCTCTCTTCTCTTCTACCCACATCCATCAGGTTCTGGGTCATCTCTCCCAGCGTGTGCAGAAGGGTAAGAATTTAGCTGGAGTTGAAAAGGAAATCATTAAAAAGAAACTGTAATTGAGTAGGGCAAGCTATGAAGACTTTCAATAGAAATATCCTGAGGGCTACAACTCTTTATAAATGGCAGAAGCATTTAGAGTTGAAATTTGATATCTTTTTTTCCACTTGGATTTTTATTTTATATCTATTGCTTGACAAGGAAGTTCCTTCTCTTCCTTCACCTCTGGGGACATTTTAATTATACTCTTTTCTTGAAAATGAGCATTTTTACTTTTAGCTGTTGATTTCAGAACTCCCTGAACTTTCCAGGAAGTCATTTCCTTCAACCCAGTACATACTGAGGGACTCCTATCCCTGCTCCAAATAGGGTCACATTGCAACAGATCTTATGCCCTCCTGGTCCTCCTGGTGCCTGACCTCCAGGAAATAAGGGAGCATGTTGCATTGAGATGGCCATTATGTATGTCCACTCATCAGAATCACAGCCGCCAGGTGGCATGGGTACAGGATGACAAGAAAACAATCCCATCTTTCATTTCCCAGCTTCTGCCCCTTCAACCCGAAAACAAACCAGAAAAATCCAGGGAGAAAAGGTTTGAAAGCCTCTGCACCAAGGTGACAAGGATCACAGAGTCCAACTGTTATTTGTCTGGAAAGTAAGGGTTTGCAGAGAACCACAAAGAACTCAAATGTTTCCTTTGCTTATCAAGTGAAATAAAATAAATTGTCCTCACCAAGCTCACGATTCATCTTGATTGTTGAGGGCCGTTTCCTCTTAATATTTATGTTGTCTCCAAGCTTGGCCTAGCCTTTAAAAAAGGAAGAAGAAGAAGAACTGTCATTTCTATTCAATTAACTGCTTCCCCCTCTGACTTTAAATCAAGGGCAGAGTCTGTTCAATTTAATTACTTTCCAAGTAGCCTGCATGGCACAGCAGCAGCCACTAAAGCAGAAGAGCCACGTGGTGCATGATAAGGCAAGAAGTCGATAAAATTTAAGGATGTTCTCCTAACAGAAAACGCAATGAGGCTGATTCCCCCCTGCTGTGTTTCCAGCCACTCGATATATAATATGTTCATAGGTCAAGATTTTAGCTAAACAGTTTAAAGCAAGTAAAATGGGGAGAGTGTCATTGACCCTCTGGGAAGTCTACGGGAGGAAATATTTGAAGGACTAGTCTCACCTGTTCTGATTACATGTGAAAAGTGACCTTCTTCTTCAGAGAATGTGCTTATTTTTATTATCCACGTGCACAAGAGTTTCCAGAACTAACTGCGTTAATAATTGCACCAGGAGCAGCATATTCCACATCAGAAAGCAAGACTAAGCCAAAATTGTGAAGTTGTAGGACAAAAGTTGCAGAAATACAGCACAGCCAGAACACCAAGATCCTGATCCTAAGCTTGACTCAGCCACCAATGAGCTGTGTGGCATTGAGCAAGTTGCTTGACTTCTCTGAGTCTGTTTCGCTGTCCATAAAATGAGGGAGCTCCATTAAATTGACACGAGTCTAACATTGATTGAGACTATCAACAAGGTACCTACAACAAGGCACCTACCAACTGCCAGATACAATCTGAAGTAGAACAACCCCATTCCCCCCGAGCAGAAAGTATGGTTTAATTGATCTGTGGTTCCAGGTAAAATGTAGTAGGAAGCAGCAGAACACTGCTCTAGCTGCAACAACTTTAAAAAGCCAGTTAAATTGCTAAAATTTTATTATCCAAGACATCAGAAAGCTATGGAAGCAAAGAGGACTAAATAAATTCAACCAAAGACAGGAAAGCACTTCCAAGGTGAGTAGGCGGCCCCTGGCTGCTTCCTACCCTGAAAATGTTTGCCAAATCTAAGTGCAAGATGAGGCTCGAGCTTGGCCTGAATACAAGGATATTACTGTGAGAAAGAAAAACTACCAAAACTTTTGGAGGTTGTAGGGAGCTGGAATGACAATTTGGAAACCTCAGGAGACCTAAATGCACAAAGGTCATTTTCCCCTATGGTTCATTTGCTGAGTAAGGGGCACTTGGAAGGTTAGGGAAGCTTCTTTAAAATAGCAGACTGAAATATGCTTAGTCTCACAGTAGTGGGGAAATAAAGTCTGACTCCAGGAGGAACATCTGCTTCAAACACACAGCCAGTCTCCTCCTTAAGATATTTGCCAAATTTGGACAAAGTATGGGGCCGGAGACTAAAAAGCAAAGTTCAAAAGTTCAAAAAGGCAGACCAATTACCCTATATTCTCTGCAGGTGGAAATGAGAGAGACAGAGACCTGATAGGCTAGCATTCAAAAACCATAGGAGGGTCTTCTCTACTCTGAAATATTTGAAACCAGAGATAGACTGAATTCGACTGAAGACCCATCCCTGATTAAATCATCAAAGGGCAAATCCTCTCCCAGTCAAAGTAATATAAAGTACACTACTGTTCTTTTATACACAGTGTCCAGCATAAAATAAGAAGTTACAAGACATGAGAAGAAGAGAAAAAAAAAAAAAAACAGCCCTTCAAAGCAAACACAGGAATGACCTACATGTTGAAATTAGCAGATAAGGTCTATAAATAACTGTTATTAATATGTTAAAGAAAATACAGAGAAAAGTGGACTAGTGATTAAAATGTGGAGCATTTCAACAGAGAATTGAAATCTGTGAAAAAGAATCAAAGGACATTTTAGAACTGAAAATTAAATATCTAAAAGTAAGAATGCATTGGATGGGTTGAATATCAGACTGGCAAGTCAGAAGCCAGGATTTGTTAGCTCGAAGACAAGTAAACTTAAAAATATTCCAAATAAAATACATAAAGGAAAAAATAACAGAACAGAAAAGACACGTGAGACATAGCCATATGATCTAACAAATGTATAATTGTAATCCCAGAAGGAGAGGAGAGAATGGAGAAGAAGCAATATTTGAACAAATCATGGCTGAGAATTTTCTAAAACGGATGAAAGTTGTCAATTCATAGATTCAAAAAGCTCAACGAGGGGCCGGCCCGGTGGCGCAAGCGGTTAAGTGCGCGCGCTCCGCTGCGGCGGCCCGGGGTTCGCTGGTTCGGATCCCGGGCGCGCACCGACGCACTACTTGGTAAGCCATGCTGTGGCGGCGTCCCATATAAAGTGGAGGAAGATGGGCACCGATGTTAGCCCAGGGCCGTCTTCCTCAGCAAAAAAGGAGGAGGATTGGCGGATGTTAGCTCAGGGCTGATCTCCTCACAAAAAAAAAAAAAAAAAAAAAAAAAAAAAAAAAAAAAAAAAAAAAAAAAAGCTCAACGAACTCCAAGAAGGATAAATCTAAAGAAAGCCACACCTGATTCACTGAGCTGGGGTAACACCTGAGCATCAATATTTTTTTAATCTTCCTTTAATGTATAGGAATTAAATCTTCTACATTAAATGTTCCTTAATGTATAGTCAATGTTAAGAACCACTGGTCTAGAGGATGACATATTAAAAGAGTAATGTACAGTTTGTTTAATTTTTTTATGTTTTCAAGGGATCATTAAAAAAAGCAAGTTTTTCTTCAAAATGTCCCCTAATGGAGTATCAGGGAACACATTTATATTTCAATTATCATCTCCATAACTCAATTCCACAGTTTTTTAATGATGGCATCAATACCTGCTCTTTCCATAATCCACCAGGTATCATGGAAAGAAAAATAAATGGCATAAACTCAATCTAGCAGAGAAACTTTCTGATTGGAGAAACATTAATCAGGAGGAGGTTACAGGAAAGAGTACAAAATTGGTCTTATATAGCACTCTCAGCCTTGCTACTTTAGATGCATCAAAAGAGAAGACACTGGAAGATCAAAAGAAGGTGAACTTTTATCCCTGGTGAAGATACTCAAAGTCAAGCTAACTATGGCTGGTCACTTAACCAAGTGAAATAGCCAGAGCAGTGGAGAGTCTGAGACTGGGGCATACGAATGTTAGAAAGCAGACAATACATCTCCATGGTGTTTTGGACACCAGGTTTGCCCACTGGCACCCATTTCCAGAAAAAGAATTCGGAGTTGAGGAATTAAAAATTGTTCTTATCAAGTCTGAAGATAAGATGAGATTAAACCATGACTGATAACACTTAGTGGTTGATGAGAAAATTATACATTGTGTTTTCTTTAAAAGCTTATTTCACAGAATTATTATACATATATAATATGTATAATATTATACATATTATAAAAAAGAAACAGAATTAAAAAAAGAAACAGAAGTTGCAGCATTAAATGTAGACTATTCCAGACCTTAGAGCCACCAGGAGAATCTCCACAGAGCAGGAGGACATGATCAAAAGCATCTCCATGCTCTGCTGGCCTGTTAACTTTGTCTTAGGCAAGAGCATCCCCAAATACTGAATTGATCTAAATTTATAAAATTGACCAGAATAAAGGTCAGAGTTGTCATCCTTAAGATTACCAAATTTTAAAGTGCAAAAGATGAAACAGCACAAGACAGACAGAGAGTTTCCCCCATATAACGAGGTATGAGCTATCCCCCAGGTAAACCCAAGGAGCTCCTTGCCACCAGGCCTCTCCCAGCCCACTCGCATGTGCCCCAGCCAAGGATGCAGACTCCCGGGGTCATCCAGCCTGGACTGTAACCCAAAGCTACTAATTCTCACGGGAAACAGCTCTGCTTTCTAGCTGCCCACATGTTCTACACGGTCTCCACAGAAGCTACCACGTTCTTCATCCATTTTTCATGACGCATCAAATCCATACGACAAAATAGTTTGGTGTTGATTTGGAGTTTTGTTACATCTCTCCTCCCAAGACTTGTCATCTGTCTTTCCTGGCTTCTCACTAGTACTCAGCTGGTGTACATACTACAGGAGATCGCTCTATCCTGCCTAGGTTATGTTTTAGCTCTTTACCCTTCCACAAATTTTAGGATTATTATGTTTAATCTTATCCTCTGGGCCACAACTTGACATTTCCCTGCAAAATTCTCCAAGGGGCTCCCACTGCTGGTGCTCCTCATCTGTGTAAGGACTTGAGTCTCCTGTGTTCTCAGTGCCAATTTGCATATTCCACTGTCACCTGTGCCTGTTTACCTACTGGTTCAAATCATTGATCTGTAGATTAACTCAACAGACTCTAAAAATAGGGTTTGAGTCCCAAGCTTTTTACTGCTATTTATAATATTTTTTTCTGTTACTTCTCACTACAAAGTGAAATAGGCGTGAATTCCTTTAAATACATCTCCTTCATTGCTCATCCTATATAGAGCAGCTGGCCTCAACCTAGACACGAGCTGCCAAATGATTACAAATAGACAAGTCTGTCCTTGGAAAGACTTTTTTTCAACACATCATGTTTCTCTAGTGGCCAAGACACAGTAGAAATGATATTTATTTGATAAATATCTATGTATATATCTATCTTCACCACCAGGCATAGCGCGTGGCTGGCCCGTGTCCACGAGGGATGAATGGAGGCAGGAGTGTCGGGTTACATCCCCACTGCAGCACTGAAGGTTATGTGACCTCGAACCCAACACTTGACCTTTGAGAAACTCGGGGTCATCTTATGATGATCTTGGGCCCCTATGTTATGGGTTGGCTGGTTTAGTTTTAAACTATAGAGGCATTAAGAGCTCCTTAGTCTAAGCTTTATATAAAACCAAGGAATTTGTAGGAGAGGTAAGAGCAGAAAGCCGGCTTTTTCATCAAGAAAAAAAACAAGTGAAAGGAATCTTGGATGTCCTCAAGGAAAGGAGCAGTATTGCAGTGAATATTTTGCTACGATATGCATACACTCAGGGTGGAAGGCCTCTCTGAAGGCGCTCAGTGTCTTGCTTTCTGTCCTCGGGGGAAGGGGCATCAAGGGAATCAGCATTGCTGCTCCACTTGGGCAATTATCAGCATGTGAGTATTTCTCATCACCCAGGGTCCATAACAAGCCACCGCTCCATGAAGCGGAATTACCCCTTGGTGATTGATTCTAAAAACCTCTAGCTCTCCTACCTTCCCTGAACCAAATTCACACAGACGTTTCAGCCGCTCTTTCCAGAAGAGTTTTTTCCAGAGAGGTTCAGGTAACTGCAAGTGCCAGGACAGTTGTGCAGTTTGTACATTGCACAAGGCAGCTGACGCAGGGCAAGGTTCGGGCCCGGATCCGGTTCATGTTTGGCTCGCCAAGCCCTGCGCCCTGGCACTGGCTTGTGTCCATGTGGAAGAAGAGGCGTCTTTTCCTTCACACAAAGGCACAGTCTGCCTGCCAAGCCATACGCCTCTGGCCTGAGGATGTTCAGGGGTGGCACACACACAGAGGTTCACAGAAAGGTCCAGGATAGGCTAGTGGAAGCCCTGGACGATTATCCGACAGTGTGTGCTTGTGTTGTGGTTGGGGGGTGCTGCCAAGGGCACTGTACGCCTGGTCGGGCTCCTTCATTCATTTGCAAGACATGAAGGGTGCGGTGCTCTTCCTCAGCCTTTTCTTAGGAATCTCACTCAAATGTTCTCTAGGTCATCAGAGAACATTCATTCCTTAACTCTCTCCTTTTCTTCCTCTTCTCTTTTTCCTGAGATGTACCGATCTTCCGTAGAGAGTAAAAAATGCTAATACTCTGCTCCCTCCTTACATTTTGCATATTCCAAAATCACAAGCATTTGCTGAATGCCAAGGTGTTTGTTAGTTATCGATGAATGCATAATGAATTACTCAAAACTTAGTGGTTTAAAACAACAAATATTTTTCTCTCAACAAACGTTTTCGCTGTGAGTGCAGAATCCAGAAATGGTTGAGACGCGTCACTCACGAAGCTGTGTTCAAGCTGCCAGCCAAGGCTGCAGTCATTTGACAAGCTTTGCAGAGATTGCCAAGCTCAGCCACAGGTCTAAGTTCCTCTCTGGCTGTTGGTTAGAGGCCTCAGTTTGTCACCACAAAGGTCTCTCCATACACCTGCTGACAACATGGCAGCTTGCTTCTCCCAAAGCCAGTGATCCTAGAGAGCCAGAGAGCCAGTAAGTGCAAGGGTGCTCAAGACAGACACTGCCGTCTTCTAGAACCTGATCTCAGAAGTGACATGTCACTTCTGCCAAACTCTGCTGATCACACAGACCAATCTTGGGACAATGGGGGTGAGGAGGAATTACACTAGGGTGTGAATACCAGGCAGCAGGGACCATTGGGGGCCGTTGTAAGGGCTGGGCCCTCCAGACGTGACCCTCTGGTCAATGTCACTGGCTCTCCAAAGGAGGCGGTGAGCATGCATTATCCAATTAGATGTTCACGACACTAAAAAGCAGACCCTGTTTCTGTTCTCATTTTGCAGATGAGAAAACAGAGCTTTAGAGAAATTAAGCAATTCACCTACAGTCACAAAACTAGTAGTAAGTAGACTCCATTCCATCCTTTCCCTAGTACATGGTCTTACTATTTTTTGTTTACAGTATTTTTCTCTGCCTTCCAGTCCATCCTTTAAACATTTACCAGAGTTATCTTCCTTCTCAAAATGTCTTTCAACTGAATGAATGATAGAACCCCATCTCCCCATAATGGTATTTGTACTCTTCTACAGTTTTGCTGCAACCTACCTGTGATGGTCAATTTTCTGTGTCAACTTGGCTGGGACATGGTGCCCCCATATTTCGCTAAACATTATTCTGGATGTTTCTGGGAGGGTGTTTTTGGATGAGATTAACATTTAAATCGGTGGACATTCGGTGGACATTGACTAAAGCAGATTGCTTTCTCTAACATGGGTGGGCCTCTCCAATCAGTTGAGGTGCTGAATAGAACAAAATGTTTGTCTCTCGGAGCGGGAGAGAATTCTCCAGCAGAAGGCCTTAGGACTTCATCTGCAACATTGACTCTTCCTGGTTCACCAGCAGACTGCCTCTGGACTCGAGCTATAACTCTTTCCTGAGTCTCCAGCCTGCCAGCCTCCCCCATCAGATCTGACACTCACCAAGATTCCACAATCACATGAGCCAATTCCTTAAAACACAACTCTTCATATACGTATATATGTACACATACATCCTACTGGTTCCGTTTCTCTGGAGAATCCTGATAAATACACTGCCTTTCAGCCTATTTTTGCCACTACAGTCTCCAAAGTCATCTCCCTCATCATCACTGTCACTGCCCACACGGTCACACTCGTCACACTTGATGTGCATACGTACACACACATCCACATTCTGACCCATCCACTCCAGCCAACTCAGCGTTTTCCAAATATGCTGTGTTTTCTCATCTCCATGTCTTTGTTCACACAGCTAATTATGACTTCTCTCGTAAATGTCTTCTCCTCTACCTCTCACCCAATCTGTTCCTCTCCTATAATCTCACAGTTCTTGTTGTATATCCTCCGCTATATTTATCATTGGGTTCTCTGGTATAAAAATTAATGTCTATCTCCTACAGTAGATTAAGAGCTTCTGGAGGGCAGGGATTATGTCATTCATCTCTCCTTAACTCACCTCTGTCATCGGTACAGTGCTTTGCCCCTTGGGACTCAATGAGCTGAACTGAACTCCTCATCTGTTTTCAAGAGATGTTCATATCTTATATAATCACATCTCATTATACCAGGGGCAAATAAAATATATGTATGCAAAACTGAGATAGATATGCTAATAAAATTTTTTTAATAAAGGCTCTAGAAGAGTTATGATGTCCTACAATCACCACCATTCAAAAACAAAATGGCGCACACTCTGGAAAGCTGACGTGTTAGTCTCATAGAACAACATTCCCATTGAAAACAACTAAAATCCTGGGTAAAAAGAAATGTAATCTCCTCCAAAACATTAATGAGCTGGCAAAAATTTGGACAATAACCAGGTCAGGAACTGAGTGAAGTAGGGAAGCACAGAGAGGCAAGTGGAACAATGAGCATGGCTTTTGCCCTAAGGGTATATGCCAAACTGAGTGAACTTCAACTTGTTTTTTTAACGTGATATAATAGTTTTATTTAAAACTCAAAATTTATAATATGCCAGAAATTATATTCTTTGCAACCATGTAAGATTACAATGTAAAATTTTGAATATTAACTTTAAAATGTGTGGAAGAGTACATAATTTTTCCAAATCCTCTTGGGGGTTAAAAGAACAAAAATATGAAGAACCCTGGGTCAGGTGTATTAGGGGGGCAGGGGCGATGAGGAAGACAGTGACCATTTATTTATTTCTCCTTAAAAACTGGTATTTCCAGTAAAAATATCTGGAAAGATGACCTGATTAGATATTTTTAAACCTCTCAGTAATATTTTGACAAATAAAGGATAATTGCCAAATTTTAATATGATGCCCAAAAATGCCAACGCTTTGTTTCTAAGATCACTTAACTTTTACATACCCATTCCTCTTTTGGGAGCCTTTGTCGATGCCAGCTTAGTTTTTGGTATCTTGTGTTATAATGTGTGCTCTCTTGCAGTTCAGACTTTCTATCTGGATCACTTCTCTTCTTCCTAAGAATATCCTTTAGAATTTTCTTTAGCAGGTTCTGCTGGTGGCAAACTCTTTGTTCCTGCCTTCCTCCTGTTGGGCTTGTTTTCACTGGGGTGGAAGGGATAGAAGGTAAAGGCCAAGGTAAAAATAGAGAAGATCTGAGCCGCAAGACAGAATATGTTATAATGTAGGAAATCAAAACTGAGCTGCATAAAACAGTTATTATAATGTCCTGAGCTGTTAAAAAAAAAAAAAAAAGACAGAGAGTCTCGCTTGTATGTGGAATCTAAAAAACAAAAACAAGAACCAGATGAACCAAGTTCATAGATACAGAGCAGATTGGCGGTTGCCAGAGGTGGGAGTAGGGGGCGTGGACGTAATGAGTGAAGGGGGTTAAAAGGTATAAACTTTCAGTTATAAAATAAACAAGTCATGGGATATAATGTACAGCATGGTGACTATAGTTAATAATACTGTATGGCATATTTGAAACTCACCAAGCGAGTAAATCTTACAAGTTTTCATCACAAGAAAAAAGAAAAATTCCATAATGTAACTATGTGTGGTGATGGGTGTTAACTAGACTTATTGTGGTGATCATTTTGTGATATATATGAATATCAAATCATGTTGCACACCTGAAACTAATATAATGCTTTATGTCAGTTATACCTCAATAAAAAAAGTAGAGAGTTAAAAGACAGGACAATGATATTATATAAATTGGGAGAAATATACTTGGAGTTACTGTGTTCTAAGATTCTTGTATTTTTGAGAGAAAAATAAAGATATCAATTAACTTAGGCATTGTTAAATTAATAAGCATACTTTAATTTCTAGGCTAGCAGCTAACTGAAAATAAAGTACACAACTTCCAAACTTGTAGAGGAAAAAGAAAAAGAATAAGGAAAAAAATTACCAATCAATTCAAAGAAGGCAAGAAAGGAGAGAAAAACATGAAAGATTTAAACCCAAATACATCAGTAATTACATTAATAGTAAACAGACTAAATGCTTCCAGTTAAAAGGCAAAGAGTGATATTCTGAATAAAGCAAAATGAAATCCAGCCATCACTGTTTTCAAGCAACACATCTAAAATAAGATAGAGAAAGATTGAAAATAAAAAAAGGAAAAGGATATACATTTAAATATTGACCAAAAGCAAAGGTGGTATAGGCTATATTAATATCAAATATTTAATTTAATTTAAAGAGTCACTTCATAAAATGAGATGATAAAGTCACAAGGAAGATATGACAATTATGTATCTATTTGTACCTCATAACAGTCATAAAATACGTAATGCACAAACTGACAAAACTATAAAAAGAAATAAATTAAACTACAATCATAGTGGAAGATTTTTCACACAACTCCTTCAATAACTGATTTATCAAGCACCTAAAAAGTGAGAAAGAATATAGAAATTTTAAACAACATGAATATATGTTCTACCTAATAGACATATATGTGTGGGGCACTTCACCCAATTACTGTTGGTGAATATAAGTTCTTTTCAAGCTTTTTTGAAAATTTGACCATCTCCTGAGCTATAAAGCAAGTTTCAACCAATTTCAAATATTATCATAGCGATCCTGTTACCTTAGCAGAATGTAATTAAACTACAAATTAAAAACAAAAAGATAACTAGAAAACCCCTAAGTATTTAGAAATTAAGAAATATACCAGACACAAAAGCCAATTCCAGGTTAATTAAATACCTAAATGTAAAAGGCAAAACTATACAACATTTAGAAGGAAAATATCTTGATGACCTCAAGGTAGAAAATACTTTTTAAAACAAGACATATAAAAACAAACCACAAAGGAAAAAATTGTTAAATTCAACCACACCAAAATCAAGACTTCTGATTCATCAGAAGACACCTTAAAGAGTGAAAAGACAAGAGAAGTGATCTTTGAAATATTAATAATGGGCTAATATCCAGAGTATATAAAGAACTCCTATGAATCAATAAACAAAAGATAATCAATTTGGAAAATGGGCAAAAGACTTCACAAAAGGGACATCTAAACGGCCAATAAACATTGAAAAGAAGCTCAACCTCATTAGTAATCAGGGAGATGCATAGTAAAACCAGATTGGCAAAAATGGTTCAAGTCTGAAAATGTCGCAAGTTGGCAACGACTGAGAGCAACAGAAAATCTCATACACTGGCAGTGGAAGTGTAAATAGGTACAATCAGTTTAGAAAAAATTGGTCAACAGTACCTAGCAAAAGTGGACATGTGCATGCTATACAATCCGGGAGTTCCACTTCTGAGTTTATACCCTAGAGAAACTTGTGCACGCATTCTAGAAGCATGTGTAACAATGTTCGCAGCAGCATTGTTTGTATAGCAAAAACCTGAATGTAATCCAAATGCACGACAATAGAACAGATAAACAAATTGTGGTATATTCACACAATAGAATACCCTAAAGCACACACTCGGTTTAGCCATAGATTTAACATGGACATTCGCGTCCACCTCATCAGTCCTTTTGCTGACAAGTATATTCCAACGCCAAAAAGATGCATAATGATATCTGGTTCTCAAGTGACCTTGGACAGTTCCAAACCTTTTCTAAACCAAATCGTTGAAGGTTTTCGTGGCTGGTACATTATGGCAATACGGCTCTTGGATATGGAACATACCCTGAAGATGAAGTGGCACAATCTCTGATTTCTTCTTGGCTCAATAACCAGACACAATCAAAGGATGTTTAAAGAACATATTGATAAGTAGAAAACAGGACTGTCAGTGTTGGTGTAATTTTACATGCACAGAGCTTTTAGACATCATTAGAATACGGATCATTGAGACATAAGATCTATGAACTAAACCATGGGTCAGCAAACTTTCTGTGTGAAAGGCCAGATAATAAAAATTGTAGACCTGCGGGCCATAAGGACTCTGTGGTAACTACTCAATTACGTAAATGAATGGACACGGCTGTCTTCCAATACAACTTTTTTTATGGATACCGAAAATTTAATTTCATGTAATCTTCTTATGAGTCATGAAATAGTATTATAGTATATAGTATTGGTTTTTAAAATTTTTTTCAACCATTTAAAAATAAAAAACCATTCTAAACTCACAGGCTGTACAAAAACAGGTGGCAGGATGAATTTACCACAGGCCTTACTATGCTAACCAACCAATTATGTGAGCTTTCCAGTTGCCTTCAATATCAAAGCAAGGTTGGTCTTGGCCAGTTGTTCCATAGCTGAATACGCTAGAAGAGAATATATTTCACCCAAATCATCTTGCTTAGCCTTAACCCTTTAAGTAGTGGAAACAAAATACATAAACATTGAGAGGTGATACAGGCCAAGAACAGAGAACAAAGGCCCAGATTGGAATCCCATCTCTAACTCTTACGGTCTGTGACCTTGGTCACAATAACTCAAACCTCTTTCATTTCCTCATCTGTAAAAATGGAAATAATAATACATACACAGTCATTTGTTGTTTGCAGTTATGGACTCTTCCATCCTTGAACTTCAAAACCCATTCTTTTAAAATTAACTACATCCTGCTTTACTTTCCTGTCCCCAGTTTATGATTCTCCTGTGTTCTGCTCAGTTATTCTTTCATGCAAAAACTTATAAGTTCACCAAGGTATTAATGCTTACATCCCTTAATGCCCTTGGCTTCTTGGTTATGGTGTTTGAAAGGTCACCTCCCATTTTGGGGATAACTATGCAGCTTTACGGTCTCCTCTTTATTCTAAATCATAGAAACCAGAGAGAATGCAAATTAGAACACAATTTAGTAGTATGCATCAAGTACCTCAAAATGCTCTTAAAAGTATTTTGACTCAGTCTTTTCACTTCTAAGAATCTATGGGAAGGTAACAATCCAAAATACAAACCAAGATTTATGTACAAAAATGATCATCAAGGCGTAAGTCATGATAACAACAACAAGAAAGGATTTTGAGGAAATTCTCTATTTCCTTTAGAAGAAATATATGTATATATTCCTAACTCTTCATATGATTCCCATGGGGTTATGTATATGATATATTAGGTATATTACACTACGTATATAATGCCAAGAATATGAGGCCACCTAAAGCATCAATCCTATTTCAATGCTAATATTGGAGCTGTCTAGAGCCCCAGTATCATAGGCTTCCAGTATAATGGTGGGATCCATGGACCCTACCTCATTATATACGTTGGGAAGCTAATCTGACTCATGGTGAAACTGAATCTGTGATACAAGAAGGTGCTTTATATCAAGGGTATCCTGTTGTAAGTTATAATATTTCCCTCAAAATTTCTTTGACCACCTTACCCATAAAGGTAGAGTATCATATTTTACTCCACTGATCCCACGCCAAACACTGGCCCTCTCTGAGAAGCTGGCAGTCTCCCCACATTATGCCTGGGGCAGTGGGATGCTATCCTGGATTTAATTGGACAACCTCAAACCCACATTTGGAGGTTAAAAACTAGCCTTTCTTGCTCCATACAACATGGATTTTGCAAATCAAAAGCACTTATTTTTATACTATTGTCCTGCTATGGATTTAAAAGGGCCAATCTTCAACCTCAAGGCTGAGCAATGCCAACTTCATTCTTCTAGATTATACCATCCGCCACCTGAAGCAACACATGTCTCTATTTCAATAGGTGAAGCTATGGAGAATCAGGAAAACTTATGAGATTACTAGGAATGCAAATACATTGATTTAATATTTTCACAAAGATGTTATATGCACTACTATGTGGAAATCTATCTTTCCATACAGTAGTGTGAGGACTATATGAAATGATGTTACATTCCTAGTGGGGGTCCAGTCTCACAAGATGCATTCAGTACACATTAGCAAAGAAGTGAAGTAGGCGAGAGAGCTAGCCACCGAGATATCTGAGCAGAGTTTTGGAGGTAGAAAGAACACAAGTGCAAAGGCCCTAAGGTAGGAGCTTATGCATCCATGTTTAAGAAACAGCAAAGAGGCCAACGTGAGTAGTTGGTGAGTTCAAAGCAATAAGAGTGGGTAAGGGTCCTTCAGACTAAAGTGAGAATCCTGGTGGGAAACCATTGGAAGGTTTTGAGTAGAGGAGATTTTTTAAAGGGTCACATATTGGCCGCTGAATTGAGAAGGGAGCATAGAGGAGAAAGAGTGGAAGCAGGGAGACCAGTTAGGAGTCTATTGGCAATAATTCAAGTGAAACGTGATGATGGTTTGAAGCAAGGTGGAGGAATGAGAGGTAGTAAAATTCTAGATATATTCTGAAAGCAGAACCAACAGAATTTGCTGACAGATTGGACGTGGGTGTGAGAGAAAGAGAGGAGTCAAGAATGACTCCAAGATTTTTGACCCAAGCAACTAAGGGTGGAATTGCCATCAACCAAGAAGGGGGAGAGGGCAAGTGCAGCAGGTTTGAAGGTTTATCCTTGGATATGTTAAGTCTGGGATGTCCATCAGACATTCAAGTAAAGATGTCAAGCTGGTGACTGAATATACGAGTCTGGAGCTCATGAGAGAGATCTGCATTGGGGTATAAACAATTTCTGGCATAGAGTTACCACGAACTGAGATGGGGAAGGCAGTGGTGGGAGTGGATTTGCAGAGGTGACAATTTGGAATTCAGCTTTAGACACGTTAAATTTGAGAAACCAAGTGGCAATCTCGAGTGGGCAGGCAGAAATGCAAGTTTGGAGTTCAGAAGAGAGGTCCAGGTTGGAGCACTTCTCAATTTGGGAGTCCTCAGTGTATAGATGATGTTTAAAACCATGAGACAAGATGACATCACCAAAGGCACAGATAGAGAACGTAAGAGGTCCAAGGAAGGAGTCTTAGGGCACTCTGACATTAAGAATTTGGGGAGATGAGAAGCAGCAGCAAAGGAGACTGGGATTGAGCAGCCCGCGGGTAGAAGGAAAACCAAAAGCGTATGTACACCCTGAAAGAAGTCGAAAAAGTGTTTCAAGGAGCAACCTACTGTGTCAAAAGCTGTTGATAACTCAACAGTGATGAAAATATCCTCACAATAACTGCACAATAGATGGTACAAGTAACTGAAGCCAACCATCAAATGAAAAATCCTAAATCTAGGCTATTTTATTCTTGATGTTGAACTTCATTATTCCCATTCTCCTTCTTGATGATTCAATGAAGTCCACTCCCTGTAAAAGTTTGGTTCGATATTTAAATATGTTCAATATCAACCCACACACCCAGAGCAATTAGTGGAGAATAAAGATAAGGTTGCTGAGCACCACAAAGATCCGGTTATTATTCAATGACACTGAAGTAAGAAGACAGAAAAGGAAGGGAGTTCCAAACCACGTGTTCAAAAATTTCCTCCTTACTTACCTGTTTAGCAACCACTTGATGGTGAACTTACTCCTTTGGGAAGACTTTGACACTGCATTCAGTAGGATTATTCTTAAAAGTGGCCTTAGTATCTATCATTCTGGAAGACATTTCTTTTAGAAAAGCCCAGAGCATTGAACCATCTCCCTTCTTTCATGTTCTACAAGTTCCTCCTTCTCCCCTCTCTTCTGTCCCCGGAAAGTATTTTCCCAAACCAGCTTAGGGAGCATGGCCCTGCCACCTTGACAAAAATATTCCTTTACCTTTAGGTGACCTTTCTCTGAGACTTGGAAATGGAGTGTTTCAACTATAGGTCAGGCACTGGGTGACTTTACTGGTGCTCCCTGAATGACAAGGCTGATGAATAGCATTTGAACCCTGTTTCCCTAATCCTTCAGGCAGAATTAGAGGCTCTCCATAAGGGTAATCCTGAATGATTCATGGTGCCTGCTTCAGCACAGTCACACATCATATAAATACAAATTGACAGTTCGCACACACTGGCCTCATGATGGTATTTACTTAAAATCCTCTCAAGTACGTTCCCAATGGCTGCAGTGGGGACAGCTCTCTATTTAAGGCTAGCAAACAAAGAGGCAACAACTCATCATATCTGGCCACCAGATTTACAGGAACCCGGGAGCCTTTTGAATATTCAGCTCTCTTTTTGTGGCACTTGGCACTTATCTCTCATTGGGTTAGGCAATTGCTTTGTGAGTTGATTGGATAACCCCATTGCCATTATGAAGTTTCAAAGGTAGAACAAAAAATCGAGGCTATGGAATAGTAACAGAAGCGAAAAAGAGTTGAGCTACGAGAGAGGTTATAATATAACTTGCTAAAAGAGAGTTTGAGATACTTGAGGACACTAATAAAGCCCTAATTGATGAAAGTATAAAGAGAAAAACTCATAAAGAGACCCTCAAGGAAACATTTAATTCCATTATTTTCCAAAAGATTTCTTGTAGATAATAACGAAAAACTAGTAGGCAGATACCAACTGTTATTGATTTGTATTTGTGTTTTCAACACTGACAAACCCACCGCTTCAAAGAAAATGTCAAAAACAGAAACAGCGTTCACTCTGGGCGACATTAAGCTCATCCAGGCAGTAGCATCTTGACTACTACTTCTGGACTCAAGAAGAAAAAACACAGAGCAGGAATTGGAAAAGAGTGGCACTCACGTAAATAGAAGCAGAACCAACCCAGAACTACCTCCATACCAGCTTTTACGAAGGCTCCTTTGGTGGTTAAATGTGTTGTGAAATAATCTTTTTAATGGTTGTGGGGAGCCCCAATTTCCTTTGTGTGTAAGCCCATCATGTGTCGACTTCAAAGGACTCCCCTTCTCCTTTCTGGCTTTCTCTGACTGTCACCCTAAAGCTTCCCCCTCTCTTGTCAGAGCTTGAAGCAGCAGCCTTTGGAGATGACAGAGGAAAGAAAATGCCACCGAGCAGATGGAGAGCTGGCATGGCTCCAGGCAACAGGCCTGCAGGAGGGAAGTTGCATTCCTCAAGTTACCCGTTTTTACCCTTTGGGCATGACCTAATGTATTTTTACAGTAGGCATGCTATTATGTTATTACTATTAATTAGTAATCAATTCACTTTTACCAGTTGGATAATCCCTTTGGATTATACTCCTTATCCTGAAGTTTAGAAGATGGAACAAAAAAATCAAGTCTGTGAGATAGTACCAGAGGTAGGGAAGGATGACTACTAATAACATGCTAAGAGAGCTGCAGGTACTGGAGAACATAATAAAGCACTAATATATGTTGTTGGTATAGGGCCACATATAAGGTGCCACAATTTGTTTACTGCGTTCTAACGGATGCATAAACAATCTTCTGAGTGATACTGACAATCAAGTTGCCTCTGTTTTCTGATTGGTTGGATTTGCTTGTGGCTTGATTAGTCTGAAGGTACAAGTGCCCAGTTGTAAGAGTATAGGTGACAGTAACTCTACTCACAGGAAGAGTGACCAAAGTTTTATATTTTATATCAAAGATAATAATTTTACCTTTTTTAAGTGAGTACTCACAACATCTAGTCCAACAGAGCCTATAGATAAAATACACCAAAAACACAATATCTTTCTCTTTAGAAAAAAAAAAAATCTTTAAGGGAATGAGAAGACAAGCCATAGACTGGGAGAAAATATTTGCAGAAACACTCTTAAAACTCAACAGTAGGACAACAAACAACCTGATTAAAAAATGAGCCAAATACCTGAACAGACACCTCACCAAGGAAGATACACAGATGGCAAATAAGCACATGAAAACGTGCTCCAGAGCCAGCCTTGGTGGTCTAGTGGTGAAGATGCAGTCCTCTCACCGCCATGGCCCGGGTTTGTTTCCTGGTCGTAGAGTCACACCACCCATCTATTGGTTGTCCTACTGTGGCAGTGGCTCACAAAGAGAATTAAACTAACAACTAGAATACACAACCATGTACTGAAGCTTTTTTTTTCCCCTTTGGTGAGGAAGATTGTCGCTGAGCTAACAACTGTGCCAATCTTCCTCTATTTTTGTGTGTGGGGGGGACGCTGCCACAGTATAGTTTCATGAGTGGTATATATGTCTGTGCCCAGGATCTGAACCTGCGAACCCCGGGCTGCCAAAGCGGAGCACATGAACTTAACGACTACACCACCGGGCCGGCCCCTACACTGAAGTTTTAACAAAAAAAAAGAAAAGAAAAAATGTTCCACATCACATGTCATCAGGGAAGTGCAAATGAAAACAACAATAAGATACCACGACACATCTATTAGAATGCCCAAAATCTGGAACACTGACAACACCAAATGCTGGCGAGGATGTGGAGCAACAGGAACTTTCATTCATTGCTAGTGGGAATGAAAAATGGATCAGCCACTTTGGAAGATGGTTTGGCAGTTTCTTATAAAACTAAACATACTCTTACCACACAATTCAGCAATCGTGTTCCTCGGTATTTACCCAAAGGAGTTGAAAACTTATGTCCACACAAAAACCTGCACACAGATACTATAGCAGCTTTATTAACAACTGCCAAAACTTGGAAACAACCAAGGTCCATCCAGACAATGGGATATGATTGAGTGCTAAAAAGAAATGAGCTGTCAAGCCAAGAAAAGACATGGAGGAAACTTAAATGCATATTTAAGCGAAAGAAGCCAGTCTGAAAAGGCTACATACTGTACGATTCCAACTGAAAAAGGCAAAACTATGGAGACAGTAAAAAGATCAGTGGTTGTCAGAGGTTGGAGGTGGAGGGAGGGGAGAGAGAGGAAGAACGAATAGGTGGAGTACAGAAGAATTTTAGTGCAATGAAAATACTGTGCAGGACGCTATAATAATGGATATATGTCGTTATACATTCGTCCAAACCCATAGACTGTACAACACCAAGAGTGAGCCCTAATGTAAACTATGGACTCTGGGTGATAGTGATCCATCAACATAGGTTCATTGATTGCAACAAATGTCCCACTCTGGTGGGGGATGTTGATAATGGGGGAAGCTGTGCATGCGTAGAGACAGGAGTTATATGGGAAATCTCTATGCTTTCCACTCAATTTTGCTATGAACCTAAAACTGCTCTAAAAAAATAAAATCTTATAATAAAATTTAAAAATCTGACAGTCCATGGGCATTTAGACTGTACAGTTTGTGCAAAATGAAGTAGGAACAGGTGCACATCCAACGGCAGAGGAGTCAGCATCCTCAAGGACTTGAAGAAGCCAGGCCCCCTGGTCTGGGAAAGTGCTCGTATATTCAAGAGGTGACCCGGTTCACCTCACAGTAAAGTCAACTCAGTCATTCGACAAAATTCATTCAACAAATATTTGTGGAGCCTCCTATGTTTCTTCACGTCCTTCTCTGAACCTTTATTCCGTGGGCCTACTGTCCTGTAGTACTCACTCATCCATGTGCTCACGGATGGCCTGTACAAGGTGAAGGCTTGTGAACGGTCTCATCCTGAGCCCACCCCTCAAAGCGGTGAGCAGGCTAAAGCATAGAGAATGGCAGGAGCCTAAGGCACCACTTCTTAAAGCTGACGTGGGAAAATTCTTATTTATTCCTCAAAAACCAACTTGTAAAGTAAACCGTCAGAAAGTTGATGCGAGACCACTTTCTGACCCTGGAACCCTCTATGACTAATGTAATACAGTCATCATTATGCTCTACGATAATTAACAAGTTGACAATTTTGCCATAACTCGTTCCTGGCCGGGGATTCGGGACAACACAGGAAATACCATCAAGAGGAGGACCTTTGACTGACTGGGAAGAAGGATTCCAAAGAAAGCAAGACAGGCGTGTAAAAGATAGTGTCAAGAAAAATTAAAAATATTGACTGTGATGTTCTCCCTCTCCCCCCTTTTAAGTTATAAAGTGTGAGTTCGAGTTTTCAAAGGACGTTGAAGGCAACCGAGTGTGTTCCAAGGATGGGAGAATGGACTAGAAAATTTGGAAGGTATAAAAGTGAAACTAACAGAGGTGAACTCTAACGACAGTGAGACCCAGAAATTTAATTGCCCTCAACAGAGCTCTAAACCAAGAATTCCGCATTTTCATCCACCATGAGCTAGGTAACTAATGAAAAAAGAGAATTTCACTGGCAGAGGGAATTTTTGGCTTCCGTGTGCCGTTTCCTGACTTTATGTTAATGTTTCATACTTTTTTTCCCCAGTAAGTGTTTCTGACAAGGCAACTAACAAGAGCTTTGAGTTAGCCACACCATGTCTCATAACTCAGAGAGTCCTGGAGGCATTGGGAAAAGAGAGGAGATGAGGTAGGGAAGTTTTCAGCATTGAAAACCCAGAACCAACAAAAATGCTCAAGTCAGGGTTTTTCTAGCTAGGATGTAGCCATGAGCTTGTCAGATGATCTTGAGGCATAACTGACAAATTTGTCCACCTCACACTTTTTAATAGTTTGAATCTTTGAGTTGGTTTTGGAAAAGCGCCAACTCCCGCCATTCTCAAAGTGTCCCTTACAACGTTCCATAATTTACTCATAGTCCTTCATTCCTAATCATTTAGGGTATGTATTTTTCAAGCAGGTAAAGCGTGATACTGGGAAGAGCAGAGTAATGTGCAGTCAAATGGAAGGGCACGAATAATTAAACGACATTTCAAAGCACAGGGAAAAATTGCCACAATGGCAGCTCGATTGTGTTTTCCTTCCAATATATCATGGAATATGAGTCAACCCAGCCTAGAGGTTGACCTGAATTCTGGCATAATTACATTTATAAAAATTTGGATTTCAGCCCAATGTATGTTACCTTTCTTATTGCAGCTGCTACCCTTCGGGGCTGGGAGATCCCTAATTCCCAACAGAGAGACAGCCCTGGCAGGATCCGCAGCTGGTTGAGGTCACCTCTGTGCAGTCATTCCTGATTAAATACAGCATGGGCGGGAAGGACCAGGCTACTGGTACACCCAGGAGAGAGGTCTGCATCCACCAGGGTTCTTTGTTGCAAGCCATAAACCCATTCTAACTGACCAGAGCAGAAAATTTTTAAAGGCTAGTAGATAGCTTATACAAGCTCCAGGAGGGCCAGAGATTCAGGCTCAAAAGATATCCAGCCAAGAACAGTCCCCAAATTGTCCCTCCAAAGCGCTGCAGGAACAGTCTCGGAACACTGGACCAATGTGCACATTCCACGGAGGCCAGCTTCCCACCAGCAGCTCAGCAGGACCCAGCGTCTCCACTATCCTCCACCCCCCTAAACCAGTTCTGTGCCGCATCTCCAGCCACCCGAAGCTCTCTTCTAAATCTAAGTCTCCCGTGTGGCTGTGTCTGACTAATGAAACCCTAGCTGAAAAGGGAACTAGGAGGGCAACTTCTGACTCTGTCTTGGAGAGGCAGAACTCATCACTTGAGCTGTAATCTCAGTGCTAAAAAGAAATGAGCTATCAAGCTATGAAGAGACTTGGAATCATGGGTGCATTTTCAATCTTGCAAAGTCATGGTAACATTGTAACTAAGTGAACATAAAGCTCCTTCTCGTCCCTCTGGAATTTTAATTTACACTCACTGGGTCAAATAGAAATTCTTTCCCATGAGAACATAAGTCGCTAGTGGGAATGAATCTTTGCCCATTTTGTGTGTGGATCTATCCAAAGCAAATAAAACAAATCCTAGCACACAGTCGGTGCTCAATAAATATTTGTTGAATGAATGAATTCATTTAACTCATTTTTCCTTCATCGTTATTAGACTTTGAGGATACCAAAGTTAACAAGACAGATTGCCAGAATTCAACCTGCTTTCAGCAGCTACCAACCCTGATCTGCAGGGAAGGAAGGCAATTACAATAGCCTGGGATAGATGCTTGGACAGAAGAAGGACCTGATGGAGAGTTGAGAAGTCTCTACTCTGGTTTTGGGAAGAAAGTGTCTGGAAAGATGCCCTGGAGGATGAGTATGAATTAGCCAGCAAAGCAAATTGGGACAGGCGGGCCATTGGGGTGGACAGAAGGAAGGAGCGTATTCAGGCCAAAGGACAGCATGTACAAAAGCCCAGATATAAGAGAGTCTGGAGTTTCAAAGAGCTCAATACAGATGTCTTAGGATTACAATCTACCTTTGGGTTTCCACTCAGTTACAAGGTCACACTGAGGGTAGGGAGGGAGAAGAAAGTCAGGTTGCAGTGGAAAACCAAAAATTAACACTAAGTTCATCTCAAAAACCCTGCTTGGTAAGAAGTTGTCATTTTCAGCAAATCAGTGATGGACAAGATCACCTTTAGGTCACCGAAACTCAGAAGCATTGGAACTCATTGCCCATCACACACACGGACACACTGTGATCAAAAGTGGTTATTCAATAAGAAAACCAATAACCCAAGTAAAAAATGAGCAAAAGAGCTGAACAGACACCTCACCAAAGAAGATATACAGGTGGAAAATAAGCATATGGGAAGATGTTCAACATCATATGGCATCAGGGAAATGCAAACTAAAACAACAATGAAATGCCACTATATACCTATTAGAATGGCTAAAGTTTTAAAAACTGACAATACTAAATGCTGGTGAGGATGTGGAGCAACGGGAGGGCTCATTTACGGCTGGTAGGAATGCAAAATGGTACAGCCACTTTGGAACATAGTTTGGTGGTTCTATTCTCACCATACTATTCAGCAATCATGCTCCTTAGCATTTATCTAAAGGAGTTGGAAACACATGTCTACACAAAAACCTGCACATGGGTGTTTGTAGCAGCTTTATTCATAATTACCAAAACTTGGAAGCAACCAAGATGTCCTTCAGTAGGTGAAGAGATAAATAAACTTGGTCCATCTAGACAATGGGGCATAATTCAGTGCTAAAAACAAATGAGCCATCAAGCCATGAAAAGACGTGGAGGAACCTTAAATGCACATTACTGAGTGAAAGAAGTCAATCTGAAAAGGCTACAGCCCAGGTGATTCCAACTACATGACGTTCTACAGAGCAGTAAAACTATGCATGGAAAAACTATGGAGACACTAAAAAGACCAGTGGTTGCCAGGAGCTGAGGGGAGGGAGGGATGAAGAGGTGGAGCACCCAGGAGTTTAAGGGCAGTGAAACTACTCTATATGATAATACCATGGTGGACACATGTCATTACACATTTGTCCAAACTCATAGAACATACAACACCAAGAGTGAACCCTAATGTAAACTATGGGGAAAAAGGAGTTCTCCATTCGGTCTTTCACATTCATTCATTCAACAGCTATGAAGACATCCACACAATCTTATAAAGCGGGGCAGCTCATAATATTTAATTCACGTCCCTTTTGATGCTCTGATTTTAAAAGTCCAAACAAATTTCATACCAAAACTAAAAATAAACTGAAGCAATGGTTATTTTTAATATGTTATTTTGAACCACCACAGGCCTGGCCCAGCAGAGATTCTAATATACCCACCTTTCCCAGGAGCTCCCCCCATCTCTACCCCACCATGGCCCAACCCTGCCCCTGCCCCAGCATAATAATCACAGTGACATGGAAAGTCCATGCCAGCTATAGTACAAGGCAGGGTGTGATAGAGCTGTAAGAAATGTACAAACAAGGAATTATTCAGAAAAAAGAACCATCACCAGCTGGAACTAGTAGGTGACATCTATGGTTTGTTCCAATATGGTTGGAATTCTCCATATGGTTGGAGCAAAGAACATCCATGAAAAGAAAGTGGCTTAAAAGAAAACAGTGATGAGTAATCACAGATCATAAATCAGGAAGCTGAATTGTCTAGTTTGACCAGAACAAACTATGAATGTCAGCACCCAGCAGGGTGTCCTACACAAAATAAGAATTCATCAGATATTGGTTGATGAATAAATGAATTTTGTAGAGTCTGAAAGAAGAAAAGAAAACTAGATTGCCACAAGACAGCAAAGAGCCCTAAATAAGGGCAAAAGAAGGTGGACTTTATTCTGATTATAATAGGAATTTATAAGTTTTTAAGCAGAGATTTGGCCTGATCATGTCTGTGTACTTTAGAAATTTTTCTCGCCACTACCTATGGGATGGAGAAAATGCTCATGAGAAGACAGTAGACAGAAGTCTATGCATTGCTCCAGGTATAAGAATAATTGAAAGTTTGCACTATCTTTTATATGTAACTTTCTTATAAAATTGCTAAAAGTCTTTCATGAAAAGATACGGAGAAAAAGAATATTATTACATATAATTTTTTTTTCTTTTTGTGAGGAAGATCAGCCCTGAGCTAACATCTGTGCTAATCCTCCTCTTTTTGCTGAGGAAGACTGGCTCTGAGCTAACATCTATTGCCAATCTTCCTCCTTTTTTTTTTTTTCCCCTCAAAGCCCCAGTAGATAATTGTATGTCATAGTTGCACATCCTTCTAGTTGCTGTATGTGGGACACCGCCTCAGCATGGCCGGAGAAGCGGTGCATCAGTGAGTGCCCGGGATCCGAACCCGGGCCGCCAGTAGCAGAGCGCACGCATTTAACCGCTAAGCCAACGGGCCAGCCCCCTATTACATATAATTTAAATACATTCCTTTTTCCACTGTTACTTGTGGACTCATTTTATCTTACCTTGCTTTCTGATTTCAAAAATAATACACGTTTATCATGGAAAATGTGCAAGACACCAAAAAACCGTTTTAACCTTCTGAAATTTTATCACACATAGAAAATGCATACATCTTGGTTTATATCTTGGTTTATATTTTTACAATCTGTATTCTATGTACGACATACGCACACACATTCAGATCTCTTTCCACATAACTATTTTATAATACGGATTTTTTTCTTAAAAAATGAAATGGCTTTAATTTTTTTATAATGATAAAAATAATATATGCTTATTACAAAAAACAAAAATAGGGAAAACTGTAAAGAAGAAAAATAAAACCATCTATAATCCCACCACCATGTGAAAACTGCTGCTTTCAACATTTTGTTATAGTGCCTAGGTTTCCCCTCCCTTTATACAAGTAGATTAGATGAGATACACAGATACATAGGTACATAGATACATACATACATATATAGATACATAGATAGATGAGATAAATAGATGAGACAGATAGATATATAAATAGATAGATAGATATACATAGATGATAGATTTTTTTAATGTAATAATACTTCATTCTTTTGTAATCTTTTTTATCTAACAATACAATAAAATGAACCTTCCCCATGTTATTAAATATTCTTTTACAACATGATTTTTTACTGACTGCCTGCAATTTCATCATACAATTGTTCCATCATTTACTTAACAATTCCTCTATTATTGTCTTTAGATAGTTTGCAGTTTTTTACTATTATAAACAACTCTGTAGTGAACATTATTGTCAATTACTCTTTGTTCAAATTCAAGTTTCTTAGGATAAACTCATGAAAATGAAATTGTTCAATCAAAGAGTATCATCCTACTGTTGTTGCTCATTTAAAAACTTTTAAGTTGAATGCACACCATCTGCAAAAATGTCATACATCAGATTGATTTTTGAGATAATCTCTATTTTCTAAATAGGCCAGCTGATTCACTCTTCTCCGGAATACTGAGAAGATATTAAATGATGCAAAACCAAAAGCAGTGGTTGAGTATAGGGGGTAGTAACTCAAATCTGAGTTATTCATCACTACAAGGCCACTGGACTTGGAGTCAGAGCACCTTCAGCCACCACCAGGCCGATGAGACAGACCATCACTGCCCCTCCTCAGCTGGGATCTTCTCTACACCCTATCCCTGTGTGTGCACCATTGTGCACCAGGAGCATCTGTGTTCACTCATGCTTTCATCCATTTGTTAAACTCGCCTCAGTTTTGCCCCTGGCCTCTTTCTCTTCCGTATTTTTTAATCTTCTAATAATCTCTGCTTTTAAATGTTTACACATTGGAGAGAAAAAGGAAGATAGAGTATGTGTGCATGTGTGCACATTATTACTGTGTGAACATTGCATGCCTTTCTTAGTCAAATGGGTGATATAATTTACTAACATTTTACTACATTTATTGCATGTGGCGAGTGTAAATTACTGGGTTTATGTACAACAACCACGAGTTGCATAACCCACGGTTATCCAGGATTCCTAGATACTACAGAGCACAAATATTAACAAAACCCTCACACCAAGGATGCCAATTGCTTGTATTGCTAAACAGCACTTATGTCATGCATATACAATAATCAAGTAAATATAACATTGGAACATTTTTTGAACAGTAACTCACAAATACCATCTTAAATACTCAATATGAGTATATCAAAATTCAATGCGTCCTGCCTCCACGCATCCAAACCCAACAGTCTCCAAGCTTCTTCAGGAAGATTCTGCCACTGGACAAAGCCAGGGTCTTATCTTCAGATGTTATCCTCAGATCTAAAGTGATGAGAGAGACAGGAATCTCCATTATCTTGAAAGAAAGCAGTCAGGACCAAAAATTATTTTCCTAGACAAAGGTCGGGCAATGGAAGTAAGAAAGTTCAGTCAAGTTCAAAGTAACCACTGCATTAAAACTGACGAGGGAAGACCACAGGCTTCTTCAAATCTATGTGTAAATAGAAATCTAATACAGTGAAAAACTCATATTTTAATTCTAAATGAAGAATTCTGGGATGAAGAATACTTTCATGCAAGATTTCTTTTTTTTTTTTTTTTGTGAGGAAGATCAGCCCTGAGCTAACATCTGCCAATCCTCCTCTTTTTTCCTGAAGAAGTTTGGCCCTGAGCTAACATCCATGCCCATCTTCCTCCACTTTATATGGGACGCCGCCACAGCATGGCTTGACAAGCGGTGCATCAGTGCACGCCAGGGTTCCGAACCGGCAAACCCCAGGCTGCCACAGCGGAGTGCGCGCACTTACCCACTTGCGCCACCGGGCCAGCCCCCAAGATTTCTTAAAGTAAGAATTAATGTCAAAAAAATATGAAGAACGAAATATGAAACATTTTAATAAAGACAAAATCATTCATTTTTTAAGTTTTATTTTTTAAAATATTGCATTAGAGTATTCTTTATCTCATTTCTGGGTTTGTGCCCAAGCCAAGTGCTCCATTCTCCTCACCCTGGTCCCAGACTTAAGGAAACCAAGTCTCATGTGCAAGTTAAAATCTAGTCTGTCCCAGGTGGCCAGCCCCATGGCCTAGTGGTTAAGTTTGGCGTGCTCAGCCTCAGCAGCCCAGGTTCAGTTCCCAGGCACGGACCTAACACCACTCAGCAGCAGCCATGCTGTGGCAGTGACCCACATACAAAATAGAGGAAGATTGGCACAGATGTTAGCTCAGGGCAAATCTTCCTCAGCACAAAAAAAAAAAAAAACTAGTCTGTCCCAGGCAAAGAGGAAGAAGGTGGGGAAAGCAGTCTTCTCCTACAGCCCTGGGAATGTCTCAGGCACAGAAGCTCTTCCTCCCCATACCAGAGGAGACTCTGCAGCTATCCAAATCTAGCAAATAAAAATACAGAACGCCCACTTCAATGTGAATTTCAGGTAAGCCAGGAATACTTTTTTAAGATAAGTTTGTCCATGCAGTATTTGGGACCTACTTATACTTAAAAAAAAAAAAAAAATTGTTCATTGTTCAACTGAAATTCAGATTAAACTGAGCATCCTATATCGTATCTGGCAGCTCGACCTCCACTCCACTCCCACCCCTCCCCCAGGAAGCCTACCGTCACCCCGGACAAGAGTTTCTATCTACCCTGAGAGAGATGGTCACTCGGAAGCCCTGCAGCAAGGACAAAAGAAATAAAAATAACAAACGAACTGAAAGCCAGCCCAACGCGGAAAGAATGTTACTGCACATTTGCTGACAGAGACCGAGGGAGATTTCCAATGTAAACAAGGAAATTTAATCTCTCATTTGCAAAAGCTTCCCCTGTGCTAATGTGCTAGCTGCTCATGTAGAGACACAGAACCAAGTGCATTTTATGGAGCTTCTTTTTTCTTATATTATGCAAATCAATGCAATCTCTGCTGATAAGGGCAGCTAGAGATCCCAGAAGAGGTGTGGCTGAGGCTGTACCCCACAGGCTCCAAGCTGCTTTAGGAACTGGTCGAGTCAATCAAATTTAGCTTCTTTTTCCCAACCACATGGATTGTTTGGTCAACCAACTCCATGAGCCACTTCAGCCGAAAGTTGTGCATTTGCCATAGTTGTGAGGCTGTGGGTTACTTCAGACCCCAAATCACTGGAATTTTTGCCTGCTAATGTTCATTTTTGTCCTTCAGCCTGTTCTGCGGCTCCCAGGTGGGAGGCAAGAGCATCATCAGCCCCAGAGGAAAGATGCTCTCACAGTTTCCTCTGCTGCTTGAGGAGGAGGCAAACCAGGGGAGTTCTTCCTCCTTGACATCAGAGAACGTGCTACGTCATCTAGCTGAATCAGAAAGAAGGCAGGACTGGTTTTCATTTAAAATAATAATTTTTCAATCAAGGCTCTTCCTTATGCTCACCAGATCTGGGCTACTGCTACACGTGGTACTGAGCGCAGTTGCAGCCCTGTGCACTTGATCTTCTACTTCCCAAAGAGATGTGCCTTGCTGATATGGATTTAACCAGAAGGAAGGTCAGCTAGAAAAGGTCTCTCTCTCTCTCTCTAATGATATTTGTTTCTCTTGTGTTTTTCCCATGTATTTTTCTTTGTTACAAAATTGGATTCACTTTTTATATATGATTTTATACCCTATTTACATCTTTGCCCTTTAATATTGAAAAGAATAAACAGTTCTCCACCTCTTTAGCCATAGAAAGAGAAAAATAAGGACCTATGCACTTTGTTCATAAAGATTTTGAATAATCAACTCTTGGCCAAACTGTCCATAAAAATAAGTAAAACTATTTTACTTCCGTTTGCAGCTAGAAGCAACATCTTGGTTCCAGTATGTGAACTTGGACATGTCAATTCACAGCTTTGGCCGTTGTGTTCTTCATCTGTAAATGCGAATTGAACCATCTCTACAAGCCCTTCCAGGTCTAAGATTCTAGGCTGAAAACTGATTTTCAGTGTTATCTTTAATGATTTAAGAGGTCTAGCCAATATTGGTATTATAAAGAGAATCCCTATCTAGGAGGACCCCAGCAGTCTTCGTGAATTAACAGGAGCTTGAATTGATAGATTGGTCAAAGGGGTAAAGAGGAGAGTGACCGTTTCCATCCCTCAACTGCATGCTGCATGTTCAACTCTTGAAGATCAGTCAACTAGCAGAGATTGCTTATAGAGTAACTATGCTTAGCACTCAAGGGACACTCAAAGAATATGATCCTATAAAGGTGTGGAAAGTAGCATAGAATGACATCTAGTGCGATTAGTCATCAGCTTCACATTTAGAAGACTTAGATTAGACCCCTCTTTAAAAGTTAGTCTTGAGTAGGAATAAGATGCTGGGCTCTAAGGAACTAAAAATATAAACCCAGACTTAAAGTCAATGGTCTAATGTTGGTCCTGATTTTATTTTTGTTTTTGTTTTTTTGCTGAGGAAGATTTGCCCTGAGCTAACGTCTGTGCCAATCTTCCTCTATTTTGTACGTGGGTCACCAACACAGCATGGCCATCGACGAGTAGTGTAGGTCCACACTGGGAACTGAACCCAGGCTGCTGAAGCAGAGCTTGCCAAACTTAACCACTAGGCCATGGGGCTGGCCCCTGGTCTTGGTTTTTAAAAGACAGTTTTGCACCTCTAAGTAGGATATTTTATTTAAAGTTTTAAACATAACCCACGGTATTCTAATGGGGGGAATGTAATCTAGCTGAATGACCATGAGATGTGATCACTAAGTTACAAAACTGATCCTTGAAAAAAAGAAAAAAAGAAACTTGTGCTTATGAACACAACTGAATGTTGATATCAGGAGACTATGAATTATTTCAATAATGGTATCCTTGCTCAAAACACTGCCAGTTAAAACTTCACTCTCAAGAAATTGAAAAACATCTTCCCCACTCTACACCACCCTCAAAAAATCAGTTTCTGACTTTATTGTGGCCATTACAGAATCAGCCAGATATTTTTTTAATGAAAGCCAAGGTTAATCATGGGCCGTCCTTACAAGTCTAGTCTCCAAGTGGCATTTTGGTGCTTCTAAAAGTCAAATCTATCAAAATCTAAAATCTTCTACCTTTGCTAAGTTCAAGGGAATATGGCATGGGCTATGAAGGCAAGGCCAAGACAGGATTCATAAAACTTTCTGATCAATGGCAGTTCAGTTAAAATAGCGTATAGCCCACTGATGTGACCACTTAATACAATACAATACTCACTCATGTGTCAATGTTCCAGATTTTGTTTCCCAAAAAATCCTCATTCACGGTTTCCGGTTGTGAATGGGTTGAAAACGTGCAGTTGTCTCTACTCTCTCCTGAAATCCCAATAAAAGTAACAGTAAAGAGATTTATTTTGGGGCCGGCCCGGTGGCACAAGCAGTTAAGTGTGCACGCTCCGCTGCGGCAGCCAGGTGTTTGCCGGTTCTGATCCTGGGCACGCACCAACGCACCGCTTGTCAAGCCATGCTGTGGCGGCGTCCCATATAAAGTGGAGGAAGATGGGCGTAGATGTTAGCCCAGGGCCAGTCTTCCTCAGCAAAAAAAGAGGATGATTGGCAAATGTTAGCACAGGGTTGATCTTCCTCACAAAAAAAAATTAATATCGCTGATGAACATAGATGCAAAAATCCTCAACAAAATATTGTCAAACCAAATACAACAATACTTTAAAAAGATCATACACCATGATCAAGTGGGATTTATACCAGGGATGCAGGGATGGTTCAACATCTGCAAATCAATCAACATGATACATCACATCAACAAAGAATACAAAGAATAAAACACAAGAATAAAACCACATGGTCGTCTCAATAGATGCAGAGAAGCCATTTGACAAGATACAACATCCATTTATGATAAAAACTCTCAACAAAATGGGAATATAAGGAAAGTACCTCAACATAATAAAGGCTATTTATGATAAACCCACAGCCAAGATCACACTCAATGGGGAAAGACTGAAAGCCATTCCTCTGAGAAAAGAAATGAGGCAGGCATGCCCACTCTCACCACTCCTGTTCAACATAGTACTGGAGGTTTTGGCCAGAGCAATTAGGCAAGAAAAAGGAATAAAAGGAATCCAAATAGGTAATGAAGAAGTGAAACTCTCACTATTTGCAGATGACATGATTTTACATATAGAAAACCCTAAAGAATCCGTTAGAAAACTATTAGAAATAATCAACTACAGCAAAGTTGCAGGGTACAAAATCAATCTACAAAAATCAGTTGCATTTCTGTATGCTAATAACGAACTAACAGAAAGAGAGCTCAGAAAGATAATACCATTTACAATTGCATCAAAAAGAATAAAATACCTAGGAATAAATCTTACAAAGGAGGTGAAAGACCTATACAATGAGAACTACAAGACATTATTGAAAGAAATTGATGATGACATAAAGAAATGGAAAGATATCCCATGCACATGGATTGGAAGAACAAACATAGTTAAAATGTCTATATTACCTAAAGCAATCTACAGATTCAATGCAATCCCAATCAGAATCCCAATGACATTCTTCACGGAAATAGAAAAAAGAATACTAAAATTTATATGGGGCAACAAAAGACCCCGAATAGCTAAAGCAATCCTAAGAAAAAAGATCAAAGCAGGAGGCATCACAATCTCTGACTTCAAAACATACTACAAAGCAATAGTAATCAAAACAGCATGGTACTGGTACAAAAAACAGACACACAGATCAATGGAACAGAATTGAAAGCCCAGAAATAAAACCACACATATACCAACAGCTAATTTTCAACAAAGGAGCTAAGAACATACAATGGAGAAAGGAAATTCTCTTCAATAAATGGTGTTGGGAAAACTGGACAGCCACATGCAAAAGAATGAAAGTGGACTACCTGCTATCGCCATTCACAAAAATTAACTCAAAATGGATCAAAGACCTGAAGGTGAGACCTGAAACTATAAAACTCATAGAAGAAAATATAGGCAACACACTATTTGACATTGGTCATGAAGGAATCTTTTCAGATGACTTGCCTACCCAGACTAGGGAAACTAAAGAAAAAATAAACAAGTGGGATTTTATCAGATTAAACAGCTTCTACAAGACAAACGAAACCAGAATCAAGATGAACAGACAACCCACCAGCTGGGAGAGAATATTTGCAAAACATACATCTGACAAGGGGTTGATCTCCGTAATATATAAAGAACTCACACAATTGAACAACAAAAAAACAAACAACCCGATTAAAAAATGGGCAGAGGAAATGAACAGACACTTCTCCAAAGAAGATATACAGATGGCCAATAGGCACATGAAAAGATGTTCAGCATCACTAATCATCAGGGAAATGCAAATCAAAGCAACACTAAGATATCACCTCACGCCCGTTAGAATGGCTATAATCACCAAGACAAAAAACAACAAATGTTGGAGAGGATGTGGAGAAACAGGAACCCTCATACACAGCTGGTGGGAATGCAAACTGGTGCAGCGTCTATGGAAAACAGTATGGAGATTCCTCAAAGAATTAAAAATAGAGATGCCCTATGATCCAGCCATCCCACTACTGGGAATCTATCCAACGAACCTGAAATCAACAATCCAAAGAGGCTTACGCACCCCTATGTTCATTGCAGCATTATTCACTATAGCCAAGAAGTGGAAGCAACCTAAGTGTCCCTCGACTAATGACTGGATCAAGAAAATGTGGTATATATACATACAATGGAATACTACTCAGCCATAAAAAAAAAGACAAAATCGTCCCATTTGCAACAACATGGATGGGCCTGGAGGGTATTATGTTAAGTGAAGTAAGCCAGAAAGAGAAAGACAAACACTGTAGGATCTCACTCATATGTGGAATATAAACCAACACCCGGAGAGAGAAAACTGCATTGTGCTTACCAGGGGCAATGGGGGTGGGGGGCGGGCACAAGGGGTGAAGGGAGTCATATATATGGTGATGGACAAACAAAAATGTACAACCCAAAATTTCACAATGTTAAAAACTATTAAAATATCAATAAAAAAATAAAAGAGGAGGATTGGCAGATGTTAGCACAGGACTGATCTTCCTCACAAAAAAAAAAGAGAGAGAGAGAGAGGGATTTATTTTAAGGAATAAATCCACAAGGACAGAAGAGTGGGAGAGGAGACAAAATTTTGGAAGCTGAAAAATAAAAGGAAGAAAGATGTAGGCTTAGCAGTTACGAGTAAGCTGAATCATAAGCAATACCATCGTATTGCAAAACATAGTAGCCTCAACCCTAAACCACAATGGGAAGATCCACCATTAGATATCCCTGTCAGTGGGAGAAGATAGGGCTCTAGACAGTAAGGGATATTGAAATCACGTAAGAAGGAAAGAGAGACCCATATTCTCTACAGTCAAGTGACTGTCTTGCCCCCACCCTCATGGAAATCTGAAGGTTTATTCTCTGCAGAAGCTAAAATAGAGGATCTCTAGATTGGGGTACCTAAGGCCCAGTTGAAAGTGAGGGGTGCTGCAGGAAAACGGATGGATCAAAATTAAAGTTGACATTCTGCAAAAGGAAGTCCCTAGCCCTCTTCTCCCAGAGCACTCCTATCTAGGGTTCTTCATGTAGACTGGAGACTAACACAGTATTCTCTATATAAGTTCACAAGCCTACCAAAAAAATAACCTTAAAAATTTATGTGAGGGTTCCCCAAACAAATGGTCCAACCAGATGACCCTAAAGAGATGTCTACAGTCAACACCCCCTCCTTATGAACATAGAGAATCCTATTAGCCTTCTTTAGCTTCCCACCCTGAAAGTATCAGCAGACACTCAAGGAAAAAGCCTTTAACAGAAAAAACAGAGGACAAAACAAACAGAAAAAAGAAACAAGGAGGAAAGAGAAGCTCTGCAGGAAGTTGAACACTTCCAAAAACCATCATCCATATATAAAAGTATTCTTTTTAAAAAGAAAAAGTAGGGAAAACCAAGAAAGAGCTCTTGAAAATTAAAAATATGATATCATATTATATGTCAATTATACTGCAATAAAAAATATAGGATAGAAATAAGAATCTCAAAGTATTACAAGTTAAGGTCAGAAAATGCCCTAGAACAGAGTGCATAAAGATGAAAAATACAAAAGACAATTAGAGATCTGTTCCAGAATTCCAGAAAGAAAGAAAAGAGTAAAAGGAGGTAAGGGTGAAATTATCAAATAAATTATTCAAGAAAATTTCCCAGTATTTAGGAACCTGAGTTTCCAGATTAAAAGAGCCTGAGGGCCGGCCCCGTGGCTTAACGGTTAAGTGCGCGCGCTCCGCTGCTGGTGGCCTGCGTTCGGATCCCAGGAGCGCACCGATGCACCGCTTCTCCAGCCATGCTGAGGCCACGTCCCACATACAGCAACTAGAAGGATGTGCAGCTATGACATACAACTATCTACTGGGGCTTTGGGGGGAAAAATAAATAAATAAATAAAATTAAAAAATAAAAGAGCCTGAATGCCCAGCAGAGTGGATGAAAAAAGACCCACACTGAGGCACATCTCTGAAGTCTCAATCACTGGAGACAAGGAAAAGATCCTAAAATGTTGAGGAGAAGAAAAGGAAACTCACATACAGAGGACCACAAATCAGAATGCACCAAAGCATCTCAGTGTCAGTGCTAAAAGCTAGAAGACAGTGGGGTCATGCCTTGAAAATTCTTAAGAAAAATTATTTACAACTGAGAGTTTTACACTAAGCCTTTACACATTAATTAAATGTGAGGATAGTCTAAGGACATTTTCAGACATGTAGGGCTCAAACATTCATCTCCCCTCTCCCATGCACACTTTCTAAGGGAGCTACTAGAGGAGACTCTCCAACAAATGCAGTGAGGTAAGAAAGGAAGATAGGAAGACGTGGGAACTAGGAAACGTAGTTCCACCCACACAAAGGCGTAAAGGGATCCCTAGGATGAGGCAAAGGGAGATTCAAGGACGAAGGGAGATTTCGCGACTAGAAAGCAATCACCAGATTGGTGACCAGAAGGAGAGAACTTTCCAAAAAACAAATTAATCGCGTACCTGATGAATTTGAATATGTTGAGAGGAGATTAAAACAAGCGAAAGAAAGTTTGGGAATGAGTGATAATTTAGAAAAAAAAAACTTAGTGAAAACAAGACAATCATTAACTCCCAGAAAACCAAAAAGTTTTGTAAGAAAGCGAGGTGATCATAATATAACAATGCCCCACTTGCAATTAGCATTTAGATAGTCAAAATAAGGCAATAACATTTATTATAGAATTGTATTGGGATAATGGGGGAGACGGGAAGTAAATGTTGAAAAAGGTATTGGAAAGTAAGGGAGGTGTAGGTTTAGTGAAAGAGAAAGAAAGTTTCATCTTCAAGAGTGGAAAGAAAATAGAAAATGCCTAATAGCGAAATTAAAGAAAGAGCACTAAAAAAACATGTTATTTAGAGGTAACAGAGGTTAATACCAAAAGGAATAGTTAAAACAGTTGAAGGTGATTTCCTCTGGGGATCAGGAAAGCGTAGGGGGGTGTCTTAGTCCATTCGGGCTGCTACAAAGTACTAGGTGGCTTGTCAACAACAGAAATTTCTTTCTCACGGTTCTGGAGGCTGGAAGTCCGAGATCAGAGCGCCAGCATGGTCGGTAAGGGCCCTCTTCAGGGTCGCAGGCTTCTCGTTGTGTCCTCACATGGGGCAAGGTGTCTAGGAAGTTCTGTGAGGTCTCTCTTAGGAGAGCACTAATCCTATTCACAAAGGCTCCATTTTCATGCCCTAAGCACCTCCCAATGGCCCCACTCCCTCATACCATCACATTGGGAGTTAGGCTTCAACATATGAATTTGGGGGGGCTGGAAGAAACCATAAGCATTCAGATCATAGCAGGGGGTATCGGGCAAAGGACTTCCATTTGTCATAATAAGTCTTGTAATCTGACGCTTTCAACTATGTGCATGTGTAACTTTGATAAAAATAAAATCTAAAATATTAAAACTCAGACACGTTATTTGATCTCTGCATCATTTAGAGACCCAGGGCAGGATGTATACAGTGGGGGTAGAGTAAAAAGAACACTGGCAGTCACAGAAAGAATACCACCAAATATTTGGTGGCAGCCATTAGGAGCATTAGCTGGAATTCCTCGACTCCACAACTGAATGAAAGCTAGTTCTAGATCATCTGTCTTTAAAACCAAGATGGCCTCTTTCCAAACGTGTTTGACTGTCCATGTGCAGTGCATTACGAGCAATAATAAAGCTAATCCAAGGGGCCTCCCACAAATATTTTTGCTACACAGACCAGACCACAACATTTTTCCTACACCTACTAATGTCAGCAATGATGTGTCAATGGCAGGAAGCTGTAATGACATGCAGAAGTCTACGACAACAGCAGGGATTGTATCTTATTAAAATTTGTAATAACCAAAGGCCATAGGGGCAGAAAAGAAACCACCTTCCTCTGGGAACTGAGACTGTAATTCCACTCGAATGTGTTAAATGAATTGTATAATAAATTAATACAGTTAACATTTATTGAGTGCTTACTGTATGCCAAGAACTGTTCGTTGCTTGGTATATATTAAGACCTTTCATCCTCATAGCAACCTGATGAAGGCGGTATGATTTTTCTCCTCATTTTAGAGATGAGAAGACTGAGGCACAGAGAGGTAAGTGTCTCATGGTGGCACAGCTGGTAAGTGATGGATCTAAAGCAGAAGGAGACCATCCCTCCTCGAGCCCCTCTTGCGAGCCAATCCTGCCCCAATATTGCAGAGATGGGGAAAAAGGGTCCCACCTCTCTTCGTAACAGCAGACCTCCTGTGTGAATCCCTTAAACAAGAACCAGATCCTTAACCTGATTGATTGAGTCCTTAACGCATGCCAGGGCTCTGCTAAGCATTTCACAAGCAATATCTCCTTTAATCTTCCAGCAATCCAAAGAAGTAGGCACTATCACTGCCACGTCCAGACGGGGAAGGTGACCCAGAGGAAAAGAAACTCTCCTAGGTCCAGGCAGTCATTAAGTGGCAGAGCCAGGATACAAACCCCAACCGTCTCATTCCAAGGCTCTCTGCCCTTTATAAGCAGAAATGGTTGATGAAAAAACGATGGTTCAAGGTTTCCCGTTGAGAATCCAATGGAAAAGAATCCAAAAGTTCTTGGAGGATAAGGATTGAAGTACCTCTAATCCTTGCAAAAGTTGGCAAGGTATTATTTTTAGTCTTGTTATTGCTAACATTGTCATTGTTGCTATTGTTTTTTTTTTGGTTTTGGTTTTGTTTTTGTTTTGCTAAGGAAGATTGGCCCTGAGCTAACATCTGTTACCAAACCTCCTCTTTTTGCTTGAGGAAGATTTGCCCTGAACTAACATCTATTCCAATCTTCCTCCATTTTGTATGTGGGTCACTGCCACAGCATGGCCACCGACGAGTGGTGTAGGTCCACTCCCAGGCACCGAACCCAGGCCGCTGAAGTGGAGTGCGCCAAACTTAACTACTAGGCCATGGGGCCAGCCCCTGTTGCTATTGTTAAAAGATGATTTTTTGCTTCATTTTAATTTAAATGATTGAATTACTCATTGAAAATTTAATCATTTAGATTTAATTTTTAGATGATTTAATGTGTTTAAAGTTAAACTGCCATTGAGTGACAGAGACAGAAGTGGAAGGCTGGGGGCTCTATGCTCTATCCTTGTGACCCCCCTAACTGACTTCTACGCTTGGTTTTCCATGTGCAATTTCAGACTCCTCCTGAGCAATCCTTAGAAAAATGTCTTTTGTGTGTGTGTGTGTGTGTGAGGAAGATCAGCCCTGTGCTAACGTCTGCCAATCCTCCTCTTTTTTTGCTGAGAAAGACTGGCACTGGGCTAACATCCATGCCCATCGTCCTCCACTTTATATGGGACGCCGCCACAGCATGGCTTGCCAAGCAGTACGTCGGTGCGTGCCCGGGATCCAAACCGGCAAACCCCGAGCCACTGCAGCAGAGTACAGGCACTTAACTGCTTGTGCCACCAGGCCGGCCCTGAAAAATGTCTGTTTTGTAGTTAAGACTACATTTACTCAAGAGTTGTCAGGGTACATAATTCTACTTTCCAGCAGGTGCAGCAAAAGGCAAAATCACCATCTATGCTTATGAACTCAAAGAAAAGAAGGAAGGAATTGAGAGAGAAGATTACACTTCTAGCCCTAATGAGCCAAATGGCGAACTTCTTTCCTTCCCAACAAAGGGTCTGGGGCAATCAATCCTGAGAATTTTTGCCTTCACTGAACTCAGATAGCAGTGTCCGTCTGCATCATGCATTTGGTGCTCAGTACGTGGCCTTCTGTCCTCCCTGGCTGTTTAACTCTCCTTGTGTGAGAACCTTACTTCCCAAGAGGCCCCTGAAGGGCTCAGACCCTACTCTGTCCTGCTGGTGTCTCCTGCTGTGCCTTTACACAGCACAAGGCCAAATACAGTCTGGAACCTGACACATACTTGTTGGGTTTACTTGTTCTTGTGGGAGGAGAGAGGAGAATTGGAGGACAGAAAATGGGCGTTCTTAAGAGCAAATCTAGTTCCAGTACTGGTTGAACAGCTCAGGATAGCATATGCCGCTGATTTTGTTCCTTTCATGAGCACTGCTAGAGAAGATGCTCTTTTGTAACGAGGGCACCTGAGAGGGAGGAATAGTGACTCTATAATCTTGTATCTGAGAATCAAGCATTACAGACATTCCCATTTCCATCAGTGAACAAAAAAACTTCTATTTCTCATATTTTCTCCATCTCTCTAGCCCACCCGAGTGCTGCGGGGATCTGAGGCGTGAATGTTTGCAGCCCTTTCATTTGTAGAAGGAACCACATCACATGGTTGTAGCATGGCACTGCATGAACAGAAACAATGATAATAGTAATGACTAGTGTTTTACTACAAAAAGAATTGGGGCGCTTTGTTTTTCCTGGGTTTAAAGCAGGATAGAACTCATAGAACGTCTGCCAACCGATGAAAAGAACTTTCGAGAATGTGGAGCTCAGATCTCAGCAGCAGGACACCCCTCACAGGAAATGCTTGTAGACGCTGTGATTTGCCTCACTCGTAACCTCTACGCAATCTCGAGTAACTTCTCAATATGCCTTAGCCTGTGAAAGGACACAAATAGGCATGTCTTCATAATCCCTTTCTCTATGGTAGAAGAAAGGTAGATTTAATGATCTTCAAGAATGCCCGTTGCTTTAGGATTTTAGAATATTTGGTATTTCTCCACATCAATTCAACCTCAAATCATTCATTATTACATTAGGAATTGAAGGGGAATTGTCTTCTTGCTCTTTATTTTGCCTCCAGACCAACCTCCTCTACCAAAACAAACAAGCGAGCAGATAAACTGTTGGATCCATGTCACTGGAGGGCCAGGTGTGGTCAGCAATGAGGCATTTCCAGAGCCTGTTAGCACCAGCTCAGATCCCAGAAGCCAAAACCACCTACAGGCTTGGAAGCTAATCTGAATGTTTTGTTGCCAGTCAACTGCACGTGCTCATCTGAGACCTATTTGCTGGAATCCTGACCTCCTGACTCAAGGTTCCCAGGCTTGTGGGCACCATTGTGAAAGGACGTCCAGGGGTGGCCCATTAATTCATTTAAACGTGAAGACCTAGAGCAGGGATGCATTTTTGAATTTGGACTCTGGTGAGAGGCAGCAAGCTCAAAAATGGTTCACGTCCACCAGTCAAACTCTAATTCCTCTTCTTGAAAGGAAATTTGAAAATATCCCTTGCTGATTTCATGGCTTACAATCAAATATCAGATGAAGAAGGCTGGAGAGGCAATGTTCACATGTCATCCTTTCCTCAGAGCCCAAGTAGGTTTCAAACCTATTATGCCAATTGGCGGATCCCCTGGATCAAGGCTGTAGCAACTCCCAGGGGAATATGCCTCAAAGGTGACCCCACCATCAGCCAAATGAAATACCATACCGGCTTCCTATCATCGCATCCCCTCCATGCCACACATGTAGGACAGCCTTCAGTTGGCAAGGAGTGGGCGCAAATGTTCTACAAGTCAATACCTGTGTTCTCTTAGACCAGAATCCAGATACTCATCTTGAGACTAACATAGTCTGGAGGGTCACCTATTAACATGGCCTTTTGCAGCATTCCCTACAAAAAAAGTCTCAAGAGAAAATTTTACCCATTCCTTTATATACTTTTATTTTTTTATTATATTTTCTATGCAAAGAGATTTGAAAGAAGATGAATAACAATGATAGAGAATCCCAACCTCCAAAATGAAGTTCATCCATCACTGGTGGGTGTCAGGTGAGTTGGTGAGAGGGCACAAGCATGACCCACAAAGGATGCCCTTTGCCACTGTGGGAGCATCATTAACCCCACAATTTCAGTCTGAGTACCTACTCAGTTCAAGGCATTGATGAGCCAGACACAGTTCTGGCCTTCAGAGCGCTTAGAGTCCAGTACGGGAGATACGATGAATTAAGTCAATGACTAGAACATAAGAGAGAATATTGTAATTATCACAAAAGAGATACAGGTACAATGTAATAGGCTTCCAGACGTGGAAGAGACAATACATCATCTGGTGAACAAGTCCACAAGCATAGAGATAGTCATAAAGCATATTTACAAGTTTTTGTACGATCATCTCTGAGTCTTCCTAGACTCAAATTCAAATGGAATAGGAATCTTCTGGCAAAACATAGCCTTGACTTTAGATGCACTTCTTAGCACCACCTAGCTGAAAAGATGGCAACATCAGATCTCCCCAAAATTATGTTGGACTAACATACTCCCTCACCCAGACCTCTACTCTGCAAATAATAAATAAAATAAAAATATGATTGGGGCCAGCCCCGTGGCATAGTGGTTAAGTTCGGCACACTCTGCTTCGGCAGCCCGGGTTCACGGCTTTGGATCCCAAGCGTGGACCTACACCACTCGTCAGCCATGCTATGGCAGTGACCCACATATAAAGTGGAGGAAGATTGACATAGATGTTAGCTCAGGGCTAGTCCTCCTCAAGCGAAAAAAGAGGAAGATTGGCAACAGATGTAAGCTCAGGACTAATCTTCCTTAGCAAAAAACAAATATATATATGACTAATAAAAACCACTTCTTGAGCCTCAGAAATGGTGACACTGAAGGATGCTGTCAAAAAAAATGATGGAATCTTCTTCTCCAGAGGTGTTTCAGGAGATGTCTGTAGTAATTTTTCTGAAACAGCTTAATAGAGAGGCTGAGACCTTGTTCCCAGATCATGGGCAAACCTCAATCTCAGCTTCGCCATCAGGGAAGGGTGATCTCAGAGCTCCCTTCCAGCTTGAACCTTTTAGAGCAAAGAAACATTTATGTTGTTTGTCTCAGATTCCACAGAGCTTAGAGATCATTGCTTCTAAATCCCAAACTATTCCTAGGAAGCAAATGGAAAGAGGGGCATGGGGAAAATAGTTCTCATTCATAAAAAAAAATAACTAAAAAAAATTTTTTGGAACCTTCACTTAGCTCTGATATGGAAGAAGAGAATGTTAAGCAGAGTGGGGGTGGGGCGGGGGGCATTTCTTCAGAACTCGTTTGCCCATCCCTAGTTGCAACACCCGTTTGCTTCTCCCTAAAATCATTGCAACACTCCACCCCTGAAACTGACCTAGTTTGTGTCTGTTTCTTTAAGAAAGTGCCTCTTGTGCCAAAGGCGGCCCTTGCTTGGTCCAGGCACAGGGAGAGGGGATCTGTGTCTAGAAGCTTCCATGGATTGTTGCTGTCGTTCGGTCACAAGCTCCAGGTGAAGCAAATGCCGGCACTACTCTACAAAGACGGCAGGAACCTCAACAAGAGGCTGGGCTCCTCCCCAGCCCCAGCTGGCTCATGAGTCCAGAAGCAACTTGCCTTCCTTTCAGCCCTGCTGCTTGCCTCTCCTCACCTGCCTTGGAATCGCTGGTAATCTAGAAGCAGCTGTTGCTCAGCCCAGCTCCTGCTGCGACACAGATCCTGCCCCCGGAGCTTACACCCCCTCAGCCTCCTTGTCCCTCAGCTTGAGCCCAGACCTGGGATGGAGAGAATCAGACTCCTCCATGGGCAGAAATGCAGCTTGGTTTTAAGTCTCAAGAAACAGATATGAGCTCCAGCTTTTGCATTCTCAGCCTCCCCTTCTCCCATGCTCCTCATCACCCAACAAGGTGTCCGAAGTAGGCCAGTTCTCGACTCCTGCCCATCTCTCACTTGCCTTGGTCCTTCCTCTTCTCCTCTAGGGGCTTTTCTCCACCACAAAGGGGCCTGAAGGGAAGCTGCGGCCTCGCCTCTCTGCAGACGTGCTCTCCCAGCATCCTATCCTCCAGGACACACCCAGGCCTCCCACATCTCCTTGCCAGCAGTGATCTGCGTTCCCACCCACCCCTGGCTCCAAGATGAGAACTTGACCTTGGTTATCCTCCAGTGGCTCCTCCCACTCACAGATACCCGCCTTCCCTCACCCCAGCTTCTCTCTCCTTCCTCAGGCTGGCCCACCACTCCACCCCGTGCACTTACCTGGGTTCACTCTTGACCCAAAACATCAGTGTCAACTTTGGTATAGCAACTGGGAAAACCCTAGGCCACACTAGTTCCCACATGAGGAGAATTTTGCCTTAACTGTTTTCCTGTACTCATGCCAAAGGGACTGGGTCCCACACTCTACTCATCTAATACTTCCTTAGGGGCATCCTGCAGCGAGACACCAGCCCAGAAAATCCCCTTCTTACTAAGGAGTCTGTTGTACTGTATTTTTACTTTAGGATGTGATAAGGCTCTCTAGACAGCTAATGAGTCACCAAATAATTATTTCATTATTTACCGTATAAATGGTATCCAGCAAGTCAGAGCTTAGTCAGCACTGAATTCAACTGCAGATCTCAATGGACTGGGATCAATGAAGCATTCTCATTGCCTTCAACCATTCCCGTCCTCAATTTGAAAACCTCCTTCCACCCTCTCCTTTCCTATTCTGCCTCCCTGTGAGGGCTCACAGACCCTTTCAGTGGCCAGCTCCAGGAGAACAAAGAGTAGAGCTCATATTTCTTTGCCTTTATCTCACCTAGACCTAACACAACAGATAGCACATGGTTGGGCTAGTTGCCTGGCGTCTTTGCTGAATTTCTCAGGGAAGCATTAGGAAAATGTGGGCTTGGAGATCTTACCCTCTTTCCAGTGTTTCTCAGAATGAGGTCTTGTGTTCACGTGCATCAGAATCTTCTACAGTCCTTGTTGAAAATGCAGATTCTTCAGCCCCACACAAAACCTGCTGACTCAGAATGTCAGGGGTGGATCCTGGGAGTGTGCATCTTCTATCAAGCTTCCCAAATGAGTCTTCTGCACATTGGAGTTACTGAGCCACTAATTCAACTCCATTTTAACTTCCTAGAGACAAGGAAGTGTGACTTTTTATTTATTTATTTTTTTGGTGAGGAGGATTAGCCCTGAGCTAACATCTATTACCAATCCTTCTCTTTTTACTGAGAAAGATTGGCCCTGGGCTAACATCCATGCCCATCTTCCTCTACTTTATACGTGGGACGCCTGCCACAGCATAGCTTGATAAGCATTGCGTAGGTCTGCATCCTGGATCCAAACCTGTGAACCCCAGGCCGCCAAAGCGGAGCACACGAACTTAACCACTATGCCACCAGGCCAGCACCCCGATGGAGGGTGACTTTTGATTGAAAGAGGAATATGAGTGGAAGTGGTTATAAGTCCTTAGCAACTATAGACATCTGTGTACATCAACGGCCTCCTACTAACTATTAACATAGGATCATCTTGCCTGACCCTGCCTGGATCATGAAGCCTCTCTGATCATCAGTCCAGCCTTTGTAAGGTGGTCACACATTGGCAGGTAGAAAAGCATCTCCTATCACATCTCCCATCTGTTATACCTGAGGCCCCAGCAAGAGAACGGTGGAGTCCCCAACTCTTGCTCAGTGAGACAAGCTCCACAGGTGTGTGAAGAGTGCAGCATACTGGACCACAGGGCTCGGTCTTCTGTGTCAGGTTAACGGTAGGAAACAGGAAGCTGTAAGGCACGAACTAGTTCATTCAGTGTTAACAATCCCTTAATTGTCATGTTTTCTGTGGGACAGTCCATTTGGTTCATTTTTATTCAACCAAAGAGTTGTTGACTAGTCAATTTAGTCAAATCAGTCAAAGTGGTAATGCACACAGACCCAGCCTAGGATAGGTTGCTTTGTGACAATGCGAAAGGACAATAGAAAGAGATGGAGACTGAGAATAGTCGTCTGCGCTACATGTAACTGAAAGCCAGCATCGTAAATCTACCTGCAAAAGAGTAGAACTTGCCTGGAAAATGTTGTGTGATGAAAATGAAAAGAAATGCTACAAGGGATACACACCATATATTCAAAAAGGAAGATAGGTTTACAATGTGTCTCTGTCCAGTGGATGAAATATATGAAAATACGTGAAAAGAGATGAATTTAAGCCTTGTGATCTAATTCATTCATTTCAACATTGTAGTAGAGTACATCTATTTCTCTCTTTTATAACCAGATCTTCTGTGGCAGAAAGTTCTGCATCTTTGTCCCTGATGTAGTTGCCTACAAGCCCAAATACCCACAGTGAGAAATATTCTATTACTTCTGAAATCATTTAAAAGGCTGAACTGTGAACAGACTGGGCTTAGGATGGGAAGGAGAGGTGCTTGATGAACGATGATGGGGTGCGTGTGTGTGTGTGTGTGTGTGTGTGTGTTCTTTTAAAAGGTAGGTGCTATTTCAGACTCTCACATAGAAATATAACAAAAGAGTCCAAAGCTCAGAGTCACGGCGTGCCCATCTGTCGACAGGCTATTCAATTAACTTATTGTTACCAGTGAAACACCAGCTCAGTGTGGCTGGAGAAAGAGGAAGTCACAGGTGCTAAAGTGACAGCCATTAAGCTGTTGGCAAAGCTGAGGAGGCAAGTCGTTCCATCCGAGACATGAGGACTCTCTTTCCTCCTCTGCCTCTCTTCCTTCCCCCTCTCTCACTTCCTCATTTTTTTCTCCTCCTGGTTCATGCTTCTTTCCCTTTCTTCTCTCTATCCCTTCCCCCATCAGGGTATATCTGGTGGGGAAGAGAAAAGCCGTCTTCTCAATTTCAATTAAGCACTTAATCTTGAGAGAGAAGACTTGATGGAAGAGAAATGGGCTTAATTCTGAGAATTTGCTGAAGCTTCTATTTATCTAAACAGAGCCAAGGAAGGGGAGAGGGAGAAGACCGTTTTTTGCCACCTCAAATGAACTTCAAACCATTCCCCACCCTTCCCTCACATGTATGAGGTTTTATTTTCCACTCTCCACCCTCTTGTTCGCTGACTACTCTCCCACTCTGTAAGTCATTTCTTGGTTTCGCTCTCAAGGGGCAAAGAAGCCAAAAAGATGGGGCCGCTGAGCTAGAAAAGAGCCCTAGTTCAGACTACAAAGGTGTACACATCCTGGGGGCTCGTGTGTGTACCAGTCTAGGGGGGATGTCAATTTGCCACAAGGACACAGCTGGGGCTTCCGGACTCATGGCCATGGCAATTGCAAATTTGAGATCGCTGCATTTATCATCATATTTTCAGGATCTAAATCCACTGGCAACTGCTCAGAGGGGAAAACAAGAGCCCTCAAAGGAGAAACATTAATGCAATATACGTGGATATATTCTAAGCATTATTTCTAATTATAGGGAGTGAATCTCAAATTGAAACATCTTAAATATAGGCATAAAAAGAAATAATTAACCCTCAAACAGGAAACTGCTGTGCTATCAGATTGCGTCGTTTGAGAAGCAAGAAAAGCAAGTCAGCACACTGTAAGTATGAGAAAAGCAGAGGTTAATCCTCTGGTGGGGTTTCAATATTCTGTTCATTTCTATAGATGCGTGAAGGAAGGTCCTTATATGAGCAGAAGAGTCTAGTCATGGGACTATGAAACTGCCTCAGTGGAAACACCCTCTCTTCTTTAGAAAGTGACATTCTTTAGAAGATACATCCAGTCTGAATCCCTCTCATTGGGGTCTTGTTGGTGAAGACAGCATTCATCATTATAAGGAAGTTTCAACCTAAAAGCGAACACCACGGTTTTATAAGGAAATTTCACTCACGCGTTAGTTGCCCTCCGCTCAATTTAAAAAGCTAAGAATTCCTCACTGGTCATTCTCTACATAATCACAACATTTCTTAGTCTCAGATTAGAAGCTCCTAGAAATAAGACGTTGTGGTCTCACCCAGCTAAGTCCCACTATTTCCCATAAAGGGCCAAACCCAGTAATTTAGACACACATGACATCCACAGATGATGGTGAAAATGGGTCTCATGGTGCCAGATGAAGGAAACCACACCAGGAACCAGAAGCCTTGCATTCTAGGTTCAGTTGCTTTATCAGCATCCGCATTGTCAAGCAAGTGGCATCTGTTGCCTGTCATCGGGAGCAGAAGTCCGAGCACATCCCCCCACCGCATCCTCATCTCAGAGTCGCCAAGGAAACACAGAGTAGCCAAGCACTGGATGGAACAGCTTCACTGACAGAGAGAGGAGACAGAGCAAGATCAGCTTCAATAGTAGGGGCCCGTCTCCAATGGCCAGTGGATCCCTCTGGGCAGCCAACGCAGCAATTGGCCTGCACGCACCCCTCGTGCTGCAGCAGGAGGACCCATCCCCTCCTCACAGGGGACAGATACAGTGAAAGGTTGGCCAGATGCCTATGACACACACACTTCAGCAGAACAAAGGAGCCCACACGGAGTGTGAAACAGGGAAAGCTATTCCCACCAAGGCGACAAGCCCAGCACAGGAAGTGAGAACTCTTTATCTCTTGGGAAGGAAATGTTCCAGGCTTGAGGCCCATTCTTATGCAGCTGAGTGGGGGTCAAAAGACTCCATGCGTGAGACTGCCTTCCCAAGGACTACGACTTTAGGAGAACTGCTTAATCTCACCAAGTTTCAGGTCCCTTGTCTATACAATACAGGCAACAGTGATGACCGTACTTCTCCATACAGGGCTGTCATGAGGTCCAAACCAGAGCATTTATTGTAAAGAGCTCTTGTACACCCCTGTGGGACATGTATGTGTGGCGAATAACCTAAGAAAGTTCTCAAAAACCAGTACAACTGTTTACCCCATTTGCAGTAAATTGTTAGCATCCTAGAGTCCACTTGGTGTCCAGCCTGAGTGAGAATAAATATCTTGGCAGTTCTTGGCATCTATGGTCCTTCTACATCAAAATCTGGCAATAAGAGTTCTCTCTTTCACTCCAATAACTATATCTCAAATTTTCATTCTCCCGATATATTTTCCTCTCAGTAAAAGCACCCATGTCACTTCTCTTCTTCCTCTTTAGACCTATCTTGACATTTTCAGTCACAAATACCAGGTGCCATGATGGTTGATGCTGTCCTCGACAGTCCAAGCTTCATTTGTCCGCTTGTCACTTTACTCTCAAAAGCGCTTACACTGAATGCAATTCTGCCATTTTAAATGTTTTAGAAAATTGGTTAATATACTCATAATATATGGCTATGGTTATTTGAAAAGAGCAGATTACAAAATTATATGTAGTAACAATCCCATTTAACACATACACACACACACACACACACCCTAAAGATTGAAAGTGTACATACATCAAAATATTGAATAGTTATCTCTAGGTAGTGAGAACAAATTTTAATTTATTTTTATCTGTGTTTATCAATATTCTCTATGGTTTCTAAAATAAGCATGCTTTTCTTTTGGAAAAAAGGAAAGAAATTTATTTTAAAATGTTGTTTCTTTCCTTCTGTATAAAGGAACATATTGTTCTAAGTAAATCAAGGACAAAGTATCCTCCTCTAACTGAAATTATCTTAATCATGGCTCTGATGATCCAGTAAGAAGAAATCTATTGCAGTGGCTTCAACCCTTTTCTATAGTAAGAAAGTTTATGTCAACCCAATACACACATATAGGTATACATGGGACTGGATGAAACATTCAAGAAAAAGTCCATACCTCTATTACATGTGATGCATTCTGATATTTTATGTCCAGTGCTATTCACCAGCCACAGTTGGAAACAACCTGATCTATTACAAACTCCTTGTTTTACAAAATTAGGATCCTGGCCATCAAGCTCAAGATCGCCTTCAGGAACGAAAAATAAGTCATCCTAAAGAACATCCTTTGGCGAGATTATTTCTCCATCTGTCACTGAGGCCTCTCCAGGGATGAATTACACTTCAGAGCTCTGCTCCACATCTACACATTTTCGATGCCCAAATCAGCCAATACCAAAAAGAATTTTCCAACTGTTGAACTTTTGTAAGAAAGTTTATGATACCAATTTCTTGATTTTAGACATGGTAACATTGGAAGCAATTCTCCTTCTTGGAAGTGAGAATGAACTCCCTTGAGGTTGGAAACCAGTATAAACTTCCATGGGGCAAAAGAAGTGAAAATGGACCCCAATTCAATTAGGATCTAGTATATTACCTGGGCACATCTCACAACTTTCTATCCTTGTCATCTTCTTGTCTTTTAATTGGGAGAATTGGGTGCAATAATATTAATAATCATCTTCTTCAAGCTTATAGGATCTAAGATGCCACCCAGGTTATGCTGAATGAGGGAATAGCCATCATTATAAGACCAGTACATTTTCCAGCAATAGTTTCCTTTCTGGGACAGCATCACGAATGGCATTCAAAGTGGAAGGACAGGAGTGAAGGCAAGCAGGAGTGATTAAATAACATGAAAGATCCCAGCCTTTGAGGCCTCTGTCCCTCTGTCAAATCGGGATGGCTTACTCACATACTGATGTGATTAGCAAACACTGACAATGTCTTGTGGTGACTTCTTCGTTGCCGTGTGGATGAATTTATAACTAGAGTGACTGCAATGCATGGTCAGAATGCTTTCTAGAATGATTCTGCCACTGAGAGTGCAGTTGTGGCCTAAAGTCCCTAGACTGAGGTTTCTGGAGTTTCCATTCGTGGTCTGGGCTGCGATGATCTGATTAAGCTTCACATCTGCTAAGGGTTTGAGGTGGAGGAAAAGGGAACTGGAATGGTTCTCACCTCATCAATTCTGACCACATCCTCCCTCTCCAATTACCCCAAGAGAAGGGAAAAGAAAAGAGGGCAGGAGAGAAAGGAAGAAATAAAATGGAAACAAAAAAAGGAAGAGACGAGAGAGGGAAGAGAAAAAGAAGGCTGGAGGGAACCTCCGGAGTGGCTGCTTCTCAGAAACGGAAGCTCAGAGCATAAGAACCAGAGCTTTGCTTCATCTTAATCTTTGCTTTCCTTCCTTCCTTTCTTCCTCCATCTATCTACTAACTATGAAATGTTAAATGACAGTCATCTGTGAACTTTGATTCATTAAATAAATATCCGAACATTCAAAATGGGGTCTTCATCAGCGATACCTTTACGTGAAACTATGTTTTAAGAGGACAATATCCTGGAGTACTTGTTATAATGGTGGCATATTTTAAAATAAAAGCTGTCAAATACACTATGAAAGATCCTCAAAAAATTAAAAATAGAACTACCACATGATCCAGCAATTTCACTCTGGGTATACATCCAAAGGAAAGGAAAACACTAACTTGAAGAAATATCTGCATCTCCATGCTCATTGCAGCATTATTTTCAATAGCCAAGACATGGAAACAACCTAAGTGCCCATCAACGGATGAATGGATAAAGAAAATGTGATGTGTATATATATATAATGGAATACATATACAGCCACAAAAAAAAAACAAGAAAATTTGAGACAACATGAATGGACCTTGAAGGCATTACGCTAAGTGAAATAAGACAGAGAAAGACAAATACCATATGATCTCACTTATGTGTGGAATCTAAAAACAAACAAACAAACAAACAAAACAAATTCATAGAAAAAGAGACCAGACTTGTGGTTACCAGAGGCGGAGGTTGGAGGGAAGGGGAATTGGAGGAAGGTGGTCAAAAGATACAAGCTTCCAGTTATGAGATAAATAAGTGCTAAGGATGTAATGTACAATATGATGACTATAGCTAACAATACTGTATGATATATAGGAAAGCTATTAAGAGAGTAAATCCTAAGAGTTCTCGTCACAAGGAGAAATTCATTCTGTTTTTTCTTTTCTGCTTTTCTTTTTATTATATCTATATGAGAAGACGGATGTTAACTGAATCTATTGTGGTAAGAATTTCACAACATATGTAAATCAAAACATCATGCAGTATGCCTTAAAATGATATAGTGATGTGTGTCAATTTTTTCACAAGAAAACGAGGGGAAAAAGCTTTCAAATAATTATTTTTCTTTAGTTTTCTAAATAAAGGCATAATACCACATTTATTGCATAAATTAAGTTTATTTCTAAGTGCATCCCATATCTCAGTGGTCCTGGAACCCAGTGGAAGTGACAGGTGGAGGTAAGTGCAAGTCCACACGAAAAGATATAATAAAGAGAGCACTATTCACTCCCACAGCATGCGAGCATTTCAAAGTATTTTACTATATTCCTGAGCAACAGGTACACATTATGCCCACAATGGGGCACAGATTCTCAGAACTGTCCTCTCATCCCATCCACTACTTCCCTTTTTTATTTCAGGAAATACCTAAGGGGGAAATTTGCGTAACTTGCCTAAGGCCACACTGTGGCTGAGTTGGGTGTCTAATTCAGGTATCCATTCTAATCCTGCCTTCTGACCTCTGGTCAGTATTAGCCTTTCTGAAGACACCTGAAGTCACAGAGAGCCTGCCTCTGCAGTGGTAAAAACAACCAGCTCAAAAACGAAAAAAACTCAATCAACCAGTTTGCTTCATCTACCTACTTCCAAACAACTAGTTTGACTGACCTGAGTCACTCAAATGGACTAATTTTTTCCAACTAATAAAACTAAATACACTTTTTGGCACTGTAGAGACAACGTCATAATGAGTCATTGGAACAGAAGTTATAGGACAATATTCAAAATGGCAGGTGATCAGAATATCACCGTTTCAAGAGATCCTTGTTGGACCCTTGATTAGCTACCAATGCATTACATGACTGGAAAACATAAATAGAGTCTATAACTGGTTTTAGCAGAATATCCTGGAAAAGTGATATCTGTAAGCAACTACAGAGAGGTAGTTGATATCTTGTTCATTTCATTCACTCATTCACTTTCACCACCTGCATATTATGTGCCGGAAACTGAACGAGATGCTGTATAGTATTCAAAAATAAATAAACATGGCCCCTGCCATTGTGGATTTTACAATATAAAAGGAGAGATACATATATATTAGGCAGAATAAAATAAGGGTTATATAGAGGTTTTTAAAAACCTCTGTATTCATCGTGGGATCATAGAAGCGTGATTGATCCCAACAGCGAGCACTGGGGAAGACTGCAAGGGGAGTTGACATCTGATCAGGAGAATGGAATAGGAAATACGGGAGCGTGGGACTGAAGACATGAAGATCCGCAAAAGAGAGCCAAGGCATCCACACAGGGAGCCACCCAAGAGAGGGACGAACTGCCAATTCTAATTTCTCTCGAAAGGTGGGGGAAATGAGGGTGCGAAGAATAACATCAGAGTCTGGGGTAGAAAAAAATTGGAGGCGGGGAGAGAATCTACATTTTGTTTATTGCCACGTGTAAAGCAATATGCCAGGAGACTCACATTAGTTATCTCATGTAGTCTTGGTGACAACCCTACAAATTGGGTATCTGTATCCCTATTTTACGCCGTCTTCAATGATTTCCATAGAGCTTTACCAGCTGATGAAGGACTTTCACATACACTATGTCATCTTAATCCTTACCTTCCGGCTCACTAAGTAGGACAGGAATCTTCATTTTAGGAAAGAAGAAACTGAGGCCCTGGAACCTAAGCAGCTTGCCAAAGACAGGGGCAGAGCCACTGATTTTTTCCATTTTTCTGGTAGTCTTAACCTTACTGCAGAGCCAACCTAATATACTCACTTCCTCCCCAGTTTGAGTTCACTTTTTACCGGTTACTAGAGAATCAATCCGGTTATCTGAAATCCAGCTTACAGAGCCCAAATTTGTGACAGCCACCTCCAAGCAGCTCATGCAAGGTTTGGAAAATTCAGCCTCCCTCATTCTACCAGTGGCAAATGATGAGTGCCACCCCCACAGACGCTTTGGGGGTGCATTATTATGCCCTGTTAACTTGAGAGAGAAGGCTCAATCTGAAAGTCTTGTCAGGTCTACACTGCCCAAGTGAAGCAGCACAGCCCAAAAAGCCTACAAAATTATTTAGGGAGTACGTCGTAGATCCACCTGGAAAAAACCCAAATCGTGATTGCCCAAGTCTCAACAAAACTTTTAAAAAAAGCAAGTCTCGCTTGGCAACTGCATGAAGACCACACCTTACACTACACATACCTGGCTTCATCATCCTTGCATAAGGGCATTTCAGAACGGCCAATAAAACATTTCAAGATAAAGCTCTTTCGACTTTGAGCACTGTTTTAAAAGTCTCCAGGCAAGGCAGGTCCCGAATTTCTCCAAAAACATAATTTAGCAGCCATAACGAACAAGCTAGTGGTGTGATAAGCTACAGCCTATTGCCAACAGAGATCCCAGGAACACAGTTTTCCACTAAATATCTCAGCCACGTGGGTATTCATCCATTGAAATCACCCCACAAAGTGCTACTACCAGTCCAAAAAGCATAAAGATGCAAGGAAACACGGGAAACTATTCCATTCACCCCTGCCTCTCCGTTGAATCACTTTCTGATTAGGAATCTCTCTTTTCTCAGAAATCTCCCAAACCCAAGAGTAGCCTTCACCATTTACTCTCTTCTGACATGCAACTCACTCAAGTCTCAAGAGTATTCAAGTCCAAGCTAACACTATAAACAACTCTACTGAAAAATAAACACCACCTAAGGCAATAGGCCAAATACCACAAAAAATTCAGTATAAATTTAATAGCAGGGGGAAGGCAAAACAAACTCTGATATTCTTGTCTCTCTACATAGCTTTACCAAAAAAAGACTATCCACCTCAAAGTCAAGAGCCTAACAATTGAATCAAAACTACCCGTGGCTTCACTCCTAGCCCACTGCGCACTTGTAAAATGAAGCCAATCATTTAACCTCCTTGAGCTCCGTTTCCTCATGTGTAAAATAGGGATAATAATAGCTGGGTTCTATTTACTTTCCAACTAGGTATGGACGATTAGAAAGATACGGTCTGCGAAAGTACTTTGATCTCCTCCGAGATAGGGTACTACGTAAATTTCAAGGGGTGTTATCACCACGTTTTAGCACACATGAAACCCGAGTGGCCACTGACCAATAAAGAACCGGTAATCGTCGGGCAAAAACAGAGCAGGACACAGCACAAGGAGGTCAGAAACCCAACATGTGTGATCTGAGGGAAAATGGAGGGCTTACGTCTGATCAACAGAAGAACCCAGTGAGGGAAGAGAAATGTGCATATCCAAGGGGAAAAGTCCATGGCAGGACAACCTGACCCAATTCTTGGAAATCAGTGACCAGCTCAGCAATTAAAATAACGTGAACTGGATGTTTATTCAAGAAGCTCCTAAAATCCCAACTCCTCTAGGAAGGAATTGGGGAAAAGCTAGCAAATTGCCCTCATTTCTACCTTGTCTGTTCTGGAGTTTCTTCCAGAACTCATCATTATACAATTTGCACTTTCCTCTGGATTTAGACTTAATGTGAATGCTTTTATTTAAAAAATTTCAGGGGCCGGCCCTGTGGCTTAGCGGTTAAGAGCGCGCGCTCCGCTGCTGGCGGCCCGGGGTTCGGATCCCGGGCGTGCACCCATGCACCGCTTCTCCCGCCATGCTGAGGCCGCGTCCCACATACAGCAACTAGAAGAATGTGCAGCTATGACATACAACTATCTACTGGGGCTTTGGGGGAAAAAATAAAATAAATTAAAAAAATAAATAAAAAATTTCAGTTTCTTTATTTGATATACCTTTTACATATATTCATGCCATTTTCTGCTTTTTTCTTTGTATTGCTCTATTCTAATGTTATGTTTTCTAATATTTCAGGCAAAGACCATGTCCAAGCAAAACCATTTTACCAACACAGCTCATTCATTAATTTCCTTGACCATCATAGATTAAGCACCTACTATGTACCTGAAAGAAGCTAGCAGGATGATTTCAATGAGAAGATAAGTGCTTAGTGATTTGATCCTAAGAATGATCTCAGTATTTCTATATTTCTTTTAAATGAAAAAATATGTCCCCATTCATCTGTTAAAAGAAAAACATCTGCATGATCACATCAGAACTGTCCAAAACACAACCCAAATCCTCTAGTGTTGAGGTCCCGACTGCGGAAATACATTTCCATGATTAGTGGGGCAAATATAATCAAAATTATGCTTCAGTGTTTGTATGTGTTCATCCTTGGGACTTCTCCAATTTTAGGATAATTTGTATCACACAAAGTATTCAAGAAAAAACAAACTTGTGGGGGTGGGGGTGGATAATGGTATCTATTTTGTGCTCAAGACTCTTCTGGTGGAGCCTGGAAAGTCTCGAGAACTGAACATCTACCAGTGACTCAATAAATGTCTTGTGGATTGATTATCTGATGATTCATGACTCCAGCAAGAGTGCGAGATCACGTTCCAGGCTGGTAAGTGAGAGCGCAGGGTCAAGGTTTCCGTCAGTATGCCTTGGATTCTTTTTCCTGGTTCACTAACCTCCTCTTACCCACACAGAAGCACGGCCTGATGCCTTTCTGCCTATTTACATCTCTCGGGCTCTCCCTGCTCTGTATTCCTGTAGTATTCTGCTCTCCAAAAGAGCCCATTGTGATTAACAACTTGGAGAGCTTTTTGTGCGCTCATGCTGACAAATGGACCCCAAAGAGATTATCGAAGACCAGTGTCAGCTCAGGCGTCTAGAGCAGTGCTTTTCAAGCTCAGGTCCTTGTAGTCGCAGGAGTGGGGACTGTTACACTATTTGAAGAAGAAAATCTAAATCAGAGAAGTCATTGAGGGTTTGAAAGCAATCGCTTTTCCCTCTAAAAATGACTCTATTCAATTTACTTAACAAACACTTAATGTGGTGTTCATCACAAGCCCGAGTCCTTTCAGTCCTGAGTATTTCGCAAATGTTAACTCATTTCATCCCTATGGCATCTCTATTATTATCCCTGCTTTTAAAATGGGGACACTGAGACAAGAAATAGTTACATAACTCGCCAAAAGTCGTCCCTCTTGGAATGAGACTTTTGTCGTCCTTCCTTGTAGTGTAGCACGTTTCCGTGTGTTGGATTTCAGAGTAGGAAGTGCCTAGCAGCAAAATGGGCTTCCTGGAGACTGTCTTTGGGAATCACAGCTCTACCTTTAGCTGAGTTTTCTCTCCTGGCAGGAACTTTGATGGCAAACTCATGAGCTGTCCTGTGGCTTTGTTTTAAAGACTTGGGTTGAATGATATACCATAGAAAATGCATAGTTTCTGTAATGTGACCTAGCTGGTCTCATGCCTTTGGAAACACGAGCAAGTGATGCTTGAACTACCTTCTTCATGAATGTTGTGAGTAGAAAACACTGCAAAGAAAAGCAATCTGCTAGAGAACAGTGCAGGCCGACCCAGAGGCTAGGGCAGGCTGGAAGACAGGGAGGTGAAGGGCAGTCTGGAATGGGAGCCATTCATTACATCCTAAAACCACCCTAGATAGCATGCAAATACCATCAAAACACATTGTTTTCATTAAAACATCATGCATCCCGTGCCCGTATTTAATAACTTTCACTGGCTCCCTAATAGCATTCGCCTCTGGAGACCTTTTCACCATTTAGGAATCTCAGTAAGTGACCACAAAAATATTACCAAGAGCGTGGAATAGTGGTGGGGCACAGGCTGACGGGAGCATTTTTATCTGTGGCACTGTCCCAAGGGAAGCAAGGAAAGCCCACGTTTCTGCCGATTAACCAGAGGAGGCAAAGAGTCAAGCGGAGATGGATTTGAATGAGTTCTTTCCACGATGTTGGCGATATAAACCAGGCACACTTAGAAGCAGACACAGAGGGGACTGCAGGAGAATCATTTCCATCGAAATAGAGAGGAGCCAACTCAAATAACGCAGATCCTAAAGGCAGAGTAGGATTTTTTTTTTCTCTCTGGAGTTTCCAAAGAAAGTGTAATGGACCCTTTTAAAATCGTTTTCCTTTTCTACAACTTGTGTGGATACTGATTCAGGGTGGAAATGAAACTGTGCTCTTTAGGAGTCCCACAAACAGAAGTTGTGCAACTCAACAAAACAACTTATGGAGAGGTGTTTGGTAATGCTAAGCTATACACAAATATATGTGCCAATATAACACTCAACAAAATAGGACATGAGAAGAATTTCTGAACACTTTTCTACAAACAATGAAATATAATTCTAAATTCTTAATTCACTAATTTTGCAAACTTTAGTCCGCACCATTATCTTCCTTGCTGTATGTGGGGCTTGGGGACGAACGTTATTCTTTGTCCTCAAAGAGTTCACAATCTAACGGAGAAGGCAAAGAAACAATGACCGTGTTTGATAAATGCTTCGACACAGGTAAGCCTGGGGGCTTCTGGAGCAAATAAAAGGAGACTTCACCCAGATCTGGGTGGAGGGGGGCAGTATTAGGTAAGGTTTTCTGGAGGAGGTGACAACTCAATCCGGCAGAGGGGTCAACAAAGCCACAAGATGTTGAGAGGGAGCTTGAAGGGCTGAAACATGGCCCGAGGGCTGAGTGGTGAGGGCTGGGGCTAACAATGTTGAGCCAAGCCAGATCATATCCTTCATTATGAAGTTGGGACGCCATCGTGAAGACAATGTGGAGCTCATGGAAGTTTACCGGGGAGGTAGTCATATTTGCACTGTGGAACGCTCACTCTGGCAGCAATTTGGAGATAACTGAAGTGGACTGAGATGAGAGACAGGGAGACCTGTTAGGACACTGTTAGAAAAATTCAGGTTAAAAAAAATGATGAGGGTTTAAACTAATGCCATGAGGATAGTTCTTCAGGTAATATCAACAAGATTTCATGACCACTTAGAGGTAAAGAGGAGGAATCATGGACAACCACCAGGCTTCCAGTTCGGGTAGCAGGGTGGCTCGCACTACTTGCTGTTGGCCAAAATGAGGAATGACTCTTCCTTCATGCTGCTGGCGGCTCTCTCTGACCTCTAGATGATCCCATTTCTCCTACCTTCAGCAAGCCACAGGGAAATTCTGCCTGAGTAGCTCATTCCGGTCCACTCCTTTCAGGCAATTTGGATCTACACCTTCTTTCTCCAAAAGGTGGGAACCAGGAAGAAGTTCTCACTGGAAGAGGCAGAAACATGGGCCATAAATCAATCAACCCACCAAACTGTCCCCAGGATGCATTAGCAGAAGTTTCTAAACTAAAAGCATATGAAAAACTATGACTATGAAGGTTTTACTCTGGAGATGTTGGCCCTCATTCTGAGGATGCAAGTGTTTATAGAAGGTGGGTTCCAAATTCACTAACGTCTTTGCAGAAATGAAGCCAAATTTGTGTCTTTCCCTTAGGTTTACAGGCAGGGGGTATAGAATTAAGAGCAAATAGGCCATGAAATAAATTTATTCAATGAAAAGTTGCACACGCCTTAGAAAATATGGTGTATCTCACTTGAGTGGTTTGTGCTATTTGAGAGTACAAAGTCTTTTAAGGTTCCCACTCATCGTTTTTTATTATGCTAAGAAATTCTGGCTCAATCTGTATTCATTTTGTTAAAATGTGTAGACCCACCTCCTGTATTCTGGTTTGGGAATTGTACGTTTGAAATGATGACCACACCCCCCACAAAGGTGAAAGATTTGGGGAAAAGAAATGTTTCCTGACACCATCACTTCCTTCTCAGTGGGAAGGGTGGTACTTGTACTGAGCTGGCAGAAGCATTTGGAAGGGTTAATGAGTATTTGCAGAGCCCTTTCAGGTCTGAAGATGAAAGACATCCCATGTGCAAATTGATGTTTGTTATTTTGAATGTTTCACTAAAGGACTTTTCTCCACACAAATGAACTCTCATCCAGAAGCTTTGAGAAGGACATAGAACTAAAGAGTCTCAAGTGTGGTCTTCCACCAACATTTTTTTTCAGCAGTAATTTCAAACATGGCAATTTCCCACTCCACCAGGATTATCCCTGCTAAGGTAGAATATTGACCTCAGAAGCCATGATCCTGCGGCTGAGTCTATTTACACCCAAAACATTTAACTCAATTTCTTTGGAAGTAAATTAAATACATAGGTAAATAAATAAATAAATAAGCCCCAAGTCTTTGATGGGCTAAATCATTTACTTTTCAACCTATGTTTAAGCAGTGTTGAAACTGTTTTGTTTTTCTTGTACATTGGAAATAAACAGGAGATCAAACATTTGGATGTTGAAATGTAGATTTCGCTCGGCTTGGCTTCATTTTCCAATAAGTTCTTTTCATAATCCAAAGGCTTAAGGAAGAATCAAGCTGGTTCATTCAAGTCCCAAGACAGGCAATATTTCACTTTATAACCTAGCAATAAGTTATCAACCAGTACCCAACTCATTGCCGCATTTGGTCAAATGTCTATGCATACCAGGTTAGGAAAAGAATTCAGTGCTATGACAGACCTAGACGCTAAGACAATGTGTTCCAAATCTAAGTGGAGGAGAACTGATTCCTTCTCTGATGATTTGCTTTTCCCAGTCCCAAGCAACCTAACAATCTTTCTTCTCCATTCCTCCTTTTCCCTATAACGATTCATATTATTTAGGACGGAAGAAACAAATTATGAACTCAAACCCACCACCTCCTCAGCTGTGCCGAAGTGTTAAGTTCCTGAGTCAGCAGATAAAAATCAAAGGACAATAGTAATCGTAGATTAAATATGACATCTTTCCAGATTTCCTTGATGGTGCCAATAACTAAAGAAGTGAAGACACTCTATAAAGAATGGAACTTGGCCACCATTATGATCTTTCCAAATCTAATTTCACCAACCAAGCCTTAGGCTGGCTCTGCTAGAGTTGACCATTTCTGAAGAGATCGTACTTCAGGAAATGTCTCTGGGAAATTCATGACTTCATCTGTCATGCCTCTATCTGTCTCAGAAGAAAACATCTGAGGTTAAGTTTTGGCTCATGGCAGACACATCTCTAAGTTAAAGCAAAAGGAACAGTCACCTTGTTCCCAATCTGGATGGGCCTGGGCTTTCACGAAGCCCACGGTGCTTCGATTGCTGATGAAGATTCCAGAAGAATATGAGAAATGGGGGCAAAAGTTCACCTGTTGTGCAAAAAAACATGAGGCCCTTTCATGAACACAGACTCCCTCTCCAACCCTGCCCTCCAATCCAGAAAGCAGAACACCCTAGGGGCCTTGCCTCTGTGAAGCTTATCCCCTGCAAAGCTCCCTCTGGGTTCCTTTTAACATGATTTTGCCTTTAAAAAAATATTTGCTGGAGACGGTCAGTACACAACATGCTTTCCCCCGGGCACTGCACTCCCTCTAAAGATGGCCCTGAATCTTGAGTCAGAATTCAGCTCAAGACAGAGTTTTATTCTGAACATCTGAGCATATAAGCATATAACCCTTTGTGTGTCCAGGCTAGGTGCACACTTAGTGCCGAAGAGGAGGTGTCAGGCTGTTCGAGCAATCTAAGCAAATAAAGCTTCATTCCCAAATGAGATTTTTTTTAATAAAATTAAATGAACGGCAGAGCAATGATCATCTGTTATAAAGTAGCCCAATGACAGTAAAAGCTTTGTTATCGGGCGAGTTGGGGGAGCGGCTCCTGGTCAGCTAAAAATTCTAGTTAGCTCAGGCTTTCTACATCTTGCCCCAGGAGTTTTGCCTCTTATCTCTTCGCTAGCTCTCCCTTTTATAAATGAAAGAAAGTGTATCTGGTTTGTGTGCAAGTGCCGTTTAAGGTCTATGGAGATGGAGAATTAATTTTGTTTTCCCGAAAGCAGCAGGCATAGGAGACACCACTCCCTGGCCACCCAGCCCGGCCCTGCAGATTCTCCCTGCTCAAGTCAGTTTTAGCCGGTTACCAGGGTGAACATGTTGTTTTGGGTTGGTTTTTTTTACTATATCTAATACTTTGGGGTTGATTTTACTACCAAAAACAGGATTAGCTTATCATTAAATAATCTTAAAGTTGTAGACCATAAAGGAACAAATATGGAAAAAATGAGCCAGATTGACAGAGAGCTCAGTCTCCTGGGTGTCCACATGGCTTTCCTGCCTTTGCCAACCAACCCTTATGGACTGAGTAGGGCACTTATCTTCCTTGGCTCTCAGCTTTCTCACCTGTGAAATAAGCATAGTAGACTAGGAGACCTCTAAAGCCCCTTCCAATCTAGGATTCCCAATGCATCTTCTAGCTCATCCTCCAGGAGCCTCCAGATGTGCGTTGTCATGATAATCCAGACCATCTGAAGGCCTTAAATAAGTTACCATGGCTAATTCCTCTGAAAAGGAAAGTTTTAGGTCAACCTAGTACAAATTCTTTAGAAACCCTCCTGAGATTCAAACTGGTACATCCAAGCTGTACCATGAGTGTCAGCCAGTTCTCTCCTTTTTAAAAGTATAGGGAGGCCCGAGTCAACACTTGGCCTTGGCCTCTTTGTTTGAAACCAAGGCATTGCATGCTGGAGTCAGAACAAATGGAAATGGAACTGTGAACAGGCCAGAGCTTTATACCACCCCTGGGAGGTCCACATGTGAAATCCCTGCTCACCAAAATAAGGGCCTTCCCACAAATGCAGAACAGGGTAGGGATTCCTGTCAACGCAGTCACACATTGTCACAGCAACATGGCATAATAGAAGAGGTGTCAGCCTTGCAGCCAAAAGACCTGGTTTTGAGGCCTAGAGTTTCACTTATTGTGTGACTTTGGGTAAACTATTTAATCTCTCTACAGCTGAGCTTCCTTTTATAGATCGTGATTACTACCTTTCAGAATGATGATGAAGAGTAAATGAAATAATATATACAGTGCAATGCACAGTGCCCTGTACATACTAGATACCCAACAAATTGTAACTATTTGTATTTCAGCGAGTGGATTGGGGATATTGGGAATGGTTTACACAAGTCCCTAGAAAATGTTGGCGGGAAACCATCTTGCCCTGGCCAGGGAGATGGGTAAAAATTACCTTGCAAACTTCATTTTTATGAGTCTAGGCAGGAATTTCTACTCCTCAGGGAAGGTTAAGGAACAGAAGGGGCAAAGTTCTCTTTGTTAAGGGCCTAAACTGACTCATTCCCTCTGGCTAGAGGAAAGGGAAGGACCGAGAAGAACTTTAGGAATGAGGGGAATTAACTCGTGAAGTGACAAGGCAGTTATCCACATGCTAATAATGACAGGGAGGTGGGGAGAAGCATATGCATGTAAAAGTCAAAAAAACCCAAGGATCACTATCTCTACCAGATGAGGCAGGCCAGCTGGAGGACACATGGGCCCAGACTTCCCTTCAAAGTCATTTATTTGTCTTCCTATATAAAAGGAAGCAGAATAGGAAAAAACCACACTGGAGATTGATCCAGTGATGGACAGTCAGAACCGTATTGGCTGATGCTTAAACCGCCACCTCCCAACCCCCAAACTAGAAAGGTGATGCCTGTAAAGGCCTTTTCATTAATAGTGTCAACCTTCATAAACCACATATTCCATCTCAAGTCAAGCGACACCCGAAGGAGAGGAGACAAAGCCAGAAAGGAAGGTCAATGTCAACCATCCTCCTGTTGAGTCTCCAGGACTTCAAGACAGGGGCCCACTGGAGACTCATCCCTCTAGGCTTTCCAGGGCTTCACCTTTCAAAAGAAAGAAAAGCCTGAGGAGCAAATATTCTCTATACTTTGCTGTCTTGTCTCTGTGTGACTATCTATCATTAAAGATAATGGATTAAAGGATCATATCATTAAGTTGAAAAGAGAGGTCATTATTTGTTACACCACCTCACTTTAAAGAGGATGCTTGGAGCAAAGAGCAATGACTAAAAGTAATTAGACTGGGGACTCAACTGCAGCAGACATATTATTGGCGACCCTATGCTATGCATTAGGGTGTCAGACAGACCGAGGGCGGGTTCCCAGGAGGGGGTAAACAAAATGGATTATTCTGTCATTGAAAGCACTAGGCTAGGAGTCAAGAGGCCTGGGCTCCCAGCTAGGTTGATAATTTGCCATGAAACTTGAAAGAGCCACTCATTTCTTGGAGCCCTGGTGGCTTCATCTGAACAATGACGAGGCTGGACTAAAATGATTCCTGGATTAGTGGTGGCCAAGGTCATGGGCTGTAGAGTCCTACACCTGGACCAGGGTCAAGTCTTGGCTCTATCCCTTAATAGCTGTATGACCTTTGCAATCTCCCATAAAATGGGATAACAAAAGTACCTACCTCATAGGATTTGGGGGAAATTAAATAAGTTAACGCCTGAGCACTATGTGTGCACCAAGGTGACAGAAAGGAGAGAAGGTCCCTGTCTTCAATGGGTTTTCGATCTATAAATAGAACTGGAACAAGCACATTTGGTAGAAATAAATCTCCCTTAAAGGTATAAGATAGGTTTGTGTGTGTGTGTGAGTGTGTGTATGTGACTTGTGTCAATACGTCTTTATAAAAACTCGTTCTTAACTAATAATAGCTGTAATGCCCTAAAAAAATCACCCTTAATAATTATATGAAAGCATGTACATGAGCATCTGACACATAGTGGCCCCTCGAATAAGTAGGTTGAAGAAAGGCAAAGATTGTAGGGCCTGGGGTCAGATGGTACCTACTTGAAAAGACAGGAAAAGAAGAGAGAAAAGAATTCAGAGCAAGATGAATGGAGTTGGAGGCAGTGAAATGGCAGTGGGAGACAAGGGAATGTGAGGGTGTTTGCCTGGCTGGTATTGCAAACACAGTGGAAAGGTGGGCAGATAGGCTTCACGTCCAGGACCAGCTCCAGAGGGCAGGGACGGGCTGCCTGGAGTCCTGTCCCAGGAGCATTCCGAGGACCAGCAATGTTGGCCACGAGCAGCACAGGAGGGCCGTTCTTTCCAAATACAGGGCACCCCTCCTGGCCCAGGGGCCACCTGTAGTGAACGTGCTCCGGGCAAATGAGGAGAGAGAGGAGGGCACCCAGAGAACCAGCAGTCGAGGGACAAAGGGGTGAAGAGAAAGATAAGAAAAGTTTTCTGGAGATGGATGGTGGTGATGGCAGCACAACACTATCAATGGATTTAATACCACTGAACGGTACACTTAAAAATGGTGGTAAATTTTGTTGTGTGTATTTTACCACAATAAAAAAAATGGGGGGAAGGAGAACCGCACTCCCCAGGACTGGAGAGAAAAGCAGCCCCAGTAGGGCAGATGGAACCTCAAGAAGCCAGCTACTCTTCCCCACCAGCCCCTGTGTCTCCCCAGGCCACAGGACACATTCCTGCTGGAAGAAGACAACTGCTGAAGTCAGTGAGGTTTGGACAGTAGCTCTCTACGGCTGTGGAAGGGAGAATAAATCTATTTACGCTCCAAACTTATGATCTAATGGGAAAAAAAACCTGAAAGGCAGTAGATCAAAATCATGACAATAATTATATTGGGGTAGCAGAATTATGGGTGATTTTCATTTTTTTCTCTGTATTTTTTAAATTTCTAATATAAACCTATGTTACTCTTGTAATAAGAAACAAAATTTCCTAAAAATTTTTTTTAATCTGTGGCTACCAAAACCAAGTTTGATTCTTCCTCAGATTCAAAGTCAATCACCCTGTCAATGGCAAGGAGAAAGCCTGGACCAAGATTGTACATCAGTTGAAAGAAAGCAAAAGGGAAAGATCTCCATAATATCTCAATTTCATGACGGTCAGCTTGTCCTCCACCCTGACTTCTTGAGAGCCATCCAGAGCTTGGAGCATTTGCAAAACAATCCTGGGGATTTTTTTCTAACACCCTCAGGAATTTCCTGCTTCTAAAACTTACCTTCTCCTGGAGGCCATTATGCTAAGTGAAATAAGTCAGACAGAGGAAGACAAATACCGTATGATTTCACTTATATGTGGAATCTAAAAAACAAAACAAATGAACAAACAAGACAAAACAGAAACAGATTCACAGATACTGGAAACAAACTGGTGGTTATCAGACGGGGGAGTGCTTGGGAGGGGGAGGGATCAGGGAAGGGGATTAAGAGATACAAACTTCCAGTTATAAAACAGATAAGTCACGGGATGTAATGTATAGCATAGGGAATATAGGCAACAATATAATAACTTTATATGGTGACAGATGGTTACTAGACTTACCGTGATGATCATTTCGTAATGTATATAAATATCAAATCATTATGATATACACCTGAAACTAACAGGATATTGTCAATTATACTTCAATAAAAAAATAAAAAATAAAACTTACCTTCTCCTGTCTATTTTTTTTTTTTGATAGATATTTGTGCCTGTGACGTCAAACCAGACTGTAAATTCCTTGAGGGTAGAAACTGTGTCTTGTCCCTCTTTCAACCACCTTTGGTATTTAGCACATAAAAAGGGATTTTGTAAATATGTGTTGAATGAGGAACGCTGGATCTCACCAGCTCAGTTTTCCCTGCCCATCCCCCGCCGTCTGCCTGGCCCTCGTTTCCCCCTGGTGTCCCTGGCACCTGCCAGAAGGCAGCACCATTTCTTGTTCTAGGAGAGAGGGAGCTGCCTTTTGCTGATCTCTGTCTGACCAGGGACCCTCACATGTCTCTTCCCCGGGGCCCTGGTGTTTTGATCCACAACCTCCGCGAGCACAAGAGATGACTCCAAACCCACGCTTAGTCTCCCCGGGGCTGGCTATCAGATGGTGTGGTCCATTTAATAATAATACTTAACGCTTAAACTGCCGCTTCTGCGAGCCTCTTCAAAGCCTTTTACGATCATTAGCTAATTAAGGCACAGCCCTGCCCTGGTGACTACAGTTATAATTCCCACTTTACAGATGGGGAAACTGAGGCAGATTTTAAATGAGCTGCTGCCGGCCAGAGTCAGCTTCCTAGCCAGAATTAGAAGTTGCAGATACTTAATTCTGAGTGAAAGCCACTATATCCCCCTACTCCTCTTACTCTAAATAAATCGTTCCTGAGGAAGTGGGTGGACAGCCTTCTCCACAGGAACCGTGCCTACAATCTGTGAAGGATGAGTCTAATTCCTTCATTCTGTACTTTTGTAACTCTCCAGGCTCAAGTTGAGTTCAGCTTCCAACTGGGATAACAAACAAATAAACAAAAAGAAAAGAAAATGAGCTGGCCTTGAGGTTTGTTTTTCTTAAGGACACTTTTCTTCTATACAGGCTTTCCGAGCACATGTAAAATGCATACGGCAGTTTAGAGCCGATTAAATACTATTCTCCACTTCTGGCCTTCTCACCAGCTTCCTCCCACAATGAAATTTAAGAGAGAGAGAAAGAAAAAGAGACAGGAGACGTAACAAAACCTGGGAATCCTCAGTTGGTGACAGAAACAATAATAACCAGCCACAGCCGAGTGACAGAATGTAACATACGATTAGGGGCATTAATACATCCGGTCTTAGATCGTAAGATGCTAAATTGGAAATTTCGATTGATTGGTTTGGTAGAAAACCTAAATGACTCAAAATATCCAAAAGAACCTCTCAGACTCTTCACAGATTCCAACTATTAACAAAGAATAAAACTATGCACCTCATCCAACATAGTGTGTTTGGGTTTTTTTTTTTTTTTTAATACCAGGACTGGAAACAAATATTTGAGATTCTTCTAAAAACAAGTTACCTATCTCTGGGACCTCTGGTCTATGAAAATAGACTAAATACCAAAGCTGAGGGCACGCAGAGCATAAGAGAGACTGTGGTGGGGGGCGTTCCTGGAGGACACCTTGTGGAGGGCACAGCTTGCTCAAGGTCTGTAGGGACCATAGGGTTTGGGTCACTGGGAGGGTGTGGTGAGGACATTCCACACTTAGCACGCATGAGGACACAGATAAGAAGGAGGAAACAGACCTGACCAAAAGAAAGGACACAAGTTAAAGAAAAGGACATTTATTGACTTTTAAATAAGACAATTTTCTGTTGTTCTGAGTCACAGTAACCTTCATACCAGGTTTCTTGGAGGCAGGTGGAATCTAAAATCACGGCAGATAACCCCAACCTAAACCCGATGAAGTACACATTTCTCGTGTTCTAAAAAAGAGAAAATTCGTTTTGTGCAGCAAGAAACTCTTAAAAGTGAACGAGTGCTTAACATTTGCAGCTTATAAATACTTCCGTTTATAACTCCGAGAAGTTAGCCAAATTCATCCCGTGCTCATTAACAACATGGCGGAAAACTCAGAACCGAGAACATATTCTAAGATGAAATGGAGATCTCGCTATTAGGGGACAGTATAACTTGGTTTCCAAAAAAAATGCCGGGAAAAAATAAAATGCTAAATACTTAAATCACAAATTCCCTCCTTAGGCATAAATGAGAGGTGTTCGTGCAGAACAAGGAGTTGAAGGGGGTTTTTTTGTTTGTTTTGTTTTTATGGAATTAACTATTGGAATTAAAGTAATTAAATGCTATTAGCTTAACAGTTCTTGATTAGGATAATAGCCCAGGTTGGAACCAGGTAGACTCAAGATGGATTTCAGATGCCACAGCTATTTGGCCTTGAACTCTGTTTCATTTCTTGCAGAGGTAAAAGGAGCTAAGAAGTAAATACTGAGTGACTTGAAAAGAAGGATTCAGCCCTTCTTCAGCCAGAAGAGCACTGGGCACAAACATATGCTTACAGCATCTACACTTGGCCTTTCTCATCCCAAAGCCCCTGAATAGAGATAAAAGGGGATGAAATCAGAGGTTCAAGAGGATGTCAGAGAAGAGAAATCTACAAGAAGCACATGACCCCAGGTTTCTCCCCCATAGAAAGTGGCTGTGAGGTTGCTTGGCTGTAGAAGAGTTAAAATAATATCCATCATAGCTAGGGTTGCCAGATAAAACACAGAACACCCCGTGAAACTTGAACTTCAGATGTCCCACATATTGCATGGGACATACTTATCCTAATAGAATAGTCGTCATTTATCTGAAATTCAGATTTAAATGGGCATTCTGTATTTTTATTTGTTAAATCTGGCAACCCTGATCACAGCTAAAAGTTCACAATGTAAAAAAGTGAAAAATCAGGGGAGAGGAATATAAGCACATCGTTTAGAGATATGAAACTCACAATCACAAGAAACAGCTAAAGATGTTTAAGTCGTTTCCTCCAGGAAACAGGAATTGAGAGGGAGGAAAGTTTGGGCTGGGTGATTGCCCTTTTTCTTAAGCCTAGGGAATAGCGCTTGAATTTTTCATCTATGTCCCTATATAACTTTGACAAATTATCATTTCTTTTAAGAAAGAAAGTGATCATCAATGATTTCATTGGAATCCATTTTTCCCCATCCCCCCAAAAAAAATGGTATGCCAAGTTTCAAGGGCATATGAGGAAAGGGGCAAAAAATTGAAATAAAAAGAGAGGCAGAGAAAGCCATGTCTCCCATGGCCCCCTCCCCAGTCAATACCATTGGCGTTTCCTCTCCCACAGGCAGGTGAATGCAGACCTCCAGGCTACACAACCCCAGCACAGTAGCACTCAAAGCTTGCAGACCAAGGAGAAGACAGATGGTTTTTGTTGCAGTAGAAGTGGATTCAGAATTTGGCTACTAATTATTCAGCGCTTATTAAAATGCGAAGCACTGCATTAAGAGCACTGCATGATCACCTTTAATCTTTCCAACAACCCTGTGAGATATTGTTATCGTCACTTTCAGATGAGGAATCAAGGCTGACTGAGGTCAAGCGATTTGCCAGAGATCACCCAGCTGGCAAGCAGTAGAGTTGAGATTGGAACCCAAACCTGTCTGACCCCAAAACCTCTACACTCAACCAAAATGGTAACTCATTTCCCGGGTGTGATGCTGGGCATTGAGATTCTGGCAAGAGCCCTGCCTGGAACTCAGGGAGCCAAAGCTTCTCATGACCACCCAAATTAGATGAAAGTAGGAGAATGACCTGGTACTCTCCTTGCAGCCTCTAAGGCCTTGTCCATCTCCCACCATCGTGGTGGGAGAAGGGCCCATCAGGGTCCTGATGGCCTGGGATCCTGGGGCTGTGTCTCACAATTTTCACAATGAGCCCAACCAGGAAGAAAGCACACACGCCATAGCTTTTCCACTAGGCTCTCCCCCTAGACTGGGCTTCCATGTTGAATGCCTCCTTTGATGGATAAAGGAATCTAAGTGTCCCTCAGACGGTTGCCTTGTCATGGGCCTCTTTAAGGCCTGGGATTTTGGAAAACATCCTCAAGAAGTTACAACACTTCGTGCGCCTATTTGCTCCTCACCAGAGAGTGGAGGGGCTGGGAGAGCAGTTACTGCCATCTCCAGGGAGTGAGGAAGGGTTTGCCCTCCCACACCACTCCGCTGCCTCCGAGCCCAGTTCAAAGCCAGGAGAGAAGGCTGGGGCTTGTTGCTAATGCCTGGGTGTTTTCGAGTTTATGCTTCTAGACAGACAAGCTCAGAGGAGCCGAAGATGACTCGGACATCTAAAAGCTGCCACTCAAATGAACACCAGCTTTGGTTCCTTTCAAACCACACTTGAACACCATGGACTGAAGCAGTTATCTCCCCGGATGGGAGTTTTGGGGAATTGTCACATTCTGCTTCCTTCCTCTGCGTTGCGATAGATCCAGGGTTGGAGAGAGAAATAGCTCGATGACAGGGAGAGAGTGGCTCTGTTGGTCATCGTGATGATTATTATTTGCAGAAAGCCCCAGTGCACATTCAGCAGGGCTGTAAATGCCCAGAAGGTGGTGGGGAACGCCCCCTGGTCGTTCCCAGGGAAGTCTGCTCAGCTCCCCTCTGCCAGCATCAGATAACAGCTAAGACGGTCAGTTGCAGCTACCTGGGCTGGAGCCTCTTCCAGTATTTGATCCCCGTTAGGGATCTGATTCCCCGGTAACGGGCAGTTCTCTTTGATGTCTGAGATTCTCCTGAGGATAAGGGGGTGACTCCTTGCTGCTGGCCTGACTCGGTTGTGACATTCTCGCGGCTCCTGGGAATGACTCCTGTCCTGGAGGCCTCCCCATCATGCAGCCGATTTCCCAGGGTCTGCTTGGAAGTTAATAATACCATTTTTAAAAACAAACGTCAAGAAAAGGCTTTCTCTTTTTCTATGCTAAGGACATGAGTCTTTAGCCATCCAATCAGAGTCCATGGTTTTAAGAAGCCAAAGGGGCAAAATACTGCTAAGATGCTGGCTTGTAGGAGTTCTGTGGGTCCTCGCTCTTCTGTGCCATTGTGGGTCTCACTGACTCATTGGGCATTTTGTGGCCTAGGGGGGTAACTCAATACTGTATTTAATTTTCAATCACAAATATTTATGAGACCACCAGCCTGGAGGCCTCCGTTTCCCTCACTGGCCGGTAAGTGAGAGCTGGCTAACCCCGATGGGAAGGTGGATGATGGCTGGTGGGGCTGAGCCCTGGGTCAGGCAGCTGTGCCTCTGGTTTGTTGAGTCACTGAAAATCCCCGAACTGTCAGGGTGAGCTGGGCCTATGAGAAGAAGATAGACTTCAGGGAGCTAACCTATTGCCTCTTCTTTGGCTGGCATTTGAGAGTAGGCAGCTGCACCATTGTTGTTGTGGAGTGGGGAGGGGTTTCTTCTAAGTTCTCAACTTCTGGACCAGAAAACATTTTCTTGTTCGTCAAATGCACACACACACAACCCTAAGAATAATCGATAACTTGCATATGAAAACGAGATCAGATCACAGCATCTGATAAGCCAAGGTGGGGTAAACTGCAGAGACAGAATGTCAAACTCCAGCACAGAATCCTCCTGCAGCTCTGGGCTGTCCTCCCTACAACAGGACCTGGAGACTCTCATCAGTCAGTGACCTGTTTCCCCCAGTAGGTAGGCAGCTGCCTTTGGAAGGGTCGGGAAGGTTAGACAGGGCAAGCTGCTCCCTCTCCCACTGAGAATGAGATGGAGGTGGGGGGAGAGAACAAGCTAGACCTCGGGGCAAATTCCGACAGGCCTGATCCAACTCCGAGGATGATAGGATCCCTCTGCCCCTAGTTCTTCCTTCCAGAACGGCATTCTTCCAGATTCTGAGCCTTCTAAATTAGGGGCAACTCCAATGGCCTAGAAAATTCCTGACAAGACTCTCCAAAGAAACTCCCACCACCCTGAGATCTGCTCCCTACGTCTTTAAACACTGCAAACATCTCTTTGCTCCCAGCTCTCTCCCCCTCAGGCAAGCAGCAGCTCGAGATAGCAAGCAGCTCCCCTCCCTCTTCCTGGGGAGGGACGGAGGGAGGCTGCCGTCCCAGCAGGTGTCTCTGCTTCGCCTTTTCTCCTGGGGCAAGAGGCAAATGCAGGTGCCTGGTGCCACTCCCTCTATCCTCCAAGGAGGAGTGGGCGGCTAGGGAGGTGTCCCAGCCACTCCCTCTGGCCCCCTGGGGCTGGTGGCTTAGGGAGGTACCCTTGCTACCAACTCCTTTCTCAGAGCAGAAAGCTGGAGCCCATAATCCAAACCTCACCCTCCCTCACTTTTTTCCCACCAACCCTACCACCTCCAAGTAGCTTTATGGACGCCGCCTGAGCTCTGCTTTCCACACAACCTTATTCTTTTACTCAAACCTGCTGTCACTGGTTGCTGTAGTGCGAGCCCTGAGCCAGCAGCTGGGCTTGGGGCAACACCAAAGAAATGCGAGAGGCAGTGCTGGCCTCAAGGAGTTTATAGTCTGCCCCAGGAGCTCACGATTTGCTTAGTTAGATTCACAACCCACCCCAAAGCTCTGGCTGATCAAATCTCTGAGTCCCTGCTTCTGGATCTCGTCTGACCCCTGACAGAACAGGACTTTTGGGAAAGCATACCTCTTCTCTCCCATATCTGGTTCCCACAATGGGAAGGAAGGAGGAAAGAGAATTCTTCCAGGATATGAAGGTCGAAGCTGGAGGATGGCAATCAGATCTTTTCTAGGTGCTCTCCACGGAGAACTTCAGGTCCAGGACTGGCATGGATGGCTGTGTGGGAAAGGGTAATGGCAGGAGAGTCCATGAAATGTGGAGGGCACTTCCAGGAAATGCCACCGTGCATGACATGGCCGCCTGCCTCATCTCTGTGTGCATTCTGGGCCGCTGAGAGGAATCTCAGAGAGACCGAGGTGAACCCATCACAAGACAGTCTACCACCCCCAGTCCATGCCAGCCCCTCCGGAGAGGGGTCACTGCTTATAGACGTGATAAGCTCCCTCACCTGGGAAGGGCCATGACTCCATGCGAGGGAGTCATTCAGGGAGGTAACGTTCTAAGGAAACAGAGGGAAACCCCAGAAGACCTAAGCCTCCCACATTCGCCTTCCAGAAGGAATCCTAGGGAGAAAAGGCAACAGGAGGGAGAAGGCACTCCAAGGCAGCCCACCTGGAGGCTGGCAGAGACGTGCAGTAGAAAGAGGGGGTCAGGAGTGAAAAGAGGTCAATAGTGATGACAAAAGTGCCCTCACCTAGAAAATCCGCCCAAAAAAGGTCCTGAGGTTCAAAAATCATGATTTTTGACCAAGAGAGTTCATTGTTCTAATCCCTAGATTGGTGACATTTTTCGCCTTAAAAGCTGGGAGCAAAGCTAAGCCAAGACTGCATCCTGGCTGGCCAGACGCAGAAACTGGGGAGAAAGGAATGGAAAAACAGAGAAGAAGAAAAAGAGAGCAACAAATGGGCCAGGACAAGACTGGGCAGAGAGTGTGACAGAGAAGAAAGATGGAAAAGCAGACAACGCACAGGAGATGTGGCCAGAATGAGGTCCATTGTCCTCAGGCCCCTCACATGTCTATTCTATTGTCTATTTCATTCCAGACATGGACAAAAACAGACCCTGGTCAGCTAGTCTGAACTTGAGCTGAAATTCCAGAAGGCCTCCAGCTCCTTTCTGCTGAAAATCCAGTCACTAGATGCTTGGGTAGAGGGGACATTTTCCCAGAAGCAGTCAGCCAAGATTTCAGGGTTACTCCTGATGACAATTACTCATGATTACGCCCTTGTCTGTGTCTCTTCTTCCGAGATCTGTCTGTGAAGCAGTGAGAATTCTCACATCATGAAGGTGGAGTGTCCTTGGTCTTTCTTTCCATCTGATGCATCTTTCTCAGCCCAGTAGACTTGGTAATCAGCCTTCTCGCAAATGTTACATGTGTCAAGCTGAGAACTGACAAATGCACCATTTTACAGACAGGAAAACTGAGTCACTGAAAAGGGAAGTGTTGCTCCTTAGGGATGATGGCGCCATAGCAAAGAAGACCCCATCTCCAGCAGCCTGCGTGTGACCTGGAGTCTTTAGAGCCCAGTGTCTGGGGGATAAGAACCTCAATTTCTTGTTGTTTCTGCAGGGAGAATGGGAACATCTGTAATGTTGGGTCAATCCAGACTGAGCTTTTAAAGTCCTTCCTAAAAGTATGTACCAATCCAACACCACCATCTTCTAGAAATGTTGTTTCTTGTCTCTATCCTTTCTGTGAAATTCTTTAAGGGCAATAGAACTCCAACCAGATAAAATAGAATCCCAAAACCATTTGTGTAACTCCCAAGAGATTTCTAGCTGACCATCCACACAGCTGAATGTGACGAAAAAAATAAGTAAATTAGATGTAGAAGGGCCTACAGAGACTTTCCAGGCCATACTCTGATTTGACAGATGAACAGAGGGATATCAAAGGGTCACAAAGTTCTGTGTGACCTGCCCAAGAACATACACTAGGAATTGACTAAACCAGCATCAGAATCACAGTTTCGTGACTCCCAGCTAATAATGAGAAGAAGAAATTAGCATTACCATAATTAGGTAGCCCCTCTGTACTAGGCTGTATACAGAACATGCTATGAGCACATTGCTTATTAGTTTAACCTCATTCATAACCACAATTTGAGTTATATAATACTGTTAGCAATATCACCTTTGGAGTAAAAAGACAGTGGTCAGAGTCTCAAAAAAAAAAGACACATTATGGGGTTCCTAATAATGCAGAAAAGTGCAAGTGTGTCTTACTTCCTGCAAATTCTACGCTATTGTGTTTATATTGAATTTTCGGAGTAATAGCCTTTGAAAACTCTAGGGAGTTGGCGATATAAAGTAATCCTATGGTGAATCTTTTTTATTAGCAAAGCATCTTTTTGCAAAGCAAATAATTCCTCCTAATGTTCACAAATCAGTTTTCCTTAAACTGAACTGTGTATCAGGACTGAAAGCTAATCCCTATATTATTCCAAGCACAGCTCAGATTCCAGAAAGGACATGACTTTGGGAGCAGCTTGGGAAGAAAGCATTTGAGTAGGAGTGGATCCAGGAGATAAATCAGAGAGATTCACTTCTTTCCTCATTTCTCCTGTTTTCTTCACCAGAGCAAAGCCCCAACCTTAATGCCCCCAAATAAAGGTTTTGGAGGAATTTTATGAAAGGAAAATAATTATTAACAGGGTACACAAGAAGGCCTGTCTTGGGGCAGCCCAGCAGAAAAGCAGTTAAGTTCTCACACTCCGCTTCGGTGCCAGGGGTTTGCCGGTTCGGATCCTGGGCGTGGACCTACTCACCACTCATTAAGCCATGCTGAGGCAGTGTCCCACATAGAAGAGATGCAACTCTACAACTATGATATACAACTATGTACCCGGGCTTTGGGGAGAAAAAAAAAAGAAAAGAAAAAGAGGAAGATTGGCAACAGATGTTAGCTCAGGGCCACTCTTCCTCAAAAAAAAAAAAAAAAGGCCTGTCTTAAGGTGAAGAATAAATGGTATCAAAAGGCAAATATTTACTAATTCTCAGTAACATTTTTCCAATGAGAGGACACGAGAGGGAGGGTCCTGGAGAGATGCAGAAAAGATGGAAAAAAGTCAGAAATTGATTAAGAGATTAAACCCACCATGGGAGTCCAATAAATATTTTTAGATCTATTATTCATTTTTCTCAGTGGAAACTATAAAGAAAAAATTAAAGGACCAAAAATTGCTTCCAGGGTAAACTGAGACAGGGTCCGTTCAGAAGAAGGGGATGGCCAGTCTCTCTGTCTCCGCCAAGTAGTACAGTGAGGAATCAGGCTGAGCTCAAAGGAAGGCTAACATTATGCTAGAGTTTTCCTTGTGTTCTCTGACTGTTAAAGCAGTTCATCCTCATTGTGGAAAATCTGGAAAGGGAGGTATAAAGCAGTAGAAGCACCCACAATTCCACCACCCAGGTAACTACTATTAATCTGGGAGCATATTTCTGGAGTTCTTTAAAGACGGAAAGTCATCTTTGCTTTCTGAAATAGTGTAAATGAGAGCTACTCAAGAACAGGACATTTTACTTGCATATCTAGGACCCCATGGTGCTGAGCTCTAGTTCCTGCCATAGAAGACTTTGTGTTCCGTGGAGCAAGATGACGCAAGTTTAGGGACCTGGAACATAACAACTCCACATCCCCAGGGCCCCTTCCTCCCCTGAGCAAATGAGCCTAAGCCTTGGGAGCTGCTGCCTGGCCCAGTCCCCACCTGGCCCGTCTGCAACGCGAGACACCCATCCAGGTGAGGGCGGAGCCCTCCACATCCTGACAAATGGGAAAGCATCACACCCTGGGGCACTTTCTGCTCCTAAATCAAGTTCTCAGTTCAGGGAAAAAAATAAACCAAGAGAGGAATTTTCCACTGCCCCATTAATCATGAGAGCAGCAGACTGCGAGCAGGAAATACTGTAGCAGGCATTCCAGGTCTGCAGCCCCACCACCACTCACCATTCCCTAGCGGAGTGGCCTTCCATTGTGTCCACTCTAATGGATGTTCTCTTGTGGGAATAGTTTGTAAATGTTTTTACCTCAGACATGAGGTGGGTGCCAGGCCGGGTGGCCTTATCTCCTCGCCCAGTTCCAGTAGGAGACACAACGTGAAGGTTATTATAGGGGAACTCTTGACCAGATACCCTCCCATCTTGGGTTCACAGTGGCTGATACACCCCTGAGGTTCAACTCGCTGACGTAAGCATTCTCCTGCCCCTGCTTTCTCTCCTGAGACAGCTCAGAATAGTAGCTAAGAGGTCACTCCACCACTAACTAGCTGTGTGAACTTAGGCAGCTCAGTGAAACTCCCTAAGCCTCTGCAACCTCATCCGTGAAACAATAATAGTATTTCCCTCATACAGTTGTTGTGAAGATTCAATAAGATAAACCGTGCACAGAACCCGGTACATAAACACTTAGCGAATGCCAGTTGTTGATATCCAACAACTCATTCACTCAACAATTATTTATTGATACCCAGAGTGTCTCTGAGGACATATGGCTTCTGCCTTCAAAGAAGTCATCATCCAGTGGGGGAGACGAATGTTAAAAACAAACAACTATGATATCACATAGTCACTTCTGTGAGGTGTGTGTTATAATCATGCTCTTGCAGACAATCTCATCTGTCTTCCCAATAATGCTACAAGGTAGGTATTAGTCTGCATTTACGCACGATGAGGCTGAGCTCCAGAGGTCACCAGGTTAGTTAGTGGACTTGAACCCAGTCTCCTGAGTCCAACGCTGGTGCTCTCGATGCACATTCATCAGTCTTTTTTTCTCTCTCATACAGGATCCCTCGAAGCTTCAGGTGGACTTCCTGAGCGTAACTCAGAAGACCACCTGAGGCTGAACACAGCTTTAAATCTGAACTTGAGAGCATTCACCCATTACAGGATCAACTTTGCCAGGTTGATGCAAAATTACCTGCCGATTTCCATCGGTCATGGTTCATGTTATTGCCGCTGCTGTTCTTTGTCATTATAGAATTGCAACCCTGAATGTCACTCGGGGACATATGGCCCTGGGACTATAAACTGCCACCAGGCCACTGCTGCTGAATGCTGCCCTTCAGTGCCTGACAGTGATGATTAAACATTGCCTATTAAAGGAGCCATAAAGAAGCCAGACATCCTGCACCGATGAGTAGAGTGGAGCACAAACAATGGGCCAGATTTTCCTGTCTCTCAGGGGAGTCACTCTCTCATCTTTCAGAGAAAAAAAATCATGCAATGAGAATCTGGCAGAGGAACCTACAGGAGGCCCAGGGGAGGACAGGGTCAGGAGAGGGAGCTTGGACACAGAGGCCCACCCACTACTGTCGCTGCCCACATTCCTACCTCAAGCTAAGAAGTAGAAAGCAATTGTATTTCTTCTGAATTCTATTGTTTGTCTTGTTCATTTGCATTATTTACTGTCCTTGATGTTGAGAATCCCTCAGTCTCAAGACAGCTGGCCAGGCCAGTCCACGGGCTCAGTCTAATTTCACACTCTGCTCCTCAGACTTCTGAGCATCGCTGGAGAAAGTCTCTAACTTCACCTGGGCCTGCCCTATTGCTTGGCAATTCTTTAGCCATCTTGTGCTGACTTCCTACCACATTCCCTGTGGAATTCCCAGAAGAGATTCCTTAGAATTCCCAACCTGCCCGGCCTTCCCGTTCTCCCTGTGGACAGCCTGGCCTCCCGCCTTCCTGAGAACATGGCCCTTGTCACGACATCTCTCAAGTTCCCACCATCAGCCTCAAACAACTGGAGATGTGACATCTGTGTGGTCAGACCCTTTTCTCTGCAGGACCCTCCCAACTTCTGAATCTCTTTCCATCTCTTCTTCTTCTCCTTTTTCAGGAGAAGACTGATCCTACTTCCTTTTTCCAAGGCCTTTTCTCCTCAACCCTCTCTCTCCCACATTCTGTAGGATTTCTCTGCATTCGGCCCCATCTATCTTTCATCTTGAATCTTGTCTTCTCTCCAGTTACTTCTTCCCTCCTGCTTAACAACCTGATTTGATTATGACCCTCTCACTCCCTGAATTGAATAGCCCTGTCCTTTCTCTGGCAGAGATCTCCAGGGAAGAGTCTGCATGTCTTGGGCCCCTTCTTCCTCACCTCCAACTCATGCCTTCTCCCCCTAACCATCCTGCAGCCACCATGGCCATCTAACTGGAACTCTTTTTCCAGGTCAAAAAAGCTGCCTAACTCTAACAGGTACTGGTCTCCTCTGTCTTTAACCCTTGATTTCTACAATATTTGACTTTTCTTCTTGAAACGTCTTCTCTCTTGGCTTCCAGGAGGCAGCTCTTCCCTAGTTCTGGTCTTGCCTCTCAGACAGCCTTCTCTATTTGCCCAGCTAGCCCCTGTTCTTTCTGCCTTCCCCATCTTAGATGGCATGGTCTTCAATGTGATGTACCCATTCACGGATCCATATTCTCTACCCTCAAGCTCTCTCTTTGTGATCTCAAAGCCTTACCATGGGTCACCCCCAAAGGTTCATCTCTTCCTAACTCGTTTCATGTATCTAACTGCCTTTGGACAGTTTGATCAAGATACCACACCAACAACTCCCCCTGTGTGAGGCTAGATGCACCATCTCTTCTGGATTCACTACCTACTCCAGACTTGACCTGCACTTCTAAGAGGCACCAGGGGTGTTTGAGAAAGCAGAGCAAATGAGAATGAGAGAGTCATTTTCACTGTCACCCAGTGTAGACTCTCATTCTACCTCAGCCCACCTCATCTAATCCGTTTCCGGGTTCTACTATTTTTCCTTCAGAAGATCTCCCCCATCCATCCCCACCTCTCCAAGTTGTTACCTTGAATTAGATGCCATCTATTACCTTCTACATGGGCTCCCACCATGGCCTTCCAGCTGGTTTCTCTTCTTCCCATCTTTCCACCCCAAACCCATCCTATACTCATTGTCAAGTGTATGGCTATGGCCGGATCACCCTTCTGCTAAAATTTTAACGCCTCTATACTGAGTACTGAAGAAAGTCTCAGCTCTTTGGCCTGCCACTTAATCTGGCCTCAATTTCTCTTTCCAGCTTTTCCATGTTCTCTATACTCTTAAAAACCTAGGGGGGCCAGCCCCGTGGCTTAGCTGTTAAGTGCGCACACTCCGCTACTGGCGGCCCGGGTTCAGATCCCCGGTGCTCACCGACACACTGCTTCTCCAGCCATGTTGAGGCAGCGTCCCACATACAGCAACTAGAAGGATGTGCAACTATGACATACAACTATCTACTGGGGCTTTGGGGAAAAAAAAAAGAGGAGGATTGGCAATAGATGTTAGCTCAGAGCCGGTCTTCCTCAGTGAAAAGAGAAGGATTAGCATGGATGTTAGCTCAGGGCTAAACTTCCTCACAAAAAAAATAATAAAATAAAAAAACCTAGGCAACTCCAGGTAAAGATCTTCTCCTTTCCTGCCTCCATGCTTAGTTCATGCCCTTTCCTCTGCATGCAATGCCTCTGCTCTTCACACCACTTTGCCTAGTAAAATCCTACTATCCTTCAAACCCAGTTCAAATGACACTCACTCTCCAAAATCTTCCTTGGTCTCACTCCTTGTCCTCTACCTTTTAGTTTGCACCTTCCTTATCATGCATGATAGTATTGTTATTTATTACATGATTCATCTGCCCTCATAGATTCTAAGCTCCTCAAAGGTAAGGGCCATGCCTTCCAGTTCTTGACATTCCTCCTGGAGCCTGGAACTGTCTTGACTATGCCAACTCTCAGTCTCAAGCATTTGTTGATTCTACAGCTGGAAAGTGTTTTGATCTTTCACTGAATCTACAGAGTCCTCGACTCAAACATCTTGGTCACAGACATCTTTGTTTTGAAAGACATCTACAAAGCAGCATCAGCATCATTTTCTTTTTTTTTTTTTTAATTGTCTTCTCTCTCCTCACTGATTTTTTTAAATTTTATTTTATTATGATAAGAACACTTAACCTGAGATCTACCCTCTTAACAAATTTTTAAGTGTATAATACTGTACTATTGACTATAGGCACCATGTTGTACAGCAGATTTCTATAGGTTATTCATCTCACTTAACTGAAACTTTATGCCCATCGGTTAGTAACTCACCCTTTTTTCCCTCCCCGAGCCCCTGGCAACCACCATTCTACTCTTTGATTCCGTGAATTTGACTATTTTAGATAACTCAAATAAGTGGAATCATGCACTATTTGTCCTTATTTGACTGGCTTATTTCACTTAGCAAAATGTCATCCAGGTTCATCCATGTTGTCACATATTGCAGAATTTCCTTCTTTTTTAAGGCTGAATAGTATTCCATTGTATGTATAGACTACATTTTCTTAATCCATTCATCTGTTGATGGACATTTAGGTTATTTCCACATGTTGGCTACTGTGAGGAGTGCTGCTATGAACATACAAGTGCTAATATCACTTCAAGATCCTGATTTCAGTTCTTTTGGATAAATACCCAGAAGCGGGATTGCTGGATCAGATGGTAGTTCTATTTTTAATTTTTTGATGTACAAAGGTTCCCATTTCTCCACATCCTCACCAACAATTACCTTTAGCATCATTTTCAAAGGTATTAAACATACTGATGGTTGGGCCCTTCCAACAACACTAATAATAGTCACCATCTGTTGAATATCTACTCTATACCACACACTAGGCTAAATCTCCTACCTATATTATCTCAGCTAATCTTCATAGAAACCCCCATTTTACAGATGATAAAATATATTTTCTGCAATCTAAAATTGTGTTATTCCATGATTCTGCCCCCATGAGCTCTACTTAAGCTCTGGGAGCCTGGGGAGTTAACTGGGACTCAGCCTTGGTGCCTAATTTTAAGGATGTCTGAGTTTATGCAGCCACTAATTCTCTTTATGAAGAGCCACTCATATGGAATTTACCACTGCTATTAATCAGCTCCGGCCACGAGTCAATACAATACCAGAGCAGAAGAAGTAGTCAAACCTGTTTGTCTTAACGTGTCTGAATCATTTCTTTTCAGTTTTGAAGTTTTATGCATCGTTCATACCACTGGATTGCCATTGAAGGTACAGTCCTATGTCTGGGACATAGTGGGCACTTAATACCTTTACTGAAATATTTTTTCTCCTCTTTAGGATGGAATTGAATTATTGTGCATGCACGGTTGTAATACATAACCAGACAAGTTTGCCTTGCTCACAGGGAAACACATCTTCCAAAAGTGCAAAGAGAAAGAATGTGCCTCCCCGTGCCCTCTAGGGTTCTAAGAGTCTTCTATATTTGGGACAGTCGGAGACCTGAGTCCTATCTGACGGCTGACTGCAGTCCTTGCCTGAATGCTTTAGGAAACTGGTTTAGAGTTCAGATCCTTGATTAACCCATAAACAAAGGCCCAAGGACTCTTCCCAGCCTCTCTGTCCTCCAGGGAAACATGAGGCCAGCAGCTACACACAGCAGAAGCCTGTCTCACTCCTCGTGCCTGCCTCCCCGAGGAAGAACATCCTTTGAGTTCTTGTCGAAGTTGGTCCCCAATCCAAATATTAGAGAATCAGAGTGGACTTCACTGACCTTTTTTCTCCAGTAAATTTAGCCCTACATAAAGAGAAGGCAACTCTGAAAAATATTCTCTTCCCTACCCAAATATTCAGCTTCTGATCTCTGCTCTGATGGAAGAGGAAGATAATGAATAAACCTAAACTAATTTATATTTGGCTTCGGAATATCAAGACGAACACACAAACTTGTAAACACTTGCGCATCCATGGAGAAACATATAGACACGCACACTCTCAGACATAAACACTTAGTTTTGTGACCATCCTCAATATGACTTGAATCTGACCCTATTATTGGAGGCCAACATCTCGATGGGGTTGTTTTATTAACTTTTTCTTTTTTCTGAGGATCATCCTGAATATGTGTGGTGGGGATGTCCAGCTGATAGCCACACTGCCAGTATTTTACTCTGGACACCAAGGGTGTTTTGTACATTGAGTTAAAGAGCACGTTGCATTTATAACATTTTTCAATATCGTCCAACTATTTGACCTCAGCCTTGGCTAGACTGACCACTCTTGGGGATAACAAAATAGGCCCCGAGGGAGCTGACAACACTTTCTTATTGACACGTCCTTCACCAAAGGACCCGTAAGCTGTAATACTATGATATTCCAGGCTCTTGATGAGAAAACAGTAGCACAGAGAAAGAAAGCCCCTTGTCCGCTATCACGTAACAAGTGAAACTTAGGACAAAGAAAGAAAGAATCTAGCATTCTGGATGTTTTTCATCACTTTCTGTCATAAACTTAGTGATACCAAGAAGTGGAAAAGAGAAGCCAAAGTATCAAATCCAAGCCCTTGGCAGATATCCATTTCTCTTGGTACTGATGATTTTGGTTCTTGCCTTTTTATAACACTGACAGAGAAAAATACAAATGAAAACCTGAATTGTACTTACCATTGCAATACCAAGCCTCGGAAGTCTAGGGATTAAAAAAAAAAAAGGATTTTCGGACAGACATTTAGAAATGCGACTTTGTTGGCCAAATCCTGGTGAGTAGCAGCCTCTATATTCCTGCTTATTGCCTTTGTAAAGCAGATTCTTTCATTGTCCAATAACTGCTTTTTAAAGTCTAGTAGCTACCTCTTGGAAGGCAAGTTATTCTGATTTTCATCTAATTTTGGTTCATTATGAATGCTTTGATTTGTTCCACTGTCTGTTGATGGATATCATTTATGGTATGCCAACATGGAGCCGCCTATTCAACACAACATGGACTTTCTTGGTTTCAGGCAGTGTTCTGGGTTCAAGAGTAATGCACAATAATGAGTTGTAACCCCCAGCTTTATCTTGGGTGTCACAGATAGCAACTAGTTGCCTTCACACCCCCTAAAAAATATAGTGGTTGGCATCCCTGAGATACAAGACCAGTCTTCAGCTAAGCCTTCCTATATCTTGTGGTCTCCAACATGCCTAGAAACAGAAATGACTAAACCAGTCTTCTTCTATAGCTCCATCCCAATTCTGCTGCCTCCTCAAGTTTCTCTTCCGATATCACATCCACCCATCCTCCATGATTCCATGTTGAATCCAGAAGATTCTCCTAATCTAGGATGTTTATCCTGAATAAATTATTTGGAATCATTTTCCAAGTAATTGTGTTTGGGGCCACTTGGCATCTCACTTACCCCACTCCCACCTTTTCCCATCAATGTGCTAGAGCAACGGTTTCAAGTCCACTGCTCCAGGACCATTGGAGGGCCTCAAGCGGGATTCCAAATGGCAGAGCTAGAACAAGGTAAATATATCCTTGTACTCCCTCGCCCCCCACTCTCCCTAACTAAATGATCCTTGACCATCTAGGATACCTCTCCTGTGACCTGTTATTAACTAATGCTTGCCAAGTAATCCATTGGTAACTAAACTTTGGGAAGACTTTAATAGTTAAAGAGAAAATAATAACTCTTCAACATTATGTGCTGAATTGGTGCCCAACATAGTTCTAAGGACATTATGTATAGTATTTCACTTAATCTCCACACTGACTAAGTGCATGGAATATCCCCTTATTGGAGATGAAGCAACTGACAGCCAGAGAGGTTAAGTAACATGCCTGACATAGCACCTTTGAGAAGTTTGCTGCACGTGCTGGGTCCTCCCCCTCACCTTCATGCCTTCTCCCAAAGCAACAGTATCAGTGATCCGGGTCCTCGGGAGCCCATTTCAATCACTAACCAAACCTGCTTCTTGGCCAAGCCCGGCAAGCCTGGGGATAGAAACCAAACACACCCAGAGGTGAAGTACACGGGACCATAAGTTGAAAACAGGCTTCCAAAATTCTGTCCTCGTAGTAATTCTGTTCAAACCCCAAAGGGGGTGAGAACCATGTTGGGCCCACCACCTCCTTCCCACATTCCCCCCAAGAGAAAGCAAGACTGGACCCAAATATCACAGGAAGTCAGGGATAGGGAGACCTGACAATTTCAGGGAGTCTAGAATACCAGTGCTAGATGGTTACCACGTCCCTTCAATGCACAACTTTGGAATGCCCTTCAGGTCCTTGGATGAAGGCTCTGGTGTTGCATCTCCATCTTCATTTTGACCCAGCCAAGGGGCACCATTTATAAAGACAAATAAATAAAAACCTCTGATTCCTTTTCTAGATGCATACATCGTTCTAACAGGGCAAGTCACACTAATTAGCATTAGCCAGTCACTCTCAGATCTGGGATGAAAAGCAGGAAGCCATGTGCAGTGTACCACTATTAATATTATTATAATTATATTTTATGACAGTTTCCCTAACCTCTACTGCTCAACACTGGTTAATTTCTCCATCATAAAATGTGGGTTCTTTTATTGGACTGAGTGTTTTGTGATTAGTTTGGTTGAGTTTTACCAGCCAAGACATAATTAAGGACGGCAAATCTCCAAGTGGTGGCTGAAAACCCGTTATCTACTCCAGTATGTGGGCAGGCAAGCAATTTGAAAGAAAATGACCACCCTTTGCAGATCGTCCAATAGGAAACTGCAACCTCCTTCAGTCTTTGAAGGGGATTTTAAAACCAGAGCTTCCAGTGGTGAACACAACGTGGTCTATACAGAAACTGAAATATAGTGATGTACACCTGAAATTTACACAATGTTGTAAGCCAATATGACCCCAATAAAATAATTTAAAAATAAAAGTAAAAACAAACTTTAAAAAACCTAGAGCTTCCACAGTGGAGATTACACAGGGCTCCCAAAGACTACCAATGACCACCAAGCAATTGAATCTAAACATAACCTGCCTCTGCCAAGAACATTCCTCAAGGGCACCAGCCCTGTGCATTCTGCCTGTGAGCTTTCAACCCAGTTTTGACCTTTGCCTGTCATGAGATGTTGGGCAAGTAACAACCTCTTGGGAGAGAGGGTTCAGTGGTCAGGTTGCCTTACAAGGGGGAACCTGCAAGACCAGTCACTCAACCTAAAGAACCAATGGAAAGCACTCTCAGAAAAAAAGAAATCCAAAAGCCTGAAGACATAGGAGCAGAGCATCCTTCTTCAGCTCCTGATTTTGGTTGAGGAGGGGTAGCCTCTCAGAGTAGAGAGCAGAAGGAGGCAACACAGCTCTGGAGTCCAACAGGATGTGAGTTCATTACTCAGTTTAGCTTCTTCAAGCCTCTTTGTCCTCCTGTGTAAAACGAGAATGATAAATAATGATACCTACATCCTCGGGCGCTTGGCGTGATTAATGGAGAAAATATATGTAAAGCACACAGTAAGTGGTCAGTATTCAGGGTAGCCACCAAATCTAGAAACATAGGGGAATACATCAACAGTTTATTGATATTAATGTCCTTATATGATAAAATAATTGTTATATTTCCAGACTTGGGGACCACCGTATGTATTAGCTGACACTATTATTCAACAAATAGCACTGTTCTAGATGTCGAAAGATATCAAAAGGCCTCTTTGCCCAAAAATCTTATATTGCCTCTGGTGCCCAGAATTCCCTTGGGACTCTTGTGCTTGGTTTAAGTTTCAAGGAGTTAAAGGCTTCTTTTACACACCAAGCTCAACAAAGAAGGATAACTTGAAGCCATTAAGAGTCATCACCACCTTAGCTCAAAAGAGTGTATCAACTCTGACAAGTGACCAGCCTGGAGTCAGGAGAGAAGACCAGATGACACAGCCCAGAGTACAGGGCTCTTCCTCCATCAGGGTTCTGCAGCTGAATGAGGGGCAGTACCCGGGGCTCGGCATCATGGTGACAGATACCAAAAGGGAGTAGGTGGGGGTCAGCAAGGGGAGATGGAAGCGAATCCAAAGCAAACTTAGCCTTCTTGAGTTAGTCATCTATTTATAATCCATCTCTCTGCATAACTCACGGTTCTTAAAGTCAACATCCCACAAAATAAACACCTACTCTTCTCTATCGGCCTCCAGGAAAATAAACCATTTTTTTTAAGTGGAAGATCACAGTTCAACCTTCTCTTAGCATGGCAGTCCATTCTGACACTGACGTTCTCATGTCAGCCTTGGTAGGATTTCTGCACAGTGGCAAAGAAGCTACATTATCACTGGGAACTGATCTCAGACGTGGAGAAAGATATCCCTCCCCCTCCTTCACATAGTCTAAAATAAACTATGGACTGTTGAGTATTCCATTTTGTTTTATTACCTAAGCCTTCTTTAAACATCCTCTAGAGATGCCAGCCCATGAGTTCTATGAGACCATGCCTACGCTGGAGCTATCGGCAGGGTGGTATCCAGCAGGAAGCTGAAGCCATTATAGGGCCAAAAGGTTGGGTTGACGGGGTGCATGGGGCTTCTGTATTAGACATTCCATATTTCATGTGGACGAGTTTGATCCTTTAAGCTTCGAAAACACCCAGAGGGCAAACTGTCAGCACTACGCACAAGAATTTTGCCCTGAACAAAATGACCTTTGAGTTCTTAACTGGTTTCATATTCTTCAGGTCTCTGCGTACATATTCCTCTTTGGTCACTCTCTAACATCTTTAACACATTTATTTGCCGGTAGGGTTGGCTCTCTCTGGCCAACAGCCACTGATTAACATCTACTCTGCAAACCATGTAGAAATGTAATCCTTAACAAAATGGGGAAGTTCCGAACACGCCAACACATTGTATTGATTTGCAAACTTCAGCACAATGGGAGCATCTTTTCTCACTAAATTACAGCTGTCTGTCTTCAGTGAAAATCCACTGAGACTCTAGGATCAAGCTGGGACTCTTTCTTGTCACATCATCACAGACAGTATGTTCAGTGACGGATGGGTGTAAATCACAGTTCTAAGCCATCGCGTGGGACATCCATTGACAGGAATGGGACTGTTTTCTAAGACATGAAATCAAGGTGACATCTTCTATTAGGGATATCTTTATCTAGATAGCAAACATGTTTTTCTCAGTGGTAAGCCAAACCAGCACTTCTCTTAAGTTTAAGACTTACACTGTAGGCTTTTCTATTTCTCACTGTTAACGCTGAGAACAGATACACCAGCACTCCCACAGTCTAGGACAGGCCCTTGGGGACAGGTCTTTCGTGTCTTTGGGTAACTCAGATATGCCCCTAGAGCTTCGGTTTCCCAGGTCATGACAGAGAGGAAACTCAGGCCAGCAGTGTACCTTAGAGGACCGGGTGATGGAAAAAGTGGATTGATACACGCCTTCTTCTTTCCTCCTCTCCTTTCACCTTTGCCCAGCCAGCTGGCTAGGAGGGCGGACATTCCACCAGCTCTTCTATCTGTAGTAATGGAAAGCAGACACTTAATCCTCAAACTTCATCTTAGACACTGCTGTAGTTGAAAACCTCTCCCTCCACCAGAGCTGCTGGTGATTAGTAAAGCAGGCCGGCAGAGATGCTGTTGCCTTTCCTTCCCATCTTCGAATGGATGTGCTAAGGAGCAGAGGAGTGGGCTGGATCTGGAATCTATAAGGAAAAGTTGCAGAAAGGGCCTTCTAATCCACAAACTGGGTAATCAGCCTCTGATATATTGAGGGTGCGGTACCCCGGCAAGCACAGCAATGCAGTGAATTAAGCTCCAAGTTCCATGCTTTCATGTCACTGTCAATCCCATTGAGGGAGCCCAAGTAGCAGCTCCAGGACCGCTGATCCAACTAAGGAGGCATGGCCCTCCTGTCTTCTCTGGTATAAGCATAGGATTGAGCATCAGAACCCGCTCAACCAGTGAGCCAGACCCGTATTCACAATGTAATTGTTCTCAGGCACATCTTGTCACCCCAAAGAGATTGTAAACCTCTTCAGGGAAGAGTTGACTTCACATAGTTGGATTAGATGCTCACTTACTTGGTATAATTTATTGGGGTGAGAGAAGACTGTTTCCTAACCAGATATATCCTGCTACTCATCACTAGAGTCTCTGAAATTCCATTCTAAAAAACTTGCATGTGGGTGAAATGCTGTCATAGAAATGCCCTCACTTACACACAATTAAGAAGAGCAGAGCAACAGGGGTCTCTATCATTAAATTACACTCCACCATCACAGAAGGGTCCCATGTAGCAAGAAGACATAGAAAGAGGGCTCCCTCCCTGCTCTACTTGCACAAAGCCATCTCGTCAATATGTCTCGGTACATTCAACATAAGATGAAAAAGATCACACTCCACCTTACCTTTGGGTCCAAGGAACCCAAGTTACCCTGAGAGATGAGGAGTCGTGTATAAAACTGCCCTGGGCTTGGGAAACGAATTTGTTTGTTTCCTTGTTTCTTTAGCAGATTCCTTGGTATCAGAGTAGACCCAAAGCAGCCAGTGAGGCCAACTTCAGTTGATCAATTCCTGATGCAAATGAAGACAAGATGGTGGCCCTGTCTCCAGTCAGGACTTGTTAACTTCGCAGAGGAGAAAAATTTCCCAGTTTCCTGTTGCACACCTAACTCCAGAGAGGGAGGGAATAGGATTCTTTCTCCTATCTAACCTCTAAACCATATCTTTCTGCAGGGTGAGGGACAGCTACTAGATTTTGACAAGAGGAGTAGGAGATGTGATGACGGAAACAAAAGATGGAGTGGTCCAGGAAAGGACCATGAGCCAAGGAAAGCAGGAGGCCTCCTGAAGGTAGAAAAGGCAAGAAAATGGGTGCTCCCCCAGAGCCTCCAGAAGGAACCAACCCTGAGACACCTTGACTTTAGCCCGGTGGAGCTGATTTCAGACTTCTGACCTCCAGAAGTATAAGAGAATAAATCTGTGCTGTTGGAAGCCCCCGAAGTTGTGCTAAGTTGTTACAACAGCAGTCAGAAACTAATACAGATTTGGGTTTCATAGAGGCATTGGACTTGACATTCATGAAGAGTTTGCCTAGAAGCCAAGGATTTCGGTGTTCCTGTGGATCTGTTATCAGCGCTCTAAGGAACTTTGAACACATCCTGTCCACCTTACACACCCCCAATTTCTACCACCCAACCAAAACGCAGTCAGATTGGAAGCCACGGTGTCTAATGAGTGATTTCAATTTCTCCTCTGAGAAAGGGACCCGTATGTGTTCAAAGCAGCAGAGCACGGCCAATCGTGTATCCAACAAAATGTATTGAGTGTGTCTTCTGTGCCAGGCACATGCTGCTCACAGAGCTTCCATGATGAGCACAACAGAGCTGGCTGCTCATTATGGAGCTGACCTTCCATCAAGGGGCAGGCTCTGCACCCCGCAGGGTCCAAGTCTCAGCAGATCCACTCACCAGATGTGTGACTTTGGGCCAATTACTTGCCTTCTCTACTCCACAATTTTCTTATCCATAAATGAGGATAATAATCTTCCCACTTGACAGGGTTTTTCTGAGAATCGAGTGAGAAAATCCCTTTGAAGAGCCTACCACCTTGCCTTCCACACAGGATATGCTCAGTAGAAACATTGGCTACCATTTCTTCGTGGTGTGATGGGTCATGACTTTGTTGGGTAGCCTCTGCGTATTGTACAACAGCCTCCCAGCCCATTTCCTCCTGAGTCCTCTCACCATCCTGTGAGCCCAGAGGGTCAGACTGAACAAATGACAGTCCCCCGTCCTTCTGGGAAGCCCCATGGTTCCAGGCAGTTGTCAGGAGCTGGGGTCTTCAGAAGAGTGAACCCAACTAGTTGACCTCTGGGAAATTTGGAATTCTCTGAAGGAGACCCAGCTTTCCACAACAAGGGAGCCCTGAAAATATTCAAAGTAAAGAATAGGATGGCTTCGTGCACTTGAGTCTCAAGTTTATAACAGATCGGTCCACTTGTGTGCCTAGCCCAGGAATGGTTTGCCTGCAGTGGAAGACTCAGAGGAGAATTTCTGACTCAGGATTATGGCTTGTCAATGAAGGGGAATCCAGGCCACTTCAGCTCAGAGTCGGCAGTGACTGTGGGTGGGGCTGTGGCTGAAGGGGCTGATGTGTTCAGAGCTGCTTGTTGTCACTGCTCAAGAGGTACACAGCTGTCCTTAGTATGGCTGTGAAAGACAGTCCCAGTAAAAGGGAGTGGAGATGGCCTAACAACAAGAAGGGAGAGGGCCTCCACAGGGAGGGTTTTACTTAACCCCTTCCAGTTCATGAAATGGAGTTTTAATGACCCTCAAAAGTCAAGTGCTCTACTCAAGCACCCCCGAGGCCCCACCCCAGGGCCATTGGATTCATTAAAGGATCCAAGATCAACTATTCAAAAGACAGGCCTGCACATGGCCAATTCAACAGCAACCCCCAAAATCCTACTTCTTCTCTTCTTTTTAAAAAAATTTGGAGGGTACTTTACAAGTTTGGTCAACAAGTCTTAACTAATTTTATAACCAGGAAAAACAAAATGTTCATTTTCTGGAAGTTTCTTACGCCCATGGGCCAAAGAAAGAGAAACCCGACTGGCTGATTTCTTAGTCCATCACGTGGAGGTCTAGGCACCGTGCAGACACCATCCAAATCTTTCTGCAGCCGGTTCAGTTCAGTCCAACGCACCAAATTAGGAGCTGGTGCCGGGAGCCAGTCGTCTTGTGCGTCTCCACACTACATCCCTAAGTTGCACAATGCTGGGCCCAGAACTGCTTCCTTAGGAACGTGAATTCGCCTCCAGGTGTTTACACATCTTTGGGGCTGTTGCAGGGGCCCAGGCAGCACAGATGAGTGCTCTATAATGCACCCCTTTTGTTTAGCCATGGGGGCTGGGCAGCAAGGGCAGGGGGAGGGGTGGGGGGAGTGGGCCCGCTCTCCAAATCCCCACTCCAATGCACAGCCTGGCAAACTGCACACAGACATGACAGAGGATTGTGAAAACGCACCACAAACAATGTGGCTAATGTACCGGGATCCCCTGCAAAGGAGACTGAGGAAGGGCCTGGAAATGTCAGAGTGCGAATAGAGCACCCTGAAAAGAACAGCTTTGGGGAACACGGATCCACTTTCTCCGTTGACCCCCTTCTCCAAAGAGAAAGAGAGAGAGGGCACAAGGGAAAAGAAAGACTGGACTCTGGCTGTCTCCCTAGGTCAGCCTGTAAGCAATGCAGGCAGAGTTTCTTTACACAATGGGTGAGTGAAATATGAACCACGCTGCCAACATCAGCAGGACAGGCCAGTCCTGTGTCTTCCACTCAAGAGGGGCCTGGACACATTTCAGAAAGAGCAGGGAATCTGCAGGCTGGGACACTAACTCCTGTCCTGGGTTGACAGTCACAAATACAAGCTAATTTGTTTCAAAAGATAGTCCTAAGGACAGATGGGAGTGGACCTACCCCCGAATCTGCTGAACCACCGTCACCAAGGCCTTTAAAACACCCTGGTCAAAATTCTGACAGGGAATGCGAGGACATCCTTCTAATAATGCATGTTCTCAACAACAGCAGACGAAATCCGAGGGAATCATGGCATATGTCTTCTCAAATGGGTCTTAGAGAGTGTCTTGTCTAATTATATAGATCAAGAGCGGACTCCAGAGAAATTAAACAAATGGCCTCAGGTCGTCTGGTCATGAGTGACAGAGCCTGGGATGAAGCCCAAGTTTTCAGATTCCTACTAGGACAGTTGTCATCACACATTCAAATATTTCTCTGAATTCTGGGGTTTTCCCTTTACTGGGTTTTTGCAAAGGATGTGGACAAGTCCAATCTGAGGTGTAATCACACCGTTTGAGCAAGATAGAATAAACAAAATGAAAATGTTTTTCAGAAGTTCATTTCATTTGAAAGCGCAGAAAAGGGTTGATGTTTTACTCAGCTGTTTCAGAAAACGGTTACAATTTTCGTTCTGCAGATAAAACTATAATATGCTATCGTTCAAATATTGTATTTTTTTTATCTTTTAATTATTTTCTAATTTTTTTTTAAATCTCTCCTTAGCTTGGAATTGAAGGGAATTTACCTACAGAGGAGTCAATAACAATTGCTGTCTGGTAAAGATGACAAAAATGGTTCCAAATTTGGGGGTGGATTTGGCATTGAGGGCAGCGGGATGGAACAAGAGAACCTGGAGTAATAATTCTTCTAAATCTTTGAAATGTAAATAGAACAATTCACCATTGTGAGGAAATTATCAGAGGCAGGAATGGATGGCATCTGAGTTTGCACTTCTGAATTTTGTGAACAGGTGTTTTCCTAAATTCAGGTCAGACCTGAAGTACCTGGGGAGAATTTGCTCCCTTCACACAGTTCTAGACTTAGGAATTATCAAAATGAAGCTCTGTGATGAGGAGGAAGCTTTAAAAATCATTTTAAACCCTTAGAAAGGTTTAGAAAATAGACACTAATCTCAGAAGGCACACTCTGGGGTCCCCACTTCTGTCACCCTCTGTCTGCCTGGCGACTAACCCAGAGGCCCCACTGGGAACCTCACCAGAGTTCACGTAGTTCTTTTTAAAGAATAACATGTAAATGTCACAAAGTAAAAATGAGACACTGGTGTCTTGGTTTTTCTATTTCCTGATCTGCTTTTTTTTTTAAAGTGGTTTTAAATGGACTTCAACCTAGACACTCAACAGGTATTTGTTGAATAAATGAAAGAAGCCCTCAAATTCAAAATTTTTACTTCATGCACTTCTACTGTCAGATAAGAGGACTTTATGAAGAGCAAAACTGTTCAATAACTACATAGTTTATTTTTTCTATATGTTGGCTTTTAAAATGTTGTAAAGAAATAACCCAAATTTGCACATATATTTCTCAAGTAATCTCCTATGGACGAGCTAATGCAACTATTTCAAAAGTGAGGTAGAAGAGATTGAAAATTGATAGGGGTACAATTTACTCAAAAATATTTGAGCAATATTTAAGATCTACAATCTTGTTCTGTTTGTGTAGATGAAACCCTCTCTAGCATTGCTCTTCTAGTGTCTTATGTTTTTAAACGAAGAGAAAAGAACAAAGCCATGAAAATATATGGTAACGTTCTAAAGAAGAAACTGAATCATTGTTAACATATATATTTTTAAAGTTTTTTGCATCATCTTCTAGAAATATCTTAGAGTGTCAAATCAATGCACAAAATGATAAAATGACATTTCTCTGAAGAAGGAATAGGATCAAATATGCCATTATCATTATGGTATCTAAAACAAAATGCAGCTAGAGTACCGAGTTTGGGATTTTTTTACATGTGCCCCCCCAACCCTCCCACCCCAAGAATGTCAAGAATTTGAACTCCCTGTTCTTAAGGTGAAAGGGCATTAACTCAAATGTTCATGAAGAAAAGAGGTGGCAAATCCTGAGACATTGGAACTATCCAGCAAAATCTCCCAAGTTTAAGATGGCAATAGATGATGATTTCCTCTGGTGCTTCAAAAGTGACTGAAAACAACATTCAAATTGTGGATCATGAATCAGGAGCCAGGAAGATCTCCATTTGCATCTCAGTAATTCTCTACTCCTTTATTTCAACATTTAGCTTTAGGTTTAAAATATTTGCTAGGAAAGCAGAGAGGCGATTAACAGAGATTTTAAAATGTGTGCCATAGTTACACATTCTGTCAACAGAGTAAAAGGAAACTATACAGCATAAGTTACAAAACGGTTATTTCATGTTTCGCAAACATTCCAATAAAACCCTCCACTGTGGTGTTATTCAATTCAGCAGCAGAAAAGAAAAACAGAAATGAACTCGAGAGCCAGCCTAGCTCCTTTACGTCTTGCAGAGAACCACGAGGAATCCACCCGCCGCAGTGCGCCTGTGAACCTCACCCAGGAAACCTTCCTGCGAGGAGGTCTACTCGAGGAACACAAGGGGAGGGAACCGCAGCTCACTAGGGACACAGAAGGGACTCCAGCCCCAGGCTACATTCCTCTAGGCTGAATAGAGAGCTCAAAGATGCTCCCTTTCCCACAGGAATAAATGGTGACTCTTCTGGGGTCTGCATTATCTCCTAGTGAATAACTTAACACGTTTGGGATTTGTTTTTGTTTTTTTTTAAGCTCCTTTTTCTTAAATTAGCTAGACCTACCAGATTCTATAAGAGCTTAGCCACCACTTCGATACGATGTTATTTGGTTGTTTTAAAATATTTTCACTTGATTACGATTTTTATATTATTATTCCAACAGACTGTATTAAAGGCAGTGATCACTAACACAGAACACAACAGGAGCTATAACAATCAGCCAGGCCGCTCGCAGGACCCAGCCTGTCCAGCCTAAGTCGCTGACATGCACAATGGTAGCTCACACTCTGCTACCCTCACAGCACAGGCTGTGGGAGGAGAGACTCAAAGAACAGATGTGCTGTACCCTTCGAAGCTATTTAATAAATATCCTCAGAAAACAAAATGGAAAAGAAGCCCTCCAGAGCACAACCACCTTAGGTCAACTGAATAGCATCTAGTTTATTCAACCAAAAATCGAGAGAGAAGGAAAATATTAAAACAAAAAAGCAGCTCTTAACACTAGCAGTAAATAAATTTGTACAACAATTCAGTCTGTATAATATGATGAAATAAATCTACATCTGTTCTTATTTTTGCTTTGAATTATACATACAAACAACAATTACAAGGACTTGTTCATACAGCGTGGAGGCCTGGAAAGGTGTTAACATGTGCGTGTTAACACGGATCGCCCGGAACTGATAGAATTTCCTATGCAGAGGCCCACAACTTTGAACAAATGATTTGCCTACGACATTTTTCTTTTTTTTTTTTCCTTTTTTTTTTTTTTTTTTCTTTTAATGCATCGACCACCTGTGGCCAGTGAAAGGAGACCAAAGTGGCAGTTTGTCCATTTGGATATCAGACTAGTTTCTTCTCAATTTCCACACTTAATTTCCCCCATATTCCTTAAAATTCTTGGCATCCTTCATGCCTTTCTTACAGCTACCCAGATGCAATAAAGTCTTCTCCGAATGTACAATATTTCTTACAATATAAGTTATATGCAATGTTCAGCATTTTTTTTTTTTCACAGCACTAGAGACCCTGTTGAATAGGGAATATGAGTCTGAATGGCTTATTCACAAATGGGATCCAGATTCGGTGATGGAGAACACAGATACCACAGTGAGCTCCTCTGCGGAAGTGGCAAACAGCATCTTGCTTCCTGCCTTCAAAAACATATATCCATCGGTTGTCGGTTTCATGATACTGCTCCTGCAAAAATGCACGTAGAAGGGGCTGGAGGGAGTCTCGCCTGGAGACCTGGAAGCATCGAGCAGGGCCTCTAACCCATGGCGGTGACCATACTGGAAGGATGGTGAGGTCCGAAGGCGAGGCTGGTCGGTGGGTGCATCGGCGTGGGGGTGGTCAGCATATGGCTGGAGTGGCTGAAAGGCGAGATGTGGCTGAGAGAGGACATGTGTCTGGAGAGGGCGGCTGGGTTGAACGAGCTGCTCTTGGGGAAGTCCTCCAGCGTGTCATGCACCTTTTTGCACTTTTTGGATTTGCTAGACATTTTTCGGTTTCTGGTCTGGATGCCTTCCTTCTTCATAGTCAGGGGTCTGTTAATCTAAACAGAGATCAATTTTTTTTTTTTTTTACTTTTTTGTTGGCTCTGAAACGGTGCAGGCTTTCACACCCCAACACGGGCTCCTCTGACTGCCCCAGATCAGGGATCTGCTTTCAGGGGGCCCCTTCCTCCCACCTCGTCTTGCCTCCTTCCCACGGACCGTGATTCCTGCAGGCTAGGTCTGCAGCAGGGTTCTGACTGTCAGCCTCTATCAGTTTCACAAAGAAGAGACCATAGGTGAGGTCTTCCAAGCAGGGGTTATTAATTATGTTCATCCGCCCCAATCATTTGGGCGGAACTTTGTCTTCCCAAGGACCATATTCTAGAGACCCACCCCTTATGATTGTATTTCTGTAATAATGAAAATATAATAACTTGTCTTATTTCATTGGAATTTCCTTAGACTATTTCATGAACATGGAGGCAACTGGGTAATCTTCAAGAGGGAAATAACATTTGTCTTCTCATCTGAAACCTGTGTTAGGACCTTAAAAGCACTACCAAAGTAATGGATCTTAAGTGTGTAAGTCTACCTGCCTTCAGAAACAAGGACTACACCCCTCTTCAGAGTAACTTCTGGTTGCCTCTCTTCTACTTGGCCTTTTTGCAATGAGAGTTGCTGTAAAATCTTCCCCTGGAATCGGGGTTGTATTTTATTTTATTTATTTGTTTATTTTTGCTTGAGGAAGATTGTCCCTGAGCTAACATCTGTGCCAATCTTCCTCTATTTTGTATGCAGGATGCCGCCACAGCATGGCTTGATGAGCAGTGTGTAGGTCCGCACCCAGGATCCAAACCCGCGAACCCCGAGCCGCCAAAGTGGAGCACGGGAACTTAACTGCTACGCCGCCAGGCCAGCCCCCTGGGGTCGTATTTTAATACAACGTGTCTTTCCAAAAGGTCATCTCTTGCCCACGTCACAGCAACTGCAATGACTGAAAGTTGCAATTTCCACCTAATTCTGATTATCCCCTTCTAACTAGATAAACAACCAAACCACCGATCAACAAGCATTTAACCGATTTATGGGGTGCAAAGTACTGTGCTAGCCTAAAAGCACTCTCCTAAAAATCGAAGACCAGGAATGAACTAAAGAGACAGAGGCAAGCGTCAACTCTCAGCATCACTAGTCTTCAGTCTCCGAGACAGCACTGCATCTTTCTCCTCCTGATAAGCCTCATTTGTTCTGTTTTTAAAATACATTGGCTTTGGGAGGGGCAGAATCAAGAGAGGGGACTTGACAAAGCAAACAGAGACCACTCCCCCACAAGGAGTCAGAATCAGATTAACCTCAATAGCAGACATCTGTCCCATATAGCAAACCACACATCCAGCCACATTTCCAGGGAAATGTGGCCAAGAGACTCGAAGAGGGCATGTCAGGCTTTCAGTCATTTCTGACTCCTTGGGAAAGAAGCATCCTCTCCCTCTAGGGTCCTCGAGGGTAGAGAAAGAGAAGAGGCTCTCACAGCTCCAGGATCTACCTATCTGCCCCCAAAGCTAGAAAATGACAGTTAAGGAAGAGAGAATCCAAATGGCCCAAGAGAGACAGGCTGTTGACAATGCTTCTGGAGCAGCAAACACACAGCTGCCTGGAGCTAAGCTCGGAGAGGTCACCCTGGAGAGGGGCACAGAGCCCCACACTGGAGCTGAGAGCTGATTTCCCCCTGTGCAGGAAAGCAGCGTGACAGCAGAAGAAGTAAAAGGTCACTGCCAAAAGAACATCTCAGGGTTCCTTCTTCAAAGTTATAATCAAGATAAAGACACAGCCTACAGAGGCGATAGGAATCTACTGTCACATCAAATCTTCCCCAAGATAATGTCTAGACACACAGTTCTCTACGCTGATATCTAGATATACATGGCCAGATATCTAAATATAATATCTAGTTACACAGATAGCCACACAAACCCAGATAACTAGTCCCAACACCACCTGGACACACTGATACTGAGACAGGTAGTTATCGAAACACCTAGATAAGAAGAAAGGAACTAACTTATGGCATACATGTGTAGGTAACTAGAAGGGCAGCACACAACACAACACCATGAGAATGTTAATAGACTATTATCTCTTATTGTTAAATGCACATAAATCACCTCCTTTTGTGAATTCTTACTCAACCAGAGAAGACAGAAAAACCACTCTTGTTGATGAGCAGGTTTCTCTTTCCCAGCCCCTGGAGCCCAGCTATGAAGTCGAGAGCTAATTCAGAATAAGGTGGAAGTGAGTGGTGGGTGGGGGGTGGGTGGGGGTGTTCCTTGGCTTTTCTTTGATTTGATGATAAATTCATAGTCTTCAGAAATACTTTCTTTTAGATTGGACACAATTGAGATCATATCTCATCACGACTTGATGATCAGATCTCATCAAGTAGTCAAAGAACTTTATAGCTGGTTAATTTCCCATAATTCTTATACTTCTATGGAAATAGGAAAGAAACATACACACACACACAATCCATTACTTTGAATTGAACTTTGGCATATTTCTAAAATGAGAAAGTGTTTACTTCCCCCTGGTCCCTGTTAGTCCTAACGCTACTGACCTCACAGAATGGCCTTCTGCTACTCTGAAATTGCTCCTGGATCCTCCACTTCATCCTGTTTCCTTGCACTAGTTACTTGCTTCTGAGTCACAATTTCTTCAAGTAAAACGGAAATAAAAATAATTTCTGCCCTGTCTACATCCTGGGACTATTTGAGGCTCAAATGTAATTAACATGAAAGTTCTTTGAAAACCTTAAATTACAACCTCAAAATAATTTTATAGGCTGTGCCGACAACTGCGTAGCTCCTAAACTCAAATGCCCCACATCTTCCAGATTTTAATCACAAATCTGTTTATCTCCACTGCAGTGAGCAAGTAAATTCCCCAAAGTGAAAACGGGACCTCGGTGTCATTGCTGATAAATGGATATATATCACAGTCTGAGGATCTGAGGGAGAATAACTGATTGCAGTGAGACCCTAGATTCATTAGTGCTGGGCCCTGCACGGGGACTGTGTCAAGCGCAGATGACACCGAAGGCAGGGAGACGAGTTTCAGAGGGTCCCTGGGAATTGCGGCAACTTATTCCCAAAAGGTAAAAAAGAACTAGAGTCCTGGAGTGACAGTGAGAAGTTCTCCTGTGACTCAAAAAATCTAACCGGGAAAGCTTCCTCCCCAATTCCCAGGTATTCCTGAGTAAGAGGAGGTGACTGCCAGCATGGCAGGGAGCCCAAAGCTCTGGCTTTTCCCCGTTCAGCCCCAGACTTTGCCAAAGTCAGACTGGCAAAGAGACTTTAGGAGAATCAGACAAAGCTAAAGAAGAGAGAGAGAGACACAGAGAGACAAAGACACAGAGAGAGAAATGACACTTCTTCCTTTGGGATTAACATCAACTTCAGGCTTGATTAGGGTCATGGCCGGTCAGCCAGAGTTGTTTCAGGAAAAAAAAAAATACCTGAAAAAATTTTTTAAGGAAGGACCCCAAATTAAAAGATGAAGAATGACACAGCTAAACCCAGATGACTGGCTGGCGGTTATCAGCCTGCTAGTTATGATACAGAAGGAGAATACACAAAGTTTCCTTTCCCTGGTCTGGATAATCTCCCTGGGTGGCTTTCCCCCATTCTCTGCTGGTTAGGACAAAGACATCAGATGAAATCTCTCTGACATTTCATTTCAGCTCTTTTATACAGAGAATCCATTTAAAATTCACAGCACAAGTTAAGCCAAGACTTTTTACCCCTCAGTAACTCAACGGGTCCCTCTGCTTCAGGAATTTGTGTGCCATGCATTACAATTCTATTTACCTTTCTCTCGCTTACTCTCCTTCTCTTTTTTGCAAAAAGTTTAAAATGTAAGGAAACATCAAAATAGAAACGGTGACTTTTCTTGTTTTCCAAGAGGAAGATTTTTTTCCCTTTAAAACCCAGGGCAGGCCCACCCTGTGTATCGGATCTCTGCATTGCAGTTTTTCCCATACATACTAAGGGGGCTGGGTGGTCCTGTCTTGAAACCCCTCAGTCTCAGCAAGGCTACCCTGTATAAAGTACACTGGGTCCTATTGCGTTGGTTATCTGAGGCCCGTTATTTGGCCCAAAGGAGGGCGATTCCAAAGAGGAAGGGGACCTGGAAAGCCGGATGCTCTTTCTGGGCATCGTGAGAAAGAGAGACGGCACTGGCTGGTCCCCAAGACACTTACATTGTGCAGCTTGTAGTACAGCCCGCACGCGTTGCACACGGGGTCCCCGTTGGCATTTCTCCTCCAGAGGGTGGTAGTGGTGGTTTGACAGTTCGCACAGGACGTACCTGCCCTTCTCGCTGCCGACTGGGAGCGGGGGGGAGAGAGAGAGGGTAAAACCAAAACAAATGTTCAATGTGTTTTCAGAACAACGAAGGCAAGACTTTTAAAAAAAAAAATGAAAAGAAATTATCATTGAAATCAAAACTAGCACGTGGCCCACAAGAAAGTAATAAAGATCCCCAAAAGCTACCTCAAGAAGAAAAAGATAGCCGATCCCCTGGCATAGGAGTGCGTCAGACTGCAGTCAAGTGGCCAGAAGGTAGCCTGCTGTTCTCCCGGCTGGAATTCGGGAGGATCAGAACTCCCGATGCCGCCTCTCTGAGCTAACGTTCCGCCTGCTCCCTTTCCACAAAGTTCACTGGATGTTAAATTTTTATAGGTAGCAATTTTGACTCGCCAAGAATATCAATTCTCAGCAAGGCTAAGCCATCACAATATGCTAACAGCCAAGGGAGAGCAAAGTCAAGCATCATTCATAGATCCCAAATAAAGAAACGCAGGATTGTAAAGAGAACAGAATAGAGAACGTCTGTGCGCGTGCGTGGCTGGCACTCAGGAGGTGTATGACTTAGGGCACACTGAATAGGACATCATAAATGAACAAGACCCTGGAAAATTTGCATCGGTCCTAAACTTACACAGCCCACACTTCGGTCACTTTCAAACTTTGTCACTCATGCTGACAGCCACCCTCATTCTCTTTAGGTGGCTTTCAGTTAATGAGACATAGTGAAAAGAACAAGGAATTTTGCTTTTCAACAGGAACAAAGGCCCCTCCTCCCGCTCTGTCTCATTTCACCTTCTTGAAATTAGGTATTTTCTATGTGCTGCTCACGGAGCAGAATAGTCACAGGTCAGATGTCAGCCTCCACTTGAATTTTCATGATTTGATTGTGTCATTTCCTTTAAAAGGGAGATTTTTCTTTCACTTTTTGATGTACTGACATTGATAAGGGGACTATTCTCTATGTCCCTACTTTTTAAAAAAAAAGTTAAACTCAAAAACTTCTGGAAGAAAATGGAGTCGAGTCACTTCTAATATACACTCCTCTCACCTCCTCACCCCTCAAACATAAAAAGAAAATGTTAACTGCAAAATCTTTCCCGCTCCTGGACTCAAAAATATTATCAAAGGCAAGAAAAGGAGAAAGAATTCAGCTAGTCTTTATCTGTGATCATGAAAATTCTGGCATGCTTATAAAAGCACGGAACAAAAACTACAGGGGTCATGGTGCGCTTTTCCATCAATATTTTATCCAGCAAAAAGTTGGGCCAAATATGCCAGATATGGAAAACCCAGTGGCAATTCTGAATTAACCAGACTGAGTCCTTTCCTTTCAAGCCACGAAATTGTTCCACAGATACACTCCTCCTTCCTACAGGCTTAAACAGCAGAGCTGCGGCCCTTTTTTTTTTAAGTCATTCTTTATTTTCTGTGTTCTAAGGAATTGGAAATTAAAAATAGCCTTTACCTATGGTAATTGAGAAGTTTCTGCTTTTCGGCAGTCCATTTTGAAAATAATTCACCACGGTCCAAGAGGACAGCCTCTAACCCCACACGCCTATGCCCACCTGCCTTTATGGAATGTGATGATTTAAGACTTAAATAACTGTTTCCCTTGTGTGCTCTTGGGAAGAAAATGATACATAACATCACCACTTAATGATTCTGACAATTATGTTAGCATGTGATTATTATTATCTTCCTGTACTTTTTTTCTTTAAAAGAAAAACTCGGATATAGTAGACTAATATCTCTTCAGGGACCAGATTTCCCAGCCCAACAACACGGAATGTGTACTACAAGCACAAAATGCCAACAGGTAATATTAGAGCTCCAATGACAAGGGTCATGGTGCAGCCCTTCGCAACATACTGACACTGACATGAATACAAGCAGGCTCAGAATAGGTCTCGGGTCTACAGACTTTGTGCAAATTTATACAGAACCTCTACAAGCCACACTGTTTTGGTTCATTAGCAGGACACAAAGTCCATTACTAAAGCAAGATACTCAGCTAGTTGTTAGACATGTGAAAATCCTGGCGACACTAGGAAAAAAAATTCTGTGGATCCTCCCTTCAGTCATTTCTTCTATTTCCTGCATGAGTTTATTCAGTGTTAGATATGCATCTTACGGAAGAGCTAGCTACAGGACGGCTGGGCGGTCCTCAGCGAATCTGCAAACGTGCAAAGCAAAAAGAGCAAACCAGAGAGGCCAAGCCAGGGGTGAAGGCACAGGAAACATAGGAAAGAAGAAAAAGAAAGTTCTAGGTATTCAGAAGTCAGATACATCTGAGGGTTAATAAAAGAAAAATCCTGAATGTGCCCTGAATGTGTCACTGGAGCATACGAATTCTATGGAACTAAAATTATAAAACCACCCAGAACAGATGAGTAAGAAAGAAAAGACGGCTTAAAATGCGGCAGCCAATGAACTCCAGAATTAAAAGCAATTATTACTCAGAGTTCTAGAGATTTCTTACGAAAGGTGAATGAAGACAAAAGTATATAAAATGCAAGTAAAGCCCTCCTATGCAATCTGCCCAGAGAGAAGAAACTCCAGGAAAATGTCAAATGTCCTCTTGCTCATCAATCAACCTATAGTCTGTCACCTTACCCCCTCTTTTCTCCTTTCCTTTTACCTTAAAAAAAAAAAGCCCAATTATAATAGTACCATGACTTATTTTAACAAGAAGTTTTCTGTTGTTAGTTTTCTTTCTTTTTTTCCTTTTCTTTTCTTTCTCTTTTTTTTTTTTTTTTTTACTAAGGCCAGGTTTTGAGTGATTCAGAACATTCTTTTGTGGTGTGATCATATTCATTCTGTGCTAACACCTCCAGCAATTTTTTTTTTTTCAAACACGTCTTGTTCTGATACGTTTAAACATCTTGATGTTTAGGTTGGGGGAGCTGAGTCGTTGTTTATAAGTTATCTCCAGTGCTCAGATATCCGGCAGCTTTTTCCTAGGAAGTTAGCTTTGCACATGAGAGAAAGGAAAAAAAAATACCAAAGTGCATGAGGACGGGTGGAGGGAGATTGAGAAAGTCAGAGAAGGGGGCAAAGATCAGAAAGAATAAAGCCTAGAGACTGAGGATTGCCAAAAATTAGTCACATGGGCACGTTCATCCCTAGAAAGTTTTTCCTTCTTCTAAAGAGGATGTGAAAGGTGTTGAGTTGCACGAAAATCTGATGGGGAAGACAATTCTTTAAAAAGAATACAGAGGACTTTTTTTTCCCCTTAGAATTGGATGGATGCTGCTTCATCCATTAATCTGCATGGGGAAATTCCCCTCCTCCCCTCTCAACTTGGTGAATGTCACCACCACAAAAAGCATTTTGATCTCTTGACTGTGGTTAGACTCATCATTTGCCAAGCCTGCTTTTATTTGTCTGTTATAGACACCTGCTATTCAATCTGGCCTCAAGTCCAAAGACAAGTTTACAGATGAACATCTCCTGCTAGTTTTCCTTATATATGCTTAACAATGCCAGGTTTTCTCAAGTATTCCTAAGGGTCAAGAAATTTAAGAAAGGAAAAGAGAAGGGGAAAAAAAAATCACCCTACTGATAGTAGTTCAAAGGGAAAATAAGACCAAAAGCTAGGTGGGACCAAGAGGCAAGGCAGGAATCATACAAATTTTTTCCCACAGGAATTACCTGTAGAAAGTCCTCAATTCTTAAGAGCAAGAAAGAAGAAAGACTCCACTAGGCTCAGTGGCTGCCGCTTGTGAAATCCAGTTAATTGGCCCCAGCAATCTTAAAACATTGGCACCCGAAACTCATCCATGGCACTAGGACAGCACTGAGGCTGCAATCAAATCCTAGGATTCCCAGCCATACTTCAGGAACGTGTTCTAGATGGTGCCGGGGACATTCCACCCTCCTACTAAATTCCTCTGTCATTATCAATGCATCTTAAATCAGTTGTCCTGTTAAGGCAATCATTCTATCCACAAATACATTTCAGATTTCATAACCAAGAAGTTAGCATCCTTAAAAATGTGGTAAGTGACTTCAGAAATACGGAGGGAAAAAAGAGAGAGCCTTTCTGTATATCTAATCTGAAAAAAGAAGAGGGAAAAAAAACTATCCCACACAAGCTGACATGATTTTGAGCTGCCCTGCCAATTTCCTGCAGAAAGCTCTCCTTCCTGAAGAGAGGAAATTGAAGACACAAAATGGTCTGTGCTAGATCCGCGCTTCCCAGGGACAACTCACCAGCCTTCGCTTGGGCTTAATGAGGGGTCGGTTCTGTCCGTTCATTTTGTGGTAGAGCCCGCAGGCATTGCACAGGTAGTGGCCGGTGCCATCTCGTCGCCACAGTGGGGTTGAGGTCGCCCCGCAGTTCACACACTCCCTGCCTTCTAGAAACAAGATTGCACATAAGTTACTTATGGGAGGAAAACACACAGAGAAGCTGCCAGCACTGGGAATTAGGGAGTGAAAGTAACATGGAGAAATTTTTTTCTCTCTTCTCCCTCTTTTGGGGAACTTTCCCACCCCCACCTCCCTTGAAGATGGCTCCCAAGTCGAGAAAAGAGTTACTGTAAGGCTATTTCATGGCCTAGCCACTCCCCTCCACGTCCAGCTCCCCTCCCAAGAAGCAGCCGTGAATAAATAGCAACAGAACTTTGCTCTGGGCCTGCCCAACTCGATGGGGAAGACCAAACGGAGCCAAGGAGGAAGGCAAATTTCAACTTGAAATAGTTCCCTGAGAAAATTCTGAGCCCTGGACGATGGCAAAAGCAATACATTCCATTCATTTCCCTCAAAGGAAAACAAAGGTGACCCATTACCGTGGCTAGGTCTGTCTATACAGATTGATTAAAAAATGAAGAGTAGGATGGGGAAAAAGGAAAGATTCATCAATGGCTAGATAGATAAACAGATAATAAATAGACAAATAGATTGATCAATTGGCTGATCGATTTTAGTAGCCAGGGCATTAGATTTCACTTCCAATAATACTGTAAATGTCCCTGGCTGGCAAGTAACAGATGAAGACCACGCAGGGTCCACTCACTCCCCCATCATCTTTTTTCTCTCTAGAAAAGGCCAAGGTTTTCTACAGTTTCCCAGCCACTGAGAGAGGGACTGAAGTGTACCTATGACCATAGCTGGACCAGGCCAGAAGGTGTTGGAGGGAAGGCAGGGCAGCCTTTAGCAAGGACCCTGGGGATGGGGAGGGAAGAAGGGAAAGGAAGGGCAGGGTGGGGAGGGGCAGAGCGAGGAGCGGATCCAGAGACCCGGGGCCTCTAGGTCGGCTCCTTAACCGAGGCCCGCCTGCGTTGCTCTTTTTCCAAAAAACAAACAAACAAAATAAACAAAAACCGGCCAGGCCGGGTTCGAGCAGCGTTCACTCAGGGGCGGGAGGGTGACCTGACCCACCTCCGGAGGGAACGCTCCCGGACAGACTCCCTCCAAATACCATCTGAGGACACGGGGGAGTTCGCTCGGTGGTTTCTTTCAACTTCGGCCGGAGGAGGAAGAGGAGGGCGGATTCTGGAAGAACCTGCCCGCTCTTGGGGGGCCTCGTTCTCCCCGAGGCGCGGCTGCACCAGCTTCACTGCTGACCGAGCCTGGATCCCCGGAGGAGCCCCCGCCCCCCAACCCGACCCTGCAGGAGCCGTGGCTCCACCAGAGCTGGTCCCCCCAAGAGGAGGGGTCGGGAACAGTCTCGCTCTCTTCGGGGGTGCTGGGAGGGAGGTTTTGGAGGATGATGGGGGAGAAAGTTGAACCCCTAAGGGTGGTTCTGTTTTGAGAGATTACTCAGCTAGCCCCAAACTACCGGGAAGTCTGCGGTGAGGGAAGAGAAGCCGGCAGAGGGCTTGGGCATCTTGACCCCCTACAAGGAGGGTGGGCTTGGGGGGCCCGGAACCTGTTCAGCCTTTGGAAACCCCCAGACCAAGTATGAGGGAATTGGGGGGATACACCTGTGAGCTGCGCTGTTCTCCAGGGATGGGTTCTGGGGAAGGAAAAGGACTTTTGGAAATGGAAGACCATCTTGCCTCCTTTTATACCGGAGTCCGTGACCGTGCTGAGTAATTTCTGTGCACTTTACTTTTTCCAAAGAAATTTTAAGGAGTTAAGAGAGATTTTATTTTTTTGCTCCAAATTCAAAAAAGGTTCTTAAGCCCGGGGTCTACAGAGAGCTTTCCAAGAAGCCCTGCGATTATCTACAAAAACTGGCCCTGTGTGCCAGGCACACTTTCTAGAGACCCAACAGCGTAGATTAGTCCTCAAAAAAGACTTCGGATTGAAATGCATCCAAACACCTTCCGTTGGGGTCAAAGGCCTGCGGGAGGAGGTCAGCTGGATGTGGGGGAGGCAAGGAGGAAGAAGGAAAGGGTGAGTGGGTGAGTGGGCGAGTGGGGGCCAGCTGCAGCCATAGCCCGTTGGTGGGCAGGCCTGCACTTTCCATGCTCCAAGTGGGCGCTGGGTCAGCCCCTCCTAGGGGCAGTGACACTGGCCTGACCTGGCTGGGTCTCCAGGCCCACCACATGTTGCCAAGACAGGGGCCTCCCAGGTTCCCAGTCATTTTATCCCTGTCTCACTTGGGTGTTGGCAGAGCAGGTGGGAGGATTTGCTGGCTCCTGGCTCCGCCATCAGCCCCAGCTCAGGTGGGAGTTGTGGCTGCGGCTGTGGCAGGCGTGGGGCTGGCTGCCCTGCTCCTAGGCACCCTGGGCTGGGGGATCTCCCAGCCTGACGTGATGAGTCTGATTTCCTTCCCTTTGTCAGGGGTGGGGAGGATGACTGGCTTCCTTTTCAGAGGGACCTTGAAAGCTGCACAGGCTGCCTCTGCAGCCAGGCCCTGCACATTAGAGCAATTTTCTGTCTAGATTCACTCGGCGAGTTTGCAACTGCATGCTGTGGCCTTTTCTTATTTTTTCTCTTTTCTCCTTGTTGCCTCCAGTCCGTGACTTCAGCCAACAACCAATTTTCCTACTGGAGGCCCTCACTGTCTCCCGATTGCTTTCCCTCTCTTGCTCACCGCCCGGTGTGAGCTGCTCAGACAGACACCTCTCTCTTAGGTGACAACAACCACAGAGCCGCGAGGCCTCTTGCCTCTTGACAGTCAACAGCCATTTTTGTGAACACCCCTTCGCCTCTAACTGAAATCCTGAAACTGGGCTGGGCAGGGGGTCGCGAAGAGGGAGGTGGAGGGAGATGCCCACTGTCAAGAGGAGGTGGGGGAGCTAAGAAATGGCCCTTTGCAAAAAGGCTTTGTCTTTTGTTTGCAAAGATCTATGCCAGCACTGACAGCCCGGGCGTTAAGAAAGCAATGGGTGCCCTAACCACAGCTTCAACCGTTTCTCCAAAATGCGACAACTCTCTCTTCTCTTGTCTCCTCCTTTGGCAAGTACGTTTGCAAAGAAGAGGTTAAAAAAAAAAAAAAAAGCGACCACCAAAACCAAGAGAATCCCCTCCTCAAGAATTCCCACCACTTCCAATTCCCACACCTTCTTTATACAGAAGGTGTCTAGAAACTTCCCCTCCACGCTCCCACACTCCCGAAGTCCCGGCTCCCTGCTGCCCAGGTGTGCTGTCCTTGGTTTTTTGACTGTGAGAAAGGAATAAGGAGGAAGAAGTAAAAAGCCAAATTTAAATCATCTCCTCTCCTCTCCTCCACACCAAAAGAATAATAAAATAGGTACAGAGGTGCTCCTGGTTCTGGTTTAGGGAAATGCCTCTCTTCCCCCCACCCCTCCCCAAAAGTTCAGAGTCCTAAGAAAAGAGATGAGAGAAAAGACTAGACCAGAGGCAGAAGGTGTGCACAGCAGAGGGGGGACTCAGATGTGCACAGCAGAGGGCGGGGGGGGGGGGGGGGGGGGGGGACTCAGACACGGAAATGAGGGCAGAGAAACCAGAGGCTTTTGGAAAAGTCGCTCTGTCCCCTCCCCCCACACAAACCACCATGCCGGCCTCAGATACCACGATCTGCCCCAAACTTTGAGCCTTACCAGAAAAGAGAACTTTAAAAAAAAATCCCATCACTACCTCAAAATGCACAGGATTGTTCTCTTTGCAATCAGCCCTCAAGCCTTGAGCTAAGCCGGGTTTTTCTGAGCAAAGCTGTACCCCTTTTCTCTGGAACCCTCCACTCCATGTTCAAGCCCAGCCCCTGGCAAGGCAGCGTGGCCACTGTCCTCTGCCTGTTCTTTCTTCCTCTTGCTTTCTCTTTGCCTCCCCCAGCTCGCCTGCCTCCCTCTCCCTCTGCCGACTTTCATGTACTGAACACGCAGGTCTGAGTTCTTCTGTTGGCCTAACCGCATCCGGACTCTATTAAAGTTCCTGGCGCGGGATAAACAATGCAACTGTCGCGGGCGGCAGTCTGAAAATAATTGGATTAGCTAAAACATATCAACTAAATAGAGACAGTCCTGCCCAGGCCGTCGGAGTGAATGTCACCCTGGAAAAAAACCATGAAAACTGATCTCATAGTCACTGGGCTCCCGGAGCCCTCCCTCGGAGCCCTCCCTCGGAAGTTTTCTAAACCCGGGTTTTGCCAGCTCTGTTTCAAGACTGCTCATCTCGCCCATAAGAGACAAGTGATTTTCACCACTTCTCTGTCTATAGAATCTCTATAAACAGAGGGAAGACAGTGAAATGGTCCGGGCAGAGGTATCTACCATGAAATGAACACACCGAAGGAGACACAACAATCTTCACAAAAACATCTCTAAAAATATAGTTAAATCTCATCTCAGAGAATCCCGAAGTCTCTGATTCGATGGCTTCGGTTAGAAGCAACTTTGGTGATGGATTATTTTATTTTTAAGGCAAAACTAGTTGGTGTGGGTTTTGTGCTTTTTTTTTTAAATGCAAGGGTCTGCCCCAAGAGAACAAAACAGGTAGCGTGCTTTTAGACTGGGTGTGCTTTTTTTGAGAGAGGATGAGCAGAGGAAGCAGAGACACACACCTGGGGAATCTTTTTCAGTTCTTTCTACCTCCTCTGGCTTCAGATCAGTCAAAGTAAATGTCCTAAGATGCCTTCCTGTCCCTGCCTGTGCTGGGAGCCCCAGATGCCACTACAGGTAACTGGCACGTGTGACTTCTGATTTCCATTCAACTGTTTCCCCGAGCATGAGCCCACCTCTCTCTCTCAGAAGTTGGGACGAGAGCCCCCTTTGCCACGCAAAGAATGTGTGTGCTGCCTTTGTCAGGATCCCGCCCCCCACAAAAAAACATATACACAGTTTATTTATACACGTCTATCTAGAGGGCTGTCCTCTGTTGACTGCATGAGCCCCTTTGAGCTGAGCAAGAGTCAGACAGTCCCAGAGGCCAGGGAGGGTCATAGGAGGGACCTGTGTTTGTTTAGGCTTCAGGAGGTTTCATTTTAGCCTTAAACACTCAAGATTTATTCCCTCGGCCTTCCATTTGGTCTTGGAAGCTGACTCGGGTTCCTAGCAGAACCCAGAAGTTCCGTGGCAGGCAGGCCGGCCGGCAGGCAGAGTATTTTGTTCTTGTTTTATTTCCTTACCCAGCTCATTGGAGGGTTTTAAATTAGATCCCACTTCCCCTCTGCTCTGAAGACTAGAAGGAGATAGGACACAGCTCACTCTTCCCCCGCTGGAAGAACGGGAAGAGATCACATCTCAGAAGGGGCTGGAACACCCCCAGCTCCCCTGGGGGGCCAGGCTGCGCGCTCCCTTTCCCCCCATCCCCGCCCTGGGTTTGGGAGAGGCGGAGGCGGGAGGGGGAGAAGGGGCTCCTACCTGTGCTGGACCGCGCCTTGGGCCTCGACTTGCATCCGAAGCCGGTGGGGGAGCCCCCCAGCAGGCTGCTGGGCGGGAAGAGTCCGGAGCTGTATTCGGGGACGTAGGGCGAGTAGGTGGTGATGGGGTGGTGGGCCGTGGAGGCGGCCCCGCCCAGGGTGGGCATGCTGCCGCGGGCGTGCGACGACTCGAGCTTCATGCTGTCGGGCAGCGGGACCTGGTACTTGATGCATTCCTTCTCGTCCTGCCGGGCCGAGCCGGCCGAGCCCGGCGTGGACAGCGACGGGTCCGGCGAGACATCCTTCGGCGGGGTGGGCGGGAAGGTGAAGAGGTGCGGGCTGGAGTGGCCCGCCGACAGGGACGAGGACGAGGCCGGGGGATAGACGGAGAGGGGCCCCGGGGAGCCGTGGTGGATGGAGGTCTTGGAGAAGGGGCTGAGGTTCCAGGGCGAGGCGGTGTGGTGGCTGCCCAGGGCCTTGCCGCCGTCCAGCCAGGGCAGGGATCCGTGCAGCAGAGGCGGGCGGCACACCTGGCTCCCTGCGCGGGGACAGGAAGAGGCAGGAGAGAGGAACGAGCGTGAGAGCAGCCCTGGGACGCACCTGGGGATGTTCCCCTGCACTCCGGCGTCCCTGTCAGAAAGATCCCAAACACAGCCTCCACTTGGGCCAGGCCCACTCTCCCTAATAGGGGCGAGTACCTTGGCCAGCACAACCTCTTCACCCCTCTCTCCCACACAAATGTCCCATCAAGTCCAGTGGAGTTAAGGGCCTGTATCTGACACCCAAGAGGTCCTGCTTTGGAGTGGAGAAGGGCCCCTTGACTTATTTGGCCTCTCCAGATACACCTTCTAAATCACATCCCCTGAGGTCCCTCTCTAGAACCTGACTTGATTTATTGGTTTCCTTCAATGGCCCAGAGTCCCCCATCCCAGACCTAATCCCAGCCAGCCTGATAAGAGAGTGGGCTGTGAATGATGAGGCCTGAAGGGGTGAGCCCGGCCACACCGCTGCTCAACACCAGGTAAACACATCAGACCCCAGGGACAGGCCCAGCAGCTCTGTCAGCCCCCCATGCCTGGGGCAGGAAGGAGAGGGGGCATCTTAGGGTGACTTCCACATAAGCCTACCTCAATGCTTGCTGATAACTGGCAAGGCCTAAAATGGGATTGACAAGGAAACTTTAGTTGCTCAGACTGTTGGAGAAAGTTTCCAAGGCTGGATTCTTTTTTTTTTTCCTGCCTTTCTCACCTTCCCCAATCCTTTTTTTTTTTTTTCTTTTTTTTCTGTCTTTCTCAACCTCTCAAATCCAATAGAAGAAAATAAAATAAGCCCCATAGGCTCTCAAAGTTGTGATTCCATCAGTGCAATATGTGAATTTCCACCTGAGCCCCTGAGACACAAAATTTGAGTTTTTGTGTATATTTCACTCACACAGAAGATACGGCACCTTCATTTGAAATACACAGTTTTAAGGGAACCACAACTCAGACAAGTCCCTATGCTCTGAGAGGGGTAAATTTAAGCTGCAAGTGAAAATCCACGCATTTATTGATCTTTTAATCCAGTACCTGCCTCAGCATTTGACATTCTGTTTAACCATTAAGAACAATACTGAAACTAAAATCTTAAGAGAAAGGAAGGGGAGGGGAGTCGAGGGGGAAGGCGAGTTCTCTGAACACCAAGGGTCAAGATTCATATTATGCAGGAAGTCGTATAGTAAATAATATTAAGTCTGCATCTACCGCATTTCCACTTAACTGCTGATCTGCACAGAACAAGGGTAAAGAGCGCCCCAGCCACAGAAACAATTGTTTAAAACCTGGTGACAGCAGGGCTGCGGACGCCGGCTGCCGGAGGGGTTCTGTCATCGGCGCCAACCCGGGCTCTAAATAGGGGGACAAGGGTAGACCTAGTTGGCTGCAATGAGAGAGCCTCTCGTTTTCTCCACCTGAAATTTTGTTCCTATTTCTTCTTTAGGAACACACTTACAGCTGGAAAGCGTTATAGGTTTTTCCCCCTAACTATATAGGGCTGAGTTTCTTTTTAACATTTCAGAACTCTCCTAAACTTCTCAAGGTGAAAGAGAAAGAAAAAAAGAAAGGCAACTGGGATCCCCATAAAAAGAAACCCTGATGCATCCTAAATCTTCTGGAACCTAATGGGACTGTGGTAGGCCGGAGCAGAGAGAGTGGCCAGAGCTGCCAGGAGCAGGCAAGGAGGCAACCCAAAAGCAAAGACACAGGAAAATTCTGTGCAGCCGGGAATCCAAGAAACCTCAAAACAAGACAGTAGTCTTTCCACCAAAACCCCTTGAAGCACCAGAATTCCATCCCTCAGAGCCAGGAGGTGGGAGATCTGCCTAGAAACCAAATGCACTAGCTTTGGGGAAGGTTAAAAGGCAGCAGTGTGAATAAATACGCCTCTCGGGCCTTTCTGGAAACGTGCAGGAGAAACACACTGCGGCACGCTGGCAGAAGCCCCCAGAAAGAACTACGGGGTAACTCGGGGAGCGAAGCCCTTTGAAAGTGCCGAGTCCGAGCCGGGTTTGGCCGGCGCCGGCTGCCAGGTCCGGGGAGCCGTGGCCGGGAAGGCAGAGCTGGGCTCCCCGCGCTTGGGACCCCCGAGGCCCCTCGACCTGCGGCGGCGGGGAGAGAGGGCTGCAGCTTGGCGCCCGCCAGGTGAGCGCCAGGCCCGGGGGACACCAGCTGCGCAGAGGCGCCTGCTGCGACTGTTTTTAAAAACACACTCGCACGACGAGCGAGACGCCGTCCTCGCCCATTTCCGGGACCCAATTTTTTTAAAGAAAGCAATAACGACACTTGGGGGCTTTCGCTGGTTCTCCCCACCCCCAGGTCCCTCCCTGGCTCCGCGACCCTGGAGACCCGGGGCGGCCGGGCAGGGGTCCCGCGCCCGGGGCGCACTCACCATGGTGGGTCGGAGGGTATCTCTGCACCGTGGCCCTCACCGAGTTTCCGTAGTAGGACGGGACGTGGTTGCCTTGACCGTCGATGTTAAAAAGTACATCCACCTCCTCGGGCAGCGGGTACTGCGCCGGGTCCATGTAGGAGTGGCCGAGGCCCGGGTGGTGCGTGTCCGGGTGCTGCCCGTTCAGGACCGCGGGGTGGTGGTGGCTCACCCAGCGCGGCTGGTCCGCCGTCACCTCCATGGCCCCGGCTGCGCTCGCGCCCTCTCGCCGGGCCCGGAACCCGCGCGCGGAGAGGGAGGGCGGTCGGGCTGGGAGGTCGGGGGGCTCCGAGGCTCTGCAGCTGCTCGTGCCACCGGAGGGGCGGGGGGCGTTTAGTGATTTGTTTTCAGTGTGGGGAATGGGAAAGCCGGGAAGGAACGGTGATCAGAGAGATTTAAAAAAAGGAAATCTTTGAGGGGTAGTTTAGCAAAGAGAAGAGAAAGAAAAAAGAAATTCCAAAAAATAGAGACGGTAGGACAAAAGGGGACCAAATTGTAAGAGGGGGCGAGGACAGCTGGAATTCTGCAAGTGAGCCTCCTCTGCACCGGGGCCCCCTCGGTGCCTCCGAGGCTGAGTCTCTCCTCGGGTCACCTGCAAAGGAGAGAAGGGGGAGACCTGGATGAGCTCCTAAGCACTTTACACCTGAGTTTATGAAGTGGCACCACCTCCCCTGCAGCCGCCCGGCCCCCGCGCCCGCGCACCCGGGACACGCACACAGGCGCGCAGACGCCTCCTCCGGGGCTTGGAAAACCCGGACACAGCCGGGGCGCAAACGCCTCCCAAGCGCATCCTTAGCAGCCTGGCTCTCCCGGGAGCCCTGGACTGACTGAGCGGCTCCAACTTGGACAACTCCCTCCCTCCCGGGACACTGGTCCCGGGACCTTCTTTCCAGCGTCTAGAAACTCTCCAAAAGAGGAGGGTTGAGTTGAAAATGTTTTAAAGTCCTCCCAAATGGAAAGAAAAAAAAAATCAAACTTAAAAAAAAGTCGCCAGTACCAACCTGGGTAGCGAGGAGCAGAAGGGAGGAGGAGAAGGAGGAGGCGTGTGACCTGAGAGCAGAAACTGCTCGGTCAGATTGCGTGGCTCACTCTGTCTCGCGCTCTCTCCGTCTCTCTTTTTCCTCTCTCTCTCTCCCTCTCTCAGTTTTTTTTTTTTTTTTTTTTTTTTTTTTTTTTTTTTACAGGGAATGCATTCTTTCTGAAAGTATCAAGACGGCGCCAGGCAGCTCAGTGTTCGCAGACAGCTGTGGCGCGACGCAACTTAAGGAGGTTCTAGTGTCATCCGCGCCGAGGGGGAGGAGCCTGGCGCTGGCGAGGAGGGGACAGGATCGCCGGCATAAGGAAACTGCAACCCAAACCCGCTCCAGGACTTCACCCACCCCCCGCACCCCCGCCCTCCTCCCGCCCCTCCACTGACCGGAAAGGGGCGCCGCGGAGGACGGCCCGGGCGCAGGGGCCGCGGGGTGGTGGGCGAGGCGCGCGGGAGGGAATTCGCGCTCTGGCCCTTTAACTGTGGCCCCTACTCCGGCCAATTCATCCGCCTGTGCAGATGATTCCTTGTCGGGGACACCAGCCTGCCCCATTCATAAAGTTAATTTCTACAGGCAGCCTTTCTTTTCCAGACTTCGTTTAATGAGCAAACTTTTTTTCATTCAATCCAGGGTATTGGGGAGTTTATTGATTTGGGGGCTCAGTGCACGTAAAACTGATCAGAAAAAAAATATTTTTAATATCAAAGGCCGCTGAGATTTGCCTCTCGAGAGAACTGCCTAAGAGATTGAGGAATCGGGCAAAAGGATTTGATTGAAACGTCCGTGTTGCTTTGAGGGTCACTGTCAACATTTTTCCCAGCCTTTGGCGCTAACAAGCCCAAATGAAAGTTTCAGCTGTCCTCTCCAGACCTAATATTGGTAATCGATGTGTGCTTTTGACTAGGATGACAATCGTGATGGATGAAAAGGAGACGAGAGGAGACAGAGACTCTGACTAGTTCCCCCAGTACAGGGAGAGGGTTGGAAAGAAATCGGTCTACACTCCAGTTTCCCAACTTCTCCGTCTCCCCGCCCGGAGCCCCACTTACTCCGGCTCCCGGCGTTTTTCCCCAGCCGAGGACACCAGCCCCCTCCACCGACCCCCACCCCGGCCGCCGGGCAGGACAGCGGCCACTCTCCGCGGGCTCCCCCGGACTCGCTCTGCCGGCCCCGCAGCCCCGGGCGGAGGGAGCGCGGCTCCGAGGCGCCCCGGAGAGGAGCGGAGAGGGGCCGAGAGGGGCCGGGAGGGGCCGGGAGGGGCGGAGAGGGGGCGGGGCCGCGAAGGGGCCAATCAGCGGGCGAGGCTGCGGCCGGGCCGCGATTGGGCGGCCCCGCGGGCTCCAACCTCCTCGGCCTCCCTGGTCCTTTGAGCCACTGCATCCCCTAGCGGCGCCGAGGCTCCTGCAGCCGCCGGCCCGAAAAGGCGGCCGGGGCGAGCCGGGGTCAGGCGGGAAAAGGAGACTCAGATTCCACCCTGCTCACCCCAGGGCGATGTGTGCCAGGACAGAGTGCGGGTTCTCCCGCAGGCTTTCCCACCGACGGTCCTAAGAGCGTGATTTGGGGTTTTATTTGAATGGAAGACATTATTCCCTCTTCGCCCCTCTACTCCATAAAATTCCCTACAAATACAAAAATTCGGGATAGAAGAGACTGTCCCTAAAAGTAAGTTCTAGAGGATTCCTTTCATGCGGTGACGGAAAAACGTCGACATTCAGCCTTAATTTGGCGTGGAGAGGCTGTCTTACTTTAATACGCAATCCTTGTAGAAAGATTAGTAAAATTTATTTGGAAGAAGTGGTGGAAACCTGGGTCCTCTCGACCTTGGATTTGGAGCTTCTCTTGAGTCTCCGTCGTCTTAAACCTGACGTTTGCTAGGATTCAGGGTTGAGTTTCTAGATACGAAACAGGAAGAAGATCCCTAAATTAACCACGCACACCCCCGTTGTTTCTCCTGAGCCCACTTAGTCCCGGTTTATTAGGGCGGCCCAGTAAAGTCGCATCGATTTTCCTTTCACTCTAACCACTTTGCTCTAGGGCCAATCAAGCTGCCAGTCTCCCCCGCTCAGGGCGCTCTCCAAACCTTTTAATTATTTAGTTTCTGTCCAACATTCACCGGAAACCGCTCCATAAACAAGGACAGACCAACGCACACACGTTTTTGCTAAAAAAAAAAAAAAAAAAAAACCCGAGATTAAAATGAAGGGCCGAAGCAGAGAGAAAACATGAAAAGGGCTTCTCCGCGCCTCAGTGTAGGACGAGGAGACGCTGGCCGCACCCCAGTGCAAAGCCACGAGGAAAATCTCAAATGGAGCTCCTCGGTCCTCTACGCGGAGACCGGGAAGCCAGGGAAAGGATAAAAGGGAGCCATCCTCGGGAGGGAAAAGCTGCTGACGCCAGGACTTGAAAATGTCAACTTCTGAGGCTAAGAACGATTTTAAAAGACAAAGAGAAAATATTTGAGAAGGAGGCCTTCCGGTGTAGCGGCGCCTCTCCGATAAGGCGCACAACTTCGGGGGCGGGGGACGGGGCATTACTCGTTTTAATTAAATCACAAGCACCGAGTCCGGCTGCGCTGGGATGGAGAGCCCACCGCCACCACCTTGGAAAAATAAAAGATCTGGAAGGCCCCTCTGGGTCTGAGTGGTTTGGAGCTGGCATTGAGGAGTGGGGGGCTGCGGCTGGATGCCCGGTGTAATGGAGCCAGCCTGTAGGGGGTATTTAACATGTAATTCCCAGCCGGTCCGCCCCTGTTCCCGGACTGACAGTGGGTAATTGGGAAAGAGGACGTTGCTCTTTTGATGGCCCGCGCCGGCCAGTCTCGCCGACGCCACACTGGGTTTGACGTCACGGGCCCAGCCCCAGAGCCAGGAGCGCAGACCAGGGGGGAAGGGAAAAGGAGAGGAGGGGGATACCCGGGAGGGAGGGTCGAGGTCGGCCCCGGGACCCACCGGGAAGGAAGGGGGAAGGGAGCGAGGCCGGAGAGAGGCTGCGGCGCGTGGCCTGAGGCGGAGAGCCGGGCTGCGGGGGTCTGGGCCAGGCCAGGCGCCGGCCTGGCCCGCCTCGCCGGCAAATGCAGGCCGGGCTTCCTCCTCCGAGGGCGGGCGTGCGGGGGAGGGGAGGGGAGGGGGCTCGAGGCCAGGGGAAGGGGGGAAAGGTGGTCCTGATTCCCCCTTTGCCGTAGCCCCCTAAGCCGATCCTGGCCTCCTGCCGAGACACCTCAGCGCCCTCCTGCAGACCTGACGCTCCCTGCCCCCCAGGCACCCCGGCCCCGGCCTGGTCTAGCGAGTCCCCCCTCCTCCCCGGCAGCAGCCGGTGGAGCTCCGGTGGAGGAAGCGAGGAGGAGACCGAGGAGGAGGATGCCGCTGCCGCCGCCGCTGCTGCAGAGCCCGGGGCTCCTGTAGGGCGCGAGGCCTCCCTCATCAGGGTAAGGGGCTGGAGAATGGCCTGGAAGCCTGGGACCCTGGGAGCAAGCATCCTGGAGCCGAGCAGGCGGCGGCGCAGCCACCGCCCTTGCCCCTCCCCGGAGCCAGGTCGGGTACCGTGCGTGGAGCGGCGGGAGCCAGTCCGGCCTATTTGAAACGCCAGGCCTCGAGACGGCTGCTTTAGGCGTCAAGTTGAGCGGGGTGTGTGTGCCCTCTTGGGGAAAGGGTAAGAAATGGAGCCTTACTTTCTGTCCTTGGTTGGGGTAAGCTGGGACCCACACACCCCCCCAAACACATGCCCACGTTCAGGTCCCTCCCACCCGCCCTCCCGGGAGCGCAGAGACTCTGTCCGGATGGAGGTGGGGAACCCAGTCCCGCAAAGGAACCGGAGCTCGCGGCGCAGAGGGGAAGAGCGTGCCCCCCAGGCTCACCCCTGGGGTCGCAGGACCCAGCGAGCGGAGATCCACGCGGCCAGCGTCACCCACCCGAGCCTGGCGACGGGCGCGTCCAGGCGAGCTCCGCGGGGCCGAGGTGCCCGCGCGCTGCCCGCCGAGGGGAAACAGTAAAGCCGAGCCTCGGGGTCGGAGTCATAAAGTTACTAATCCCGCGCAGGGGGAGTGAGCGTGCCTCGGGCCGCCTGGGGCGGTCATTTGAGCGTGTTTACTTAAGGACTTTGCAAGCGGAGCGCGCGCGAAATAGTCGGATTTCCAGCGAGGCAGCAAATATTTGCAGGCGGGAGAAAGAAGCGGAGCCGGGCCGCGCCGCCGCGTCCCTCCCCCCGGAGCCCCGGCGCCGGGCTGGGCGGACCCGGCCGCGCCGTTCAAGACAGAAATGAAGCCGGAACCTGCGGGGCTGGGGGCGGGGAGGGCGCAGACAAGGCGCAGCGAAGGCCAGAAATTGGAGCGCGACTCCGAGGCCCTGGCGAGCCGGGGCTGGGGGAGGAGAAATCCCTTCCCATTCCAGCTCGATCAATCTTCCTTGGCTGCGATCGGTCAATAAAAATGGTGTGAACCGGCCGCGGTCGCTGTGCGTCTGGGGAGGAAGTGGAGGCCAGAGGTGCCGAGGCCGGCGCCGGCACCCCGCACCAGTCCGGTTCCCGGCCGGGCGGTCTGCAAACCTCAGGCGGCCAGTTCGTCGCCGGCAGCCGAGCGCGGCCCGGCGGGGCCTTTAATTGGTTGTCTCCATTTTAATAGTGGCCATTGTTGGAGCAATTAGCCAGAGACAATAACCACCAAGAGGCGTTTAATTCGATTCCACGCGCCGGCTGCGGCCGGGACCAGGGCGCTCTGGAAGCAGAGGCTGGCCCGGGAGGGAAGATGAGTTAAGTGCCGGCTCCCTTCCTCGCCGGTTCTGTCTTAGGTGTGGGAGTTATACTGGGGCAAGTCAAAAGCGGGGCGACAGAGACCAGGTCCTGCTCCTGAACAGGGGAGACCTGTTCTGGGCCTCGCTAGCCCCGCAGGGCGCCCCCGGGACCGCTGCGCCTGCTGGCAGCACGCGTCTCAGCTGCGGCCACCAATGCCTGTTGGAGGGAGAAAGGCAGAGAGGACAGGGACGTGGAAACCAGTCTCCTTCCTCCTGAGCCCTGGGTCCGCACCTCGATCGCCCGAACCGCGTCCCAATTCCTTTCCCCATCGAGAGAGGAGGGGCAAAGTAGAGAACCCTCTTCTGGCGCGTACACACCTCCCTCTCCACTGAGCCAGCCTCACTACCCCCTCCTCTGCCTGGGCCCTCAGATTAGGTTACCGTGGCCGGGCGAGGATTTTTACTGGATACGAGAATAGCGCAGGTAAAGCTGTATAAACAGCTCGCCGGCTGCCGAGCGGGAGGGTTACGCCGGGGACACGGCCCACGGCGCCACCGCCGGGCCGGGGCTGCGCGGGCGAAGCGGCGGGGGAGCGCGCTCGGGCGCGGCGCCCCGCGCCAGCGCAGGCTAAACACAGATTATATGATATCTCTGCAGTCACCTCCCCTCGCCCCCTCTCTCTTTCCCGCGTGAACTGAAATGCAGAGAGGGGAGCGAAATCAAACGGTGATGAGAAAGAAGCCCGAAGTCGGCAGTGCTGGCTGCTCTCTTCCAATGAAACACAGAGAGCAGAGGACATGGGGAAACGTAGAAAAAAGGGGGCCCCTGAAACTCACTGGCAAAGGGAAGATTCTGGAGGTGGAAACGTCAAAGGGGAAGCCCGCGGGAACTCATGCCAAAAGAGCTGGGCACGCGCGCCTCTTCTCCCGGCCCCCACGCCCACCCGCCCCCGGCCTGGGGTCTCCCTGCCCTGGGATATGAGCCATCGCTTTGGGGGTGGTGTGTGGTTTGATTTACCTTTTTTTTTTTTTTTTTTCTTATTCATCTATCACCATTTAAAACTCGGAAGGAAACCCTCCCGGGCCTGGAGGGGCGGCGAGAGATGTGGAGTCAAAGAGAGAGGAGATGCGCTCGGAGATTACCCCCTCCCGCTCCGCCCGCACTGCCAGGCCGGGCCCTCCAGCTTCGAGGGATCCTGGCCCCCCCTCTGCCGCTACCCCCTTCTCCCCGGTTGAGAAAAACCCTGATTGTACCGAGATAAAAATTGGGTAGGTAGGGGTGTAGAGGAAAGGGGGAGAGAGAGGGAGAGGACAGGGGATTTCTGCTTTCGGGTTTAACAATGCCCCTATCAGGGGCCTTGGCAATGGGGAGAGCCCCGGGCTTGGGTAGGAGAAAAACAGTTCCCCTTGAGGGGGAGACGAAAGGAATGCGAGGCAGCCAGGAGGAAGGGCGCACCTCCCAGCTCTTCCTCCCTCCTGGCCTCGGCGGTTTGGGGGACAGGTGGGAGCCACAAGAGCAGAGGAAGGGATGGGGGTGCTCCAGCGGGTCCGCTCGGTGCCTCGGGGCCCCAGGCCGCTTATCCGGCCCCCAGTGGTGCCACTGACTCAAGAAGATGCTCTCCTCTGGGTTGAAGCATCCGGGACTCCCAGGGAGGAGCGGCCATCGCAGCCGGGAAAGTGGTCAGAAGTGCCGGGTTCACCCGCGTGAACTCCAGGCCCTAGTATTTTTTCGGGCGAAGAGGGGTGCACGTGGGGCGCCTGCTCCACTCCTCCTAGCCTCGCGGGGCTCCCGGCTTATCGCCCGCCGCCACCCATCTCCAGAGCCTCCAGCCCCGAGCCCCGAGCGCTGGCCTCAGCCGACTCTCCTCGGGCCACTTCAGTGTGGCATTTCTGGGGAAGGAGGGCTTTATCTGGGGGCTATTGTGTTTTTACTGCTCTTAAGTGGGAAAACTGTGGTGTGGCGGTTGCTGGACAATGGACCGTGGGCTTCAAGGGAAGGGGGAGTTCACAACAGGGAGAGGGGCCGTGAGGGAGGGCAAGTTCCTTCAGATCAGGACACGGTAGCGGTGAGCTTCCAAAAGCACGAACTGTTCACGTCTTCCTTTGTACACGCTGGAGACCCAGTAATAAAATCTGCGCATCCGCCGGGCTCGGAGGTGTAAAGACGACGCGCCTTCCCGCGGGCCCCCTCAGCCTCTCCATCCCTCCAGGACTGCGCCCCGCCGGGCCCGGCGCGCGCTCGGCTCTCCGCCGCCTGCCACCCGGTGGACCCCAAGCAATTTGTTATATAGAACAAAACAGCAGCCACACACATGTGCCTGCAGACCCGCAGCGACGGACACCCACGGAGACCGCTCCGGCGCCTTGGGCAACGTGTTTCTTTTTCGTCCCTCTAACGGCCTCACCCACCGCCACCATCTCTGGTCCCGTCTGCCCAGCGGCCAAAAGCGAAGGGGGGTTCGACTCCAGCTCCCGGGCTTCCTTGGCTCGCTGGCGGCGGTTGTTTAACCTCTCCCTGGGTACTCCAACCATTAAGAGAAAGAGGTGATCAGAAATATTTGGTCTGCACACAAAGACATACCACGGAAGGCATGCACATTTATGTGTGAAATGGCTCCCATACCGAGAACGAGACAGCACGTCAGAGCAGCCCGCAAATGATTAGAATAACCTGGTGCTGGAGAACACTGGGCTTCCGACTCTGCCCTCACACACTTATCAGGATCCCTAATTCCCTGCCACCTCCCACGTTCCCCTACACAAATTGCCTTAACCTCCAGAAGAGGGGTTCTCAGCCACCCGGCTTGCACTGCACGTACCTGCCCCCTCCCCAGGCTCTCTGTAGGGCTCTGGGCTGGGGGGCCTCCCAAGAGGCTCCACCAATGAGTGCCCAGGGGGCCCGCTCCCATCTCTTCACTGCACCTCCGACTTACCCTCACCTCAAGTATGGTCTGCAAAAAGGCAGGGTGGAAATATCAAATAAAGGAAAATGCAGCGTCCCCTGTTTCCGGGCTTTTGGCAGGACAGACTGACCCCAACCCTGAGTCCCGGGGCCGACAGAAATACTTTGTGTAGAATAGAGGGTGGGCCTGTGGGGTGCCAGGGCTTGTGTACCGAGTGCCACACACCCGCATCATTGAGCCCAGCTGGGTTCTCAAGCCAAGAACCTTAGGCCTCTCAGGGCAACTGGCTAGAAGCTGGAAGCTGGGCCCCCTGCCTAATCCCACTCAGCAGTGGATAATGGGAGCCTCTGGGACCTGACACTCACCTGGGTCTTGGTCTGTCTGACCTGGACACCATACCCCGCCCAGGATTCAAATGGGCAGACAACAATTCCTGTCCTCGGAATCACACAGACATTTAAAAGCTTTATAATGGTAAGCCCCTCCCCACAGCCAGCCACTGGGGCTCAGCAAGCATCCTCCATCTAGACACCTGGATGGACTCTGCCAGCCTGGCTGGGTCTCCCTGCCCCGCAGACTGTCACAGGACCAACAGCCCCCACACACACCTTTTCTGCCACAGCTGCTAAGGGATGGAAGGGCTGCAAATGCCACCTCATTATTTGTCCCTTTAAAGTTCTCCCGTCCACAATCCCAGCCTCCTGGTGAATGTGGGCAACAGCGGAGGAGAAAAGGACCAGGAAACCTGAGAACTAAATGATCCTGTGGGTCAGACTCACTTCCCTCCCCTGCCCTGGATAGAATCGCCCACATCAGTTTCCTCAGGCACCCTGCAGGATCCAGAGGAAGAAAATGTGTCTAAAAGCAACTCTGGCGCCCAGATTCTCTCCACTTCCCCTGCGTTTTAACATTATCTTTCTTCATGGAGAACTGCCTCTGATTGAACGATTCCTTGGAGGTCTGTTGGTCAGACAGCCCAGGAGAAAGTCGAATTCTTGTCCCCTCTTTCCCTCCTGCTCCCCAGACCCTCTCTCAGAGGCTGCGGTTTTCTCGCCGGCCTCAGGGTGCTCCTGGAAGCCAGAGTACCTCCCAGCCACCAGCTCCCACCCCCCCGGGGATGCCAGATGCCCACACATCTGGGCTCCAACTTTTATCTCACAGCTCACAGCTGTTTCTTTAATTATATGCAGAGACAATGAGCCTAAACACACACTTGTATGCAGAGGGAAATAAACACAAAATTGACACTGGGACCACCAGCCACCTTGGGGAGAAAGCTGAGCTGCTCCTTGGCAAAGTGGTTCTTTTTCCCAACCCTCTGCCCTCTCTGAAGTGGGAACCATGTGTGCAGCCCTTCCCAAGCATTCCCGCTGTCTCTTATTTTTCTGTTTAGTTTTTCTTCACATGCCTAGTTCTACTAGCTTTTTCCTCCAAACAATGACATACACACATGCACACACCATGCTGGCCCAAGGTCATTGCAGAAAGCCAAAGATTTCCAGTGGCCAGAAAGAACAATAAGGACGGAGGTCTAGTTCATTTTCTTCCAGGAGCAGCTGTCCCTTTGGAGTCAAGACCTCCTCTTAATTCTCTCCACCTGGGGCAGGGGCAGTGCCTGTGGGGTTAAGGAGGGAAGATAGCGACATTCACTGACCTGGGTAGCTCGCTCCTGCGGGCCAGCTGTTTTGTATTTTTTCCTGACTCGCCGGAGATCTGAAGGCAGAAATGACAGGCAGACTTGGCCACTGTTGCCGCTGCTGCGGTCCTTGCCGCCCCGGCTGCTTATGGCATCTCACTCGGGCTTCCAGCGAGAAGTAAAACCTGGGTGATGTGCATCCTTCCTAGGAACCCCCTCCCTCCGCCTTCTCCTGCTCACTGTAGAGAGCGGAGCTCTTCCGGGTTGCGAAAGGGGAAAGGGAGGGAGGGAAGAAGACCGAGTAAGGAATGAATTTCACCCCCTTTTTGAAACAGGCCAACCGCACGTCAGGGGGATGGGAAACTGGCAGGGTTGGGGGGATGGGGAAAGATTGCCTGAAATATGACCAGCTCCTGGCGCCTACAAAACCCACTGCCTCTGGCAGGGTTGGCATTAACGCTGTAAACGTCATCAGTAGTGTTGACTGGGTCATTAACCACGTAGATATAAAAGCTTTTGCAGAGTTTTCCTCCCATTTTTGGAGGAAGTAGGGGCCCAGTGGGAGCGTCTAGAGGTACAACTGGTGGCCACCATTAGCAGGGTCTCTGCCCCACAGGGTTTTCCCTCTCCATTCTGACCGTTTCTGCTGTTTCTGTTTACGCTGACTCCTCAAAAATGTCTGTATACTACCTTCATCTGTCTTCAGCCATAGCCGGCCAGTACAAGATGGGGAAAGGTGAAGGACCAGTGACTGGGCTCTGGGCTTGCTGCTGCTGTTGGTCCTCCTCGGGTTAGGCATAAAAACCTTCGGAGGTTGGGATATCCTCACACACACTAGGTAGAGGTTTGGGGAGGAGGCCTCCAACTCTCTTCAAGAAGACTTCTAGGGGAAATTTACCTTCTAGGAGAGTGCGATAAGGAGGTGAGAATCAGAGGTCACTCTGAAGATAAAATGTCTGAAGGAAAATGATCCTATTAATCGCCCCATGGGACCAGCAAACTCCCACCCTTCCCTTCCAAGCGCCCCCTCTCCTGGACCATCCCTACTTCTGCTGGTGGGAGATCCAAATTATCCATGGAGAGAATCTGTCATGAATAAATTTCTGCAAGAGTAAAATGAAACTCCATAAACATTGGGGTAGAAAGGTCAGCGTCCATTTGTTTTGACAGGTAGAGTTTTCCCTTCACAATATTTATACAATCAGAATATGGAGACTGACTTTAAAAATAAATACATCTTTGGGGAGAAAGAAAACAAAATTTGTCCATGGCTGGGCCAGGAAGTCAAGAAGTTTCTTGTGCTGAAACCAGTTCGGTAGGAAGGAGCTGCCGGGTTTAACGGGGCCAAGTGTTTAGGGGTGGCCGTTCCGTAGGGGGACGACCGAGGCCATTGGTCAGCAGATGGGAATAAGCAGTGCAGAGGTGGGACCGCGATCCGAGGAGGGATAGTGGGTGACAGTCAAGTGGTGTGCGTGAGAGTAAAACTGCCCAGTAGGGTGGTGTCTAGAGAGGAGATGCAGAGGATGCCCAGGCCAGGGGGCACCACGGGTGGGGCCTCGGTCTCCAGCCACTAGAACCCCCTCGACTCAGACAACCAGCAACCGGTCTGCGCGCTCCGCTCTACACCATCGGGGCTCCCTGTTTAAGAAGAGAGTTGGGGGAGAGAGAATTGTCATTTGCCACCCTGACCAGGAGAGCAGAATGGGGTCTCCCGGCCGTGGAGGGAACCCCAAGTCCACCTCGCGTCACGAACTCAGCCCCTCCTCCGCCCTCCTGCCCTCCCGCTGCCGCCGCCCGCCACCAAGTGGCAGAGCCAAGTTCTTTGGCGCCAGGCCGCGGAGTCCGCAGGGCTGCACATTTGGAGGACGTGGGGGAGGAGGTCACCCTCTTGACAGCTTTCCCCCAACCTTTCCCCGGGCATCTGGGGGGGCCGCGTGGGCTGTGCCGGGAAGGTCGCGAAGGGCTGGGCTGCCGCCCGAGTCACAGGAGGTGGCGGGGATTCCGAGCCTTTTAGGGTCCCGAGACCACCTCGCCCCTCCTCGCGCGCCGCCTCGTGGGGAATAGGACCACAGGCCCCGGGAGGGTCATCCGTCACCCAGGCGGCGACGCCTGGTCGCTCCTTGGCCCAGTGTTAGCTGTACCCCAACTCGCCGCCCACCAGGCCCTGGGGCCCTGTGCGTCTTTCTCCAAGCTCCCCTCCTGGCTTCTTGTCCCTTTCGAGGTTTCCCTTCTCCCTCCCCCACCACAGATTCGCCTCCAACTGGAAAGCCCTTTTCCTTTAGAATCGGGACCCTAAACTGTACCCCCTGGGACCCAAGACCGACTCCCGCTCCTCGCTTCTTGGTCCCTCTCCGCCACCCTCTCGCCACCCTGTCCCCGGCGCGCGCCGGCAACCCTCCGCCCGGTTCCGGCCGGTCTGGCTGCCTCTCTCTCCGTTCCTTTTCTGCTGACGCGGGCGCTTGCCTGTCTCCAGGTCTAAAGTGACACTTCGGTAAGGGACTGAGAAATCTGAACTCAAGCATACGGCCCCCCCGTCACCCCAATTCTCCCTTTAACCAAGGAAGGCTTAATTTAAGGAAATTCGGCTGCCAAAGACACTCGGGCTTTAAAAAAAAAAAAAATCCAAAGGACTTAAAATATAACTGATCTTCAATTTAATGGTCAGGTGCAAGATTCAGAGAAGAGATGCCAGCTCTCTTGATGGACTTAGGGGGTAGAAACGGCTGCTAATTAGGGATAGGAGAGTGAATTATTCCAGGAGGGTTGGGGAGATTTGATGAGGAGGAGGAAATGGGGTGAAGAAAGGAGGGAATTTATTCCGAGAAGTCAACAAAGTCAGGGAAGGCGCTGGTCGCTTCGTCAGACGGGCTGAGGATTTATTCGCGATTCGTGGAGATGGGCCCCTGCTCACTGTAAAGATGTTGCCGTAATGAAGCTACAAGTCACTTTCTGAATTTTAAAAGCTACCACTCTGGCTCACTGATTCGTGGTTCAGGTCTCCGTGCGTGTGTATATACTTGTGCATGAGAGAGAGCAAAAAAATGACCGTCTGTTATTCAGGGGTAACTGTCTGTCTTCAACACCAAGGGGCAGCGGATGCCCACGGGCTCAGAGCCTTCCCTGTCCAAACAAGTCTGAGGGGACAGGGTGGCTTCATTCCCAACAATTTAGGAGTCTCAAGTGAACCCTCCATTGAGGAGTCACTGTGTTGGGCGTCCCCCTGGAGTACCAAGGCAAGAAGGCAAGGACGAAGCTCTCAGCCACCCAGGTGGGCACATTCAGGCGCTCCTCGCCTCTTCCGGGCAACCTTCCCCGCATACCTTGCAGCCAGCCTCCCTGACTCCTTTCCCCTCCCTGGAGCATCTACCACAGCCTTTTAACCCCTTAACCCTGGGCAGGCGATCATCCTTCCTCTGGCTTGGATTCAGAGGCTGAACCAGGTACAGAAATGTTCTGAGGCTCCTGGGCCTGGCGACAGAGCTTGGCCCGAGATTCTTCCTGGAGGCAATTGCGCCGTCCTAATTGGCACCAGCATCAACTGCTTTAAAGCCTGTGGTGCGTTGGGCCACATTACTACAAACTAAGGCATTTGGTTGGGTTTTAAATATAAAGACAAGTCGCTGGGCATGTGGAGGTAGAAGATGGATCAGTAAATGACTAATAGATAATAGAAACACTGTGTCCCAGATCTCCGCGACGGCCACGTAGATACGAGGTTCACCTGTTGGATAAAGAAAAAGGAGACCCTGAAGGAAGAAATAATCACTGGCAGAATCTCCAATCTTTCTAAGAATGTGTGGCCACTTAGAGTTCTATGCAGGGCTGAGGAAAACCGTATATTTATTCTTCTGGGTTTCCGACATCGGTTTCTTTTCCCTAAAGCACAGGTAATGTTTTTCTTTCTGCTTATCCATCTTCAGCATCATCTTCCTTGCCAGTTTTTCTACCTTCCTATATATAGCCTGGTATATATATATACACCCTTGGTTTAGTTCTTTCAAGTGCACTTTCTGCCAGATGAAAACACACACTGGATGTTAGCCTTGGTTTAAAAGTTCTAATCTTTCAATCCCACTCACTGAGATTTATTTTATTATAAATGTGTAGGGTAGGGGGCTTGGGAGGGTGTAAATGAGGTCTGGGGTGGGGACAACCAGTTCTTTCATTTTTCTTCTTTTTTTCCCTAACAGAACATTTTTTAAACTCAACTTTCAGGTCGGTGATTTTGCCAATGTTTCCCTGATCAAGAACTGCATCCTGGTTGGGGGTGGATGGGTGGTGCAGGACTGGGGGAGCGGGGCCCGGGTGGTGGGGAACCATGGATGTCTCAAATGAAAGTTTCACAAAGCAACGATTGGAAATTAAAAAAAAAAAAAAATCAGACCTATTCCACCCAAGCGCCCTAAATAAATAGCCCTGTTTGCAAATTCCTATCAATTATTACGTGATGGGAAAAAATCCTATCTGAAAATAAAGCACGTGGACGTGGAGAATTTTAATTAAATCTTACTGTGGATATAATAACATGGAAGTGATTTTTCATTCGGGCGCTTGCCTGCTCACCAGTGTTTTATGGCGTTTTCTTGCCTCTGACTTTATTTTAAAATATTAGACGAGGTGGAGAATTATAAACGACTCTTTCCTTATCTGTACTGCTCACATATCCAGGATCAGAGGAGCTGATTAAGAAAGAAGTCAGAGGCAACGTTGGATTCATAATGATTTGGAATAATGAATCCTTATCTCTGCTTTCCAGATTATCTGCCTTTCAGCTCCCAATGTTTTGTTACATGGGATAATTTATTGCATCTAATACATCACAATGAATCTGATGGTAGAAAGTGATGGCCAACGTTGTGAAAAAGGGGCCCTTATTTTTTATCCCGGGGCAATGAAACTGCTTTTTGCAGTTTTTAATTGGGAAAATATAAGGTAGATCTGATTAAAAAAAAAAAAAGCTCGGTATAATCTTGCCTGCTCCTCCTTTACCACGCTGCTCTTTAATTAGTGTGTCAATTTCAGGCTGAAATTAACAAGATCGACCTGAAACCGGCGCTTAGTTTCTCCCCAGCACCGAGATCCTAATTTTTAACATGATTTATTTTTATGAAAAAGGAGATAATTAATCATAAACACTGACTAAAGCACAGAGCCAAGTTAAGATAAAATGCCATTTGTATCTTTATATAGACAGATACCAATAATGTTAATTTTTCTGAGATTTCCTCTCTTCTCACCATCTCCTGCCCCCACACAGCTCCCACCCTGACTGCTGTCCTCTCTAGCCCCATTCCAAGTAAACAAGAAAAAAAATCAATTCCAGGTTCCTCTTGGTATTCACTGCTCTCTTTTTAAAAGTATGTATTGAGCTCTTGTGGCTTTGTCTGTTAACACACACAGATTGTGCAAAGGTTTCCTTCCCCCAGAACACATCGGTGGGTGGATCACTTGTTCTCCCAGAACCACTCCCCCAAACTACCCTCATCATCTTCCCTCCATTCTAGAGTTAGAGAGAAGAGGAGACACATTTCATTTAATGGTTAATTAGTTACAATAATTGGCATTTTTGTTCCTTTTGTCTTTTGCCCTAACGCCAAAAGAACAAAAGCCCAAAAGCCATCTAAATGCAACAGGCTTCACTCCCTGCTTTCTCAGGACGGATCTCAGAATCCAAGGCTATACCCCGAGTCCCCTCCCAACGACTGACAACACTCGCAACCTGCCGTCTTCAGCAAGTAGAAGGGGCAGGAGTTGCTGATAATTTGCTCTTTAAGCTTTTTGTGCCTGTTGATTACTTTCTGGTTGCTTGGATCAAACAATCGTTGCAAATATGCAAACCAGTGAGAGGAGATTCATACATATTCGCTCTCCAATTGTTCCTCCTGACGTCACATCATAATTTCTTGGTAATTGGATGGCTTGCACCCGAATAATGCTCATCTGAAATTCTCCACGTTTCTCTAGGTTGCAGATTTTGTACTGGAAGGTGGGAAGAGGACTTGAATTTTTTTTTTTTTTTGAAGAATTATTGTCTGTTCGCCATAGTTCCTATTGTCTCCCTTCCTCCCTTACACTTAAGAACATTTACTTCTGAAGTGAGAGGATTGGAGTCTTTCCTGAGAATATAATTTCCCAGACACTTCTTGAGTAGGTTGAAGAGTGTGGGACACGGGTTGGTAAAGATGGAGGAAATGGGGGTGCAGTTAGGGCAGAAGTGGGGGTGAAGTTCTATAGAGTCAAATCTACTTCCCTCCCTCTGCTCAGGTCTACACAAGAGTCACCCTCCCCACCATTCAGTTTTCCTCTCCTGAGATGACCCTTCGTTCCCAGCTTTCTGGAGTTCAAGTCTCAGTTGCTAACCTCATCCCACACTTTCAAGCAAAGTAGGCAGCCACATAATTGTAGATTTAAAGAGTTTGAATCTAGATTATAAAGATATTTCAGGTGTCAGGTGGTGGGACAGAGAGACCTGATTTTCTGGGATATTTCCCCTTTATCTTTCAGCTCACTTTGGCCTCAGTACAGTGGACCTCAGATGTCTAGTTCCAAGCTTGTATTCGATATTGCATGACTTCCCTCTCCTTCCTCTCTCTCTTCCCCTCCTTCTTCTTCTTTTCACCCCTTCCTCCTCCCCCTTTTCCCCTCTTCCTCTTTTCCCTCTCTTTAGGACACATCACTCCAAGAATTTCAAGTATCAATTATAAGTAATATTAATTTCTCAGCCCCAACCAGTGAAGTGCAGATGATCTGATAGGAGGATAAAAACGGTGCTCCCCCAGATGAAACAGACCAGCGGAGCCTCCTGGGCCAGTTCCCATGCTCAGATGAGCATTCAATTTTCCAGCATTATCTCCGCACTTAAACTCGCTTTCTCCATTTCTGTGCCAAGATAAATTTGCATAATATTTGCAGCTGTAATTAGCTGATGAGCATCTCCCAGCCTCCCCCTTTTGTTTCTCTTTGCATTTGGTCTTCCATTGATGCCTCGTTTGATCTTTAATATTACAGGATTCCCGATAGAGGATTGCCTATCTTATCTCCTCGGCTCCAAAATCTTTTAAGAAGGAGGGAGAAAGGGAGAGAAGAGGTTGGGGGAAAACGTGAGGGAAGAGAATGAAGCCTCACTAATCAGAGTTTGAAAAGGTTACATGGGGAGAAGCTATGGTAGGGATAGAACAAATAAGATAAACGGGAGTTACTGTGGGTGGATGGGTGAGCTAGGACTCCCTCTGGGAATGGGAGAGTCTGGAATAAATGGGTTGTTATTCAGAGAATTCAGGAGTGAGCTAGGGGAGGTGGGCTGAGAACTGGAGCCTGGACTGGTAGAGGGTGTGGTTAGCAGCCAGCCTCAATTGTGTGGCCCTTCCTGCGTTTCTGGGGAAACATAGTTGTGGGGATCCGAGTGGGACTCTCCGTGGCGTGTCCCCTCAAGCCGAAACTGGAACTTCTGAAACCAGACGACTCTCTTATCTGCTCATCTGTTGGTCTCTCATTAATAGAGAGCAAGCACTCCTGAATTTCTAATATGCTCTTGACACTTCTCATTATCTCCAGCGCTGTTTGAAAGAAATAAAAGCCCTCCCCCACCCCAAGAAAAGAAAGAAAAGAAGTAAGGAAAAAGAAAAAAGAAAGAAAAAGGCCTCAAGAGACTAGGGAAAAGAGGGGACGCAGAGTCGGTCGCAGTGAATAGTGTCGCCTCCAGAATCCCAGCAGAACCAGAAAAGTGTCCCCCCTTCCTCCTCCTGGTTGTTATTGTTATGTTAGTTTTCTCCAAATCGGGTGTTTTCTGACTTGGGTGGCGGCAAGGTGGGAGGGAAGGCGGATTAGAGGAGCCACTGGTTCAATGAGTATTTGTGGGAATCCGGGTGGGGAGCGAGAGAGAGGAAAGGAAGGAGGGAGGAGGAGGAAAAAAAAGACGAGAAAGAGTCGATTTTCATGCCAATCATTGGAACAAATAGCTAACATTTAACGTTTACACCCGCACTGGCGGCGCCCTGGCGCTCCGAGGACCTGGAGCCGGGCTAAAATGTCCCCAAAGCCTTTGGAGAAAACGAGTTTCCAGCTATCAGGTTCTCCCCATCGCCCCCCTTTCGCCGGGCTTCGGTTTCAGGCTGGACTTGTCCAATGTCTGCGTTACTGCTGCGGGCTCCTGCAGGAGTGTCAAGGAGGCGCATATCAGATAGCGCCGGGGTCAAGGCGATTTAGTTAAGCGTGCGGGGCGCTGGGGACTGGGAACTCGGGTGGGACTCGCGGGGGAGGAAGGCGGGCGGAGGGTGGGCGAATGAACGAATGCGTGAATGAATGAATGGGTGGAGAGGAGACCCAGACACACGTGGGCTGAGAGCGCCTCCACACACCTCGCCCTCCCCAGGGCAAAGCAAGGCTCTCAGTTTGAGAAAAGTTCCTTAAAACTTTTTTTTTAATGAGGCCAATTTTCTAAAGCGAAGCTAAGAGATTGGGCTCCCGTCCCGGCTCTGTCCATGTATAACTTTAGTAACTGCACTAGCTCAAGGCCTCAGTTTCCCCATCTGCTGATTGATGGGGTGGGACAGGGTGATGGTCAAGGGCCCTTCCGGCTGGGAAAAAGAGCAGGCTGTGGGCCTGGGGCGGTTAACAGGGAGCGGAGTGTGCCGGAGGTGACCGGCTCTGCAGCCCCGGCGCCCAGCCCGGGCCCGGGCACCGCGCCCCAGCTTGGCCCGCAGGCTCTGGCCAGACAGACTTCCAGAGAGAGCGAGCCAGGAAACTCCTAACTCGCGCCCTTAGGGCTCCACGGAGCCCGAGCGCGGCAGCCAGGAGCAGGAGCCACCACTCTGGGGTCCCCGTCTCGGAGAAGTCCTGCGGCCCCTGCCCCAGGCCACCCGAAAGCCTTAGGCGCTCTCTCCTCGGGGTCTTGTGCCTAAGTGTTTCCAAAAGAGAACATCTTTTGGGGGGCCGTGGGGGTGGACTGTGGTTTCTTTCAAAATCCCCAACTCCAGCACCAGAGCGGAAGTCCCCGCAGACGGAGAGCGGTGGGTCAGCCGACCGCGCGCCCTGTTAGCAATCGATTAACCGCAGCCCGATCCTTAGGATGTCAGGGGGTCTTTTTTTTCTTTGCTTTTAAGAACTGGATTTCTGTTCTCAGAACCTGGGGGGAGGTTGGTACGTTCGCACGCGCGCCGGGTGTGCGTGAGTGGGCATTTCAGCCGCGTTCCTAGGGGGCGGGGTGGGGGGGCGTCTCACAGGCTGGGTGGGGGTGCGCCAGACTCGGCAGTTGATTTCCCCAACACTGAGTGGAAAATCAAGTCGAGGCAGTAGGCAGCCAGCAAGAGGTTGCTTCGAAGGCTGTTGCACAGGCTCCAAGGCGGGGACCCAGGTCTGCACTGACCTCACCCCCAGCCCCCCACTTCCCCACCTCTCCCGCGCAGCTCCGGGTCGTCCGAGGCCGAGTGCCAAGCCCCGGGACCTCTCAGTCCGGTGCACGCGAGCCTGCGGAGTGGGGGTCTGTGGGGGAGCCAAGAGGGGGGACGGAGGGGGGACACAAGAACGAGGTGCCCGGACGTGCTGGGATGGGCTGAGGGCCCTCCTTTTGGTGAGTCTTTCCCTCCCCTCAGTGTAATTCTCAATGATAGTCATGAAGACTAATCACGATGCTCCTTTTCCTCCTTCTTTCTCAAATTAAAAAAAGAGAGAGAAAAAAAATACGCACCCAACTCCACTCCCGTTCGGGTTCCGGAGAAATTCTCAAATAGAGCAGTGTAATTTCTCAGTTGATTTTGATTGACATACTGTCCCTGGGATCATGTGTTAATCCCTTCTTCACTCAAGCCTTTTCATAACTCATTTCTCTCTTGCTAGATGGGGACTCTGATGGTTACCGAGGCAACGACGATAGCACTAAGCTATTTCCCTCTCTGCAAGGAGACCATTATTCCGCATGCATAGGCCATTTGCAACAGAGGTCGTCGCAAAGTCATTCACAACACAGCACTCGTTTATTAAACTTTTATTCTCTTTTTTCCCCCAACACAGAAACTAGTTTGCACTTGTACGGGGGGGTAGCATTGTCCTGCTTGGTGCTGGCAGTGACCGCACTGGAGTGCGTGGGCCCCACGCGGACACTCGTTTACACACCCACAGGGCACTCCACCGAGCTGGGGCCAGAGGCCTCGCCACGTCCCCATCTGCCCCCAGGGTCTTCTCTGACGCCGCCTCTGGCACCTCGAGGATAAGAGGTGATGGCAGCCAATAGGTGTAGACGGGAACCAGCTTCCCAGGCTGCGCCACCTCCGCCGCGGGGACTTGGATAACCGAGGAGCCTTCTCTGCGTGTCTGCCCCTACGTGCAGCCACCGTTGGTCCCCTTTCTCCGAGTCCTCCCCCGGCCACATCCCTGTTCTCCTCCTCGCCTTGGGATGTGCGCCCCGGCCCAGGCACCTCCCCCAATGGCCCGCGGACGCTGACCGGGCGCGCTGGCTCCCGACAAGCCACCTACTGGGCGCGCCCGGGCCTTAGGTTTCTTTTCCCTGGTCGGCCGGGGAAAAGGGCCTGCCGGTGGTGTAGGTTCCTGGCCCAGCGTCCGGCATGTCGGGGGCGCTCGGGAAACGGGTGGATTTTGTCCCCAGTCTTCTCTCGGTGGTGGCCCGGGGTTGGGGCTGGTGGGTGGGGTAAGCAGGAGAACAGGAACGGCTGGGGCAGTTAATCAAGGACATTGGCCAGGGACGGTCTACTAGAGCAAACGTGGTAAACATTTCTATTCCCGATCTGCAAGGCCACCAAAACCGAGGGGCAGTTATGAAGGCCATTGATGGCCACGGCCTCTATTTCTTTCCCTCTTCTCCCAAGTCCTCCCTCCCTCCCTTCCTTCCTCTCTTTCTTTTTCTCCCCTTCCACCCCTTCCAGTCTTTGTATTTTGTGGAAGAGGTGGACCCACTGGGGCGCCAGGGCCTGAGTCTCCGGCTCCAGCGTGGCCTCCACGAGCTGGACCCAGGAGGCCCCCACTCCCGCCAGCCGGCCCCAGTGACGGCCTTCGGGGCCCCTGCAGCCCCCGCAGCGCCCGGCCCTCGGCCTATCCTGTGACGCGCCTGCCGCTCCCAGAGGAGCGCTCCCCGGGCCACCCGGTCGCCGTCTGTCGCGGGCACCCGCCAGCCAGGACCAGGCGGCGGAGCTGGCTCGCTGCTCCGCAGACACCGGCGGGGACCCGGAGCTGGGCAGGGACAGACGGGCGCGGGGTCAAGGTTGGGGCCCGGGCTCCTGGATCGACAGGTGGAAGGTGCTCCATAGGGCTCCGAGGGTCGGCCTCCCTTCCCAAGCCCGGGATTGCCTGATGGCCTGTGGCGACCCGGCCGGCAGGAGGCCGCATCCTATCCCTGGAGCGCGGGGACACTGTGCTGAACCACGGGGGTGACATCGCCCGCCCGGGTCGGGAACGCGCCTGGCTCAGGGGGCACGGGGGCTAGAAGAGGCGGTGGTCTCCATGGCCCCCAGGGCAAGGGAGGGCCTGGGGAGAAAGGGAGGGGGAACTCTTCCCCTAGAAGTCGGCGGGCTTTCCCTGGCGGCTCGCCCTCCCACATCCACAAACTTCCCCCAGGAAAATCATCCAGAGAAAGGAGCCTCAGGCCGCTGGCCTTTTGCAAGGCTGCCCGCAGGGGCGGCGGGATGCTGGCGTCTGAGGGCGGGGCCGGGTGGGGCCGGAGCTGAGACCCGACATGGCGTAGGGGGGGGGGGGCGCTGCAGTGGCCCGAGCTGAGACCACAAGAAGTGGGATGTGTGGGCGCCTGACTGGCTTTTTAAAAGGAGCCTCAACTTCGGGGAGTGCAGGCTGAGGGCTGGAAGTGGGGCCCGGAGGAAGCCTGTCTTGGCCTCTCCCTGCCAGGGGTCAGAGGGTCACAGCAAGGTTGTGTTCTCACTGTGCCAGTGTGGGACAGAGGTGGGGGGTGGGGGGGAAGACCTGGGGTCTGGGTGGGTGTTGGAGGGGCATCTGAGGAGTAAAGAAAGGCTTCAGATCTCCGGGTGTCAGAGGACATGCTCGCTGAGCTGTGAGGTTGGAGGCCAACTGACAGCTAAGTGGCAGTGAAGACAGTAACAGTAGTCCTCTGGTGGCCCCAGGAGTCTTCACTGAGGGTGGGCTTCAGTGGTGCACAAGTCGGTGTTTTAAGGCACCGCATGTCACACAGCTCATCAGCCACCTCAGCTCCCTTGGGGGAAACCAAATTGATGGAAATTCTGTCCTAGGAAAAAGGCCGTCAGATCCCTGGAAGCATAGGCACCTGCACCAAAGGCCACGACAACATTATTATGTAATAACAGTAACTGTATCCATCAGAAAATACATAGCTCGCAAGATAATGCTCACGAAATACTCAGAACATTCTATAAGATAGGTTTATACCATTTTATGGGTGACACTGTCTGACTGTGACCCCAGCTCTGGTCACTGCTCCCTGGACTTCCTTCTTTCCTTCCAGGAGATCTCAGTGCACGCTGAGGACTACCAATAAGTTACTAGCATTTATATTTATTCATTCATCATTCATTCCTTCCTCTGACAGTGTGTCCCACAGTGGGCACCCTGCTAGTCTCTGAGACAACGAAGTAGGACACTTTCTTCTGTCCACAGGTAGAGTGGGGAGAAAGACAAGCAAATAGAGCATTACAGATGCAATAAATACTCTATTAAAAGCATGACGATGGTGTGTGAGCCCAGAGGAGAGACTGCCTGGGAGTGTTTCCAATTCCCTCAGGGATGATTAGGAGCTTAGGGAGCAGAGCAGGGGGCAGAGGGTATTCCAGAAGGAAACAGGCACATTCAGTGGCACAGGGTTGGGGAAAGGGCACAGAGAGTCCATAAACCGTGAGAAATGTGGTGGCCTTGAGCAGGGCAAAGTGAGAGAGGCAGGGAGATGCGAGAAAGCAGCCCCTTGGACGTCAAGCTAAGTGGCTTTACCCTGTGGGCACTAGAGAAGGAGGCTTGGTCTGTAAGCAGAGAAGCAGCTAGATCAGATTGAGATAAGTTATTGATTCCGATGCCATTCTGGAGAGCAGTTTCCCCCCTTCCCTCAGCCACACCCCCAGCACTGAAGTGTTTGCCTCAGTATTTCCAATTGTACCAAATAAGTGGGTAATAACGTAGTTTGTTTTTCCTCTTGCAAAATGCTTAGGCAAAAGCAACATTTACACTACAGCTCATGTTTCTCTGTGTTTTTGCAATATTGTTGCGTGGGACCTCAGTCCTCTCGGATTGTGGAAGTGTATGGAGAGAAGCAGCCCTGTTCATTGGCTTTGTTTCAAAGTCACAGGTTTGCTGGACCAAAGGCACTGACAGTTTAACTACTGCAATAGAGGGGAACTGGAGCCTAGAAGGCAAGCGGTGGCACCACCTAGAAAGCCACACTGCATGGCGTCTGTGATGGGAGAGAGGAGAGCGGCTGGCTCTCGTGAATATATGGCAGGTATCTACTAAAGCTCACACTAATTGATGGGCTCTCTATATATCATCCTAGATAAAGGGCCCCCGTGCAGTAAACGCTCATGTTTAGAACATCCTGATAGGGCTTTGTTAACAAGAAGATAACAGAAGAGCAAGATATGTTTGTTTAGCTGCCTATAGATAAACCCAATAGGTCTTTGTTAACTTTCCATGACTGATGGCGACCACTAACCATGATAAATAATCCTGGAACAGGAACTTTATTTTAAGTGCCAGAAAGGGGGCCCAAATTTTTAGCTCTTTTGAATGAGGAGGAAGTATTTTCCGCGTGTGAGTACACATATGTCACAGTACATCAGTGCCCAATTTTCTCTAAATGATTTTAAACCGTCAGCTGAACCTCCGAACCAAGTGACCCTTGATACTTTCTCAGGGTGTGTTATGTACCCATCATAGGAAACCTGAGCAAGTCTGAGCACCCGGATCTCGCAGACAAATCTTCAAAAGAGTGGCAGAATCTTAAGAAATCAATGCAAATGGTTTCCTACAAACAGGTAAAAATATGATTTTCAACACTTGTGAGCAATATGATGGCCAGAGATGCCCATCCTTGCAACATGTTGGAAGTTGCAAAGTCTTACCCAAAACTGATTGCTGAATAAGGATTTATTTTTAAAAGCTGAGGATGCAAGTTTTTTCACTGTTTTTAAATGATGCCTTGTCTACAGAGGTACATCACTTTTTTTTTTTATGAGTAATAGTGGCCTTGAGCTAACATCTGTTGCCAGTCTTCCTCTGTTTTGTATGTGGGACACCTGCCACAGCATGGCTTGATGAGCTGTATGTAGGTCCCTGCCTGGGATCCGAACCTGTGAACCTCATGCCGCCAAAGCAGAGCGCAGAAACTTAACCACTACACCACCAGGCTGGCCCCAGGTACATCATTCTTTAACTAGCTAGAGCCACAAGTAATGCTGCGCTCAGAACCCACCCAAAATAAAAGCCTCAAAGTCCAGTGAAAGCAGCTGTTTCATAAATCCAGTTACAAAGAGACCAAACTTTCGTGCTGTTTTAAGGAATTATCATTACACTGTTATCTTTAATGCAATCTTTTAAAAGAAGGCAACCATTTTTTACTAAAATCATCACTTGAATTTTATCTTTGCTAAAACGCTAGGGAGGAGGGGAAGAGTTTGACTTGCCCATATAATCTTCCCTAACCTGAAGACTAATCAATTTTGATGGAAGAGGCAATATTGGGTCTCTGAAGTTAACCAGATTCGCCACCAGTAACTGGAGGTCCCTGGTGAAAGGATGCTTCAGTGAATAAAAAGAATATTAAAAGGAATTCATTCTTAATGTAGAAAAATTGCTAGTTACAAAAGCCACAGGTTAAATATGTTCTAAAGTACTAGGGAAAGGGTTTTTTTTTTTTTTTTTTTTTAATGTGTCACAAATAAGAAGGAGCTGTTGTAACTCAGTTGCCTTTTTGGTGCTAAGAGAACATTCCGGTTGGATTCGCTCTCTGGGGCAGCTCAGTCCTGAAAGCATCAGATTGGATTCCTAGACTCTCTGGAACCGTAAGTTCACATCCCAGAGGAGCCGGGCTCAACCCTTCCTCCTTCCTAGGCAATAAATAGCATGGAAACCAGGTTATCTGTGTGGCCAACTTGCAGGAAAGACCTTGAAAAGAGAGACGGGGTGGCCCCTGGCAATCACGTGGGCCTTTCCAATACAGTGGGGTTTACTGCAGGGTGGCTGAGCCCATTGGGGCCAGCCAGCAACTGAACGCCACGCTGATCCCAAGGGACGCTTCAGCTGGGTTTTTCATACAAGTCCGTCTAAAAGCCTGCGATGGACTGCGGAGGGAGCCTGCCATCTCTGCTTACCCCAGTGTCAGGCCACTGGGTGACTCCATCAGATGAGGCGCCGGAGGGGCAGGGAATCTGGACTGTTGACTTTCATGCTGCGTACTGGCGGCATTTCTAGAGCTCCTTCAGATCTTAGCACCATATTTTGTGTTCCTGTTTAGTGGGTTGGCTGAGGTACAACATGATTAATGTTTCTTTCTTTCTTTCTTTCTTTTGGCTCAACGAGCTGGTGCCCTCACCTGAGTCTAAACAGTCGAGTGACTGAAATTCCAGCACACTTTTTAAACCTTGTGGCTGCTCGCCTTCCAACATACTGTTGGTCTAATTTCTGACTTTACTCCACATCATCTGAAAGAGCAGCTTTTCTTGTGGGAAAAGATCAGACAGTGCCAGTCAAGACCAGTGAAGGGCTGTGTTAAGATTTGTTTGTTTTAGTGACAAGGGCTGTCATCACACCTGAGCAGGGACTTGGGGACAGGCAGCTCCCCGGGACCTTGCTTACTTTTGCTCCAAACCTTCTATTTTTCTTCTGATCTTTGAGCATAACTAACAACTTAATGAAAAATAGGAACTTGTAAACCCTTATCAACCATGCTCTTGTTTCCAAATGCATTATACATCTTAAAAGTGATAGCAATTTAATGGGACTTCTGTGCCTGCAAACTGCACAATTGCAAAAACTACACACGAATATGTACGTAAATATGAAGTGTTGTGAGCTGTATGTAATAATGACATCACGTATTTTTATATAAACATCCTTCAGATGAATCCTTCAAACTTCACTGTGTTTCTTGGAGACACAGTGGGCTACTGTCTTAACAGCGACATTTACCGGTTGCTGGCAAAAGGAGGTGAATAACCTCTTATGGCAGAAATACCATCTTTTGCATTCGGTCAGGATATCTGCCGCATTAAATTGCTGTATTGTCTGTGACTACGAACTGAAACACAGGCTAGCCTGGTGTTGGTAGTCTGGTAATTTGAAGCCCTCAAATAGGGTTTGGTATTTAGTAATCAATAAGTGGGTCTTCTCTATTGTTTCTAGTGATTTGCAACAAAGTTCAGTGACAAGGATTCGGACATAAAAACAGTTGCAAAAATAACTAGCCATCCAAGAAATGAAGTAGAGCTTGAAAGGGCTTCTGTTACCTCCTAAGATACTAGAAACCTCACGGGAAGCAGCTCACATGTCCAGAGATTCGGTGTATATATACGAACAAGTACAACCTATGTTCATATTAATGGTTACATCAACGCAGTAGAAAATTTTCACAAAATTTTATACAAGGCACTGACAACTGATATTTTGTACATAGGTGTACCCTCTTGGATACATGAAATAGGTACTTAATGAAAAATTGTTAGTAAGTTGAAAATATCAAACTCCTCCTGTCCACTTGCCTTCTTCCATTTTATTGACAATAAAGCCATAAGTGCCTCTACGCTGTTTTATCCAGCTTTTGTAATTAAAGCTACACAGCTGTGCAGGAAGAGTCAGTAAATGTACTCACTCCATCAGCAGCTCTCTCTGCCCTTCACCCCTACTTCAGCCATTACGCCCCTGGAGAAATTTCCTTCTGCTGCTCCTCTGTGAAATGTGTTCTCGCAAGAAGTGAACAATCTGAAAAGGATGGCTCACGTGCCGAGTTTTTGTATCCTAATTTTATTTCCTTTTTTACTTTAAGCCTGTTCTTGATGTTATTTTTAAGCAAATTCACACTTGAAACATGTTGTGAGCAAGTCGTTTCTGATTGGGTTCCCTCTCACAACATACGTGTCCCTTCCCCTGTGGAGGTGACATCGTAACAGTCATTGGATAGATTTCACGTGTCTCTACCTCTTAAACAGAACTTAACGTATTCGTCACTTTTCCAATCTCAAACACAGAATGTTAGCGCTACGAGAGCATATAGAGCTCATGCAATCTCTTTGTTTCAAAACGAAAGGGCTGAGGCTTTTGGAAGAGTTAGGGCCTCTAGTTAAGTGTGGCTGTGATGTTACCGCTTCTTGCACAACATCCTTACACACACTTTCCTGGCCATATGGAAATTAGGATTACAACGAAGCATGTTCAACATTTGAGGATGTTCTAGAACCGCACTGTGCAATGTGGTAGCTACTGGCCACCTGTGGTTATTTAAATTTCAATTAGTTAAAATGAAATAAGATGAAAAATTCAGTTTCTTATTGCAGTAGCCACACTTCAAGTGCTCAAAAGCCCCTGTGGCCGTGGCCACTGTATTGGACAGTGCAGAAATTATAGAACATTTCCATCATCACCGAAAATTCTATCGAACAGCCTGAGTCCCGAGATTTGAGTGCGATGGCTAAAGAACACATATGTTTGTGTATTGAACAGATTCCTCAGCAGTTAAAGAAGGGGTACTGTGCTAGCTCCTCCACTAGGGGGTGCTCTATAAAGTCGTGCATCCCCACAGCAGGACTAGTTTAGAATGCTTTGAGAAATCCCTCCTCATTTTAAGCGTAGGCTGGGTTTCCGTACTTAATCTGATACATTTACTGAGCTAAGGCCTGAGGTTGTCCAAGAATGGACATGCACCCATAGACCTGGCGAGAGCAGGGGAGGCCTTAGCTATGGCTTGTCCTCTGTGATCTACTATTCTATTTAGTTCTCTGAGATTGTTTAGTGTAATAATTAGAAAATGCCGATGCTAGAGCAACTGCATTCTGACTTGCTGCATATTAACGTTGGTTATACAATATCTACATAACATTGGTTATCCTGCTAATGAATGCACTGGGGTCTGGGACTGTGGGTATTTCTCCTTCTCTTCTCCGCCTCTGTTTACCATATAGACCTGTGTAAAATTGAGCTGGACTGCCCACTCTGGAGAAAAAAGACTCCGAGAGGAAGCTCTCTCTCCTGGTGATCTTCTATGTCCAATAATCAAATCGTCTGATGATAAAATTGCCTAGTTAATGTCTTGTCCACTTTTCTAGCCTTGACTATAATATCAAGGTCACTCTTTTGATAGCGTGTTGAAACCCAGAATCTGAGGCTCATAGAAAATCCAGAATTCATAGAGTACTGAAAAATTATTGACAGAGCAAGATAATTCATATTAATGGATTAAACTAAAAAAAAAAAAAGCCACAGTAGATACTATAGCTATCATTTATTGAGCTCTTACCATTGGTTAAATGCTTTACATACGATTTCATTCCATTTTCACAACTATCCAAAGTGGATGTTCTTATTCTCTTTTTTCAGAGCAAGAAACAGATTTAGAGAAATTAAATGATTTATTCAAGTTCATTCAACAGTTGAGCAACAGAGCCAGGATGCAAATCCAGGCTCTGACTTAAAAAAAAAAAAGTGTGCTCTTGGCTACTATCGTGCTATCTAGATTCCTTAAAATTCAGTTCCAGATCTAAATGCAATTTGAAAAGAAGACATGTAAAGCAGAAAGTATCAGTTAAATGCATGAAGCTCTTCAAAAACCGTGTGAGCACCTTAATGGGGCATAGGTCTGGCCAATTCAACTTAACCTCTAAAAATTGGTAAAAATAAGGTAAGCCTGCCTGGGTGGCCCTAGTAGTTAAGTTCCATGTGCTCTGCTTTGGTGGCCTGGGTTCAGTTCCTGGGTGTGGACCTACACCACTCATCTGTGGCCATGTTGTGCTGGTGGCTCACATACAAAAAGAGGAAGATTGGCACAGGTGTTAGCTTGGGGCAAATCTTCCTCAGCAAAAAAAAAAAAAAAAAAAGGTAAGACAAAAATATTTCTCTTACCGTACTTCAAACAATATTTGATTTGAAGCGTATTCACTAGAAACATTTTTGAAAGTAGAGGGGCAATGTCCTCTGATTCAGGCAGGTTACCTGCCCAGATCACACTGAAGGTGGCATGCCCCATCTAAAGGTTTTCAAATTCAAATTTTTACAGCTCTGTGCCACACTCTCCCCCAAACTAAACAAAACTAAACAAAAAAAACCAACCTCACGCATGAGCCTGTTTCCATATAGGGACTTTGGTGGAGAAATGACATTTGAGAGGATGTCACTTGAGCTTCTAGAAGGTTGCATTCTGCGGCAACCTTACTGGAGAGCTCTGGTTGCAGCTGCCCCATTAATCCTCCGAAGTTAAAAAATTTTTTTTTCTCATATTTTTTTTCTTGACTATACAGGTGTTTATTAATGTTTTTTCCCTCTTACCTTACTTCCTTGGTGAGAATTCACCTCATTGTTCCTTTAAGCAAACTCCTCTCTCGCATTTAACATGACAGGATTTACAAAAATTTGATGTACGTATATTGCGTTGAGAATACATTTATTCCAGTAGATTGATTTTATCTCTTTAGAGAGGCCCAATCTTTTGTTTTTATTCAGTTTCAAACCCAATAATTTTCCCTGGGAAGGTTATAAAATTGTCAACTTCCTTTTTTTGTTTTTCAATTAAGCTTTTTTTAATTGTAGAGAATAAGCACAAAAATAGCTAAAACTTTATATATACAGTTTTAACAAACGTTTATACAGTGATGTCTGTCTAGTCACCTCCCAGGTGGAGGAGTAAGACTTCACCTGTGTCCTAGAAGTACCCGACTTTGCTCATGTCCCCCCCATCCAAACGCCGCCCCCCCGCCACAGAGGAAGCCGCATCCTTACTTTTACCAGGATCTCTCCTTGCTTTCTCCCCTCTGTATGCAGCCCTAAACATACAGTGGTTTTGCCATTTTGGGGGCTTTATTTACAAGGACTCATAATATATATTTTCTTATGTCTGTGTTGGTTTACAACATTTTGTGGTAAGATATACTTTAAGTCTTATTGACCTAACATTGAAAATCAGTCCAACAGCAGTCAGAACCAATCATCTTTCCATGAACTTCTGGCTTGGATCCATTTTTTTGGTGAGGAAGATTAGCCCTGAACTAGCACCTGTTGTCAATCCTCCTTTTTGCTGAGGAAGATTGGCCCTGAGCTAACATCTGTGCCCATCTTCCTCTATTTTATATGTGGGACGCTGCCACAGCATGGCTTGATGAGCAGTGCATAGGTCCGTACCTGGGATTAGAACCTGCGAACCCCGGGCTGCGGAAGCAGAGCACGTGAACTTAACCACTACGCCACCAGGCTGGCCCCTGGCTTGGATCCATTTTTGAGGCGGGTACCATGTTCCTAACGAAATTACCTGTTGGAGCTTTCTACAACACCGGGGACCTGGCTCATCTCCTCTGCATCCCCACTGTGCATGATGTGTCTTGCCTAGAGAGAGATGACTAATGATTTTTTTTTGAGAGAGGTATGGATATGGCTAAGTGCAGGACATTCTGGGCCTATTTGTTTTTGTGAATGTTGTAAACAGCCACATCAAAATTAATAGAATGAAGGAAAGACGAGGAATTGGTTATTTAGAAATCCACTTACAGAGAATTCACTTTCTAAAAGCTAGCAAAAAAGGTTTAATCAACATTGCAAACAATATACAAGAAGAATTAATCAGAATATAACCTGGTAATAGTTTTGGACGATTTGAACTCCCTCTTCTAAGTACTTCTATAGGTCCAAATGAGTTAATTAGAAGCAGCACAGACTTTTTCTTCACTTGGCCATAGTTAGCTCATTAAGGAGAGTAACACTGACATTCTTCAGGTTTGTGCTGTTTTGCTTAAGATAGTCCCATTCTATTCATGATTGCTTCACTAATCTAAAACAAGACCACACCAAAAAAAAAAAAACAAAAACACCCCACAAAACTTCAAAAGGTGAACAAAATACGGACCAGGTTGCAAGGATAGAGTAGGAAATTATTGCTCAGGGCAAAGTACCCAAAGTATGCTTCTGTTCTAAAAGCCCAACACGTTTAAGTCTTGTGGTGTATATATGTCTGTGTGTATATATACACATATCTCATGTCAACTCTGCTAGTTCCTAAGGATAGGTAATGTAACCACTTGCTAAGCTTTTAAATATTTTGTTGTAAATATAAACATTTCAGAGCGTACAGCTCTATCAACATTAAAAACCACGTGCAGTCTAAGGTGGATAGAGAGATTATGGATAGGACAAGGGGAAAAGAACGAGGATGGGAGAAGCTTCGGATCTGATGAAATACATGGTGTATTGTGGAAACAGCTGCAAAGCCACAGAGAAAATAGAGCACCCCGGAAGTGACTCCGGGAAAAACTGAACTTGGGTCTGATACATTTTTGCCATTTCCATGAAATGTGCCCAGCAGATGTTGAATGAGCGAATCAAAGTGTTTACAACTGTTCTTTTACAAACTAAACTAAAAACTGAGTTGTCCGGGATGAAAAAGACAACTAGCAGTTGTCTCAATAACTCATATGTGAACCAGATGTAATGCATAAATGATATTGAGAATAAACTGTTCAGCTGTCCGTCTAAATATCTCATTTCCAGTGTCATCTACTGGCTTGCAGGCAGAGATTCATACTTTATAGGCTACAACTAATGCCAGATTCTCAAAGAATTGTTTCCTAACAGAACGACTGATCCCGTTGTGGAAAGAGACGTTATTCAGAACGTTATCTGTTTCATTCTTCAGTCAGGGTCACTTATCTACCTTTAGATTTAAACTTCTAAAGAAAGCTGCTATGATCTAAAGAGACTGGCCATCAAACTATTTGAAAACTTAGCCAGCATGCCTTCAGTGAACTTCATTCATTAGCATTCTTCCTGGCAGGTTTCCCTATCTCAGTGTTCATTTTATACTTTAATTTGTTTAGTAGGTCTTTGTTTAATTCTCCTATTGAAAGGAGAATAAAGGCGTTTAGGTGACACAGGAGAGTGATGCACTGTGTTTTATCTCTGAAAAAAGCCTGACAGAGCCAGAAGCTCTGATACCCTCTGATTTTCTTCAGGACATCTGGAACCCCAAATCAGCTGCAGGATAAGGATGCTCTCTGTACTTAACTGCAGACACCTTCAGAAGAGAACACAGTGTCAGTCATAGAAATTACACTTTGCCAGCTACACAGGGCTCTGAAGGCAGATTATCTCATCAGAAGAGTTTCTGTTTCCTGGGAGTGAGGAGGGTGTCTGTTTCTTAAATACCTTCTCCTCCAATGAAATCACTAGCCAGGACCATTTTTTTCCCTGACTTCTCTGTATAAAGTATCGATGCTAAGGTCAGATGATAGCGCTGGCGCAAATGTAAACGGTCCCCGAGTTTCCTGACAAGCGGAGGACTTCTAACTCTCCAGAGGGAAATACCTTCCATTCCTTTGCATCGCATTTTCTCGGTCACAGTAGCTCCTCAAATTCCTCCTGCTCTGTGATTTCCTTCTCCCTCAAGTCAAAACCCATTTTCTTCTTATTGCGTGGGCCCCCTCAAGTTCTCCTCCTGATTAAATCATCTTTCCCGATGTATCCCTCTCCCCTCTCGTCTTTTCCCACTTTGTTTGACTTTGTTAACAAAAGTGAATTAATCTCTATTCTCTGTGTAAGGTCTGTGGCATTTGTAAGTTAACTCTTTTTTCCTTCGGTATTACTTTATGGAGAATGACTCTGCCCAACTTTCTCACTTTGCTTTGTAACATAGGTGTTTTATTTTTGAATCCACATTTCTTTTTGCAGTTTCTTGGACTTCCTGTGGTTGGTGTACTGACAGCCATCCAGTAGAGACTGAGACCACCAGTCCATTTCACACAGGCCACTGAGCAGTCAGAAGATGGGAACAACTTTGGTCTCCAGTGACCTGGACTGGATTCAACTCACTGACCGAGAGGGGAAAGGCTCTGTATCCATTACTAATCCCTTGAGCTATCCAGACCCCTGAAAATGATTCTTTGGTTTTATTATTGCAAAGGCCATTTATAAAATCATGAACTGGATTTAGGAAAGCAACCATGAAATAGCAAGGGACAACAAACTGATTGAAATTCCTTCAATGTACTGTGGGCTGAAGTCTCTCAGACAGCAGGATGGGGAAGTTATATATAGGCACCTCCATTCTTATTTCAGGAGCATGACCGCTCACTTAAACGTGGCAACTTTAGATCCACTGACCATGCCTCCAGGAACTAAATCCTAAATAAAGAAAAATGGAAAAGCAAACTATGAAATAGCCAATAATCTTTATTTTGCACTTCCCCACCCCCATCCCTCTCCAAAAAGCTCTAATGGGTATATTTGTGCATGTGAAAATATTGTATAAAGTATTTAGGATGATCTCAAATTAATAAAACAAAAAACACGTATCTCAACACAGATACTTTGTTTCTTGTAGGGATAGAAAAATTTTGGCTTCTGGAACAAGGAGGGTGATGAAATACTGCACTCTTAAAAGGTCGACTCCATTTCCACTGATTTGCAATTTAACATTCATGGCAGAAAACCTCATTTCTCTAACCACATAATATGTTTTAAAATATGACTAATTCATACACTAATATCAATTTACTTGGCATTAAAAAAATCACAATTTCTATTAATATATTTGTATTAGGTTCAAAGCCCATATTCTAGCATTCAAGATACCCATTACACTGGCCCAAACTGGAATTATTTCCAAATCAAGTAAAAGTCCACATTTATTCCAAAGCTGCTAAAATATGCTAATAAAATTAAATTTGATGTTTTACATTAAAAATAAAATATTTGGTTCATCTCTCAGACATCTATAACATATAATAAATAGTGGGCAGTATAGTAATATAATAAAGTTTTGTGGTACCCTGAAATTTGATGCGTTTTCTTAAAAAAAAATTCATAATATACTTCATTTCAGCCTTAAACCACAATATCAATGAACAGATTTGCAGAAATAAAACCATATAAACACAAAATGCTACAATATATGTTTTTTTTTACTTTCGGGGAATCTACATGTCCTTTTAATAAAAGTCAGTCAAAGACATGTACAGAAACAAAATAGATAACAAAACATTTCAAATCATACACTATAGATTTAAATTGCCTCGTTTTCCTTCCAACTGCCAGGGTCCTTTTCCCCACGGTGTTCTGGGCGTGCGCAGCTTCTGCTCAAGGTGGGTGACTGGGAACTATGGCTCTTTTTTCCGGCCTTCTTTGCTTCCGTAAAGCAGTAATTACAGACATGGCTGAAATCACAGTGGATTCCAGAGAAAGCCAGAATGAAACACGATAAAATTTTAAAAAATAACTACTTCATAAATATTTATTATTTACATGAGGGGAGGTCTTCTACTCTGAAGAGTTTTTATACAAGTTGATGAAATGTATACGCGGTGAGAAGAACGCCAGCAGTTTAGAGAAGGGCGGAGTCAGAATGCAACACAAGTGGAAAACACGCGCGCGTCAACAAAAATAATTTGCACAAAAGCAAACGGGACATGATAGAAAACTTTTTCTTAAAAAATATAAGGTATTTCACAAAAGCCTGAACATTTTACATGTTAGTACTAAAAATGGGCGATGGGGGAGGGGAAGCTTCATATATTTCCATCACAAAAATATTTACCAGTACTCCGTCTGGAGCCTTCTCTCATGTCATTATGATTATCTCACTATGGAGGGAAGAGGCTGACACTGTACACAGACTAATGTGCCATCCTTACACACAGTCAAGGCAGTTACACGTCATCTTCTCGTCTAATACCTCGAGGAAAAGGCCCTGGAGAGAACCAAGAAAATCAAAGGGGAGGATTATGGTCTTTTTATTAATACTTGTCACTGGTAATAGAAGACGGAGGCACGGCTGTCCCAGTGCTCGCCTCTACTTGAGTCTGCTCAGTCACACGACGATGCGGCCCCGGCTGGCCTGTGTCAGAAGGGAACACCCAGAGGGCCCCAGGCTTCCGAGACTCGTGCTCACAGGAACCTGGTGGGGACGGGGTGGTGGGCTGGCACCAGCTCCCCTCCGAGGCGCAGGCCCGGGGCCCGCGGCGACCACGCCGTCCAGGCCGCAGAGCCTTCAGTGCGCCCGGTGCTTCCGCTTTTTGTGCTTTTTGTCCTTCTTCTTGTTGGCACACTTGGGACAGAACCACTGCATTTCTTCCGGCGGTGCGGCCATTATTCCCACACAGGGCCTGCACCAGGAAAAAAAGGGTTTCGGATAAACAAGCTTTATTTATATACATATTCTTTTTCTATGTTTTCAAATAATTTTAAATAATTAAATAAGCTTGAAGTCGATGGTATACTGACCAGGAATGCAAGCCCAACAGCTGTAATTTATGTGGCACGACTGTTGGCCATGTGGATTAGTACGTTACATAAGGCCCCTTGCACAGGCCCTACTGGGGAAATGAATTAGGCATTCATCCTTTCAGCCAGAAATAGTATAATTCTTCCGAGCAATGGCTCTGTTTTCATCTTATAGCTATTATATATCATGTGACTGAATGGATTTCTATCTTTTTATATCTGATATTGTAAAGATAAAATGAGAAGATGATTTGCATAAATTTTGGTCGAGTTTCTTGGGTTTTGGGGAGCTGCTGAAGAGGTGTGAAAAACAGACAAGCTGTCTCTTTATCTCTGCAGTTTGGGACGTGTTCAAAGGGGTTAACTCAGTGTCACTGTCAAGCACCACAGTCTCACAGAAAACTACTGGAAAGAAAGGAAAGGGAAACCCCGATATTCCTTTTTTTCATAAGGAGGATATATAAGCTAAGCCAAATATTTGGAGTTTAGACTAAATAACAAGAGTCCAAAGACTCTTGACTTTTGCAGATAATCCTAAGCCCATTTGAGTGGCTCAGTGATTCTGCTCCACACATTGTTCTTAGGACAGCAGTTGGACTGGGAGAAAACCCAAGAGGGAGCACAGTCCCTCGTCTGCTCTGAGAGCATCTCCCTCAGGGGCGACACCTGCTCGCCACAGTCGGGTTCTGGGGCACTCACCAGTGGTACCAGTCGTCGCAGTCGTCACAACCGATCATGGGGCTGCCGTCGTCAGGCTTGTTACAGCCGGGACAGATCCAGATCTGGTTCCCCCACTCGTCTCGGATCTGAGGTTTTTAAAGGGGGAGGGAGCAAACAGACGTGAAACGGGGAAAAAGAACCAAAAGACAGTAGAATAAGAATGGTTACTTTACACTGTGAACCCAAGAAACCAACAAATTAAACTCAAAAGAAATAGTAGTTAACAATTTATTAAAGCCATGATCATGGTCATCACGTGAAAAAGAAAACAGCTACCACGTGCTCAGTGATGAGACACTTCTAATGAATATTTTAAACGCTCTTTTGTAAGTCATAAAAACAAAGCATTTTATAATCATTTCTGTGAACAATATGACCTAATGACCGAGAGCCCCCTTTATCTAGAAAAATACTGTAAACACTTAAGTGCCTAACGATTAGGGTCTTCATGGCCGTAACAGTTGATATTTTTGAAAGCCACAGAGCTCAAGTATACGCAGTTTCCTCAATCGCATTCATAGGCATGGAATTAATACATACAGCCAAATGTGCGCCTATCACCTTATTACTTATTAGCCAAGCCCTTCTCCTGAACGAGCTGATAAGATCAAGGATATAAAAGAGTTGTTACTAAGTAACTTTCCATTCCCTTTATGACATTTTCAGTAAAGTACAATCAACTAAAGGGCAAATGACATAAGGGAGGCAGGAGGCCCCAGAGCTGACCGTTTTCACGTTATTTTGCTACAAATGTGGTGAGCGCTGGAGTTTGCTTCACCTAACTTAGCAGTTCCTAATATGAAGCACTCCCAATTGTACCACTTCCTCAAATTCCACGCTAACAGGACCCAGCCAGAAGAAACAATCTAAGATGGGCATTCAAAAACAGCAACGACTGAAACCTAATTTTCAAAAGTTTTTATAACACCACCACATATAATTTCATTCAGTTTATTTTACAAGTCTCTTCCTATACTTTCAAATACAACAGTGACTAGACATGCAGAAAAGAAATGGCTTTTTTTTTTTTTTTTTTTTGTGAGGAGATCAGCCCTGAGCTAACATCCGCCAATCCTCCTCTTTTTTTGCTGAGGAAGACGGCCCTGGGCTAACATCTGTGCCTATCTTCCTCCACTTTATATGGGACGCAGCCACAGCATGGCTTACCAAGCAGTGCATCTGTGCGTGCCCGGGATCCGAACCAGCGAACCCCGGGCCGCCGCAGCGGAGCGCGCGCACTTAACCGCTTGCGCCACGGGGCCGGCCCCAGAAATGGCTTTTTTGTGTGTGTGATGGGTGTATTGGGAGCATGGATACTATTTCATTCTACTTTTTAAGGCTTCTTAAGGCCTACCATTTTTGAAAAAGTCTCTTCAAAGTCAAACTACGTTGACGTGAAAGCTTCCTAAAGAAATCTGTGGGCAGCTACATCTGACCTAGCCCTCTCTCATTTCAAGGGGAGAGAACCACAGCGACCACGTGCCAGCTGTCTAGCGTCCAGACCAGCCCAGCAGCCTATGACCTGAAGCTGCCATGCATGGCCACTCCTGCTGCTGGCTGACCTTTCTCGAAATTAGAAGGCCGTGACTCTGTTGCTACAGAGAAATTTACCAAAGCATCCATAATAACTAACACCCAACACTTCACATTTACTAAGTTATTCCAAACGTCTTACTTCGTTTAATCCTCCTACCACGACCCTCGGATAGGTTAAGAATGGGGTCACTGGAGTGAAGGGAATGTAAGTGACAGTTCCAGAGTCACACTATTGGGCAGTGACAAAATCAGCCTTGTTGTTCTATAGCCTATGTCTTTCCTCCAAGTCACACATTTTGTCCTGTCTACAAAATGTCTCTTGGGAGACAGAAGGCTTTCCATCCATGTTGTCTATGCAAATCTGATCCATCAGGGAGTTAGCTCAAAAATTCACTGGAGAATCAGAAACTTCAGGGCTAGAACATCTTATAGGAATCATCTATCTAACACGACCCCTTAATTACAGATGAAGAAATGGAGGGTGAGGAGGTTAAGTATAAAATCTGTCCTCATCAACCCATCTTGGGGTGATGTGGCCTCAATTAAACACCTACAGCAACTGGTCCTAGAATGGACCATTTGATGATCACTGATTTTTGTATCACCTATTCTAGTTTTGTCTTGAATTGTGAATTTAATATTTTTCTCTTAATTCTTCATGTCTTATATCTTCCCTCAATACTTGAGACTTTCTTCTTATCCTTTGTATCATTATATGCCTCAAATATTTAACGATTTGTGGAAATTTCCTTCCACAACACCTTGAAAGAGGTGTAATATTTGCATGATTTATAACATGAGTTATAAATATAACATACCATGAGTCCTACCCTGCCATTTCCAAACACATCTATTCAGAGAGACCCATGCCATCCCTAGGCTGACAGATTACGGTCTGCATACTTGGTGGTCGTGGCAATGTTAGTACACTGAGTACCTCTATATGCCTAAAACCTTTTTGTTGTGTGTGTGTGTGTCACTCTACAGTGCCCAAAGGACATATTTACACAAATACTTCATTACTAGATTGAATTCAGGGTGCGACTAAGACCTGATACTATTAAATATGGGAAACATCTGAAGACAGTCCCATGAGCACAATGTGAACTCATTCCACAAGGTGAGTTTTACCATCTGAAGACATGCTCGGAGACTCAGGAGGCTCTGTGGGCTGAAAGTCCATTTCCCTTTAACATGCAGGCCCTGGTATATTCTGGACCCCAGCCAATGAAATACTATAATTAATGCTGTTACTCAGAAACAGCAGCTGGCCCATCAGATCTCAGTACATTACATAAATTATACTCAAGTGAATAATTTAATTGCTTGATCAAGAGATTCAATGTGGGATTTAAATATCACTATTCATCTTTCTATTTATACATTGATATTGTTGTATATATGTATATAGTCATATCCAAAAATAATATAAAAGAAAGAAAAGCAATGCTTTGACATTATTTATGTAGACTAAATATGCAAACACTATAATACAATACTTTTCAGCCAAAAGCCTGAAAATGCAATGAAAATACCTTTCCAGTCCTAAAGAATTGCCTCTGAAATTCAATACTGATACATATGACACTGTTTCTTAACTGAAAAGATTTTCGTGATAAGAGAGTAAGCTCTTAGGTGACTCTTCCTTCAATGCCACAAAAATAAAAGGCAGCGCACCACGTAAGTGCTGACGGTCTCCGTGACCACGCTCCGGACGGGGGCTTTGGAACTCCCGGCTCCGGAGACGGCGGGTGATGGAGCCGGCATCAAGGCGGGCGACGCGGTGGACTGTGCGAGCAGCGGCAAAGGCACCGGGGCAGGGGTGACGTGCAAGGGGACAGGGGCTGGGGCTGCGGCAGGCGGCGGGGTCTTGGGTCTGTTCAGAGAAGCAGCTGGCTTAGCCTCGGGGGCTGGCACCACTTTGCTGATGACACTGCCAACCAAAGAGAGAAAAGAAGTCAAAAGTTGAATCAAACCAAATATTTAAAAACATTATCACAAAACCAAGCTCCTTCTTTTAGTGGCAAAATACTTTTTGGTGAGTCCACCGATGGCTACAGACCTCAGCGTTCAAGGCCCTTCACCAATTCACCTCTCGACTTATTCAGACTACTTTTTTATTTCCCCAAATTGTCCCTCAGTGACCAGATATGCAGACATTTTTAGCAACCAATACACATGCACTGTTCACAGAAATATAACTCTTCTTAGAATAGTGTTTGTCCCTCCCTGCTGACTTCAGGTTTGGCAATGGGACTTCCATGAGTGGAGGTGACGTGTGCCACTCGTGAGCAGAAGCTTTAAGGTCGTCACAACACCGAGCTTTCCCCTTTTCAGTCTGCCTTGAGTCCTCTAATGTCCCCGGAGAAGGGGCTGCTCCTTCACCTCACACTCAGGGAAGAGGACGTGGGCAGAGCTATGATGGACGTGTCGTAGGAGCGAGAAGGAAACGTTTGTTGTTGGAGGCCACTGAGATTCTGGGGTTGTTAATAACTGCAAGTTAACCGAGCCTACCGTGGACACAGTAACTTAAATGAAGTTCATAGATATCTCTTTCTCAATTCCAGTTTCCTCTTCTTAATACTCTGAATGCCAGACTTCCTTGCTTCTGGATTTGGCTTGATGGCCAGGCATTAAAGATGTAAGATTCTCAGAAGAGTTGGGGAGAAAGGTTAAGTAGCAGGAGTGAGGCGTGGTCCCTGGGAGAAAAACAGCAGCTCTAGCTCCTTTCCTAGTGATGTTACCAACTGATAATTAGAGCTGTCTCTTCATCAACAATATCTTATTCATAGAACTCATGCGGTGGAAGAAGCACTGGACTCAGAGGGTATCTGAGTTCAAATCCTAGACCTGCCACAGGCCAGCCGTGTGGCCTTGGGCAAGTCATCTAAAAATACCATTAACTGAGCACCTATCAGTAGTTAGATATTACACTAGGCACTTTAATATACCATCTCATCTAGTCCTCAAGACAATGTCAAAGAAGTGATGGTGATTCCATTTTTTAGATGAGGAAACAGGATTAGAGAGAGAAAGGAATTTGGGTACATGGGTGGCAGGCTTTGAACCAAGGTCTATTTGATTCCAAAACTCTTTCTTCTTCTTCTTTTTTAAGTTTCTTTACTTAAAAAAAATTATATATCATTTCAAGCATCGAGAAGACAATGTAACAGATAGCTTTGGTAACAATTCGAGGTAAACAGGCATTGGCCCTTCGCCATGTTGCTTCAGATCTTTCCCCCTCCCTCCCCCAGAAGTAACTCCTGTCCTAAAGTTAGCAGGTTTGTTTTTGTATTTTTGTTCTTTCTACTTTTTCTGCCTTTGTACATACCCATAAATAATATATACTGTATTACTGTTATATGTGTTTCAACTATATAAACAATATCTCACTATATTTATCCTTTGCAATTAGCTTTCCTCACTTAGTTTTTTTAATTGAGATAAATTGACATACAGCATTGTATAAGTCTGAGGTGTACAACGTGTTGGTTTGATACATTTATATACTGCAATATGATTACTACAGTAGCATTAGCTAACACCCTTATCATGTCACATAATTATTTCTTTTTTGTGTTGACAACAGTTAAGACCTAGTCTTTTAGCAACTACGAAGTTTACCACACAGTATTGTTGGCTATAATCTCTATGCTGTGCATTAGATCCCCAGAACTCATTTCTCTACTAGTTGCTCACTTAGTTTTATGTCTCTTGACCATATGTCTCTTGTCCATGTTGATACATATAGACCTATATTACTTATTTTAATTGTTATGTAGTATTCCATAGTATGAATAGATCAAAGGGTTTTTGCCCATTGCCCTACTAAGGGTAGGACATGTTACCTCATAAATGTTACACGTTAACTTGTAAATCTGTTCAAGAATCTCCCCCGGCTATATTCCTAGAGATAAAAGTTGCTGGGTCACAGGGTATGCACATTGTCACTTTCACTAGGAATCCCAAACTGCTCTCTAAAGTGAGTACACCAACCCATCTCTTTCTACTATTCCACACTTAACCTTCCAGGCCTGGCTTTTCTGATAACAAAGTGTAGATACATACAGCTGCCTTGGAGGGTTACAGTGAGAACCTGGATATAGAGCAACATGTCAGAAACATGTACAACTGTGAAGTGTTAGCACCAGCAGTATATATATGTCATGGCTGTTACTGACACCCCCATGCAGCATCGTTACCAGCCTGCATAGTTCCACTTTCTCAAAGTGCTAGAAACCACTTCCACTAAAAAGCATTGATTCTTAGCTATTCTGATTAGAAGTTTATAATACATTGAATTATCTCAAAAATTCCATCAGTATATAAGCAAATAATTAATGCTGTCTAATTCCTCTCCACTTGTTTCATTCAAGTGTGATTGCCTTCCTAACCTGAACACAGCCAAAGACCAAGAATTTAACATAGGCTGTGGGTGCAGGAGACACTCAATAAATGTTTAACATGATTAATAATGAATATTTTTCGAATACTTACTAAGTACTCAACTGTTCTAAGCGCCTGAAAGTCAACTGCATGCCAGGCAGTGTGCTAAATGTCTACTTCCCTACCTCACTTGATCCTCATAAGAACCAAGTGAGGTAACAAGCACGGTTATCACTCTCCCTTTGAAGATGAAGAAACCAAGGCACAGGAGGTCAACTGCCCTGCACAGATTCACAGACTGCTCTGTGGTAGAGCCAGGACTAAACCCAGGCAGCCTGATTTCAGCACCCGTGATTTTTTTTTTTTTTTGTGAGGAGATCAGCCCTGAGCTAACGTCCATGCCAATCCTCCTCTTTTTGCTGAGGAAGACTGGCCCTGGGCTAACATCTGTGCCCATCTTCCTCCACTTTATATGGGACGCCGCCACAGCGTGGCCTGACAAGCAGTGCGACAGTGCGTGCCTGGGGTCTGAACCCGGGCCGCCAGCGCTGCGCGCACTTCACCGCTAAGCCACGGGGCCGGCTCCTCAGCACCCGTGATCTTCACTACACTAGAGTGCCTCTTACTGCTTACTGAATGAGTTTCGCCTGACATATGAGGTGGGATATAAATGACCATGGCATTTATATCCATGGGGCAAGCTCTTCCTGTTTTTATGGTTAAATTTTTAAAATACTCTATTTTTAGAGGCAGTTTCCCATCGTGGTTTAAAACATGGGTGCTGGAACCAAAACTAAAGGAAAAAAGGAATTCTGAGAGGTAAGCAGAACACAGATGTTCTGCCCTGAGGGCACTTGTCATAAGGTGAACCTGATCTCTGGTTCTGATAAAGGACAGGTTTCAAAGCCCAGGGCCTGCCAAAGGGGAAAGTCTAAAAGAACTCCCTTCCCACATTAAGGCTCCCAACAGGCTACACAGATTAGGTAGGATGGATCAGAATCTCAGGAGTTCTCAGCTGCAGTGGTCCAGGACACTATATTTAAAATAATTTGGACTTGTAATGTGCCCACGTACTCAATACTAATCATCTTGAGAGGAAATAACTTAAAATCTAGGCCTCATATTATTAATACAAATAATTACTTAAGAAAAAAAGCACCACATAATCAAAGATAACTACACAAGGAAGCCAGGTAGCATCAGGGAGAAGCAGAAGAAATAACAGACAGTATAAAGAGACCCATCAAGACCACAGATACTAGAATTATCAACTATAAAACAACGCTGCTTAGAGTGTTTAAAAAAAAGGCAAAGTTTGAAATTATCTGCAGGTAACAGGAGATTATAAAGAGTAACCTAGCAGATTTGAAAAGAACCAACAGATCTTCTAGAAATGAAAAATACAGTAATTAGAAATTAAAACTTAATGGATGGGAGAACTATAAACTGAATAGGACAGAAGAAATTATCTAGGATGTAGCCCGGAGAGGCAGAGAGAATACAATAAAAAGATCTAATGTGGGCCGGCCCCGTGGCTTAGTGGTTAAGTGCGCGCGCTCCGCTACTGGCGGCCCTGGGTTCGGATCCCGGGCATGCACCGACACACCACTTCTCCGGCTGTGCTGAGGCTGCGTCCCACATACAGCAACTAGAAGGATGTGCAACTATAACATAGAACTATCTACTGGGGCTTTGGGGGGAAAAAAAAGGAGGAGGATTGGCGATAGATGTTAGCTCAGAGCCGGTCTTCCTCAGCAAAAAGAGGAGGATTAGCACAAATGTTAGCTCAGGGCTGATCTTTCTCACAAATAAATAAATAAATAAATAAAACTGTTTAAAAAGATCTAATGAGTACACCCTTAACCATAATTCTAGAGAGAGAAGGAGGCAGAGGCAAAATGTTAAAGAATATACGAGACTTTTACAGAACTGATGAAAGATACCAATCCACAGACTTAAGAAGCCCAACAAATCCCAGGCAAGATAAATAAAAAGAAATCTATGCCTAGACACATCAGAGTGGAACTATAAAACATCACACAGGGAAAGTCTGAAAAGTAGCCAGAAGGAAAAAAGAACAATTACTTTCAAAGAAGAAACAGATGATAGCTGACTTCTCAATAGCAATGATAAAATCTAGAAGACAGTAGAATGACATCATCGATGTGCAAAAAAAAAATAACTTTTGTCTTTGAAAACATCTTTCAAGAATAAGGATGAAATAAAGACATTTTCAGGCAAGCAAAATCTGAGGATTTGACACCAGTAGACTCTTACTAAAAGAAATTCTAAAGTAGCAATTCTCAAATTTTTTGGTCCTAGGACCTCTTTACATTCTTAAAAATTACTGAGAAACCCAAAGAACTTTTGTTTATGTGCATTATATCTGTCAATATTTACCTTATTAGAAACTGAAACTGAGAAATTAAAAAATATTTAGTAATTCATTTAAAAGTAACAATAAAAAACCCATTACATGTTAATAGATAACACTTTTTTAATGAAAAGCATATTTTCCAAGACAAAACAATTTTGTGAGAAGACTGGCACAGTATTATATTTTTGCAACTCTCCTTAATGTATGCATATATAACTGGAGAAGGGAGGGAGTACTTTAACGGCCTTTTCAGATAATTGTGTAAATTCTTCTTTGAAACTGCACCAAAATGCAACAAGTGGTAGTTTCTTAAAAGTTAGTTGCAATGTGCAATCTGAAGCCATATCAATAAACTTTTTATATTCGGTTACATTAAAATCCATTGATCTGTTTAGCACTTTGAATAGATATCTTACCCATGCATAAATTTATAACATCATGCATTGATCATTTGGAATATTGGTTCATTGAATTATGCAGATCTTCCAAATATTTACACATGATACAATATTAAAAAAGCACATTTGTTGATGTTACCATCTACTCCATCAAAAGTATTGAAGAACTGTCAACTTGTAATAATATGTTTTCCAAAATTCTAATTTTTACTTAAAAGTTTGAATTGTATCATTTATATCAAATACTCTCAGGTATTTTCTTTGAAATAACAGGCTTATTTTGTTCATTTTTGAGAAAATGTTGGCCAAATATCCAAGTGTGAATAATCATTATTTCTCAGTTGCTCTTTCAAGTAAAAATGGTATTTTGCAAGGAAAGCAGCTACGTCAGTTTGCAACTTAAATAATCACACAAATGCTGTTCCTCAAGACAACTATCGTATTTTAGTACGGAGTGCAAGTGTTTTATGAGTACTTCCTATTTCATTACTATCCACTTCATCACACAAACTATTAAAAAGGCCCACTCCGAAGGCCCATACACCACACTCTGAGCACCTCGTGGTCTAAAGGAAGTACTTCAGGAGAAGGAAGGCAATCCCATCAGAAGGTCTGAGATGCAAGGAAGAATGAGAAATATGTTGGTAAACTTAAATAGATATTGACTAAAGAAAACAATCGTAATATATTGTGGAACTAGAAAAAAAGATAAAACATATGGAAATAATAATATATAAACCAGTAGGGGGTAAACAGAGCTAATGTGTTCTAACATCCTTCTATTATCTGGAAGGAGGTGTAAAAGTATTACCTTTAAAATGTGGTAACTTCTAGGGTAACCATGTGAAGATCAGGAACAAAGTATATGTATAAATTCTAAACTAGTATGGAGAAAAATGGAATGATAAAAAAAATAACCAATCTGATAGAAGGAAAGAAAGAAAAAGAAACACAGAACAATAAGACAAATCGAAAGTTCACAATAAGGTGGATATTAACTCAGATATCAATAGTTATATCATGTAAATCGTCTAAATTATTCACTTGTCAGACTGAGTAAAACAATGAACCCAATACTATGCTGTTTATCAGACACATCTAACATAGAAAGGCTGAGAGTTAGAGGCTAGGAAAACATACGACAAGACAGATATTAAGGCAAGAACTTCATAATGATAAAAGGTTCCAACGTGCCAGGAAGATAAAACAATTTAGAATTTGAATGCATCTAAAAATAAAACATACCCTCAAAATATATAAAGCAAAACCGACAGAACTGTAAGAAACAGACAAATCCACAATTATAATTGCATATTTTAGCATCTCTCTCTGTAACTGACAGAGTAAGCAGTCAAAAAACCAGTAAAGATACAGAAGGTCTGAATGAAATAACAAAAATAACAGAATTGACCCAATGGACATTTTTAAAACTCTATATTCAACAAATACAGAATACTCACTCTTTCAAGAATACATTGAAAAAATTGACCAAACAAATTTCATAAGGCTGAAGAATAATTTGAACAGTCTGTACACATATTTGTTACCCCTGCTATACTGGTAGTTCCTCAAAGGACTGGGAAGCCTTTTTATTGCTGTATCCTCAGCATCTAACGTGGTAACTGGCATTAGTAGGCACCTCATAAATCTGAACATATTTAATTTTACTCATCAAACAAAACAAACAAAAGCTGGTCCTGAAAGCAGTCATTTTCTAGAGGAAACAATACATTTAGTATGTTTTTCTAGCCAATAAAAATTACAGGAAAAAACTACATAGTAATATGGGATAAAGGACAGGTGAGGAAATATGGGATATCAGTGAAAAGAGAAGAAAAGGAGAGAGAAGACAGACAGAAAGTGAAGGAATTACAGAGTTAGGTTAGGAGCCTGGGGAGAACCCAGGCATTTCCAGTTCTGGACTCATGGAGCTGACTGGGAGGAGGAGGGGGTGGGAGGGAAGTGGGGGCAGGACACAGGCACAGCTCTCTGAGCTACATGACTGCAGGCAGAAGGAAGCCTGAAATCTAGGGTGTCAACAAGAAGAGGCTAGTGGAGGGAAGCAACATTTGCTGTCTTATACCTACTCACAGGATTGATGGGCGGGGACTCAGAAAACTACCTGCAAAGAATTTGTTCCTTTTATCACTTTATTTCAAGTTTACTGTTTATTAGCTATTCTAGTGGAAAATGTGGAAATAGTTATTCTAGTGGAAATATAATATGATTTTTAGATAGTCATGAGCTCTAATATACAATAATCAGATGAAATTGAGAATTAGCTCTATTATGAGTTGCAAGAAGGTGGAGTTAATTTGGAAAAAAGAAAACTCAAATTACAGGTATATCACGAACCATAAATTCTAGAGAGATTAAAGATTTGGTAAAAGAAAATGTAAAACCATAAAAATGCCCGAAAAAGTAAGTAAACATATGTTTTTAATCTTGGGGTGGGGGAAGATTTCCTAAGCATCTCATCAAAAGTAGAAACCATAAAAGGAAACACTGATTTGATTGCAGAAACATTTTAAAACATCATAAGCAAAATATGATAAGCAAAGGCAAAAGACAAAATGAAGAAAATTATTTGTAACATACATGATAAAGGGTTCAGTACCTCATATATAAAGTGTTCTTTCAAATCAAAAACAGACTAATATCCTTATTAAAACATGAGCAAAGGACACAAGCAAGTGATACAGAATAAAAGAAACACAAACGGCCAATAAACAGGAAAAAAATGTTCTATATTCATGGTACTCAAAGACATGAACATGAGAACAACAATAAAAAACCTTTTTTTTTTTTTTTTTTTGTGAGCAAGATCAGCCCTGAGCTAACATTCGTTGCCAATCCTTCTCTTTTTGCTGAGGATGACTGGCCCTGGGCTAACGTCTGTGCCCATCTTCCTCTACTTTATATGGGATGCCGCCACAGCATGGCTTGACAAGTGGTGCGTTGGTCCGTGCCCGGGATTTGAACCTGCAAACCCCAGGCCACCTCAGCAAAGCATGAGCACTTAACTGCTACACCACCGGGCCGGCCCCTAAAATACCCTTTTTGGTAGAGATTACAAAGATTGACCACACCTAGTGCTGTCAAGATGAGGAAACGAGAGGGGTGGTTGATACGGTATTTCTGAATGGTTATCAAAACCTTAAAATGCACAAGTCTTTTTTTTTTTTTTTAATTTTATTTATTTATTTTTTTCCCCCAAAGCCCCAGTAGATAGTTGTATGTTATAGCTGCACATCCTTCTAGTTGCTGCATGTGGGACGTGGCCTCAGCATGGCCGGAGAAGCGGTGCGTTGGTGCGCGCCCGGGGTTCCGAACCCGGGCCGCCAGCAGCGGAGCGCACGCACTTAACCGCTAAGCCACAGGGCCGGCCCAAAAAATGCACAAGTCCACTTTTAGAAATCCATCCTGAGGAAATAATTAGACAACTATGTAAAAATACAGGGTAAAGAATAGTATTTGTAGTATTGTTTATGATTGCAAAAAACCCAAAAAACTAGTATGACTATAATTTAAAATACCCTAAAATAGGGGACTGGTTAAATAAATGATGATGAATAAAATACTATGCTGTTATATTTGAAGAGAGGATACACATACACACACACAAATGTTATGTTTACCCAAAAGAAAGTTATAGATAGTATGCATAATAGAGTCCAATTTTTGCAAGAAAAAAACAAGCAAACAAGAATGTATGAGTATGTGCTTAGAAAAAAGTTCAAAACAATATACACCAAAATGTCTAGAAACTGGTATATGGTGAAATTATATCTGTTTTTTTTTTCTTTTGGTTTATCTATAATTATCATGTATAACTTGTATAATAAAAAATAATAAGTTAAAAACATTTGTCACAATATATACATCTAAAATGTTGCTGGGAATTTTTAAATGATGGTTTAATTGAGCTGTACATTTATAATTTGTTCATTTTTCTGTATGTATGTTACACTTTATTTAATAAATTACTGGGACAACACGCTGGCTTGGCTAAAGCCTTCCAGACAAATGTTGACCAAAGTCTAGGCATAGATTTGTGGCATAAAAGTCCCAAGCTAAATCAAAAAGTTGCTCAATTAGTGTGTCTAAATTGAGTGTATCATCATTAACAGAGATCAACAAGAAAAGGATCAAGGGAAGAGAACCCCGTAAAACTATGCTATTTTTGTACATAATTAAAATCACAAATTTGAACAGCCTTTAGATATTAAGGTTGGTTCATAGTCTCGGGTCTTTTCAAAGAAACAATGTCCAGGTTGCTTTGTATCCTAATTATGTGCCTATCTGTCTTTATCACGCACATTAGGCAACACATTTCTTAGCAGTAAGGTGTGTATCTGATTTGCCCTTGAATTATTTGCAGTATTAAGCAGTGTCTTAATACATACTCATCAACTTTAACAAGCATAATGCCTAACACTGCACTGAGAATGCTCCTATAAAACAATTATTTTACTTCTGAATGTTTTTGTCTGTTTAAAATGTTTTAAATCAGGCCAATTTTCTCTATTTCCTTCCTGCCTACCTTCCTTCCACACTACTTAATGAGTTTCAAGACCACTGAGACTTCTATTCGCCAGCATAGATCCTAATTCCTCATTCATCGGATCATTTTCAGACCAAAAATGGTTATCACACCAATGCAAGGTACAAGCACATCATGAGGTTCTATTCTAACTGTTTCAGGGAAATGCTTTTGTTTTAACGTATACTAGACACAGAATGAATATTATTTGCCTTACCTGACTCTTTTCCAGTCCCCTTTCATTTTCTTTCTATTTTTCTTAGATTTCTCCCCTACATACGCCCATGAAAATGGCTTTGCATTAGCAGGACAGCCAAGGGATGCAAACAAATTTTTAATTCATTTTATGGGGCAGTACCTGAAATCTCAGAAATAGCTACTTGTACATATATTCCTATTTTTCAATTTAGAGAAATGGCATTTTGATGAAAATATTATAATAAAAATAATCCTTCCAAAATGCCTAATACTCTTGTTCCAATTTAATTAAATTACTCCTTTTAAATAAATAAAACTGTATATACATAGATATTTCTCATTCAAACTTACTGAGTAGCAACAGGAGAAACATTAAAGCGGGCACTCAGTGTTGATTAGACAAAACACACCCCAACTCTCTCTTTTCAGGAGGTTAGGCTGGTATTACACAGGCACTAAAGGGGTTTTTCCCAACTCTTTTGAATTTCACAAGACAATTCATTAGTGTTTGAAAGTTATTTTTTATTTCAGCTGCTAAGTAACTTTTGTGGTAACTGGATACACAGTTTAAGAACAATCCTTTATTATCTCTTCAATTTTGAACATTACAGAAAAAATATACAAACAGTATAACATGATATAATTTCTCATCACTTGTGAGATAAACTATCATCACTTAACCTAATTTGATTACTGTAAAAATAATTTTGAATTCCTATTGGCCTTCATTGCCAATCTTTGTTTCAAACTTCTAAACAGTACTTTGCTTCTCTATATTTTCCTCCCTGAAGTATCACTTTTGCCCTCCTATTTCACTGCACAGTAAGCTCTCCTCCAGCACTTTCTGTTACATAAGCAATGTCTCAAAGAGTAACCAACACCACCCCCAGCTGTGTCTCACAGTGGCTCCATGCTGCTACCATTACCTCTTTTGGAGGATTTGATCAGAGTGCCCTACCTGCTATAAACACTGGCGTTATTCATAAAAACGTGCACAAGGAGGGATTTTCGGCAGGATTTCTTTACCTGTTTCCCCACCACAAAACAGTGAAATAAATAGAATGGGTCATGAGCTGCTTGGCCTGTAATGCAAACTCACAGCTTGACAAGTCAATAAAGAGCCAATCCTCACCTCTCCGGCCACACAGAGCCTCTGAGGTTGGAGGCGAACACAATTTGGATACATCTGCACAGGGAGTTTAATGATCCTCATTATTCAGCTATTGTGGGCAAACACTATGAAGCCAGTGATCTAAATTATCAAAGTCTGAATAACTGGCTACTAAACTGCACAGAAAGTTCAAAAGTTCCCTCACAATGGCTTACTTATTCACCCTTGAAAGTGAACAGCCATTTATTTAATTAAATGGCAACAAAACGATGCCACAGGTAAAAACTACTGTAATCACCTCCATGAATTTACATAAACTTCCAAACAGGGAAGTTCTTCAATGTTTGGGAGAAAAACCACCTTGGTAAAACAATATGTTCCCTTAAGCCACACCTCACTTTTCCTCTTCAGATTTAAAATTTTAATCAGTTTCAGAAATAGCACCCACCTTTTGAAATAACATATGAAACAGATTCCCATATTGTACCTTAAGCTAACCTCTCCTTACAACAAACAAAAATGACCACTGAGATTTCACTCTATTATCACTATCAAACCACACAGTTGGGTCAGTGCTTACATGAAACATCATAGTTTTGCTTTCTTACTTTTATTCTAAAAGTAAGGAAATACTAAGCCCAAGTGTGGCAGGCGGCCTCAGATGGCCCTGCCTCCCAGTCTTCACACACTTGTGTAGTCCCCTCACAGATTGGGTAGGCTGGCTTGTATGACTAACAGGATGTTGTGAAAACAACGCTGTGCGACATCCAGGCTAGGTCACAAGAGACGCTGCAGCTTCTGCCTTGCTCTCTTTTGGACCACTCGCTCTGGGGAAGCCAGCTGCTGTGTCGTGAGGACGCTGAGGCTGCCTTAGGAAGAGGGCCAGGTGACCAGGATGGAGGCCTCCTGCCAACAGCCAGGGAGGAACTGAGGCCTCCTGCCAACAGCCATGTGTGTGAGCTCCCAGCACATTCTCCAGCCCGGTGAGGCCTTCCAATGACTGTGGCCCTGGGCAGCAGCTTGACGGGAGATCTGAGTCAGAACCACCCAAGTTCCTGACTCACAGGAAACTAGGAAGTAATAAAAGTTTAGTGCTTTAAGCTGCTAAGTTTTAGGGTCATTTGTTATGTGGAAATAGAAAATATACCAAGTATTTAATTTATCTCATTTAGGTATATAAATAAATATTCAGAATTTAGGACAAATTATATTGTAGAGTATTAGTACTTAAAATGCCAAATTGTACCATAGTCATTTCCATATTTCACATTTGATCAAAAGGAACAAATACCCAAAGACAATTATGAGAATCAGTTTTATGTTGATTCTTCAAATCAATCATTACTCCTCATTCTTCTTGATCCTGACACCTCAACTTTTAGCCTTCATATAATTATAACATAACAGTAAATGGATTTGATTCCTCCAGCTCATGGCTTGCCTCTTGAATATTTACATCATCTTATAAAATGAATATTTTATCTTGTCATAGTCCAAGTACATATCAAGTAGCAAACATTTTATCTTTTAATTCAGGCATGACCTATTTGAAAAATGAAACAAACTGCATGAAGTAATTAGAGGAAAATATAGTCACTGCAGAATCTTCATTTCCAGGGCTGGCCCCGTGGCTTAGCGGTTAAGTGCACGCGCTCTGCTGCTGGCGGCCCGGGTTCGGATCCCGGGTGCGCACCAACGCTCCGCTTCTCCGGCCATGCTGAGGCCGGCCATGCTGAGGCCGCGTCCCACATACAGCAACTAGAAGGATGTGCAACTATGACATACAACTATCTACTGGGGCTTTGGGGGAAAAATAAATAAATAAAATTATTAAAAAAAAAAAAGAATCTTCATTTCCAAAGGAGATACTGAAATGATTATATATTCCTATTGTCAAATGTTCAAAATCTGTAAAATATCCTAAAAGGGCTCAGATTAATGCTCAGATAAATAATGCATATTTCCTCATATCTGCAAAACATCCTACTAGAAGAATAATAAAGAAAAGAAATAAAAATGGTAACCTATAGGGTAAGGCGTGTAAAGCAGGGAGGGAAAGGCATGAAAGTAGGACTTCTCTGAATATATCTTATCCTGTCGTTTCAACTTTGGACTCAAGTAAATGTTTTACATACTCAGAAAATTTATAAAATTGCCTACGAGTTGAAAATAAATGGAAATGAATGAACCTCAATATATACCATGTTGGTGACACAACCACACAGAAAAAAAAATCATTTCAGGGGACTTGAGGAAGACAGCATTTTGGACTCTACTCAAATTCTACTCCCCCCAAGGCGTTTCAAACCCTTCCTAGCTAGAGGTAATCACCTTGAACTTCTATATAATTTTAGCTGTCTCTCTTACAGCCGTTAATACTTTCTCCCTTCTATAATGATTATTCACATCTATGCTCCTGAGAGGAGCACTAACATCTGGTTCAAATTTACCATTTGCACAAGTGTATCTCCTTCAACACAGCTGTACTATGTATACAATCAAAATTAATATTAGTTAAATGCAGATCAATTTTTTAAAAATGTAAACCCATGAGGGTGTTGTCTAGGGCGCTGTCAGGGTTCTTTTCAAAACCAAAATTCTCTGGAGTCAGAACTTCTAAAAGATTTTGTGATTTCAGAAGGGCTCTACTTCTCTCTGGCAAATAAGAAGGTGCATTTAGTAAGGAAAAGCAGACCCAAATGAAACTGAACACTCAACAGAGATGAGACTTGACTTGAATACTCCCTAAGCCCATAGTTGACAGAGGAGGAGGAGATGCTTTCACATGGAAATATGCTCAAGTTGCAAGTTAACCATAAAAGATAAACATTCACTCACTCATTTTAGGATTAAATAACATTCCAAATTATTTGAAAATATTAGAAGCAATAAGATGATATTCAGTGAACTTGAAAAATGAACAAGATTGTGATTAAGATTTGTATCTCACTGGAGTGTTATAAAATTCAGTTATTACTGAAGTCATGCTTGGAAAATCCAACCCTACTACTTTAAAATATATTAAAATTTGATAATAGCTGCTGTGTCTTCACCAAAAATCACCAGCTTTACATGAATTCTTATCTTCCTTTGTAAATAGCATGGGAAAAAATATATATATTTATAGCATGTGATATATATAGATACACACACGTATATTTTCATCTTTGTGGGCTAAAATAAGTAAATAAGTGAATGTATGTGAATACATATGGAATATATGTATATTCTATACTCCTGACAGTTTTATATATACATTCACATATATATAGTATGATCTATATTATACTCTTGACAGGTGCAGTTTCATTCTCCTCTTAGATTTTCTGTTTGATCCTGTATCTTTGGTGATAAAAATGATCTTTCAAAATGAGAGTGAAGATTTTAACAATTTGTCTGGAAAAGAACATGTCCAATTGTTAAACTGTAAAGTGAGATGAGATAAAAGGATATGTTTTTCCACACTCCAAAGAAATAAATTAGTTACAATAAACAGTAGTAAAATAGTTAATGAAAAATCACTTTGGTTGCTTTGGCATATAGGACTTCTATGATAAGAAGAAGAGTCACATTAAAAAAAAAAGGTGTTCAAGGGAGTTTAAAGCAAAAAAATAAATAAAACATTAAAAAAAAATATATATATAATAAAAGAATGTTTCTAAAATTTTCTCTGAGGCAGGAAAGGACTTTGGAAATCATTCCACTGACTGTGGAATCACACTTAAGTGAAGGTCATTCTAAAAGAAAGAGAAAGAAAGAAAAAAAGGAAAGAACAGATAAGGTCACCACAGCTCCTACACATTTAAAGGCCTGAATAAAGAATTTAGTTGTGAGTTTTAGAGGCTACTTCAGATTTTGGTCCTCTTGTCTCCCCAGAGTTCTTTCTAGAATCCTCTATCATCAAGAATGTCCTAGTAGGGCAAGAAAAATGACAAACATTGGCCTGAGGGGCACGTCAAGAAAGAATGGAGGTCAGTCACAGTTTCTTTAGTGACGACTGTTTTGGATCCGACTCCAAGAACATGACCTCAGACAGGGAGTCCTTTCAGGGCACCTGCTGATGCTTTTCCTCCTCTGCCCTTCTGTTCCTGCCGTGTCAGCAGCACGGGCCCAGCAACAGAGACCCCTGAACTGACAGGTAATCTCTGAATTGTCTTAATTTAGATGTTTATGTTAGGGTGCACAAATGAGCAGAACAGCCAAATGCCAGACAACCTGAAAATTTATTTCTCATTTAAGAGCTATTTTTCTTCTGTTAGTTTCTTTTCTTTAAAATTAAGTAATGATTCAAGCACACGTACCAATTTATAGATGTATGCATGCATACAGAAAAATAATTGATATAAGAAAGGCCAGAAAAAAGTAGAGGTAATTCAAAATTTACCCTGTCAATATACTTTGAAAGTGGTTTAAATATAAGGCATATGTGAATTTTCTTGTATTTATTATAAGCCAAATAAACAAAACAATGCAAACAATAAAAAAGTAGCAAGACATTCTGCCTTACTCACTTGGTTTTGATGAGGAAAAACTAGAACATGGTTGTTTACCACTTAAAATTGTGATTTACTCATTCTGTTCATCTTATTTCAGAACCAATGAACCTAACAGTATTAACGACACATTAATGCTCCTATATGTTATAGCTCACATGGCCATATATAGACAAATCAGTATTTCTTCAATTGGATCATAACATAAGTTAAAGCTATGTTCAAAAAACAGGTTAATGTCCAACATTTGCCAGAAGTACTCTAATAGTTAATCCAAAGTAACAACAAAAACAATCCCTTTAAAATATATATAGTTAATTTTAACTGAGTCTGTTAGAAAAAATGTAAATCCAAAGGGTCTTTTAATTATAATAAATTTTAGAATAATACTATACTTAAGATGCCGCACATATTTATTAAAATAAAACCAGATAAGTATATTGTTATCACAGATATAGTTTATACATATATACCAGAAGCATTACTTTTCAAACTCTGAATCACAGACCACTACCAGTTACTGTCTCATTATTACCCAGTTAATATTAACTGCATCTGAAATCAAAGGGTTTTGTACCCAACACTGTGATATTGTAAAAGAAATGGCTGGAGAATACAATTCATAGCAGGGCTAATATTCCTGTTATACTACAATCTCCAGAAACTAGGATCTCAGCTTTTAAATAAGCCCATACAACAGTAGGGTTAACACAAATTTTGCAGTTTCTATCAAACAAGCTTTAACTTAGTATCTACAGTGTACACAGACAACATTTTTATTCTGGTATTCATCCAAAAATAAACTTTTGAGTATCACACACAAACAATGCACCATCTTAGAAATTCACAAGAGACTTTTAACAGACACTTGTTTTCAAAAATGCCTACTTGAGAACCTCGATTTAACAGCAGCAACAACATCAAATATGTTAGCCTTCAAAACTGTTTTTTAAAATCAGATACTTAAAAACATACAAATAAATTCAAAATATTTACCAGGTCCCTTTCCCAGATTAATTTGATATGTGAACTCCAAGGCACAAACACTATCACAAAGAAAATAATTATTTGTAGTATTACGTTTTACAAGAATAATGCACCCCCCAAAAACCCACCTGAGATGGAGACAGCCCCAAGGATCTACATGTTTCAGAAGATAACTGGGAACAGCTTGAGTAAACACATGAACTATTCTTAAATCCAAAGCTCCTCCTCCGAAGAAAGGATTTCTATAAAATGAACTCACAGGTCCACAAGAAAGAAGAATGGATCTAGCTATACATATAAAATAACTTATTAGTTGCCCCAGAATCTCTTAGAATTTCAGAACCATCATATTCAACTAATCCTTCCTACATATAATCATTCCATTTTCATTATTGTCGGTGGGAATTTTAACTGGTATAGCCTTTTTTTTTTTTTGGCTGAGGAAGACTGGCCCTGAGCTAACATCTATGTCCATTCTCCTCCACTTTGTACATGCGATGCGGTCACAGCATAGCCTGATGAGCGGTGTATAGGTCTGTACCCGGAATTCGAACCCATGAAGCCAAGGTTGCTGAAGTGGAGTGCATGAACTTAACCACTATGCCAACAGGCCGGCCCCCATGGTATAGCCTTTTGGACGATAATTTGGCATAATAATCTCTTAAAAATCTTAAATGTTCATATTCTTTGATCTACCAAAATTTGAATAAACAAAGATGTATATATGAGGATGCTGTTTCTTTATTTGTTATAGCAAAATCTGGAACAACTCAAATGTCCACACATTGGTGACCGAAAAGATAAATAAATTATGATACAATAGTAAAATAAAATACCATGTCATATAGACCTGGGAAAATGTCTATGATGAGTTCTTAAGAGGGGGGGCAAGTTGTAGAACAGTATGTGTAAGATAATCCTACTTTATTTCTAAAAAATTGCTGAAATACACTCCAAACAACTAGCAGTGATTATTGTGGAAAGAGTGGGATTTAGGGGAATTTTTGCTTTCTAAGTTCACATTTCTAAACAGTTTATTTTTCTTAAAAAAAAAAACAACTGACCATTTATTATTTTTATAACCAGAAAAAAAGATTAAGAAACGAAGCCAGGTACTTCCACATTTAGTAGCACTTGTTCAAAATAGGTTTTGAAAAGCCCTTTTGCTTTTTATACCTGATTTTATCCAAAGGTTGCAGAAGAATATAGGTAACATCTTAGTGAAAAGTATTTCTCCTTAGAGCAAATGTCCACAGTCAGCATTAAAAGGAAGAAAATAAATAACAAACATTTATTGAAGGCCTGTTATGTCCTGATCAGGGTCTTATGTGTTTTGTTTCCCAGATATTCTTATTTAGTCCTCGTGTATTAAAACCCTACGTACATATGGCATGGGAACCAAAGATGAACAAGCAGGGTACCTTGGAAGAAAAGCTACTCCAATAATTTCATTTTCAAATTGAGGGGTGTCATTTTTCATCTACTCCGAGTATATGAGTGGTACATCTGTTATTATAAAGATACTGCAAGCCTTAAAGAAACTCACATTTCCCTTTTACGTAGACTACAGAATGACAAACTTTATATTATTTAAAACGAATTTGGAAATCTAATCACACCTATACGACCTACCAATTCCTTTAAGCAATTTATTTTTAGCATCTTATTATTATTATCTCTAAGTAAAATACCAAGAGCCCATGGTGTAGGAAGGAGACGCAATCTTTGACAACACCAAATGTAGCTTTTCTATTGTATTGTAGGGCTAAGAGTAAGCTCCCTCTGTGCTCCTTTACGCCTCTTATTTTAAGGGGTTTTTACTTAATAAAAACACAGTTGCTCCTAATGTTACAGCTATTCTGTAAAAGTAACTCAATTAAACTCTATTTTGATATTACTCCAAATCTATGAAAGTTTGTTCAAACTGAGTGAAAATCAGTTCTATGGTTCAACAGCTGAGAGACTGTTTCAATTCACAAGTATATCTTAACAAATATTTATCGTCAGTCTACTACATTTCCTACTGTCCGGTAGTTGAGACAGAAGGTGAATCGGGCACACACTCAATATCCAAGAAACTCACGATCTGGGAGAGAAGACAGTCACATAAGGGTAGATATATAAAGCGTACCAAGTGAAATAATTTGGATAAAAACTGTGTATTTTGGGCACTCGGAACAGGAATGGCTAGCTGGGGGGAAGGATGGGAAGGTGGGCAGTGATCACTTCGCCCAGTGACAAATGACATTTTAAAAAGATGAATATGAGTTACTCTGCTGAAGAGGCATGGAGGTAGAGGGCCTCTGAGGTAGATGGGACAACCTGAGAAAAGAAATAAAGATGAAAAACACCCCATTCTGTATGGGAAATTGCAAGCAGTTTGGTAGAGCTACAACATACAAAGCCAGCCACGAAAGGGTTTTAAGTGTTTAGACAGATTGCTCTGGAGGGAGTAAGTATGGAGAATAGTTTAGAGTGGCAGCAGGAATGGAGAAGAGGGTAAGGAACTGAGAAATATTAGTAGGTAAAACTGGCAGGGACTGGGGATCCACTGGCTGTTGGCAGGGGCAGGCTGGGAGGGAGCAAGGGAGGTATCACTCCTCCTTGGGTGTCATGCTTCTGTGACGATGGCTGCTAATGCTGGAGTCTGAGGGCAGAGCTTAGAGCTCAGATAAGTGTACAGTGATCTTGGCTGGGTACTTGATTTGAAAAGTGGAAAACTTTAAAAATTCCAGTTATTCTCTCTAGGACGCAAAACAGCTCTTGTATCTAATGGCTTTTTTGTTTCCTAGCTAAAGGTATCTTTGCTTGGGGCCAGTTATGGAAACCTGTGAATAGGATATAGACATCTTTCCCTTATCTGGTACTACTGACCACTTGCGTCTAGACAAGGAGGAGAGATCCAAACTTGAAGATGCCAACTGGGAGTTACAAGATGATGAGAGCTCAAGTGAAGATCAAAGGAGACTTTTTAGGACAGGGTCTTTCTCTTTTCCTAAGTTTTACTCAAAACAACCCTTTTGGAGCCAGGGAGACATTTGTACCTTAGCTTTCAGGATGTCTAGTCTGGTAATATGGCATAAATAAATTCTCCCAACTCTACTAGTCAGAGGGTCTTTGTCTTCTTTCAAGTTACCCTAGAATCTAAAATAGCTTGAAAATGGAGGCTCTGATGTCATCATCAACAGATAAAAAACTTAAGAAGAACAAGGTTGGGGAAATAATGATGTGTTCAAATCTTGGAAATGCTATGTTTGAGGTGCCTTGGGTCCACCCAGTCAGAACTTTATAGCAGGTAACTGGGCAGACGAGTCTGAATCTTAGGGGACAAATCTGAGCTGGAAATAAAGATTTTCAAATCATCATCACATAATATTGAAACCTAAAGAGTGAATAAGAAAATTTAGTGAGAAAGAACAGAGTAGTGGGCCAACGGGGAGAAGAGAAAGAAAAAGAAGTCCATAAAAGAAAAACAGAAGGAATGATAAGAGAGAATCAGATGAGTGTAGTATCAAGAAACAGAAGGAATAGAAAGTTTCAAAAAGGACTTGGTGGAAACCACGGTGTCCAGTACAGCAGAGAGGATGAATATCACAAGGGCTGCAGCACGGTCTCTGGATTGGGAACTGGGATGACTTTAACGACTGTAATGAATGAGAAGCTTCAGAAAAGTTTCTAAGGCAGACCCCAGAATGCAGTGGGTTTAGGAATGAAAAATTGGAAGACAGTACATATAAATAAGTTTTGCTAAGTCAGAATGAGAAGAGGAAGTTATACAGCCTTTCTCTCATCTAGAGGGAAGGCTTGGTAAGGTGAGAAGGTTTAGGAGGGGAAAATATAAGGCTGAAAGAAAGATGAGAAAAAGGAAGGAAAGGAAGATAAGGAGGAGAGGAGATAACGAAGGGAAAGAATTTCCAGGGGAGGGAGAACAGGAAAGGTGGGAATGAAGGAGGGCACAAGAGGAGGAGCTGATCCTAAAAATAAGGAGTGATGCTGCCTCCTTCTTGGAGCCTGGAGGACATGCTGTGAGGACAGATGCCATTTTGTATAATTTTATTTATTTATTTTTTCCCCCAAAGCCCCAGTAGATAGTTGTATGTCATAGCTGCATATCCTTCTAGTTGCTGTATGTGGGACGCGGCCTCAGCATGGCCGGAGACGCACCGCGGTGCGTCGGTGTGCGCCTGGGATCCGAACCCAGGCCGCCAGCAGCGGACCGCACGCACTTAACCGCTAAGCCACAGGGCTGGCCCCAGATGCCATTTTGGAACCCAAAAGAGTAAATCCAAATGGACAGGGGTAACTTCGCTGGTCAGTCTCACACGGTGACACACCCCTCAATCCACGTGTTGAGATTTTGGCAACCATATTTTAAAAAGGCTGCAATATTCCAAATCACAGAAGTCTCGCAGTGACACGAATATCCATCTTATAAGCTACCAAGGCGAGAGTGGGAATAGAGAAGAAACATTACGCTATGCCTCTAAAGTCTTTATATTTTAGTATTATAGCCCCATAAAATGATAGGAAATAATAGATTCCAAGGAATTTAAATTTTCTGTCTTGTTGTCAGTAATAATAAGAGTGCCTAAATGTTTTTATCAGTAGGTACATATTCTTTTTAAACACTAGAAGTGTGAGTAGTTTGATCTTTAGGAGAAATTATAGTCAGATAGTATCCAAGAGGTTACCATGATACAGCTAAATTATCTCTGCCTGTCACAGGTTAAAGAACATTTAAATTCTGGAAGTTCGCATCAGTTTTTTCTAGATAACAAATCTTAAGTACCTTCCTATATTCACTCAATTAGTGATCTTGGGCCTTGATAACACTGCAAAGAGAAACTTTCCAACTATCATTCCAATCATATCTAAAAAGGTAGTCATAAATATTTTAAAACCTCAGTGAACTAATAAGACCTAGACCCATTAAGGATAAGATCTTTTACAACAAATTAAATAAAACAATTTATTGAAGTCTGGACTCAAGATAAGCTAGATTTACTAGCTGACCTTTTATTCATTTAAAGAACAAAATTAGCTCTAATTGCATTAGAATGGAATCCAGTAAATTTTCCCAAGTCTTCTAATGTGGCATCCGTGTAAGAACTGTTGGAATTGTTTACAAGTAAGATGGAAATGCTTTGATTATAATCTTTCCACTTGTTTTACTGTGTAGTAAAAGCATTTTCCAAAACCTAAAGCCAGCTTTACTGACAGTATACTATTTTTTCTCTTCAACATACTGTATCTTTGGTGTTAATGAGCAAACTGCAATGTACCAGGGGAAGAAATTAAAATTGGAGATTTCATCATGATTTTAGGTCAGTAGACATGAGTGAGTGATATAAGGAGGTCAAGGACCCCTTGTCTGGAAAAATCAGAAAAGGGCTGAGGACCCAAATAAGAAAAATTTTAACTACCTGCTTCCTCTCGGAATTATAACTGAGACACGTGGGTTTGAGTCTGTTGAATTTATAAGTACAATAAAGCAGCAAGAATAATGTATACAACTTACAACTTGTGTTCTAGTCGTTCAGCTGCTAGGAAATTTCATTTGTAATGTTTCCATCTTTTACTAGCATTAAAAATAAGTCATTTGTCACAAATTTTAAACATAGCCATTCTTAAGATTTTTTTTTTGGCCATTGTTCTTGTTATTCAGCTTCTAATATAGGCAAAACACCCATGAAATGTTTCAGTATCAGTGACAAGTTTAGCAGGGCAAAACCAAACTATCAACACTTTTCAATCTTTTCTTTTCTTTTTTAAATCAAAAGCAGACAGTTTTATTGAAAGAGAAATAAATTAAAAATAGAAAAAGGCCTTCAAAGTCTGACAGGATGATGCTCTGAAATGTTCTGAACTTTACTTCTAAAGGATCATTTTTTAAGCTAACAAGTTTCTTTGCTCTGCCTCGTCAGGATGTTTTTATAAAAATATGAAATCTGACTGCCTTTCCCTAAATAAAATAAAATATATCCATTGTTTTTGCTTGTCCCTCATCCCTTATTCTGGTAAGAGAGCCCTCCTTTTCTTCTGGAATCTACCATCTCCCCTTCTGACACGGCTGTCACCCCCACCACAGGGGCTGGAGAACCAGGCTGGCTAACTGGCGTCCTGGATGGGGACTGAGAACAGATGCTGTGAAAGGGTGGTGTTCACCAGGGACACTGAGCACTAACAACCACATCAGCCTCCAGTGACTTGGACATCTTTGCCACCACACAGAGGCAAGAGGGAGAAAAAGAAAGTGAGCAGAGTCCTTACAACCATTTTTGAACCCTGGATACTGCCTCACCCAAAGTCAAATAACCCCCTTTACTTTGTTCCTTTAAGTTAGTTTGATTTGGATTTCTGTTGCTTGCAACCAAGAGTCTTGACTAATACAAAAAGAAAGTAAGAGTGTTTCAACTAGAGATGAGAAGACTCTTCACGGAGTGTGCTTCTGTGCTATACCCTTGCCTCAGGGGTTGGTGCAAGAAATAGTCAAACAAAAAATGCCTTGGTATCTGCTATAAAAGCTGCCAGGGGGGCCGGCCCCGTGGCTTAGCGGTTAAGTGCTCGCGCTCCGCTACTGGTGGCCCGGGTTTGGATCCCGGGCGCGCACCAACGCACAGCTTCTCCAGCCATGCTGAGGGCATGTCCCACATACAGCAACTAGCAGGATGTGCAACTATGACATACAACTATCTACTGGGGCTTTGGGGGAAAAAAAGGAGGAGGACTGGCAATAGATGTTAGCTTAGAGCCGGTCTTCCTCAGCAAAAAGAGGAGGATTAGCATGATGTTAGCTCAGGGCTGATCTTCCTCACAAAAAAATAAAAAATAAAAATAAACAAACAAACAAACAAAACAAACAAAAAAAAGCTGCCAGGGAAGACTGTTCTTGCCATCTGGTTCCACAGGGAAATAAAATTTTAAATTTACTGCCTTGGAAAACTTTGTGTCTCCTGAGAAACTAAGAGGTACCTTCCTTTTTAAAAATGTATTTCATTTTTTGCCCTTATTGCTAGAAAGCCATAATTATATTTGATGGGTGATCATTTGCTTCTTTTTCCTCTCCCTCGTCTTAGTTTCCTATTTCTCTTTTCTAGTAACTTTATGATGTGTGCTTTTTCTAAGTTACACTAAGTTTGTTTAGACTGGAAAAAAGTTACATATGAATAAACAACATTTCCAGGATAGAAAGAAAAATGCAGAAAGTGGGATTAAAAAACCATTTGCTATTATTTTTCTAAAGAACATATCACTAAAACACCACCACACACGTTTCACCTATTAAATGTCTTTCAGCTAAATCTGGCTACATTTTTAAAATATGAAATGCTTATTTTCTTTAAAAATATTTTAAACGATTAATTTTGTAATTGCCCCTAATTATTCTCTACTTCTAGCTGTAGTGTCAAAAAGCATTAATCAGAAAAGTCTGGATCATAAAAAGACAACAAATACCCATAAATATTTTGTTTTTAAAGATTCAACCCTCATGTTTTTCAAGATTAACTGTAAAGTTTTAGCTCCCATTTTCATGGTACATATAAATAATTTAGAAATTGCAACTATTAAAAAGCTCCTTCCTAGGCATAAGCTAAACTGTAAACTGCAGCAAAAAAACAATTACTTACACGAAAAGGAAAGCATCCGATTTTCAGCACCTCTGCTAAGAGAAGTCTGATTAATGAAAGAATTTCCTGAATTTTAAGAAACCTGATAATACCCATGGCCGTGATGACACTGGAAATCAAAATGTTAGCAGAGGGCCGGCCCCGTGGCTTGGTGGTTAAGTGCGCGCGCTCCGATGCTGGTGGCCCGGGTTCGGATCCCGGGCGCGCCCCGAGGCACCACTTCTCCGTCCATCCTGAGGCCGAGTCCCACATACAACAACTAGAAGGATGTGCAGCTATGACATACAACTATCTACTGGGGCTTTGGGGGGAAAAAATAAATAAATAAAATCTTTAAAAAAAAAAAAATGTTAGCAGAAAGAAAACTATAATCGCCAGCAGTAAATATCTCAGTATAATTTGCATATTTTGGAAAAAAGGGTTAAATCTGCAAAAGAGAATATCTATTGTGACCTCTCAGTCAAAAGAAAATTTGGAATGATCATTGATGAGAATATTGTTTGCAGGAAAGGCATCACAAATGATTGTGTCACTTGATCAAATAAATATACTATTAGATATGATTTTCATGAAAGGCATTATAAGTGATTTTATCACTTGATCAAATATACTACTAGATATTAATTGGGAAAAGTGGCTGAGTATTACTGCGTGTTTGGAGGGGTTCAATTAATTACCCCTTTCTGGTGAGCTCACTGACGAAGGACAGCAATGTCCTGAGAGCAGGACCAGCTCACAATTTCTCCAAAACAGTAACCCCATTGACCAGACTAAATAACACCGTCAGCAGAAGAGCCACTCTGCCCATGGGGAAAAGCGAAGGAGCAGATGGAGAAAAGGACAGAAACTTCCTTCCCAGTACCAGCGAGAGGACAGCATTAAAGAGACATTTGAGAAATGTGAGGGGGGAAGAACGCATAATCCCCTAACTGCCACCATTATTCACCCCAAAATCTTTATATACACTTACATTTTTTCTTAATACTTTACCAATATTTAAAATTATCTTTTTTCATGAGAAGCTCCTCTAACAGAATTTTGAGCTCTGTAAATACAGCCACATGTTTAACCTTAGAAGAGTTGCAGGTCCTGTTCTGCCATGTCTTTCTTGACAATCCTACCCAAATAGTCCCCATCCCTAAGATACTCCATCACATTACTTTGCTCTATTTTCTTCACAGGAATGAATAAATGGAAGAATGTCGTAAGTTGGACCACTCTTCCTACACTTGCTCAAATCTCAGTAAAGGATAAGATTGAGATGACAAATAACATGGCAACTGTGGTGCCACTTGCCCACCCCATAACAGCGGACATTACACTCATCTTACTCCTTGTCACCAAGTCCAAGGGGGCCCTCAGAATCCTGATCAATACAGTTCCAGGCAGCTGCTCCTGGGCAAGCTGAGACCCACGTGATGGTTAGGCCAGACTCAGACACTTCAGCAATTTACTCGAATGTGCTGTTTCTTCCCATTCATACTACTCTAACAAACTTCACAGGCCTTGAGATTGTAATTTCAGGGTTAGTATTTTAGTTTCATCTACGGTATAGACTAAGGGGAACTCTGGATACCTATTACTGGGGGACATATTAAAGGAATCTGAGGTCCTTGCAACGTCATCTTGGATTTTAACACTCTCAGGAGGGGTTACTGGACTCACCATAGACCTTCTAAAATACAGTCTCCAGTCATGTTAAATTAAGGCAAAAACAAGGGACCTCTGTCTTGCTTTAAGGAACCATAATAGAGAATAGAGGAAATAATCTAACTCAAAGTACTTTCCTGGATCAAGAGCAGAAGATATAACTCCTTTATTTAAGAAGATTTTAGAAACTAAATTTTGTCTTAAAGATCTTCTAACGAGAGGGTATAATTTGAACCCTGTAAAGTTTTTTCTTTTTCTCATAATTTCAAAAGACTCTATTCTCTGCCTCTTCTTCAGCAGTAAACAACCCCCTCCCCTGAAGTATTCAAATCCCCCTATTTGAATCCCAGCCTGCTCATTAATTTCACTTCAAAAGAGTATCATGACACCCCTAAGTATGAACAAACTGAGTAAGCAAAGGCACATTTATATGAATCTACCTCCTCTGTTCCATTATTACTGCCATGGAATAAGCCACGGATTCTTACACTACAACAATAAAAGATTACTATTAATCTCATATAATTTTCATGTGTCATAAAATATTACTCTTTTAATTTTTTTCAACCATTCTTAGCGTGATCCACACAAAAACAGGCAGTGGGGTGGATGTAGCCCATGGGCCATAGTTTGCTGACTCCTGATTTAGATTAAAAAAAAAAACAAAAACCCTCTCCTGATTAAGTTATATTTTATATAAAATCCCATCACTATGAGACTTGGGCCTCTTTTTCTCTCTTAATTTAAAATCTAATATATTTCACTTCATTTATTTCTTTGTTCATTAAAAGTAATTCCTTGTGTCTGACTTTGGTCAAATGATCAATTATTCATATAACATGGGAGTTACTTATCTAAATATCTGAAAGTTCACATATTATATAAAGTTACACTCTCACGGGCAATTTATCTAGAATGTCCGGGTATTTTAATTTCCCTAATACGTTCCAGAGTACTAGGATATATTTCTCACACCTTACAATATCTGAGGTGTATGAATGATTTATCGAGAGGAGAATAATAAAGAGTCAACAGAATGGCTGAAAGATGCGTAAGGGTGGATGAGATGAATATTATCATCAATGCCTTTTTACAAACCTTATTTCTCTAAAGGGAATGAGCAAGGCAAACATCTGTGTTGAAGTAAAGATTAAGTAATGCTGAGTTACTGAGAAAATAGGAATAAATATGAACTGGCAGGAGAAAAGTATTTGTTGAATGATAAATAAGAACATTTTCCTCTTAGAAAAATGAGCCCAAATACAGAATTTCCAAGGAGATGGTATGAGTACTCACTTTGGTTGGGTTTCCTTGCTAACCAGCCCTCTGTCTTCTACTGGTTGAGGAATTAGGACATTACTCAAATTTTTGTAGGTAAGATAGGGAGCCCCAGGTACTATATCAGTATCTGGCTAAAAAGGAGCTGAATCCACAGTATTTTTGTTACAGTGTCTAAGCTTGTCAGCAATACTACCACCCACTGTCTAGGATTTTACCACCCACTGGCCCAACCAAAAAGGTGGAAATTATGCAGATAATTTACGTAAGAAAAGTATGAGCTATCTGGATTTTCTTCTTTTAGTCTTCAGAACACCATGTGTGCCTCTGGACTACCATCAACAGAATGACAGTGGACTTTTTCACTGCATTACATTTGAAATTAACAAAAGCAGCAGCATAAAATACACACAAACTTTAAGATGGAACCAACTACTGAGAACACAAAGCAAATTTTCTGTTGTCTACTCTACCTACTAAATAAACTCAAGGCTCCTACTTTCATTTTTATGGCTAAAAACTGAACGAAAATTAAATGCCTTGTTAAGTCTATTTTCTACACAATACGTGATTGTTTGCAATGTAAACTAATCCATGTTCAGGCTTACTGGTAAAAAATAAGGTTGTAAACTTGTACTTTTAGCTTGTGAAATTCATTTAAATGACATAAGGTATGATTTTTGAATAATAATGAAAAAAATCAATATTTCATCACCTTATTAGGATCATGTAGGAGCACTGTGGCCTTAATTTACACCCAAAAAATGAATAAAAGAAACAAAGCCAACTAATTTACTTTGAAGAAGAATGGGCTGCTGTGATGATTCTGTGAAAATTAAACAGCAAAATTTGGGGTTTCCATTTCTAGTTTTTTCTTAAAAAAAAAAGAGCAGACAATTAAGACTTCAGTTGTTACTATTATATACTGTTTCACTAAGCCTTCGGCAGTATCTTTGTTTTATAGGAACAGAATAAAACCATGTGCCGTCTGAGCAAAAAGAGAATCCTCATTCTTTGTCATGGTGATACAGAATCCGTACTTGAGAAGGTATAACGTTACATCCACCTGGGTGTAATATGGCAGTTAGTCTGTTCAATCCATAGTTTCTTATTTTTTAGATAACTAGGACCTTCAGAACTATGCAGAAACAATGTCATGTGCTAGCCTTTAACAAGGAGAGAAAGAACAAGAAAAAAAGGATCCTCTCTGTTAAATAAAGCCATCAGCATTTACTCTGAGGAAGAAACCACTAAAAATTTGAAACTGAAGAATTCTTAAAATAAAGCTTGACCCTATACGTTAATAGCTGGAAAAAGGTTGTAGAGCTCTAAATCCCTCAGGAAAGAGTAGAGAATGTTAGCTTTAATTCAGTTCATTCTAACTCAAAATGTTTATACTTACATCTTGTCTTGGCCGGCACCAACTCTGAGAGTCAATCTGGGGATAACTGGACTTGGGGACGGAACAACGGGCTCCACTTTTACCTGTTGAAGTTAGTACATCAGAGTTAAACAGTTTCTTCAACAAAAGTATCTCCTACCTCTTTTCCTACCTCCTCATCTCCACAAACTTGATCAGCAAGTTTAAGCCTCAAATGTGGCTAAAATGCTAGAGGCAAAGATAATCTGCGCTATTTCGTTTTGTTTCTCAACAATTGAAGGCTACCTGGTATCACGAGAAATTCTAAAAAATTTAATCACTTTATGTAAATATGTGAATTATTTCTTTATTTTCTTAGTTTTGGTTAATTTCTTGAATTTTTGCGTTAGAATTCTTTTAACAAAAATTGTTATCTAGATCATTCGGTGGAACATTTAAGTAACTGCCAGACATAAACAGAAAAAAATGCAATGATATCTCCACTATAAGATAAAATGCATCTATTTATGGGATGTGAAAAACATTAAACTCATCTTAAGTTTGCACTGTTATTTAAGAAAACTGAAATACCAAGTGTACCTAGAGCACTAAACTGTTCCATTTTTTGGCTAGTAGTAAAAAGATCTAAAATACTGTAAATAAAAAAATATATATATATTTAGAAAGGATTTATGGTGAAGGCAATGACTGCTGAATAAGTTGTAGATATCACAAATATTTGAGCTAATAGTTAGAAAAGGAATATACAAATTAAGTAAGATGTTAATGAGGTTCTTCACAATTTTTGATTTGAAGATCCTATGCTATAATAAAATATTTTGGATGAACAAACTGAAGAAAAGCTCTGCAGTTCAAATTATTCTCTGTATCAGAGTTTTTCAACAGGGGTTTTATTGGCATTTTTGGTGGGACAGTTCTTTGTTGAATGGGACTGTCCCAGGCACTGCCAGATGTTTAACATCCCTGGTCTTGGGGAACTACTATATACCAACAGTACACTGCTAGTCACTGTGGCAACTAGTTGCAAACCACTGACATATATTTCAATCTCAAGAATTAAATTGTAACAGAACACTGTGGTGGTTATAAAGGGGAATGAATACTTAACATAATGCTCAATATTTTTATATCATAATTAATATATTGCACATTGATCAAATCTACTATTTTTTCATGTTTTCACCCGTCCCTTTCTAGAGTTTTTTTTTTAATACACTGTTACATCAAGATCTATGACTTCGACCGTTCTCCTGAAGAGTGCATGGTACATAGGAGGTACTCAAAAAATATTTATTGAGAGGCCAGCCCAGTGGTGTAGCAGTTAAGTGCGTGTGCTCCGCTGTGGCGGCCCAGGGTTTACCGGTTCGGATCCCGGACAAGCGCTGATACACCGCTTATCAAGCCATGCTGTGGTGGCAACCCAAATAAAGTAGAGGAAGATGGGCATGGATGTTATCCCAGGGCCAGTCTTCCTCAGCAAAAAGGAGGATTGGCATCAGATGTTAGCTCAGGGCTGATCTTCCTCACACACACACACACAAAAAATTTGTTGAATTAACAGCTTCTCTTGCAAGCACCCTCAACTCCCTTGCCTCTCAGTTATTTCACTATTTGTCCGAGACCTATTTAAAATCATCCTTCAGAGCACTGAGAAATTCCAAAGAAAACTTAAAAATCATGTAAACTCCTGCCATCAAAAACTTCAATTTCATCTATGCTGTCAGTACTGTTTATTTGGATTACCAGCTAAACTAGATAAGGGCAGAGATCATGTCTGTTTTATTTATTGCTATTTCCTAGTGCCTAACATGACGTCTGACACACAATAAGCACCTAAGATAACATTAAAAGAATTATCTGAAGCAATGATTTCAAACATTTACTTCTTTCAAGACCCATCCCATGATTTCCTTTCCTCTTTTGCTCTTCAAACTCCATAGGAAAAAATAGTGAGGCCACTAGGCAGAACTCCAACTCCCTACAAACTTACAAACTTCTCTGCATCTACAACTATACTAGAGTCCACCTCCTCCAGTCTTCTAAAGAACCTTCCTCCTTATTTATAGCATCATCAACTTCTCAGTCCCATTAATTATTCTCATCTAGCCTTTCAACGTGCTCAAATCTATCTTTAAAAAACAAATTACCTCCCCTTCAACGTCTAGCTGACAACCTCTCACATTTTTCAGTCTTCAATTCACTGTCTCTTTCTTCACTTCATCGTCTCTAATTCCTCACTTACCATTCATTCCTCAACCCACTCCCATCTACTTTCTGCCCCAACCATGCCACTAAAACCACTCTTTCCGGACTCTATTTCCTAATGTCCCAGTATGTTTTTCCACTATAGGTCTTATCATGCTCCTTTCTTTTCCTTTAAAAAGTCCTCTACTTTGCCTGACCTTACTGGGTCCTCTCCTCTTGTCATTCATTCTACAGTGACATCATCATGTCTTCAAAATCTCCCTCTCTAGACTAGCACTGATAGAACTTAGGACCATAATATAATATTGCCTACTGAACATTTTCAACTAAATATCCTTTAAGTATTTCAACGCATCACATCTAAACTTTAACTAGTCTCACTTTTGGCAGATGTCTCCTTTACTTGCCCAGTTCTTGGGACAGTCCAGTCCAGTGGTTTCCCTCAAGGCCATAGGGCATCAAGAGTCACTGAGGTGGGGTCAAAGCAAGACCCATGGATAACTAGCTAGGGTTTGTGTTCACTTTCTCCTTTTTCTTGAACAAAAAGTTCCATATCTAACCAAATCTGACACCCAGTGGTCAAGTCTATTTTGTAAACTATTAAGATTTCTATATTTTCCGTATCTTTCTGTGTTTTCTGTGGGAGAATAAACAAATAAATGCAAAACAAACATTTTAAACCACTTACTATTTACCAGGTATTGTGCTTGGTTATTTTTCAGATGTTCTCATTTAGGTTTTTTAACAAACACGTGGGGTAGATATTATGGTTTCCATTTTACAGGGAAACTGACCATATATGAAGCAACCATTTTTCCTTCCTTTTCCTTTTTCTGTTCTAAGGTTACACAAATAGCAAAGCTAGGATTAAATTCAGTTTTTTTGATTCAGAGAATGAAAAATTACATGAAATTTCTATTTTTCTAAAAAAATTTAGGGTCACATACTCATAAGTGATAAGATATTGGGAGTAATAGACCACATTCCTCCAACCCACAATACTATTAATTAAGCACTTAACCTTTTGGTAAGTTTTAGTTAAAAATATAGCTGTTTGCTCTACTTAAAAAAAAAAACCTTTACTAATATTATGCTTCATATTGTATGTTTGGTCCATTTCTATTACCACACTTCACAATAATAAGTCATACTTTTGTATAGCACTTCACAAAGTGTGCCCCATATACATGATCCAATTTGACATTCACAACTCTGTAAGGTAGGTGTGGAAGGTATTATTATCTCCAAGTCTTGAGGGCTAGAAAGATTAAGTGGTTTGCCCAGAGTTACAATGTTAGTAAGTAAATGATCTCAATCCAGGTCTCCTGACACCAAATTCACTCCCTGCTCTACCATACTGCTCCTCGACTCTTTGCCACACATTTTGAGTCTTTTTTTCTGGTTATGCTGATGTCTTACATGGAGCTATTCACTTTCTTTGTCAATGTCTCTTATGATGAATGACATATACTTGTGAGAAGGCTAGGGTTGGTTGTAAAATACTTTCTCTATGGAAGGCGAACCATAGAATTGGAAATTGACATTAACTTTGGCCTCACCTCCATTCAGCTAAACTGGCTGGGTTTTTGATGCTGTCTTAAATGGCTCGGTAGGGCAAAAGAATCAACACACGGTTTATTAATGACCTACTATTAAAAAAAGTTAAATGATACAATATGTAAAAAATAAGCAAATAAAAATGAAGATACCTTTTATAAGTCAGATTAAAAATGGTATAAATGTGCCCTGAAGACAAGAGATATTTAGTCCACTTGTCAAATTAATGAATGATTCAGAATTCATTACCTCAGCTCAAAGTTTTACCTGTAATTAGGGTGACCACATCATCCGAACAGAGACACCTTTGAGAGTGAAAGTGAGAGCTATTATTTACACCACATAACAGGTGTAAACTGGGATTGTCCCGGCCAAACCAGGACATACGGTAACCCCACCTAAACATACTTAAATATCTTAAATTTCCTTCTTAAAGAAGGTAAATCAGATTTAATTTAAAGATAAAATCCAAGCAAGTATAGAAAAAGACTAATGAGGATGTTAATAGCATAGATATAGAAAGTACAATTTCTGAATAAAAATTTCTTACCAGACTTCTGTTTACATTAACTCTATCCAAATGTTAACCTAAATAAAAACAAAGACATTTCCTACAATCACAGCATAATTTCTCATGTGTCTGTCCCAGAAATCAACAAACTAAATGACAATTATTTAATTGTCTTCTTAACAATTAACTTAATTATTAAGTTACTTAAACAGTAGAACTAGTGCCATATTTTAATGGCATGAAGCCAGAATCAGGGGACAACTCGAGTTTCTAAGGGTTAAAATAAAAGAACAGCACTTAGAGTGATGCTGAGAATTGGGACGCACAGAGACCATTTGCAGTGGATTACTAAGCTTCCCAATTCACCAAAGAGGCAAAGTCCAGTAATATAAGACTCCTTTGTAGCTAACTAAAAATACATTGTCAGTGGATTTGTCCAGTTTTATGTATAAGCAATACTTCTTTCACCTGAACTAATACTAGTAGTCATATAAGCCCCTTATTGCCATGTGCTGCATTTTTTTTGCTAATCTTCAAGGATTTAGCTTCTTTGCCACATACCTCAGGGCACCAACTGATAAAGCTCTAACTCTCCATTTTTCCAGGACACCAGCAGTGCGGCCTTGCAAAAAATGAAAATCGCTCAAGAGATTTAAAGGGGAAATTTATTTTTAAAATCCTGACTTGAAGCAAAGAGGTGGATTTTTAAAAAGCTTATCTATAAAGAATCAGTTTAAATTTAAATTCTATCTTGGAACTCTTTCATGCATTCCAGCTTTAAAGTTTATCTTCTGACAGGGACTTTCTGCAAAGGTAATGGGCAGCTTTGTCAATATAATCTGGCCAAGTTTTTATTTTCTATTTTTTTAATGTTAAACTTCTGTCATTAAAAAAAAAAAAATCCCCCATATATGTGTGCTAGATAGGGCACCTGCAAGTTCAGTAAGCACTAGTTCAGATTCCCATCTATGCTAATATGTCAGAAAAACACCCAGAAATAGTACTGATGAAAAGCCCATTTTAATAACCTAACATTCTGGATGCTGAATTATGACTACTGGTAACCGTCTTGCTGTCTTTTTTAGCAATTAAGGTCTTTACATTATTTCCATTTAGAAACATAGTCTAACTAAACACTGATAAACTGTTTAAAATATTAAAAAGTCAGAAGATCTACGGTTGTGGACAAGTATACGTGGAATCTAGCCAGGACAAGTGAAACAGAACTCATGCTTTCATTTAGCGCTGAGAGCTCATTCATATGAAGACTTGGAGATGGCCTTTGGTAAACTTCTATAAATTCAGACATACTCATTTAAACTCATTTAAACATTAAGTTACTGGTTTCCTCTTGGAACAGACAGTCACAAGAAACAGGAAGGGAGTATTTCTCCTTTTTTACTGGATTATTTTATTTACTGAAAACCCTTCATTACACTAGTTAATTACAAAGCTGATGAGAAAAGACTGGAAAACAAGAGCACATTACTATAAAAAGAAGGAAAAACAATGACAACCTTTTGTTAAAGGCACAAACCAGTAAGACTATTTATCCTTCTCTAAAACACAAACTGTTTAAGTTCAACAAAAGATTATTTGGGGGTAAGTGCTAAGGGATTTGGGGATAGATTAAAGAAACATTAAACATTTTAAAGTCATTAAAGCTTCTAAGACCTCCACTGTCTGCTCTCTACAATATGGCAGTTGGACAGGAGCTCTCTAAGGTCTTTTCAGCAACTACAAGTTTCTACAATCAGGATGTCACCTTACTCTGGAGTGTGAAACCGTGCTTATCCCTCTCATCAACTCCACCTCAGGCGGCAGGCCTGAGGAGGCCATTGCCGTTCCAGGTGATACAGAACACAGGCTTCACTGGCAGACCCGGTCAAGTCACAGCACTTCCACTTACAGAAGCAGCCGTACCAAACCCGCAGAGCTGTGGGGAGGGTGGATTAATCGAATTCTGGCCATGTCTGGCACTCTTACGTACTCCATAAGTGGCAGTTGCTAATATCATTTACTCTCTGGGTTAGTTCATTCGATAGGCAAGGTTAGCTCAAAATAAAATTAATCAATTAATAAGACTAAAATTTGGGGATTCCTTTACAGAATTTATGAGCTTTCCATTATAAGCAAATCTCAATTATCTGTGGGTTGATCATTAACATTATCGGTTAGTCATAAGAAAATTCTGGATTGTCATAATCACCTTAAATGACATAAACTAGTCTTCACTTAGTGCTTTCTATGAGAGGGCAGAAGAGAAGGCCTTTTAAGCCAAAATATTCTTGGAGAAGGTATGAAACTATCGTTTTTAAGCAGAGGTAAGCCATACTTTATAACGATGCTGTCCCTTCCTGGTACTGAATGGGAAGAAGGAGAGACGGAAGGAAACAGAGGGTCACAGAGGTTAGGAGAGGTGAATAACCAGCATGTGCACGAGCTGGAACTCAGATTCAAGTCAGTCTGATTGCCAAAGCCTGTGTTCTTTGTGGGCCAGCTTTGGGCCTATTTATCTATAGATTGTGACGTCATCATTTTTGGGGTGAAACTCTACCGTGACTTTTCAGATCATACTCAAATAAGAGCATAAAAACATATTTCCAAGTTTGACAGATGGATTTTGGCTTATTTTCTATTTAAGGTTATATGTACAACTGTTCAATTCCACTAACATAAATAAGGAGACTTTTTTAATTTAGTTTTTCACAGCAATCCTCCTTCCAAAAAACACTTCAAATACCAAGTAAATTTTAATTAAAGTAGTCCTGTAACATTCATCTAAACCCCAAAGATCCATGGTTAACCAATTAGGTCACGCAATACATACACTGACACAAACACAAACGAAAATGTACTAACTGTTAGGTCTATCACTGCTAAAGCTATTATGGTTATGTTTACCACTGCTCAACATAATTGCTCTTAATATGTTTTCCATAAAAACTTAGTTTGCTTCTATTTTAGAGATGCGAAAGACTAGACTCCTAACCCTTACTAACGCATATTATTGCCCATAAAGGGGAACTGAAAGATTGTGCATAAATCACCACGCTTTGGATTATTATCACTACTAGAAAAACAATTTTTCCTTCTGATGGTGCATCACTGAGCAGGTACCTTGCATATATTACTTCACTTAATCCAATTTTAATTTAATGTAGGAAAATATAGCGGTTAAGAACATCAATTGTAGCATCTGACAGCCTGGTTGAAACTGTGGCTCCTGTTCAATCACTTACTAGGTGTGTGATCTTGGGCAAGTTTATTAATTTCTCTAAACTTCAGTTTCTCATCTTAAAGTGATAATTATAATATCTACCTTACAGAGCTGCGGTAAGGAATTAAACTGATAATGTAGTGTTTAGCATATAGTAATTACTCAATAAATGTTAACTATTACTGTTTTGCTGTTTTTAAAAGTGTTATTATCATATCCCTACTTGAAAGATCAAGCACTGAAGGATTAAAGAAACTAGAAAACTTGTCCTGGACCTTACCTCAGATCTACCAGATTCCAAAGCCCAAGGCTCCTTCCACCTACCATGCAGATCCCCATTTAACTAACGGTATCTTTACTGGTTCTTGTATTGATAAACGTGGGTATGGCTGGTGAAAACTTTATAGGTAGGTAAAATAAAATGGGGAGATTTTTTTCTTTTATTAAAACAATGCCCTTGCTTGCTGATCTGGGTCAACGTCCAGGAGAGTTGCTCCTGTGAGTTGGTCAAGGATGAGAACGAGGAAGAATGAGACTGTGGCGCTCATTCTTTGGACAAAAGACATTTTCTTGGGCAGCTTAGATACGCCTCATTTTGATTTCCCCTTACTGTCTTTCTTCTGTGGATATGTAAGAGAATTCTTAGACCATATGTAACCCAATTTCAGGTATACTTTCATTTACTCACATGGCTTGATACTTGGTGGTGATTAAGTGGGGTTGAGAAAGGAGAAGTCAATGTTTAAGTTAATATCTCAATTTCAACTCTTTGTCAATGGCATTTCCATGGGTTGCACTAGCTTTTATCCTTTCTTAGCTGCATAAAGGGCTAAAATTTAAAAGAATGCCAAGGAAGCAGAAATAACTTTTAAACACTGTAACCACAGCTGACTCATCCTGTCATACATAAGTTAGCTAGTATGGTCCAATGAAGTATCAAGGTTTTTATATTTTATGGGTTGATTCAAAATGGAATAATAATGCTTGCCACCACCATCAGCATCATCTCCATTTACCGAACATTTACTTATGTGTCAGATACACTACTAAATGTCTCAGATGCTATCTCATTTAATCCTCACAAAAGTGACTTGCCCACTTACATATACCTAAACAAGCCAGGATTTGAACTCAGGTTTAACTTTAGAGATAATACTGTTTATTATTTTTAAAGACTTTAGGGGCCGGCCCCGTGGCTTAGTGGTTAAGTGCGCGCGCTCCGCTGCTGGCGGCCCGGGTTCGGATCCCAGTTGCGCACCGACGCACTGCTTCTCCGGCCATGCTGAGGCCGCGTCCCACATACAGCAACTAGAGGGATGTGCAGCTATGACATACAACTATCTACTGGGGCTTTGGGGGGAAAAATAAATAAATAAAATCTTTAAGGACTTTATAAGATAGCTGACTTTTATAAATTGTTATCTTTTGTCATTTATCTGATTCATAACCCATCAAAACAGATACAAAAACTTATATTCTGTTAGATGAAATCTGTGCAACTTGTAACTGAGCCTTTGCCTCCAACCAAGGTAGTCTGAGGGACTTTTCTTTCCCAAAGTCAGGTAGATGCTGAGGAAAGGCATGGACTGCTGATACAAATCTAATCTGATGGGCTTTACTCAAATTCATAACGGCCGTTGAAACAACTCCATTGACTTTCCACAGTTAAGATGGTGATGAAAGCAACAGTACCCTGTTTGATTTGCTGTGGGTTCTGCTGCCAAGTGACTAGGTACATGATGGATAAGTGACTAATTGCTGCCAGGTAGAGCTCTAGCAGTAAACATTTCAAAATATGAGGTGTATCTGCGTGTACATGACTTGCTCTTGCTGGTTGTGTGACCTTGATCTTGGACAGGTCACTCTCTCGGGCTCAGTTTCTTATCCGTATATGGTGATGACAATACCTGCTGGCTCTATGTCACAGGTGTGTTAGGAGGAGAAAATAAGGAATGTGGAAGCACCAGGTACCACATAAAAATAAATAACATAATGACAAAATGAATTTTTAAATGGAAATAAGAGTTGGATTTCTGTGTTTTGTTAACTTGCTGATGTTCAGTTATTAATATCGGAATTTCGATTCTACTTCTTTATATTTTAGAACAGCCAAGGAGGACAGGGAAAGAATAAAGTTAAGCAGAAAAATGTGAGCGTTGTCAACACTGCTTGTCAGGTGAACTAACTTTTCCAGGAGAGTTTGAAAATAAAACTACTGCAAAAGTACTGGTAATAGATCTGCTGTAGGTCAAATGCATCAAATTTTATGTGGAAAAAATTATTGGGCATTATTTTGTAGCCAGTCTCAGAGAGGACCGCTTCTAGAGGGCAGGGAAAGGATCGCTGAGCATCTGTATGCATGGCATCCTGAATACTTAGATGTTTTTTAAGGCAGTTTAAAAGAAATTTTTAAATCAACCAGTCAACCACTGTAATCCAAAGAACCACGGACTGAAGAGCAAAGCCATTCAAGCAGAGCTCACACCCTGTGCCCAAAGGATTGAGGTCCTTGTTTCTACAAAACTACGGGGTTTATATCAGTTTCTCTGGCCGTACTGCATGAGATAGCCTGATTTACTTATATCGTAAAATACTTGGAATTATTTTCTGCCGAATAACCGGGCTGCCAGATCCGCCTAGATACTCAGAAACATGTCCTAATCTTATTAAAGCAGAAAACAGAAGGGTAAGAGATGCTACAGAAAGTAGCAGACAGCCATAACCCTAAATAGTTGTAAAATGGTTCACCAAAAAGAAAAATGAGCCAGTACAGAAGGCCTCCACGGGCCTTGCTATCTTCTTCAAGTAGTGCCATGCTCTTGCATGCTCTTAGAAAAATGGATGCTGCTGCCTTTTCTGGGTATCTAATATTGGGTACAAAATAGGGTGTAGTAGACTTGATAATTATAAAAATATTATTTGCAGGTTAAGATTACAGATTTTTTAAAATTGCTGGAGATTAGTATGGTTAATAGACAGTTTATAGTCTGTGATTAGACTCCTCTTAGGCTATGAACTTTTAACATTTTCCAGTGTATAGGGGACTTGATGACAAGTTTATGAGTTTTAGAATTAAAATTAAATTTTGTAACCACATTACAAACATATTTCCAGTTCAGTTATGGGTGATTTACATCCACAATACAGATATAATTGCTGGCTTTGTTTACCTGTATTTTTCAATAGGACTTTGTTCAGACAGTGCCGAAAATGATAAACTGCTTACTTTTTCATGCTTGTGTTTCTCCTTTTCCTTCTCTCGCTTCTCTCGCTCTCTTTTCTCCTTCTCCCTTTCCTTCTCTTTCTTCTCCTTTTCCTTCTCTTTCTCTTTCTTTTTCTTCTTCTCTTTTTTGTCCTTTTTCCTTTCTTTCTCCTTAGGTTTCTCTTTCTCTTCGAACAGTTTTTCAGGGAGCATGGGCGACAGAGAGGGCAGCATGGCGGGGATCCTCGCGGCCGCAGCGGGGCTGAACAAGGGCAGCGCCATGTCCTTTGGTGGCAACACCAGCGGGGCTGGGGCCACCTTCATCTTCTCTTCTCGACCTTTATCTTTAACTTTGTCTTTGTCTCTCTTGTCTTTATCTCTTTTGCCTTTTTCTCTGTCTTTCTTCTTGTCTTTATGCTTCTCTTTCTCCTTGCGCACAATTCCATCTTTCAATCTCACCTTTGGATCAACATCTTCAAATTCTTTTATTTTAAATGCATAGGGATCCGACTCCTCCTCTTTGAGAAATTCCTTCCAGGGATGCTTGGTTTCCTTTTCTTTCTCTTTCGCTTTATCCTTCTCTTTACTTCTGTCTTTGCTTTTGTCTCTTTCCCTCTCCTTGTCGCGCTGCTTCTCCTTCTTCTTCACTTTAGTCTTCAGCTCCTTTTTCAACTTCTTTTTAACTTCCCCTGATGAAGGCAGTTTGGTTTTCTCCTCATACACTTTGTGCAGAGGCTCAGGAGTGGGAGGAGAAACTGAAGGAGAAGACATATAAGGAAAGGTGGGAGGCATATTTGAAGGTGTTCCCATTTTTGCTTTACGTACAACCTCATCGATGGAGGCATCCATTGTCCATGAATTATCTGAACTTGAAGTTCCACCTGAGAGAGGCAGAGGAGTCGATCCCGACTTGGTGAAATTGTTTGAGGAAGTGGAAGCTTTTGGAGTAGTACATTCTGAACCTGAAATTCTCTTAGGGCTGGTAAAAATGTCACCTTCGGATTCTGATCCAGAAGAAAACTCGAAAGGATCTGGCTCTCGTTCGGCACAAGCTCGTGCAATCACAGCATCAATAGAGTCGTCAATTGTTTTATCGGTCACGACAGCCTTTTTCAGCTGATTCTCATTGTTCAGTTTCCCAGCATCAGGGGGTGTTTGTATTTGTTTTACCTGAATGGTCTCTTTACTAACTTTTTCACTTATTGTAGCTGAAGGAGTCCTATTTGGTGTTTCAGGTCTGACAGATGCTTGGGAAACATGAGTTATAACCTTGGGACTCTTGGGGCTTTTGGGGCTCTTAGAACGTCCAGGAGATTTCTTTTCTTTGGATATAGTTTTTGGTGACCGAATAGGACTTCCGACCATTGCTGGTGACTGAGTAGTTTTAGGTGATTTAGTCTTCTGTCCTGGAGAACTAGTTTTAGTCTTTGTTTTGGGTGTAAATGACTTTGTTTCTAATGGTTTTGCAGTTGGCATTTGTGATTTTGCAACTGGAGCTAACATTGGTGGCTCTGGCGATGGAGGTGCTAGGTCTGTATTGTCCTGTACGTGCACTGGAGAAAGCATTGGTGGAATCTTTTGGGTATTGATTGAGCTGAGTGGTTCTCGAGCTTCCAATAATACTATGTCCAGGGTGTCCCCTTTAGTGCTTAACAGTCGTGGTCGCTTCATGGCAGGCATTTCTTCAGCTTCCGGACTATCCAATGGTCTCTTACCCAAGAAATTCTCATCATTAATAATTTCCTCCTCTTCCAGTTCATCATCTTCTTCCAAGGGAACCTGCATGGCTTCTGCTGATGTACCCCCATCAGTGGGCACCTGCTCTTCTTCTTCTTCTGGTAAAAGAAGAAAAAAGAAGTGTTATTGGACTATTACAAAAAATATAAGAAATAAAACCAATGCCTCAAACATGATTTCTAGGAAAGAAAGGAAATTCTTGACAGTGTTTAGCAAGTAGAGCGGTAAGTTTTCAAGGATATTCTAAAGGTGCATGCCCTCATTCTTTGGAGAGTGGCAATCAGTGACAGCACATATACAAACTGACTGTTCTCCTTCCAAGCAGTTTCACCCTACCTTTAGGATCTGGAGTTAGCTAAGTATTTCCTGTTTGTCTTCTGCTTCCTGAATTAATTCTTTTCCTAACCTGACTAAATACTTTCTCTTTCCCTCTTCCTCTTCTGTACACACACACACACACACACACACACACACACACACACACACACACCTGAAAATCAAGAGATGGGTTATTATGTGACTACTATCTTCAGAAATGACAGGAAGGCATACATTTTTTAGGACTTTTATAATAAATTCTAATTCTTGGAGTTTGGAAAATGCAAGCCTCCAACCTAGAACTAATTCATATACTACTTACGTCTTCTTTTTTCTCTTCTTTTTTTTTGAGGAAGAGTCGCCCTGTGCTAACACCTGTTGCCAATCTTCCTCTTTCTCTTTTTTTCTCCCCAAAGCCCCAGTACATAGTTGTGTATCATAGTTGTAGAGTTGTATGTGGGACGCCGCCACAGCACAGCTTGATGAGCGGTGAGTAGGTCCACATCCAGGATCGGAACCAGCGGACCGCGGGCCGCCGAAGTGGAACGCATGAACTTTGCTATGCCACTGGGCCGGCCCCATACTTATGTCTTCTATTTTGCTTGCTTGATGTCGGCCACTTTGAGAGGTGATATGGTACAATGGAACACATATTGGCTGTGGCATTAGGAAGATGCCGTTTCAGTTAGTGTTCTGGCACTACAGAGCAAAGGGCCTGAGGCAATCTCTTAACCTCTTTGAGCCTGTTTCGTGACCTTTCAAAAGGGGCTAATGTTACTTGCCCTGTCGACTTGACTGAGTTGCTGTAAGATCAGATTATTTCTTTCTACACATATTAACTAAGCATATACCATGCATAATGCACAATGATAAAGGCTGAAAGAGCTCCTGGAATAAGTCAGAAATAAATCATGACCTAAGCTTACAGCTCAGCAGGGGACACAGTGTACGTGTATAGCACGTAGAAAGTGAGTAGTATCTTAATAAAGACAAAGTGCTACAGCAGTTCAAAGGATAAACAGATTACTGCAATGTCAAAGATCTGGAGAAGACTTCACTAATTATGCAGCATTTTGGATATTTAGAGATTGGGAATGGTGAAGTATAGAATGAAGGAACAGATGACAAAGAGATGGGAGATGGAACATGGGAAGTGTGTAAGAACCAGGGAATAATCTGCCTGGAAAGTAGGGTACAAGATGGGGAAGAGTAGAAAGTAAGATTAGTAAGGGTGCATCCAGATCCTAGAATTTTTTTTTTTTAATTTTATTGAGGTCATATTGGCTTTTAACATTGTGTACATTTCAGGTGTACATTATTATATTTCAGTTTCTGTAGAGATTGCATTGTGTTCACCACCAATAGTCAGGTCCTAGAAGTTTTGAATTCCAGAAAAACAAACACGATCTTTATTCTACTGACAGTTTGGACTTATTGAAGACTTTCAGCCGAAGGAGAAAAATGACTGGGGTATATGTTAGCAAAATTATTCTGGCAGGAACACATACGATGGACAGGAGGTAATAATACTAATAGAGAGGCGACAAGGTAGGGGTTACGGAAATGACATAGGTAAGTGACAATAAGGGTCTAAACTAGAACAGTGGTAATGAATAGGAAGCAGTAGAGGTAGATGATATTTTGAAGACAGAATGAATAGAATTTGATAAATGATTAGGTATAAGAGTGGAGGAAGGATTCAAACACATTTTCAAGGCTTGGAGCCCTGGTGAGTGAGAAATGCAGTCATTAACAGAAATAGGAAATAGAGAAACAGAGAAGGAAGATGATTATTAATTAGCTCGATCCCTAGACACAGAGTTTCATGAATAGTTAGTGATGTCTAGCAGGAAGCTGAAAACATACTAAAATTCAGAAACCAGGACAGGGTCTGCGAGAAAGAGATCCTTGTTGAGATAAAAGAAATCACAATAGGTAATATTAGCAAGGGAGAAATAGTGGGTAGTCAGGCTCAGACACTCTGAGGAGACCTACATGTAAGGACAAGAGGAAGAAGATCTAAAGAAACACACGGGGAATCAGATGTCAACAGATCTAGGGAGTAAGAGTTTTCAAGAGGAGGACTAGTGAACAAAGTCAAATGCTTAAGAAGTCAACGAGAACGAAGGCTCCCGGCAGAAGTCACTCCATAAGAGCTTTAAGGGGTGAATAGGGAATGAATGATGGAATGTACATGAAAGCACTTTGAAAACTATAAAGAACAAGACAAATTCGAGACATACTTATTGTTACCATTACTTGAGAATGACACTATCATCCGTCTAGTTACCCAAGTCAGAAACATCATTCCAGACTAATTCTCTCCCCTCTTCCTCCATATCTGAATTATCAACAGTTTTCTTCTGTATCTCTTTTAATGTGCCTTCCCCATTGCTACTGTTCAAATCCTCGGCGCCCCTTCTCTGTACCACTGAAACAGCCTTCTAATCAGTCTCTCTGCCTCCAGTCCCTCTGCTTTAGAACAATTTTTAACACTGCCTACAGTGATCTTCTGAAAACACAAATCTGAGTGTGTGACTCCCCATCTTAAAAACCTTTTGCTGGTCCCTACAGCACTAATTTCCAAAAGGTGTTCCCTGGAGCCTGAGGATTTTGTGGAACCCCTTTTGAGGTGCTCCACAGTAGAGACTGGGTCCCCTATTCTCTATTAAATGGACAAGTTACCTCTAAGTTTATCTATTTTACACGCTGAGCTTCCACAAAAGGTTTTGTTGTGGGGCTAAAACATGTCAAAAATCACTATTCTAAAATATAACAATCCAATTTCCCCAGCATGACCTGTAAGGCGCTCCATCATCCAGCTCAGTAATTAACCTCGCCTTCACATGAGGCCCTGAGCGCTTTCCCAGTTCCAGCCACGCAAACTTATCTGCAGTTCCTCAAGGACACAGTGCTGTGTCTCAGTTCTGCGCCTCTGCACGCGCAACTAACTCCCTTTGCTTGGAATCCTCTGCTTTCCTGACGCTTTGGTGACCATCTCTTCTTAGACTCCAATCAAGCGTTCTCTCTTCTGTGACACTTTTTCTTAGCAACTAGAAATGGCCATCCTCACTTGGGCTCTACTGTATCCTGATTGTATAAGCAACAAAGAAAGTCTAGAATATTTACCATCTGTCCCTTTACAGAGAAAGTTTTCTGACTCCTGTCCTAGACCTACCCTATTCAGATAATTTGAACAATTCCTTCTATCCTTACCTTTATCAGAATGACAAGATAGAATTCAAATGCTCAATTGCTAACAGGTAAACATATGAAAAAATTAGAAAGAAGACAGCTTTAGGATATTCTCCAGGTGAACGAATGAAAAAGTTTAGAATACTTATTAGTGTTGTATTTCTAAATTCCAAAGAACCTCCTCCTACCACACAGAAGTTCATAAATCCCAATGATGCCAAAGCAGAAAGAGAAAGGTTTAGCTTAGGCAGCATAACAAGCCTCTAGAATATGTTTAGGTGTGCCTTGTTCTTCTAACTCTGGAGGCTAATCTGGACCTAGATCAGCCCTGAGAGAGGGAGTCCCCCAGGAACGGCCTTAGGTGGATGTACTGGGAGGGCAGAGGGATTGCTCTAATATAAGCAGGCCCTAGAAAGGGGACTCTCAGGACCACTAGTAAGACAGTTACAGGTCTTCCAGATGTAAGGCCTCTTTTATAGCTAGAACAACTCGAAAATGTGGGTTTTCTATACAGTGTGTATTATTTTACTAGTGTGCAATTCTACCAAATGGGAACTGACAAGATGACTACCAGATAGGCATCTAAACTAAAGGAAATATGTGAGGCTGGGCTATGAAAAACTGTACTGCTTTCCTGCAAATACTTTAGAAAACAGATTGGTTCATTTGGAATTTCGAGCTCAAGTACCTCAGAAAAATATCAAAAAAATTAATGACGGTTGTTTACGTTTAAGGAAAACACAATTAAACACAAAGCTTGATTCAAAGCGGGCCTCCACAAGCTAGGAGGGGTTATTCTGTTTTTGTTATTTTATTTTTATTGTTTATTTTCATTTTTTTTTTCAAGTCCTGGCTGCTGACTTGTAGGCATCTAGAAGCTTAATGTGCTTTAGAGGAGTACAAATGAATTATGAAACTAAACGACTGAAAGTGCTGATTTTAAGAATACTTAAAATGCAAATGCTTCTTATTTATATTAGTTTAATTTACAATATTTTTTACGTTTAAAGATTTTATAAGAAAGCTTCAATTGCAGCATCAAAATTAATCAAAATGAAAGGACAATTTTTCTGGAAGAAAAAGCCTTTAACTTTAATACGAATAGGAAAAGTGTGAAGATATTTAAAACAATTGTCTGAATTAGAAATTATCTAATACATGCCAGAGAGTACAAGCAATGTACATGTAAGACATAAAGCATAACAATGAATGAATACCTGTGAAACCACCACCTAAGTGCAGAAGCAGAACATCAGCAATATCACTGAATGCCCCCTTGGTTCCCTTCTGATTCAGCCTCTGCTCTCTCCACTCCCATCCCCAACCCCCGGTAACGACCATCTTGATTTTCATACCTATCACTCCCTGGTTTCTTTTAATGATTTACCCCATGTGTATGTAGTTTGCTTGTTTGTGAACTTTATATAAGTGGTATCATACTATGATGTTCTTCAGCTTTTTTCACCCAACATAGGGTTCGGAGATTCACCTATGTTGGTGCAGGTAGCTGGAGTTCCTTCATTTTCACTGTTTTTAAAAATGCACCACACTTATTAATCCATCCTCCCAGTATGAAAAGTTTCCACTTGAGTGAATATATTTTGTTTTTAAAATATTACAAAATTCAAACAAATGAATACAATTGATCTAGCTTATGCTTGCTCAAACACAGACTTAAAAGATGATTATGCATAATAAGTTTCCGTTTTTTTTATTACAAGAATAATTTTAATTCTATGTTCTAAGAGTTTGGAATAAGATAAATAAGTGATGGCTATTGAATGGTTTATTCTTTACTGCCATCCAAACCCCCAGCTGAAGGTTAATTTCAGTTTGATAACACATGAATGGCAATAAGGTAGTCTTTGTGTCTATGTGTATAACAAGCATCATTTACCAATAACCTGTAAAATATCCTAAAAGTGTTTTAGCATTTTCCTATACTCATCCATGGAAACAGTTTTACTATAAAATAGCATATAATTTGGTTAACAGAAGTTTAATATTACAAGATACTTTATATCTTTTGATATATTATTACATAAAGGTATAAAAAAATTTTGAGTCACAAGCTCTAATTTAACACAACTATAGAACAAAGCTGTGTTCCAAAGTCAAAAGGATAATGCTGTGATATGACAAGTATTCTAAAGATTTTAAAGATTTCCAGAGAACTAAAAACTCATTTTCTGTGGAGGAAAGGACTCTCCTGTATCTATGCGACAAACAAATAGTGGGAAAAAACTAGTTCAAGGAAAACTATTAGTTGTGAGATCTTAAACAAGTTTCTTGAGTTCTTAGTGCTTTAGTTCCTTGATCCAGAAGATGGGGACATTAGCATCATTGACCTTGTGAGTACAGTGAAAATTAATTGCTAATTAGAGTTCAATAAGTATGCAAACTACTAAATAATAATAATGGTCAATAATAGAGATATACATTGTAAAGTCAAGCCTGCAACCCTTTTTGAGAAGATTAAGAAAACAACTCTCCTCACTATAATCTCTCTAACACCATAAACAACAGCGCCTGTCCAGAGTTAGCATCTCCAGGTCAAGCGGGTGTCACCTCATCACTGTAGCACCTGCCCTCACAGCTCCATCCTGCAATGAAAGCCGCCTAGAGCTGTGGGCAGACTTGTTAAGGATAACAGACATTTTAGTAAGGGAAGCTGGTTCTGCATAAGTGTTAATGCTTATGCTGCTAAAGGTAGAGTAAAGAATTATTTACAAAACCGATGTTTGCTTTTTTTTTTTGTGAGGAGGATCGGCCCTGAGCTAACATCTGCCAATCCTCCTCTTTTTGCTGAGGAAGACTGGCCCTGGGCTAACATCCGTGCCCATCTTCCTCCACTTTATACGGGACGCCGCCACAGCATGGCTTGCCAAGCAGTGCGTGTTGGTGCGCGCCCGGGATCCGAACCGGCGAACCCTGGGCCGCCGCAGCGGAGCGCGCGCACTTAACCGCTTGCGCCACTGGGCCACGAGATGTTTGCTTTTCTGCTTGTGTCAAAATCTGGCTAAAGTTAACAGTGATAAGAGTTTTGATTTGATTATCCTTAGCGTGAGAATTTATTCAAAATTATATTTGTTATAACTGATCATCAGCACTGTCATTCATCAAGGAGTACCATAAATTATGATCTAACTCCTATGCTTCTAGGAGAAAAAAGAAGACACTAACACTAAGAAAAAAGACATGAAGAACCACACTTAAACCAGTGTAGGAACCCCTATTTTCAAAAAAAATGTTAACTTACTGGTAAAAAGATTCATGTCCACTATCAACAACCTTATTCTTCACATAAATTCACTAAAATGTGAATGCTATAATTCAATCTAAGGAAAAACCTGCCACATTAAGAGACAACTTTTCATTCTGCCAAATGTTTTGCATATATGGTATGCTTTCTCATTTGTCAAAAAATGGAAATGATGGGAAATAATATGAATGACTCAGTACAAATGTATCACCACAGTTAGAAATACAATGTAAAACAGATACTTCATTGGTAGCAGAATATCTTATAATATATGGAAAAAGAGGGAGATAGAGGTGATCTCTAAGGCATCTTCTCATTTAAACAATCAATGATTCCAAGTCAGCATTTGGTTGTAAAGTTATTTTTTAACTTTTTAATTTGAGATAATTTCAAACTTATATAAAAGTTGTAAGAATCCTACAAAGAACTCATGAATATCCTTCACCCCGATTCACCAAATTAACATTTTCCTTCAGTGTGTGACTGCAGAACAATTGTCAAATTTTCTTTTACTTACATATAATAAATAAAGTGGATCCATGTCAATATCCATCTTTTAAAAACTTCACAAATGTTGACAGGATGGGATGGAGGTGGCGGGACACTACCAACTCAATTCCAATGTTCCTTCATTAATGACACTAATAAATACTCCATACTCGCTACATTCCCCGGAGGAGTAATGAGAAAAACATGCTTCTCTACCAAACTCCTCCAACAAAAACAAAACAAGGCAATAAGTTCTGAACACACCAAAAGGATTTTTTAGGAGTTAATTCTAAGCTACTATAAATATTGACTTAGTACAAAATATCTTTTTAACTAGAATAGTAAATACCTTTAAAGAAACACTATAATCTAAAAAGCTCATGGACATTAGGGAAAAAAAAAGGAAATTGTTTGCATATGGCATGAAAGCTTTCTATCTCATTAAGTACACAGATGTGTGCAACTTTACAATTCAGTGGCATGATCTCAAACTAAGCAGAAAATATACTTGTGTTTCTAAATTTTAAATATAGGGACAATAAGATGCTATCTGCATGTATTTCACCAAAAAGTAAATGTATTTAAAAGCAGATTTCTGATTTTCTTTGAAAGATAGAAGCAGAAATTAATTTCTAGCAATGAAGACACAAATTTTCCTATTAATTTATGTATCCCACTGTTTTTATAATAAAGTGCTCTTTTATTAACCAGTATGAAAGAATTCATTTAAATACATATTTTTTTTAAAAAACACCTTTCTCTTTGGATATTAGGTATATTCATTGTAACCAGTTCTTTGAAGTAATGCAATACTACTAATATTCATTCACTCCTTATTCATTCATTCATTCATTCATTCATTCACTTGTTCATCTATTGAGTGCCTTCTGAATACCACTGTGGCAAGCACTATGTTAGAATATAAAGTCAAATAAGCCATGATTTCCTATCCTTAGGAATCAACCACATTTTGTGGCCATCATTTCAAGTGCTGTGGCAGGGTATATAAGTAGCCACATCCGGGGATATGAGGACAGAAATCCCAATGCTGACTAGAAAGGGAGCTGGACTGAAGCTACATCTGGGATCTGTTACCAGTGCCACGATTCAACCTCGCACAGCCCATTTACTCTCCCACAGCTAAGTTTTCTCATCTGCAAAATGTAAGTATTGACATCTGACCTCCCACTTCTAAGAAATGAAGATCTTTATTACTAGGGCCACCACTACACGTAGTTGACCACGCATGTGGGATGATCTAAAGGGCAGGACAGAGTTATTTCTGTCGCGAAATATCTCACTGGCCACATGCAACAGCAGTTGGCATTCTGACCACTTGATTTACGGCTTGGATAAAGGCAGTGTCTTTAAAATGCTGCCGCCAAAATATTTTTAAGACTGTAAAGCTAACAAACGAACAATTCTACCCTACTTCTTGAGGTAAGGAGACTCTGAGGAAATGGAACATAAGTGAAGTAATTTGATGGAATGCTGAGGATTAAAAGGGTTTGGAACACAGAATACTGGCAGGAGGGTGGGGCTCAGCTGGGATACAGCTGGGGCAGGGGTCTGGGGCAGTTGGAAAATGACAGGCAGACACTGGATGCCTGGGAAAGGCAGGAAGAGTAGCAATATAAAAACAACCCATTTCGACATTTTATCTTTTAGTTCTGATGAGGCTAAAAAAATTTTTTAATCCCATCTATGTCCCCTCATAAAATATTTTTAAAATTTTCCTTTCTGTAATGAAACAGGAATTAGACCCTTAAAATACAACTCAACGTACACAAGTGGGTAGGTATTTTTTAAATAAACCTATTCACTTAAAAAAATGAAATTACTAGCAAAGACAAGACAATTAGGCACTGACAATGCATACAGTACAACCAATCAATAACACAATAAATTAATAGCAGAGTGAAGATGATGTGTTATAAACACCTATATACACACTGACCTGTAAAAAAGCACTATTTCACTAACATTCTGCACAATAAAAACCTAAAATGGTATATAAGCAAGCCAACCTGAAATGACACCTAGTATTATAAATGGCCTAATCTATATGTTAATACTGTTGTATCACATAACTGCAGCAAGACAAAGATAACAATATGACTTTGGGGTTTCTATGGCTACATCCTGGGCTAACGTGCCTGAAAGGGCTGGCTGCTGACACCACACGAGCATTCTGAGTGCTCCTTTTTGGTTATTTATGATATGATTTATGATAACGACAACATCTCCTATTTTCTCTCCTCCTCAGATACAATAAATTGCTATCGTTAATCACCCTTCTCAGTTCAACTATGATTACAATAGCATAATAGGGCCTCGCTATGGTAATATTGTGGATTTTTTTTTAAAAGAAATAAATACAAGGAGATCTCTTCAGACAACGTCAATATCTCTAATATTTTAATCATCTTCCTTTAAGTCTTTCAGAAGAAATTCTATTACAACTAAGATTCCACATCCAGGATGAAAGCCCTTCATGCAAATCAAATTCATAATCAAGTACCACATATTCACAAATCACCACAACTATGATTTTCTTAAACTTACTACAACGTTGAGACTATGCATAAGATATAGTTTCTTTTCCAAGACAGACAATGGCAGTTATTTCTTTCCTGTATTGATGAAACTAATCTTACTGCTGTTTTTTCTCCCCAGAACACAAATTAGGCAAATTAGCCATTCATCTATTAGAAGGCAAAACAGTAGAGAAAGAATAAAAACTGCAGTCACACAGACATGTGATCTGCCTTTGCCAATAACTGGCTAGGTGGTTACTTAATCTTTTTGAACTTCAATTTCCTTTTATGCCAGTTTGGGTTAACAGAAATTACTACCTCTTTGGCTTTCGAGTTAACAGTAAGATAAAGTATGTAAAGAATTCAGCAAAGTGCTTAATAAATGAATTAGAGTGTAAAAAAAGAAGATAAATTCTTCCCCTCCCTGCATCTATGCGCTTTCAATGGACTACTCATCAAGAGGTGGAGTCTACTTGACTTAGGTGGCCATGTAACTTGCCTTTGCCAATGGGTCAGAAGTAGCACATGTGACATAAGTAGAGGCTTGAAAACCACTTGCATACGAGGCTTGCCCTCTTGTGGTTCTTGGGAAACTTGCAACCACCCCCACATGAATGAGCTCAGGTTAGCCTCCTGGTGGATGGGAGGTGCATGGCTCAGAGCCCCAGCCAAATCATCAGACATATGAGCGAGGCCATCCATCACCAGCTGATTGCAAATGTATAACCGAGCCCAGCCACATCCAGCAAAAGAACTGCGTGGCTGAGCCAACCCAAAATGATGCCAACTCAGAACTGTGAGCTAATAAACAACTGGTGTTTTAAGCCACTAAATTTTGGGGTGGCTTGCTACACAGCAACATGTTAACAATGTATTGACATACACATGTACAGTAGATTCATGTTATTTGTGATGGTTACGTTCTATAAAAGTGTATGAACACTAAATTAGGGAAAACTGAACCACTGCTCCTAGGGGAAACACAAGGTTAGGTTCCTATGAGGCTCTGGTTACAACATTTTCAGCAGCAAATGAAAACATAACCTTCTTTTATGTTGTTTCTGTTTAAAGAATATATATATTTCCTATATACTGTTAATTCATTAACACTGAACTCAACAGCCAACAGCACTATAACTCATGCTTGAACAAAGGTGATCTAACACACGTATTTCGTCCACAAGGCACATCACAGCCTTCTCGCACTGAGGACCACTGGCCAGCACTTCAGCATGGTGTTGGCGGCCACTTTAAACAGCATAATCACCAACAAAAAGCAAAAAACGTGGCACTAATTATACCATGAAAATGACACTTGTTTACAGTATGAGAGCTGAAACAAGGCAGAGAGTCACCTGTTCCAACTCAGAAATGTGCACATTTGGCAGATTTTTTGCCACTCTGTGCATGTCTGTGAATGACCATGAAAGCACCATGCATGTTGATTTTGGGGTTACAATTACACTTTAGTGAGAAGGTGAAATTGCAAATACGGAATCTGTGCATAACGAGGATAAACTATATATAATTCTATGAATATAAATTCAGCAACATCAAATACTTTTATGGACTACTGATTTAAAATAAAGATTTTTTTAAAATAATTTTATTTATTTATTTTTTCCCCCAAAGCCCCAGTAGATAGTTGTACGTCATAGCTGCACATCCTTCTAGTTGCTGTATGTGGGACACGGCCTCAGCATGGCTGGAGAAGCGGTGCGTCGGTGCGCACCCGGGATCCGAACCCGGGCCGCCCGTAGCAGAGCCCGCGCACTTAACCGCTAAGCCACAGGGCCGGCCCTAAAATAAAGATTTTAATTGAAAGTAATTCCAGTCCTCAGATGGCATTTAATGAAAAGATTAAATATATCTTATGAACTTGAACTTGCCATATCTGGCAAGACATTCTTTCAAATCCAAACTGGGACATATTTTAGTTTAAATTCAAAAAACTAGCTATGTGCTGGACATTCTGCTCAAGCCACATGATTGTTCTTTGAATTTCTGGAACATACCAGTTCTTTCCCCTCCTAGGGTCTTATTACCCACCTATTCTGCTCCTTTCCACTAGGAACACTCTTCCCTTTATTATTTCCATGCTTGTCTCTCACCCTTTAGGTCTTAAGCTTAAATACTGTCTTCTCAAAGAAGTACTCTCTGGTCATTCCCTATCTCCAGAATAAAGAGTTACAATTTGTAAGTGTTTGATTGCTAACGAATTTCTTACCTGTTTCCCCAATTAAGCTTCACTAAGACAGGAACCATGTTTGCCTTTAGCTGGTAAGCAATCATCACAGGCTGATAATAAATATTTTCTGAGCAGTATTAATATTAGAAAAATAAGAAAAATTATTTTACCATATTTCATTGATTCTAAGTTGTTAAAATGTGCATCTCTGAAATTGGGATTGTTTTATAATCAATAGCATCTTCTTGTCTCTGTCGGACAGGTAACAGTAGGGATGTAGCAGTCATTGGCTGTCAGTGGGTGAACTTGACTGTCTTTCTTGGTAGAGTGACTGGACACTGCCACTCCTTGATGCTTCAGTTAACAAACCATTTAAACAAGAAATATTTGTTCTATGCAGTTAAAAAGAAACATTTTGTATGATCAGAAGGAATTGTTTCATAGTCTAATTGGCAGTGTGTTTTGTTTTCTTAGTAGTACATAAAAGAATGGTGTTTCTTACAATTGACGGTGTCTTAGGATCAACGAAATATGACAGTTGTTCCAAATTATTATTAAATGCTTACTATGTTCCTTCTATATAACACAGTCATGTGTTGTTTAGTGATGGGGATACATTCTGAGAAATGCGTCCTTAGGTGATGGTGTCATTGTGGGAACATCACAGAGTGTACTTACACAAATCTAGGTGGTATAGCCTCCTACACACCTAGGCTATATGGTACTGATCTTACGGGACCATTGTTGTATATGCTGCCTGTCATTGAGTGAAAGGTTGTTATGCAGCACATGACTACAGAGAAATTATTTTAGTCATTAAAGCAACGTTAAACTGAACATACCTAAAATCCAAGGGTCCATGAAGGGAGGACTTACAAACTGTGCCTCAGAGGGAATGGCATGGGTAAGTGGTAACTAGGTTGTTGCCCTATGTTCTCCATTTTCTTTCCCTTCTTGTGCCCACTAACATAAGTACCCCATTCATCAATTCGATCTTGTATACAACCCTTTCTACTGGACTGACTTGCCACCTGACCTCTGGGTTTTGGGATAGTGTTCAGAAGCACACTCTATTTCAATCCATACTTTATTATTAAGGCAGCATTTCATTACAGTGGAAACAGCGATGGACTGGAAGACGACCCTGGTTTATAGAACCAGTGCCTTCCTGTTTCTTTGTACTGATGAGCACAAGATTCTTTATCTGCATACACACAAAATAACGCTGACCCTACTTACTTCACAGGATTATCATGTGCAGTCAGTAAACAGTCAACGTGAAATCACTCTGCAAACTGCTCCAGTAGAGGTCGACGTCAGCAGTGGCGGCAGCAGCACAGACCTTTTATTGCCGTCACTCTCCATTCACTCAGCACCCACCGAGAGCCAGCCCCATGGGAAGCTGCTCCCACACATGCTCTTTTTCCTCTTTCCCCCAACTATGCATGTATAATCCTATAGATTTTAACAAAACCATTAAAAAAAGAAAACTCAGTATAATCACACAACGGCTGTGAAGAAGGCAAGATTAGAAGGAAGACAAAATTTGGGACGACTCTAGTCTGAAATGGTAAGAGAAATATTAGTTCAGTCCCAAATGATAAATCTGATAGAGGAAAGAAAATCAGTATTTAAGCTTCTGATTTTTATGTATCTACCTTCGTCTCATTCCACCCACTCCCAAGATGCTCATATTTAGGAGACAGCCTGTAAAATCTGCAGCTGGTATGAAAATTTGGTGACTCAAAACAAACAAACAAAAAAAACCCCCTGAGAAACCATCCATATAAAAGCCACAAAAGAAGCAATTCACAATGGTGTAAAAATTACTAGAAAAATGCTATGAAATTACAATCAACTCTTTCCTGGTATGGATGAGGAGTGGGGGGAGAGGAGCACAGAGGTTATCAAACTATGAGTAATATAAAGTTACCTTACACACCAAATATAGATTTAAAATTCTTAAAAATCAGAATCAAAAAGCACTGTATTTAACACTAAAACTACTTGGAACTTCATTTAAATTTTCTTTGATAAAAGGTATGTCAGGAAGTCACAATGTCTCAGGGATGAATAACCCACTTATGATACTGCACTCGTGTGACTTTGCAAATAAATCGTTTCAGGTAAGAAAAAGCTAAATATGACCACTGCCTATTCACTATTAAGGCCATGTGATGGATGAGGCTGGAACAGACTCTCTCCAACTCCAAATGCTAAATCAGGTCATTTTCCTGCTCAAAGGCCTCCAGTGGCTTCCCATCACAATTAGAATACACAGCTTCCTGCTATGGCCTGTGAAGTCCTAAATGGTATTGCCCCACCCGCATTCTCTGCTCCTCTTCTCAACCCACACTGGGCTTCCTGGTGTTCCTCACACTCGCCACGCTGAGTCCCAACCCTCTCCCCATGGCCTGGAAGTTCTCCCTCCAGGTCTTCTCATGGCTTCTGCTCTCACTTTATTCAGATCTCCAACGTTGCCTCCTCCGAGAGGTCTTCTCTGATCACAGCACTTTGCAATCTACTTACCCCCCAATCACTTTCATACCCTGCTTTGTCTCCACTGCACTCATTCCTACCAAACATTATATCTTTATTTGCTGAGCTGTTTTTTGTCTCACCCACTAAAATGTAAGCCTTGTGAGGGCAGGGACTGTATCTTCTAGACTGGATTCCCAGTGTCTAAAACAGGGGCTAACTCAGAGAAGGCCCTTACTATTTGTTGAACAAAAGCTCTTACTGACCATGTGGCGGTGTGATGGCTGAAGCCATGGGCGTAAGAAAGGTCGCCTGGGGAAACATACAGAGTGAGAAGAGCGGAGAACCAAGGACAGACATTTTGGGACACACTAAAATTTAAAGTAGTGGCAGAAATGGAGCCTGAGAAGGAGAATGAGACACAATAGCTGTTAAGCTGGGAGAAAACCAGAAGAGAAAGTATAAGCAAGAAAGTATAAGAAAGAAAAGTTTCAACAAGTAGGGAGTAGTCAATTGTGCCAAAGATTAGAAAAGCATCAAATATACTCCCTAAAAGTATTAAGATCCATGGCAGTGCTATGAAATAAACAAACAGGGTAAAGTAACAGAAAATGACAACTAGGGAGGTAGTAGTGAGGTAGAATGCCACCTTCTTACTGATTGTTTATACAGAGATCTGAATAACGAGAACAGCCAGTCCGAGACAAGCCACGGCACGGGGAACAGCATGTAGAACAGCCACACATATATCGAGTTTGCACGTCTGAGGCATTGAAAGGAAGCCAGTGTGGCGAGAGTGGAAAAGCGAGGGGAAGATGGAACAAGGCGGGCTGGACAGCTAGACAGGGCTTCACAGGTCACGCCAAAGCAGTTGGATTGCATTTAAAGGTTAAGGGGAAGTCAGTGATCATTTTAAAATAGTTTGATCTGTTTTTGGAAAAGATAACTCCAGTAGCTGTGTAAAGAATACTAATTAAGTTATTGGTGACGTGAGTGAACAGCTTCAGTCTAGTGGTGGAGGCAAAAGCCGGAGGGCAGTAGGGTCAGGAGAGCATCACAAAATAAAGACAGTCTCACTCACTCATTCACTCACTCATCCAACAAATATCTATTATCATCTATGTACGACAGTCACTACAGATGTAAATAAACCAAAGACAAAGTTTCTCCTCTCATGGACTTTACATGCTGGGAGGGTATGGGCAACAAATAATAGAAAAGATCATTCTTAGTGACTAATCCTAGGAAGATAATAAAATAGGATCACGTGTGTGGGGAGAGAAAGGGCTTCTGTAGACAGAGCAGTCACTGAGGAAGTGACGTGTCAGCCAAGAGCAGATTCGTGAGAAAACTATAGCCACGGGATGACCTTCTGAACAAGCATTTCAGGGGAAAGAGGGAGCGAGGGCAAGGCCCTGCTGTGGGAGAGACTTGCACAGTGGGGGAATGGAAGGAAGGCAGGAGCGGCCGGAGGTGAAGAGCATGGAGGAGAATGGCATGTGGGAGTGGGAGCAGGCCTGGTCTTCAGCGCTGAGGGATCCAGAGTGTGTCTGAGCACAATGGGAAGCCACCTGGGAGTGTTAGGCAGGGAAGCTTGATTAGAAGAAAGGAAAAGATTGAGTAAGGCAGGTAAAGAAAGCTAAGGAAAGGTAAAATGCTCACTGTGCAGATAAACAAGATAAACTATTAGATAAGACAAACAAAAGAACAGAAAGTAACAGTACTTTAGTCCACTAATGGGGAAAAAAAGTAACCTTAATGTGAAGCTTAAAAGACTGGATGGATTTAAAACAACCATGTCCAATAGGAAATCAATTATTATATGAAATTACACACAAATAAAAATATCACTAAGCATGATGATCAGCATTACTTGGCGACTTTTACACGGTGAAGCAAACAGACAGATGCCAGAGGCCAGCGCACTTAAGAAAGTGGGTGGAGAGAGGCTGTTTATCTTTGAGATTATGCCTTATTCTAGCTTGCGTGGTTTACTACCATAAAAATGAAAACAAAGTAAAAAATTACAACTACATTTAAGTTGTTTGATACTATATTTTCATATTGCACCTGTTCCTAGGTACAGAGTAATACATACTTTCAATCAACCTTTATTTCAACGCACGATTGTCCCAGCACTCTAAATGACCTTGACAAAATTCTGGAAAAAGTATCTCAAGACCTGGGGCTCTAAAGCTATTTTAGAATTAGCTCTGAATAATTGTCCCACAATATGAGCTTCTTGATTAATTGCTTAAGATAAGGTCTCCTTTTCGTTGCTGGCCTCCAGTGGCTCCCTCTAGTTCCCATAATCACTTTTGTCTCATTCTTCTAAACCCTGGATGGCTAAGAGAAAAATCAGAGATACACCAATTCCATTACTTGAGGATTAGCTAAGAGATAACCCTTTGTATTCCACTACTGACCATCATATGAGTAATTATTCAATAACTAGCGCACATTTGGAAGATGCACTAATTGTTTTCTGAGGCTCACGCCTGCTTTGTATCAGACAAGTTATGAATGTCACACTCTTTAACACCGCAAATCTACATTTGGGTCACATGAGAAAAATGGCTAGTAGCTTTCACTGCATTTCATTTTTCTTTCATTTCTTTTCCTATATAAAAAGTAAAAGCTGAAACAAGAATAATTAGTCTGATGAAGGTCTTACTGACTAACTAGAAAATTAGGACTCTATTTTTGACCAGATTTATGTCTTACAAGAGGCAGATTTCTGCATAACTTAGACAGAAAATTGGCAGGGGATGGCTGTTCCATCTAATTTCAGCAAAATTAGTATTCAGCCACCTGAATTTTTGGCAGTATTCCAGTATGTTTATCCAAAGCGATAAGTATACAGAAATAAAAGAAAATTGTCAATCATGCCTAAACAAGTTAGTTTCTCTCTCTACCTCTCTCTCTTTCTCTTTCTCTCTCTCTCACACACACGAACATTAAAAAAATGAGTAATTTTAAAAGTGTATGTCATGAATGGATTCATGGTTTTTGTATTCTTCCCTTATACATACCAATTGCAGCCAGAACAAGAAAACCCACCCCTTTTCTAAAGTACAAAGAATCCTATAATAGAAAGCTGACTCAAACATGGTTTACAAATGGATAATGTTTTTTTTTTTTTAAATTACTTATCCTCCAAATAAAGCAAATCACTACATCGATTCTTGACTATCTGTGCTAATAGATGGAAATGATAGTGATGATAATTCCGAATTCATTAGCAATTGTTTTGGAATGCATCCTAATAGAAAGCTGAAAATCCACATAGCTAATTTTTGCTTACCTCTAGCTCTTCCCAGAACTCTAGTTGGCACAGAAGTAAAAAAGCCAAGAAGCACAAATCATGCATTTGATATTCACTGAGAACCTACTATCTGCAAGCCTTGAGCTCAGAGAAAACTAAAAAGTATTTATTCTCCAAGGCCATATTAACTTTGTGTCTGGCAGTGTCCAAGTTTGGTAGCTCCAAGACAGTCCTTGCAGCTAGAATTTAACTGGCAGGGACAAGGAAGAATGGTATACAGTTTGGAAGCCATGTGGAAACAGTCAGCAGAGGGACTTCCATTCAGTAAGCGTCTGTTGTACATCTATGTGCTGGGCACCAGGTGCTAAGAACTCAAATGAGTAAAAGACCCTCAAAATGCTTACCCACAAGAAACTCACACACTGAGAAGCAAACATATCACTTAAAATGTGGCAGTTTGCAATAATAAACAGTAAGCAGAGTGTTGAGGCATCTCAGAAATAAACAGTAAGAGCACCACTGTCCAATAGAAATATAACGCAAACCATATAATGGAGTTAAAAATTGTTCAGTAGCCACATTAAAATAGTAAAAAGAAATAAGTGAAGCTAATTTTAGTATTTTATTTAACTCAATATATCAAAAATATTATCTCAATATGTAATTAATATAAAATAATTATTGAGATAGTTTCTTTTCATACTAAGCTTTCAAAATCTGAGGTGTATTTTATGCTTATAGCACATATCAATGCAGATGCTCAATTTTCATTGAAAATACTTGATCTGATGTAGACTTCATAAAATTTACAGTTGAAAAAGTAGATCCACGTACCTGAGTTGTTCCAAACATACTTAAAAAGTTTTCCAATAATGAATAAATTATCACTTTTTAAATTTAAACTAAGTAAAACTAAATAAAATAAAAAATTCAGCCCTTCAGTTAGATGAGGCATATTTCGACGACTCCCTAGACCCTGGTGGCTAGTCGCCGCCATGCTGGATGTGCAGGTCTAGAACTCTATGAGGACAACTGAGGTTGGAGACTAGAAGTTTTTGAGGAATGGATCAAGAGGTAACTGGGAAGCAGGAAGAAAAGGACTGAGTATGTGGCCGACTAGGTGCGATTAAGAGAAAACCAGAGAAGCAGTATAAGAAATAGCTGCAGAAAAATCAAGGTTTATAAAGAGGGGGAAATCTGAGAAGGAATGAACACTTATTAAAGGCCTGTGGTGGACTGCGTGCCAGCAATGGGATGTTGGGGGCAGTTATGCAGAAACTTGGTACTCTAGGACCATAATCTGTGGTCCCCTAAATAGCACTGTATTCAGCTGCAAAGCAAGACTACATTTTAAATCCCCTACTCATGTGCCCACTTCTCATATGAGCTAACTTTGCCCCATTCCTCTGCCCGGTTGCAAGAAAGCAATATAACGAAGTGGTTAAGTATGTGGGAGTCAGGGAGCATGACTTCAAATCCTGCCTTCACCACTTGCTGGCTGTGTGAACTTGAGGAGGTCTCTAAGCCTCATCTGTAAAAGGGGGATGATTAGAATAGTATCTGTCTCAGAGGGTTCATGTGAGGATATAGTTAATGCCACCAAAGCACTTGGTGTGGCACCTATTACATACACAGTGTCCAATAAATGGTACTTGTTAGAATTAATGCTCGAGCCCAGATCTTTATCATCTCTTGCCTGGATTATGAAATCAGAATACTAGCTTGGTCTTCTGGTTTCCAATTTCTTGCTATCTCCAATCCATCATCTACTCTGCCCCCAGACTTTTCTTTTGAAATCACAGACATTGATCATACTTACTCTTCTGCTTAAAAATCTTCAATGGCTCTCACAACTCTGCATTTGACCACACAATTCTTCATAGCATCTCCAGTGTAGACGAAACTTTATAGCACTCAATACCCTTATTATAGCAGACTTTTTTTTTAAAAGAAGACACTTAGTACACATCTTAAGAATTCAGAAAAACTCTTATCCAACCCTCTCTTCAGAGAATGATCTGCTTCAGTTTTCCTCCCATAGAGCACACAAATGACCAAGAGTTGTGGAATCAGATTGACCTGATTCTAATCAGGTTAGAATGCTGATTCTGACATGTATTAGCTCTGTGACTTTAGGCAAAGTACTTAACCTCTCTCAGTTTTCCTGTTCTTCTCTAACATATACCCTGTAGGGTTGTTGTGAGAACCCTAATAATACCTAATAAATAGAAGGCACTTGATAATTAGCTTCTTTTTCCTTTTTCAGGCAATAATTCCCTCCTCTGTAAATAAGAGAGATATGGTTACATCATTGTTTCTCCTCTTAGTCTGTGAGTCTGTTAAGGGCAGGCCTGGAACCTGACTTACCCATCCTGAAGCCCTAATACATATTACAGTACCTGAGAAATGATAGGCATTAGGTTCAACAAACCTTTGTTGAATTAAAATATGTCACACTTTCCCAGGATGTGCGATATCTAATTATGTTTATTCTAGATTAACATGAAAATTACAATGTCTTTGCTGAGACTTCACTAGATGGCAGATTGGGGATGGGCGTACACTCTCAGAAATATGCTCTGTAGGTAGGATATATCAACTTGGAGTATTATATTTGCTATTAAAAATTCATTCGCTCTTGGATAAATAAAATGTGGTATGTCCATACAATGGAATATTATTCAGCAACACAAAAGAATGAAGTTCTGGTACATCCTACAATATGGATGAACCTTGAAAATGTGCTAAGTGACAGAAGCCAGTTGCAAAAGATCACATATTATATGATTCCATTTATATGAAGTGTCCAGAATAGGCAGATTTACGGAGATAGAAAGTAGATTAGTTGGGATGGCCTGGTGGTGCAGTGCTTAAGTTCGGCATGCTTCGCTCCAGCGGCCTGGGGTTTGCAGGTTCAGATCCTGGATGTGGACCTACACCACTCATCAAGCCATGCTGTGGCAGTGACCCACAAACAAAATAGAGGAGGATGGGCACAGATGTTAGCCCAGGGACAATCCTCCTCAAGCAAAAAGGAAGATTGGCAACAAGAGTTATCTCAGGGCTAATCTTCCTTACCACAAAAAGAAAAAAAAAAAAGAAAGTAGATTAGCCATTGCCTAGGATTGGTAGGAGTTGGGGAGAAATAGGGAGTGACCATTAATGGGTATGGGATTTATTTGGGGGGGAAGATGAAAATATTTTAAAATTGATTGTGGTGATGGTTGTACAACTCTGTGAATATACTAAAAACCAGTGAATTGTATACACTTAAAATGGGTGAATTGTATGGTATGTGAATTATATCTCAATAAAGTTGTTATATTACAACAATAATTCACTCAACAACTGTGTGAATGCCTACAGTGTGCCTGGCACTCCTCCTGGCACTGGGGATACAGTAGTGGATGAAACAGAAAGAGTTCCTGCATTCATCAGGAGAGAAAGCAAAAGACAAAAAAAAACAAAAAAACAAAAAAACCCCAAACATATACACTATGGAAAGAAAAGCAGGAAAAAGGGACAGAGTATGGTGGGGTGTGCTACTGTAAATGGGGCAGGAGTAACAGGGATGTTTTTATCCATGTACTGCAGAGACCACATTTATGTGCTGTGCACCTGTATCTGTGTGTGTGTTAGTAATTAGACAGCAATGTAGCATGAGAATCTAGAGATCCTATGCTAACAAAATTCCCCTATAATGTATCCTTCAGTACAAGACAACATAGTGAACTAAAGAGCATTGTTTTAAAAAGGTGTCTTTCTCTGCCTGTCATTTTATCACTAAATAATTTTGATAATAAATATTTAAAAATCACTACTATATGGACTTTATGTTCTGAATACTGCTTTGGCTAAACAGTAGAGTAACAAATTCAGCCAAAAAGAGAGAGAGAGAAGAATGAAAGAAAACTAGCCCATCAATTTTCAATAAACTTTACTGCCTTCTCCTCTGGATTTATTTTCTGCTTTTTCAAACTGCCTGTTTTATATGGCAAGCATACAGGCAGGGGAAATGTCTTTTCTGTAAAATGTCCTAAGTATTTCTAGGCATTCAATAAATGTAAGTAGTCAGTGAGATTTTATTTGCTGAGTAAGCGATACCTTCAATATGGTTAATTTAAGGGACATTAAGTGGCAGCCTCTCTATGTGACAATATAATTTTCACATTTAATGCTTTTCATTCTGGTATTCTTTTCAGTCTCTTTCCTCTCAGACTTTCTTTCTCTCCTTTTTTTTTGAGGGAGGACATTTGAATTCTCTCTACCTTTTCTTCACCTTCATTATCATAACTTTTACTTCTGCTTCTGTCTAGTCAACACTCGGATGTTTCTTATATACATCTCCTCATCCAGTTTTTCTCCCCTGTAGAAAGCCACCAGGTTACAGAAGTAAGACTTCTGTCACAGAGTGCACTGTCAAGAGAAGCTCTGTTTCCAGCGCTGGATGACGAGGTTGCCCCAGAGGAACCCTCACCCTCGTGCAGAGAACAACTAGAAAATCGGAGAGCTCTCCCTCTCCTTTCTCCCTCCCTCTCACACTCTCTCTCTCTCTCCATCTCTTTGAAGGCATCAGAGAGCTACCAAAGAAGGATGCATTTGTAGGACCAAGATCCAGAAGAAGGAGGAATCCAAGTGGGTGAGCCTGATATTGGAGCCTGCTTGTTTTTGCTCAAGATGACTGCAAAGCAGTGGCTGAGACCCTGAGTGGAGCTCTTAGTAGTTTCATGGAGCAAAAAGGAATGACAGGATCTGACTTACATCTGATTTCAGCAGAATCACAATAGCTGCTGTGTTGAGAACAGACTTGGGAGGAGCAAACGTGGGCAGAGAAAGAAGTTGGGAGGTGACTGTGGGAGCACAGGAGAGGGGACTGTGGCTCAAACTAGGCAATGGAGATGGCGAGAGGTGGTTAAATTTCCGATAAGAGCAGAAGATCCCAACAGGCAACCCAAGGGCCTGTCAATTTCTTTTTACTGGGCTTAGGGGGGCTGTATGTTTTTAAACATTTTTAATTTGCTGCCAAGATTTAAGAATCCAGAAATGTAAAAAAAAAAAAAAACTATATATTCTGCCTTTACTAAAACATCAGAAGATCTAGAATTCTACACCCACATTCCCACGAGGCTGTAATCCACTGGGGCATGGTAAGGCTGCCACTTGAGATGGGGCGTATGCACTTCACTGTCACCATATTCCCTAGCTCCTCTTGGGATCTGTGTTTGCAACCCCCACTGGAAAGCCTGAAATGGACCTGCCCCAGGATTTTCTCAGTTGGCAATGACCTAGGACTTGGTTAGATTCCCTAAAGTTTTCTCTGGAACTTAGTTTAACTAAAGCAAGGCAGAGCTTATGATTTTATAGGCACATCAAAAAGCATGTCTTACAGTACTGTTACCTACACGAGGCAATATCATATAAACATGTAGTTTCTGACTAGGAAGAAAAAAGTATTATAATTTTCAGGCGAAAAAAACTCTGAACTACTAGAGGCAAGTCCTAGAAATATGCCAGTGAAATTTAATTAAAGCAAATGGGTTAAAAATATACTTGATAAAATATTTACCTTAAGTATCTTTTCAGATAAGTAATATTTATATACTCATTCTATATGGGAAATCCTACTGAGAAATATAAAAGGCAATTTATGTATCACTGTGGATGTCTGCCAGATTGACTCTCCTTTTCCCTGATGCTCAGAAAGAGATTTCTTCCAAATCAGAATTATGAGTTATAAGAACATAACTAACAGAGCATTATAGAACTTAATAAAAATGCTAGCCTGTCACCTTTTGAAATACAACTGAAGTGTAGCCACACGATCCAACTCCATTTGTGAAGAAATTGACCTCAGAACAAATATTCCTGACTCCTTGAAGTTGTATTCAATTTGACACTTTTGGGGGGAAATGACAAGAAGTAATTGAAATGGACCTATGTTAAACAAAAATGTTTTTAAAGTAAAATTTTATTTAATTTAAGAAAGTGGGAATATAACGCCAGATCCAACATATACTGCTCTTTCTCCCTCGTTGCTTACAAATATGTTTGGTACCTGTCTACTACAAAACGCCCAGGATCTTAAAAACTCAGCTATCACAACCTTTTACTTTTGCTCAACACTGCAACCCAACTCAAATTAATACTTTCTTTTAGCTATTCGTGATTCTGTGAGAATTTGCAGTTTTCCAGACCTAATGGACACAGTCAGTGGGAAAGGTATTTCCTAGCCCCAAGAAATTCAGTCTTGGGAAAGGTATTTCCTAGCCCCAAGAAATTCAGTCTAACAGGAAAGACACAAGAAAATTGGAAAACAACGTGGCAAGGGTGCTATCCAAGCAGAGAAGAGAACCCGGGTTCTCAGTCCTTTGTCAAATTGCTCACAAGAATAAATATTTCCTTGATCACTCCACCACTCATGTACTCTTAAACTCGTAACTATCTGACTGCCCCAATCACTCACCTGAAATGCTTTCCCATGATGCCTTGTAACTTCTTCTCTCTCATTACAAATAATCCTCATCCTGCCTGACCTTTATATAGTAACAACTGCTGATCATGCCTTCTTTTCCTTGAAATTCTCTTTTGTTATATTGATTTAAACTTTATTTCAACAAATATTTATTGCATGTCTAGTCAATGCCAAGAGGTACAGGAAGTACTAGACTTAGAGAAAAGACTTTCCACCTGTCAATGGGCTCCATCTAGCAGGCAGAACATGATAAATCTGCTGGATTAATCATCCCAAAAGATAGCTCTCTGGATTGAAATCTTTCGATGACTCCCATTTTGCCCAATGAACTGAGGATGACCCTTGCACCTTCAGCTTGATTTTTGTGGCCCTCTATAATATGGTTTGAACTTAACTTTCACTCTTTCTTCCCTAACTTTCCTTCCTTACAGTGGCATTGGACTACTTCCTTCAAAAGGTCATGTTGAATGACCATTTCTGTGCTTCCATTTCTGTGCTTCTGGTTATATTGTTTCTGTCTGAAAGCTTTTCTCCCCATACCTGCTTAGCAAAATCTGATCTATTTTACAAGAACTGTCTCAGATAATAACTCCCTTCATGAAACCCTGCTTCCAATCTGATTTGTGCTCTCCATTCCCCAAATGCAGTTTCTAACTTTCTGAGAACACTTGTGCTTACTGTGTTTTGCATACAGTATTTCACCTGAGTTATTCAGGATTAGTAGACTGCAAACTTGTCAAAGGTATGGACTGCATCTGAAATCATCTTTGTTTCCTGAATCTTTCCATGTAAATCTATAAATATTCATAGGATACTTATTATATGCATGCCATTATGCTAAAAAAACATAGCAAGTACTCAAATACCTATTAGATTTCACTGAATTTAGACCAAATCGTCTGGTGGTTTCCTGGTAAGAGCTGCGTGGGAAGTAAATGTTTTCAGACTATGCATGTCTAAGATGTCCCTATTCTACCCTATCACTTGATTGATCATTAGGTTGCATATAGAAGTCAAGGCTGAAATGATTTCATCCTAAATTATGATGGCATGTACCCCTGTCTTCTAACTTTCACTGTTGCTCCTTCAGTCAGACACCACAAGAACTGCAATCCTTTGCAACATGAATTGCAATCCTTTGTACGTGACCTTAACCGTATATAATTTTCTCTTAATCTCTGATGTCCACTAATTTCACAATAATGTGCCTTGGTGTGCATTTTTATTCATTCATTGTTATGGGTACCTTCTAGGCCTTTTTAATGTGGAGATTTATATTCTTTAGTTCTGGGAGATTTTCTTGTATTATTTCTTTGATAATTTCATTCCTTTGGTTTCATTCTTCTTTCTTCCTAGAACTCCTTCTAGTTGGCTCTAGGACCTTCTGAATTGATTCTGTAGTTTTCTCACTTTTTTCTCCTTTGTTGCTCCTCTCTTTATCTAACTCTTTAGATTTTCTTGACTTTATCCCAAAGTCCCTCTATAGAACTTTTATCTTATTATATTTTTAATTTCCAAGAACTTGTTCTTATTCTTTGATTGTTCATTCCTCTTTGACAGTTTCTGCTCTTCTCTCTCTGAAGGGGTGTGTGTGTGTGTGTGTAAAGTTTTCTTCTGTTTATTCATTGTCTCTATTTCTGATGATTTTGGCTTCTATTTTTCATGTTGGATATTTTTCCTCCAACGTCTGGTAGTTACTGGTTGTCCAGTCATATTTAAGAGTCAGCCAATAAAAAGCTCAACAGAAGCTCTGTGTGGGACAATTGGGACTTTGCTAACTGGTGGGCTTCACTGTAAGATAATTTAGCTCTAAAATGTTGTTATCAGTAGGTGTTTTCTCCGGGACTGTTCAGTTTCTTCAGAGAAGGATCCTCCAGCTTCCTGCATCGTTGGAGACTGGTGGTGAAGGGGGGAGGAGAAGTCTCACCTTTCACTGTGCAGACTTTTACTCTACCTTCAGTATTGAGCTTCAACTCTGCTCTGATGGACTTCACTCAATCACTGTTACCAATAAACAAACACAAACAAACTCCTCATCTTGTATAGAATGAAGAAGTGGTCAGTCACCCAGTGGCGAGTGAGTATCTGAGGGTCACTGTTCTTTACAGACTTTCAAGTAATTCCTGTTTTCAGCTCCCACTTCATCCCTGCCTTCTGGGGTTCCTGATGCCGAATTCCTGACCCTTGCTGAGGAGGTCCAATGAAATCAATCATCTCATTCCTCATTAGTGTTCTCCTCTGCAGGCTACTCCACTAAGTTAGATGCCACTTGCATCTCTTCTCTTGCTCTTGTCTGTGTGGCTTTACGCATTTTTTACTACTTCACTGTCATTCTAGGGGGGTTTAGGAAGAAGCACAAATAAACTGCGTGGTCAATCTACCATGTTGAACCAGACACCTCAGCTCCTCCTTCAGGATTTCACTGTGGCCGTTTCCGAGGTTCGGTTATTGATCATTTGGCAGCCTCTTGCAGCTCTCAGCATTTGGCAATTTCTTTCCTTCTCATGATGTTAGCTACGGCCTTAATGTTGCTGACTCCTCAATCTTTATCTTCACCTCTCTCCTCCTCTCTTATCTCAGTTTCATTCTCTTTGATTTCCTACTAGGCATTACGATTTGAACATTTCACTATCATTTCAAATTTAACAGGTCATAAATTGAGTTCATTATTTCTCTGTCACAGGAAGCTCACCTTTATAGTTTTCTTGTCTGTCTGACTGGCACTCGCCTTCTCTTGGTCATTTAGAGACAGAGAGAAGTTTTAACTCTCTCTCATTCACTATCCAGTCACTAAACATACGTTATTAACTTCCTGTTAAAAAAATCTCCTGTTACCCTCATTTTCTCTCGTTTCCATCTGCGCCTTATGATAGGCTCTCATACCACGTTATCCCTGAACTATCATAGTCTAATAACTATAAAAAGTCCGCTTCCGAACTTCCCTCTGCACAAGCGGCCCTGCGCCCCGCCAAAGCTCCCCCTTATCACACTACACCGTCCCCCACCCCTAACTACACAAAATTCCCCAGTGCGCCCAGCGCCTGAGGCACTGATTTTTCAACTTCATGTATCTACAATCAGAGGTGCCACAGATGATTTAACTGACCGAGAAAACCTGTTTATTGTTTTAAATCACAGGATTCTTAATGTGATTTTGTCTGAGAAAATGTTCCACTACTAAAAACATTTACATCTAACATCTAACCATCTTATCCTGAGATTTAAAGCCCCAGACAAGCTGGTTGCAATCTACAGGAAATCACCTCTAACCAGTCTTCATCATAAACCCTACTTTCCCAGCAGGCTGCTCTAACTGGTCTGTGGCTCTGGAGTCAGACTGGCGGGCTCTAACCCTTCCAGGCTACGCAACCACAACCGTGGGCAAGTTAGCGAACCTCGCTGTATCTCAACTAATACATCGATAAATAGGATAAAAGAGCACCTCTCTCATAGCTGAGAAGACTGAATGACCTATGTATGTAAATGTGCTCAGCACAGGGCGTGACCCATAGAAAGTGCTCTTTAAATTTTAGCTGTTGTTATTATCACTATCCCCTGCTGTTCTGTGCCTGATTGCCTCTCGCCCATTTAATCATCCTTCAAGATGCAGCTTAATCAAGAGAATGAGAGGACAAGCCACAGACTGAGAAAAAATACTTACAAAAGACCTATCTGATTAAAGACTGTTATCCAGAATACACAAGGGACTCTTAAATCTCAACAATAAGAAAACAACCTGATTTAAAAATGGGCCAAAGACCTGAACAGACACCTCACCAAAGATGACATAGAGATGGCAAGTAAGCATATAAAAAGATGTTCCACATCATATATCATAGGGAAATGGAAATTAAAACAAGAGATGCCACTACACACCTTTAGAATGCCCAAAATCTAAAATACTGACAACACAAAATGCTGACAAGGATGTGGAGCAACAGGAACTCTCATTCAATGTGGACGAATCTTAAGTACATATTATTAAGTCAAAGAAGCCAATTTGAAAAGGCTACATACCATATAATTAAAACTATACGACATTCTGGAGAAGGCAAAACTAGGTTGGCAGCCAGAGTGAGATTCAAGAGCACCTACCCCTCTAGCCCAGAGCTTCCTGAGGCTCCCCATCACAATCCTGTCTCAAGCCCTTCTCACGGTCTACAAAGACCCTCCCTGCTAGACCTCTTCTATTGTTCTCTCTCCCACCTATTCAGTTCCAGTCACACTTGTCTCTTCCCTGTTCCTGGAATAAACTAAGGCTTTCCAGTCTCAAGGCCTCTGAATTTGCTGTTTCTCTGTTTGGAATGATCCTCCATGTGACTGCATGGTCTGTTCCCTTATTTCTTTCCAGTCCTATTTAATTATCACTTCTCAGAGAGACCTTCCCTCAACAACCTATCTAAAGTAGTAAGTCCCACAACTCTCTGTCCCTCCACCTAGCTTTATTTTTCTTCTTAGTATATCGCTTTACATTAATATTTATCGTTTAACGTATATTATCCTCCCTAGAACATACGCTTTACGACAGCAGACTTTAGTTCTGTTCACGGCTGTGTTTCCAGCTTCTAGAACAGCGCCTGCCTCATAGTAGGGGCTCAGTGACTATTTTGAAATAAATGAATGGATCACTTAATGAACTGTTAGCATTTGGTGTTTAACAGCAATTATTACTTCTCAAAAAATATCATAATGCTTTTTAATATTAAAAAAGTGGAAGGAGATTAAAATCTTTACAAAAGGAGAGAATAAGACTGTATTTCTTTGAATCTAAGATTCTATCAATTATAAGACACACTTATTTTATGTACCATTAAGGAAAAAAACCTGGCAATTAAATTATAAGAATGCATTTTTATCACTCAGAAATTTTTAGACTAACTGAATAAGCTGTTCTAGATATACTTAGATAGATTTTAATATATCACTCACACATACGTTAAAAAGAAAAGTGAAATAAGTTTGTTAAGGTAGTCTGGAAACTTTTTTACTTTGTGCCTAATTCCTCTGAAGTATTTTTCAACCCTGAGTTGTCAGAATCCATGCTTTCCCACACAATATCAACTTCTATGCCATGAAGAACGTTAGAAATACAGCACTGTGTTCAACGAGCATCTTTGGGATTTTCTCACAAGCCACTGACACTCATTCTGCAAGTTTTGGTGCACGCGTGCAGGCGATGACAACTATGTCAGGACAGCTGTCAGGTACTGACCGTAAGATACGTCTGGATTTCAGAAAAGCTAAAATATGAAAAAAAGTGCATCTTAGAATCTAGAAATCATGTTTTTTCCTAATATATAATAGCAAAGAAATAGGCTTAAGATGTTTCCCATAATTTTGCAGTTTGCATTGTATATTCATTTTATGTATGATCTTTTTCTCGCCTTTTTTCCCCCGATGAGGATTATAGTAGAAAGAATCATCTCTAGAGAGCTATAAAAGACAGCACTGCTGTGTGTGTGCATGTGTGTGCGTGCCTGTGTGAGAGCGCTGAGGAAGTTCTTACTATCGCTCTATCACTGTGTCTAGTGTCCTACTTTTCTTTCTATTTGGATTTAGGAGGAGGGGGAGGAGGGAATAGGACAAGATGGAGAGGGAGAGAAAGGGAACCCAGCACAGAATTCCCCTGTAAATGCTTTCACTACCGGAAAAGTCATTCTCAGTCACAGATCTGCTCTCCAATGGCACCAGCGAGGCTTCATCAAAGGCTACATCAGAGCTTCAGTGTAGCACGAGGCTCTGCACTGGCTCTGCCCATTCCTTAGGTGTGTTCCACAAAGCTGCTGCATTGAGGAAATTTATAATGTGAGCATGATGAGATAAACTCTTCCCATTGTGTCTCTCTGATCTAGAATTTATTTCATGCAACCACTTGTATTTTCAGTGAACTGACATTTTAAAAAGCAAAATGCCATAGTGTTTGTGTTCTTAGAGTAAATTTCTGTGTACGTTTGAAGTAATGGTATTTCAATAACATGAAATGTGCAATAGAGATAAAGGAAATCTTGAAGGGAATAAAATACATACTCATTTCAGAGTAACCAGCTATTTTTTTGGTTTACTTTACATGACTTTTTTTTTTAGCAGCAAGTCTGTCAAACTCAAACTATAAGGATTTAAGCAGAATTGGGTTTCCTTCTAGTCTTGCTCATTTAATATTAAGTATAACAAAAATCAACATCAGTTAAACATCTGTATTTTGGGATAAGAATGAGTTTAACACAACTGTTCTTTACATCTGGGATTACTTTAAGTTAGGCAATATAGAGATGTTTTAGTTTACTGGTGATTCCAGTTGCACATTTAAATTCTGATCCCACACATAATCAGTCAATCAATCAATCAGTCTCTCTCTCTGTCTCTCTCTCAACTTTTGGATACTTGTTGCAGAAGACATTTAACCAGTACTCCCAGAGTTGGTGCTGTCTGATGGAATAGTGACTAGCCAAGAGGCCATTCTCTCTACTAGACTGGACGCAAGCTTGGCCAGCGCACTTGGTATTCAATGAGCTCTTGTGTTTTTGAAGAATAGGGGAGAAACACAGAGAATTATCAGCCCAGGTGAAAACTGATATCACTCTTTAGTGCACAGATCTATCCCTCCTACTATTTTAAACAGGACCAACTGTCACAATGACTGATAGAGGTGATTTTTCTTCCCAAGAATGTAAAGAAACGGTGAGAAGGGGAAGGTAGGAAATGTGGGGTCAGGAGAAAATGAGATCAATAAGAAAAGCAGGTAAGAACTGGGTCAACATTGCAGTTAATTGCATGTTCATCTTGTTTTACTTTTTAACAAGCTGATATACTCGCAGGATTGAATATGGCCCTAGTTAAATATCTAAGACTCATTTTTTCCAAAAAAATAACTAAAACACAAATCCATAGAAGACCTTTTAATTTTTACACCCCCACATAGGGTAATGTAACAGTGTTCTTTTTTTTTGTGAGAAGATCAGCCCTGTGCTAACATCTGCCAATCCTCTTCTTCTTCTTCTTCTTTTTTTTTTTTTTGCTGAGGAAGACTGGCCCTGGGCTAACATCTGTGCCCATCTTCCTCCATTTTATATGGGACGCCGCCACAGCATGGCTTGTCAAGCAGTGCGTCAGTGCGTGCCTGGGATCCGAACCTGCGAACCATGGGCCGCCGCAGTGGAGTGCGCGCACTTAACCTCTTGCACCACTGGGTCGGCCCATGTAACAATTTTCTTGAACAACAATAAGAGAGTGTCATATCTGTAGCACGCTGTACTCTTCAAACACCCAGTGCACTTCTGTTATTTCACCTACCACACTGTATGACAAACAATCCATTTATATACTTGTCTTACTCATGAGGCCAAAGACAATACACTAACACTTTGAGAAGGTAGGAACCATCATAATCATTTCTGGGTATTCAGTACCAGGCCTATAGTAACTGCCCATAAATGTTTGTTGAACAAAGGAAATAAGCACTCAGTATTAGTACTTGTTGTCTGATTGTCTAGAATCAATTATACAAACTGTAGTACATATAATGCTATCATAATCTAAGATTTGAAAACACAGGCTTTTTACCTTCCATTTTGAAATCTTCAAGTTATAATTACTATCTTCTTACATTTTAGAACCTTCATGAAAATCTGTGTTCTGTTTGTTTATAAAATCTTATTGTATCAGAAACACAGAATAACTGAGGGCCTGTCCCTGGGGTCCATCAGAATTTAACTTGTGAGCTTAAATTCCCTGGGATCCATGCCCGTGGTTAATCACAATTTCAAGTATCCATGGAAGATCCATCCCAGGGTGAAAAAGTAAGGAGCTCTGTCTTAAGTGAACTTCAGGATCAACAGAAATAGAAACATAGCATAGTGATTAAGAGTTTCCTGGGGTTCAAGGGCCACGTGTGCCCCTGATTAGCAGTACCACATGAAGGGGTTCCTTGACCTTCTCCACACTCTCGTTCATCATCAGTGAAATGGAGGTAATAATAAAATCAACTCTTAGCTACCATGAGAAGCAAATTAAATGAGACAACACATGATACATATTAAACATTCAATACATTTTAACTATTATATGAATTACTAGGTGAATTAATCAAGTATAATATCTAAATAAAGCAAAAAAAAAATGAAAACCAAAAATCAGAAAAACTAGGCAATGCTACCATTAATATTAGCTGCTCTTACTGGCATCAGACGGCAATGAACAGACTTACTTGGTAACGTATGCTCACACTAAGTTCTTCTTGTCATATTCATAGTGTATACCACAGATGTGGTAGATACAATTTTGGAGAAAAAGTTATGGGATTTCTAAAGATAAAGATTCTTTTCCCCCGTAGAGATATTAAAATATATGAGCTACAAAAATATAACCCCTATATTTTCCTATGCTAATTCTGTAGTAGTAAGAGAAAAAAATGAACACCAACATCGAGTACATCTATAGGATTGCTGACTACAAAAATTAATTATTCAAAATTACTTTTTCCGATGGACTCCATTTCTTAGGGAAAACATGACCTTTTTTGGTCAAGTGGTGCTTAAAAATGGTGATGACTGTAATCAGGTACTTTGCCCTTAGTGTCCTAGCATAAGATAAATTCGACTGCTGAAATACATTATAGAATTAAGTCACCATTAACTAAACAAAAGGAGGGAAATTGTAGACTATTTAATATACTACTTATGGTTCTAGAAATGCACTGGATATACACATTCACCTTTTGTTCTAGACTCTTATACTAGATGAATAGAAAAAATCAACCTAGGAATAGGGCTGGAAAAGTGTGGCCTGGCATTTAGCATTATCCATTAATAATCTATTCATAGATGATCAAGAATCAGTTATATATAATTTCAAGTAAGTGTATATATGTCTTTTTCTCCTTTCTACCCACCCACCACCTACCTAAATACATATCTTGCCTATGTAACTGTTAGCCTTTTAGGATCTCTCTTAAGCTGTACCCTTTTATATTCACACAGATATTTAATTTCTTACTTGGGTTCATCTACTCTGACTTATTGTTCCCTCCTCTCGTCACCTCTGGACACTTTTTTGTATCTTACTACTTTAGAACCACTGTAAATTAGAGTAAAGCCCAACTCTTAAATGAATATGAACAGTATTCTACACTCTTGTTATTCAATGGTAACATATTGATTAAATAATAGAGGCTTATTATTTTTAAAAAGTAGAAAAATACAGAGAAGCACTGTGGAACATTAAAAAAAAAAAATACATAATCCTAACCCCCAGAGTTATCACTTCCTTGTGCTCATTTTAATTCACACAATCATTCGTTAACTGGAAAGAACTGAATTGATAACAGTAATAGAGATTTTAGATGATCATTATAAAAAAAATAGATTAAAAAATTTACTTCTCTCATACAAATGAAGAGATTCTTGTGATTCTAGTTATAGTTAGTAAGACCTGTCTCTTATATAAAACATTTTCTAACAGAAATTATATCCTTCTGAGTGGAGTAAAATGTAGAAAGAGAACAATCTGGAAGGCAAAAAAACTCCCTTAAAACATAACCATGCAGTGCAGAACAAATACAGCTATTACATTAAACGCAAGTTTACGAGAATTTTACTTCTAATAACTAAAAAGTAAATATTCTCTTCAATGTGTCATTTCTAACAGTACAAAAAAATGCAGAACACTAAGAAATAATTCTGCTTTGGAGATAAAAATTTTATCATAAGCACATGCCTTCAACTACACAGTGTAACCTATTTTATAATATGCCTACTTCTCTTCATATTCCAGAATACAGTTCTCTGACTCTGAAAACAAAAGCTACTAAATGGTAACTATCTACCAAAAGGATCACTTGTATTACTTGGTAAGAGTAAGAGAGCCAGTCTTAGGCCACTACTTAGATAATTGTAGGTGGAATGACAGAAGACCCACGGCAGGAATATAAAAACCATTAGAAGATTAGTTTTTATCTGTTCTAAGTCGCCAACACAATAGTCCCTGGTTATTAACACAAGGGCAGTCCCACAAGCTTCACTTGCCTACCTAGGAATTGTACCAATTACTATTCAGAATGACATCCTTGAGGAAGCAGGTCAAGTATGTCTGGAGTACTTTAGTTAAGAAATTAATGAAAGGTATGATACAATTTGAAAATTTCCATAAATACATTAAAATGATATTTTTGACACAAAAGATAAAATTTCATGGAAAATCCATTTATGTAACTTAAGATGCAGGATGAAGGTAATTCTGTTGTAGTGTAACTGTTTTAATTAGCTCATTCAACAATTACTTGAGCGTTTCCTATGTGCCAGGCACTGTTCTAGGTACCGGGCGGGCACACAGTAATGAATAAAACGGACAAAATGCCTGCCCATATGGAGCTTATATTCCAGTGGAGACAGACAAAGCAATAAGAGTAGTTTCTATTTCTACGGTCCTTTGTACTGTGGAAAGGTGAAAGGTCTCTAAATCAGTGTTTTTACTCCCACCTTTCACATCTAAAACAAGAACAAATGGATGAGCTCTTAATCCTCTGTTTTAAAATCAAGTTTTGATCAGTCTCTTTAAAAAATAAAATGCTAGAAGCAGTTAAATAAATAATTCTTCATCAAAATTCAGAACTCCAAAGGAAAGAGGGTAAGAAAACAGGTAAGAAAACAGATGTAGAGGAAGAAATATCTTCCCTGTATTCCAAGGCGGACAGACTACTATTTTTAAACATATATACACCATTATTTTCACAACTTCCCTGTCACTCACTGTGATCAAAGAAGAGGAAACAATGCCTCTTCCTTAGCAAAACATTGTTATAATTGTTATTTTACTATCATAATTTTTATAGTTTCATTTATAAAGGTAAGGTTAGGCGGTATATACTATACTCCCAATAACATATATTAACATTTATTTTATACCCCATTTAGCCAAAAAAGAGATGTGTTATGACGGATGTTTATAATGTGGAGTCTAAAGAGATTCTGAACATTATCTGCTGTTAAAATATCGAATAATCATTTTGTAAATCAGTTATTGGTTAACTCATGACAGATTTTGACTCCACATTATCTAGAACTGGTATTAAGAAACTAAGATACTGGTGGAGAAGAGAAAAAAAGATATTAGGGGTGGCTAGAGGGGGTACAAAGAGAGGCAGAGTTGAGAAATTTTCTTCCTCATTTTCACGCATAAGTTCCTGAGCTAACCATTCTTAAAAATTTAGAGGTCGCTAGCAAAGACTGCTTTAATGATTTCCAACCACCAACATGTTGGAAGATGTCCAGGAGAACATATGGAAAAATGAAAGTATGAGTGGAGAATGAAGAGGAGAATATGGTTAAAAGAGCTACGTGGCCAATATGTATAAGCACGGACAAAATAATTTGTGTTCATTATCCTCTCCTTTGCACACTTAACTGTTAAAAACCATTTAAAAATAACTTTTAACCTCATGGAAGTGAAAAGTAAGCATATAACATTAACTCAGAAAACTTTCTCTGAAAATAGACCCCCACAGATATAGTCAATTGATCTTTGACCAAAGTGCACAGGCAAGAGGATGGAGCAAAGACGGTCTTTTTAACAAATGGTACTAGAACTACTGAATATCCAAATGCAATTAAATCTAGACATAAACCTTACACCATTTACAAAAATTAACTCAAAATGGATCATAGACCTGAATGTAAAATGCAAAACTATAAAACTCCTAGAAGATAACATGGGAGAAAAGTTAGATGACCTTGGGTTTAGTGATGACTTTTTAGATAAAACACCAAAGGGATGACTCATGAAAGAGAGACTTGACATGCTAGACTTTATTAAAACCTTTTCTGAACCTTCAGACTGAACCAGTGCCCCTCCAAACAGTACCTACGAATGTCCTATGCATTACATATCTATCATTTCATAACCACATCAGTATCACATCATAATGAGCTTATCTTTTTCTACGTCTGTCTCTGCAACAACTATTGCTCACATATCAAAAACTACTATCATAAAGTCTTTTAAAAAGTTTGTTCTTTTTAATTGGCACAGTACAAGCACTCTGATTCTGTTTATAACATAATGTATCCAGAAACACTTTTTCCTAATTAGGATGGGAGACAAGTAATTTTCAGCCCAGATGCATCATCAAAATCCTGAGTTAAAGAAACTTAACTTTACTCACTCAAGTAAGACAGCACTTACTGAACATCCACAGAACATACAACACTCTAGTAGCTAACCCATTTTTTCCTTGGTTTAACAAAAGAAAGGGAGTTTGATATAAAAAAGATGAACCAATAACCCATCGAGGCCATAAGCCGAGAGGAGGGGACACCATAAAATTATTTAGATCACTCACAGAATGTCTATGAATTAAGTCATCTTTTCTGATTCAGATTGGTAACATCTATAGTTGATTTGGTTGGTTTATTTAAAACATTATTTCCACAGGACAATCAATTTCTTAAATCAAAGGGATATCTATTTTTGTTGTTTCTGTGTTTAAGATCAAAGATATTCAATATTTATAAACAACAAAATCCCTTTTAAAGCAAAATTTTATACATACAAGTGCATTATTTAACAGTTAATGGCTTACTTTGTAATCTCATGATATTCTTCAATTAAATTAATCAAGGTACTGATACAGTAAGAAATTTTGGTTTTCAAAGACAACTGCTTGTGTTTGTTATCACAATTATTATTCATAATGACATAATATGAATCAAGTCAGACAAGAAGCACAACATATTTATAAAAGAAGCTAAAACCTCCATACTCCAATGTCATCATGACAAAATATATTCAGACGCATTTACTTGTCAATTTACAATGATGCCAAGATGAGCGCTAAGCAAGATGGACAGTTTAAGCTGAGGTGACATGCCAGCACCTTGCCCGGCCTGCACTCAGGGGTGTCACACACACTGCTGGAAACGTAGACTGCCTTGTTCAATTTTAGCAGAGCAACGTGTAAGGAACACAATTCTTCAAAAGATCAATAGGGGCCGGCCCCGTGGCTTAGCGGTTAAGTGCGCGCACTCTGCTGCTGGCGGCCCGGGTTCGGATCCCTGGTGCGCATTGACGCACCGCTTCTCCGGCCATGCTGAGGCCGCGTCCCACATACAGCAACTAGAAGGATGTGCAGCTATGACATACAACTATCTACTGGGGCTTTGGGGGAAAAATAAATAAATAAATAAAATTATAAAAAAAAAAAACGCTTTAAAAAAAATGGGAGAGATTGTTTAAAAAAAAACAGATCAATAAAGAACTATAATTCTAGGCTACTATACATGTATGAAGTCTTAAACTAATCAAAAATAGCAGGAGATTTATCCCCAAGTTCACAGGAAACATGTTAGGTTGCCGCTATTAGTTAATATCTCGGTGGTGTCCTGAGGGTTAAAATTTGGTTCTCCACACATTCAAACAAGTGAATTTTGAAAAAATCATCCATATAGTTTGAACACTATGGCTCTAGGGTATTTCTCACTCTTAAAAACATGAAACAGTAGTAAGATAAGGTATCAGGAAACTAAACTTACATGATTATCCAAAAAGCAGAATCTTTACCAACCTATAATTTCTGAATAGCGTATCTTTTAAATGAGATTTGGACATACTTGTGTCCTACAACAGAAGGAAACTAATGCGACAACTAGAGAACTAGGGATCTTCCTCTAAGTTTTAGTTTTAAAACTGATCTCCCTACTCTGGCAAAAAAAAAAAAAAAAAGCACAGATAGTGTTACGTTGGGGTGGCGAGGTTGGAGGTGTTTTTCTTTTCTACTTTCCGATTTTTCTATCATGTTGTGTGTACTTAAGAAGAGAAGAAAAGAATAGATTTTTAAAGAACACTTGATCGCTTACAGGGTCACTACCAAGATAGTGAACTCTTAACTTCTACCAAAGAAATGAGTTAAGTGTGGAAAAAGGTTAAAGACAAAACAGTAGACATATCCCCATAAATATGTGTCCACGACCTCCATGCTTGACTTCTCTGTTTGTTACTGTTTGACAGGCAGGCTGCTGGACTCAACCAGCGAGGCTCATGGGGAATTTCAAACTCCACAATGATAAATGAAGCCCAGATACTAAGTCCAGCCAGCTACATTACAGGACAAAAAGCTCAGAGGACTCAGATGTACTTTAAATCAAAACATGCTAGCAGAGAATGTCGCTTTCTTCAATGTTTTTGTACCAATACATTTTCTCAGCAGGTCAGCACAAAATGAAACAAACTTGGTATACTCTACCCAAAAGTGAGCTTTGGCTTTCGGTTTCTCCCTTACCTCTCAAACACCCTGGCACCAGCACAGAACAGTAAATAATAAACACTGTCTAAGAATGATATACTCAAACTTATTCTTGTTGATAGTAAAGAGGCTGAATGCTTTCTGTTTAATGGCATGAGGGTGCTCAAAAAGAATTTTTTTAAAGAAATAATACCTGAAATATTGTCAACTGCACAGTTCAACTGTCCTAGTTTTTCTATCAAATTTTATAAAATTCAAGTATGAAATATACTTTATATCTTGGAATGTCCCCTTTATTTTCAAAATGAAAATAAAGTTTCATTATTACTTCCCATCAAATGTTAGCTCTACACAAATCTCTTATTCAAGATATCTAACCTTGGTTTTTGTATAAAACATCAATCACGTATGTAAAAAATTCAATTCTTTCCCCATTTTTTCCAATACAACTACAGCAGTGGTTGCACAGTGAATCAAAGAAATTGGGAAGGGAGTCCAGGTTCTGTTTGTATTTAAAGCAGGAAGCTACTCTTTTAAAAAAATTATCATCATGCATCAACTACTGTATTTAATTCAGGAGGAATACCAAAGCAACTGGAAACTAATATGACAACTAGAATTGGAAGAAAAAAAGGTTTTTTTGCCATACGGCCAACACAGTAATACTAACTTCAAAAATAAAGTCAGACGAAATAATTAAGCTCCTTTTCAGCATTTTAAACATAAAAGATGTGGCAAACACTGACAGAATAAAAATTAGCATTAGTTTTCATACAAGTCATATTACAGATTATAGGTAATAAACAAAGCCCCCCTCCAAAGTACACAGGAGTCTATATTCATGACACATATACACACACACACACACAACCTATAACAGAAAGGTTAACAAACATACGAAGGATACATTACTAAGATGTGACACAAAGCAATTTTCAATTACATCTGATACCCTGCTCTTTTGACTCGTTATTTCTGTTCACGTGCCATGAATCAAAGATATACAATGTCAGCCTTCAACTTGAACTGTTTTGCTATTGGAGATTTCTGTCATAATCATAATAGGATTTAAACATAGTTGCTCATTTTAACAACTTTTGTTTACTCATACAGAAAGAAAAAAATTGTAATGAAACAGTATGAGGAAATTAACTGTTTGGTAGGCAGACCAGAAATCTTATTATACACATTAAGAGAAACTAATGTTACTGAGTGGTTTAAATGTATAAACTGGGAGATACAAGTTTTCTAATAAACCTATTATTTATGACAGACCAATACACTGCTCCAATTACGTATTGTAATCTGCTTTTGTTTTCTCTAAAGTGATATATGGTTGAGATAAATGTACTGAGTGATTTCTAAATGTTTCAAAGAGCAGCATTATTATTCTGTAACACTGCTTGAAAACAGAACACCTTTTGAACACCTTTTATATGTGCCAGTATGTAAAACTGGCAGTAGGTAGTCAAAATATACACGGAACCATTAATAACTAAGGAATAAACTATGATCCAGGGATTGCTAGTCATCTGCTTTAAAAAACGATTATTTAAGTGAGGACAGAGTATAATAATTGTTCTGGGTCAACGATCAAGTTCCAGTCATCAGGCAGTAATCTCAGTTATGCTGTACTTTTATCCAAATAATACTTAACGTAAAAACACCACGCCCCATATTATTAACCAGCACACTGTGTGATTTGTAATGTCTTGGAGAATTGAGTATTAGATTATTTTAAATTAGATACTGAGGCATCTGTTTGAAATTTGGAGTATGACTTGATTATCATCTATGTTCTACAGGAGAGGAAAGAGAGGCTTGGAGAAATTAAGGGATGGGATTAAGATAGTACAAATATCACAATGGAGAAATCCTCCAAGTTTAAAACTCACCAACTGGTCCTCCCCTCACTCCAGAAAAAGCAAAAAAGATATCCTCTGTATTAGGACCCCAATACAAATCTAGTCCAAAACTTTTAACAACATTAGTTCAATGATAGTTTGTTTATTTAATGAGCACAAAAAATTCAAGTAGGAAGAAGTACTCAGTTACAGCCTTGAGTTATCTGATAAGATTCCAGAGGCAAATATTTCTTTTTAAAATTCCTTTGAGTTTGAATACTGAGAGTTGAATTTATTAAGTAACCAGGCCACCATATTTAAGAAGAAAAAAAGTAAAACAAATATGAAGACATATATATTTCAACATAGGCCTGACAAAAATTTGATTGTGATTTCTGGGAGGTAGAAAATTGTACTTTATATTAACTAGCATGAGATCCTTAATAAATGTTTTTTGAATTAAGAGACGCATGATTTTTGCTTAGCTCTGGCATTTCAGGTTTGATCATATGAAAACGTCAGAATTAGAAAATAAAAATCACTTTTTAAAAAATATACAGTTTTAAAGAAAACTTCACTGTCTAAAACTTTCTTCTAAAATACTTAACTAACAACAGTATTGGCCATATAGCTGAAAGCTCGAGATTTTAAAACGTAAATTTGCAAAAGACTATAAAATGTTTACCTGAAATATTCTCTGTAGTAAGTTTTCAAACTTTGACAGTGAACGATAGTAAAAAATATTTTACATTTTTCACACTTACATATAGACACACACACATATGTGTAAGTACAACAAAAGTGTCATGAAACAATACCTAACCTTACTGTGAGTGATGTATTCTACTTAATTTTTTTTCATGCTGATTTCAATCCACTAAACTGATTTAACAACCATTAATGGGTCATGACCTGAAGTTTGAAAAACACTGCTCAGTACATCTCAGAAAGTTTTTTTAGGGGAGATGGTCAGAGGGAGTTCACACTCTTTAGTTTCGTTTTGAACAAAATATTTTGGATAGTTAATAGAATACTAAGAAGTGAGAATTATTAAAGACAGTAGGGCAATAACCTCAAGCCCAGTAGCCTCGATACTACATAATATTTTTTAGCAAGTGAACAGAGTAGAAAGGAAAGAAAAACTACCAGATAAAACTGCACTTACTTCCTACTTCAAAGTAAAGTTAATTATGCCTTTTACTAATTAGATTTCCAAGAGAAACAGTATGCATTATTAACAAGACCAAGGAAGAATTAAGAAATATATAATGTCTAAGACAGCTTTCTGACCTAAAAAAGAGCTCTTGAGAATTCTCTAGGGATTGGAACTTCCCTCAAACAGAACACCACTAATATTCTCCAGATTGGCTGGCCCAACCCCTCTCCGTCTCAAGAAAATGTTTACATTACAGCTGGGTTCAAATGCAAGGTCAGTTAGCTTTAAGATTTGGGAAACTAGCAACAGCTTTTTAGCTACAGTATAAATCATGGTTAACAAAATTATTAACTTTCTAATTGACAAAAACAATTTCACTCTATTTCAATGCTACCAAATTTCCTTAAAATATTTGGTAAAAAGATAAGCTTTACTTAAAAAATGTTTTACCTGCAAATCAAAAAGCTTTTCAGGTTTAGCCATATTATGTTAAAGAAGAACAACAATTAACTGATTTTTATCTCTGTTCTGACTTCAAAAATGCCAGTTTGTATCAAGTAAACAAGATAAGGCATTTATATCGTACAAATGCAGACTTGTTCCTTAGAAATTGTTTCTGTGAATAATACAGAACAGACACCAGGAGATTATTTTCTATTTCATTATATGCGACACAAAAATCAATATGACTTTATTTGGGATAAGATGGCTAGAAATACATTTTATCATTTATATCTTAGAACAAAATGGACAGCATGAAAAGCTCAACATTATAAACAAAGATTGGGATCACGCAATCTACTCATAGCATTCATCTGGTGGGGGAGAAAACCCAACAAATGAACTAAGCATTTTATATACATGTATGTACATGTACATGTGTGTGCACATATTTTTTTGAGGATAACATCAACAAACGAACAAACCATTATAGAATATGAGTGAGGACTAGAAAAGTACAAAGTATTTTTCTATGTACATATATGGGAGAAAAAATGTCATTAAGCATCTACTGTAACCTCAGTCCCTATTGGGGTTCTATATATACATTATCTCTAGATCTTAAATACCTGCAAGACTGGACTTATCTCCACTTTTCAGGTGAAAACACTGCGGCTTGGGAAGGTCATACGACTTGCTCACACGCATAGCTACTCTAAGAAACACCAGGACAGCACACTTGGCCAAGATGGCAGCAAGGACTACTGAGTTCTCGGTAGGGCCGCCTCTCCCCCGGGCTCAATTCTGCCCACCTTACTGCCACAAGCTGCAGAAGAGACCAAAGCCTAGACAGAGCCTCTCGTAAAGCAGATTATCGCCTCCCTCTAAGGGAAAACCAAGACTGCTATCATGCTTGACACCCCCCATTACATCAGTCACCCGTCGCCCCAGAAGCTAAGCCTCCCAGGCCATCAGTCCATCAGCACCTGGTTCTGACTCCTGTATGGTCTTCCAGCACCTCGTCTGACTCAGTCTCTCATCCTGCCCAGACTCTGTGCCCTCCAAAACTCACAACCTGTCATTAGCAGAAGCACCTATGTGTCCAGGGCTTCTCTAAATGCTTCCTTCCCCTTTCCGTTAAATCTCTGAGGATACTACTTGCATTACAGCCCCCTCGATTGATGGCGTTTTTTCTCTCACATATCACATACCAAACTGTCCCGAGGTAAGTCCCTCCTTGTTCCTCATTTTGCTTCTAGACTATTCCCCCCACCCTCACCCCCTTCTTTCACAGTTCCTGTGAAGCACACACCATTAGGTAATACCACCGGCTACTCTTCCTCATAGCAGTCATCTTGGGGCCTAAGGGGTTAGTCCTCTTCATTTTTGGAAGATTTCAGTACCTGGTTTACTATTCTACCTCTACTCAAGTGACCCCAGACAATACGGTGTAATGGTTTCAAAGGCTGAATGCTAAGACGTGAATCCTCAGCTCACCCCTTAGTAGCAGGCATGTTGCCTTACCTCCCTGTGCTTCTGGTTCCTCATCTGTAACAGGAGGATAATCATGGAATCTGACCCAACCACACATTCAGTACCCAGTATTCCCCTCATGTTCTTAGTTCCCTCTTTTACAGGCTGGACACCATGGACCAAACTGGAATCACTCTTGCAGTCTCTCAACTCTCTTGATCCTCTTTCCCATCATCATACTTACCTGGCCAAATCCCAATCCTGGTTAAATCCAACTCTTCACTTACTCCAGGCAGCTACTCAGCCAGCTAAATCTGGCTGATCTCTCTCTGAACACAGGAACATTTATTTCTAATAGGCCCCCAGCACTGCCTGGCAATCCTACATTTCTCTGGAAAATTCTCTCTCTCATCTTTCTTGAAGACTATTCCACACCCTTTCTTCTCTATTCAAACTTTCAAAACCCCCTCCTCACTCTCAGTCCTTAACTGCCTCTTATTTCTCTCACTTCACCAGTAGAAGCAACCAAAACTCTCTTCTTCCCAAATCTGCCGATTTACTCAAGGACTTTGCTCCTCCACTTATGCTCTTAACTATCAATTGACTCCTCTCCACCAGATCTTACCATCAGCATATAAGCTTGCTATATAATATCTCCAATCCTAAAAACAAAACAAACCAAAAAACCTTCCTTGACCCAGCTACGTTCTCACATGTCTAGTCTTCATTATGTCTAACCTCTATGAAATTGCCTCTATTTATTGTCTCTACTTCCTCACCTCTTATTTTCTCTTCAACCTGATTGGAATCAGACTTTCATCCCCAACCCTCCACCAAAATTGCTCCTGTCAAGGTCAACAACAGCTTCTATCTCGCCAAATCCAATAATCCACTTTTAGTCTTCATCTTATGTAACTTCCCAAAAGTATTTCCTTCTTAATTGCCTTTTCCTCATTGGCTTTCCTCACACCCCGTATCCAATCCATTAGCAACTCCATTGGTTGGCCTCTCCACTGCCACCTCTGTGGTACACAGCAGCTTTCCCACTAGCCTGGTAATAATCTCCTACCCTGACCCCTACCTTCTAGTCTCCAAAGAGCAGCCAGAGTGATCTTGTTAAAACAAAAATTAGATTATGCCACTCCCTTGATCAAAACTCCTTTAAGATTAGAACAAATCCAAACTCTATTCCTTACCATGGCCTACAAGGCCCTCTATGAACTGGTCCCCCCTGCCTGCTTCTCAAATTCATTTACCTCTCCACATTCATTCACTACCATTTGCTCCAGGCTCTGTTCTGCCAGAGACTACCTTGTTATTCCTAGAAAATGTAAAGCTTGTTTCTGTGTGAGAGCATGTGTCCTTGCTGCACCCTCTGCTTGAAATGGTTTTACCCAAGATATCCACAAGATTGAGGAAAAAAAGAAGATAATCATATGGATTTCTTCATTAGGTTTGCTCAGGTGACATCTTGACTGCTCCATCAAAACTAACTCCTCTCCAGAGGAGGGGGTGAGGGGTGGGCAAAAGAGGTAAAGAGGCACACATGTATGGTGACGGATAAAAGCTAGACTATTGGTGGCGAACATAATGAAGTCTATACAGAAACTGACATATAATAATGTACACCTGAAATTTACACAATGTTATAAGCCAGTATAGCTTCAATAAAAATAAAAGTTACTCCTCTCCTGACTCCCCATCCCCACTCTTTTTCTCTCCTCACTTTATCTTTCTCACAGCACTTATTACTAGCTGAAATTTTATCAAACATTTATTTAGTTACTTTTACACTGTTTCTCTCTCCAACTAAAATGTGGGCACCACCAGAGAAAGAACTTTGTTTGTTTTGTTCCTTGATGTATCTCCCATGTCAAAAAGTGTGCTGCTACGTGTTGAGCGCATAGGAGGTACTCAATACACGTCTGGTGAATGCATGAACTCAGTTAGTAATGTAGGAGCTTCAAACCCAGGTCCCTATCATTCTAAAGCCTCAGTTCTTCCTAGGACACAACACACTGCCTAGATTTCTCAAGAATATTACATAAATGAGTATAAATCCAATTAAGTGACTTTTTATCAGTCAATTAACTTACTGCAAAAACTATTTATTATGTTTTAAGATAAGAATATGCCTCAAATAGTAAACAAAAAGAAAAACACCAATGTTGAAAGAACTATATATACTCTTGAGTTGGTTTAAGGCAACAAGATACATGACAGCTCAAATTCATAAATACAAAAATAAAACTGAGTGTTAAAAAAGGTGCCTTTAAATAAGAAGTTGCACTAGAGCAGTTAAACTGGGATTTGATCTACAAATTAAATCCACATACTTTAATTTTTAAAATCTCACCTGTTATGAAAGACATGCCTTTTACAAGTTCAGCAATCTTGTAAGTTATGTTAAATAGAAAACTGTGGTGTTAATTATTAGATGTGGTGTTAATTATTAAAACAAACGCTACTAAAACTGAGATACATGTAGGTATATCAACAGTTATTCTGACATATTTTTAGAATTAATTCAGTTCTTAACATTCTTAAAATTAACTGACATCACATTTTATAGCTAAGATCTATATATGAATCTGAGGAAGTGATGGTTACATGAAGTTAACTACACTATTCTACTTTTGTACATGATTGAAATTTTCCATAACAAAAACTTTTTAAAAAATTTGAACATTTCACACTTTAGTTTCTATGTGTGCATGCAACTTAAAAACGTGGTCAAAATAGGAATACCTAGGTTAATTACCTGAAAAAGATTAAGACAAAGATATAATGTAATAATCCATTAACAAAGGAAACTATCCAGCTGACTGAACGCAAGGTTTCTATTTTGTATAGTGCCTTAATAACTATTGGGTAGCACCCAAACTAAACACTTCTGGGTTAAGTGAAAGAACTTCACTGAAACAATTTACAAACCATTCACTCATTTTGACGCAACAGATACAATACACTGTTTAGACTCTTAAGGAGACTGGGGCTTTAAAAGCTACATGGCATTAATAAATGTAGGATGACATGGTTCTTTAGGAGCCTAAAAAGTCCTCATCCTAAACTCTAACAAGAATTCACGCTCCTGCAGGAAGGGAAGAACAATAGGTTGTTCATAAAAGCACTGAGGAACAGGGAAAGCGAGTGATCAGCATACAGGAACAAGAGGACATGTTGTTAAGTACATGTTTATTGCATATAAGGAACGGCCTGATGTGTCAATGATTTAACAAAGTTTTTACTCTACCTTCAATGCTAACAAAGTACCAACTATTAAAGAAACTACTATTTAAAATGTCCAGGGGCCCGCCCCGTGGCACAAGCGGTTAAGTGCGTGCGCTCCGTTGCGGCGGCCTGGGGTTCTCCAGTTCGGATCCCGGGCCCGCACCAACGCACTGCGTGGCAAGCCATGCTGTGGCGGCGTCCCATGTAAAGTAGAGGAAGATGGGCACGGATGTTAGCTCAGGGCCAGTCTTCCTCAGCAAAAAAAGAGGAGAATTGGCAGATGTTAGCACAGGGCTGATCTTCCTCACACACACAAAAAATAAATTAAAAAAAAATAATCAGATAAAAAAATAAGCAAATAAAAAGGCAATCCAATGTAAAAACTGGCAAATGATCTGAATAGATATTTCTCCAAGGAGCATATACAAATGGTTGATAAGCACACAAAAGAAATAAATAAATAAAATGTCCACATTTATCTCATATTTGAGTTCCCAAGTATAAAAAGCTTAGGCAGCACTTACTGTCCCCCGGCTCTCCCCCCAAAAAAAGGTAAGCAAAGAAGCTTTAGATATTTACAATAGATTATAACAATTTACAGTGCAAGTCCAAATTTGGAAACACTCAAGTGCAAACATCGTATGAAATCAGATTTTCTTTCATTTACTCTTTTGATAGATATTTACTGAAAGCCTACCATGTGCCACACAGGGGACTAGGTTCTGAGTATAAACTGGCGAACCAGAGATGGTCCCTGTCCTTCTGGAGCCTACAGTCTAGAGGTAAGAAAGACATAAATAGGCAGAACCTCTTAATTACAGTTTATGATAAATGCTGTGAAACAAACATGTCAAAAGTAACAGGATGGGGCAAACACTTGGCATTGGCCAAGGATTCCCAAGGAGGTAAAATAAGCCAAGACCTGAAGGATGAGGAACCAACATTTCTCCCTCTTGTCCCCAGTGTATTTTAACATACATCAGACATCACATTGCTTCACCAGTAAATACTCCCATATGTATCTCTAAAACAAAAGACATTTTAAAAATATGTACGACCATACTATCATTATCACACCTAGCAAAACTAATAAGAATTTTAATACCCAGTTCATATTCAAATTTCCTTGAAAACTGCAAAAATGTCTTTTTTAAAAAACATTTTATTCTCTCTCTCTTTTTTTTTTTTTGGTGAGGAAGACTGGCCCTGAGCTAACATCTGTTGCTAATCTTCCCCTCTTTTTTTGCTTAAGGAAGATTGTTGCGGAGCTAACACCTGTGCCAATCTTCCTCTATTTTGTATGTGGGACGCTGCCACAGCATGGCTTGATGAGCAGCGTGCAGGTCCATGCCCGGGATCCGAACCTGCGAACCTCAAGCTGCCGAAGCAGAGTGTGCAAATTTAACCACTAAGCCAATGGGCTGGCCCTGCAAAAATACCTTTTTATAGTTGGTTTCTTTGAATCAGCATCTAAAATAGGACCATACATTGCAAGCAGCTTATATGTCACATAAGTCTCTTTTGAGCAATGATAGTTCCCCCTCCTCTCCTTTTTCATGCCATTTATTTGCTGGGTCATTTGTTATGTGGAATATCACATTCTGAATTTAGCTGCTTCCCTCCTCATGGTACGGTTTCATCTGCTCCTCTATCCTCTGTATTTCCCATAAGCACGGAGCTGGATCTAACGTCGTGATTCCACTCAACTTCAATTTACTTGGCAAGGGCCGGCCCCGTGGCTTAGTGGTTAAGTGCGCACGCTCCACTGCTGGAGGCCTGGGTTCGGATCCTGGGCGCGCACCAATGCGCCGCTTCTCCGGCCATGCTGAGGCCACGTCCCACATACAGCAACTAGAAGGACGTGCAACTATGACATACAACTATCTACTGGGGCTTTGGGGGGAAAATAAATAAATAAATAAATAAAATTAAAAAAAAATTTACTTGGCAAGAACCCTTCATAGGTGACACAGTGTACTTCTTATTGTGTCACCCTAGTGGCACACATGTGTGGTCGTCCCACTTTTAGTATTGTCATGATCCATCAGTGAGATGATTTGAAAAGAAGGTGGAGAGTGTCCCTGGCACAGGGGACAACAGTGTGTGTCCCGAGGCGAGAAGGACCAAGGGTACCAATGAAGCTGGAGAACATGCGTTTATTTAGACAGGTTTGTAAATCGGGTGGTGAGTGTCTCAACAAAAAGGATTTCAAACACTAATCTTAAAATGCTATGGCATAATAACTGGCCTGGCAACCTTTTAGAACTCGGGAGCATGCATTCTGTATTTCTACTATTTATGAGACAAAGGGTAGAGAAAGGATACCAGGTGTTGCCTGGAGCAAGCAGGGGCGAAAAGCTGAAGTGGCTGCTGTGTGACATTCTCATATCTATCCTGTATGCAAAAGAAACTCGGTATTGACTCTTATTTCATTTCTATCTAAAAACCTAATAGGTGGCAGTAACTAGCAGAGGGCATTCTGGGGTCCAATTTAAAAAGAAAAAGAAAGCACCATGAACGCAGTTCACTCCCCAAAGAGTATTTCCACAGCCACAGAAGACCCGAGCTGGTGGAGTAGGCCACCGGCAAAGTAACGGTCAGACTGGCGTTGGATTTGGGGAAAAATCTTAACTGATTTATCTGTATTAACTCTACTGTCTGCTAAAGTTTCTGACTGGTATACATGCCAACTCCCAAAGATTTCTGAAGGTTACTACCTTCAGAATTATCATATATCTCAAGAAATTAAGAAAACCTTAACTTTACTATGTGGAAGGGTTAGGTGATTCAGTCACAGTTTTATAGATGAAACCAAGATCTACTGAAGTTACTGAAATTATAAATCTAGTCATATAGCTGGCCCCAGAACAAAAGTATCCTAAATTGTTCTTTCTCCTACATCATGTTGTTTCATACCCATAAAAATTACCATTTAAGAATTTTTCTTTTCCTAATTGTACTTGGTTTAGTTATCACAGATAGTGCCAGGTTCACATTTTATTGCAGCTACTGGCTCTTTATTTTTCCATTTCAATTCCTCCAAGACACACATTTCCTGAACGATGAGGTAATGAGCATAATATCTTTCCTAGTACATATAAAGAATCTCTCTCAAAACTCATGTACATAAAAATAATAAATAAATCATTAATAATCATGATTTCAGAATTGTATGACACAACGATTAAAGTGAATACGACTCGTGATAGCCTCGGCGTGGTTTAAAGTAGGGAGTCCCAAACCCAAATGCCCTTGGGGACCACACAAATGTGGTGGAGAAGTAAAGTAAGCTGGATACATCGCAGACAGGAGTCCCGGCCACCGCGCAAACTAGAGAGGGCGAGTCTCAGTTTCAGAGAACTGTGCTCATTCCTGGAATGGAAGCTCAAAGTTCCCAAATCTTCCAGTTGTTAAGGATAGTTTTAAAAGCCGGTTATTTGGTGTGTAAAATTTATCCACTGAAAAATGTTGGCAATGAAGGAAAAAATTTAAAGTACACTGTGTGAGTCAAACTAAACATATCTGCAGGATGAATGAAAATTATACCCCACACCTTCCCTCATTTGCAATCTTTGGTAAATGCCCTGCTGTTGGTAGCCGTTGAAATCTAAACTGTTTTATAGAATAATATTGCACTAGGTCTGTACTATCACACTAAATACAACGAAGTAATTTGTTAAAATACATTATTTTATTTACTTTGCATCTACTTCCCTGCCAGATGGCACAGTACTTGTAATCAATGTATTCTGTGCAACTCACGAGCAAATGTTCATTTCTGTGTCTAAATAATTTCAGTAACTTAAGTATTTTCTCTTAAAAATCTCAATTTATTTTCTTAAATGACAGTAATTAGTACCCCAGATTAGGCCAGATTTCACTTACCAACTCAACATAATCAAGTGACTCATGGGTTTGAACATTCAAGCCCTGCCCATGTTTGCTTGTTACCATTTCTATTTTCTAAAGAAATGTGTTTTGAGCATATCAACAATTAACACACATTTTTCATCTCAAAGCACCTTCTTAGAAAGATCTACACAGTAAGACTAAACTTTCAAATTTGAGTCTTTTCACTCAAATTCACAAAATCAAAGACAAAATACCATATGAACCCCAAAACATATCATATATCATATTGTATCATCTAGCAATGAGGGTGTGGCTAATAATAAAAAATCAAATATACTTAAAGCTGAGGTTGAACAGCTATTTTATTAAGATCAAGAACTTTACACAACAAGTAAAATATCATTTTGGGTCAGATACTATTTGTTCCAGTTTGTTCTACAACTTAAGAAAGTATGCATTATTTCTGGTTTGAACTTATTGATATACTTTTAAAAATTCTGGCCTGGTTCATGATTTGTATACAAATAAATATTTAAATTCAGTTCAGAATTCACCAAATTATTCCTAGCTTTTAGTTAGTAGTTAGGTTAATGTCCCTAAAAAATAATTTTAGCTTAATACTCAGAATTAAACATGTTTAAAATTTATAAGACATAGAATTAATTTCAAAAGCCCTGATATTTGGGAATATTTATGCTGTAGTAGTTAGTGTTGCCTATTTCTAACATGTCATACTATATAACATATTTTTATTAGACACTTCATAGCCAAATAAAGCAGGAAAAAGTCAGTGTTCACCATTTGTTAAGTGCCCAACATATGGAGGAGATTAAAGGACTCTGAGCTCAGGGAGATAATTACTCCCATGGAGTGGAAAGAGCATAGTGTCACACTCTTTTAGTGTCACACAGACCTGGGTTCAAATCCTGACTCTGCGAATTCCTACTCTGCAAATGGAGGTTTCCTCATCTACTTTGCAGTGGTAATGCTGTTCGCTGTTATGAGAATTAAATGGGGCCTAGTAAAGTATCTGGCATATGTTAGACTATGAAACAATGTTAGTTTCCTTTTGCCCTAGATTTGAAGCCATCAACCACAAATAATATTTCTAAAATTTAATTCATCATCCTTTCTACATAATTGGCTCGTCCTCCCATCTTCTCCTTTTCTATAACTTGAATCATTTTTTGAAATTAAGTTGTTAACTAATGCAGCAGTTTATCCAATGATACCAGTAGAGGGAAAGACCAGGGAAGCTTCTGGTAGAATCAGAGCCTTTCATTGAGCAGAAGTGCTGCTCTGAGGGGTAGGGAGTGGTGGAGGTTAAGTCCTAAAAGTGGTAAATACAGTTCTATTCATGGGGCATTTCCTAAGGTAGCCCCAACTTCTGAGTAGGGCCAGCAATTCTCAAACTTCGGCATGTAAAAGAATCAACTAGAGAGCTTTCAAAAACACAGATCCTGGGCCTCCAAGAGATTCTGGTTCAGTAGAGCTGGAATGTGGCCCATGAACTCGCATACGCAAAAAGCTCCAAGCGATGCTGACACCGCTGGTCAGTGCAGCACGCTCTGTCTAGACCACGAAAGACGTTCCAGACAACGGGCTTCCAAAGAAGAGGAGTGGCCACAGCTCTGGCTGGGAAGTAACATGCCTCCTCTGACTCTTTTCCTTTCAATGCAATCTCTTGATATAAAGTCGTAACCTCTAAGCACGGCAGTTCTCAATTGTGGTTCCCCAGAGCCCTCACCAGCAGCAGTAGCAGCAGCAGCAGCACTTGGGAACTTATTAGAAATGGAAATTCTTGGGCCCATCCCAGACCCACTGACTCAGAAACTCTGGGGTTAGGGCCCAGAAATCTGCTTTAATAAGCCTTCTAAGTGATTCTGATGCAAGCTGAAGTTTGAGAACCACTGCTCTATTCAACTCCCCATAGCCACTTCAGACAGAGCAGATCCAAATCAATCTCCCTAACACATCAGGTTTCCATGTAAGCGCTGGCTGAAGAAAGGGTTCTGTGGCTTGAAAAATGTTTGAAATCAGCTTCTGTCTCATTATGTGCTTTGTGACTCTGACAGCACGGAGTAACCCGCATGCCTTGTGGAGAAAAGGCTTTGTGTTCTTTTTCTTCGGCAGCTCTCAGTAATCAGATTTAGAAGGAGAGAAGGTGGACATAAGGGTGGGGATGAAGATGATGATGGTGGGTAGTAAGAGATGACATTTACAAGGTGTTAGGTACTATTCTAAGACCTCCTCATTTATTAACCCATTTAATCTTCATAGTCACCCCATTGAAACAGCTATTGTTAGAATTTAAAGTTACCAATATTAAAAATCATAAGATTTCAATTAATAGTCTGAGTTTCCAGTTTCTATTTTTAAAACTGAAAAACCTGACAACATAGGGCTTGCATTTCTGCCTGGGAATAATCAGCTGAGCTAAGCAGTAGCCACCTACTCTAGACAGAAATAGCACTCTCCAGTTCAAAGACCCCCGTCTCACCCCCAGGCCCTTTAATCATTTTCATTAATTCCTGGTTGTGGAAGGCATTTAAGTTTGTAGCCCCTGCTTTGGAAAAAAAAATGTGTATGTCTATTTACATACAGAGGGGATGGGGTAAAAAGGGAACAGTGGAATGAAAGCAGATTAGAAATTTGGAATAAAGGCTTTGATGGGGAATTACCTACATGTGTGGGCACAGGCCAAATTCTATAGATTATTTTGTAGGTCATTAGTATTTCTAACTCCTAAATATCTTTTGAACCGATCACCTTCTGTCTATTCCTGCTGCCACTGACTTCATTTAAGTCTTCATCAACTTTTGCTGATTATTACAGAATTCTCCTCACCAATTCCTTTCCCACAGTCTTTCCCAGCTTCAATTCAACCGCTACACTGCTTTAAGAATGTTCTTCCTAAACGCAATCTAATCATTTTGCTCTCTTTCCAAAAACCTTTCATGGTTCCACATTATTACAATGGCAGCTTTCAAACTAAGATGCAGAACCGTCCCTTTAATGAAAAAGCCTACCTGGGAGATAAATATATGGAAAATATGAACACAGAACTGCTCGAGTTGTCCCTTACAATTTAGTTCTCACGTTCCTCCTGGGCACCTGTGGTTGTCCAGCTGCAGATTCCATTTCACAGCCTTCCTGGAAGCTAGGAATGGCTATGTGATTAAGGAGGCTCGAGTGGGTAAGAATGGCAGCGTGTTACCTGTGAATCATCTCCAAGTTAAAACGGCCTCTTTGGATTTGGGGACACAGAGCGGGCAGTAACTCAGCTTCCCCATGTAGACTGGGACAGTTCTAGGAGACGCTAAGCAACAGGATGGCAAGAACCTGAGTCCCTGAAGGACTATGGGGAAGAGAGCTGCCCTGCAAGCCTAGAACAGCCACGTTGTTAACTGGGGAATTAAACTCTTGTCTTAAGTCACAGTTTATTTGGTCTTTTTATTACTGCAGCTTAACTTTACCCTTAATTACTACAATTTTGATTTCTGTTTTATTTTTTTTTCTAATGTAGACTTTTAACCATTTTAGAAAGCAAGCCAATGGTAAAACTAAAGGTCCTGAGCTCTAAGAAAATCCTATGGTCCCTAAAATAACAAAAAACTAAAACCACTCATATACCCCAACTAACAAAATAATTAACAGACTAGATATTCTAGAAAAAGAAAAGGAGTTGGCAGAGAGAAGATATTCACAGGAACTTTCCTTCTCAAGTGCTAGGGGTAAGGCTGGTAGCAATCTATCTTCTAACTGTAAAAAGTAGAGCAAAGCAGAATTCAACAACGTGTAGAAAGTATGGGAACAGAAAACTAGGATTCCTTTTATGAAGAGAGAGAGAGAGGGAAACCTGAGAGGCAGTCTGAGACGGCAGCACTCTGGAAAACACAGGCAGCACTAAGTCACTGACTGTGTTTTTCCCTGAGGTATAATCAGTGAATAAAGGCAGTGTGACAAAGGACAGGGCAATGGACACGGCACCGTAAGGCTCCGCTACAATCACCTAACTTCGGGAAAGTCGTTCACTTTCATTTTTCTTCCTGTGGTTCAACTAAGTCAGTATTTTCCGAACTTCTGGGCTTTTCGTATTACCGTTACAATTTTTGGCAATACTGACACAACATGTGAATTATTATCCCTTTATTTCTCTTTAAATTCAGCTAATTTTTCACTTACTACCCACTTTGCCCTTGTTCTAAGCAATAATACCTGTGAAATCACCAGATCCTTGTGTTAATTATATATTTCTAATATACATTAAAATACAAAAAATAAACCTAACTGCTCATTTGTTTGCCACCAATATCACCTTGCTTGCCAGCAGGGACATGCACCTCACACTCTGGGAAGCACTGGACTGAAATAATCTCACCTAGCATTACAATTCTGTGCTCTAATGAGAAACCTCCCGAAGGCTGTGGTTTATTGTTGCTCTGAAGCTCTAAGGCAACAACACAAATGGAGAGGTGAAAACGCCTAGGCTTTTAACTCCCGAGAGTCCATGTGCACTGGTGGTGCTCCGTATGTGTCAGAACTTGGGTTTGATTCTACAAAAACTGCTAAACGTTATTCAAGCTATTCAAGTCTACAGGAAGCTTAAGCCAGCTGGCCTAAGGAACATTGTTTGCCCAATGACAGTCACCCAAATTCCAGCCCAAAACGCATGGGAGAAAGTAAAAAGTCACAGAAAGCCTGGACTTCACACGCGCAGTGTTAGACAAGAAACATGCTCTTAGGTTAGGGGTGTCAAGAGCTAGAAGACATCAACAAAAGAATAAGATGTCTTTGTTGGTGCCGCATTGGCTCCATAGAGCAAATTAATAGCAACTTGGCAGACATCTTTGTTTTCTTAAAGCAGCCAGCTTTCTAAATCTTTCTATATTTTACTGGTTTTTCAAAGTTTACCGCTGAAAGAAGAGAGCTTCTTCAGGGTAGTAATCAGCAAATTGTCCCCTTCTCCCATCAGACATAAGGTTTTTCCTTTGAACAAGAATCACGTAGCTGCAGTTACCACCTGTTTCTGACAGCTTTGTCAGAATGGATGTTGAATAATCCAATCCCACTCTATTTAAATGTGGGCGTTATCAGATATCTTATTTGTTCTCCTTCTTGGTTAGGATGATGTGCCAATAACTGAGAGGAATGTTTCCATCCAATATTCAAATTAAAGATAAGATACTATGAAACAATAACTTCAGTAGGAAAAGTTAAAGGAAAGTTAGCGGAAAGAGGAAGTAGACAAGAGGAGAAACATCACATACATATTCCAAAGTAGTCAAGCAACAAAAGAAAAGTCTTTAATTACCCCAGATGTAATTCACTAAATCACATTCTACTAAATTTCCTTTTGCCTCATTGGCAGTTGCCAAAAAATTCTTGGAATATAACTTTTGCCTAAAATTGGTCCTTTTACCACATATTTTTAAAAGTACAAACTATATAAGGCAGAATCTTTGCCTAATTTTAAGTTTTTAAAGGAATGTTATTGCTTTGCAATATTTTCATCCCTTGAGTTGTCAACTTCATAAAAATACTCAAAAATAGACGGTAACAGAGGTATCTCTAGCTATCTGAAGTCTTCCAACCAAACTCAAAATGTGAATGAATTTGGATTGCAAGGGATACTTATATTTTTATTGTACATGAAAATAAACAGATTCTATATCTAAAAGAGAGAAAATAATAATTTGAATTAAAATTAGGAAAAACTGTCAGAATCATTGGCTCTCCCCAAAACCACATGCTTCTGTTGACTCTCCTATGTCTCTTAAAGGCGGCCTTCGTCACACGTGCTCGACCCTCAGACTCATTGATTTCTTCTTCCTGTCCACCGCTTCATCTAACAGTTGTCAGCTTCGGTACTGTCTACCTCAGGGGTCTCAAACTCTAACGCTTACAGAAGACAGGCTTTGTTTCGTAAATAGCTCCTTGGGCTGTCTTCTTTCAATACAGACATGTTTTATTGCATATTAAAGACTAAGAATACTCTTCACATCCACAAAGAAATATGCTCTAATCTTTCTTGGAACACATGGCCCTTTCATTCTATTTTTGGTTTTTCCACTTTTAAAAGAGATAAGATATTAACTTTACCAAAAGAAAAAGGACAGCGTGAGAGAAATGATAAATAGCAAGTGACAGCCTCATGGAGGAGTAACAGGAAGTGGAGGAAACCATGGTGGACTGGAGTTTACACGTCCAATGGGGGAAGGCAGGTGCTGCTTAGCTCCAGCCAATTCTGGCATAGCCAGTATTGCCCGATTGTCCAGTTATTCAAGAGAAGCTAGAAAAACCCCAAGTTTTAACAGAGGGTAACTATTTCAAATTCTTAAAAATACCATGAAGGCCAACACTGTGCAAACTAAACAGATCCATCTCACCATCTGCCAATTGCAACCTTGGCTTGAGCCTTCTGTCTTTAGTATTTTTATTAAAAATAAAAGTTTATTCCAACTTTTCCCATCTCTACTATCTGCACAATTAGTTCATCTGTCTATACCTTTGTTTATTCCCTCACTTTGTTCTTCTACTCACTCTATGATTCATTCAAGTATTCAACAAATATGAGTTTACATACCCACTGTGTGTCAGGCACTATGCTGGAGAGAGAAGATACAATTGTGAACAAGACAGGCAAGGTCTTTTCTCGTAGCATTTACATACAATATAATGGAGGAGACAGACTTTAAAGAAAAATATATACCAAAGAGGATTTAATTTCATTTGTATTAGGGCTACAAAGTAAGAAAAACTTAGCCCACTCTTCCCTGGTTAGGGAAGACTCTTTACTGTGTGGACTCCCATCATTTTGCTCAAACTAGTCTCTATCGAGATGTACCCACTAGCTCTGAAGAACATGTACAAACATCACTACTCAAAAATGAACAGTCCCTCACTGCCTACAGGATTCAGAACAAACAGCGTGAAATGTAAGGCTTCCTCGAAACTGGTTTCAACCTCATTTCTGCCACTTCTACTACTTCCATCTTTGTGGCCTTGTTCCCAGGTAGACTGGACTCTGCTCTAACTACAACACACCGTGAAACTTCTTGGATATGCTAAATCAGATCTGCTCTCTATTTTCTGAATCCCTAGGCCACCTTAAAATATTCTGTGTTGCTTAGTGTAGTTATCTCACATTACAGATCTCTGAATACTTGTCTTATATCCCCTAATAGATTGTAAGCTCCTCAAGGGTAAGATTTGTGTCCTACTCACCCCAATACTCACGGACCTACCTAGTACAATAATAAATATTTCTTGAATAAACACATCCTAGATAAAAAAATAATTTTGTCTGCCTGAAAAAAGATCACTAAGTTCAAAAGAGAAGATCAACACTCTCACCTTTACTGTATTAGCAGTCCTCCTAAAATTGTACTTCTACAATTCTAATGTCATATATATTATACAGAGCTAAACTCTGTATCATCTAAGCAACTGCAAAGATTGACTAATCATAACACTTCCTTGCTTTATGAGTAAGAAATAATTTCCCAAGATAAAAGCATATTAAACCACAGATTTATAATACAGTTGAACACTTCTGATCTTATCAAAAATCATAAATTTTGCTAACTACCATCTCCCCACTAAAAGGAGCAAGGGCTTCATGCAGAAGCATGGAGGGCTGCTTCCAAGGCAAGTGCACAGGGAGCCTGGAACAACTTGTTGTGCCAGAAAGTCAGAAAATGCTCAACAGCAGATGGGGGCACGTCAAAGGATAGCCTGAAGGGGTCAAATTCGGGAAAATCTGAGTAGCAGGATATACAATGATAAAATGACAGGAACAGATTATTACAAGCTGAATTTTGAAAGAATCCTGAGTCCAGTCTAATAACCCAAAAAGGGAAAAGGAGTGGGAGAGGGACAGAAGAATTCTAATGCAGAAGAAACGAAGGCAAGAGGAAATCAACATTTTACAACCACCACGATAATAACTGATTTAAGCAAGAATCATCAACGAATGCTAAATGAATGCTGAGGAAGAGAATATTCACATAGTCTTCAACCATCCCCCTGCCCATTACTCATTAATTACAAAGGGGGAAAGTTACCTTTACAGTGAAAACAATCTGGCAGACACCACCTTAAGTTAATGATCGTTACCCAAAAACCAAACTGGATAAACTGATGTTATATGCCTCTTGACATATAGCACTGAGAAGGAAACAGTATCACCAACGAAGCGTCCCTGTCAACAGTTCTTCACCTGAATTTAATCATGAGGAAACAATCAGACAGATCCATATCGGCCTGGACTCTTCAATAATATTGCTGTAATAAAAGATTTAGGGAAAAAAAGCTAAGCGATTGTTAGAAACTAAAAAGATAGGGCCGGCCCCGTGGCTTAGCGGTTAAGTGCGCGCGCCTCGCTGCTGGCGGCCCAGGTTAGGATCCCAGGCGCGCACTGACGCACTGCTTCCCTGGCCATGCTGAGGCCGTGTCCCACATACAGCAACTAGAAGGATGTGCAGCTATGACATACAACTATCTACTGGGGCTTTGGGGGTAAAAATAAATAAATAAATAAAATTAAATAAAAAAAAAGAAACTAAAAAGATAGAACTTAAATGCAGTGTATGGTCTTTGATTGGATCCTGAATTAAGGGATAAAAAAAGATGGCTACAAATAACATTATGGGGAAAACTGAATACTGGACAATAATATTGCATCAGTGTTAAATTTCCTAAGTGTGTTGATTTGTGGTTATGTAGGAGAAATGTCCTTGTTCTTAGGAAAAACATGCTGCAGTATATAGGAGTGAAGTGTCACAATATCCGCAATCACTCTCAAATTGTTCAGAAAATAAAGTTTGGGGTGCGTGTGTGTTGTGTGTTCAAAGAGAAAGAAAGTCAATGTGGCAAATTGTTAAAATGATCAAATTTGCAATATACCTTCAAAAATACAAAACTTATTTATCAGCCAAAATATCAAAAAGAAAAGCAATGCAAGCACTTATTTTCTGGAAAATACAATTTTAAATGTTACTATCACAGGCCTTAGTTGATCAAGTGGAAAAATTTTAATACTGTGACATTTTTGAAATGTTTTAGTATGAAATACTAATTTAAGAATTTTTCTGATTATTCCCAACAGATTTTAGACGTAACTCTGTTAAACACTAAACACACAAAATAACTGTGCTCACTGCACACCTCACAGTGAGTCTAAAATATAACGAACCATTGAATTCAAAGATCATGGGAAAAAAGTGGATGATCAAATGTAACTGGCCATCTAAACAGTTACACACAACACTGTTTTCCACTCAAGCCCAATTTCAAAGGAAAGTAGTTTTCAATGGTCGGTTGGTCAAAAACAACATTAAACAGCAAGCACTAAAAAGTTAATTGAATGTTTGCCAGAAAGAGTATGACTCGTTTTTATACTGGATAATTAATTTCTTTGTTTTTATAAGAATTTTAAAGAGTGACTAACATGCACCCCGTGGGTAATTAACTTCATTCAAGAAAGACTTCTTACTTTTGTGGCTTACACTATACTTAGGTTTGCAAACACTCCAAGAATGTTTATATTTGTTTAAAATTTTACTTCTTCTAGTATTTTTTTTTGTTTTATCCTAAGGATATACATTATAGTCTCATAGCATTTAAACTCCATTACAAATAGCTTTAATAATATCATTGCCAGTATGTGCCTAAATAAATCCGTGTAAAGAAAACAGGTTTATAATATAAGGCATTCTTTTTTTTTTTTTTTTTCTTTTTGTGAGGGAGATCAGCCCTGAGCTAACAGCCATGCTAATCCTCCTCTTTTTTTGCTGAGGAAGACTGGCTCTGAGCTAACATCTATTGCCAATCCTCCTCCTTTTTTTCCCCCAAAGCGCCCCAGTAGATAGTTGTATGTCATAGCTGCACATCCTTCTAGTTGCTGTATGTGGGACACGGCCTCAGCACAGCAGGAGAAGTGGCGCATGGGTGTGCGCCTGGGATCCGAACCCTGGGACACCAGTAGTGGAGTGCACGCACTTAACCGCTAAGCCACGGGGCCGGCCCCTATAAGGCATTCTTAAGTAAATTACAGGCAAATGCAACGGATCTTAGTAACTTTAAACGTAACCTAAAAATTACTTTTGGGATTATCAGTCTAGATTTTTTTAAAAATCTGAACATCTGGAAAGTTTATGTAAGCATGCTGAGAGAAACTATTATAAATATTTATATGTGCTACTTCACGAAGCATGACTTTAAAAAATAATTTAAAAGATTAATATGGCATCCTAAATATAAATTATTTTGTGATGAATTTGCCATGATTAAAAAATATTTCGTGATTTCTTTCTAACTTAGGATAAAATTCACATGCTTCCAATCAAAATGTTTATTTTTGTTATATGAATCCTAAAAAGAAAAAAGTTCTGTAAAACAGAATAAGTTAAAAATAAAGAATATCCTATGATATGTAGGTAAACCTTCCTTACGTAATGTCTCTGAAAGTTGGGGAAATTGCTACTTAAATGTATCTTACAAGTGACAATTTCTATAAAAATAGTTTTTCCGTTTAGTAATTCAAAAAATCTGAACCATTTCATAACTTTCTACTTTCTTTTTTCTGAGACTGAATTTCACAGTCCACAGGATAGGGGCACAAGAGTTTCAATGATGCCAGCATTACAGTGTTTGTGCTTGTTTTCTTGGCTCCTTTCAGAGCCACAAAACAGTAGCTGGCTGGCCAGGTCACTGTTCAGCCATCCACCTGGCAACAATAGTCACATATAAAACAGTTACCCATTTTATCTGCAACATGCTGGCTACCAAAATCAATCAAAATCCTAAGAAATGATATAGTATTCTACTTATTTCTTCATTAACATGATTTGGAGACAAATGCCTCCATTAAAAGTATAATTTATTAATAATTGCTATACAACACCATTTGTATTCCATCATTTCTTGACTTTATTAAAGAACAGAAGACTTATTTGGGCAATAAGATACAACATGGTTAATAAAATGGTAAGCAGTGGCTAAACTTATGGTATTGAAAGCCTTACGTAAGGGCAAAAGTGCTATTAGAATTAGCCATACTGTTATGCCAGGCAGTGGATTTTACTTTGGTGTAAGCTTTACACCATTATACAAATATCTACTGCTTTCCAAAATATTCTAATAGACAAGTAATGGGGAGGCAAACAAAAAAGTAGTGATATCCTAGTAGATATAAGTAGATGATAGTTAATATGGCAATTGAAGAAAATGAAGGGAAAAGGTAATCCTAATTATAGTCTAAAAGACACTTTTCTTTAAAAATCACCATAATTCCACAATCTAGAAAAAAAAATCATTGTTAATATTATGATTTTCATTTTCTTTTAATATTTTTCTATACATATTCCTACTTTTTCCCTACATAACTGAAATCATACTAAACAGTTTATATTCTATTTTCACTTAACATTATATAGAGCATATCCCTAATTCATCTTCAAAAACATGATTTATTTAATGAGCACTCAGTAGTCTATCACATAAATAAATCATTTACAGTCATGCTTAATGACAGGGATACATTCTGAGAAATGCGTCCTTAGGTGATTTCATCCTTGTGTGAACATCACAGAGTGTACTTACACAAACCTAAATGGTATAGCCTCCTACACACCTAGGCTGTATGGTACTAACATTATGGGACCACCATGGTATACGTGGTCCGTCACTGACCGAAACATTGTTATACGGTGCATGATTGTATTTAGTAACATTCCTACTGTGCAGCATTTAGGTTTTTCTCTCCAATTTTTTCCTTTGTATTCCTTCGTGTTCTTCAGCATCAGCAGGACTGAAAGCTTCCTGAGGACACAGACTATGTCTTTCTCCTCTGGTTCCCCAGTATTTAGCACACTGCTATACATAGAATATACATTTAAACGTTTGTTGACTTAAAAAGGAACCATGCTGTACTCTGGTCCACTATGTAGCAAAACTACATTATAGTGAAACCATGATTATGTAATCATGATTAAACAGTCAAAGAAGGGAGAATATTCCGGATCAACATGGTAGAATGAAAGAGGGATTTATCTCTGCTCCCACCCAACACTCCTGCCAAAGAAAAAGTTACTAAAGGAACTTACAACTGTGTTAAATCCACAATGATAAAGAAACAGGAGAGGAGAAAATAATGGATAGAGAAGTCAACGTTTTTAGAAGATGGAGAAGGGGTGAATGAGTAAGTGTATCTAACTTTGAAGGGAAAGGAAAAGCTGCTATTTAGGGCACCCTGCAAAGAGGAATGCAAATGAGCAAATAAACTGCTTCTCAGGACAGAATCACAGAAAAGTTCTGGAATCAGAGCATCAGGTTCCTGGGAAGGTGGAGCATGGGACTAACAAAAGGAGGCTGGTTGAATGTGCTAGAAGTCAGTACCCAGATGGCCTTCCCAATCCTCAACAGCCAGGCAACTATTCCTTCTTCACTCTGGCAGAAGACACGAGGTTTTTCATCAGAGAAGGGGATTAAAAGAGACCACCAAGTGCCTACTAGGACAATAAAAGCAAAACAGGGACTCACACAAAGGTAAATCACAGTGAAAATTTAAAACATGGTTATAAAGAGAAGAATCTAAATTTGCCAGAGAGAAAATACTGATAGTATATGAATGACTGGGATTCAGCATGGTACAGGATCTCTCAACTATATTATTAAACACTAAGATAATGGAGCAATTTGTCAAAATTCTACAAGAAATTAAATAACCTAGAATTTTTTATTCAGCCAAACGATTTGTGGTAGGCAGAAATCTAAAAACGACTTGTGAATTGAAGATGTATAATACCCTCCCTTTGAGTGTGGGTGAAACCTGTGAATGTTATAAGATATTCCCATGATTACGCAAAAATGATTAGCCAAATGGGCCTAATCTAATCACAAGAATCTCCTAAAAACAGAGTTTTCTCTAGCTGGTAGCAGAAAAGAAAGTCAGGGATTCAAAGCATAAGAAGGATTTGATAGGCCTTTACTGCCTTGAGGATGGAGGGGAACATGGGGGAAGGAATGTGGGCAGCCTCTGATAGCCAGCTAGGGGACTGGGACCTCAGTCCTACAGCTACAAGGAACTGAAATCTGATTAAGTTTTTTTTTTTTTTTTTTTTTGAGGAAGATCAGCCGTGAGCTAACATCTGCCAATCCTCCTCTTTTTGCTGAGGAAGACTGGCCCTGGGCTAACATCCATGCCCATCTTCCTCCATGCAAGGAACTGAAATCTGCCGACGAGGAATAAGCTTGGGAAAGGACCCCGAGCTTAACCTGGCTGACATCTTGACTTTGGTCTTGTGAGATCTTAAGCAGAGAATCCAGCTGAGCTATGTCAGACTTCTGACCTATGGAAACTATGAGACATTAAATCGGTGGTGTTTTAAGCTACTAAACTTGCAGTAATTTGTTCTGCAGCAAAAGAAAACTAACACACTAACAATCAAGTATTTTACTACTCTATATATTCCTCTTTTCCTAAAAGCTCAATACTAAGAGAAAAAAAGAATATTTACTTTATGAAAGACCCCTTACTTAACGGAAATTTGCTAAATCTGTCCCCAAATGAGATTTTAGAATGAGAGGCTGCAGAGCACTAGCATGCATGTCAATGTCGGGCTATGAGAACTAGCAATAAAAAAAACTAGCAACACAAAGCTTTCTCAGCTTGCTCAGCGGGTGTCAGGAAGTGTCTCATGAAGAGAAATTGTCTAAAACACAATGTTGTAGAAGGATCCCTTGTATTAGGATCTCCTCCTGAGAGCAGTCACACAGGACAGCATTAGAACTTAGGACCATACCCAGAATGAGGAATGTTTCAGCAAGAAGTGGCTTTGCTCTTCATTTCCCCCCCAATAGCCAAAGCACAACATTAAAAGATCTGAGAAAAAGAATACAGAGAAGGATTATTACTTTCGTAGAAAACTGGCAGGCTGAAACAGGCTTGTTTTTATCTAACTTCATATTAGAACAGAACAGAATAGAACACGATTCCAATATTCCATTCTGGAGGTGGGTAAACTCAGGCAGGAGGACCAATCAGCAGCAACAGATGTCACCTACTCCCCACTGCCATCAGTAACCCCAACGCCTTTTCTCCTCTTTCCCCAATCCTGTTCTGCTTCCCACTCCCAAGTAAAACCTCTACTCCTTTACTAGGACAGTTACTCATATTCCCAACCTAAAATTCCCACCTTTGCATGTTCAGCCCTGGTATGGACTGAAGACACCGTGGATTCCTGTCATGTGATAACCAGCAGCAGGGGTGGGCCAGCAAGCAACGTCAACGATGTGAATGTCTACTATATGCTAGAAAAATTGTACAAATTATCTCATTTTATCTTCACCTCAACCCTACAAAGTACATAGTATCGTCCTCATTTTGTAGATGAGAAAGCACATATTCTGTAACTTGTACAGGCCACACAATTAGTGAAAAAATGTGTGCAGTGGAAAGTCTCACTCCAGAGCCCATGTTTTTTTTTTTTTTTTCCAGTTAGAATCCTGCCCCAACTTACCAAGACTCAACCAGGAACCCACTGCTTTTACCCTCTTTTCCTTTTTATTGTGAATAAGAATCCTAAAGTAACGACAGGTGACAAGGCCAATGATATCAATAAGAAACATGATGCACCGATTTTAAGAAAAGTATTATCTCTCTTCGCAGTGCTTAAGACACAGCTCTGAGATGTCTAAGAAAGAAGTAAGAATTGTCTCCTAGCTTCAGGAGAGAAATAATTTGTCACAAGATCTAAACTTAGAGGGAAACTGAAGCCATTACAGATATAGCAAAGAATTTTCCAGAAAAGCTGACATCACTAAAAAGGAAGGCAGATAGCTAATGGGCCAGTACAACAGGGAGGAGCAAGGGCTCACTGAAGCAATCACCAAGGTAACTACCCCTCATGTAAGATTTACCATTCAAAGGCAGGTAGAGATTTGAAAGCACATCAAAGAAAAAGTGAAATGTTCCAAGAGCAAAAGACTCTAATTTGAATACAGTCTGAAGGTTACTGGAGCAATGAAGCCTTCCTGCAGAGCAAAAGAAGAAGGCATCTTTGGTCAAAAAGTCATCAGGGGCCGGCCAGGTGGCATAGGCGGTTGGGTGTGCGCGCTCTGCTGCGGCAGCCCGGGGTTCGCCGGTTTGGATCCCGGACGCGCACTGACGCACTGCTTGGCAAGCCATGCTGTGGCGGTGTCCCATATAAAGTGTAGTAAGATGGGCACGGATGTTAGCCCAGGGCCAGTCTTCCTCAGCAAAAAAAGAGGAGGATTGGCAGATGTTAGCACAGGGCTGATCTCCTCACACACACACAAAAAAAGTCATCAGACTCATATTTAAGTAGTCTTAGCCTATAATCCTACCCCATCAAGAAAAATCCTCAAAAAAAAAACCACTAAAATAGTTCCATATTAAATATTTGATTTTATATATTCAACAAACATATAAAATTTTCGTAGATGATTTTGACATTTTTATAGTAAGTGCTCAATAAATGTTAACTGCTTGGGTTTCCAGAAAATGAACTCCAATTTAAAACACTGACCAAGAGAAAATCATTATTTCACTTTCAACAGTTTAATGTTCAGTCATCATCCAGGAATCAACCAACTCACTTACATGCCACACCACACTTGCTAGGATGAACAGACACCTCCTCTCCACTTTAGAGACCTACGTTCAAAACCAGACAGCACTGAGATGTGATACAGGCAACAATTATTTGGTTGTTTTTGTTTTTCTCTATTATCCTTTTCTACCTTACGTGGTCATTTTCTTCTTATTTGATCTTATGACCAAATGTGTTTCTTGAGGGCTGACACTCCCTGCTGACCATAGGGACAGTAATTATGTCACTGAAGAATGTGTATTGGTTAGGAGAAGTGAAAGTTCTAAAAATATGCGACATTCCAAAGTCAAATGCAGAAGAGTAACTACAACTTTGAATTACATTCCATTGCTTCCATTAGAACAGCTAATTGTCAATTGAGAGTTTAAGACAACATAAAAATGGAAAAAAGAAAGGATAATTTTAGTCCTAATAAAATGTGCAATCTCTTTGGTGATATAGGGCAGAAGATTATAGTTGGAGAGAAGAAATGTATTTTGAGTTTTGTACCTACTCTGCTGGTGAAAGCATTAGGTTAAAGATAGGGGAAGAGAGGGTAACAGAGACTGACCCTGTCTCTTTCTGTTTTTCTTTTTTCTTGTGAGGAAGATCAGCCCTGAGCTAACATCCGATGCCGATCCTCCTCTTTTTGCCGAGCAAGATTGGCCCTGGGCTAACATCCATGCTCATCTTCCTCTACTTTATATGGGATGCCGCCACAGCATGGCTTGACAAGCGGTGCATCGGTCTGCGCCTGGGATCTGAACCTGTGAACCCTTGGGCTGCCGCTGAAGCAGAGCGCGCACACTTAGCCACTACGCCACGGGGCTGGCCCCTCTTTCTGTTTTTCTTAAAGAGTTCTTTGGAGAAGGAGGATTAAATAGATATGGGGTATACAGAAATACAAAAAGAGGTGGTATTTTAATTATGAGGATGAATTTATATAAGAAAGCTCCTAACAAGGACTGAGAATATCTAATAAAAGATTGATATGGGCAAAAGGTAAGAAGAGGTAAGAAGGTAAGAAGCTGAGGCTGGAGGAGCAGGAGAAAGAGATAACCTTGGTAAACACACATCAGACAGGCCAGGACAATGCTAGAAGCAAGGGGATCAAGGAGAAGGAAGTGGCAACAGTCAGAGCGGAAGATGACCAGGAGAGATCTGGCTCCAGGAGTGACACATACACCAGGGATATGAAGGAGAGCAAGTAGCTAAGGCACGAAAGCCAGATGGGATGTACAGAGCACAGAGGACAATACTTGAGAAGATGAGTTTGGTGCAGTAAAAGGAACTACTGGCTCAGTAGGGATTCTCACGGGTCATCACACAGGACAAACTTGCAGAAACTTACCCATCGCACAGCTCCTCCCTACTTCTTACCTGTTTACCTCATCTTAAAAAGCAATGTATCTTTCAAGTGATAAACTTATCAAATTCAAAACCATAGATAAAACAGTTCTCCCTGTAGGCCTATACTAACTCATTATTAAATAACAAAGCTTTCTTTCAGTAATTTAGGCCTTGACATTTTTCTCTTAAAAGATACTAAATTCAAGAAATAATCAGCAATTTCCCCAATATTCATCTCAATTCCTCAAAGACTGTATTTTAAAGCCTATTTATAAAATAAATTTTAATAAAATATATTGAAATAACAAAAAAAATTATTTCCATTTCAGCTTTTTGAGATTTCAAAGTAAAGATGGATAGACAGACAGACATTGACCAACTGACTGACTAACCAACAGATACATATACTGTTGGGATTTTGTAAGAGACATTGTGTTTCAAAAACCAATCTCAATTTTACAGCAGAACTGGTAATCAGAGATAACAAATATTTTCATTTTAATAATCTGGCAATATATTCTATTTTACCATGTTAAGATTTAATATTTCAATACACTGAAAGAAATTAGGAAACACTGTGTGTTACTTTTTAAAAATCATCATTTTTTATTGTAACAGAAGAAAAATTGGAGCAATAGAGTTTTCATCTTTTTTTGGTGAGGAAGATTTGGCCCTGAGCTAATATCCGTGCCCATCTTCCTGTTTTGTATGTGGGACGCTGCCACAGCATGGCTTAATGAGCGGTGTGTAGGTCCACGCTTGGGATCCAAACCCACACACCCTGGGCCACCGAAGCAGAGAACACGAACTTAACCACTGCTCCATGCGCCAGCCCCTCATCTTTTTTTTATGTCTGCAAAATTTTTTCAATCAAGTAGAACAAAGAAAAAAAAAATATGGTACTTTCTCATGAAATTTGTATTTGAAAAAGGAATGAAGAGTCCCCCAAGTTGAAAGCTCAAGAGCTCACACACACTAAGTCCGGGCTACACTTCCTGACAGACAGTATATACTGAATTTGCTTATTGATATGTTTAGTTCAGCTCAATTAAGTATTTCTTAACCAAGCCCTTACAAAACAGATAAAAGTGCATAGAAACCCAAAACTCTACCAAAGATAAGGGGAAAAATAAGCATTTGCAATGTATATCTAAAATTTGTAATATATAAAGTTGTAAACATGGCAATTGCTCAATAAATATTTAATAAATGAATGAACGATTAAATTCATGGGTTTTGAAATTAAATTTTAAAAGAGGAAAATCTCTTATTTGTTAATATGAAAATTGGTTACAAGTTAACTGTCAGCAAAAGTCATTCACTGTTACAATTTATACTCATATTGTAATACCATACAACACTATTGTGCTTGAGTTAACAAGCAAAGTAGTTATTCCATTTATATTGGCAATGTTCCACAAACAACAAAACTAAGTCCAGTAGATACAACATTTTCAAAATGCATGTAAACTATTTAGATGAATTCTTTCTGCTGACAATCCCAGGGGAGAGAAGAGAAAATAATGTGTTTTACCCTAGGAGCTCAAAGCTCTCTTGGGAGGTAATTCAATTGAAATTTTACATTCAGTCTAGCCAGGCAGTGATAAACAGATGCTGAAATTAGCTGCCTTATACCATAATCAAATATCTTAAGAAAAAAAGTTTCTAACAAAAATATAGAGAAGAGGGTAAAGAGAAAAAAGAGGGGAAATAAAATACTTTTTAAAAGCTCACTGATATTTCTAGAAAAAAATATTTTTATAACTTCTTCTGTAAGTAGTATACCACAGGAATCAACCATGGCTTTCAATACATTTACTAGTTAGTTTGTACCACGGGGCCAGTTAGCACACAAATAATCAATTAAAAATAACTAAATTTTTATATTAAGTTTTTTGAAATTGATATAATTTACAGGTTTTTAAAAAAAAAATGCTTGCAAGTGCAAAATTTAACTTGTATCTGTCTTTTACTATAAGCATCTTCAAGTCTTTTCTTAAAGCAACTAATGGTACAAACAATAAATAAATCAATAAAAGATAAAAGGTTAAAACTGAGTCACAAAATTACTCCCACAGATCAAAATGGGTAAAACTATAAAAGCAGCTAAAAAAAAATTACAGCCAGCAACCAAAGGGAGATAACGTAATCTATATCAAAAACCCGCAGCCTTCATTTAACTGACTCACTAGGTTAATTAACGTTCTCCAGTTTTGCTCTAAAACATATCTAGTGACACTCGCAGCCTGCAGGAAGCACGCAGCTGGTAAGACTGGAGGTGCTCTCCACAGTTCCAGACATATTGGGGTCCACTAGCTGAGCTACACGCTTACCAAAAATCAGGTGTGCTGTTCTCAAACTAGCTTTTACCAGTTGTACTTGTTACTGTAGCTATGTTACTTAATTAAATATTAACCAAGCAAATATGAGTGCAAAAAGAGATTTGTTTCTAATGAAAACTAAACTGAATGCTTCAGACTGACTCTATATAGACTAATCACTGGGGGAAAAATGTCTGTTGATGTAAGCATGGGCAGGGATTTAAAAAATAAACTAGAAGGATTACAAGTTAAAATCTAGAAGGATTCTGCTCTGATTACTTCGCAAGTTTTTCAAGTTTTAACTTCACCTTAATGAAACTGAAACTGGAGATCACAGATGATATACTAGAGTGTTTTATGCAAGAAAAGCAACGTTAAATTCCAGTCAGAGAACCAACACCCAAAGAGCCTTGACCCCACTTAAAAAGACAGGTGAATGTACGTTTGTATGCCTTAACTGAAACTAGAATGTTAAGGTTTTCATACATGAATCTTTTAAACAGTTCACTGCTTTAACTTCTTGTCTGATTAACTGACCAGCTGTGGTATGTTAAAAGGCTTCTACTCTACTGAGTTGGAACCTAGAACACAAACACAGGAGCTCACTAACTAGTGGGTGAGACAATTCAGAATGATAAGGTCCCACAACAGTAACAGGAACCAGATGCTAAGAGCATCCAGCTAGGCTTGGATAGCAAGGAGAGGTCAAAGAGAACTTGAAATGAGTTAAATCTTAAAAAGGATACAGAAGTTCAGCAGGTAGTAAGAAGAGGGCTGTGAAGCAGAGAAAACAAAGGAAGGCAGGTGGGAGGCCAGGGTGCATTTCAGGTGACTGTAGTTTAGGCTTATTCGTAAAGGGCAATAGGGAAGAGACAGAAAGGGAGGCTGGTCTTACCTGCCATGAAAGGTCTTACCTCCCATGGCCAAGAGTTTGATTTTTATCAGCAAGGCAAAATAATCTGAAGAATTTTAAGGAGAGCAGTAACCAGACTGCTGTTTCAGAAACACTGCTCTGGCACAGTAAGGGAGATAAAGGAGGGAGGAGACTAGACCAGAAGAGTAACTGTAACATTAGAAATCCAAATTAGAATAGGGCCCAAGGGATTGGAAAAGAAGATGGATTTAATATTTAGGAGGTAGAATTGATAAGAATTAAAGATTGAGCTGATGAGAAGAGTGCGAAAGAGAAGCATTTAAGAGGAGCCCACAGGCTTCTACCATGGGAAACAAGATAAATGATGGAGCCAATTTAACTGGATATGGATGCAGGGGAGACCCAGACCAACGGAAGAAATAATTAATCCTATCTTAGAAATGATGAATATGAGGTAGAGTTTGTCCAGTAAGCCACTGAATATACGGGTCTGGACCTCACAAAAGGGCTTGAGGAAGGGGCTGGAGATGTATGTTAGCAATGGAGAAGAATGGTGAAAAGCACGGTCCTGGGAGCCAAGCTGAGTGTGTATCTGGGCTCTGCCATTTACTAGCTCTCTGGCTGTGGGCAAATTACTTAACCTCTCTGTGCCTCTGCTTCCTTATCTGTAAGAAAGGGTTAAGAAGTAAGGTCATGCACTGCATAAAACGACATTTCTGTCAACACAAACCACATACACAACAGCGGTCTCATGAGCCTAGTACCATGTACCCTAGGTGTCTAGTAGGCTATACCATCTAGATTTGTGTAAGTACTGTAGGGGAGGAAGAAATTTTCCTCTACCATTCTAGTTTCTTCTGGCTGGTCTAAGAATTAAATTGACATAGATTAACAGAAGAAAAACACAAAAGTTTAATAACATGTATCCATGGGAAAAACCCAGGAAAACTGAGTAACTTGCCAAAATGACTGAAGCCTTCACCTTAAATACCATCCTCAGCTAAAGACAAAAAAAAGACGTTGGGAGTGGGGAGAGTCAGGGACCTCAAAAAGAAGAAAGGCAATTCACAGGTAGGTGAAAAGGAGCAAACATTTGGAAAACGAGTGTTTGGCCACACAGAAACAGAAGAACACAGAGGGGAGTCCAACAAACAGGCTTTTCCAGGTTCCTCCCTGTCTGCCACCTGGTTCATGTTATGCTAGGGTGATAACTCACTTCCTGAGACAGGTTTCTTTACTCTGAATTCTTTTAGGCAGTTAAGGCGGAGGTATCAAGAAAAACTTTGAGTCTTTTGTTTTACAAAAATAATCAGCCTAAAATAATCCTCACATTAAAGAGACACATTTTGGGGTGGCAAATTTTGTTCCCCCTCTATGATGTTCGCACGACCACAAAACCACCTAATGATGCATTTCTCAGACTATATCCCCATCGTTACACGACACATGACTGTACTTACCTCACAGGGTTGTTGTGAAGATTGAACAAGTGTATGTGGAGCATTTACAAGAGTGTCTGGCACGTAGTAAGTGCTGCTGTGTATTAGTGTTGCTGCTGTTGTTACTGTAACCAAAGCTATCTGTACAGCTGAGATCAGTCTCCAAATGCGGAGATGGAGAAGAGACTAAAGAGGAAGTCCCAGGCACACTAAAATTTAAGAGGGAGAAAAAGCATGGAGGAGGTGCAGAAGAGCAAAGGGTATTGTCAGAGAAGCCAAGAAGGTCTAGTTTCATAGAAGGGAAAAGTCAGTTATGTTGAGGCCACAGACAAACGAAGTAAATAAAGTTCTGAAAATGCCGACTGGGTTCAAAAATTAAGACATCACTGGAGATTTTACTAGAAGCTGTTTTTATAGGATGGTCCCCAAACTTTTATGATTGTATACCACATGTATAAAAAAAATTATCCTATCTAAGTACCTTTATAAATTATATGCTTATACTACTATCATTGGCTAGGCTCTCAAGGCTCAATGTACACTTGAGGAAGTTTTCATACACTAACAATAGAAGAGATAAAACCCTAATTCAAATAGTTTTATCGAGAACTTCTAATTTGGGAGGACAATGACCTGCTAGATCAGATTAGATGGTCCTTTTTAAAGTACAATGTGGCTAACAACAAGCATGCACCAGGAGTAGACATGTAAGCACTGCAATTTTCTCGTCGTTCAATTGTGCTTGTATTGAATTAGTACAGTATATGCAATCAAAGGCTTTTAAAAACTGTCTTCTTAACACCTTTCCATTTAGTGAGGGTAGGCTCTTTTCATTTACTGTCTTAAGATAATTTTCCATTTGGTGAGGGTAGGCTCAGCTAAAATTAGACATGAGCTAATCATATGAAATTATCATTCTTGTAGGTCAAAAATGGTCAAATATTGGCAATTTCATCTGGTTCAACATATATAACCATAAATGCACTTAACTGGACATGTATAAACTGTTACATATTACTACAGACTAGAAGCAAACAAACGAATGAATGAGCACAGTCAACCCCTCAACATTGAAGAACCGAATAAGGGGTATCAATGTTTAAATGTAAATAAATTAAATGTAGTTAAATGTATTGGGCCAGCCCTGTGGCTTAGCGGTTAGGTGCGTGCGCTCCACTGCTGGCGGCCCGGGTTCGCATCCCGGGTGTGCACCAATGCACGCTTCACCAGCTATGCTGAGGCTGCGTCCCACATACAGCGACTAGAAGGATGTGCAGCTATGACATACAACTATCTAGTGGGGCTTTGGGGGGAAAATAAATAAATAAATAAAATTATAAAAAAAAACAAAAAAAATGTATCAAATATTAATAAAGATTTATTTTTTATAAATTGAGGTACAAATAAATAGAAGTTAAACATGTTCTCCTGGGTCCCAATCAATCACCTGGTGCGCTTGCTCCACTTTGGAAACCACTGTTGAAGAGACTAAAGAGCGAGGAAGTAAAGACAACGCATTTGAACAGTTTTGGGAAGCTTGGCTGAGAAGAAAGAAGGGGTGTAGATCTTGGCCTAGAGGAAGACAGAGTTAAAGAAGGGCTCTAAAATTTCTTAAGATGGGAGAGATCTGAGCATGTCTGCAGCTGCAGGAAGGAGCCAATGGAGAGAAAGAGTTGGAAATGAGAGGCAATGGGATGCAGAGCAATGGACCCTACGCTAGACAGGGGGTCAGATCACCGTGACGGCAGGGGCGCTTTAAAATATGGATTCACAGGCCTGGAAATCTCCATTTCAAAAACAGCCCCCCAAGTTATTCTGATATTGCTGCTCCATGGAATGGAGCTCAGATAAAAGGTTGTATAGCTAACAGACTTAAAATGCTTCACTTTTTCAACTCTGATATACTTTGGCGTTCTGTTTTACATGGCCATTTAAATTATAAAGAATTTTAATAACCTAAAGGTACATCAAGTATCTTCCTCTCTAATCCTTAACTTTTCCTTTATCACCGCCAATTTTAGCTTGGATTGAAAAGCCTTTCTTGAGGTTTGTTCTCAGACTTCAGATGATTCAGCATCAAAACACTCCTGGGGCTCTTATCTGTTTCAGTCACAGGCAGTCAATTCATCTTGCCTAAACAGTTCACAGTTATCACGAGCAAAGTCTTATGTTGCATTTTCCTCTACTCTGCTCTCTGATCTCCTTGCTTCCTTTCCCTATAAGCAGCAGAAGTGGGGAAAGAAAAAGAGAAAGAGAGAGGAAAAGAGAGAAGAGCAACATACAGAGTCTTTTCATCGTGAGGATAAAGCCTTTCTTGACTTCAATCACAAAAAGTTCTCTCCACACTTGCAACAATTTTGTAAGCAAAAACTCAAGCCAGTTCATAGCCACCCTGTTTTACATAAAATGGCAAGTCTCTGTAATTTAATTTTCCCTGGCGACCCCTTTAACAATGGTTTCAGTTCATAAACCGCTTTAGATTCAGTTTGCCCAATCATTTCCTTGATAGAAAAGAGAACATTTCAAACAAAATTTAAAGATACTCTTGACGAAGGTATTTAAAATAGTTTCCATATAAGATTACTCCAGTCTATATTATTTTTCTAGTAATGTCATGAGTATAAGTTTCACTTCCTAAATAAGACTGACAGAAGTTACTCGAAAGCAGAGATCAGGCTGTAAGTGCTGCAAGTAAAATGAATATTAGTATATGATGAGGAAATGGGCAGGGGATTAACATTTATTGGCTATCTGCTATGATGTATATATGTTATCTCACTTAATTTTTTCAACAACCCTAGGAGATATTATTACCCTCATTTTGCTGATAAGGAAACTTCAGTTCACAGGGGTTAAGAGAATCACAGAGCTATTAAGTGGCAAAGCCAGAATTTTAAGCCAGGTCTATGAATGCAAAGCCCAAACTTTCCTTTGGTTATTACATACTGTGAGTAAAGAAAGAAACAGTAGTAGTCACATATTCAGGATAAAAAAATAAAGGGGCATATAGAAGGATGGTCATAAAAAGGAAAGAGATAGGAGAAAGAAAACAAAGAACACACTTGAGAAACAGAAGAGGGGTGGCAGGGGGATCCAGGTGATGTCAGTACTTCAGAAGGGACTGAAACAGCTGGCACAGGCGAGGGGCGGTGGGTTAGGTTGAACGTGGCTGACTTGTCTAAAACTATCAAGACAGGGAACATTTGGTCTAAACAGGGTTCTTCAAACTTGCAGGTAATCAAAAATAACTGAGTGGTGAACATGGTGTAGTCTACACAGAAATCGAAATATAATGCTATGTACACCTGAAATTTATACAGTGTTATAAACCAATATTACTTCAATAAAAATAAAAATAATAATAATAATCTGGAGGCAAGCACCCATGTGTGTTCAGCTCAAAGAGCCTCCATTTACAGAAGAGACAGTGATGAAGGTAGGGCGTTTGCTACAAGGAGAGAACATACGTGTGTTCATCCTTGTGAGGAAGAAAGCGGACTGTCTGGGGGACAGTGGATACCATGTGGGAAGTACCAAGATCAAAGGCACAGAAAGAAGTATTTGAATTAGAAATGCTTATAATCAAATATAGACACAAAGGAGAAAATGAATACAAAAGAGACATAACGGATGAGCCAGAACCTAGTGAGACTGGTCATCCACAGGGTAGGAACAAGTGGAAAGGATGAGGGGTGTGGCAACGGGAGGGACACTTCTCTGAGCATACTGCTAATTTTTTTTTTCTTGTTTTGTGAGGAAGATCAGCCCTGAGCTAACATCCGTGCTAATCCTCCTCTTTTTGCTGAGGAAGACTGGCTCTGAGCTAACATCTATTTCCAATCCTCCTCCTTTTGTTTTTTTTCTCCTTCCCCAAAGCCCCAGTAGATGGTTGTATGTCATAGATGCACATCCTTCTAGTTGCTGTATGTGGGACGCGACCTCAGCACGGCCCGAGAAGTGGTGCGTCGGTGTGCACCCGGGATCCAAACCCCGGGCCGCCAGCAGCGGAGCGCACGCACTTACCCGCTAAGCCACAGGGCCAGCCCCCCAAAATTTGAATAAGAAAACATCTTTAAATTTCTAATTGTTTCCCTGTAATCCAGTAAAATATATAATGCATCACTTCAGGAAATAGCTGTGTTTGTGAAAGTTTGTGGATAAATCAAACCGGCTTGAATTACAGTTTTGAACCCACTGTAGGTGGCCAATCAATGTCTTTTCAACTACACTTACTACTTCTTTACCTTATTCACCCCAGGACACATCTGTGAATTCATAGGAACAGCCCGTATGGAAGCCAATCGACATCTAATATAAACAGTCTCTAGTAACATTTTCTCTGCTTAAGAATCACAAAATGCAGCTCCGTAATTTGGGGTTTTTTTTAACGAGTCAACTAGGGCAGAGAAGGTACGTAACTCATCACAAGCTACACAGTGAATTAGATATAAAGCTGGAACCAGAACTCAAGCCTTAAGCCTCCCCTGTCAGAGCTCTTTCTAGTCTATCATTCTGCCAATGGGATACTAAAATGCTTCCTCTAGGATAATTTTTTCATTGCTTTTAAACCCACAATTGTTACTCTATCACACTTTTGAGGGGCTCTCTAAAAATTGAGCATGTCTTGCTCTCTTTATTTATAAAACATATATAAACATATATTTGATATAAAACATTATTTATAAGGTTTATGATTTACTGCTAAATTTTGTACTAAACCTGCTATTTTGTGTGTTTCAGAGACAAAGTCTTTTGTTTATCTCTTTCCTAATTTAATTAGATCACTCTATTTTATAACATACAGTCCTTTTAAAGGGAATTCTGAAATTGTGATATACTGCTGACGTGGAGGTATTAATTAAAGGCAGCTCTTGAAGGTTAGGGACCCATAATATTAAAATATAACTGAAGACTCTTAAGATAAACCATAGTATTGCAACACATGGTGGGAACAGTATATTAAAAGAGCTAACTTTTTAAGGAAATCCTTTTGTGAGGTGAATAATTTCTCCCTAAATTACCTCTCTGTCCCTTTGAACACTGATATGCTGGATTTTCAGAAATTTAGATAAGTTAATATTAATAGGTTATGTAGTTTAACTGTTATACATTCTACCGCACTCATCATCAAAAATGATGTTTGCCAAATTATAATGCAAACAGCTTAGTGATGAGTAGTAGGGAGTTGATTCTCATAACCTTGGTGGTCAGAACAGAAACCACTCAGAAAATGCACACAGATGAGGGACTTAAAGCACAGGAAGATATAACTTGTTCTATGTAGAGTAGCTTATTCTAGGAATATGAATGCATTTGTAAGAAACTGCTTTCAAAGAAGCAACAGCAGCAAAATGATACCTACCATACAATCTGACAACGGGGGCAATATAAGAAAATTCTGATCCAGAGTCTGTTACTCAACTGTTTACTTATCTTAAATACTCTTAAGCATTGTTTTATAGTGCTTAGGGTATTGGTCAGGATAATATTTATTTTTGATTTCTCACATCCACTAATTCTCTCCAGACTATCATCTAACCTAATATATTAAATTTCATGACAGATGATCACATTCATTAGAAAATATTTTTTTGTTTTCAGATGTGCAAAAATGTTTCAAATGAAGGCACTCTTCCAAATTAAGGTTTTATTTCCCCAAAAGTCTAAGGAATAAATTTTTAAAATCCAAGTATGTATTTTTCTTTTTTTTGTGAGGAAGATTAGCCCTGAGCTAACATCTGTTGCCAATCTTCTTCTTTTTGCTGAGGAAGACTGGCCCTGGGCTAACATCCGTGCCCATCTTCCTCCACTTTGTATGGGACGCCACCACAGCGTGGCTAGACAACTGGTGCGTCGGTGTGTGCCCCGGATCCGAACCTTCGAACCCTGGGCCGCCAAAGTGGAGCATGTGCACTTAACCGCTATGCCACCGGGCCGGCCCCAAGTATGTATTTTTCTTTACATGCATTATTGTCTTTAATGATACGGGTTGATAAGACTAAGAGTAAGAAAGAAAACCAAAATTGAAACAATATTTAAAAAGCCACACATAAAGCCAGAAAGGTAAATAACTATGGTCTATTAGACAAAGTGAGTTGCCCAATAGGTGGAGGAAGAAAACCAAATACCCTACAAAGGTCTCCCATTATTTCTAATGCTGTCTGAATTATCTTACTAAAAGCCTGTGGTTACACTTTGTATTTCTTTTAGGAGTCCATTTTAAGGCTTATTAATATAATAAATTTATAAATAATCATCAAAAATACTAACTGTGGCATTTTCCAAATAAAACAGTTCCTTGTTGTTCATTTTGTGACAAAGATGTGGGCGAACATCATTATTTCATTTAATAATACTGAAAGTGGTTCTGAATCCAAACTACGCAAGCTAAAATATATAATCAAATACGTATTAGTATGATACCAACTGAAATGCAAAGTTGCATTTCATTATTAGTATATAATTCCAAAAATCTTTCACAGATAAGTTTCCAATTAGTTATCTGTCGTACAGTGTAACGTTCACAATTGGTGAAAGTAATTTTATACCAAGGGTATAACTTCTTAAAATAAAAAAGATGGAAAGAGAAATAGAAATAAAAGTTCCTTACTATTCTACTATTTGAAAACAGTACTTAAAAGAAGTATCCAAACATGGACATATTAAACATTTCATAAAGCTACACATTTTTAAACTTTTAGGTTCACAAGGATATCTGTATTGGAACCAGCCTAAATGTCTAAAAATAGTAAAGTGGTTGGATTTATTACAGTGTATCTAGAGAAGGATTTATCATGAAGCTAATCGCCTTTGGGTTCCTCAGACAAGCCCTTTCCAAGGCTGTATATCTGATTTTTAAAACGTTTTATTAAAATATAATAAACATACACAAAGCACATATGTTACAAGTGCATGGCTTGATGAATTTTCACAACCTAACACACTCAAATCAAGAGAAGAACATTACCAGCATCCCATGCTTTCATGGCCCCTCCCAGTCACTCCTACCCTCCCCGAGGTCACCATCTCACAGTCTTCAAAGAGTATAGGCCGTGCTGTGTGGGTCTGGCTTCTTTCACTAGACTTTATGTTTGAGGGATTCTTCTACATTGTGTGCAACCGGAGATCATTTTTCATTGCTATATAATATTCCACACTATGTTTATCTACTCTACTGTTGAAAGGATTTTGAATCTGCTTTTGTATTTATTTTATATTAGTTTCTTAAAGAAGGCCTCTCAAATTATATAAGTTTTAGGCCTCATAAAACCAGGATCTGCTCCTGGGTACATCCACATGATGAAATGTCTTGTATTCTTTTTGAAGTCATGTTCTAGAATAATTACTAGCATGGGATGATCAGATGCACACTGTGACCTATCATTTTGCATGCCAGCGGCACGGAGCACATACTCATAAATGTCTACTGGATAAATGCCCAATTGGAAAGTACAACAAAGTCATTCAAAGGAAACCATGAGAGGAAGATGACAGAAACAATAGCTCAAATGCATTTTAGATCTGAATTGTCATTTCACTCTAGGAACTACCTCTCTAACTGGCCCCATCTCAAAAGAACATACATGGTGTTTAAGGGGCATCTGAGGGGGAGACAGGGTCACTGAATTTATCACATGGTTTTAAAAAGTGAAGTAAGAACCAAGAAACTTTAGTCCATCTCTGTCTGTCACTAACTAGCTTTTAAGACCTTGGTCAAGCCACTTCATGACTGTGGGCCTGAATTGCCTTATTTTTTAAATAGAAGGGCTGTAATCTCAGAGGTCACATCAGCTCTAAAATTCTTAGATTCTCTTACTGTAAGACAATATTAATAGAGGAAAATATTTCTATTCTTTGTTTTATTAAAAGAGCATTTGAAAATTCTAATAATACATTAGGCCGTATTCTCATTATATTTCCATTCACATTCCAAATACTTAGGAATTAAATAAACAGGTACTTTTTAAAATATTTTTTTCTATGTGTCTTAAAGAACTAACCAAGAAACTCCAACTTTTTTTTTTTTTTTTTACTTTTGTTGACAATTCTGGGCTAAGAAATGTCTACCTATTTTATTCAAAGTTTTTAAAATACTGAGAAATTAATTATGTGAAATACATTCAAATGCGAAAGGAAAAAAAACCCTCCCAGGTATCCACAATCTTACAACCACCACCTCAATCCCTACGGATGATTTCCAAAGTTACAAATTCAGGTGTCACTATTAATTACTCCTAAAGACTCTTGGCGACTGACAATTTTCTCTCTTATTCTTTAAGATTCTCAACTTAACTGAATTTGTGGTTACAAAAAGGGAGTAACAAGCAAGTTATAAAGCAAAAGTATTTCAAAAATCCAAGAAAGGACAGTAACAGAAGAACAAATAAACATCAGATGTGGAATCTCCACTAACAAAATGTAGCGAGCAGACAGGAAAGCGAGCAATTTGGCTAAAGGAAGTTCAAAAAGAGATTTGAAAATCAGAATGACAGTTTTATTTAGATTTGCTAAAGATAAAGGAAGCAAATCAAAGTAAAAGTGATAGGTTTAGCATTGTCCTATTTCCAGTACAAGAAAAAGTCTGGAGGAAGAATCTCCAAAGTTGAAAGCAATCTATTTGGGGAGGTGAAAACAGTTTTAATAGGTGGCAGAAAATTTAAAGCACAGATGCAGATTTCAGTAAAATACTGAATTTTGGCTATATCTCAAATATAAAGAAAATACCCAAAGAACTTTTACGACTTTAGGACAACATATTTACATTTTCAAATAAACTAATTAAAAATAAATGCTCAAAATGAGGCATAACAATCACTATCTATGATTTGTGTACAGCTCTCACGTGGATGAATACGTAAGACTGTCATTTGCTTCTTTCTCCTACGTGGCAATAGACTCCTTTCTAATAACAGCATTTCAGTAGCTACTGTGACAAGAAATAAATTGTTCTTTCAAATTTAATTCTTACCAAACCAACAGGAAAACTTTTAGAAAACAATTGTACTTTAAAATACCTGCACGTGGCCCATTTCATTCAAAATAAAATACCCCTATACAACAGTTAATAATTAAATTAGAGAAGATAAGGTCCACAGTCAGAAACATGGGAGACCCCTAAACGCGAAGCTAAAGTATTGTTTTCAGGTAACAATCTTTTTAAATTAAAAAAAAAACACTTTACATTATTTTAGGAAATTAACTGCAAACAATAGTCTCATCTTTGTCTTCTTAGAATTTTCTATTTTACGACTATTCAGGAACAAAGAAAAGAAAAATATAAATCACTGCACAAACTAATTCATATACACGTAGCACTTTTCTTTTGGGCATTAGATATCTCCCATTATCACAAAGAAGAGACAAACTATAAGACAGAAAGGAAAACAAACTTTCTTTTTGTTAATATAAATTTTAAAGTTTAATAGTAATATGAGCTTACTATCACTTGTTTGGAGTTTATTTTCTGTCAGTAAAATCAGTCCTATGGGGGAAAAATGAATATTTTACAATTTGTTGGCTTTTGAAACCAAGTTTTCTTTTATTGCCCTCCTGATTAAAGCAGAATTAAAATGTTCTCCACGAAAAGAAGTAAAAACCTGCCACTTGTCTCAACATACTTTTCCGTTAGTAGATAAGGATTCCTCCTTTTTCTTTTGTTTTGAGTAATGAGACACCAGAGATTTTGGAGGGTAAATTCACTAAACTAGATATACTTTAAAAGGACCATTGTTCTATTTTTAAAGCTCTAACTTATTGCATTAGGACCACCATACAAAGGTAACTTTTGAAGAGACAGTCAACTTCTATTTCAAACTGCTTTCCACCTAGAGGCTGGCAGCACTCTCCATACCTGCTCACTCTAGAATAGAGCCCGCTTTTCAGTGTAGTTTTCCAGACTTTCCTCTACACCTTTTGATTTTCTCTTTGTTATAGCACAATCTATCTAATCTGGCAATAAAATAAATCTACCTAACGTTGAGGAAAAATTCTCATTCTTCAGCCAGAAAGAGAAATGGCTAAGTAGGTGGAAATGTAGACCCATATTATAAAGATTAATAAATGTAAGGCTCAAAGACCATCATTTATAGGAACTTTCAAAGAAAACGGTTACAATTTCCAGAAACAGTGCCAGATGTTTATATTACCTTCAATTTAAATGGTTAAATAAATAATGTATGAAGTATGAGGAAAGAGAAAAAAATGAGAAGGGATAATTATGACAGCAATAGAGTATATTATTTATTACCATATAAATAATGACTGATAAATAATACCTAAAATCACTATCAAAACTAGTTTCAGTCTCCTTATCTCAATTAACAGCTAAGATAAGCAAACTTCATTTAAAACAATGAAAATCTAAAAAGTGGTATCACAGTTTGTAGCTATCAAGCCTACAAACTGGTAAAATGAGTTCTCAAAGGCAAAACGGCACATTTTGGAGAATTAAGAAGCATAAACATAAGCAGACACAGTATAATTCCAAACTATAAGCCTGTAAAGTTTACAAAGCCCTTCTTTTTAATAGTAATAGTGAAGAAGGAAAGCAACTTGAATTCAATACATAATTTCTTTAGTATATGTGTTTGGAACAGTTATGTGATATTTGTAGGTAACTAATCTGTGGAAAACTTTTCCATGTAATCAGCACCTAGAGAGAAAATTAATTCAATTAACATTTCTCCTAATATTATGATGTTTCCCACAGAAAATTAATTGAAAAAAAAAGTTGAGACCAAACATCCTTTTAGAGTCTACATTTTCTAATATATTTGTGAATACAAGCCATAAAAGTATTCCTCGGAGTAAGAAAGAAAGAAAAAAAAACATTGAAAAATCCTTTTTGTCTTTCAACATATAAAGCTTATTTATTTATTTAGGTTACAACAGAAATTCTAAAATAATGAAATACTCACCATCATCTCTTGATAAGTATAAGACGTCTTTTTTTCCACCACTGTCCCCCAACTAAGGAAGCAGAAATCTAATTTATGCAGGAAAGCCCATGGGTAAGATATATATAACCTCATAAAATTGATGATCTTAACAATTAAACTCGTTATACTTGCAATTTATAAATGCCCTATAATATTTATTCTTTTGCATTTCTTTTCTTTAAAAAAAAATTAGCCTCTAAAACTTCCTCAGTGTAAGTTCAAATCTAGAGTAATTAAGGATTTCCAAAAACATGTATCTGTTCCTAAATTTCTTTTCTCTTCTTTAAAATGTCTGTAAAATTAATTGCGCTCCTGAGCTCCAAACAAATAAAAATAATAAGAGGTATATTTTATATGACAAGATCGCAGCTTTAAAAATTCATTAAGAGCTCGGCAATAATATTTTCAGCGCATTTTACTATTAACTATCGATCCTAATGCACTTGACTTATCTGTAAAGATAAAACTTATCTTGACCTTGCTGAATACAAATAGCCTAGCCTAAAACCTGTGCTGGCCTCTCTGGGGGAACCACAGCGATAATCACTACTAGGAGGATACGGGGAACTGTAGGAACTCATACAAATGCTTCAACAAACGAAAACTTGTTTAATTCTCACATTGGCAATAAGAAATGAGAAAACAACAGTTTTATATTTATGGATAAATAGCATTAAGTTACTTTCTCTAATTGACCTAACATTTTAGTTTCCCAACAAGAAGCTACTACAGTTTCTACAGTATTCTTCTGTTATTTGGCTGCTTCTTCAAAACGCCTGGCCCCACCTGTCCTACAACGCACCCTAAAACACAGAGGAGTGTGGGACTAACAGGAGGAAGGGAAGAAAACGAGACTGTTGGAGAAACTTGGAAAAAAATGACAGAGGGTCTTCTTAAGGTGCATTTAAATTTTCAGCTCATGCTTCATTCCAATTGCACTAAAATAATCTAAAATTACACCTACAGTGACTAATGCATAAAAGATATTTCTAAATGTCTTTTAAAAATTACATGGTAGCTTTTCCTCAACAATCTTACCCCTCTCTCAAATTCTACCCCCACGTTTTTATTGTCAGAGTAAATAGCTAAGACACCATTAAATTATGTATTCTGCTTCTCAAAGTCTGTGTAATACAAAGTAAGCTAATGCAAGCCCCTCTCCACCTCTTAAATAAAGGCCTGGTTTGAGATAAACTCAATTTCAACAGTTGATTAGACTCAACTGGAATATTTCATAAAGTTAAAAAAAATAACTTCCTGAAAAAATGCTAGTTAATTCCCTAATTTCATGGGGTACCAAATAAAGATTAAAAAATAAACCACAAAGATTCTTAATTCTCAAATACTTTTCTTTCACAAATATCAAAGCATAGAATGAAATTAATTTCAAACACATTAAATTATTACTTAAGTTTTTTTGAATTCCTGAAAATTATACAGCTAATAATCTATAATTTGATTTGAAATAAGATTTATGTTTGTTTTTAAACTACTTGTGGAGAGTTAAGGATTTATGCATAAATTGTAACTTTACGAATCACACCTCTGACAACTTAAAATTCAGGCTTGGATTCTCTCTCTAAACTCCCTGCCCCAAACATTTCCCAAGGTAGCCAGGCAATGAGTGCACATTTACTGTCATTTTATATAACATTTTGTTCCCTTAAGAAAGAGAGGTATAACTTTAATTGTCCTTTAATATTCACTATTTTAGCGGTTAGATAGCTGTATCAATATCGTATGATTTTAAGGAAGCACGAAAAAGAAATTATATAGAGAATTTGCTAAGTAGATCAGTGGTTTTTTTAAGCAGTACATTAATGCTGATACATTTTTTAAAACTCTGCAAGAATTCATGTCCTCTATTTTTATTCAGGGCACCTGAACACAAGATATTAGTATGGCACATTAACTCTGCTATTTCTCAAGATAGAACCAGGAATTTTAAACGTTCCCTATCGAATAATTTGCTCAGAGCACCTAAATGAAACATACTCTAATTTTATATATTTCCATCTACAATATTGCTTAGTGCTGATAAACCACAATACAACTTTCTGTATTTTAATAGGTGACAATTTTGGCATTAGCTATAGAAGAATACAGAGTAAAAAAAATAATGCCATCCACAAACTCTGCTACAAAGAATAAGGCTCCATTGCTAATTATACAGGGAACTGATTTTAATTACACAGAGAACATTGCTTTTAAAAACATTTTCCAAACTGCAAAGGCAGATGGGGGAGTCAGTGAATCAATAAAATACTTCTATCGTGTTACAACAGTGCCCTCTACTGGTAAGTGTAGAACTTTGCAGGAAAAAATGACATTTTACTGAGAAAAGAAAGCCAAGAAGAATAAACTTTTAATTATGAAAATTTTGCTGCCTTTAATATAAATAATGAAATACAATTTGTATCACTTAAAACCTAAACCAATACTTAACTTCATATTTGAAAAGCTTTTTGATGAAATTTATAGTTTTGAAATAACTAAATTCAAGAAATATGGCTTCCAATTATACATCCTCTGGTTAAAAGACAAACTGTTTTCTTAAGTGATGAACAAATTAGACATATTTGGATAATTCATCAATAACATTACCTAATCTAAAATTTGCCTATTTAGTAGAAGCAACTAAAATTTCATTAATTAAATGTATGAATTTTTATCTAGTTCTCAGCCCATCGCGCACATAATGTCAAAATAGTAATAGTTATTTGTAATCAACTTAGATTCAGAGAAAGTTTATTTCTCCTACTTATTTCTTTGAATCAGCAAGTATTTCTTTAAACTAGCATGTATTTCTTTAAACCAATAAGTATTTCTGTAAGAATACCCTTGGTTTCAGCAACAATTAACAATTTATGCTTAGCATAACAAAATAACCATCATTACTATTACAGTTTCTTTGTCTGAAGTAAAAACTCTACCACATATGAAAGTCTGATTTACAAGAAATCACAATACAAGACTTAAAGCTACACATACTTTAAAGTCTTTGAATCTTACATTGTAAGACAGGAAACTTTTAAAAAGTGAACTAATAAAGTTTAAGAATAAACACAGTCAATTGACCTCAATGTATTACTCTTTTAATCTCTAGCAAAAATGAACTATTCCTTATGCCTAGAACTGAAGAAAACTGCCTGTTGTCTTTCCTTATACATAAACAGATAATTGCTATCACAGATACATACAATCTAGGGGAAATTATACTTTTAAAAGCAGTATAAGTGCTTCATCACTGTAAAGGAAACCAATTTGTTTTACATAACACGAAACTCCGAGCTTCAAGAAAGGTGACGCCTAGAATACATTCTTTCAGCAACTTAAATATTGGGGGGTGGGGGGTGGGCAGAGGAAGGGATCAAGAACAAAGCAGCCACAAGCAGGAAACTGTCCGGCAAGAGGGTAAAGTCTCTGGGGGAGGGGGAGCTGTTGAGAGGTCCAAGGAACAGACTTAGAAAAGGAGAAGGAGGCAGAAATGTGTCAAGTTCTGCTTCTAGGTAAAGGCTAAAGGCTAAAACTTTCCAGTGAGAAGAGTTTTGGTGGTGGTTTAACCAGTTACCATCCCGACTCTTCTTCAACAAAAGACCTCTCATTTCTCACTAGGAGTTAATTTCCAATTTTATAATGGAAATCAATAGAAAATGAAATATACATTATGAAAATTAATTTTATAATGAACCACCAGAAAGTATCTTCAATTAGGCAATACGCTTGTAGAGAAATTGTATTCAAAATGACCAATGGAAGAAAAGAGAAGAATATAATTATGAGAGCAGCAAAGAATTACATTAGAAGTAAAAATAGAATATATCCTGATGGATCTGAAGATTTTTTTTTTAAAGAATATACTCCCAGAAAAAGTCAGAATTGGTTTTTGATATACAGTAGTTCCAAAGTACAACGATGACTGATAAGCATTTCAGAATTAAAGAAGGAATTATGGATTACAAAAAGGTAAGGATCTAATCGATCATTCTTGGGATCAGAGTTTTATTATTTCCTATTCATAAGAATGAGTTCAAAGTTATGCCTCTATTCAACATGCAGTAGGAAAGAAGACAAATCCTTAGAGCAGGTTGTTTATTTTTTTCTGCTGATACGTACATTACTATTTGTATAATATTATAGACCATCTTTCATTTTTCCTTAAGATCTAAAAAAAAAAAAAAGGATGTTCACCTGAAATCCCTGAATTTAAACCTTCATAAAGTGAGATGAAACGCAGTCCACAAAGAATTTAAATCCCTGAAAACTGTTTCCTCTCGGGGCCAATCAAAACTCAGGAGTCAGAATAAAATGGGCAAAGGATAAAAAAAGGCAATTTACAATGGAAAAAAGACAAATAGTTCATAAACATATTCACTGGTAATCAATGGTATAACCATTTTTCACCAATCAAGTCTGGCAAAGATCAAAAAGAATAATACCCACCGTAGATGCAAGTGTCAGGTGCTGCTATGGCGGGGAGCACACTAGTATGACCTTTCTGAGAGGCAATTTGGAATATGTATCAAAAGCCTTAAAAAAATGTTGCAACCCTTTAATTAATCCAGCAATTCTACTACTACGAATTTCTCTTAAGAAAATTATTAGAAAGTACAAATAGGTATGTGATCAAGGATGTTCATGAAAGCATTGTTAAAATAGTGAAAAACTCTAAACAACCTCAATGTTACAACAAGGATCTAGGTAAGTGAATTATGGCACACCCATGCAATGCAATACTCTGCTGCCACCAGGATAAGGTAACAGATGTGGAAGGACATTCATAAGAAAATAAGAGAGGAGGAGGGAAACCAAATCAGAACATCGCATGTATGGTGTGATCTCATTTTGGGAAAAAGAAACCAACAAGAACTACATATATATACACGCACCCAGGGGAAAAAAATCAGGAAGGATGTATTGCATTATGTAGTGGGATTATAGCTGATGTCTTTCTTTTATCTTGTATGTACTTTTAAATTTTTCTAAAATTATTATCTTTCTTATATAATAAAGTTTTTATTTTTAAAATAGAAGTAGTCCTTAAGAATAAAGCGTGAAATCTTCGGATTAACAAACAAAATAGGGGAATTGTTCTACGATGTGTTGGTTTACACTCTGAACTGGGAATCCTAATGATCAGAATTCCAGTCTTGGAAGGACCTTTTTAGAAGATGATTCAGAGTTATGATTAAAAGCATGAATTCTGAAGTCAGATCTTCTTAAATTTAAATCCTACCTCTGCATTTCCTGGTTGTGCAATGTTAGAGAAATTTCTTAAAAGTGTTTTTCACCTGAAAAATGGGGATACTAATACTTGCCTTGTGGGTTATGAGCAAAACAGATACAATGATATTATTATATTAATTATATTGTTGTTGTTTACTCAGCCCTTTTAGGTGCCAGAAGACAGGGTGCTAAGACACAGATTACCATTTCATCTTTCCCACTTCCCTGGGAGGTAGGTACTATTCATGGTGTGTATTTCACATGTGAGGAAACAAGACTGGGAACATTTAAGTAACTCATCCAACAAAACGTGGCTGCTGAAGAGCTACTCCAGAATCTGAAGCCAGGACTGTGTGCCTACAGAGCTGGTGGTTTCAAGCGCTCTGTTATACTGCCTCCACTGCTGAACCGTCACACAGCCGTGCTGGTGCTGTTCCCATTACCATTGCTGGGTGATTGTCTATCATTCTCATTTCAGAACATTTCACTTGTCAAACAATATAATAAAAATCCAACTCTTCATTTTGGCTGACAAATTCACCAGTCTTCCTTCTTGTTCACAGCTGTGCAAGATGACATCCCTTATCCTTACACTTCTAGCAGCCATCCTGCCTCCTCCACATCTAAACACCACGTGGAATGAGCACACACCTTCCTCAAATTCTAGACATGCTCCGGTACACTGTGGATCTAAAGACAGTAAAACACAAACATCTTGGCTAATTCAGAGCCAGAGTGTGATTTTTAAATGAGTCAGGAAATATTTATTTTTGAGCTCCAGCTTAAACATCGGATTCCTGAAGCCTCGGCATCAGCATAATAATTCTGGGAGTGAGTGACTAAGTACTAATTCCTTACTCTAAAATACAAAATAGTTTTTAAAGATTTTATTTATTTATTTATTTTCCCCCCAAAGCCCGGTAGATAGTTGTACGTCACAGCTGCACATCCTTCTAGTTGCTGTATGTGGGACGCGGCCTCAGCATGGTCGGAGAAGCAGTATGCCGGTGCGCGCCCAGGATCCGAACCCGGGCCGCCAGCAGCGGAGCGTGCGCACTTAACCGCTAAGCCACGGGGCTGGCCCCAAAATAGTTTTTAAATGCATACTTGAAATCACATCTTTAAAAACTGCTTTCTTCAGTTTGGAATTTAAACTGCATATTGATCTAAATTTAATTTATCTTTTAAATTTGGAGTTACCGTTTCAGGTGGATTACATTTTAGAGTGCACCATGAAAACAAACTAATACAGCTCTTTTCCGTCCTCAACCTAAGCATCTGCCTGATGCATTTAACACCAGGGGGTTTCTGGAAACTCCTTCTCTCTGGCCTTTCCAGGTTCTCTCTCTACCCATCTGTCAACTTCAGCCTCTTCCATTGCTCTTTTCTTTCTAATAACTTAAAACTCTTTAGTGGTTTCCCATTGCACTTAAAATAAAATCCTCCTCCTTCTCCCCAATTAGCAGATAAGAACTGACCCTGCATCATCTTATTCCACTCTCCCTCTCAGGAGGTTCTAGACAGACTGGCTGTATTTCTGTTTCTTGAAAACAGCCCTTTTAATCTTACTTTAGAGGTTCGGCACCAGCTCACCCTTTTGCCTGGCACTCTTCTTCCCTGATCAAGACCAGCTCTTTGTCGTCACTGAGCTATCAGCCTAACGGCTCCCCTCTCGGAGGAGGCTTTCCCTAAAATTCCATGGTTGATCCCGACCATACCCCCTATTTTAATTCTCCACATACATAACACGTACCATCCTGCCCTCTTTTCTTATTTGGTGACTGTTAGCCCACAGTAGAATGCGAGTACCATGAAGGCAGAAGCCTGCCGATTTTATTGACTGTATATCCCCAGGGCTTAGAACGGTGATGGCACAGAGGAGATGTCTGTTCCAAGAACTAAATTTAACTTTTTAAATTTACTAACCATGAAAGTAACGTATGTACACTGAAGGAACTTAGAAAATAAAGGAAAGAATTTTAAAAATAATTGTACATTCCAAACAAAACTGCTATTAATATTTTGATATATCTATCACTAACATGACTCTCAAAAGTTCTTCTTAACTACTAATAGATAGATATCCTAAGATTGATGGGATACACTGTTAAGTAAAATAAAAAAGCAAAGTGCAGAACAGTGAACACTGCATGTGGGCAATGGGAGGGGGGATAAAATATAGTCACAGTTGCTTTTATCTGCATAAATAAACCCTGCAAAGAGAAACACAAGAGCGAGTACCCGTAGGGAGCAGACGGGACTGAAATGGAGAGGCAAAGCCACGGGAGAAATCTTGTCAATGTATGCTTTTTTATGTTGTTTTGATATTTGAACTAAGTGAAGGTATTGCCCATTCAAGACAAACACTTTTATAGACTAACCTTTGTATTTCTCCTTCACTCCTGCCTGTGAAAAATCCTAAATCTAGATGAACTCAATTGCTACTTTCCACGGGCCTGCATCCACATTGCTAGACATGGCTAAACTGAAACCCACGAGCAGGCCTGTTACTGTTACCAACCTCAAACCAGGCACAGCTCAGAAATCACAGCACATCTTTCTAGATGGTGCTTGCTTTCCTACTTTCTCATCACTACTTCATACCTTCTCCACTCTCCTTAAACTCACTTACTCCCCACCAGCCACATCACTCTGAATCACACTTCACTCGGAAGCCATCAACTAGGAACTCCCTCAGAACCACATCACCAAATCCATGAATCTACCTGTATCTCTACTGGAATTCTCCCATTAACAATGAAGGAATGTCTTACCAAAGACAATCTCTCCGTACATACATGGTCAACTAATTTTCAACAAAGAAGCCAAGGCAATTCAATAAAGAGTGGATTGCTTTTCAGCAAATGGCACAGGAACAATTGGACATCTATATGCGCCAAAAAAAAAAAAAAAAACCCTCAACCCATTCTTACAAAAATTAACTCAAAATGGATAACAGACCTAAATTTAACACCTAAAACTATAAAACTTCTAGAAGGGAAAATATGAGAAAATCTTCATGATCTTGGATTAGGCAAAGACTTCACAGGACACAAAAAGTACAAATCATAAAAAAAGTTAAAATGAACTTCATCAAAATTAAAAATGACTGCTCCTTAAAAGACATTGTTAATAAAATGAAAAGACAAAACACAGGCTGGGAGAGACAATATTTGCAAAATGCATTGTATGTGATATAGGACTGGTGACCAGAAAATATATAGAACTTTCATAGCTCAATAAAAGAAAGACAAATAAGCCACATGACCCCGACAGTCTCTCCCAGACGTTTACCCAAGAGAGATGGAAACACATGCTTACACAAAACTTATACATGAATGTCCATAACTGCTCTAGTCATAATTGTCAAAAACTTTTTTTAAAGTACCCATCAACTGGTGAATGGATAAATAAGTTGTGGCATATTCATATTATGGAATACAACTCGGTAATAAAAAGTAATGACTACTGTACACACAAAATGGATGAATCTCAAAAGCATTATGCTACGTAAAAAAAGACAGACTCAAAAGTTACATACTGGATTATTCCATTTATGACGTTCTAGAAAAGGCAACACCACAGGGACAGAAGACAGATCAGTTGCCGGGGGTAATGGTGGGGTGGAGAGGGAAGAAATTGATTACAAACAAGCACAAGAACTTTACTGGGATGATTCACACTTTTAAAACATTATCTTGAAAATTCTGGGAAAATAGTGGTAGCAGTAGCAGTATAATTTTTAGATCTCTTTAAATCTCTACATGAAAACAGTAAAACAATGAGATAGCAAAATCAGAAGCTCATAATATTTACAACAGAACTCAGGAATAAGGCATCCTCAACCAAAATACAAGCAGATGTGGACAAACACCCAAGAGACATAAGACCTGTCTATTATCGGCATCTGTTACAGAAAAAGCAGAGGAAAGCATCAGAGCCTTTGACTTAACCTGAGAACAGAAGAACCCCCATCATAACATTCACTGGAAAGTGCAGGGGCAACTTTGAGAACAGTGGCTAAAACTGTGAGCGGTTCTGCCCACTCCAATCCAGGCTAGTCCCAGGCCCTGTGGTGAAGTCTAGCCTCCGCTAACCCTCAGAACTGACCAGCTGGTACACCTTTCCAGAACAGGGCCCCATTATGAGGAGAAACTCCCAGGACTGGAATCTAACTGGAGCAGAACAGAGACAACAGAGATGAAAGAAAGATAAAGTCATATAAAGTAGGCAAGAGGTACACTGCCAGCTAATCTCAGAAATCAAGCTGATGGGCCGGCCCCATGGCTTAGCGGTTAAGTGTGCGAGCTCCGCTGCTGGCGGCCCGGGTTCGGATCTAGGCGCGCACCGACACACCGCTTCTCCGGCCATGCTGAGGCCGCATCCCACATACCCACATACAGCAACTAGAAGGATGTGCAGCTATGACAGACAACTGTCTACTGGGGCTTTGGGGGAAAAAATAAATAAATAAAATTTAAAAAAAAAAAAAAAAGAAATCAAGCTGATGTATTTTTTTAACACTACATGCAAACACCAAAAGAGGGAGCTCTGCGAAGTTAGAAAAGCTACTGAACCAAGCCTTATTCTAAAAGGTCAAGAAAACTCCTCTCAACAAAAATGAGCGTCAGAAAAGCATCAAGCTCAAAACCCAAATAAAGTTACTATCTGAAAAAAGAAGCAGATTAACATTCCATCGAAAATGAATGCAACCTAAGGAACATTTAAAAAATTATATAAGCTACGAAAAAATAACATAAATTAGAATTAGAAAAACTCAGAAATGAGGTGACAGAAGTAAAATAATTAGAAATTTTAAAAAACTTTTAGACACAAAGACTGAACTAGAAAAAACAAAAGAGCAAATAAACAATAATGTCTGAAGAGAAATAGAAGGTGAAAGAAGGAAAATTCTGAAAATCAAAATTAAAAGACTAGAAAAAATTAAAAAGAAATGACAAATATTGACGGAAGACGAAGAAGTCCAAATACATGGCTAACAGAAGTCCTGAAAAAGAAAAACAAAGAAACAGAACAAACACTAAGGCAACACTACAAGAAAATTTTCCTCAAGATTTTTAATTTCATATTGAAAGAGGGCACAAGGTACTTAAGAAAATCAACCCAGAACAACCAACACCAAGATATTCTGATAAAATAGGTAGGCTTTTTAGAAAAAAGAAAAAAAAATCCTTTGGGCACCTAAGCAAAAAGAATAAGTGACTTATAAGGGAAAGAAAAGACCCAAAACAACAGGCCAAACCAGTGGCGAGAAGCATCCCAGGGCCCACAGACAGACTGTGGTTTTAAAATACCACTTCCCAAAAGAAAACCTGGTGGCTGGAGTTCAGTTTCCAGTAATAGCAGAATAGCACATCAGACCAAGCCTTCCCCAAATGACAATGAGGAACTCTGGACAAAATATTAAAAGCAATTATTTGAAGGCACTGGAGAGCAACCAAAACAAGCAGGATCTGAAAGGGAGTCACCACTTGCAAAAGGGAAATGTACTGAAGAGGCTCCCAATTGCACAGCTTTCGGACAAAGGGAAGGCCCTAGTCTGTGCTTTGCTAGATGCCTAGAACTCAGGTAGAAACCTACACTTTTACTGGCTTGAGGAACCAGAGGAAAGAGCTTGGAATTACAGCAACTGGAAAGTGAGGGGAGAATCCTACAAAGGAAAGAGCCACAGAAGGGGAGCCCCAGTTTCCGCTTATAAATTCTACCCAAATCTCTGACTGACCTCTGAACTATGCACGTGCAGGGCAAACTCCCAGCAGCTCAGATAATGATAAACTACACAGTTACCCAAATGAGCTGAAAACTTATGTCTACACAAAAACACATGTAAATATCTGAACACAGATATTTACAGAAGCCTTATTTATAATTGCCAAAATTTGGAAGCAACTAAGACGTCCTTCAGTAGATAAATGGATCAACTGTGGTACGTCCAGACAATGGACTATTATTCGGCACTAAAAAGAAATGAGAGGTTAGCCCTGTGGCTTAGCGGTTGAGCGCGCACGCTCCACTACTGGCAGCCTGGGTTCGGATCCCGGCCACGCACCAACGCACTGCTTGTCCGGCCATGCTGAGGCGGCATCCCACATAGAGCAACTAGTAGGATATGCAACTATGACATACAACTATCTACTGGGGTTTTGGGGAGAAAAAGGGGGAAAAAAAAAAAAGGGAAAAAAAAAAAGGAAGAGGATTGGCAATAGATGTTAGCTCAGGGCCAATCTTCCTCAGCAGAAAGAGGAGGATTGGCATGGATGTTAGCTCAGGGCTGATCTTCCTCACAAAAAAAAAAAAAAGAGAGAGAGAGAAATGAGATATCAAGCCACAAAAAGACATGGAGGAATCCTGAATACATATTACTAAGTGTAAGAAGCCAATGTGAAAAGGCTACATACATACTCCATGGTCCAACAGTGATCCAACTGTAAGACATTCTAGAGAAAGGAAAACTATGGAGATGATAAAAAGATCAGTGGTTTCCAAGGGTTAGTTGGGAGGGAGGGATGAACAGGCAAAGTACAAAGCATTTTTAGGGCAGTGAAACTATTCTGTATGATACTATAATGATGGATACATGTTATACCTTTAACAAAACCCACAGAATATAGAACACCAAAAGAGTGAACCCTATTATAAACTATGGACTTGGGGTAACAATGATGTGTCAATATATGTTCATCGATCGCAACAAATGTATCGCTCTGGTTTGACATGTTGATAGTGGGGGAGGCTGTTGCATGTGTGGGGGCAGGAGGTACCTGGGAATTCTATATTTTCTGTTCACTTTTGCTGTTAACCTAAAACTGTTCTAAAAAATAAAGTCTATTATTTTATTTTAAATGCCTGTAAAATAGCATCAAAAACATGAAATACTTATGGGTAAGTTTATAAAATATATACAAGAGCTGTACATTGAAAACTACAAAACTGCTGAGAAAAATTACAGACCTAAATAAATGGAGTTACCCCATGTCCATTGATTGGAATATTTAACAGTGTTAAGATGTCAGTTCTCTCCAAATTGGTCTGTAGATTCAATGCCATCCCAATACAAATTCCAACAGTCTTTCTTGTAGAAATTAACAGGCTGATTCCAAATTTTATATGGAAATGCAAAGGACCTAGTGTCAAGAACTATAACAGGTCTGAAATGCTACCCTACTTGCAAGGTAAGAAGTTGGTCTACCACAGTTTCATGGGTTCTGGTAGAAGACACCAGACTCCTGGCTCAGAGACGAAGAATAGTTTATTACTCGCAGCCATTCCACTCCTGGGTATTTATCCAAGAAAAATGAGAGCATAAATGTTCATAGCAACTTTATCTGAAATACTGCAAAACAAGAAACAACCCAAATGTCCATGAATGGGTGAATGGATAAACAAATTGTGATATAGTCACATAATGGAATACTACTCAGCAATAAAAAGGAATAAATAGAGATATTTGTAACAACATAGATCAATCTCAAAATAATTATGCTGGGTGAAAAAAGCCAGACAGAAAAATAGTATACACTGTGATTTCTCTTATATAAAATTCTAAAAAATGCAGGCTAATCTATAGTGACAGAAAGCAGGGCAGTGGTTGCCTAGGAAGGGAATGAGGGAGGAGGGAAGAAGGGCTGGTTTACAAAGGGCTTTAGGAAACTTTTTGGGGTGATGGACATGTTCATTACTTTGACTGTGACAGTAACTTCACAAGTATATCCATATGTATATATTACATACTCCATATACATACACATATGTATATATTACATACTCCATATACATACACATATGTATATATTACATACTCCATATACATACACATATGTATGTATTACATACTGTATATACATACAGTATATACATAAGTCAAAACTCATCAAATTGTATACTTTAAACATGTGGAGCTTATTGTATATAATTATAATTCAAATAAGCTGAAAAAAAATTAAGACAATAGTACAGGAAAAAAAAATGAAACACTAAACAGATTTCAGCTGCTGCCCAACATATGAGAGACATAGTTTGGAGTCTGAGTTGAAAGTTAACTCCCTGTTGAAACAAAAAATCAACACTCTTCAGAAGAACAAAACAGAATCCACAGTCTCTACAAACTATCATTCACAATGTCAAGAAGATAAATAAAAAATTCATAGACATATGAAGAAACAGGAAAATCTGGTCCATAGTCAAGAGAAAAGGAATTAGTTGAGACCAACCCTAAGAGCCTGTAACAACTTGATACATGAGACAGCAAGGAACCTATCAAAGATCATTAGAATCAAGTCAAAAGGAATAAGGAGCAAATATGAAGAGGTTCTGCCAGCAAAAGATTGGGCAGTTGGGCTCCAATGAGAGTAAGAATTAAAATGGATTAAAATCTATTATATATATTTAAATCAGCAAGTTTATAATAACATAAAAATTTAATTGGTGGTACCTTTTGTAGACGACAATGAAATATTCTGCTAACTTGAAAACTGAATATACAAAAGAAATCAAGCACTTATCTTGTCTCTTGTTTTATATGAACTATCCCACTGGGTAACCAAGTAGTATTTGAGGGGAAGTGTCTCCTTATAAAATAACTCCAACATGTGATCGAAAGTCAGTGTAGGGCCGGCCCCGTGAATCAGCGGTTAGGTGCGTGCGCTCCGCTGCTGGCAGCCCGGGTTTGGATCCTGGGCGCGCACCGACGCACCGCTTCTCTGGCCATGCTGAGGCCATGTCCCACATACAGCAACTAGAAGGATGTGCAGCTATGACATACAACTATCTACTGGGGCTTTGGGGGGAAAAATAAATTAATTAAAAAATTAGAAAGTCAGTGTAGAGGTTACTTTTGGAGGGACGAAGAGGCTGTGAATGGGATGGGAAAAATAACCTAATAGCTCATTTCAATTTCTCAGTCTAAACCTCTAAGACTGCTTTCAAAATAGGTAGGTAGAACCTTACAACTTAAAAACATCAGCATTGGTAATGCCTTATCTGGCATATGGAAATTTGAGTGCTCAATCAGAATAAAACCTTCCAGAAGACAAAAAACACAAACCTGGCTGAAGGAGTCCAATAGTGACCTAAAGATCTATATGGCTTCCATATGTTTGCTAACTATAAATGATTCTAAAACAGTTCTAAAGTAAACTTCTTGAACAAAAGGTTGCTAAGCAACATAAGATTTAAACCGAAGCTTAATAAATTCACATATATGAATTACATATAATTATATATATATATATATATATATATATATATATATAACGTTTACAGAATTACAGAAACTAAGGTTGACAGGGACCTCTGGTTAAATCTAATCCACCGTTTAAATTCCTTGAGTTTGTTATACAATATCGTGATTGGCTCCCCCACAAAAAAACTTCTTGATGGCATCACCAACTTCTTACCAGACTAGTCCAAAGGTACTCAAACTTTCTCAGTTTACAGTGACCTTACCAAGACTCAGTAATTTTTCCACGGTCCACCAGGGCCAAGAGAAATATCTAACAGTGCTATCTGTTAAGTAGTTAGGTCCAAACAACTTAACATTTATGTTCAAACAACCTAGCAGCTAAAATAACACACATACATTTTTTTAAAACTTGGTTTTTAAGTCTTAAATAACCCCGTTACTTACTAACTGGATGTGTGTGTCTGTCAGCACTGCACAACTTATCTAATCTTGGACACAGTCACCCTCATCTCCTGTTCTGCAGCGGTTTCCATAAAGTTCTTGCTTTTTAATCACAGCAACCACTAAAAATCTCATTTTGTAAATATATGACATCATCAAAAGGAATTGAGTGTGATCTAATGTTAAAACTATAAACTACCTTGAGCTAACAGTTTGCAACTATCTGACAGATGTTAAGTACCTGTGTTTTCCCTTAAAAACTTAACATATCGTATGGCACCCCTGTGAGTTCACTCTGTCACCCCAGGGTGCCTCAGCACAGACTTTGGCAATAGTATGACTAGCCCACTGTGTACCTGCTCTTACTAGTTATCAAGTAGCTATATGAATTAATATATATTTTTAAAGGTAATAAATCAAATTCATTTTTTTAAAAGCACTATTTTATTGCATCATGGATCATACCTCTCTATTGCACCAAATATTTTTAAAAATCAATTTTTCAAACAACAAACTTCAAACACTTAAGAATTCATTTCTCGAAATAAAATTTCAAAGGACGAATTTCATCCTAAATAATTGATATTGTTAACTATATTGAGTATAAGCTGGACTGAGAGACACAAAACAAGGATGCTAGGGCAGCCTATGTAAAAATCATCATGAAATAATAAATTCTCTAGGAAACAGCCATTTGTTCAACAAACATTAATGAGCACCTACTAGGGGCCGTGCACTGTTGTAAGCGCTAGGAATGAAACAGTTAATAAAATGGACAAAAATAAAATGGACAAAAAGAAGTTATATAACTTCTCTGGGCCTCAGTTTTTTCATCTAAAATGAGGATGATAATACCTACCTCTCAGCACGGTGGTGAGGATTAAATAGATGATGTATTGGAAGCAAGAATCACAGACTGTAACACATGGTGAATGCTCAAAATAAGTTGATTTGTTCCTCAACTTTAATACATAAACTCCCCTTCAAGCTTCAGGCACAAAGCAGATACCAAGTGCTGCAGCAATGGTGTCAACTGCTGTCTCTGTCTGAAATCTGATGCAATCAAGTCTTCAAAATCAAGTACTGTCTGAAGGCACAGCAGGTCAAAGCTTTATTACAACAAACCATAAGAGACCATATACATTTGTGCTTATACTGGCATTTTGCTATGTCATATTTCTTGAAACAAGTGGGCTACAAGGGGCTTGGTTATTTTCGGTCAGCATTGTCAATAAACCACATAAGGAAGGGAAAGGGTGGAACTGTTTGTCTATAAAATCAATAGCAACAACTGTTTTCATTATTTGGGGAGGCAGAGGAATAGACTGCCTCACCCCTTTCTGATCTGAGGACACCCCGTTTTCGAGCTCTCTCCACTCTGAAGAGAACTGGTTTCAGAGAGGTAGCAGAGCCAAGGGCACAACTCTGAGAGCACTTTCTCATTTTTCTGTTCCACAAGTAAAATAATATCTTGGATGACCTAAAAATTTAAAAATATTAAAAAAAAAATGAGCTTGTAAGGGACCAGTGGATCTGATATGATGATGTTGACATTAAAACAATTAATAGCTGCTAACAGGTACTGGGTGCTGCCATATATGTATATTCCAGGCACTGTTCCAAGGGTTATAGATATTAACCTCACAACCACCCTCAAGTAAGTTCTAATTAATGATAGGTTTATCTTTGAGGGTCAAAACAAACAAAAAGACAGAACTTGGTTAATAAACTAAGACACTGTTCGACAGGACACAGCTAGAAATTTAGGAATAAACGTGTGAGTTTTCTGACTCCCAGCCAGTTCAGTGTTCTGGTCTGCACCTACACTGGAATAAGAAAGCCTGGAGTCTTCTGTAATGACCAGAACTCGTGAATAACTAGTTAAGTATATATCCAAGAATCAATCAACCCTGTCAATGATAATAACTGTAGCCTAGCTGACATAAATGATTATCATTAGGAGGTTCTAAAGTACCAAGTGCCGGGAAGAAAAACTAAATAAAAAACTCAGCAGTAGGGCCGGCCCTGTGGCTTAGCGGTTAAGTGCTCGCGCTCCGCCGCTGGCGGCCCGGCTTAGGATCCCAGGCGCGCACCGACGCACCGCTTCTCCAGCCATGCTGAGGCCCCGTCCCACATAGAGCAACTAGAAGGATGTGCAGCTATGACATACAACTATCTACTGGGGCTTTGGGGGGAAAAAAATAACTAAATAAAATTATAAAAAAAAAACAAAAACAAAAAAACTCAGCAGTAAACTCAGAATCCAAGTCCAAATTACACAAAATCACTGGAAATCACTTATAATATCAATCACTTCTTTGATGATTTGTAAACTAGTGGCTTTAGACTAAAGATGAGGATTTTACCATTCTACCATTAAAATTCTTTGGGAAAGATGCTTTTTAACAGCCAGGTCAATTACTATTTTGAAAGGGTAGTTCTTTCACTATGGGATATAGGGAGAGTAATATGATTTCATGTTCCCATTAGTAATAAAACAAAGCTCAAAAGTTCATATGCTACTGAAGCCATTCAAACCTATCTGTAAGTTGTCACCCCATAAATCCTCAAATTCCACTCTTCCCTACTCCTGCCTTCCCAAAAGAATTTAACTGACAAATAGATAAAGTTTCTGAGACATTCCCAAGGTTAGTAGAAAAAAAATATTTCAGAAATGTTGAAAAGAAGCCTGGAGTGTGAAAATCACAGTTTTCCCCTCAATGAACTTAGAAAGCTAAGAGTAGTTTCATAACTTCTCTAATTTTCTCCTAGCTTTTTCTTTCTTAACCTTAACAAAACATCACTTAAGATATTGAGGTAAATAATCATGTAAAAAAGCTAAGAGAAAGCTAAGAGCTTTTCTTGGATGACATTTATACCCGTGTGAAAGAAAAAAGTCATTATTTCCCTCAAATCAAAATACAATTACCCTTTCATGAAATAACTCACAAATACGATGAAGAATTCAAGCAACATAAAATCAAAATGGCTTTTAAAACTTGAGAACAAGTCTGAGTCGAGTCCTGTGACAGTCCGCCCAGCAATACACTATCCAGTGTCTACTTGAATGTTCCAAAGACTTCCCGGCACCAATTCTCTGACTCTCTGGGAGTAGCTATTGCTATTCTGCAGGCATCCTGCCAATTTCTCCTCCAATTCCAAAGAACTTTCTCTGAGACGTATGGCCTAAGAGAGCAGTGGTGAGAGGCAGCTCTAACTTGCTAATGGGATACAATGACGTACCTGTGATAGGAAGGACACAGTTTCAGACAGAAGTTTATATGGCTTGCTGAAGATCCTGCATTTTAATTCAATCTTTGTTTTTTCCTTCCATTCCCTTACTGTCACATTCGTTTATTTTAGGCACCAACATGATCACTCAAATAACACCAACCTTAGAAACAAAGCGCTTACTTGCACTGATCGTTATTTAAACAAAAAGAGGAGTGGATTTGATTCCATTAAGAAGTAAATTCAAAAGAAATTTTAGAACATTAACTAGGGAATTTAGTCTTCAAAGTACTCTTTGTGATGGAACTATAATACCACTATCATAATATTCTAAATACAAAGCACCATCTAGCTTCCTTCTAGTGAGCTAAAAGTTCAAGAGAGTTCTCTTGGTTTTATGGTCTTAGTTGTATATAGATAGATGTTCCTCAAAAAACAATCTGAAACTGAGAGCATTACTTTTTTTTTTTAATTTTTTTAAATTTGTTTATTTATTTATCCCCCAAAGCCCCAGTAAAGAGTTGTATGTCATAGCTGCACATCCTTCTAGTTGCTGTATGTGGGACGCGGCCTCAGCATGGCTGGAGGAGCAGTGTGTCGGTGTGCGCCCGGGATCCGAACCCAGGCCGCCACTAGCGGAGCACGCGCACTTAACCGCTAAGCCACAGGGCTGGCCCTGAGATCATTACTTGTTTTACAGAAGGATTTGTCACTTTACAAAAGATTTGGGGCAGCAACCTTTAAGTAGGGAGCATTGTGGCTATTTTAAATTCTATTTTTAAAAATTTGAGTAACGAACTTTTTCAGATACACATCTAATACAAAAAGGGTGAGTCGCCCAGTGGTGTGCTGGAGTAGGTATATGATTTTAAATTAAATCCTGCAAGCTTAGCTTACAATTAATTAAATTATATCAAAAACAAAAGTAATAAATGCTAAAATGCATCGCTCCTAATTATGTTATTCTTTCAGTTATTTACATCTATTGTATCTGTATGATGAAAACACTTATGATAACGTAAGTCACCAGTTCTCTTCCAATGCTGCATTCAGGGACATTGCATGGGTGCTTGACATTGGCCAAGGTAGGGCTATTTACATCAAGGAAATGGGCAAATGCCACAAAGAGCAGAATGATTTACTGTTTTGTGGATTGTCTAGACTTAAGAAAGTGATGGAGAAAATGTTGAAAATGCAGATTAACTTTAAAAGCATGTTGTGTCTATAGTCATTCCATTGTAAATAGCACACACACAATAAAATGAGAAAATATTCTTCCAGTATTCAAAAACCAGTATCCAACTCAGCAAAGAAGTCACTCATGTCATCAATGAATCAGTGAAATCTCAACATACATGTCTGTTGCTTCTTTTGTCTTCCTCCTTAACATAAAGGAAAATATCAACCACTATTCATACTGGAATTATACTCATTTGTCAGTTGCAACTCTAGTTTGGTTACAGATATGAGAGTTTAGCAAAAATGAACAAGAATATTCTATGAAAATCAGTTTGCTATATGGAATTTACAATAAAGAGTATTGTTTATTTTATTATTATTTGTAAATTGTTTTTATGATAGTAAAACATTTTTATGTTAGTAAAATTTATAATCAACTTGTGAATGTATATACAGATACATTCTTCTTTTTTTTTTTCTGGAGAAGCAGTTGTAAAACATTTAGCAGAACACCAATGAGTGGGACCCTCTTTAAGTTGGCTTCTGAGTCCTTTTGATAATACCCGTGCAGGCTTTGATGCTTTCCTTCCTATCTGGTATGACAAGATGTTCCAGGTCACACTGTAGATTTCCTGCCCAGACTTGGAAAACACCATTTTTCTGAGGAGCCCTGGTTCCTTCTAGAGAAAAATAAACTCAGGACAACAATCCGGCTCTAGTGATGCTCAGTGCTTCTGGGCTGGTCATTGTGTCTAGGCCTCTTCTCTGGAACTTTTGTTAATCAGATAGTGGACCTTCTAGACTGGTCTTATAATTTTTTAAAAATATTTTCTCTTTTAAAACTGTTTTTTGTTTTGTTTTCTACAGGGTTCCCGTAGCTTTATCTTCTAATTCTCTGTTGAGTTGTTTGTTTTACTTCTGCCACCATGATTTTTAGTTTCCAAGAGTGCTTTTGGTCTTGGAATAAATGCTGCCTCTGCTGCTTCTGCTGCTCTCCTCCTCCACCTCCTTCTTTAAAAGAGTATCCTGTTCTTGTTTCACGGTTACAATATTTTCTTTTAACTCTTTTAGGATATCAGTAAAGAACTATTTCAAGTTTTTTCCCCTCGCATGATTCTGTTTCCTCCAGGTTGCTTTTTTGTTTGTTTTGTTCTCTTTCACATTAGACGCTTTCTCAGTTGTCTGGTAATCCTTGGTTATCTGCTTATGTTTTAAGAGTGGAACTAAACCCCGGTTGGGAGCTCTGAGTATGTCAGGGGGGCTTGGGGCTTGTGAAGTGGGGACTTCATTTTAGAGGGATTTGACTGGGCTATTTAGTTGGGAAATGTCTGATGTCAATCTCTTTAGGCATTTCATCTTAGTCTGGATTTCATAGAGAAATCTCTAATCTCTTGCCTGAAGGATTAAGGGCTGGCTGTCCACATTCTGAGAGCCAAGTGGAAGAAGAAGGCTGGACGTCTCAGCATCCAGGATACATACATTCCGTTAATCCCCTTATTTTCAGAATGCTACTCTTGCCCTCAGCTGCTGTGTCACCACATCCCCCAATTCAGAGTCCCTCTGTTCTACCCTCTGTAAGATACAGGATTTTGTGGGGAAGTTACTCAGCTGCACCAAACTAGGGAGGAATCTGTGCATCCATCTGCTTCTGAAACAGATTTTCAACCAATTCTCCCCCTCACTTCCAGAAGAACCATGTGTCACGAAAGCCTGGGCCTTTTGGCACTCACACTTCAGTGTACATCTGGTTGGGTCTTGGGTTTCTCCATTGCTGATCTAGATTCAGTTGTACTGGGTCTGTTAAATTCTTTACCATTTGACTCTCAACTTTCCAATTTCAAAAAATGTGTTACTCTTGGCTTCACCCTCGTTCTCTTCATTCTTTCAAATTCATGTCCTTAACTACAACAACAACTAACATCCCTTTACTGTTGTTTTAGTGGGGTTCCAGGAGGGTGCCAAAGTAGATACATGGATTTAATTGTCCATCTTTAACCAGAAGTCAAGAGTTTCAAAAACACCACTTTTATTGTCTCATCCTGCTCTTCAAGAACCCGCACAGGTTCACACCATAATCAAATTTTGCTAAATGGCTTCCATGATACTATAATATACGACCAGTCTATGTATGGATCTACATATTTATTGTTCTTTATAGTCCAGGAAGCCTACTTGTGTGCTCAAATACACACACACACACATACACACACACACACGAATTTTCTTCCCTACCCTCATGATTTTCTAATGGAATTCTCCTCTCCTTAGAGTGCTTTTTTTCCTCTCTCCACTTATGTCTTATCCTTCAAGGTCAAGGTTCGGGTCAAGACCCAGCTCCTCCATGAGCTTCCTTCAATTGCTTTAACTTACATAGATCTTTCTCATCCAGAATTCCTACTATACTTACTATAGTCTATAACTATAGACTATAGTATATAACATATAGCTTCATATACGTTAGTTTTATCTCTTCAGAGCACTAACTTCTTAAGGGCCAAAAGTCATATATAGCTTAAATTTGTGCATCTCAGTGCCTAGGATAACAGTGGGCACATAGGTATTGTTTGGGGGCCAATATTATTTCCTTCCAATTATCTGTGGAGGCAGTTTGGGGGCTGTTATTTCTAGAAATCAACAAGAAACTCAAAATATAAATCCCGCGCATGTTTCCAAATATGCACTGGCTGAGAAGAATTTCTGTGCAGTGCTAACTACTCCTGATAAGTCTTAAATATACTATCCCTGTAAACCTGAAGGTTCTTGCTTCTTACTGAATTTCCCAATCCCTCATTCAAAGGATTGAGTCTTTTCAGAAACGAAATCAGTCACTGGATTCATTTGCTATATGACAGTTCAGGTGGATTGGGTGGTGTGCTGGTAAATGTTTAACTAGCTTTCTGAAAAAGTATGTGTGTGTGTATGTGCATTATAAGTTTTAACGATATAAAGGATGTACAGTACATAATTTACAAATAATAATAAAATATACAATACACTTTATTATAAATTCCATCTAACCAACTGATTGTCACAGAATAATTTTGTTGATATTTGCCAAATTTATGTACCAGCAGTCAACCTACAGTTGCAACTGACAAATGAGCGCAGTTCTGACATGAATGTTGATTTAGACCAAAGAACAACAAACTTTTACTTAAAGGGCCAAATAGTAATTATTTTAGGCTTGTGGGATATACGGTCTCTGTCACATCTGTTCATCTGCGTGATTGTAGCACCAAAAAAGCCACAGATAATATGTAAACACATGGGCATAGCTGTGTTCCAATAAAACTTAATTATTTATTAAATCAGGCTGCTGGCCAGGCAGTCTGCCGGCCTCTGGTTTAAACTACAGTGAAACAAGAAAGGCTTATGTCAGAACTTCATTTGTCTGTCAATAATGCGAGCAACTTCTCTGCTAAATCATATATAATAGTTTTAGAAAACTGGAGGAATATTTCCTCATTTTTTGGTACTATTGACAATGGAATGGCTATAGGCACTACACAATTTGAAATTTAATCTATATTTTCAACATTTTTTAACATCACTTTCTTAAGTCTACACAATCAACAAAACAATACATCAAGCCCTGATTTGTAGCATTTCCCGATTTCTGCAACATAAATACACTCACCATGGCTGATTTCAAACTATCAATGTGATGTCTCTGAATGTGGAGTTGGGAAAAGTACAGTAGCACATAGTTATACAGTTTACAGACACAATAAACAACTTCAAGAATAAAATAACTAGGATGTAATGAGTTTTGAATACCTTTGCTTTTAATATAATTTATGTAATTGTAAGTTTATATGATTTAATTTTTAATAAAGGCTGTGTTTAACAACTAACCCACAAACTTCCTGAATATTTAACAATCAGCTCTCGCCAAGTGGGTATGAGGCAGCTCCAGCATACCACTGGTCCCACATGCCAAAGAGGGGAAAATCTGAACATCAATAAGGATAATAGTAACTGCGATGGATTGACATCTGTCAAATTTGTTTAAATCCATGAGTTCATAATGATACTTAGAAAAAACACATGCACAACTAGTTGGTGACTATTGGAAGAAGCTAGGGAACCAATTCATAATTCTGAAAACTGATGAATGAAGAAAAGAGATCAAACTTTTATCCAGCCTTTCACATATAAACTGTACCACCAGGTAACCAAACAGTAGGTGAAGTTTTTCTTTATAGAAGTACTCCAGTTAATAAAAGAAGAACGACAGAATTAGATTGTCACCATTTTGCAACTTCTATTGACCTAATGGTTCAATGCTTGCTAAGATCACACATACACACACACACACCCTGACATTATGTGTCCCCTGATAGAATTATACACCCCAAACTATGAAATAGTGTTGCCAAAACAATTGAACCTGACAACAATCTAACTATAAATTTATAGGATATACAGAGGACCACATCAAATAGAACTATTAGTATGCTATAAGCAAAACTCAGACTATGAAAAACTCTACAGGACAAATGACCCAGTTTCTTCAACAAACATGCAAATACACAAGGAAGAGGGAAAAGGAAAGAGAGAGAAGGAGGGAGGGAGAGAGAGGGAGAGATATCTACCGATCACAATGTGTTATTTGGATCCTGAGTCAAGCAAACAGTAAATAATAAATCAACAAATATTTATGACACTTATGAAGCAAAAATTTGAAAAAAGACTGGTCATTTGATGATATTAAAGAATTATTAATTTTGAGGGTTTGAGAATGCTATGGTAGTTATGCTAAAAAACAGTTCTTATCTTTTAGAGATATATACTGAAACGTCTGTGGGCGAAATAATATGATGTCAAGGATTTTCTTCAAAATAATGTGAAAGGGGGAGAAGTGAATGAGGGTACAGATGAGACAGGATTGGCTGTGAGTAGGTACTGTTGAAGCTGGGTGATGGATACATGGAAGTTAATTATTCTAGTCTGTTTAGTTAATTAAAAAATTTACTTTTGGGGGCCAGCCCGGTGGCGCAAGCGGTTAAGTGCACACGCTCCACTGCGGTGGCCCGGGGTTCGCCGGTTCGGATCCCAGGCGCGCACCGACACACTGCTTGGCAAGCCATGCTGTGGCAGCGTCCCATATAAAGTGGAGGAAGATGGGCATGGATGTTAGCCCAGGGCTGGTCTTTCTCGGCAAAAAAGAGGAGGATTGGCAGATGTTAGCTCAGGGCCAATCTTCCTCACACACACACACAAAAATTACTTTTGTGTGTTTGAAATTTTTCTGTAATAAAAATTCTTTTTAAACATTAAAATGCTTCAATCCCTCTCTATCTCACTGAAAGTAAAAGGCAGACTCCAACCACAAGGCCTCCCATGTTGCCCCCTTCTGGTGTTACCTCCTGAGCTCCCTTCCTAACACTCTGCCCCTCTATCATTCTGCTCCAATCATACTGACCCCCACGTCAAACACACCAGCCATGTGCCCTGGTTTGGGCTTTGCACTAGGTTTCTCTCTGCTTGAAAGGCTTTTTCCTCAGATGTCTTACACAGCTATCTCCTCAGCTCCTTTAAATCTTTGCTCAACTGTCCCTCTCTCAATGATATCTACCTGACTACCATATTTTTAATTGCAATTTCCTTCGCCACACCCTACCATTTCATTTCTCTTCATAATGCACTATTTTTTTCTCATAGTACTTATCTTCTTCCAAAAATATTATCCAATTTACTTACTTGTTATCTTATTTCCTGTCTACGCCGCCCACTAAAGTGTAAACTCCACCAAGGCAGGGATTTTTGTCTGTTTTGTTCACATATGTATTTTCTGTGCTCATCACAGTGCTTGGCACACACAACTAGAGATCAATTAAGTACATGCTGAACGCACTGAATAAATAAATAAGTACCATAACATAAGTATGTACAAAGTACCATAAGAACACACAGGTACAACTAACCACACAAAAAACTTAGAAGTCTAGGGGAACTGGAAAATAAATCTAAAACCCTAAAGCTAAACTTTTATCTCTTAAAGACCAAAATATGTATTGCAAAGCCAATATTTTAAATAGCACCAATTTTTAACCTTAAATTTACATATGGTATGGATTTTACCTCCCACATGTGACTTTCCCAAATTGATAGCATGAGTTGTACTATCAATTCCAAAATAAAATGATGTTCTCATCCATGAGAACTAATCAATAAAAAGAGTAGTAACTGTCAAGTGTGCTTCTTAATTAAACCACAGTAATGATTTAATCTACAGGGATATCACTGAGAATAGAAAATAACACTGAGTTTTGTTGTGGTTGTTGGCTGAGCAATTGACCATGGCCCAGACAGAGAGGATTAATCAGGAGATGGGGATCTATATATTAAGCAAATCCGATAATCTGCCATTCAATGGTTCCCAACCATTTCTAATAAATAATAATCCCCTCTCTTAACATTCAAAGATTTCATGAACCCCCACAACAATAGTTATAACTTTAGTATATGTAAATTAGGGAAATACATAACAACAAAAAGCAATGAACTAAGCAATACTAAATAAATTAGCATGTTATAAACCACAACTGTTATACAAATTTAAAAGTTATATATATGTGTATATACACACATGGAAGTTTTTTGACATAGCCTACATACAAAACTCTATGCAATATAAATTCATACATCCCCTGCAATAACCCCAAGTCTTCCCAGAAGTCCAAGATCTATAGGATGAAACCAGTGGCATAATGTATCCAAAATCTTCCTTATGGATCTTTGAACCTTATAAATAGGAATATCACTTATAGTAATAGAATTTAAGCAGAAAAGTAGCTCAGTAATTAAAACAAAAACAAAAACAAAACTAGTTCTTTGGAGTCAGACTGCCTGGATTCAAATCCTGGATCCCCCAGTTACTAGTGTGTGATCTTAAAAGTTATTTATCACCTCCACACCTTAGTTTGCTCATCTACAGAACGAGGACAACAACAGTACTTAACTCGTAGGGTTAGTATGAGAATTACATGAGTCAATGTGTGTAAAGCCCTGAGATCAGCATGTGGCACCTAAGTCGGGGTATATAAGTGTTGTTGTTGTTGTTTACTTAGTTTCACCAAATCTAGAACTTAGCCTCTTTCCCTCAAGGTGTGATATAAACATACCAGGTGTTGTTTCTTTCTGTTATTAAAATTTAGACAAAGTTGAAAAAAGAAAGTCTCAAAAAAATCTTGCCATGAAACATTTGTTGAAACATTTAACATTTGTTAAACTATAAACATATGTTTACTGATGGGCTCGACTGCCACAGCAGGTTAAATACCCCTTTGGCAGGCTCGACAACTGTACAGTATTTGTAAGAAGACTTATGATATGTAGACCAGAGAGATACATAAAGGTATGGAATTTTATGCCACTCATTTTATTTTCCCAAAGCATTTTTCTTAATACCACACAGGACAGTTCTAGCTATCCTTTCCTTCCCAACAAAGCCAGCTTTAATAAAAATGAATGCACTAACAACTTCATTTGAAGTTGAACTTTAAGAAATCCTTTAAATGTAAAACTACGGGTATCCCTGTTTCATATTTAACTTGCAATAGGATATCCAGCAGCTGTCCAGGGACCTGGAAAGGTTGGTTAGCCGATGACAAGATGCCTGCTGAGATGGGCTCCACACACAGGTACTACTTAACTGTAGACGAAGTCTCCCGACCTACATCTCAGTCCCCTTTAAAGTCAATCTGAACACACTGTACATGAAAGGAAATGAAAAGTGAGTTTTTCTCCTTTACCAGGGCACTGGGACTTCCTGAGTTTTTCACTGCACTGCTGATTGGTCCAGAACTACTATTTCCTTCTACTTATTCCCAATTGTGTCTGTCAGACATAATTAGGGTTGCACACTAAAAAGAAGTGTTAAAATGCAATAATGCCATTAAATCTGTCACATATTTTTTACTTTAACCCTCAGTATATCAGGAAAAATAGACATTACCATTTGACATCTGGTCCAATGGAACCTTCATATTTTTAAAGCCATTTTATAAATAATTTACAGAAGTATGAAAAAAAAAGGTAGTGAAAACAACTTTATTAGAAACTATAATAGGAATTTAAGCAAAGCAAATCCTTTGTATCATGTAAATTTTGGTGTATAACAGCATAAAATATGAAAAAAATATTGTCACATATCCTTTTAGCAAAACGGGAAGGTCTAAGTTCTTGTCACAAAAATATTATTGCAGGATGAAACCCTAGTTGAATCTCTAACTGAATTAGTAAACCGTATTTCTTGTTTGTCCTGGAAAATTGTTGTTCAGTTATCATTTCTGAGTTAAAGAAAATTCATCTAGGCTGTTGTCATCTGAAGATCCAGAGTCTGCGAGTTCATTTATACGATCGATTTCTTCATCATCATCATGAGAGGCCAGAAATGTTCCTATCTCATTGCATTTATTTTTGATTTGTCTAATAGTTGTGAAACATGTCAGTTTTTCTCTTTTCCATTATAAGCAGAAAATGAAAAATTCTATATTTTCATCTGTGTTCAATGAAATCTAAAAGTAGACTGGGCCGGCCCCGTGGCTTAGCGGTTAAGTGCGCACGCTCTGCTGCTGGCAGCCCGGGTTCGGATCCCGGGCGCGCACCGACGCACCGCTTCTCCGGCCATGCTGAGGCCACGTCCCACATACAGCAACTAGAAGGATGTGCAACTATGACGTACAACTATCTATGGGGGCTTTGGGGGGGAGGGGAATGGAGGAGGATTGGCAATAGATGTTAGCTCAGAGCTGGTCTTCCTCAGCAAAAAGAGGAGGACTAGCGTGGATGTTAGCTCAGGGCTGATCTTCCTCACAAAAAAAAAAAAAATCTGTAAAAGCAGACTAAAACGATGGTGTTTCCAGTCTTTTTTAATATATTCTTGAAATAGAATATAATACTCTGGTCCCATAATTAGAAAAATGAAGGATGACAATTTATTTCACTATTGAATCATCCTTATCTAGGCAATTTCATCATTCTTCCATTTTTTGTCTTTTTTTTAGCATAGTTGGGAATAATTGATGAGTAATGATGAATCATAATAAAATAATTCCTATGATAAAATAGCAAAACGTTTCAAGATACAGGAAAACACGTTCCATAAGATCCCATAATGTAACTTAGATTTATAAAAGGATTCAATGGACACATACGGTAACAGTAAAACACAATGAGTTTTATTTAATTAAAAAAAAGGTAAATTTTCTCTTTGTTCTTTTGAAATCATCTAAGAAAGAATAAAAATCATGAAACGTCAATCCTTTAAATAGTAAGAACTGCTCAAAGATAAAACTCAAAAACAAACATCAGAGCCAATTGACTGTAACAATACACAGAGCGTTAAGAACATTTTTTTCTCAAATTATGTTAAATGTTAATACCAGAAGAATTTAAAATGTAAATAAAATAATCTATTGAATTAGAAATATTGTTTTAAATGAAAAGTGGAATAAAACAGGTATTCTATATTACTAGTGGTAACTATAAATTAATACTTAAAGAAATTTTATTTAAAAAAAATTTTTAAAGCTTCATACTCTTTAATCAGTAATGAAACTTTTAAACTCAATCATAAGAAATAATCTGAGGGGCCGGCCTGGAGGCGCAAGTGGTAAGTGTGTGCACTCCGCTGTGGCGGCCAGGGGTTCGCCGGTTTGGATCCCAGGCGTGCACCGACGCACTGCTTGCTAAAGCCATGCTGTGGCAGCGTCCCATATAAAGTAGAGGAAGATGGGCATGGATGTTAGCACAGGGCCAGTCTTCCTCAGCAAAAGAGAGGAGGATTGGCATTGGATGTTAGCTCAGGGCTGGTCCTCCTCACCAAAAAAAAAAAGAAATAATCTGAGGGGCCGGCCCCGTGGCTTAGCGGTTAAGTGCGTGCGCTCCACTACTGGCGGCCTGGGTTCGGATCCCGGGCGCACACCGATGCACCACTTTTCCTGCCATGCTGAGGCGGCGTCCCACATACAGCAACTAGAAGGATGTGCAACTATGACATACAACTATCTAACGGGCTTTGGGAGAAAAAAGGAGGAGGATTGGCAATAGATGTTAGCTCAGAGCCAGTCTTCTTCAGCAAAAAGAGGAGGATTAGCATGGATGTTAGCTCAGGGCTGATCTTCCTCACAAAAAAAAAAAAAAAAAGAAAAGAAATAATCTGAAGTACTGAGAAAGCTGTGTGAATAAGAGTATTTATTGCAGTGGTATTCATACAAGTTAAAAATTAGAAGAGGCCTAAATCTTCAACACTAAGGGATGGCCTATCACACAGTCATTTAAAATGATGGTTATAAAGACTATATAGCAACATGGAATAATATTCTTCATCTTTATTTCAGATGAGACCTCTCATGCATCATTCTATATCTGAATAGCTAACTGCTATGAGGCATATACTCACAGATAGTCACTAAGTATTTCAAATTAAAATACTTAACAAACTTGCATTATCTCCATACTACCATGGTATTCCAAACATATTCTTGCATATGCACACCCTATCATGGTTAACAGAACCACCCAAACCAAATCATTTAAGTCTATTTTATACATTTCCTGTTTGCTCCTCTACCTACCACTGTCTAGAAAATAGAAGCTATTTAATGGCTAGCATATGTAGGTGAATTAATTAAGCTAAAAAATACAGTATATAAAATTATATGGTCTAATTAAACTATGTTAAAATGGGCATGTGCACACATACATGTAGATACAGACACACACAGACCTGAAGGACTATATCACGATAATAACAGTGGTTATATTCCAGTGGGAGACTTTTTTTTTAGTTCCCAAATTTCAACTAAAAAATTTAAAACAAAATGCCTCCCCTCAAAATGTGTTTAATCTAAGTTTGTAAAAAACAATAATTATGCTTGGAAATTCAATTCCTAAGACTGCTAGGCTATTGATATAATCATACATTCATTATGGCATCATAAAATGATATAATTCTTTTGGAAAGCAATGGGTAATACATGTTAGAGACCATAAATGTATTTATACCTTTGACCTAAAAACTCTTACCCTGGGAATTTCTCATAAGGAAATAATATTTAAAAAAATACATATGCACAAAGATATTTGATGCAACATTATAATACTTAAAAGCATTAAAACTGTCTAAAAAAGAGAATGTCTAAGTAAATTATGGTACATTCACTAAAAAATTAGTAAATATACTCAGGAACAGGGAAAACATACAACAAAAATGTTAAGTGAAAAAAGCAGAACACAGTTTGAATAAAAAGAGTAAAAGAAGACAGTATTAAACTACTTCAACAAACCAAATATTCTCTTCATAAATAAAAAAGGGATGAGCACACTGAAAAATAAGGAAAACTTATGTTAGAAAGGGGAAAATGTGTTTATTTTTAAAGTATCTTCTGATGTGACTTTGAAGATAATGTTTAAAAATCAAAACATGGAAGAAAAAGTAGATACTAATGGATAATAATTTCAAATTTTTGAAAAGAAAATCTAGAGTTTCAAAAAGGATAACATAAAGCCTTTACTAAATGGAAAAAGGAATTCTTTTCAAGACACAAAAGTTTCCTTAAGGAAAATAAATATTAAATATATTCCTATGTATCTGTTCCAACAAATAAAGTTCGATAGAAGCTAAATTATTAACAAAATTGTTATTTTTCTTTCTAAAACAAGCCATCAATGGTTTAAGTTGTATGCTTTTCCTTAAGACTTTGGAAATATTTTTTTGGCATTTAATTGGATACTCATTAACACTAACAGAAGAGGAAAGAGTGCCACCTATAGTATTCAACTATAATCACTTCCACATTAAAAAAGAAATCAGTTTTCTTGTTTAGACTGCAGAATTTGAAGTCTCCGGCAAGAATAAAACAGATGATAATTATTACTAACCAGCAGAGTATATTTAAACATTACATGTGTTCTACATAACACTTGATAAAAATGAATTATAAATTTAAACCAAGTTTGATTACATGAGGGAGAAATAATCAATTAATGAGTGTTAATTGTGCATACGGCAGTGTATTAGCACAAAACATTAACAGTTAATCAACACTGTAACATAACATCACAATGCTCACAAAAAAAAAAGAAAAAAGAGAGAGAGAGCCAGCCCTGATGGCCTAGTGGTTAAAGTTTGGCACGCTCTGCTTCAGCGGCCCAGGTCCGCTTCCCGGTCACAAAACCACACCACCTGTCTGTCAGTTGCCATGCTGTGGTGTGGCTCACATAGAAGAACTAGAACAACTTACAACTAGGATATACAACCACGCCCTGGGGCTGTGGGGAGGGGGAAACAAGAAGAGAAAGTAATGCTTCTTTCCTATGGTAAAATTAGATGCAAACAACTACATTTAAGTATTATCTAAAATAAAAATTCTTAAATATGTCTAAGGGTTAGAAAAAGTTAATTGAAAGTTACTTAAAGTGGATCCATAAAACTAAAGTCTATCACCACAAAACAATGGAAGAGACAGAGAGACATTTAAAAGATAATTGCAAAGATCTGGCCAGAACAACCTGCATATTCACATACATCTTCACTTTAAAATTCTGAGTGATGCTATGGTCTTCACGGTGAGTCAACGAACCTGTGGCGGCTGGAAGTGCAGTGTACATGGGAAAGGGGGAACCGTAGCTCACTTAACCAGAATGCAGGCAAGTCCTCTAAGCAGATGAGAACTGAGTCCTACTCTCCGCCACAGCACTTTACACACCAAGCTAGAATTTCCACATTAGAAAGAACAGCGTGGGCATTATTACAAGTGTGTACATTTATTGGACTGTGTTTTTTCAGGGCATAATGCAACGACAACCATTATACTTGGTGTTGAGATTTTCAGGAAGAAATTGTAAAGGTGGGCCTGCTCTCAGAAGGCCATATCGAAGACCCATAAGAACAATCCCATGGAGGCTATATTCCCATTTCACAAATGTGGGAACTAGGGCTCAGGAGAGGAAAGACTAGGCATACTATATTGGGGAGACAGTAAAAAAATGGCTTTAAATTTTGATTCTTCAATGAAATACCCAGCTACAAATTTTTGGTAGTCAAACATAACATGACTAAAGCGAATAGCAGGCATCATTGTACAAATGTTACATATAAATTTAAGCCCTAAACTAATAAACTCAAGGTTAATGTTTAATCTTTTATAACAAAACTAATGTTAGGTGTTTTCCAGAATCTCTGTTCTAAGAACTCAAAGAATAATTCAGTATCCGACAATGACAAACAGGACCATCTTTAAATATACTCGCTACACCATGAGGTCAATGAAAGGAGAGCCTCTGCACTGCCAACATGGGCCACGGTGCCCGGCCCAGAGTGGGCACTCTGTAAGTAAACTAGTAATAATAGCAATAACAACAGAAATAAGTAAACCTGGCCTTTCTTAAAGAAAGTGCATCTGGTGCTGTTAACAAGCAACAAAGTCTGCCCTGGGTCCCAGGTTCGTGCCAGATTATATAATCTCCAATCTACCTGATTCCTCTTTTTTTTTTTTGTGAGGAAGATCGGCCCTGAGCTAACATCTGCCAATCCTCCTCTTTTTTTGCTGAGGAAGACTGGCTCTGGGCTGACATCCACGCCCATCTTCCTCCACTTTATATGCGACGCCGCCACAGCATGGCCTGACAAGCAGTGCGTCGGTGCACACGCACTTAACTGCTTGCGCAACCAGGCCGCCCCCCCCCATTCCTCTTTTTAAAAAATAAATAAAAGGTTATGCTAGAGCATCACCTGAGGGATATAAGGTTCGTTCTAAATTTTAACTCCAGATCAGCACAGTCTATTTAAGATCTAGATATTTAGGGGCCGGCCCAGTGGCGCAAGCGGTTGAGTGCGCGTGCTCTGCTGTGGCGGCCGGGGTTTGCCAGTTCGGATTCCTGGCACGCAACGATGCACTGCTTGTCAAGCCATGCTGTGGTGGCATCCCATATAAAGTGGAGGAAGGTGGGCATGGATGTTAGCCCAGGGCCAGTCTTCCTCAGCAAAAAGAGGAGGATTGGCAGATGTTAGTTCAGGGCCGATCTTCCTCACAAAAAAAAAAAATTAAAAAAAAAAAGATCTAGATATTTAGATATTTAGATTACTCACCCAGTCTCCCAAGCTTGAAACTTGGCTCCTCTATCATATTCTCTACAACTTATTTATGACCAAATCCTGTCCATTCAACATCTCTCACATCTGGCCCTTCCTCTGCACCTCTTCCCAGTCAGAATTCAGGGCCCATCCTGTCTCCCTTGGATGACTGCCACAAGCTCTAACAAGACCCTTTAACAATGGTCTTCTCTCTCTGGAGTCCAGCCTTCTCATTACCACCAGATTTTACTACTCTAATCATCTTATCCCAGCTACTTAAAAAATACCCATTGATTCCCTCATTCCTTATAGCATACTAGGTAAATATCCCAAATTACACTTTAAAATCATACATGAATATTAGTCTACTCTTTCTTTCCCATGCAGACTGGAAGCTCCAGGAAAGCAAAGACAGCCCTTCCTTTTTTGTCACATCTGCATCTCCAGAAATAAGCTGCATGCCTGGCACACAGTAGGCGCTCCATCGCTACTTGGTGAAGGAATGAAAAAGTGAGTTTGAATCTCCTTTTGACCAATGGCACATGATCAGTATATAAGCACTGTAAATGAGGCAAATAACTTGATATTATTTTATCTGAAGTAAGAAAGCTCTACGTAGCTATAGTAGGTATTTAGTTAAATAAAACACAATACTCCACTGTCCCAAGTAAGATTCAAATTCAGGAAAGCAAGACAGAATAAATCCTCACTTATATCAAAAGCATTAATTTTGGGCTCTTATACCAAGTCAGCCATGTAACATCTATTGCCCTCCTCCTCGACCTCCCTCCCTTTACACACACACACACACACACACACACACACACACACACACACGTGCACATGCAGGAAATCTTCCAAAAAAATATAACTGTAGATAAGAGAAATATTAAACTTCTGGAAATTTTAAAATTTGGAAAAAAAATAATCAAATATTTTTTTCTGTTCTGGATGCCTGGGAGAGGGCAAAACAGAATAATATGGTGGTTGTAGTAAGTAAAACATCAAAATACTTAATTTTTCTAAGGCATTTGGTATGATTACTTTGTTGATTTAGAAACACAAAAACTATTTTATTATAACATTGGAAATGTGCTCTTACTTTTATAAATTCAGACATATTAAAGGAAAAAAATTTTAGTAGGAAAGAGAATTCTGGCCAAGTCCACCATAAATTGTAGTTTATCATATCTGTGTATGCTGGTACTTTTATTCTCTCTTTTGAAATGTATACACCTCTACTCAGGGGCTAAATCTGATGATTTGAATGCAAAGCAAAGATACCCATATTTTTTGAAAAACCTAATTTAATTTTTATTCTAGGTAAAAAATCCATGTCCAAGGATAACAATAATAATGAGAAAAAGTAACATGAGTAAAAGAATCAAATAAGATGTTATCAAAACATGATTTTTTTTAAAAGTAACTGCATTGAAGAATCAAACTGAAAAGGAAAAGAAAAAAACTTGAAGAGTCACATGATAAATCTGTACTCTGAGAATAATACTAGGGTAATGAATGATGTAAAGGATACTGGGCTAAGACTAAGAAACCTGGGACTGACTGTCATCTCTGTCACTTAACAGCTGTGTTACTTTGGATAAGTTACTTTTTGAGACAGCTTCCCCAACATTCTGAACAAATTCCCTAAGGAGAGCAGTCAGTAACTTTCTCTGTGTCCTGAATTTACCTCTCAGGTACAGTACCAGGACTTCAGGTTTTGTGTAATAAAATGTGGAATGGAGAATGAGTGTAGGATTTAGAGAGGAAGCAAGACCCAGTGTAAGTTCTGGAGACAAATGAAACCAATAGTTATAACAAAATATGTTAAGTGTGATGGTAGAGATACATATTATGTGGGCACCCAAAGGAGCATGGTGAGGGAGGCGAACTCCAAATCAGCCTGAATAAAGATCCAGAGGCACACAGCTCCTTTGGGGAAACATAAGCAAGTTAATGACTACGGAGATTAAATCCTGAAGCAATGAGGGGCAGGAAATTAATATGTAAAGTAGGCAGAAGTCTCATCATGGAGGGCCCTACAGGCTTATGCTAAGAAATTTGTACTGAACATCACGGGCAAGTCACCACATATCAGCCCTTGATATCATTTCAGAGACAACCTTTTGGCTCACATGCTGTAGGATTAAGAAAAACATAACACAATACCTGCAGGCAACTACCTTGGATACAAAGAATACACTTTGCCCAGACCATCGCATACCTGCCCTGCAAGGTGACAAGGAGGAGTATCTGAGAGGGTCAAAGGAGGGGCTAGGTGTGAGGCTGGACTCGGGCAGGAGCATCCTGCAAGCCTGTCCATTACGAACACTGGCTTGACGATGGCACTGCTCCTCTTAGGAAAGTCCGACCCAAGCAGCGATTTTCAACCATCACAGAATAAAGGCCAAAAACGGGGAGGGAGGACATCTTTCTCAACTCTCTACCTTCAATTCAGGGTCCTTGCATAGGACTGGACCCATAGTGGGTACCCATAAATGCCGCACTGAATGGAATCAACCAAATCCTACTTCAGTTCTGCTCCCAATTCACAATGTAACACAGGCAAGTTAGTGCACCCAGTTTTTTGAACTTCCACTACTCCTTCTGTAAAGTGGGAACGATAATGGCATCTACCTTTAGGGCTGTTTCAAGATTAAATGAGATAATGCTTATGAAAACACCATGTGATATCAAGGATAAATTATCTCAAGGCTGCTTTTATATTTCTATTTTCAAACAAACACAAATATTAATATTTTAGTGACTGAAAAGCACTGCAAATTTCCTCATTAACATTCTTCCATTCATTTAGTAAGTAATCTAAGCTGTAAGAATAAACATCATTTCTCTAGAACGATTAAAGCTATTTTTACTTTGAATCAACAAAAGAAATTGCTCTCCATAGACACTTTTGGTTTTCTCTGAGAAACAAGGGTTGCTCACTGTACCTGTAAGTGGTAGGAAGCTAACAAAGGGTTTTACACTAGGAATACACTTACTTTTTATTTAACAATTTATCGTGGAAGACAAGGCTAGTTCAGGTAAGAGATAAAGGTTTAAACAAAGGGAATGATGGGGTAGTATTTTAGGAATTTTTTGGAAACAAAATTAGCAGAATTGGTTACGGGGAATGAAGGAGCAGAATGAGGGAAGGGGTCAAAGACAATGCTCACACATCTAGACTGAGTGGGCAGAAGATGGGGCCACCAACTGAAGCAGATAATACCAGGTGTATTAAGGGTAAGAAAACGTGCGTAGCTTTTGACATACGGATTTGAGGTGTCTGTGGGCAATGTGGAAATGGCCAACTGGCAACTGAATACAGAGTCTGAAAGGTGTGGTCTGGAGACAGAGTTTGGGGTGTCATCATATACAGATGAGAGCTGAAACCATGAGAGTAGGTAAGATCACACATTGAAACTGTGGAAAGTAACAAAAGTAATAGATTAAGAATAAAATTTGGGGAGCAGCAACATTTTAGAGGTAGAAGAGCCACGGAAGATGAGCCCATGAAAAGCATAGAGAATGAACTAGTCATACAAGGAGGATTAAGAGAGCATGATGTCACTGAAGGAAAGTAGTTTCAAGGAGTTTCCAAAAGTAATAAACGCAGCAAGAAGCTTCGGCGAAGGGAATCCCAGGAAGAAAGTGGCAGCTGTGGAAATGTTTTTGGATCTTCCCAAATTGTCACACAAAAATAGAGCAACCAACATAGTGAGGTGACAAAGTATACCCATCGACACCAAAATACAAGGCGTGAGGACCAACCACCAAGAGCCACAGGACCTGAGTATTACCCGTCCGTGCAGGGGGCAAGCGGTGAGAAGCAACGGGGAGACTGGGTTGAAAGAGGAGAACCTCAAAAAGCCAGCAGGTATTCACTGGAAGCCTGGCAGGCCACGTGAGAAGAGTGCCTGAGGCTGAGAAGGGCCAGGCTTCTTCCAGTACGGGTGAGTAACAGGAGCCAGAGTGAGATCTAGAGGGGCCAGGAGTCACCCCCCAAGCTTTCAAATCCGACTCTTCGGCACTCTCTCCAGGACAGAGCCCACTGAGAAAAAACTTGCTGGGGCCAGAATCACAGCTGAGCCGGAAAGGAAAAGGAAAACCAGCATTACAGAAAGAGAAGATCCAGATAAAAAGGAGGGAAGAAAATCGAGTCAGAAAACCTCAGAAAGCGAGCACCCTACTTCTGAACATTACACAAAAACAACAGAAGAGGGAGCACTGCAAAGTTAGAACCACCACCCTAAACTTCCTTCTAGATGTTCAGAGAAACTATACTCACATACACAATTTCTTTAAGAAAAAGGAGATTAAATACCAAAATAATATCCCTACAGACAATGAAACTATACAACAAACATATACTCAAAAAATAGATGAAAACTATAATGTTCTAGTATTTTAAAATGTTCTAAAAGAAATGAAAGAACATAAATCAAAATTAGAAAAACTCAGAAATCAGGTGACAGACCTCAAAGGAAGTAGCTATATGATCTGACAATGCAGATATGATTGTACTACAATCATAGAAAATTGGGGTTATAGGATAGCATAAGCAAAAAAAAAATTTGTTCACCTGTTTCAGTAATCATGAATGGTAGTATCAGTATTAATACTGTATGAGTAATCTAGGATACGGCAAATGAGTAATTACGGAATATTCCAATCCTATTATCTTCTTTATCCTTAGGAACCCGAATTCTTGTTATGGACAAAAGTATTTACTGACGTAACATAAAAAACAAAAACTCTATAGACCTGAATTTGAATTGGAAATATCTGTCTGAACTCCTGAGGTACCCTGTCTATTATATGTCTGTCTGTCTATCCATCCACATGCACCTATATGTTATACATGAGTATAAATATGTATTTACTTATTGCCTAGAAACAACGACCAACCCAGTTGTAGTAAGTACCCCAAGTGCCCAGATTGTGGAAGTCAGATCTTCTTGGAAAAATAATTGATTCCAAGTGTGGTACAAGAATATACAACATGAGCCTAGAACATTTTGATACACCAGATAGCCAGGACACTATCAAAGACTACTAGCATCACGTCAAAAGGACCCAGCAGCCAGACTGAAGAAGCTGCCACTGGCCAAAGATGGGACAATCTGAATTGCAATAAGGGTAAGAATTATAATGAAAGAAATCTATCAAATATATTTCAATCTATGAGTTCATAATGATATATATATGTGTGTGTGTGTATTTTTTTTTTTGGTGAGGAAGATTGGCCTTGAGCTAACACCTGTTGCCAAACATCCTCTTTTTGCTTGAGGAAGAACGGCCCTGAGCTCACATCTGTGCCAATCTTCCTCTATTTTGTATGTGGGTTGCCACCACAGGATGGCTGACGAGTGGTATAGGTCTGTGCCTGGGATCCAAACCTGCAAACCCGGCCGCCAGAGCGGAGCCTGCGGAACTTAACTACTATGCCACTGGGCCGGTCCCCATAATGATATATTTTTTAAAAACTAATAAGTCACCTATGGACGACAAGAACAAATTCATTATTTTGAAAAGTGGGTATACAAAATGAGAGAATCAAGCATTTATCCTGCTTTCCCTATATGAACTGTACCACTAAGTAGCTAAATAGTGGATGAGAGGAACGATTTCTTTATAAAATTATTCCAACTAAAGAATGAAATAAAAACAAAACAATAGAATATCATTACCTTGCAACCCCTAATGAATTAATGGATCTAGGCATTAAGCATCAACACTGCTAATATCAAAAAAAGTGAAAACCAGACATTACTAGCTTCCTGATGAAGGAACACAACACTACATATATCTTGCCAAAGGTACTGAACTGGAGTCTAATCGAGCCTCAGATTCTTGTTGCCAATTTGCAAGAAACACATTGAACTGCACTATGGGTACACAGTCAGCAAAATCCAGACAGTGGGAAGTCCTGTAAGTCAAACGACCCAGATCCTTCCACAAATACATTATAAGAAAAAGACAGGGATTTGGCAGGGACAGGGTTGGGGGGGGGACCTGTAGATTATAAGAGACTAAAAGACATGTGAAGTAAGAAAGATGGGGTATGTGTGAAGAAATTAAGCTAAAATGTCCAGGGATACACATTTGGCTGATAAAACTATAAGGAAAAGCAAAGAAGTAATCCCTATAAAGTTAGAATAGTGGTTATTTTTGGAGGGAGGGAGGAGGAGGCTGTGATTGGGGCTGGGCACATGGAGGGGCTTCTGGGGCAGTTGGTAAAGTTTTATGTCTTGAAAGGGGTGGTGGTTGCCTTATAATAATTCACTAAGCTATACCCCCCAAAAAGAGGATCAGTGAGGATAAAACTTTACTTTAGGTCAGCCAGTTAGGTGGTAACTGATGCTCTCAGTCAGAGCTGTTTCAAGAAAAGGACTGGAGTGGAAGTCAGATTGCAGCAGCCTGAGAAAAGAATGGTAGGTGCTGGAGAGGACATGGATTCTTGAGTCTAAGGGGTCAAAACATTTGATGAAACATCTAGAAGGATTCACACCTGTTAAACAAGGTCATTCTCGGGAAATGGGAATATGTGGAAAGGGAGAAGGATCTTTCATTTTATACTTAATATACCTGGGTAATACTCTACTTTTTTTCAACATGTTTGTGTTACTTTTGTTAATTATTTTAAACCCGTAAATGTTCATTTTTTGAAAGGGCTTCATAGGAAAAACAGGAACCCCTGGGGGAGAAGAGACAAATCCAGAAGCGATCCAAATAATTTCTGCAGAAGAGTTTAATTTATGGAGATACTCCATCTTCAAAGAGGGGGCACGTACCTCGCGAGTCCTCAAGTGTGGGCTGTGCATAGTGCCTTCTTTCCAAGGAGGACGGTATGGGAAGAGGGAAAAGAGAGTAACGTCACAGTGGAGAAACCTGACACACACTACCTCAGCAAGGTGGTCAAGGTCGACGTCAGCTGTGATAAATCACACTGACAGCATGCACCTTTAATATGATGTGATGAAAAGGGCACTTTACCTCTGAGGTCTGCCTCCCCAAAAACTCATAACCCCAGCCTGATCATGAGAAAACCTCAGACAGATTCCAATAGAGGAGCATTCTGTGATATATCTGACCAGTACTCCTGAAAACTGTCAAGGTCATGAAAAACAAGGAAAGTCTGAGAAACTGTCACAGCCAACAGGAGCCTAAGAAGACATGACAACTAACATAATGGGCATCCTGGATGGGATCCTGGGACAGAAAAAGGACATTAGGAAAAAACTAAAGATAACAGACTTTAGTTAACAAACACATATCTTACTGGTTCATTAACAATAACAAATGTACCATACTGATGTAAGATGTTAATAATAGGGGAAACTGGGTACAGAACATAAGGGAACTCTCTGTACTATCTTCTCAATTTTTCGGTAAATCTAAAACAACTCTAAAAAATAAAGTCTATTTAAAACTTTTTAAAAGTAGCAACATCACAGTATCTTTACCAAGTTTGGTAAGTTTCCTGCAATAAGTAAAGCAGAGTAAACGGTTTCTACTTCTCTTGTCTTTCTCATGTAGATATTTTGGACCAATCAATGGACCACCTAGAAGACTCTCATAGACCATGGTCTAGCGACCACACTCTGATAACCAAACAATGAGTTTAGCATAGTACACTATTTTCAGACATTCTTCAGCACAACAAAATAGGGAGCAAAAAATATGTTATTGGTGCGAATCTGAAAATATGTACGACAAGCTGGGGAGAGAATGTTCTTGGATAAAACACACTGGGTACCAAGCCTTCAGAACTCTAACAGTCTAAGCAAAATGTGCATTTATAAAATATTTTCAAAGAAGTCTCGTTTCTAAGCATATAATCAGATATGAGGGGCAAAAATTCCTTCTATATCATCTCCTCTTCTATCATCTTCACATCACCAGCAGTCAAATAGTTCCTCAGTCAAGTACCTACCCTAGCCCAGCTATTAGGTTTGCCTTCCCTTAGCCCCTAAGCATATGATTAAGATTGTTTTAAATTTATTCTTATTGTAGAGTTACCTCATAAATGTATATTGTATTTCAATTGAAAAACAAACTCCTTAAGAGTAAGGAAGGCGGGGCGAGCCCCACGGCTTAGTGGTTAAGTGCACGCGCTCCACTACTGGTGGCCCAGGTTCGGATCCTGGGCACACACCAACACACCGCTTGTCCAGCCATGCTGAGGCAGCGTCCCACATACAGCAACTAGAATGATGTGCAACTATGACATACAACTATCTACTGGGGCTTTGGGGAGAAAAAGAGACAAAAACGGAGGAGGATTGGCAATAGATGTTAGCTCAGGGCCAGTCTTCCTCAGCAAAAAGAGGAGGAGAATTGGCATGGATGTTAGCTCAGGGCAGATCTTCCTCACACACACACAAAAAAAATTATTAAAAAAAAGAGTGAGGAAGGCAAAAATGGGAAGAGAACTAACATTCACTGTTGTGTGTCTTATGTGTTAAGCACTGTCCTATTTTATATAAATGTCCTACAAAATATATCACTTAATCCTCACTATCACCCATGTGGCAGCTATTATTACACCTATTTTACAGATGAAGAATACAAAGTTTGGAAAGGCAAAGTAACTTGGCAAGACCATAAACTCGATAACTAGTTGAGTCACGTCCAAATGGCTCCATGAAGCCCGTGCTGTTTCCACTACAGCCTGCTACTGCTTCAGGCCTTCCACTCACACACTCACCAGAGTACTTAGTGGTACAGGAAGAGAAGACATTTAAGTGCTTTTTTGACATGAACCAAGTTGAAGGATTGATAAGAAGGTAGCCCCAGTACTTCAGTACTTCAGTGCATGACTTTAGAGAAGTAGCATTTTGCTAATAATATTTTATGACCAAAGTCTGGTCCTGTCTGTGGCTCTTAAGGAAATAGAAGGAAAATAAAGAACTTGGCCAACCGGTGTTATTATCAAAGTTGTTCACGTCTGGATCACACTTTGCACCACCAATCAGAAGACTAGGAACTTTCTAACATGCTGTACTGATGAAAAGAAAGATCTCAGATTGTAAATGATTTATTAAGTTGACTTGTGTGGCTATATTAAAAAATGGTCACCACAGAATTGCATTTTATATCCTTTTCCCTGAACAGGGGGAAAAGGTTTTGATAAGCATCTTATTGTACTGTCTATCACTTATTGCATCCTTATGAACCATATGCTTATCTGATGAATCAGCAATATTTCTGCTCCTTGGAGAAGCCATAGTTGAAAGCTGAAAAAAGAAGTGTCCAAGGCTTATGTTATTTTCCTTTTAAAATGTTTATAATTTATGTTGCTTAAAACTTCAAATGAAACAAGTTTCTTCTTTTGCTTCAAATAATCCAGAAGAGAAACTCAAAAATTTACTACAGTAACTTCAGACAGAAGTCAGTATCTAAAATCACTAAACTGTTTTTCATACTCCTTCACCACCCAATATAAATCTGATATCTTAGTTACATTTTCTCGGCAGAATTTAAACATGATAACCATATCACTTTGAGAGAATTTCATTGTGTATTATTTGCATTCTGTAAAAATACAACAAGAGGGAGCAAATGGTTAAATGTTGATTATTATCAAAGTCCTAGCCTTTTGAGTAGTGAGCTTGTTACAGCTTACTACATTATTAAAAATAATTAAATAACTCTCTAAATGAATAAATGCAGGTTATACATGCAGCAAGATGAGCCTGTGTGTGAATTAAGGATAAAGATTAATCATATGTCCGAGTCCAAATTTTTAAAAACGGCAGAAAAAAACAAAAATTAAGCAATTTAACTATAAAATAGGAGGTATAATAGGAGACAGAAAGGTATGCAAACCACAAAATAGTTAGATTTAGAAAGCTCCAAAAGGCACAGAGAAAAGGGACTAAAATTTTTAAAATAGAGAAGATAGTAGTTCTGGTTCAATCACATTCCCATTGATACTGCACATAAGTCTTGGCTGTTGAACTTTACCCCTGTCTAACTCACTGATATAAGACTCATCATCATCTTTCGTTTGGAGAATCACTGATGTGCCAGTTATTTACATTAGGGTCTTTCCTTCACTTTCCTCTGACTTCCTCAGCCTTAAGTTTTCTCCCAGCTTTTGATTACCATTCATGTTTTCTTAGCACAATTCCAAATTCTCTGTACTTCTAAGTGGCCTTTTAGCTAAAAATTTCAGAGCCATACAAAGGTTATTCTTAAAGTACAAGAGGACACACCATGGATTAACTTAGCACTACCTCCATAAAGATGCCTAGGATGCTTAATGAATCATATTTAATGACAATAGCAAAGAAGGAAATTCCAGGCCTACCTGACACGCATGGCCTGTCCACAAGAGAAAAGAGTTCTTTTCAATCCAGCTACCACCAGGCCTCACTCCAGAAACCCTCCTTTGATAAAGTTGGTATTGAAATGCATCTGTTATATTTTTAAATAAATATATGTGTAGAGAAGTTGTGACAAACATAGGTTTCTAGATCAAAACCCCTGACATTCAAGAATGAGGGGTTAAAGAGACCAACTTTACCTGGGGACTATAAAGAGTAAGATTTCTTCAAAGGTAATAAAAGCAACATACAAATAAATTCCAAGATGGGGAGGAGAGAGACTCTTAAGCAGTTACTAAGGGAAGTTGGGGATGACTGAGATGCATCTGTAGATTTCCAAGTCCTGCTGTTAGGACTGGAAAGGAGGAGAAAGAAGGAACTTCCATAAGCAAGACTCTACAAATGGTGTTTAATTTAACTCAGTTCAAGAACATTTACTGAAGGCATGCCCTGTGTGAAGCACTGGTGATGCTGATTCCCACCTTCAGTCAGTACTGAGTCTCCAAGAACTAGAAGGAGAGAAGTGCTAAGCTGTCAAACACAGTGTATTTCCCAAGGGACTCAAAGCAGAAAACTATGATAGCTTTCCAAAAGGGTACAGCAAGTTCTTTTCATACCTATCACGGCTATTACCAAGCATGCATACCAGTGCTTCACTTCTAGCACATTTAATTACAGCACCAGCACTATTCAGTAGAGTCTACTGCACCCAAGATCAGAGTGTTTGATGATGATGCACCAATCCACAATAAATCTCTTCCATGTAGGGCCAGTTTTTGCCCAGTTTTTCAGATGAGGCAACACTGACACACAGATTGTAAGACAACTTATTCCAAGTCTAAAGCTAGTTCATGAAACAAATAGGTAACACTCCAAAAAGCTATTAAAGTGGAACAGGAGATTATAAGAAATGAATTGCAAAAAACTGGAACCCTGGGGCATTATTGGTGGGAAGGCAAAATGGTACAGCCATTGTGGAAAACAATATGGCTGTTCCTCAAAAAATTAAACATAGAATTACCATATGATCCAACAATTCCATGTCTGGGTATACATCCCAAAAAACTGAAAGCAGGGACTCAAAGAGATATTTGTACACCAATGTTCATAGCAGCATTATTCAGAAGAGCCAAAAGGTAGAAACAACCCAAATATCCATCGATGGATGAATGGATAAACAAAATGCGGTATATACACACAATGGGACATTATTCAACTTTAAAAAGGAAGGAAATTCTGACACATGCTACAACATGGATGAACCTTGAAGTAAGCCAGACACAAGGATAAGTAAGATTCCACTTATATGACGTACCTAGAGTAGTCAAATTCAGAGACAGAAAATAGAATGGTGATTGCCAGGGGCTGGCTGGAGAGGGGGGATGGGGAGTTACTGTTTAATGGTTACAGAGTTGGGGAAGATGAAAAAGTTCTGGAGATGGATGGTGGTGATGGCAGTACAACAATGTGAATGTACTTAATGCCACTGAACTGTACATCAATAAAAAAATTATAAATAAAAGTTATTTCTGCCATCATTTGCATTGTCCTGAAGTACATCTATAGTTTTAGAATTTAAAAAAGAAAAAAATGAATTGCAACTTTTCCATGTTTTTTTTCTTTTTTTTTTTTGGTGAGGAAGATTAGCCCTGAGCTAACATCTGTTGCCAATCCTCCTCTTTTTGTTGGGGAGGACCAGCCCTGGGCTAACGTTTGTGCCCATCTTCCTCCACTTTACATGGGACGCCACCACAGCACGGCCTGACAAGCGGTGCGTCAGTGTGCGCCCGAGATCCGAACCCGGGCCGCCAGAAGCGGAGTGCACACACTTGACCACTATGCCACGGGGCCGGCCCCTACTTTTCCATTTTTACAAGAAAAAATATTTTGTACTCGCGTTAGAGACCACAACTTACTTATGTATCTCTTTAGAATCTTAGTGAACCTAAATGATCAACATGTAAAATTATTCAGGAAAAAAGGAACTCTGCAATGACTGATTACTATGTCTGATTAGCTATTATTTTATAATCAAAAATTCTATATGATCAAACAATAAACATTTCTACTCATCATAAAAAAATGGAGATAAATCTGCATAATATTAGTGAATGTTCACTCACTCACTGTTTCCAGTATCATCCAACTCACCTTTATAATAAGGGGGTGGGGGAAGGGAGCTACTCCCATTTTTCTGTTTCAAAGGTTTTCTAATTTACTTAACATCCCATTCTCATACACTACGTCTATTGAAAGGCTTCTCTCTGTGATCACACTCTGTTCTCCCCTACTTAAAACTGAGAAAGGAAATAAAGGCCTCATCAGACATAACCTTGATCATGCCACCGCTCTGCCTGGTGATGCCAGCCGCAAGTCTGTTGTCTTAAAGGTTAGAATAATTTGTAACTAACATGAAAATATTTTGATTGCATTTCTAGAATGTATATGTTGGCATAGCATTTCATATAATTCAGTTAGGAAAACTAAGAAGATTAAAAACTCCATTAAAATAGTTACAAATACACGAGCAAGAAACAGACAAAAAATTACAAACCTTCTTGAGAAGACACAATGGGTGGCATGTAATCAGGAATGTATTCTTTTCTTTCTTCTGCATCTTTACTTCCAGGTTGAGGAAACTGAAGTACATTGTTCTTGCTAACAGGAAACGAAGGAATTTGATGTGGGAAAGTGACGGGTTCAATATTGTGAATATAGTCTTCTAGTTCATGGAGACTAACCCCCATAAGTTGGAAAGCTTCACCAACATCATCCAAAATTGGGTCTGTTCGGCCATCTGAAACAAAGTCAAAAGCAAAGCAAATTATTTTAGGAAAATTCCATGAATATTTTTTAAAATATTAAGAAAAAAGTATTAAGTAAATATGCAGCTCAGAATCACATATACTATACATTTAAGACCTAGGTATTGGAAAGAATTTAATAGATTTTAAATAGAACACCATATTGTTTAAATATTAGAAAGCTGATTCCTAAAGTCAATTTTATACATGATCTGACAACCAACCACAACACCACAGACAATTCATACTAACAATCAGCTGGTATAGACTAAATATCAAAGGAGGTGACAGACGGTCAACAGCACCTGGGACAGTGGCTGACACAAAGTAAATGTCCAATAAATATTACTATTATTATTTTTTATCAAATAACTAGAATGCTGTGCTAAGTAAATGTCCATTTTCTCTACTGTTCAATAACGTGTCTCTGAAACCTAAAACAGTGGCTGGCATATAGCTGGCACTCAATAAATATTTGTTGAATGAATTATACCATTGAATCAATTTTTCAGATCCAAGAATATTTACAGAAAGGATTTAGATCATAAAGATAATTTACACATACATTTTAAATGTAATTAGAAGACGCCATATAAAATGGATAGAGACAAAAAGATTAAAAGTTAGATATGGCGAGATTCTCTTTACAAAATGAAGTTTCTCCTATGCCTACCCTTGGCAGAACTTAAGTTCTCTACATCTTTTAAAACTTCTAAGAAAATTCCAGTAGCTTACAATATTTTTTTACCGGAATCTCCTATGATCACTTTAAATTCAGTATGTCTGAAACTAAACCATGCTCTGAAATGAAAAAGAATAACCCAAAGTTTGTAAAAATTAGACACATCGTTGCTCACACACACGTAGAAAAGTTCTGGAAGGATATACATCCAACAGTTAACAATCTAAGGGAATGAAAGGTATAGTACAGGGAAGAAAAGAGTTGAAGCGGGAGACTTTCACTTCTAACTTCAAACGCTTCCGGAGTATTTGAATTTTTCTACAAGTAGGGGTTACTTCTATGATGTATAAAAAAGAAAGAATAAATAAAATTAATGGTCATTCTTTCTCTTAATGACATTGATATGTATTTCAACTCTTCTGTCCCTATTAAAAGAATTATTATTCTCTCAGTCTAAAAAATATAACCATCTTGAATTCTTCCATATGCTTTGCAATGTCAACCCAAGCCCTTCTGGTACTTTCTGCTCCCTTTTTTGGTCTCAGATTTCAGAACTTTTTCTTTCTCTCTATTTCTACTATCACTATCTCAGTACAGTTTCCAGTTCTCCCCACTTAAGTCTCTCTTGCACTTCACCAACAGCACAGTTTTCTTAATATACCACTTTCGTCACACTGTTCCCCTCCTCAGGAGTATGCAGTGTTTTCTACACGTGATTTAACTTCTCTGTCTGTTAAGTCCCTCTCGAACCTCATTCACTCTGTTTAACAGTTTCCTCTAACACGCTCCACATGAACTGGCTACACATGTCAAGCTAGCCATCTCACTGCTACTCTGATCACGCTTAACCCCATGTGGGCATCTAGGTTCTGCTTTTCCCTAACCTGACATGTTCTCCACCTTTAAACAATCATACTTCACAGCTCAACTTAAATCTCATCTTTCCTGGGAAGTAATCCTGCCCCAGAACCCACAGCCCACACCCATCTCTCCTTTACTCTATTCCTTTTGCATTTACTGCCTAGACCATGCAATTATTACATTAGAGTACCAGTCTTGAAGAGTCATTCTGAAAGATTTAGCATCTGCTTTCGGTGCACATACACATATTTAATACATAATACGATATACGCAGAAAATGTGCCCCTGAAAGCTATGACAAATCATTACCTTAGGGGAATTTAAAAATACATTATTTATTGAATTAATAGTAACTTCCAATACTTGCTTTAACTTGAGAACACTTTTTTTTTTAAAAGGAACAAATTCCATCAGTTTGTTTTTGTGGACATTTTGACACCCTTGTACACGCCTTATGGGCAGGGATTGTGCCTAAGTAATTTCATGTCTCCAACATCTAGCACAGAGCTTAGTTCATAAGTGGTGTTCAACAAATGTTTGTCAAAAAGACAAAAAGGATTTAAAGGAATAGAATATAAGATTGCACAGCAGTAACCTGAGGTTACAGAATTCGAGTTTAAAAGTAGGATAGTATAGCAAAAAGAACCTAAAAAAGCCTGTAACTAATAAGTATAACAGGAATTAGCATTTTAAAAAAGTCACCAAACCACAATGGGGAATAATGTATCTGATAATTGCATTCTCACTAAAAGCAAGAAAATCGACTACAGAAAATTGGGTAATTAGGAAAAAGATTCACATTAACGCATAACAATGATCACGCGATGACTATGGAATACCTGACGACTTGGAGCACCAGCACATATTCTTGTTCTGTGTATAAGGCAGGAAAGGTAACTATGTATTCAGGGGATATTTTGATTACCTAAATGTACAGGACATCTGTCTTATTTAAGGAACTTGGTAGCAAAAATACAATCTGGACTAGGCATAACCGTAACAGTATACTCAAGGACCATGAAGGGGGCCGAGAGGGAAAAGAAGCAAAAGCCAGGAGAGTAATGTGCTGGTGGGGTACTTTCAAAATAACAATGAATGAGAGTTACTTGGGAGTTCCAAATTTAGATTAGAAGTATCAGTGAAACCAAGCATTCAAAAACTACACATTTTCAAAACTCAAAAAGTGAAGTGGTTAAATAGCTATTATGGTAGTGGGTTATCAGTTCATTCATTTATTCAAATATTTCCAAGGTGCCTATTATATTATGGCATCATACTAGGTTACAGAATACAAATAAATTTGTCTCCTGGGGAGGAGGAAGGAGAGGGACATACACAGATGATTACAAAATAAGGTGTTGAAAAACATAACAGAAATATGCAGAGAATTACGAGAGTAGATAACATGAGTTTCCTAAAGCAAGCGATAAGCCAATCTCAAAATATAAGTAGTACTACTGGTGGACCAGGGGGCAAAGACACTGTAGGACACAGCATGCATATAGGCCTGGATAGCTTAAAATGTTCCAGAAGAGGCAGGTAGCTCAGCATGGTTGCAGAATAGGATGGCATGATGGCAGAAGATAAGCAAAATGCTAGTTCACAAAGGAAACCGAGCACTGCTTAAGAGTTTAGATTTTCAGCCTGTAACCAATTGAAATATTTTTAAGAATAACACGATCTGATCTGTGTTATGGACAGATTATTTGGGCAGCACTATGGAAGCTGGAACGGAATTTGGGGCTTAAGAAGTAAAGTGTATCCATGGGTCTCAATTTTCCAGTCTAGGAACTACTTCTAACAAAACAAAATATCCTATGAAACACTTCACCCAGTTCTTCAGCTTATCGCCTTAAAAATAATGACCTGAAACTTAAATGAGGGGTAGTTCCCCTCCACACCCACACTTCACATCAATGAGATGATGTGTGGCTTCTATTAAATATTCCAAATTATTAAATGCCATCAGCTATAGACACTACCAGACATAAACTTAAAAACCATAAGTACTTGCAGCCCAGATTACCTGGAGAACCTTGTAAACTGCCCTCGACCCCTCGACCACACTTCGATGACCACTGACACGAAAACAGAAAGGAGGAAAGCAATGGGCGACTGAGATGTAAATGAAAGTTTTACTGAAACTGAGAAAGTTGGCCTTGAGAAAGAGTCAACGGAGGTGCCGCCTACGAGAACAGATACACAGAGGAGAGGCAGGGTCCCTAACGGAGCAGAGCTGTCAACGAGGATGTGTGGTTATGAGCTGAAGAATGGCCAGCCTGGTAAGAAACGGCCGGTAGACGGAGCGCCTGTGACAACTAGTTGTAGTAGTTTGCGGGCAAGGGAGGAAAAGGACCGAAGTAGAAGAGGCTGTGAGGCATTCTGGAGGTGGTTCTACACGCAGCAAAAACGAGGCGAGGAGAAGGACCGAGGCGCATCTCTGATCAGAGAAGGGTGGGAGCGCGAGGAGCCGGGAGCGCAGGCAGGGCTCCCGGCTGGCGGCGGGAAGTTAGCGGATGAGGAAGAGGCACCCCGCGGACGACTAGAGTTTCCAGGGGCAGTGGAAGCGGAGGGGCGTCAGCGGCCGAGACGACACCCGATCTCGGGGTGGGGGTGAAGGACCAGCACCTCGGGGACGCCGAGCGAGCGCAGGGGAGCCCCGAGGTGTCACTCGTGACTGGCAGAGGCAGCCCTCCCGCACCCAGCCCGGTACTCACAGAGCTCAGAGTACCGATGGCAGCCCCGTCCCAACTGCTGCAGGTAGCGCTGCAGCACGTCCGTGAGGAGGTGGCAGGCGCTGAGTTGCACCGAGTCCCAGCCCAGCGCCTGGCAGATCTGCGCCACCGAGACCCTCAACAACGACCTGGAGTAACTCTCGCACATCCCGCTCCGTGGACTCCACCGCAGCCCCTGCTGCCACTGCTCTCCACCCCCACGGCCTAACCTTAGCAGAGCCCCCGATTCATCCTCTGGGGCCCCCGCGGCGGGGAAATCGTCCCCCCCCGACCCCTGGCGACCACCTCAAAGCCTCAGCAGCACGGAGCGCGCCAGCCTGAGAGCCGCCATTTTGGACTCGCTCCGCCTCCCGCTGGACGGTCGCCGGGGCGAGGCAGCACTAGCCAAGTGCTGAGCGCGCCGATGAGGAAGCTCCGCCCCGCTGGAGCGGAGCGATGGTGTCGGCATCGGCTCTCGGGCCTGGACGGATGCGGGAAGCGGCTGTGCCGAGCGCAGGTGGAGGATGCGCCCCGGAGGCAGGTGCGTGGGGCGCTCCCGGGGGGGCGCGCGTGTGGCGAGGAAGGAAGAGCGGACTGTCAGTGGTTTAGGGGCAAAAGAGGGAGCCAGAACATGATGTTGAAATGGGGTGTTAGAAGTGGGAACCTGACGGGCGGGATTTGGGGCGTGGGAACTGAAGTGTTCCCCAAAACATGGATCTGACCTGGTCTTGTCTCTGCTCAACACGAACAAAAAAATTAAGCTGCTTACCATAGTGTAGATTAAATCAAGTCCGAGGCAGTGGCCTCTGTGTAAAATTTCTGGGGGCACCAAAAAACTTAATCAAGATCAATAATATTTTAATACAATGTTTTTTTTCAAAGCCAAACTACTGCCAAAGAAAATCCTGCCGCACGTCATTCTAATCCTAGCCCTGATTCCAATAAAACTTTATTTACAAAAACAAAAGGAAGCGAGAACTCAGTTGCCTACGAAGGCCAAACAGGTAAATCAATGAAGCAGGCTGAGTGTATGGGGCACTGTTGCCGGCTCCAGAGCTTTCTCCCAGCTCCCGCTCATTGTTGTCAGATCTATCCAATTTGTTAGAAATCGGAATTTTGATAAATACTTTGATTTTTAAATACTGGGAATACATTTTGAAGTTTTAATTTGCGTGCCACACTAATGCCACAGTTAGGCTAGCATCAGCCTGTGGATAGCCAGGCTGTAATAGCTGATCTAGTTGGTTTCTTAAATAGGCCCTTTTATGCCTGAAGTGCCCAGGTGGCAACTGTAGCTAATATTTTAGTGGGACTCCTGCTGTGTCCCCTGATGAAAGCATTCTCCCTTCTGGAAATCGGGACTATCAACCTGGAGAACCCAGAGTTGCAGAGACAAGAACAGTTTCCCAGGGCCGGCCCCGTGGCTTAGCGGTTAAGTGCGTGTGCTCCGCTGCTGGTGGCCTGGGTTCTGATCCCGGGCGCACACCGACGCACCACTTCTCTGGCCATGCGGAGGCCGTGTCCCACATACACCAACTAGAAGGATGTGCAGCTATGACATACAACTATCTACTGGGGCTTTGGGGGAAAATAAATAAATAAATAAATAAAATCTTTAAAAAAAAAAAAAAGAACAGTTTCCCAGATGGGTCACTGGGAGTGATGGTAAGTGGGGAGACTCCAGCTTCCACCCCAAGTTGTTTACCTATCAGGAACCCAGCACCACAGACAAGTCGTTGACTTCAAGTGTATGCAGCATCCTGGGGGGCTACGCCCCATCCTCACAAGTACTGCCTGTGAGCTGGTACTTTACCTGTGCCTTCAAAGGCCTTTCCATTGCTCTCCTGGGCTAACAGCTTTGGAGTGGTGTGGTATGTGATAGGACCAGTAGATGTCGCGGTTGTATACCCACTCCCAACCTCCTTCATTGTAAAATGGATCCTTTGGTCTGACACAGCGTGATATGGGACACCAGTACATCCAACACTGTGAGCAGGAAAGGCAAATCTATACCCAGAATATGGGTCTATTCCTATCAAAGTGAATGGCTGCTCTTTCTAGGAAGAAAGGGGCCACTGTGGTCAACCTGCCAACAAGTGGCTAGTTGGTCTCCTTGGAAAGTGTATTAGTCAGCTCAGGTTGTCATAATAAAATAACACAGACTGGGAGGCTTAAACAACATTTATTTTCTCACAGTTCTGAGGCTGTAAGTCCCGGATCAAGGTGCAGGCAGGACTGATTCCTCTGAGGCCTCTCTCCTTGGCTTGCAGGGGGCTGCCCTCTTGTTCTCTCTTCACATGGTCTTCTCTGTGCACTCTCTCTTTGTGTCCTAATCTCTTCTGATAAAGACACCAGTCAGATTGGATTAGGGCCCACCCTAACAGGCTCATTTTAATTTAATTACCTCTTTAAAGGCCCTCTCTCCAAATACAGTCACATTCTGTGGTACTGGGGGTTTGGGCTTCACCTATGAATTTGGGGGACACAGTTCAGCACATAGGGAGTCAGCGTTGGTCTCTGTGGCAGGCAAGTGGGTTCGACACTGCCCGATGCTCTGCCAGGTGGGAGGGTTTCCCCTCACTGCTGTCTTGCAGGGCCACATGGAGTAAGGCTATGGCAACAGTCACAGCCACAGTTTGTGGCTTGCATCTACATGCCGAGCCAGTTCGTCCATGAACTGAGCTAAGCTTTTCGTCCTGCCTGCTCTGCTGGTCATAAGGAACCCCCATGCAGCCACTGGTCTAAAGTGAGGGAGAGTGATGGTGCATCGTTAATGATGGACCTTGGGGTCTGGCCTACCTTCTCACGCGCTTGCTTGTGCCCTCCCAGCCCTGCTCATGACGGGTCCTGAAGTACCACTTTTGTCTTAGGATGGATTGCCACTAGGCTTGACTTTTTGACATAGGTCTGACAGAACCCAGCTCGTGATGGGCAGTTCATAGTTGGGTAGTGCCCATGGTCAGACACTCCATCTCTAGCGGGGCCCACTAGCATAGCAGGAGCTGGTTTTCAAAAGATGTAATTCTCCACTACATATGTCATGGACTTACTCTAGAACCTAAGGGTCTGCGTTGCTACTTCCCGTTAGAGTTGCCATCACCTCCACGTGGAGTATTTTCCCGTCATGGCTACCTCTAATAACATAAGGTCTACCAGGCTATATGGCCCAAGTAGGGGAGAAACTTGCACTGCTCCGGAACCTGCTCCAGAACACTTTCCTACTCTGGGCCCCAACTCAAAATTGGCAGCTTTTCAAGCCATCAGTGTATGGTTAAGAGCAGAATTCCCACATGTGGAATATTCTGCTTCCAGAACCCAAAGATGCCTACCAGGCATTGTGCTTCCTTCTTCGTGGTGGATGGTACAAGATGCAACAAGTTACCCTTTGCAAGAGATGTGCCGGCATGCCCCAGACCGCTGGACCCTAGAAATCTTACTGATATGGTGGGCCCCTGAATCTTTGTAGAGTTTATCTCCCACCCTCCAGAACACATGTATCTTACCATGACCTTTTGTGTACTAGCCGCTTCTTACTTATCATGATTGCATTCACCTGGCTTCTGACTCATCTGCAGTTAGAACACTCCTACCTGGCCTCTATCATTTTAGGGTCCTGTCATCCTCATATTTCTTGCCTACCTGAACACTGATGTTAACCGCCCAACGTGGGGCCTTCTGCTCGCCACAAGACATGCTAATAGTCAAGAGGCAAGGTGGTAGGAAAGAAAGGACTTTTTTATTACAGCTTGCTAGCAAGAGGGAAGATGGCCGAGTAATATCTAAAAGAACCATCTTAAGGGGGCACAAATCTTACAGTAGTTATCTAGGCCGGTGGGTTATAGGGGAGGGGGTTAGGAATGTTGACCTTCTGGTCTTACAGACTGGGAGTCGCCACACCAGATCTTTCAGTTTTCACTGATGATGGCTATCAGCACAGACTCTCTGTTCGGGGGTCATCACATTCCTAAGGAACTCAAAAAAGCAGTTATCATCTTATCACAGCTGGGAGGTACATGCACAAGCAGGGGTCGTAAAATCTACAGAGCAGGTAGATCTGGAGGGAGCATATGCAGCTGGGTTAGTTTGTCAGACGTCATTCAAAATTACAACAGAATTTTTCTTTTCAACAATATGGCTTCCCTTATGTCAACTTTGTCTTGAGCCGGTATCACTGATACATCATACCAGCTTGTTTCCCCTGTTGTACTACCCCAGTTCACTAGTGGTAAAAGTTTTACAACCTGCACATTCAGGAACTACTTACTACCTTGTGCCCGGGACTTTTTGTGCTCTGCCTACCACATGGCCAACCAGATGGCTGATCCAGCTCCCAGATCCCTTCCATTATCTTAGTGTCTGCTTCCTCAAGCCCTTCTGGTACAAACTGTGCCAGTTGGGCTCTGCAGGAAGCAGTCTCTGAGGTGGAGATTAGCCTGCAGAGGCATGCCCTTGGGATCACCACCTGGGGAAGGGAAGGGCTGGAAAGGAAGTAGCGCTGGGGGAGGGAGGTGTTGGGCTGCCGGCCCACCCTCAAGGAGGACCTTGGCGACCCCTAGAGAGCTGTAAAGCTGGGAAGGCCCTTCCTTGTCGTGAGTTCAGGTACGGGGGCCTGGCCTTTATACTCCCACACTGATCAGGTGCTGGATGTGGGCATCCCAGGAGGGGGCCATGATCTTGGGCAAGGCGGTCTCCAGTGGAGGCAGTTCCAAAGAAGATTGACAGCTGAGGGCTGTGTGCTGACAGCATTCGCAGCAGCTGGGTGAATATGTCCTTCAGTCCTGCTGAAGCGGGATCTGGGAGGTGCATCACAGCTTCCGCCAAACCGTAATACCATTATCACATGCAGCAAACTCAAGATTGATACGATAATATTATCCAATAAAAAGTGCATATTCAGATTTTCCCATTGTCCTGAAATGCCTGTTATATAGCTTTTTCGTTTTTTTCAATCCAGAATCTAATCAAGAATCACTCATTGCATTTAGTTGTCATGTCTCTTTAATCTCTTCTAATAAGATCAATCCCCCTGATTGTGTGGCTTTTCTTTGTTTTTTGGTCTTTCGTGATATATACGTTTTGGCAAAGTCTAGGACAGTTATATCATGGAATGTGTCAGGATCTTTGTTTTCTCACTTGATGAGTTTCACGTTAATTTTGGCAGGCCTACTCCTAACACAGGTGATCTGTCCTCTCTGCTGTATAACATCAGGGGTCACTTTGTCCCATGATCAGTGACAAAGTTTGGTCACTTGTAAAGGTGATATCTGCCCGATCTCTCCACTGTAACGTCTCCTTTTTTGTTTTACTTTGAAATTAATAAGCAATCTGCAAGGTGATACTTTGGGACTGTGAGTAACCTGCTTATCCTCAACCTTTCACCCCAGTGGTTTTAGGAGCATCTATTTCTGATCTCTTATTGAGTCTGTTATTACACTGGTGATTACAAAGTGGTGATTTTTCTAGTTCTATCATTTTTTTCTACATTTAGAAAAAATTTCTAAAAATTTAGAAAAAATTTCTTACATTTATTAGCACACATTCTATAAAGTTCCCTCACTTTTTTGTGTGTGTGTGAGGAAGATCAGCCCTGAGCTAACATCTGATGCCAATCCTCCTCTTTTTGCTGAGGAAGATTGGCCCTGGGCTAACATCCATGCCCATCTTCCTCTACTTTATATGGGACGCTGCCACAGCATGGCTTGACAAGCGGTGCATCGGTGCGCGCCCAGGATCCGAACCTTTGAACCCTGGGCCACCGAAGCGGAACGCGCTCACTTAACTACTGCGCCACCAGGCCGGCCTCTCCCTCACTTTTTGTAGTATGACATTTAGTATGTGGTCAGGGATTCTTTTTTATTCAGTCAATTATAATCCCCAACCATCATTATTCTTTTGATGTTTAAATTGTCCCATATTTGGCCAGTGGGAGCCATTTCAAGCCAGGTGCTGTATTCTTTTTTTTTTTTTTTTGCTGAGAAAGATTCGCCCTGAGCTAACATCTGTGCCAATCTTCCTCTACTTTGTATGTGAGTTGCCACCACAGCATGGCCGCTGATGAGTGGTGTTAGGTCCGTGCCCAGGAACCAAACCCGGGCTGCTGAAGCAGAGCATGCCAAACTTAACCAGTAGGCCATGGGGCTGGTCCCTAGCTGCTGTATTCTGACATGCCACTATCGTTCATTGAGCATTTCCTTACATTGTGGCACAAGATTTTCCAGGCTTACTTTATGCTTGCCCTGCCTTAGACTGGGAATTTGCCATCTCTCTGAGGGGCTCCCGTTCTTCTTAGTGAGGAATAGTATTTAGAAACCAAGATTTGAGTGCCACCTGACCTTCATTATTACAGTGGTATCATTGCTTCAGGGGCCTTTTAGTGGACAGAACTAGAAAATATGAATATTTTAAAAGTCTAAAGTACATACTGGGGGCCAGCTCCATGGCGTAGTGGTTAAATGCGTGCGCTCTGTTGCTGGCGGCCCAGGTTCAGATCCCGGGCGTGCACTGATGCACCGCTTGTCAGGGCATGCTGTGGTGGCGTCCTATATAAGGTGGAGGAAGATAGGCACAGATGTTAGCCCAGGGCCAGTCTTCCTCAGCAAAAAGAGGAGGATTGGCATGGATGTTAGCTCAGGGCTGATCTTCCTCACAAAAGAAAAAAAAAAATAAAGTACATACTGATGCCTCTGATTCAAATCTACATATTCCTTACCTCCTCCTGTTTTATTTTTGTATCTCCCTTCTCCCAAAGTGAGAACCCTGGTTTCAATTATATCAAATATTTGTTTGCTCCTGTAATGCCGTTGCCTAGTTTTTAAGTGTTTGTTCTCTTTTCATATGATTCACTCCATTCGTTTTCATGATTAGTTATATAAAGATGAGTCTCTAATATAACAGTTTATCCTAGATTTTTCCCGAGTTTCAAACTGGCGTAACTAACTGCATGTAATGAACAACTAATGTCTGTTTGGGTATCCCATATACAACTCAAATTTAATTAATGTTTGATGGATGTCCAAGACTAAACTTCTCATTCTCTCTTCTTTGCTGTATCCTCCGGAACCGTGTTCATCTCGTTCACTGATAAATATCCAATATATAGCATAGTACCCAGCAGGTAGTCAGTGCTCAATAAATAAATGCCTTTTAGAACAGTTCGTCTTACAATAGTGTGTAGAATGGACTACAGCACAACTCTGTGACTGTACTAAAAACCACTGAATTGTACACTTTAAAAGGGTGAATTACACGGCATGTGAGTTATATCTCAGTGAAGATGTTTTAAAAAAGGGAAGGGATTAGAGGTGAGATACAGTGGCAGCAAGGAAACAAGGACCTATTGCGAGGGCTGCGGCATGGACATGCAGCAGCTGCTTCCCTGAGAGCAGTGAGGGTCAGACAGCCTGTAGACACGCCCGCAGGACACAAGATCTATGGACTGAGCTATCTTCTTGAGAGCAGAGCTCTGACTCACGCTGCAAGCCCTGATCCCTAGCATTCCATCCTGGAGGATGATGAAAGGAACCGAGAGCAACGTGGAAGCGCTGGGTACTGGGGTGAAGCACTCAGTGCAAAGAGTGGCTGAGAACTGGGGGGGCCCCAGTGCAGCAACGGCGTCACTTTTTATTCAGTTAGTGTTGGCAGGAGCTCAGTAACTGCACAATTTTCAAACTGAATTTAGAGAGTTTCCAATAATAATAAAAGTTTCTGAAAGTTGCAAATATTGCATATTAAAGCAGTAAGAGAAACCAAGGTTCATGAAGGGCATGTTATTAGAAAACAGGAATTGTAACAATGGAAACTCAATCCTGGCATGTTTAAATGAACAGACCTAGCACTTGACGTCCTGTCCAAATGTTCTCAGAAAATAGGATAGCAGTTTAGGTTGTGTAATAAACCTTACTAACGCAAGCATTTATCATCGATCGTAATTGCACTGTTATGACATTTAGCAAAAAGAGGGGGTATAACTTGGGGAAAAATTTCAAGCTTACTCTTCAAGACTCCTCTCTACATGTCTAAACTGCAAAGCGTGGTGTGCTCATAATCTCGCCCCAGTAATTTAATTTCTGTTGGTCACTGGTCCTTGAGGATTCAGCTTAGATATCATTTCTTCCAGGCTTGACCACCTTCTCAGTCCCCTCATCTCCCCAAAGTCTCTCTCCTGTGTGCTCACAAATTATGACCCTTATTACATTTTGTCATTATTTGCTTGTTTTCCCTCCAGACTGTAAGCTCCTAGGGGGAAGTGTTTTAATTATTATCATTGTATCTTCAGAGTTCGAGTATTGAACTGATGAACACTTTTACATAGATCGGGCCACTTTTAATCAGATGCAGCACTCACCCCATGTCAGATTCTAAGTATTTTGCAAATATTAGCTCATTTAATCCTCATAACCCTATGAAACAAGTACTGTTTTAATCTCCATGTTACAGATGATAAAACTGAAAGATTAAGTAACTTGCCCAAGGTCATGCAGCTGGTAAGGGCTGAGCTGGAAGCATAGACTTTGGAGCCAGACAGTTTGCTCCAAAGTCTACGCCCTTAACCACTGCTCTATGCATATAAAACTATCTTCCCTATGTGTGGTTGGTAAAGCAAATTTAATCCTTGCTTAATTTCTCAAGACACTATGCTGGGTCTGTAACAAAGCAGTGGAAGAGAAATGCAAAACTTCTAATAAAAGTGCCATTTCCCCACACTGGATTTTCCATTATAGATAGCTAATCAGATGGTATTTAAAAATTTTAAAAATGATAGTGCATTCTTATCCAACAGCAGTTACGCAAATTTCCCTAATTTTAAATTGCAGCACAAATGACAAAAGGGTTGATGTCACAAGTGTGCAAAGAACTTTTTCAATGAGAAAAAGATAAAAACTCAGTAAAAAGTGGGCAATGCATGGTCAATTATTGTCTCTTCACCCATCAGATAAAGATTAAAGACAAAGTTTTGAGAGAGTAGGGGAAATCGATCTCACACACTGTTAGTGCAAGTTTACAGTTTTTTGAGAGCAATTTGGCAGTCTATTAAATTTTTAAATGTACATAGTTTGAGTCAATTCCACTTCTTTTTTTTTCCCCCAAAGCCCCAGTAAATAGTTGTATGTCATTGTTGCACATCCTTCTAGTTGCTGTATGTGGAACGCGGCCTCAGCATGGCCCGAGAAGCGGTGCGTCGGTGCGCACCCGGGATCTGAACCCGGGCTGCCAGTAGCGGGGGCGCGCACTTAGGGCCGCCAGTAGCGGAGCGCGCGCACTTAACCGCTAAGCCACAGGGCTGGGAGTTCTAATAATTCAGTCTACAGAAGTACTCATACAAGTGTGCGAAGACTTGCCCAAGGATGCCCATTCGTGATCATTGTGTGACATTTCAGAGCAATGCAGGTGGAGACCTGAAACCTTTCAGAGAAAAACAAACATCACAAAGGGTCAGAAATAAAAATGGCTTCAAGATGTTTTAAGTCACACGGAGGCAAGAAGACAATGAAACAAGTGCCTTCAAAACTGAAGGAAAACCAGTTTCTAACCTAGAATCTATACCCAAGCAAACGATCACTTAAATATCATAGAACGGACATTTTAAGATATACAAGGTCCTAACAGGTGGACCTGGAGGAATACCACTAAAATCACGGAGGGAAATGTGTGACATGGGAAATGAAAAGCCAAGGGAATCCTCAGGATGCAGAGAAAACCCAGGACAGCCGTGCACCCAACAGTACCACCAGTAGAGACTGGGACACCCACACTCCAGAGACAGACGGAGGGCTGAGAGGCCCCCACTCCCGTTGTCCTCCCTTCTGAACCTGGACAAGTATGTCACGGGCAGCCTGACCGATTATTTTACTCAGGTGGAGTGTGCTTCAATTCCTGCCTTTCCTTCTACTATGTTGTCTAGAACATGCAGTTCACCCTCGCAGAAGTGTTCTGCCATCCTGGAAACTGAAGGTGAGCCAAGGTAAGTTTAGAAGCAAGACAAGCCCACAGAGCACCCCATCCCTTGCCAACATTCCTGAAACGTATCTGGTCCTTGGGTCACACTACACTGCCCGATGCCTGGCTGCTGGCCAGCTGTTTCTCAACAGCCTCATTCATTGACCCACCCGGAGTGGCTCCTGTAAGATTTCGGGGAAGCTGGAAAATGACCCTGACATCCCGTTCAGTTTATCTTCTCCTGGCAGCCTTCTTCCCGTGGCAGTACTGCTCTTTAGGGTCTGTGCTTGCTAATCAATTTTTATACTACTCACTGTTCATTTTTATGAATATAGTTGTTGGTAAAATAATAAAATATTTGAAGAATTCTAAATTTATGTTTATTTAATGGTTTTTAAAAGTCAAGAGTAATTTACATCAGTGTTAAGTAAGAATAAGCTTTACATTTTTTCTATATTTTTATAGTTCTATAGTCTTTTGGGAATTTATATATTACTGTTGTAATTGAAAAAAGTAAGTTCCCTATTTCAAATAAATACGAAAAAAACTAACATTTTGGCCTGGCCAACTTGTTGCGTGGAATAGCTCTGGCATCCAATCTTAATGGTTATCTAAATGTGAATTTGGAGTGAATATCAGACTGAAACGGTTCTCAGTGCTTGGAAAAGGTATTTCAAAATTTAGAGGGGCCAGCCTGGTCATGCAGTGGTTGGGTTCGGCACGCTCCTGCTTCGGTGGCCCAAGGTTCATGGGTTCGGATCCTGGGCACGGATCTACACTGCTCGTCAAGCCATGCTGTGGCAATGACCCACGTACAAAGTAGAGGAAGACTGGTGCAGATGTTAGCTCAGGGCGAATCTTCCTCAAGCAAAAAGAGGAAGATTGGCAACAGGTGTTAGCACAGTGCAAATCTTCCTCACCAAAAAAAAAAAAAAAAAAAATTATTTAGAGTAAGTCTATGCTGGAATTCTTCATCCTCTATATGAGAAATAGCAAATGACTCTAACAGCATGTTTACTTCATCGTGTTGGCTGTTCTTTGAGGTGCACAAGGACAGAAGCCTGGGCTGAGCTTGTGGCCTGTTGCCTCTTCCTTCCATCCCGACCCCAAAAAGGCTGGGCTTTTCAAGTTTGTTAGGGAACTATCAAGTCAGAAGAGCCTCTTCAATTATCTTCTTGCCAAAAAATTTTAATAGTAGCATGTTAATACTTTTAAATGTTTTAACATCTCATTTTGAAAACTCTTAACTGTTGTTCCTATACAATAAAAAAAGACAGTGATTTTCTTATGGTAAGTTGTTTATTATAAGATAATTTACAAATATCTTGCTGTCTTTAGTAATTTAAACAATGGACCAACAATTTCTTCTGACAGGACAGCAGTAAGCTAAAAACAAAATCAGCCGACTGAATTTTCCTTCTTTACCTGAAAAACAAAGTACAGAACGATTAAAAATCAAACAATATTTATTTGGGAAATAATGATGTCAAGAAAATACGTATTTCAGTGGGGTTTAAAGAACTGACTTTACATAATAAAATGTTACTCTACACTAGTGGTTCTCAAATTTTGGTCTGGGGACCCTTTCACAGGGTCCGTGAGGGCAAAAGTATTTTCATAATAATGTTATTTGCCTGTTTTATTCTCATTCTCAAGAGTAGACGGTGCAGTTTTCCAGAGGCTACATGACGTGCACATCAGAACACAATGAACACAGAAATAGATGAGAATCTAGCTGTCTTCTGTTAGGTCAGACATGAAGGGGTCCTGAGAACATAAAGTTTGAGAACCACCACTCTTCAACAGTCTATATTTAATATTTCAAAATAACGCCAATTCTCTATCCTAAAAGTTTATTTCCTAAATCTAAGGAGAAAAAAAGCCCCCCCCGCATTACCCATATGCTCCCACAGTTGGCTGCTGCTATAAATGGGCCTGGCAATCGGAATCTCTGAGAGAGCCAGTTTCACTGGTGCTAGATTAGCTTCAGTTAGAGCTGGCTGGGCTACTTTTCTGAAGGGGTATGGGGGGAGTGTGTGAAGTACTACCACTTTACCTCTTGTCTGAGGATGAAACTCGATTTTCATTAGTTCCTGGTTATTGTATTAGAAGAAAAAGACAAACACAAAACAAGCCAGTCAAGAAGCAATCCATGCTAGTTAGTCATGTATAATTTCCAACTAAAAAAGTCCATTTCCTCACCTGTTACCTTGAGTATATCACATAAATTGCTTACCAAAATATTCCTTTAAGACAGATTCAATGATTATTATAAAAAGTTATAGATTTCAATCTGGTTAGAAGCAGTAAAACCATTTTCATGCAAGTAGGCAAGGCTTATGAAAGCATAATTTAAACTACTACTTTTTCTATAAATAGCATACAATATACTTTAAAATTTCAGCAACTAATGGCAACTAATACTTGGCACCTCAAATATTATTGTTTATTCATGCCTTTTATTATTAAACAGCCACAGTGTTTGTATTAAAAGTCTTTAACCAGAATAACTGATAGGTTACAGAGCATGCAAGTCCATTCCTATAAATAATCCAATTTGGGACTGCACAGCTAACTTTTTATAAAGGATTTAGACTACCTTTCTAGAAAGCAAAAACTAGTCAATTTCCAATTATTTAAATTATCTTTAAATTCTCAGTTTTTATGTCCTAATCTCCCTCTCCTCATTTCTCTTGGTTTTGCTACTTTTTAGTCAGGTTTCCCACATTTCTAACCAAGAAAAAGCCTGCTCCTCAATTCTGCAAAAGTTGTTTTCTCAGTTTATTTCTAGCATTCCTTTTTCAAGAGCAAAAAAAAGAACCTTGGTTCTCGGGGTCTCACAGCCCCCTGAACCTTCAGATGCAGTTCTTTCCCCCAGGCCTCCTCACACTTACCATCCAAGAAGAAATCAGCTTAGCACTGGCAGTAGGACATGGAGCAAGGAGGATAATGAATAATATATGTAACTTAATCCTTATATTAGTCACCATGTCAGAGATGACAAAACTGAGTGCAGAGAGAGTGTCTTATGCAAGTTTATCAAGCTGGTCGGGGTGGGGCCACTCATCACTGCACTGACTCTGTGATGTAACAGAGCAGGAGTGACCAGGCTCAGGGATAGGTCAGTCTTAACAAAGTCATGTGCAGAAAGCAAAGTAAGGGAAGGAAAGATACTCAGGATAGCAAAACTGAGGGATCCAACTAACAACCTACGGAATGGTCTCAATCAGTTTTATTTGTGTCTCTCTGGCATTCTGCCCAGTTTCTATCCCTGAGAGACAACATTTAAGGACCAATTTAAATGTCACCTTAGTGATGAATGTTTCCCTGATTCTTAAACATGGACCATGTTTTCACATACCCAAGAGAACGTTATTTCTCCCTCTTCTGAACTTCCAGTTCTTAATATACTAATGGCACGTCATTCATTCACTCAACAAATACTTATGGAGGAAGTATGTGCCAGGTCATGGGGCTACAAAAATGAATGCACATCATTCATTCACTCAACAAATACTTATGGAGGAAGTATGTGCCAGGTCATGGGGCTACAAAAATGAATAAGACATGGTCCCTCCCATAAAAAGACCATTCCTAATAAAATAGTGTAAGTGCTATCATAAGGGGAAGCACAGGATGCTAAAGAAGGGTACCCCACTCAAACCACGAAGGAGGGCTTCCTGGGAGAAAGGGTCTCCCAGCTCAGTTAGGAGGATAAACAGGACTCAGTCAGATGAAGAGTCAAGGGTGCCAGGGTTACAAATGAATGGCATTTCAGGCAAAATCCCGTGCCCCTCGGGGAAAGTGAAAAGAGTAATGTGGCTGAAGTTCAAGGAGGTGAGAAATGTTAATGGTAGGAGGTTAGACTAGAGCATTGGGGCCAGAAAATATGGACTCACATATATCAAGCTAAGCTGTTTTTTCAGGGTGATTATGTAATAGAGAACGGATTCTATTCTCTTCCCTTAGCACTCTGTCATAAGGATTGGCAAATTTTTTCTGTAAAGGGCCAGACAGTAAATATTTTAGGCTTTGTGGGTCACACACTGTCTCTCTTTTAATAATCCTTTAAAAATGTAAAAACCATTCCTAGCTCCAGGCCAGTTTGCTGATCCCCGTTCTACTGCAATTTCTAATACGGTATCTGTCTTCCCTGTTAAGGCCGCGAGCTCTTCGAGAGCCAATACTGTCACCACGACCTCTTCGGGTGTCTAGCACAGGGTCTGTCACTTTAGAGCCACTCAGAAAGCATCTTTTTTAATTCAGGAGAGACTGACAAGGCTCTTCATTGTGCATCAAGGGGAAAGAGTCAAGGGATATTTAGAAGGTAAAATTTATAGAACTTGGTGACCAATTATAGTAGGAGGTGAGAAACGATGAATCAAAGATAACTTACTATACATTTTATCCCTCATCACAATTACCTGCGTACTTTTCTCATGCTATTAGAATGCAATGCCTTGGAGGAAAGGATCGCATCTTTAACACTGTGCCTAGCACCGTACTCTGCACATAGTGGAGTTCACTTTAATAATTTTTTTAAATAGAATTCCCATTATCTTAACCCTCTTTCACAACATTAACATATCTAGACAACCAAGAAATTTTCTTCAGCAAAGAGGTATATTATCTTATGGTACCATACAGAAAATGTAATAATTAAAAAATTCCTGGACCCTACTGCCATTCAATGATTTATAGATTGATGTAAAACCTAACCCAAAACCAGTCCTGTAACTCACAAAACTTGGTTTATAATGTTTTAAGTTCCAAAGACAAGATTTTATAGTGATACTGAATTATCCTCAGCCTTATTCCTAATGCTTTAGGAAAGTGAAAGCTAGCAATACACTGATTTCTAAAAAGAAGAAACTAAGTCTGAACATTTCAGCTGACACAATCAGAATGAACCAGAAATCCCATTTTCACCAAATCTTTATATCTTAAGAGTAAGGACACAAGATTAAGCAATGGAACATTTCATCTTTAACAGACAAAACAAAACTAAAAACTTTTAAACATCCAAAGGTTAAGCTAGCAGACATAGCTGAGAAAAAAACTCTGAAGGCAATCTACGATTACTTACAGAGCTGCAGCACCAGAGATGATTTCAATCAACTCTTTTGTGATGACAGCTTGGCGGGTACGATTGAATGTCAAAGTCAATTTGTCAATCATCTCAGCTATAAACAAAACAAAAAGATTAGACAACAAAATCTAAAACTAGAAAAGAATAACTTGTTCATTAACTTATGCATAGATGTAAGTTGCTTAATTTAAAATAAGAGATTGTTTCTTTTTGGGTATCCAAATTGGTCTCTCAAAAAATTTTATGAAGATATTTTTACATCTTCCCTGAGATGCCTTTTCAAAGTCCTCGCAAACTTACTGCCTACCAAGTAAGCTATACTTTCGTTAAGGCAGAGAATATTATTTTTCTATCTTTTCAGATGAGAAAGTTCAAGGAAAGAGATAGTAATTGGTCAAAAATTTTGTAAAATCAGTGCAGAGCCCAGGACAAGGCCCTAGCTCTCTTGCTTCCTGGTCTACTCAGAGAATGTTAATGTCTTTCACGCGAACGTCTTCATGCTACTCTCAGCAACAGAATTCTCTCCGAAGAAATCTACTGTGTGCTTACAGGCATTCTTGCTAGCGTTGTCCATGGCCGTCATCCGGGCACTCTGCTCACTCGTGGTGGATTCCTTTAGAGAATAGTAGATGATGTTGGCCAGACTGTATTCTTGGTAATTCTTCAGCACATCAGCATCAATATCATCGTAGATACTCATGCTCTCTGTTAAAACAAGTGATAAGTTACCCAGCTTAAAGAGTGGTTTAATCCAAAACAGCGTACTAGTAGAAAAATCTTTTATAATCACAGAAATTTAGCAGCACACTTCAAAATTCATTCATTAGGGTTAAGTGGTGAACTAGTACAATATTTCATCAAACTTAAGAGGCTACGGATTATAACCCCTATTTTATGTACCACTGAAAAAAAATAACAGCCAATTAAAAATGACATGCCATTGTCTGGGGGAAACATCCTAATTTCAGAGACATTAAAATGCAAAAAGTGTACATCTTAGAATAGATGAAATACAATATACAAAAGGAGAAAATACCTTACGAAAATAAAATCAGTTCCAGAATATTATTTCTAGGATGCTTCACTGAGCAATGATGACCTTATTCAAACAGTAAAATGAGAATTGAGTGGCTCAATGTAAATTATTTGTGAACGCTGAAATCTCTATTTCAGAGCTTCTGATTGTATTGTGGTTAGGTAGAGTTCCCACACATGGATTGCAAAGCCAAGTTCTAGCTAGGCTCTTGAGTTACAGAGAAAACCTGTCTAATGATAGCCCTCAATGGGTATTTATTTATTTGTTTAATTAATGAAGGAATGGACTAAGAGCCGTCAAACAATGAATGGATTATATCATGGAAGCCACTAAGAGATGGTGACAGAAACAGCCCAGCATCCTTTTGCTACTGCTGTAACAGGCCATCCTGACAAACACAAATCTCTTCTTTCTACGTGTAAAAATACTTGTCATACAAAAACGAATTACCAGCACTTGCAACGGTATCAAGCGAAAAGATGGGCTTTTCTTCTGTCTTGTACGAGATGACAGACCTAGAAATGACAAAAGCAAGTGTAAACTTTAAAAAAATAATTTTTAAACTGTTAAGTAGATATTTACTTATTTTAAAATAGGAACATAAACATAAAAAAGCTTTGATTCCTAAATTTTTCTTACTTGAATCGATTAAAGATGATAGATCCTTCATCAAATTCATATCCAGAATTTAATAACTCCAGGGCAATGACTGATGCATCTCCAAAAGTAGGGGGTTTTCTTCCCACTTCTTTGAATGTCACCAGAAACTGGTCAGAGTGAGTCCTACAAGAAAATCGAGAGCTCACATAAAATTAGGGTAATGGAATCCTTCTCCTGAAACAGCACAGGGAACAAGGAAAAAATATTCTCACTGTGGATCAAGTTTTTTTAGGGAGAGGGCAGTGTTCACTGAATTAAGCTGTTCCATAGATTCTTATGATTATTCCTTCTGCACCTGCAAAGAACTGAGGACTGACAGTCAGGCCTTGCTTGTTTTATATTTCTCTCCTTCCAATCCTAATTAACAATCGTTCATTTCCAACATTTCCAGGCTGTGATAGCTCCTCAGAGTCCTCATTTTTTTTCAATGTCAATAACTTCTGATATTCCCATTGCATTCCATCTATGGTTTGGATGAAGGAGAAGCAAAAGACAAGTAGAAAATGGGAAATCTATATTTTCTAATATTTCTTGAAAAAATAAAACGAGAACAAAAACTTCTCTCTTGAGTATAAAACAGGTAACAAAGAAAAAGACACCTTGCTTAAATAAACTATGAAAGAAACGTCCATTTATTCATGCTTGCATCCTTTAAACATAAACACTATATATTTAAATTACCTTTGAAGTATACCCCTGATTTTATCACCAACTCCAACAATCATAACTTCCTTCCCGGCTGCTGTGAGCGTGGCTACCTCACTCTTCATCTGCTTAGCAACCGAGGAATGAATAGCACCACACAGCCCTCGATCTGAGGACACACCAATAAGGAGGTGTTTTTTCTTGTCTTCAGGCGCCTTAATATCAGCTTTTTCATACAGAGCTTAAAAACAAAACAAAAATAAGAATTTTTTATATGTAATTTATATTAAATACAGCAATAATCTCTAATTTACAAAAGAGTTGGCTGTTTCCAAAATGCTGTATTTAAATTTAGGTGGCGGGCCGGCCCCGTGGCTTAGCGGTTAAGTGCGCGCGCTCCGCTACTGCCAGCATGGGCACAGATCCCGGGCGTGCACCGACACACTGCTTCTCCGGCCATGCTGAGGCCGCGTCCCACATACAGCAACTAGAAGGATGTGCAGCTATGACATACAACTATCTACTGGGGCTTTGGGGGGAAATAAATAAATAAATAAAATCTTTAAAAATAAATAAATAAAATAAATAAATTTAGGTGGCACTTGACTGATATAATCAAAAATGTCTGGGTACCTATTCCATATACAATCAGGATGAAAACCATAAAGGTTTAAATTTCTACATGACAAAGGTTCCTAAGAGCCAATTAATGGCCAATTTATCTTAAATACTGAATAAAAGAAATCTCTAGTAAGATTAAAAAACACGTCAAGAGGCCAGAAAGTATAGAGGTACCAATTTATCTGAATATCAGACTTCTAAAGAATGAAAATCTTTAGTATACAACCAAAAAAGTAGGAAGCAATATTTACTGAGCTGCTCATATAATCTGCATATCAAGCTCTAATAAAAACTGTTGACGTTAAAATAATGATGCCACTTTATTTGGGGATTACTTTAACAACCTCACTTTGTTGGTCTAGTCTTCCAAGAAGCAGAAGCGAAGAGGGGATTAAACAAACACAGACTTTACTAGGGGAAATGCCTGTGAGAGAAAACAGGAAGGAAGTCAGAAGAGCCATCACACTAGATGCAGGTCTGACCTGGGGAAAGAAGAGGGGAAGAAAGGTTGGGCGCCAGGTTCCTGGACCACTGTGCAGTTTAAGGGAAGTTTGGCAAGGCTGCTGGGGAGCCCCAAGTCTCCCCAGAACACGCCTGCCTGAGCATCCAGCCTTTGCTCAGGTGCAGGCTAGCAGCGGCCTGTGGGAAGCACGGCCTGGGTGCAGACGCAGGAGGGACTCCAGCAGCTGGTGCTCTCAGCAGTTGCAAAGTGCATCTTCATGGCCACCACATTCACTCATTTCAACAAAATTCCTGCTATTACCTTTTTCAGTATAGAGTAGTGATTCTCAAATTTCAATACCCAAGGTCTTCCCATAAAAAGCTGAGAGAAGTAAACACTCAACTCCAAAGTTCAGGGAAGTGGGGAGAATATTTCTTTTAAGTCTCTTTTTATGCTTTATATTATACAGCATAAAATGCCTGTTTTAAATATTTAAAATAATTAGCCATTTTCTATCTAGCAATTGGTATTTTTTTTAGTTTGAAGGACTCAGAAGCTGACTGGCAGCCTTGACTTGAATTTTTAATATTTTACCACAAATACTCTAATCAGATATCTAAGCCAATTTCTTCTTTATTAGATAATTCTGTGGTTATAGACTTTTGGAGGGAAACAAATTTATTATACTTATTCATATCAGCAAGAAAGGTGAACAGTGAAATGACTTTCCCTTTTCATGTAAGTAGGCTGGAGAGTAATTTACCAACCAACATCTACTGAGCTACCACCTTGGTGCTTAGTATTGTGCTGGGCAGGGAACGGAGCTCACGAGAGCAAATGGCTGGAGCTGATAAGGACTGCTAAAACCTAGCCTAGCAACACTCCTCTATACCTGTCAGGTGAAACTAAATACAGCATTTTTAAAGCAAGGAGCCATTTCTACTGAGGCCCAGTGCTCTATCATTTTCTTTTTCTTTTTATTTATTTTTTATTTTTTAAATTTTTTTGTGAGGAAGATCAGCCCTGAGCTAACATCCACACTAATCCTCCTCTTTTTGCTGAGGAAGACCGGCTCTGAGCTAACATCTATTGCCAATCCTCCTCCTTTTTTTGCCCAAAGCCCCAGTAGATAGTTGTATGTCATAGTTACACATCCTTCTAGTTGCTGTATGTGGGACGCGGCCTCAGCATGGCTGGAGAAGCGGTGCGTCGGTGTGTGCCCGGGATCCGAACCCCGGCCGCCAGTAGTGGAGCGCACGCACTTAACCGCTAAGCCATGGGCTGGGCCCCACTCTATCATTTTCTCACGCAGAATTCTCTTTAGCAGTATAAATGAATGTTTAAAAAAATATGGAAGAGTACAAGAAAACTATTGCACAAGGCAATTTACATCTAATGCACAGATATATTTATTACATAGAAAATACACAGAAATATTTTCTTCAATTTAGAAATAAGCAAATTTCACCTTCTTTACAGTTGATGTTTAAACATTCCACTCATGTATTCTAGAGTCATATCCCTGACTACTTGGTCAACTCTCCACTGCAGGGCACCACCTCCCCACCCCGCAGTCCTAAAATATCACAGTACAGCCTAACAGGATGAAATCAAGCATTTCAGACTGACGCACTGTTTCGCAATGGAAGTTCTTTTGACACTATATTTAATAACCTAGGAAAATTTCCAGAGTATTTTAGAAGGTGACATAGTCACATACAGCGGTTAATAAACAGGCAGGCTTTGATGCCAAACCATGTAGTATGTGATCCTGGGCAAGTTACTTGCCTTCCCTGTGCTTCAGCTTTTTTCATCTGTGAGGCAGGGGCTCTAACAGCTCCTACCCTCATAGAGCTGCTGTGAAAAAGGAGTACCTGTAAAATATTCTGAAATCGACCTGTCATCACGGTAAGCATTAAATAAAAGCCATTAGTGGTGATCTTCTTTATGTCAACAGTTCTTCGTGACTGGTGAACACCGCCTTTCTCTTACCCAGAGACCCTATTCCGTACACACGGGCTGGTTTCAGCTCCCTCTCAGCTCGGGCATATTTGGCTGCTGCTACCATTTTCATAGACTTGGTAATTTTCTGGATGTTTTTGATCGACTTTAGTCGCCTGGTAACTGAAAAACAGAAGTGCTGCGTTAAGATAAAGGAGTCATATTTTCATTCGTGAATTTATCAAAATATTTTTCTAAAATGCAGGGTAGAATACTTAGCACTTAGATCATCAGTGAACGCCACGATGCTAAACTAGGCTTAATGTCAGAATGAGCACTAATAAAGAGCAAACCTGGCTACTACAGAGCCAGGACAAGCAAATGGCAACATCAGAAAGCAGTCAATTATGCATTTAAAACATTACATGGTATTGAAAATGGCCTTTAACCACATATTCTGCAACAATGTTTTTATATATATACAAATAGTATCATTTTTTCTAGTTTTATCATTATCATTCTACAGACAACAGAATCAGAACAATCATGTGTCACCTCATACTGGTCTTTTCCAAAACAAGTTCAATGTCCCACACATATGACATAGATTCATTCTGTGAATTTGACCAAACATGTAATGGGATAAAGAGGCATATTTCTGAAAATATTTTTGTTTGTCAAAACCTAGTTTTTCTTAATTCACATATTGAGATAAAGTACTTACTATCTTTCAAAGTTGCCATATTTCGAACTTGGATCCTGAGAATAAAGGTTTTAAAAATATTTTAGTTTTTTGAAAAATAGTTCCCTTATACAAGAAAAACTTTCAAAGTTAATGTATGTATTTAAATAATGCTCCATAAAGAAACAATCTATCAAATATAGGACTCAGAATGTATATATATATTTTTAAATTCCTTAATTCTGATACCAAACTCTGTACCAAAGGTCTCGTTTTATCTGACCTAACCCACACAAACCTTCCACTGAAGTCACAATGGCATTCACACACACTCTATTCCTTCCTCAATCTCTTTGCCTATATTGTTTCCATGACAGAAAAGTCCTCCCCCTTGTTAGGCTATCCAACTATACTTAAAATCAAAAGATCAGCCAACTCTAAAAAGCATTCCTTGACTCCCTTTGTTCATCAAAACCTTTTCAGGGGCTGGCCCAGTTGCATAGTGGTTGGGTTCGTGTGCTCTGCTTCAGTGGCCCGGTGTTCACAGGTTCGGATCCTGGGCACGGACCTACACGCCACTTATCAAGCCACGCTGTGGCAGGCGTCCCACATATAAAGTAGAGGAAGATGGGTACGGATTTTAGCCCAGGGCCAATCTTCCTCAGCAGAAATAGGAGGACTGGCAACAGATGTTAGCTCAGGGCTAATCTTCCTCACACACACACACACAAAACCTTTTCAAGTAAAACTCAGGGTCACTTAGACATTCTAACGTGACCACATGTGTAAAAGTACAGTTTCTTTAAAGTGAGTCTTAACTTTTCCAACTAAACTCAATAAACGTTGACTAAGCAGCTATATGGTCCAGGACATGGTTTCTGACCACAAAAAGCATACTATTATCTCATAAACAAGATCATGAAAACTTAGATTTACATACAATTTACATTAAATATTTTTCTGGTTTTTAATATTAAAATGCCAATGCAGAAAAGTCAAAATGATTTGATGTAAATGTAATGTTACTGAAAGATAAATACAAGAGGACCCTTGATCTACTGGGGAAGACAACATGTTATCAAATATAAATTATCTTTCAGCCCTAAAATCCATACAAAGTACCTGTGTTGGCCCAGAAAGCTCCATGGAGCACTGAAAAATCAGTAAATTTGTGCATATAGAAGGAGGGCCTAAGGAGGGAACAGGATGTAGTTTTGAAGCTGGTGATGCAGGTTGGGTTAATAAGTTTAAATATTATTTTATAGGTTGTAGGGAAACGATGAATGTTAATAAGCCCACAAATCAGTTTAGATTTTAGTAAAGTATCCCAGATGGCAGTGAAAAGCACAAAATGAAGTTGGAATATTACAAGTATACGAGGCTGGTTCATCATTCAAAAATCAAATAATATAATCCATCATATCAACAGGTTAAAGAAGAAAAATCATATGATCAATACATACAGAAAAAGCATTTGACAAAATCTAACACCCATTCATGATAAAAATCTCTCAGCAAATTAGAAATAGAGGAGAACTTAATCAATCTGATAAAGAACTTCTACCAAAAAACCTATCTATGGTTTAATGGTGAGAAACTAGAACCTTTCTCCCAAAGTCTGGGAACAGAACAAAGCTGTCTTCTCTCACCACTCCTCTTCAACATCATACTGGAAGTCCTAGCCAATGCAACAAGACAAGAAAATGAAATAAAAGGTATACAGATTGGGAGAGAAGAAATAAAAGCTATCTTTGTTCATAGACAACATGATTGTCTATGTAGAAAATCCCAAAGAATCAGCAAAAAAAACTCCTGGAACTAATAACCAATTATAGTAAGGTTATAGGATACAAAGTTAATATATGCAAAAGTCAATTGCTTTATTTATACCAGCTTTGAATAATTGGAGTTTCAAGATAAAAAAAAAAAATACCATGGAATTGTAGACATAAAAATGGTTAAGATGATAAATATTATGTTATGTATATTTTACCACAATAAAAAAAACACATAAGAGGCCAGCTCAGTGGTCTAGCAGTTAAGTTCATGAGTTCTGCTTCAGCAGCCCAGGGTTTGCCGGTTTGGATCCTGGGTGTGGACCTACTCACTGCTCATCAAGCCATACTGAGGCAGCGTCCCACATAGAAGAACTAGAAGAACCTACAACTAAGATATACAACTATATAGTGGGGCTTTGGGAAGAAAAAAGAAAAAGTGGAAGATTGGCAACAGATGTTAGCTCAGGGCCAATCTTCTTTTTCTTCAAAAAAAAAATCTGTGAATAGGTAATTAAAAAAAAACACACACACAAAAAGACTTACCTATAAATCTAACAAAATATGTACAAGATCTATATGAGGAAAACTACAAAACTAATGAAAGAAATTAAAGACCTAAATAAATGAAGAGAGATTGCATATGCACGGATAGGAAGATTCAATGTTGCTAAGATGTCAAGTTTTCCCAACTTGATCTACAGATTCAATACTATTTCAATCAAAATGTCCGCAAGTTACTTTGTGGGTATCAATAAACTGATTTTAATGTTTATATGGAAAGGCAAAACACCCAGAATAGCCAACACAATATTGAAGAAGAACAAAGCTAGAGAACTGACATCATCTGATTTCAAGACAGTGTGGTACTGGCAAAAAAATGGACAAGTAGATCAACGGAACACAACAGAGAGCCCAGAAATAGACCCACACAAATATAGTCAACTGATGTTTGATAAAGGAGCAGAGGTAATTAAATGGAGAAAGAATACTCTTTCCTACCAATGGTGCTGGACCACTGAATATCCACGTGCAAAAATATTAACCTAGACAATGATCCTACACGTTTCACAAAAATTAACTCAAAATGAATCAAAGATCTAAATGCAAAACACAAAACTATAAAACTTTTACAAGATACCACAGGAGAAAATCTAGGTGCCTTGAGTTTGGCTATGAGTTTTTAGACAAAACACCAAAAGCATGATCCATGAAAAAAAATTGATAGGTTGAACTTTATTAATTTTAAAAACTTCTGCTCTGCAAAAGACAAAATTAGGAGAATGAAAAAACAAGCCACACACCAGGAGAAAATATTTGCAAAACACATATCTGATAATGGACCGTTATCCAAAATATATAAAGAACCCTTAAAATTATCAATAATAAGAGCCCCATGGCTTAGTGGTTAAGTGCGCGTGCTCCGATACTGGCGGCCTGGGTTCGGATCCCGGGCGTGCACCGACGCACCGCTTCTCCGGCCATGGTGAGGCCGTGTCCCACATACAGCAACTAGAAGGATGTGCAGCTATGACATACAACTATCCGCTGGGGCTTTGGGGGGAAAAAAAAAGGAGGAGGATTGGCAGTGGATGTTAGCTCAGAGCTGGTCTTCCTCAGCAAAAAGAGGAGGATTAGCATGGATGTTAGCTCAGGGCTGATCTTCCTCACAAAAAAACAAAACAACTCAACAATAAGAAAACAAACACCCCAAATAAAAATGGACAAAAGATCTGAAAACACACCCCACCAACGAAGATATACAGATATACAGAGAAGCATATAAAAAGATGCTCAGTATCCGTGTCATTAGGGAACTGCAAGTTAAAACAATGCGATATCACTATAAACCTATTAAGAATGATTACAAAATTTTAAAAACTGACAATACCAAATGATGACGATGATATGGAGCACCAGGAACTCGCAGTGATTGCCAGTGGGAATGCAAAATGGTATGGCTACTTTGCAAGACAGTTTGGCAGTTTCTTGCTAACCTAAAAAGTTTTAACATATGATCCAGCAATCATGCTCCTAGAAATTTACTCAATTGAGCTGAAAATTATGTCTACACAAAAATCTGCACATGAATGTTTACAGCAGCTTTCTTAAAATTTATTTATTTATTTATTTAGTGTGTGAGGAAGATCAGCCCTGAGCTAACATCTGTGCCAATCCTCCTCTTTTTGCTGAGGAAGACTAGCCCTGAGCTAACATCCGTGCCCACCTACCTCCACTTTATATGGGATGCCTTCACAGGATGGCCTGACAAGCGGTGCGTCGGTGCGTGCCTGGGATCAGAACCTGGGCAGCCAGCAGTGGAGCGTGCGCACTTAACTGCTACGCCAGGGGGCCGGCCCCAGGAGTTTTCTTCATGATTGACAAATAGCGAAAGAAGCCAATCTGAAAAGGCTACATACTGTCTGACTCCAACTATATGACATTCCAGAAAAGACAAACTATAGCAACAGTAAAAATTCCGGCAATCAGTGATTGCCAGGATTTCGGGGAGAGATTGTTTTAGGGCATTGAAACTATTCTCTATGATACTGTAATGGTAGATACATGTCATTATGCATTTGTCAAAACCCATAAACTATACAACCAAAAGAGTGACCTTAATGAAACCATCTACCTTACTTAAAAATGCATCAATACTTGTTCATTAACGGTAGTACACATACCACACTAATACAAGACGTTAACAATTGGGGAAACTGTCCAGAGTGGGTGTGGGTATATCGAACACTCTGTACTATAGGTACTATCAATTTTTCTATAAATCTAAAACTATACTAAAAAATAAAGTCTATTAATAACTTAAAAATGTAGCTTATGAAATAATGTTATATGATCCCATTTTTGTGATTACATGTGTTTATGTGCATAAAAATGAGGCTGAAAGGTTATAACCAAAACAGTTATTTTTAATAATCTCTTGACTTACATATCTTACTACTGGTATTACTCAGCCGTAAAGAAAGAAAAATAAGAGGAAGGCGACTACATGGAAAATATTAGGTTTGATTATAAGAATGGATTCACTAAAGGAAAAGATAAAAGATGTCAAATACTGACGAGCTCTGCGATTTCTGAGCACAGACTTATCTGACATAAGGACCATTTTATTAACATTTTTTCATAATGGCACTTGAAAAGCAACACCCTTTTTTGGACGATTTTCTTTTTTTGGCATAATGACTTTTTCACCCCAAAATTTATAGACTATAAGGAGTGACATTCGGACATTATGGTTTTAGGCAGACACTCCGATTTAACTGACACACATTAATATCATATGGAACAAATCTGAATGGCACGCCATAACTGGATGAACCCAGAATGTTTTGGCTTCCGTAAGTGTCCCAAGCAAGAGGTATGAAGTGGGAGGATCTTTTGTGATTCTTTATGCTGTGCACATGCCCTATTTCCCCTGCTTTGAAGCACTCTCATGTTTAACCTTCATTTAGTTCTAAAGATGTCTACCTATGTTACAACTTTACTTTTTAAGTACTATTTGAGTACAAAATGACCATGAGCTGGTCCAAACTCTCTTTAGGTATACAGCCTGCTCTACTGAAGATACAATTTTTGCAAATGAAAAGATAAAGAAAGTTCTGAATCAGCTGTATGTTCTGGAAAATTGCATCATGTCCTGAGAAATCCTCAGGAGATTATTTGAAAACTAGAAACGTATCAAATATAGTGCATGGAAAACCACAGAGATGGTGGATTACCATTATCTACTATGATCATACAGCACTGTTAGCAAAAGCTGGAGAAGGCAGTGGAGGAGGGAGTCAGTGAGGTTGCTAGATGAATGATTTATCATCCAAAGAAATTACAGACAGCTTGAAAGAATTTTAAGGAGTGTATAATGTAAGAATTCAGGAAGAAGTAGCATCTGCTAATTCTTCTTTTTCAGTGTATATAGTTCAATTTACGGCCATTGGTCTCCTATTATAAAATAGTTCCACTTTAGAGAATGTGGAACACCAGCAAAAAGAAATGCATTTTCCCCCAATCTGAAGACAGAAAAATCAGACTCTTTTCCCAAATTTCTTATTTCTATTTTCTTAAATGCTACTTTTTAAAAAGGTTTAATTTCCAAAAATTTAGGGTATTTTACTGATACCCTGAACAATTACAATAATTTCACTATGATTTTAATTAAGCCTAATGTTTAGTTAATGTTAATGTGCTAACCTCCCTGAAACAAAAACTGTAACAATAACAAATTGTTTTTAAAAGCACTTTTAAAAGCTTTCAATAACCAAAACACAACCAAGGAAATGCCTCTTTATGGTTCTGTAAAGGCAAAGGTATTTTTCTCTCTTTCCAAATTAATTCTGTGGAGTGTGAAACATTAAGATGGTTTTAATTTCTGAATTTAAAAGGCAATTAAGTGAATGGGAAGCGAAAGGGCAGAAGAAGCAGGCAAGACATCAGACACTCAGAGATGGAATCAGTGAAAATGCTTTCCACAGTGTAACACTGATGTCTGATGAATATTCATAACCTACTCATCTAAAACCAACATTCCAAAGGGATTAAGGTCAGGACTATGACCTTTATTTGCTGATTGATGTTCCAATTTGGGCCCCTAGGAGTAAGTGTGTCAGACTGAGAGAGAGCTCCTATTTAAAACAATTCTTTGTTGAAAGATCTTCAAATTGTCTTACAGGATGTTAAAAAAAGTTATTTCTCAATATTGACAGGTTACGTTAATGCACAGCAAGATGGGAAGGAAGGAAGGAGAGCTGATGTTTGCTGAGCACCACTGCATGCATGCCAGGAACCCTCCTGCAGAGCTCACTAAGACCATGTCCATTCGTCTACCATCACGTTTTGGCACTTTCCACACTGCCAACTTGGTGCAGGGCAGGCACCCAACATAAATGTCTGCTGAGTGATTAAGAAATGGTACACCCTACCATGCAACTAAGATGACTTCTTCATTCCCATGAATACTCTTTTCCGATATTAGAAAAAAAACTCTAACTTGACATCACATTTAAACACCTCATTACTCTGAAAGTCTTGTCTGTTATAAATTCCTTGCTTAATGAAAAAACAACCTATTTCAATTAATGCTTTATAGTCCCTTCACAGAAAATAGGATACAAAAATCTAGTTTAGTGCTGTAGCTCCTTAGAATTCTCCCTAACCATAAAACTGGGGAATGGCTACACACAGCCTATAATTAATAATCCCCTTAGCGCTGTGTCTGAAATTCTCCCACACTGTCTAGTTTAGAACATTTCATCCCATTATATGGTATCAGCCACCCACCAACTTTTATCTGCTTATTCCTAGGGCTTCTAATATGCATTTTTTTTCGGGAACCCACGTTTAAAATCTTTAAAAGTGACATGGCAGTTAACAGATGACACTTAAGAGTCCACCTCTCTCCTCCTCGGGGCCTTGGGACAACTTCATGACCTTGCAGGGTTACTCCTTCAGCACAGTGGTTTCAAGACAGTGCTAGGTGTCTTTCCTTCCTCTCCAGAAGACAGATTTTTAAGGGATTTTTAAAGTCCCTTTTGCAGCCCACGAGGGCACTTATTTTATTCCCGTGTCCAGCAAAGCGCCTGCTACATCCTCGGCGCTGACCACACGTTCTGGAGGAATCGAGCGGCTCCTGAAGGGTTCCTCCGCTCTGCGCTGGGCCCTTTCAAACTCTGCCCAGCACCGGAGGGTTTCAACGGGCGTCAAGGACATAAGGCACAACTTAACCTTCCCCTAGACCTTGGTCCTCCCCTCCCCCTCACTTCGGGCCCAGGTGAAGACTCCCCATCCTCGCTGCCTGGCACTAAGCACTATTAGCTGAACGAATCCAAGACGGCCCTGAAATTAATTCGGACTAAGGTCTCAACCCCGAGGTCCGGTGACCAGCCCTCGTGGCCCTCACCCCGCCCCGTCTCAGGGACGTGGCGTGACCCCGCTGCCCCTCCAGCCCCTCCGCGCGCCCGGCCCGGCCCCTCCGCGCTTCCGGCAGCCCCGGCCTCCCGGGGCCTCCTCGGGACTGCGGGCCTGGCCGGCCCTGCGACCCCCGTTCCGCCCCACTCACCTCCACCCGCTTCCCCTTCCCCCTGACCGAGCTCTTCCATCCCTCCGGCTCCTACCGCAAGCTGCCATACCATTGCGGCTGCACGGCCCAGGCCGAGAGGCCAGCGACGCCCGCCCGAGAGAACATGGTGCTACCGGCCCTGCTGAAGGTCGGTCAGACAGGCCTCACTGCGCATGCGCGGAGGCTTCCCGGCACGCCCCTAGCGCCCCGCTGTCCCCTGCAGTCTCGCTGCCTCCCGCCAGACGGGGGGAAGCCTCGCGAGCGTTGGGGCCCAGCCTACCGAGGCCCCGCCTCCTTCCGACTCGCGGACGGTATTTGTCCCGCCCACCGCCGCCAGCCCCGTTCCGCTTCCGGTTGGCAGGGCGCTGGGCTCCGCAAAGTTGTTGCTGCGGTGGTCGCGATGGGGAAGTCGGATTTTCTTACCCCTAAGGCCATCGCCAACAGGATCAAGTCCAAGGGGCTTCAGAAGCTGCGCTGGTATTGCCAGATGTGCCAGAAGCAGTGCCGGGACGAGGTAAGTGGGCCCCGCTGGCCCCATGGCGGCGCCCCGTCCTCTCCCAGGAGGGGCCCGCTGATCCAGGCCAAGTCCCTGAGGCGGGGGAGAGGGCCAGGGTCCCAGGTCCCCGTCGTGGGGTCTGCACCGGGCGAGTCTGCTGCTCAACTCAGTAGGGCCATCCTTCCCTGCCGCCCCGGTCCTGGCTGGGAACCAGGGCTCTTTGACAGCTCATTCTTCCCCAGTCTACCCCAAAAAGAAATGGAACAAGAAAAGGTTTTGCAGCTCTCGCAGAAGTGATCCTACTCAAGCTGTCTTAAAAGGGAGGCGTGAATAATTAAGTGCGGGCTCCGGGGCAGTAACAGTAACAATCATCTCTGACTGGACGTGACTCTGAGAGTTGATTAGGATTCACACCTCTTTTTGGGATCAGATGAAGAAGAACTAAGCTCGTGCACACCCGTCATCTAACAAGCATTTATTGAGCACCTACAGTGTGGCAGGCCCAGAGTATTGTGGTGAAGATGCGGACTTGGGGATCAGACCGTCAGAAGTGTGAAGCCTAGCCGCGCCACTTACTAGCTGTGTGGTCTTGGGCAAGTTACTTACCTTCTCTCTGCTTGTTTACTATTCTGCAAAGTGGGAATAATGACTGTGCCTACTTGTAACTTTGTCGTGAGTTTTAAATGAGTGAATTATGTGTAAAGTGACTCAGGGGGTCTTTGGGCAGATCTTGAGAAGCTTTGTATGCTGTGCTATGGAGTTTACACTTTTTCCCATTTTTAAGGTGGATGGTGAAGCACCTTGAGTAATTGAGAGCAGGCTAGTGATGGGATCATATTTTTCCCTGGAGATTGAGTTGGGTGGGGGCAGAAGAACGCTGGGCAACCGGAATAATCTAATCCAGTGTGTCTGCAAGTGAGGGATGAGATATTTTAGGTGGGACTCACATTGAATAACATTGGTACACTTATTCTCTTTCATTTGTCTTTAGTTCTTTCTAGATGAAATTCTCACGCAGAAAACTAGAGACTAGTACAATGAACATCCATGTATCCACTACCCAGGATTTTATCCACTACCCACTACTTAACATTTTAAGGATTTTGCTGTATTTACTTTTTTCTGAATTATTTGATTGATTTATTTATTTTTTATAAATGTGTTCATTTCCCTTATTTTCTTTTTTTTTTAAGATTTTATTTATTTATTTATTTTCCCCCTAAAGCCCCAGTAGATAGTTGTATGTCATAGCTGCACATCCTTATAGTTGCTGTATGTGGGACGCGGCCTCAGCATGGCTGGAGAAGCAGTGCGTCGGTGCGCGCCCGGGATCCGAACCCGGGCCGCCAGCAGCGGAGCGCGCGCACTTAACCGCTAAGCCACGAGGTGGCCCTTTCTGAATTATTTTAAAGTAAATTTCAAACATCAGGATATTTCACTTCTAAATACTTAAATATGCTTCCCTAAGATATCAGGGTGTTTTTCTACATAGCCACAATATATGTCATCAGACATTACAAAATTAATAAAAAATCCTTTATATCATCTGATAGACACGCCATATTCATATGTCCTCAGTTGTTCCCCCAAATGCTCTTTAAAGCAGTTTTTTAAAAACAGGATCCAGTCAAAAGCTATGAATTGGATTTGGTTATTAGGACTTTTTAAAAAATAGACTTTATTTATTTACAGCAGTTTTAGGTTCACAGCAAAAATGGGCAGAAAGTACAGAGATTTCCCATACAGACCCTGCCCCCATAGATGTGTACAGCCTCCCCCACCATCAACATCCTGCAGCAAAGTGGGACATTTGTTACAGTCAATGAAGCTACATTGACACCTCCTTATCACCAAAGTCCATAGCTGACATTAGGGTTCACTCTTGGTGTTGTACATTCTATGAGTTTAGACAAATGTATAATGATGCGTATCCACCATTATTGTATCATACAGAGTGGTTTCACTGTCCTAAAAATCTCTGTGCTCCAGGTTATTAGGACTTCTAATTCTCTCTAAATTATTGGAATAGAACCTACCTCCCCTACCCTCTGCCCCCCTCCCCCTATTTTTTTTCTTGACGTTGACTTGGAGGGATGAGTCCAGTCAGTTATCCTGGAGCATTCCCACTTTCTGGATATGTTGAATTGTTTCCTTGTGATTCTCTTTTGCCCTCTTTCTCTAACTCTTGTAGTTTCTATAAACTGGAACTTAGATCTAAAGGCTTGATTAGATTCAGGTTAAATATTTTGGGGAAGAATGCTTCATAGGTGATCCAGTGTATTTCATATTGCATCACATAAGGAAGCCCCTAATGTCTAGTAGTGCTAAGATGATTAAGTAAAGATAACAACCTGTAAAGTAACATTAGAAAGTAGTATTTTCCCTCTTGCAAGAGCAAGAAACTAGTGGGGTAGTACTTTGAAATCATGCCCCTATATCTAATTTCCCATCAACATTTTGCCTATGTGTTTAGCATCCTTTCCTGAGTCACTTATTTCATTAGGAGTTGCAAAGTGGTTACTTTTCTAATTCTTTTGACATTTATTATTGGCGGCCATTCATTTGTAAAAATGAGCTTTTTCTCATCAACTGGGGCTATGGGTTACCCTCAAATGTTATCCCAAAATACGATTCCTGTGGGAAAGGGAAGATAAATGCTTAATTCTTTCCTTTAACTACCAGCTTTCAGAGCAAGGCACTTGTGGTTGCGGCCTGTTTGCCCTCAGATGTGTTCATGGCCCTTCCCTACCCAGGAGGGCATCCTGGGGGAAGAGAAGTTGACCCCTATAAATTCCTTCCCGTCTTCTATGTCTCAGTATCGGAAGACTGAGGGAGAGAGGAAGGTCAGATCCAGGGTATTCTCCTCCTGCTCATCCACTCCTTTGGATTTCTAGAATTTAATAACATTATTTTGTTTCATTTTATTGACTTATTTTTAATTTATGGAAAATGGGACTGGTTTTTCACTTAGGACACCGGTACCAAGTTTCTTTTTAATATAAGTGTAAGTAAGAGTAATGCACAGGTAGTATACAGATGAGGCGAAAAGAATGTAAGTGGTCTGTGGATGATTAAACATTAGGAAACAAAGCAAGATCCAGTGCTGAAATCTGGACGGTGGCAGTGGGATTGAGCAGAGGGACTGGATAAGGGTTATTAAGAAGGCTGGGTAGACTTAGTGCTGAGGGCAGTGTGGAGGTGCAGAAGAAGGCTTCGAGGATGCTGTCCTCCGCCCTGGCTTGAGTGATTGCATTTGTGATAATGCTGTTCACTGAGGTGGGGAATACAGGAGGAGAGACACATTTTTCATTTCTATTACCAGTGAAGAATCAGGTTGAAATGTTAAGTAGAACAAATACAAGGTCAAAACTTGTATGTTTTTCACAATCATCCGAAGAAGAAGATACAGATTTAGTATGTTTAACCTAAGGTTTATGTAATGTGCAACAATGTATTTTGGATAATGCACTCAAGTAGGGGAAAGTGAGTGAAAAATAGTTTCCTTAATGGAAATTCACTAATGACCCATTTTACTTCATTATATTCCTCGAAGCACCTGCGTAACACTCTGTGTGAAGTAGGGGCTCAATAAGAATTTGTTAAATTGACCAAAAAAAATGAAATCTCTTTTCTGTTACTGAGCCCAGTAATGTTTCTCACTAATGTCTCCTTTCTAAAGCACTATTTTTCTGTCTCTTTAATCTCTAGGTTATTCTTTGATTAGCAGAGTTGCAAATTCAACTTCATAAAAATTTTTTTAAGAACCATAGAGTGCTTACAGCTAGTGATTTGATTATTGTTATTATTTTTTTTTTTTTACAATTTATCATCAAAGAGCAGCTGTTTAGGGTTTGATTAAGTACTTCTATTTAGGACCCATTATGATGACGTAAATCAGAATTTAACTACTGTCTTTACATTTTTGTAGAATGGCTTTAAGTGTCATTGTATGTCCGAATCTCATCAGAGACAACTATTGCTGGCTTCCGAAAATCCTCAGCAGTTTATGGATTATTTTTCAGAGTAAGTAACTCAAAGACATCCTTATCTCATAAGCTTCATTCAGTTGGATGTTTAATAGATACTTAATATTCTCTGTATTGGAGGCTCTGTTTATTCCTTATGTATTAGCGTGACAGCTACGTTATCTTTGTGCTCAGTTTTTGTCTTCCTTTGACAACTTATTATAGTATGAAATTGTTAAAAAAGTGTTTCTCACAGTTAAGTCTTTCCTTCGTTTCACTTCAAACATATGAAACTATCTTTCATTCTAAAACAACCGCAGCTCAGAGCACAGCTCTGGAGTCTGTGAACTCCAGAAGTCTTTGTTGATCTTGAATCCTTCTAATCCGGCTTCTCCACTCATGAGCTGTGTGACGTCTTTACATTTTCCTGTGCTTTAGTCTCCTCATCTGTAAAATGGACTGACAACATACCCTCTTCCTAGGATGTCTGTGCTTCATGGGGTTTACGTGGAGATTGAATGCGTTAGTACCTTTAAAGTGTTTAGAAAAGTGCCCGGTGCTTGATTAGTATTATTGTTAATTTTATTATTACTGTGTAGTCTTGCTTCTGTCCGTCTCTTTCTTTCTTTCCAAAGTTCTAGGCCTTTTGGTCTTAGGACTCCTTTACCATTATTGAAAATTATTGAAGACCCCAAAGAGCTTTTGTTTATGTGGGTTATATCTATTGATACTCGTAAATTAGAGATTAAAACTGAGAAATTTTTTAAAAATTTATTTATTCATTTAAAATAACATAATAACCCTATTACATGTTAAAATAAATAACATTTTTTAATGAAAAATAACCATCTTTTCCAAAACAAAAAAAATAATTGTGGCATTGCCTTACCTCTTTGCAAATCTCTTCAATGTCTGACTTAATCGAAGACAGTTGGATTCTCTCTTCTGCTTCTGTGTTCATTCTGTTTTGAAGCGTTGTTTTGGGTGAAGCACGTAGAGAAAGCCCCGCCTTTACATAGATGTGTAATTGGAAGGGTGGGAGTATTTTTATAGCCTTTTCACATAATTTTTGATATTTAATGCTACATCAAAACACCATGGCATAGTAGTTTCTTAAAAATTAGTCGCAGTGTGGAATCCAAAACCATATCAGCCAACTTTCTGTACTCTATTACATTAAAACCCACTCGATCTTTCACTTTAAATGGATCTTGTACATGTGCATGATTTTGTAACATCATCCGTTGATCATTTGGAGAATATTGGTTCACTGAGGTACGCAGATATTCCGAATGGTGACACGTTTTATTATACAATATCATAAAATCATATTCATTAATGTCAACATCAAGGTTGTCAGAAACATCTTTAAGTATTGGGACGTATGTCAAAGTTACGGTGGTGGATACTAGTTTACCAAAATTCAAATTTTGCTTAAAAGCTCAAATTTTAGCATTGGCAACCAATACTATCAGTTGTTTTCCTTGACATGACAGGCTCACTTTGTTTATTTTTGAGAAAATATCTACTGAATACTTAATTTGGAATAACCATTGTCTATATGTCTGTCATTCTTTCATGTAAAAATGGTGTTCCATGAAAAAGACAGTTCAGCTCACAGCTCGAACAATTGCACATATGTTTTTGCTCAAGGCAACCGTTGTATGGCAGCAGAAGTGGTTTGTTCATAATCCTTGTTCCATCACACAGGATATTAGAAAGACATGTACTCGAAGGTTGAGATTTAATACGACTAATAATACTGACTGCTTCATCGAGGACATTCTAGATGAAACTAGCATGGTTTTCACTGCGAGTACATGGCGGTGAAGAGCACACTGACTGCTAGTGCAATTTGGCATCACTGCCCACTGCCTTGACCTGGCTAGGATGCTGGCAGGTTTACCCTCCATTGCTTTCGTGCTGTCAAGTCAAGTAACACGGTGAAAAAGGCAGAAATCGTTCATCTGTGAACCACCTGACACCAGGCGGTTCAGGCATACCAGAGGGGTACCTATGCCATTCTTTGGGAAATATCCATTCTGGCAAGAGCCATCCACTCTCAGTGCTCCCCTTCCACCTCCCATTCACGCCTCCGTCCACTGTGGCCTGGCTTCCACCCTGTCAGTCTCCGGAAGAGTGACTGCCTTTTTCCGTCTTCCTCTTCCTGGATCTCTCTAGCAGGTAATGCTCTTAAGTCTCAATGGAAACACCTCTCTGTTTTACGTTCTTTCCTGGTTTTCCTACAGTCTCTCCCTCTGTGCGTGCTTTCTTCATTACTGCTCTTCCCCCCCCAGCTCCTCAAATGTAGGAAAGTTCTTCTGGCTGTCACTTGGCTTCTCACCCCACTCTACACAGTCCCCACGAATTACATTATTCTTCAACTGTTGCCTTTTTGTTTGGATGAACATAAACTCCTAAATCTTGCTGTTCATTCCTAACATCTGTCTTGAGTTGTAGATTTTTTTTTTTCTGGGCAATTCTAATCTATATTTCTTTCTTTTTTTTTTTTATAATTTTATTTATTTATTTTTCCCCCAAAGCCCCGGTAGATAGTTGTATGTCATGGCTGCACATCCTTCTAGTTGCTGTATGTGGGACGCGGCCTCAGCATGGCCGGAGAAGCAGTGCGTCAGTGCGCGACTGGGATCCGAACCTGGGCCGCCAGCAGCGGAGCTCGCGCACTTAACCGCTAAGCCACGGGGCCGGCCCTGGGAGTTCACTCTTGTTGATTCTCTTATTCAGTGTCCTTTAAACTTAGGTCCTTTCCGTGCTCACGGCCCTCGTAATAGTTGTCAGCGTCTCTCACCTGAATTAATTCAGTGACTCCCTCACTGGTCTCCCAGCCTGCAGCTTCTGCTCTTCTCTACGTATGTGCCTGTGGTTCACAAACCACTGCCTGCCTCAGCGGCACCTTGAAAACAGAACGACAGATTCTGATTCAGCAGCTCTGAGATGGGGGTGGAGACCTTGCATTTCTATCAAGTTCCCAGGTGGTGTCCATGCTGCTGGTCTGGGGACCGCACGTTGAGAATTACTGTTATTTACTCTCCACCAGGATTATCTTTCTAAATCACACATTTTCACAAATTAACTCCTAAATAACTTAATTTGTGCTTTTCCATTGTCTGCATAAAACACAACCTCTTTAGAATGACATTTAAAGTACTTTAAAACTTAGCCCTAACATTATTTTCCAGCTACATCTTCCTCTCGTTATTCTCTTCTGCCTCCGCTGTCACCCTCATTTTTATCTGCCCTCAACTTTAGCCAAATTAGATTATCATTTCTCAAACATGTGATACTTTCATGTCTCTGTGCCAGCTGGTCACGGCCTTCTCTTCCTCTTCAACCGTAAAATCCTATTTATACTTCACCCCCCATATTAAAGATCACCTCCGGGCATCTCTTGTTACAGATTTCTTACATCTCTTTTTCACTTTGAGTTCTGTTCCGATTGATTCTGCTCCATTGTAACCTTGGTCAGGATTTATGTTTTATTCACCTCTGTTTATCTAGCATTTAACACAGTGTCCTCAGTTCAGAGGGACGCATTAAGTGCCAATTTCACGTGGAATAAGCGCAGTTTGTTATCACCGATAGAACGGGGTTATTATTGCCACCGTCAGTAGCACCAAGAGACTTCATGAAGGACCCTCTCCAAAAATGTGTAGTCACTTTTGCTCTGGCTGCTTTGCCAAAACAAAAAATTTCAACTCCATACTGACTTTTAACTTTAATTCTTGAAAGCTATAATCTTTTGGGATTCTTTCCTTGTTCAGTTTTAAAGGTTCCTAATAGATATTCACATAGATGTTTCATAGATCGTTTGGGCATTCAAACTATATGATTTCAGGAAGATGATGCTCTGTATTTGTAGACCTCACCTGAAGGCCTCTCTTCCTTTCTTCATTAGGGAATTCCGAAATGACTTCCTGGAACTTCTCAGGAGGCGCTTTGGTAAGCATATTAAGTGCTGTGCACATGATGACTTCATAACCTTACAATCCGCCCAGGATTCACGGTGTCCTATCTTGTTCCTAGGCACTAAGAGAGTTCACAACAACATCGTCTATAACGAGTATATCAGCCACCGAGAGCACATCCACATGAACGCCACTCAGTGGGAGACTCTTACTGATTTTACCAAGTGGCTGGGCAGGGAAGGTAAGAAGAAGACATTATTTGAATAGTTGTCATGTGGCTCCGTTGCAGGGAGAGAGAATTGTCATATTTTCTGTGGATCAGTAGGGCAATTAAAACCTGCCGGAGAGGAGCACCGTCTTCCAGGATTGATTTTGTGTCTTGCAGTTGAATAGGAATGTCTGGAATAGTTCTTCTGACAGTGCAAAGATGTATCACTGAAACGTCCTCTCATTTAGGTTAAGGATTATTATAGTCCTTTTCCATTCCCCCCCTCCATACTCATTTCACTTGAGGAAACTTTTGTTATCCCCTCTTCAGGTGATTTTTTAAATTTAATGCTTTTTTTCATTTTTAATACGATGAAAAGTTTGGGAGAGGAAAAGAGAAAGAAATTTTGTGTCAATGTATTACTTATTCAGTGTGTTACTTTATTCCATTTTAGGGGAATAATTTCTACTTAGTTAAGTTAGCAGGGTATCGTGGACTCGGTGGATGTTAAATACTTAGACACAGTTGAATAATTACCAAGCAAGATAATGCTTCTTTCATATATTGCCCTTGTTTAAATATGTTGCCTCAACCTAGCTAGTTAAAAATCAGAATAATAATTTTTTCTGTTTAAGGAGATAAAATATTCCACTTAAAATATCCAAATTTCACTAACTGTAAATATGGAAAATTCATGTGATGTGTGAATTTGAGTTTGAATGAATGTGTTTGAATGAATGAGTAAATAATGCAGAGATAGAACACGTTTATATTTACTTTTGGCTTTGATTGTTTACAAATTTACGGTGTCTGTTATTTTTTTTCAGGCTTGTGCAAAGTAGATGAGACACCAAAAGGCTGGTATATTCAGTATATAGATAGGGACCCAGAAACTATCCGCCGGCAACTGGAACTAGAGAAAAAGAAGAAGCAGGACCTTGATGATGAAGAAAAAACTGCCAAATTTATTCAAGAACAAGTGAGAAGAGGTCTGGAAGGGAAAGAACAGGTGGGCCACAGCGTCATCCAGAGAGGCGATAGAAAAAGGTCTACAGAAGCAAAAGTGCTTGCGTTTTAGACACTGGATTGAGTTTTGTAGGTGTTCTTCCTCAATGAAGAGGAGAAAGAGCATGGCCGAGTGTAGAAGCCTAGGTTTTGGAGTTGAGGCAAACCCAGGGCAATTCCTGACTTACTGACTTGACCATCTTGTATAATTCTCTAATCTTCTGAATTTCAGTTCCCTTATCTCTAAATAGAGGCGATATCTAACGGGCAAGACATAAACAGATCATTTCAACTGACTATAATTAATGCAGTGCTGGAGGTAAACGCAGCGTGTGGGAACACAGAGCCAGCACTTGCTCCAGCCTGGGGAGGACGTAGAATATTCTCAAGTGGGTACAACCCCTGGACTGAGGAGTCTTGAAGAATTCATGGGGGAGGGAGGGCATGGTGAAGGTGGTTCAGGTGTTAGAATAACTAGATCAGTCATTTATTTCAACAAATGTTTATGGGGTGCTTCCTGTGTGCCAGGCACTGGGGATACAGCAGTGGACAAAGGATAAAAAGTCCCTGCCTTTGTGGACCTTACATACTGAAAGTTGTGTGTGAGCAGGAAAATACAACCTAGTGTGTATGTGAAACTGCTAGCCATTTAGTATTTTTAGGAACTTTTTATTGTGGTATAACGTACATGTAATAAAGTGTATGATGTGCATTAATCTTGAGGTTACAGCTCAATGAACTTTCACGTATGTATGTCTTTAGATAGATAGATGTATGTGTCTTTAGATAGATAGATACATAGATAGATAGGTAGATGGATAGATGGATAGACAGATAGATAGACCGAGCATAGATAGCCTGTGTAGCCACCACCCAGATCAAGATATAGAACATTTCCAGTATCCTAGAAGCTTCCCTCAAGCCCATTCCCAATTAATACCCCCTGTCCCCCGAGAAGGAACCACTGTTCTGATGCATCACTATTGATTATTGGTTAGTTTAGTCTGTTCTTGTACTTAGTAGAAATGGAATCATACAGTATGCTCTCTTTGTGTCTGGCTTCTTTAGCTCAAACATAATGTCTTCTGTTTAGTTCATCTATGTTCTTTCCTATCGGTGTTTCATTTTTTTAAATTGATGTACAGTATTCCATTTTATGAATATAACACTATTTTTCCATTCTCCTGTTGAGAAACATGTGGCTTGTTTTCAGTTGTGGGCTATTATGGATACAGCTGTTCTGATCATTATTGTACACATCTCAAATAAGCTGTTTAGTAGACTGATGCAGGAAGTAGCAGGCACTAAGAATTAGGACATCAGTAAGGATCACTTTATGAATCAACTTTTATGCCATGTTAATTGAACTTCTTGATAAGTGAGTGAGTGTGTAAATGTTCTGGTATTACTTACATTACTGTGTGTATATTCACACAAGCTTTTAGGAGTTTTCTACGTTAAATTAAAATAGGAACAGTGGTTAAACTGCTGTAATTATAAAATTTAAGATTGAAAGCTTTTTATTCTTGAAATTCTTTCACTTTTTTAAAATTTAAAGCTTTGTTTTCAATAGAGGAAAAATTATAAATTTCCTATTGTGAAAATTAAGAAGGATCACATCTCCTCATGTAGAAGAAAGTAGTTTACTGTTTGGAATAACATTGTTGTTTTGTAACATTTTAGCTTAATACTGCTAAAACCTTCAAGTTGATTTGTACTTTTCAGGTGTAAATAGTATCTTCATCCTAAAAGGCAGGGGAAATTCTGCTGATCAGCACTTCCTCATTCTGCACTTAAATATATCAATTTTTTAAAAGTAAGATCATATTCTTTTGCCTTCCTTTGTGAAATCTTATATGGGCATTACATAAGAAAAGAATATTTTAGCTAGATCTCAAGAACATCTTTTTATTGGTAGAAACAATTAACATTTATCAAACACTTACTATGGCAGGCATATGTTGAGTGTTACCTTTATATTATTGTATATAACCTTTATAACAACTCTAAATATGTACATTATCCCTGTTTTAAAGATAAAATAATTGCGACTTCAGGGAGATGGTGAGATTGACCAAGACGACAAAGCTAATAGGTTGCAGAGGTGGATTTTATATGCAGTTTTATTTGAGTTAGACTTGATCATTACACTAAATTATCCCACAATATAGAAAGGTTTTGCTTTTTAAAGTAATCCTCTAGCTAAGATTCCTAAAGTTTATGCTTTATGTTGTTGTTTCCTGCTTAAATTGTAATAGAAATAAAAATGTAGCTAAACTTCTGCAGTTTGATACAGAAAAGCTACTTTTTTCCACTTCAGGATAATTTTCCATTGGAGAATATTTGCAGTACGTATAAGTTCTTAATTAGGATCTTACCCATTTTAGAATTGTATCTTAGAGCTGCCGTGCAACATAGGTAGCAAGTCATAATTTTGGACTGTTGAATATTGATAATAAATTGGTTGTGAACCAAGCTTCCAAACTTTTTTTTTTTTTTTAGGAAGCCCCTGTTTTTACCGAATTAAGCAGAGAAAATGATGAAGAAAAAGGTAGTTTTACTTTTCTTTCTCCTTTTTTTTAATATGGGTGCTTTTGTATTGGCTCTGCCAAGAACTAGCAGCTGTTTGGGAACAAGACATGTAATCTGTTGGGGTTGCATTGTTCTCGTTGGTAAAATGAAAGGTAATAATGAAGAATTGGGTGGGATGCCTTCAGCCACAAGGAACAAGACTGACTAAAATTAGCCTAAAGGGTAAGGAAATATCTTGCCACACCAACAGTCCCAGAGGTAGGGTAGTTCTGGATGCTGTACTCTCAGCGGCTGGGCACGAGCTGGCTGCTGGCACTTCCAGCCATCATATGCAGGCCCCGCATTGTCCAGAGGATGACAGAGAGCATCTCTCTCTTCTGGAATCCCCTATGAGCAAGGAAACTTTCCCTAGAAGACGCTTCTGCGCCAACAGACTCCCTTTCGAATATTGTTGGCTGGACTGTATCATGTGTCAACCTCAAAAACAATCACTGGAAAGGGAATGGGACTCTTTTGATTGATTTAGACCAAAAGATCCTTACTAATCCCCCCAAGAGGCCCACCTAATCCCATCACCGTGGGCATTAGGTTTTCAACCTATGAATTTTGGGAGGACACAAACATGGAGACATAGCATCCTCCAGGACGTGTGTGAGAGGTATGGGCACCTAAACAAAATCGGATTCCTGTTAGCAAGGGGAGGGGGGGCAGTGGAGTGGGGACACAGCCAAGGCTGCCCACTACAGCTTGATCCCCAGCTCTGTAAGCTTCACTCCAGTACATTCTACAGGAATTTATCATCTCTGGGTAGGAGCATCCCAGCTCTCACTTATTCAAGATGTCTGAATTTCTATGTGGATACATCGTGGTATCTTATCTGATAAGTTGTATTATAATTTTCCTGAAATATATATAGAATATTAATTCTTTTCTTCCAGTTACATTTAATTTGAATAAAGGAGCATGTAGTTCAGCAGCAACATCTTCCAAATCAAGGTGAGCTACAAGAACAGGTATCTTAGAACTTGAGAATTTTTGTGAAATGCTGATCATTACATTTTAAAAGCTGCAGTATTATGAATTATTTTTTTCTGGTTGTAATTTTCTTCCTTTTTTGTCTTTGTTTGGTGGCTGGTTGTTTTGTCTTCTGTTTTTAGCAACTATTTTTTGCTTATTTGCCTACAATGAAACAATTCTATCTTTTGAAGAAAGGCTCCTTTTGATTAAATGCTTCACATGATAAACATTTGCTTCTTCATGAATCCTTCTCCACTTAAAGGTTCCTTCTGTGCTGCTGCAGTACTATTTATTTTTCTATCATAGCCCACTTATCAAGTTTAAATGTTAGCTGGGGTATATACTTTTTATTTTAGCATTGTATTATAATTTTCTAAGAATAAAAACTGACCTATTCATCTGTCTCCTCAGTGCACAGTACAGTATAAATGCACTAGCAGACACTCAGTAATAATTGCCTTCCCTTCTAGATGGTGTAGTACAGAGCAGGAGTTGACAAACTTTTTCTGTAAAGGGCCACATAGTAAATATTTTAGACTTTGTTGGCCGTATGTCTCTGTCACAACCACTTCACTCTGCTGTTGGAGTAAGAAATCAGCCATCGACAGTACGTAAGTGAATGAGCATGGCTGTGTTCCAGAAAAATCTTATTTATAAAAACAGGCAGCAGGCTGGATTTGGCCCTCAGGCTGCGGTTTGCCCAACCCTGGGATAGCACGCAGTCCGGTAGTTCTGTCTACTTTGCGTGTTCTCTCCTCTTGTAGTTTTATGTATTCTTTTGCCAAATATTTATTCATTATTTGTGATGTACAATGCATTCAGTTTAGTTATGGAGGTTAAAAAGATAAATAAGACAAGATATTCAGGAAGGTACCATTATCTACTGGAATTTAGTTTTGAGCTGGGTGATATTTGCTGTTTTACTTAGTATTTTACGTGTTGTTTATTTAAAACTTAACTCAGTTTTTTGGGTTAATTTATAGGCTAGTGCTTATTTGCATGAATAAATAAGCGTCTAGGAGATTGAAGGAAATAGGCAGGCAGAGTTAGCAGTATATCACTGCTTCGGAATGACTTGCCAGGTGTCTTAATTTTGATCAGAATATTTCAGAATTAACACCTACATGTATGACCTGGAAGATAGCTCAAATATATCATAACACACGTGCCATATAGTTTTAGAACTTTATTTCTTTCTCTCCATTTTCCTTTATTTTTTGTTATTCGTAAGTGTACATGAATGTTAAGATTGAACCCAGGGGCCCCCAAATTGATCACCCTTGTGTTAGTTTTCTATGGCTGCTGTAATAAATTACCACAAACTAGGTGGCTTGAAACAAGAGAAATTTATTCTATCCCTGGAGGCCAGAATTCTGAAATCAGTATCACTGAGCTGAAATCAAGGTGTCTGCAGGGCTGTGCTCCCCCCAGAGTCTCTAGGGGAGAATCCATTCTTCGCCGCTTCCGGCTTGCGGTGACTCGCGCATTCCTTGTTGTGGCTGCACCCCTCCAGTCTTCAAGACCAGCGTCTTCAAATTTCCCTTTGCTCCGTCTTCACGTCGCCTTCCCCTCTGTGTCAAATCCCTCTCGCTTCCCTCTTAAAAGAATGCATGTGGTGCATTTAGGGCCTGGACCCAGATAATCCAGGATAATCTCATTTTAAAATTTTAAATTCTTTAACTTAATCTCATTTGCAAAGACCCTTTTCCCAAATAAGGTAACGTTTCTAGATTCCAAGGATGAGGGCCTGATATCTATGGGGGTCTGTTATTCAGCCTACTACACCGTATGCCAAGCCTTGATATTATTAGTAAAAATATTAGTTTTATTTAACCAAGTTCTATAAATTCAGCCTAAATTATTTATAATAATGTATAAATAATGTCACAGATAATACGATGGAAAGACTCATTTAAATTTTCTTTTTCCAAGATTATAGTGTATTTTTATAGAGGTTGGGAATTATTTTCCTGTTGATTTATGTCTCTTGTATATCTAAAACCCAGAATGAACTAAGCGATCTAGATATCAAAAATGGATGTTTTAGCCTATGTTGAGGCACAGAGATACATCCTGCTTCCCTGTTGCTTGAACAAGGGTTGCTCAGTTCCCACTTTGTTTTCCTTTGGGCTTCCCTGTCTCCTTTAATCTCATTAGGATCCACTCCAGTTACCAAAAGCAGAATTCTAGAGCTGTTGTTGAAGTCTTACTTTCCATTTGCAATCTGTTAATGTTCATTTCTTGCCTTGGTTTTGACCCCGTCTTGACCCTGTCTTGGTCTCTTCTCTAACAGAATTTTTCTGGGGAGAAGGGGCATTATTGTTACAGCAGCGGGTAACATTTAATGTAATACACAGCTGGAAACAAATGGACTATTTTATTTTGATTTTACTTTACTGTTCCTGAGATTGATATTTAATTTTCTTTACTTTTCTTTGCTTCTGGTGACATTAAACTCTTAAAATGATTTGCATAGGTTTTCTTTTTCGACTCTTTAAGTAGTGTTTTTAAGATAGGGATTATCACTTCCTTAAAAGGTTGGTAAAACTTTTCTGTAAAATATTGTTGTGCTAATGTCTTCTGCAGTTTACTACCAATTCAATTTCTTTATGGTCATTGGTTTATTCAACTTTTCAATATAATCTCAAGCCAGTTTTGATAATTTATATAATTTTTATTTTTCTAGGATATCTTTTTCATCTAGGCATTCAAATTTATCATCTGTTTTATTAATCTTTTAGACTACTAACTTTTTGTTTTCTTGATTTTATCATTTCTTTGATTTCTGTTTTATTAATTTCTGTCCTTCATACTTTCTTATGTCAACATTCTTTATATTTTTCGTTTATTCATTTTGGCTTTGCTAGGTTCTTGATATTGCAAGCAGAAGGATCTTTCTAAACGTCAAATCTGACCATGTCTTTCTCTTATTAAAGACTCTTGGTGTCTTTAGTCATCATCTGTAAGATAACCTCTAATTTTTTTTATGTGCTATCACAGCCCTTATGATCTGGTATCTCTCTTGCCATCTGTACTCCGGCTACGCTATGCTATTTGCAGTTCCTAAATGTGCCAGCTGTCTCCCCCTTTCTTGCCTTTGCATCTTCTGTTCTTTCTCCCTGGAATGCCCTCCCATATCTGTTCTCCCACTCTATCATGAGATGGGCTAGTCTGTTCATCTTTTTATCCCCATTGCTTGTCACCTTATAAACATTTAATAATGCTAAATAAGTTTTCTTGGTAAGAAACTTTTTTCCTATTCAGCTTAGTTTTTTAGTATGATGAAAAATATGTAACATAAAATTTACCATTTTCATCATTTTTAAGTGAACAGTTCATTGGCATCAAGTACATTCACGTTGTGCAACCGTCACCAGTATCCATCTCCAGGATTTTTCATCATCCCAAACTGAAACTCAGTCCCTGTTAAACACTAACTCCCCACTCTCCCTCCCCCAGCCCCTGGTAACCTCTGTTCTACCTTCTATCTCTATGAATTTGACTGCCTCATATGAGTGAACCCCTAGAGTAATTGTCGTTTTGTCTCTGGCTTTTTTCACTTAGCATTATGTCTTCAAGGTTTATCCAAGTTGTGGCTGAATAATATCCCGTTGTATGTATATACCACATTTTGTTTATCTCTTCATCTATCAATGGACATTTGAGTTGTTTCCACCTTTTGGCTACTGTGAATCATACTGTTCTGAACATTGGTGTACAAATATCTGAGTCCCTGCTTTCAATTCCTTTGTTATATATCCAGAAGTAAAATTGCTAGATTGTGTGATAATTTTGCATTTAATTTTTTGAAGAACTGCCACAGTATTTTCCACAGCAGCTGCACCATTTTACATTCCCACCAACAGTGCACAAGAGTTCTAATTTCTCTATATCCCCTCCAACACTTGTTATTTTCTGTTTTTGTTTTTTTTAAATAATAGCCATCTTAGTGGACGTGAAGTGTATTTCATGGTGGCTTTGATTAGCATTTCCCTAGTGATTAGTAATGTTAAGCACCTTTTCATGTGCTTTTTGGCCATTTATATATCTTCTTTGGAGAAATGTCTATTGCCCATTTTTTAATTGGGTAGTTTTTTTTTTTTTATTTAGTTTAGTTTTAAGAAAAGTATCTAACAGCCTTAAATAAACTCAAGTTTCCAAGCCGAGACAAATACCAAAATACGGAAATAATTTATAAATGTATGTGAAGGCTCACTGTTGATAATATTGGAGGAACCATGGAGAATGTGGGAAAAGTCAGAAAGCAGAAAAATAAGCAAATCTTTTTTCAAAAAGTGGAGAAAAATCTTTAGAAAACAATAGTAGCAATCTTTTCCTACTGATTGCACTAGGAATTAGGTGGCTTGTGAATGTGTGAGGAGGAAGTGGTCATCACTAGACCAAATATCCTAACTCCCCTTTTGCTAGGGTTATTAGTGCCTGTATGTAGACATATTGTGGTCAGTTGTGACCTGGAATTATTGCTAAATTGGGTGGATTCCTAGCTCAAAGAACATATAAATCTAAAGAAGGTTTATTTTCAAGAGAAAATTGAAGAGTTTATCTTTATGTGGACTTAGTCTGTTCACAACCAATGTATATTATTTACAGTTATCAGAAACCTACAAAATTTGTTCACTAAAAGACTCAGAACTTAAAAATAGATTCAGAGGATTGAATTATGTGACAAACCCAGTAAGTGAAATTTCGCAAGGGTAAATATAAAGCCTTACAGTTAAGCAAAGAGAGAACAACTTCTGTGAAGACAGAGTGGGGGTCCTGAACCACAATCCCCTATGTAGAAGAGACGTGGGGATTTCAGTTGACTGCCAGCTGAATGGGAGTCCTTAAAGTAACCTGGCTGCCAATAAATCTAATGTGACCTTCAAATGCCTTTTTTTAAAAAACAATCCAAATAATGGAAAATAATAATTCTGTTGTATTTTCTATTCATCACACTTTTTTTCTTCGTTATCTCCGTGCTAGCTTTGTGCAAATATTTATTCTCTGTTTCATCTTTTGTAAATATGGCAAATTAAATAATTAGATTGTTAAGATTTATTTAGTCAGCAAATATTAATTGAACCTCTGTCTTACGTGAGTCAGGAGATAGTTACTACTACTTTATAGGGAAAAAAATATATATATATATGGTCCCTCCCCTATTATGAGAGAGGAGTCATGTATACAAATGATAATAATACAAGAGGGCGTGTGACGCATGCCACAAAGTGCTATGGCAGTTCAAAAAACGATAAGATCCAAGAAGCCTCATGAAGAATGGATCGTGAAGAATTTTAACAGGGCCGGCCCCGTGGCTTAGCGGTTAGGTGTGGGCGCTCCATTGCTGGCGGCCTGGGTTCGGACCTCGGGCGCGGACTGACGCACGGCTTCTCCGGCCACGCTGAGGCCACGTCCCACGTACAGCAACTAGAAGGATGTGCAGCTATGACATACAACTGTCTACTGGGGCTTTGGGGGGGAAAATAAATAAATAAATAAAAATTATAAAAAAAAAAGAATTTTAACAAATAGAGATAAATGGAGAGATTATTTTAGGTATAAATGAAGTATATGCAAATTTGCAAAGGCATGAAGCTCAGGGCATGGCTCAGCCAATAGCAAATTGTTCAGAATGGCTTGTGTACATAGCAAGTCAGAGATTGTATTCTGGGGCCAGTGGTGACAATTTTATATCGGCACTAAAACATTTAGAATTTACACTGTCAACTCTAGACAGTCAGGAGCAATCAAAAAATTTTTAAGTGACATATTGAGATGTTTGCTTTAAAAAAATAGAACTTGGGGCTGGCCCAGTGGCTTAGTGGTCAAGTTCGCGTGCTCCACTTCAGCAGCCCAAGGTTTGCAGGTTCGGATCCCAGGTGTGGACGTATGCACCACTTGTCAAGCCATGCTGTGGCAGGCGTCCCACATATAAAGTAGAAGAGGATGGGCACAGATGTTAGCCCAGGGCCAATCTCCCTCAGCAAAACCAGGAGGATTGGCAGTGGACGTTAGCTCAAGGCTAATCTTCCTCAGCAAAAGAAAAAAAAAATAGAACTGAGAGTAATGTGCTAGACTTCTAGCAGTCATTTTACAAACACTTTATTTAATCCTTGCAGTCAAGTTATGAGTTGGGTCACATTGTTATTCCCATTTATAGATGAGGAACTGAGGCTTAGAAAAGTTAGTTGCTCAAGGTCCCAGCAGAAGCCTCAAACCCTGATCTGCCTAACACCAGAGAAGAAGCTGTTGTCACTCTGCTGCACTGATTATAGGAGCATCAACTGAAAGGGTGAGGGAAAGGGAGGAGGGAGTGAGAGAGGCAGGGTTACATGTTCTCGTGGTGCTTACCGTCCTATAAGAGATAGAAAGGTCCTGCACTGTCTTGATGAATCTGTTGTAAATTAATCGTGTAACGAATTTCTTCTGTATTGTTCATTTTGCACGATATAAAGCCTTTGTCTGTGCATAGTTTTTGTTAACAAGCACAGTTCCTCTTTTCATCAGTTCTTTGGGACCAAGTGCATTGAAAACAATAGGAAATGCAGCTTCAGTGAAACGAAAAGAATCTTCCCAGAGCTCAGCTCAATCAAAAGAAAAGAAGAAGAAGAAATCTGCCCTCGATGAAATCATGGAGGTACAGTGTCCGACCTGCATGTCGACTCTAGCAATGAGTGGAATGATGCAGTTCAAGCCAAAGGAAGTTGAAAAATTTCACCAGTTATTAGATGAACATGAAGTTAGAAAAATGTGTATATACTAGGTTAGGGAAAAGGAGCCTAGATGCAGTTCCATCTGAATACAGTTGGAGCCCCCCCCCCCAACTGCATATATTTTCTTGCCTCAAGTGCTGTCTTTAAAACTCTCCATGCAGTGATGGTTAGTAGAGTTCAATTAGAAGGACATCAGTGGTAAAAATTGAAGCTAGAAATGCAAGCTCTGTTCCCCTCTGTGGCTCTGTGAAATTGGCATCTTCCGTGGACCCCATACCACGACCACCAACCGGTGGCCTCCGCTTAACACCTCCTAGCCAGCAAGAGAAAGCTGTGACATGTTTTTAATTCGATTTGACCTGATGGCTAAGTTTATGTGAGTGATCGTTGAAAACTTATGATCATCTGGATCTAAGGCTGTACTTTGGCTCTAAATCTACCTGAAACTCTGGAGCAGTTCTGCAGAAGGTTCTTGGTATACTCCTAAATATTCCTTTCTCCCTTCTGACACATAGCCTTACCTTGTCAATGAATTTAGGAAGTCAGTGGAAGAGAAGAGGAAGGACGGGCAAAGAGATAGAATGAATGGATACGGAAGCTATAGAATGAATGGATACGGAAGCTATAGAATGAATGGATACGGGAGCTATAGAATGAATGGATACGGGAGCTATAGAATGAATGGATACGGGAGCTACCTTTTTCCCTGTAATATCACTTCCTCTGGCCTCCCCGTCCCTCTTCTTCATTTGTGAGGGGAGAAGTAGTAGCTTTGGTTTCCCTGTTACTGAGTCCTCACGTGATGTGGGGCGGTCTGGAATGCCTGAAGTATATACACTATGAGAGGTGTACACTGTGAGATGCGGTCAGGTCATCCCATCATTCAGCAGCTGTTGAGTCACTCTTATGTGCTGGGCGTTGTGTGAGTCCTGGGTCTGTAGAGTAGGGAGTAAAACACAGTCCCTGTGTGTCATGGAGCTTTCATTCTGGCCAGGGAGACATTCCGTGGACAAGCGAACCAGTAAATAAGTGATTACAAAATGCTGGGTGCTGAGGAGGTCTGAGGGCTGGGAGTGGGGAGATCACTTGCGAGAAGGTGCTAAGGCAGGGAGATCTCTAGTTCAAGCATCCGAAGGGAAGATCCATATGGCTGGAGCATGGTAAGCATAAGAGTGGTTGCATTTGAGGTTAGAGAGAGAAGTAGGGCAACACCACGGAGGTCTTATAGGCCATGACAGGGAGTCTTTGAATTTAATTCATAGTAAAATGGAAAGCCAGATCCACCTGCTTTGGATATAATACGTACTAAATTTAGAAGGTTCTTTGTTCATATTGGAAAGTTGGAGGAATTAAAATGAGGTTTAGAATCGACGAAAAATTACATCGAGTCCCATTGAAAGTTGGTACCTCTGGTTAACTAAGCAGTTGAGAAAGAAAGGCATGCTCTATGGCCATAATGGCCAGTCAGCTGTTTTTTCTTTTGGTACCCTCTTATTTACATCTCCCCTGGTTGTATTTTTCTTCTCCATTCACAACTTTATTATCCTTATCAAACAGGAAGCTCCTTTTTGCCATCAGACTGTGTACCTAGCCATGCTGTGCTAAATTGATTTGTAAGTGTTGTGTTTTTACCACATGAAAACATTGCCCCTTTTTCTGGCTCAGTAGAGTCACAGGGGAGGAAGCAGGAGAGGGCAGTGTAGTGCTGCTGGATGGCCTTGCAGTACTGACTAGACAGAGGTTGTCTGTGTTTAGTTTCTTCGTCAGTTGACTTGCTGTATCACATATTTTTTTAAATCCAAGTTTTTTTTTGTTTTTTTTTTATGAGGAAATTAGCCCTGAGCTAACATTCGATGCCAATCATCCTTTTTTTTTGCTGAGGAAGAGTGGCCGTGGGCTAACATCCGTGCCCATCTTCCTCTACTTTATATGGGATGCCACCATAGCATGGCTTGACAAGTGGTGCATCTGTGCGCGCCCGGGATCCGAACCTGTGAACCCCGGGTTGCCGAAGCGGAGTGCCCACACTTAACCACTATATCACCGGGCCCGTCCCCAGGTTGTTTTTTTTGTTTTGTTTTGGTTTTTTTTCCTTTTTTTTTTTTTTTTTTTTGTGAGGAGATCAGCCCTGAGCTAACATCCGCCAATCCTCCTCTTTTTTTGCTGAGGAAGATGGCCCTGGGCTAACATCGGTGCCCATCTTCCTCCACTTTATATGGGACGCCGCCACAGCATGGCTTACCAAGCAGTACTTCGGTGCGCGCCCGGGATCCGAACCAGCGAACCCCGGGCCGCCGCAGCGGAGCGCGCGCACCCAACCGCTCGCGCCACCGGGCCAGCCCCCCCAGGTTGTTTTTTAAATCAAAAACTAATTACAAAAAATGTTTATTTGTATTTATCAGAGCTTGCAAATTATATCATTGATCTTCTGTGAAGAATGCGTTTTATGGTTTTCTTTAGTTAAATAGAAGGGTATTTGAAATAAATTGAGGATTTTAAAGAGGTAATTTTATGACTGTCTTGTGTGTTCTATAGATCGAAGAGGAAAAGAAAAGAGCTGCCCGCACAGACTACTGGCTACAGCCTGTAGGTACTCAGTTGGAGCTTCTTAAGTCCTAAGTGTACTTTTAAGTGAATGATTTAAATGGCATTTGGTATAAATGACTGAATTTCTCAAATATATGTAAATTATATAGATAAATTGATAACTTTAATGACTTTTCTTTCTATCTGATCTTTAAGTATTGGTTGCCACCTGTATTGGAGAGTTACTTCATGTTTATAAAGCAGTAATGTTCCTGGAGTTCAGAGCTAAATTGGTTTATGGACACCTTGAATTTAAGCCTGGAATTATTTTCAGTTTTTGCTGTAAGACAAAGGGTTGTGTTTTCAGAAATGGGCTTGAAAGGTAGAATTGTAGATGCAGAAGTATTTGTTTTCAGCTTATAACTTATTGAACTTAGAATAGCCGTTTAGGTACTTTGTCAAAAGAAGCAGGTTTTAATTTTACGAACTCAAGGAAAGCTTTGCATTTTATTACATATTTATTATTGCTTATTATTTTAAGATAATAATTTTCAAACATTTAAATAATTTAAAAAATTATTATTTGTTTAAGTTCTGTTTTGAACTTGCTGAGATGTGAAGTTTTCGTAGAACTTTCAAGGTGCCTTATTATTCTTAAAGAAGCTGGTTTGATTAGTAATAGGAGAGTGAAAAGTAGTGTGTCATGTAGATAATTTCTGATTTGAAAAATATGATTAATAATAACCTTGAAGGTCAGAAAGTCCAAAGTTCTAATTCAGATCTTCGTAGTCATTCTCCCACTAGCTTGAAAATAATTTAGCTTCTGTGCCTTAGTTTATATCCTTATACAATGGGAACTGTATCTACCTGGTGATCACATGAGAGACCATGGAATAAGTAATCTAATATGAAAATACTTGCTGTGTTAAATAGAAAAGAAGTACTTTATATGAATTGTTTCAGTTAATTCTCATATCAACCCTGCAAGATAATAACTGTTATTATCCCCAATTTACGGGTGAGAAAACTGAGGCATAAAGTATTAGAGTAATTTCCCCAGGGTCCTTTAGACAGTGGGGACCCAGGATTCCCTGGCAGGCTGATCCAGTGGGTTCTCCTCTCCACTGGTGACCAGTGCTGCTTCCTGGTGCTTTAGTCACCCCAACTCCTCATCTCTGAGCAGAAGTTTGGGTCAAGATTAGAAATGGAAGGACCTGAGGGAAGAAACCATCTGTGATTATTTTGGTTTGTTTTCCCTGTTACAGTAGGTAGCATTTGAATAGTAATAGTTTCATATATTGTTTATGAAAAGGTAATCAAGAATTTTACTTAAAGCAGTAGTTCTTATCCAGAGAGTAATTCAAAATTTTTTAGGGGGGTTTTTTCTAAATACATATGCTTCAATACTACCACCGTCCGGTCTCCTGGGGCGAAATGCGTATTTTCACTAACCGCCTAGGTGATTCTGATGTGTGCCCTTGGTTAAGAACCATTGGTTCAAAAGGAAAAGAAAACAAACCAAAAGCAAAAAAAAAAAGGCAAGCATTCCAAGTTTTAGTTCATTTAAAAATTCTCCTCCCATTGATAGTCCTTTCAATTTAGTTTTATTTTCTGTTTGATAACTTTCTCGTATAGCAAAGTATTCAGATTTTCTTCATAGTTCCTCTTACAGATTGTTACGTTAAAAGTGAGGATCAGCCGTGTTCTGATGACTTAGTGTGTGTCTTATTTTGAAATGGGCAATATGTTTGTTAAAACAACCAGTAGCCCACAGAGAGAGATGGGAGAGCGTCATTTTTTAAACTCAGAAAAGAAAGATTTTGAAGAGATGTATTGTGAGCAAGTGTCAGTAAGTACAATGATGTAATGAGTTATCTTTTAAATTATGAGAGTGCGTACCCATGAGGGCCTTTGAGAAATTTAGCCCAGAAATACTCTGGCTAAATCAGAGAAGCTGTTTTGGCATTATTTGGCTTCATTTAGAAAGTCTTAGAAGAATAGAGGCTTAAGAATAAGACTATTCAAGTCTTCTCTTAAACGTTTTCTTCTATTAAATATCCTCTCCCAAAGTCCTCACTGAATTTTTGTTGATATAGTTTTTAGCCCGGCTTAATGAAGGACTGACTGTCTAGTACCTCTGTTCTGTTCTTGAAGTAGCAAACACAGAATCACAGTAGTGAGTATAGCATTAAGTTAGGCGATTTAATTTTCATTATCAACCATTAGCTCATCCCAATCAGGAAAACGATGCTAAAGAAGCCAAGTCAGTATGCGTTAGTATGAAAGAAGCCCAGATTTCTCTCCCATTTGAGAATTAGATGCTCAGAAGAATGATGCTTTTAGCAGGAGCTAATCTGGAGGAATCCCACCTGCAAAAATTCCAAACAACTTAATGAGAAAAGAACATTGTAGAAAGGGGCATGCATAAGCTCAAAGGCCCAGCTCCTTGCAATTCCCGGTGAGACTGTTGCCATCTGAGTTTTTATCAGCAGCGATCACCTACAGTATAATTCACTTACTTGAATGCAGAGAAAGAAAAAACCTACCTATGAAAGACCTGATTTAATAGAATCGAGATGGACAGATAAAAGTGCTAGATTTCGAGAAACCTTCACTGTGGAAATCAGCCATGAAATATATATTTTTTCCTCCCGGTAACTGTGTTGAATAAAAAGAGAAAGAAGGAATGAAAGATTACTAAGGAAATGTTTTACCTTTGTTGGGAAGGCTTAGAACTCCAAAATTTCTTATTTTGCAGAGCAGTTACATTTTATGATGATTTTTGGCGAACATGGTTTAAAATGAAGGAGTAAAACAGAAAAGATAATTTATGTCTTTCCTTTCATCTTGATTTTTTTGTTGTTATTTTCTAGGAAATCATTGTGAAAATTATAACCAAAAAACTTGGAGAGAAATATCATAAGAAAAAGGGTATTGTTAAGGTAAGGACATGAAGCTATGAATGGAATTTGTGGAAAAGGCTGGGGGGTGTGAGTAAGGCCATTTTGGTATTCCTTAAAAATCAAGTTCTAGTAGCAGAAGCAATGTGTCTTGGGTTTTTGATGGCTCCATAAAAGGAGACCTGAATTCATAGTTGTTGGAGAAATATTTCATTTCCAACCATTGTTTATACTTCACCTTAGTCTGCTTTCTTGCTGGAGCAAATAGTACGTACGAAATCCCACTGGCACCTCTTAAACTCAGTGTGCACGCCTTGATGATCAAGATGCATTCTCTTTGTTAATGAAGAGCAGTATGGTTATGTCCCCTGAGTTCCAGGGAGGGCTTCCTGTGTTTTGCCTGAGAGACTGTCTTTTGGCTTCTCTGGGATTTTAAAATTTAAAAATCAACACTCCAGTCCTTTTCTCCGTTTTGCCTTTCCTAAATATAGTTTCATTCCAGCACCCAGCCTATGCATGTATAAATTGCCCTTCTAGTGCACTTGCAGCTAGACGAAATTACCCTTCTCACTATATTTCTTTTTTTTTTTTTTCGTGAGGAAGATCAGCCCCGGAGCTAACATCTGCCAATCCTCCTCTTTTTGCTGAGGAAGATTGGCCCTGGGCTAACATCCGTGCCCATCTTCCTCCACTTTATATGGGATGCCGCCACAGCGTGGCTTGCCAAGCGGTCCATCGGTACACGCCCGGGATCCGAACTGGCGAACCCTGGGCCGCCGCAGCGGAGCACACGCGCTTAACTGCTTGCGCCGTTGGGCCGGCCCCCTCGCTATATTTCTTAAAGTCTTATTCTAAGATCACCAGTCTTGTATTCTTTCCAGATGAAAACCTTAACTAAGCTTTAAACTGAGTTCTTTATTAAGAACCATAGACTGAGAAATCGTATATGGAATCTAGAAAATAGTGTCATTTATAGGAGGAGTTATTCTTATCTTTGGTTGGAATTTCATTTTCATTTTATTTCTTTCTTTCCTTTGAGATTTGTGTTCACTTATTTCTTCTATCATAAAAGTGTTGCTTTTCTACCACAGGAAGTAATTGACAAATACACAGCTGTTGTGAAGATGATTGACTCTGGAGACAAGCTGAAACTGGACCAGACTCATTTAGAAACAGTAATTCCGGCACCAGGTGAATCTTTCTGCTGCCCATTTAAAGTATATGCTATCGAAATGAATGATTCCATTCTTAAAACCGTAGTTTTTTGATATCATTTGATAGTGATGAAGACAAGTTTCGTTTTTAGAAATAAATAACTACCCATATAATTGATCCCTCTTTGACTTCAGGTGATGTGGTAGTTTCTCATTCCTCCGAGAAAGCTATTTTTTGTTATGAATAAATTTTCCCTTCCCAGAATCCTTTGTTTTCTTTTCTAAAGCAAAACAGAGATATATCTGGAAAAAAAATCACATTAGGCTTATTATTAATATATTTGTTTAGCTACCTGAGATTGTCAAGTAAAAGTCTGTGTTATTTTGCTTTTTCTTTTCCTTAAATGTTTTGATCATTTGGGTACTTAACACAATCTAGAATAAATGTACTTTGGTTAGGTTGTTTGCCTCTGACCTAAACTCTTCATGGTGCAATCATTGCTGGCGCAGTGATAATGTTAGTTTCTAAAACTTCCACTATCAGATCCTTTGTTCTTGCCCCCTAAAATCAAACTCATTTTATGGATTAAAAAAAAGTTTTTTTCAGCTTTGGTGAGATGTAATTGACATACAATTAACTATACTTGTGTAAAGTATACAATTTGATAAGTTTTAACACATGAATACTCCTGTGAAGCCATCCCTACAATCAAGGTAATGAATGTGTCCATCACCCCCCAAAGTTTCCTCATTTCTGTTTATAATCCTTCTCTGCCCCCCCTCCGCTCCTGCCTCCCATGTGCCCCCAGGCAATCACCTATCTGCTTTCCGTCACTGTAGATTAGTTTGTATTTTTCTAGAATTTTATATGAATACAGTCATACCATGTGTCCTGTTTTTTTGTCTGACTTCTTTCACTAAGCACAGTTATTTGGGATCGTCCGTGTTGTTGGTGTATCTGCAGTTCACTCCTCTCTGTTGCTTAGCTGTATTTCATTGTGTGGGTACACCACTGTTTATCCGATCACCTGCTAATGGACATTTAGGTTGTTTACAGTTTTGGCTGTTACTAATAAAACTTCTATGAACCTTCAGGTACAAGTCTTTGTGTGCACATATGATTTCTATTGGGAAAATCCTTAAAAATAGAATGGCTCAGTCATATGGTAGACATATGTTCAAATTTTTATGAAACTGCCAGACCATCTTATGATTTTAAAAAGAGACAAATTCAAGTAAGCTAAATTTTTTCTGATTCCTTCTGGACTCTGAGCATTTCATCCAAGTACCTCCCTGCAATCTAAAATTGAAATGTATCTCTTTGACAAATAAGTGAAAAAAATGAGGTCTTATAATGTTACAGTAATCAAACTGTCTACAAACTGTACATTAGAATATGAGAGTTCTTAAATGATTAAGAACTTCTAAGAGAAAGGTTTGTTTCCCATTATGTTCAGTCAGTGTAATTGCATTTTGCTGTAACAAAGTGGAAGAAAAAAGTGGACATTTCCTTTGCATTCAGTGTTATATTCTTTTCTATTGTAGGAAAAAGAATTCTTGTTTTAAATGGAGGCTACAGAGGAAATGAAGGTACCTTAGAATCCATCAATGAGAAGACGTTTTCAGCTACTATAGTCATCGAAACTGTACGTATGTTTATACAAAGACAGAAATTTCAAAATGCTTTAAAAATGTGCCATATTCTTTTTCACTGGATTGGTCTTTGTTTTATTTAGAGTTTGAGTTTTCTGTTTGCCTCCTCTTCTATTTGAAAATCTGAAAGCTTTTTTTCTCTAATGACCCTGCCATTGCTAAAGCATTTTATTTTCGGATTATAAAAGAAATGCATATATGTCTTAGTCCATTCCAGCTGCTGTAGCAAAATACTGTAGACTGGGTGGCTTATAAATGACAGAAATCTGTTTCTCAGAGCTCTGGAGGCTAGAAGTCCAAGATCAAGGCACTGGCAGATTGTGGGTCTGGCGAGAGCCTGTTTCCTGGTTCATGTGTCTTCATATGGTGGAATGGACAAGGGAGCTCTCTTGGGTCCCTTTGTAAGGGCGCTAATTCATTCATAAGGGCTCCATTCTCATAACCTAATCACCTCCCAAAGGCCCCACCTCCTAACACCATCACATTGGGCATTACGTTGCAGCATAAGAATTTTGGGTGCAACACATTCAGTCTATAGCAATGCTCGTTGTATAAAACCTGAAAAGTACAGTGTAATATAAATAATTTTAAAAATTACCCATAATCCCCCAGTCAAAGGATAACCCCCATTAATAGGTTGGTGTGTTCCTTTCTAGTCTTTGTATTTTATAAAATTGTATACTATATGGACAGTTTTGTATCCTGACTTTTTTCCTCTCACATCTAATATAAAACTCAATTTGGCACAGTATAGTTCATGGGGAACGTCTAGTCATAATTAATGGGGAAAAAGCCACAGAGATCAATTTTTTAAAATGTCCTCCCTTTCATAAAGGATTTAAGGTAGCAGAGATCAATAAAGTAATTAATTTAAGGAAATCTGACGTACAAGTAAAATTGTTTATTGATTTAAAACTGATGCTTCACTGACAGGTCTCTGAGTGAGGCCAAGTGAGACCTAAGTTGTCTTCAGAAGAGAAGATCCAAAACGTGCCTTTTCCTTACTGCCAGATTCTTTCTAGAACTCTGAACTACTGCACTATGTATGTTTATCTCTAAGTGAAATACTTTTTTCCATCTCCAGTACAGTAAGTTTTAGTATTTAGCGGCATAATAGACCCTTGGAGAGTCTGAAGAAAGTTCTGAGCCCTCTCCAAAAAATTGCATGTAACTGCCAAATTTTATGTGTTGTCTTAAGGAGTTGTTAGGCCCCCTAAACGCGTCTGTGGACTGGCTAGGGAATATGTGTCTCAGGAAGGTTTTCTGGAAAAACCATTTAGGTCCTTATCTGAGATAAATCACATTTAAGTAAATTAAGTAAAAAAAAGCTTTTCTTTTTCTTTTTATTCTGTTTCTGGCAATACTAACCTAGAAACTGTCACTAACATAAACTACGGGAAAAAAAAGGAAAAGAGAATCTCACCTGTCATTGAGGAATTTATCAATCTGACAAAGTTAACAGATTGAGTTTTTTGAAAACCTCAGTAAATTTTTCTCTCTGGCTCGGTCAGTATAAGGTCGTGGAAAATCTCATATTTCTTTGGTGAAATGATCGTCCTCCACTTTTTAATTTCATAATACCATCCCATTTAGATTCTGCTTCATGTTTTCATCTCACAAAACAACTAATTACTATTGAGGATATTCTAGGTTCCATCTAGACCCCTTTGCTTTACAGTTGGTATGATTTTCAAGAGCTAGTTTCCTACCCCCTCACTATAAACCCACAGTTTCATCTTCCTTGCTGAGGCTTTCACTGCTCACAGAGCTGTGCTGAGATAGGACCTACGAGGAAATCCGCATGAAAAGCCTTTCTGGTTGAGTGCAAAGTAGCCTGTACTCTTAGAAGAGGAAACCCACCTGCTAATTTTTTGGTGTTTTCTTTTGCAGCCTGCCTCCATTAAAAAAAAGAAAAAGAAAAAAATCTTGTGTTTTTATGTGCGTCCGTCTGCTTGTCTCTTATGTCCTGTGTTTTCTCCAAATCACTGCCATGAAACACATGAGCTGTTCAAGTGATTTCTCCTGCCCTTTTTATCATTTCTAGCGTCTTAACTTTTAGTGCCAGTATCATAATATTTGAAATTTATGCAGTTATTAAGCATATTTTTTAATAACTAACCAAGTGTTCAAAAACAGCCTTAGCCTTTTAGCTGTTTGACTAATGAACCCAAATATCTGGCTCATCTTATTCCCCAGCTTTGTAGTTCTTATCATAAAATGTACATGACCGTAGACCTTCACACTGAATCACGAAAGAGTCAACCTGGGTCATGCTTTATCTGGGAACTTATTTCCTTTAAATACAATCATAATTATGTATTAGAAGAATGGCATTTTTAAAAGCATTTTTAAGGGAAGGTATGATTCTCAGTAAAAAGTGTTAAAATTTCAGTCCAGGATTAGAGTCATCATCATTGTCATTATCATCATCATCACCATTTTATATTTTGCAAGGGAGGGGACCAACGTTCAAATTTTAACAAAAAAATTTAATAATAAGGGTGGAAATTATTAAGCTCATACTCGTTATATTCCAAGTATTGTTCTAAGCACTTTATATGTATTAATTCGTTTATATTTCCCAACAACCCAGTAATATAGATACTATTATTATTCCGCACTAGGGGATAATGGGGCCCAGAGGGGTTAAGTCACTTGCTGAAGGTGGGATTTGAACTTGGACAGTCTGGGTCCAGAGCCCATATTCTTAGCCTCTGTTCCCAAATTGTATCAGCTTTTATGACAGGAGTTGTCTTTCTTTCATTAATCCAGTTTTCCCCTTTGCCTTTTTGTTGGGTATGAAGGGAAGAAGAAAATATACTTAAAATTGGACTGATATTCTGTGATAAAGACCAGCCTAGGGGCGGCCCCGTGGCTTAGCGGTTAAGTGCGCGCACTCTGGTGCTGGCGGCCCAGGTTAGGATCCCAGGCGCGCACCCACGCACCGCTTCTCCGGCCATGCTGAGGCCGTGTCCTACATACAGCAACTAGAAGGATGTGCAGCTATGACATGCAACTATCTACTGGGGCTTTGGGGGTGAAAAAATAAATGAATAAAATCTTTAAAAAAAAAAAAAGACCAGCCTAACTACCACAGCTAAACAAGACCAACATGTTTGAGTATGAGTATCTATATTGCTTAAAATAAAATAATGATAATTGCTGTAACAAAGAAACCGCCAAACTGATGAGGGTACAAACATGACAGAAGTTAACTTCTCGTTGTTCAAGTCCAAAACACGTGTTCTTGACCAGGGAACAGCTCTTATCTAAGGGGTGATGTGTGAGCCCAGGGTCCTTCCAACCTGTGGCTCCACCATCTTCAACAAGTGGCTTTTACAGCTGCTGTGTCCGTGTGCTCCAGGCAGGCCAAAGGGGAGTGTACGCATTGTGTGAGGAGGACAGCGTGGCCTGGCCTGGAAGTGGCACACACATTAGCTTCGCTTCCGTGGGCTAGAGCCTCATCTTATGGCCTCATCTAACCATGGGGAGCTGGGAAATGTAACTATTTATCCAGGAGCTGGAGGAGATACTGAACAGCTAGCAGGTCTCCACCACAGCATCTAGTGATAACACATTTCCTGCATCATTGAAGAAAATATGGTGCTTATTAATGAGAATACCATAGAATATTTTTAAAATTCATAGATGTATAGAAATTGTCACTACCTTAATGGTATTTTAGGGATATGGAAAAGGTAAATTTGCATCCATAAGTGTAGTGTCCTTTTCTTGTCTTTTAAGTACATGTGTGTTTTTAACCTTTTCTTCAATTATTTTAATTTGTAGGGCCCTTTAAAAGGACGCAGAGTGGAAGGAATTCAATATGAAGACATTTCTAAACTTGCCTGAGTTTGAAAATTTGTTAACAGCACATTAAAATCTTAAAGCATCAAATTGGTGTTCTCCAAGGCATTATGAGACTCTACTGTGTTAGGGTGTTTCTTTTGTATAAAACAAATGGATTTATTTAAATATTACTGTATAGTTGTTTAGCTAAACTTATAGAAAAATCTATGTTTCATGAAGTATCAAAACTATATAATTTTGTCCTTGTTATTTTTGTGTCCTTTATAATATTTCCTTGATGATTTTTATCTTCATTAAAAGAATGTTATTGTAAGCTGTTTTGTATAAAACAATTTAGAGGAGCCTGCCCATGGCTTAGCGGTTAAGTGCGCACACTTCGCTACTGGCGGCCCGGGTTCGGATCCCGGGCACGCACCGACGCACCGCTTCTCCAGCCATGCTGAGGCCGCGTCCCACATACAGCAACTAGAAGGATGTGCAACTATGACATACAACTATCCACTGGGGCTTTGGGGAAAAAAAGGAGGAGGATTGGCAGTAGATGTTAGCTCAGAGCCAGTCTTCCTCAGCAAAAAGAGGAGGATTAGCACAGATGTTAGCTCAGGGCTGATCTTCCTCACAAAAAAAAATAAAAGAGTGAATTAAAAAATAAATAAAACAATTTAGAGTCATAATGAGAGGAAATCTTTCACATACTCTAAATTTTATTTTCAGTAGTAAAGTAGTAAAGTTGAACTATAAATATAGTTAACATTTTAAAAAGTCAGACTATAAATAGAACAGCAGCTTTGAGAAATAATTCACAATTTTACCCCTTTAAAAGGTACAATTCAGTGATTTTTGGTATATTTACAGAATTGTGCAACCATCACCACTATCTAATTTTAGAACATTTTCATCGTTGCAAAAAGAAGCCACGTACACATAGTCATCCCTATTCTCCCCTCTCCCCAGGCCCTGGCAACCACTAATTTACTTTCCATCTCTCTCGGATTTTCCTGTTTTGGACATTTTGTATAAATGGAATCATACAGTATGTGGTCTTTTATGACTAGCTTCTTTCACATAGCATAATGTTTTCAAGGTTTATCCATGTTGTAGCACATACCACTACTTCATTCCTTTTTATTGCTGAATAATTTTCCGTTGTATGGCCATACCACATTTTTTTTATCCACTCATCAGTTGATGGACATTTGGGTTGTTTCCACTTTGGGGCTATTATGAACACTATTGCTATGAACGTTTGTGTAAGAGATTTTGTGTGAACATAAGCTTTCAATTCCTAGGAGTGGAGTCACTGAATCATACTGTAACTCACATTATACCATATTTATCATTTTGAGGAATTGCCAAACTGTGTTCTGAAGTGGCTGCACCATGTTACATTCCCACCAGCAATGTTGGACTATTCGTTTTTAAATAAGTGGGGCAGTATATTATTTAGGGATGTGAAAGACGGGAAACTCACCTCGTACTCTCTTATGCAAAAAAACCGAAATATATAGTTCACATAACTGAAAAGGAGCAGAGCCTGGCTTCAGTGCAGTGGGATTCAGAATGTGAACAGCCTTGTCAGGGCTCAGGCTCTCTGTAACTCTGCCTTCTGTGTTGGTTCCATTCTCAGGCATTATTCCGACAGCAAGATGACTGCCAACAGCTCCAGGTTTGCATCTAACTCTTCTATCACAGTTCAAACAAAACACCTGGAATTGAGTTGTTTTTTTTTTAATTGATGTCATAATAGTTTATAACATCGTGAGATTCCAATTGTACATTATTATTTGTCAGTTACCATATAAATGTGCCCCTTCACCCCTTGTGCCCACCCCCCCAACTCCTTTCCCCCTGGTAACCACCAAACTGTTCTCTCTGTCCGTGTGTTAGTTTATATGGAATTGAGTTTTATTGGTCCATACCCAGACAAATCACTCCAAATAAAAGGATTGGGGGGGCCGGCCCTGTGGCGTAGCAGTTAAGTGCTCACGCTCCGCTGCTGGCGGCCCGGGTTCGGATCCCGGGTGTGCACCGATGCACCACTTGTCGGGCCATGCTGTAGCAGCGTCGCATATAAAGTGGAGGAAGATGGGCACAGATGTTAGCTCAGGGCCAGTCTTCCTCAGGAAAAAGAGGAGGATTGGCATGAATGTTAGCTCAGGGCTGATCATCCTCACAAAAAAATTAAAAAAAAAAAAAAAAGGATTGAGATATACTGATTGGCCAGACTTGGGTCGTATGCCAACCCGTGGACCATCTCTCTTGGACTTAGAGTGGGGAGAAGCAGTCAATTCTATTATTAGAAGGTGGGAGCATATATGCTGATGAACAGAAACGTAAGAGGCGGCAAAAGACATAGTCATGGGATGACGTCAGGATCTTGACAGAAAATGTGCTGCTGGGGTGAATTAAAGTGGTTCCAAAATAACTTGACAGCATAGTAACATGGAAAGGAACTGGGTTTTGGAGTTGGGTGGATTTTAGATCGAATTTTGGCTGTTCTATTTACTAGCTATGTAATCTTAGAAAAGTGAATATTCTTGAATTTCAATGTTTATAATGTATAAATTGTCAAAAATAATGTGTCCCAGGGTCCGGCCCAGTGGTGTAGTGGTTGAGTTCATGCACTGCACTTCAGTGGCCCGGAGTTTGCAGGTTCGGATCCCGGGCATGGACCTATGCACCACTCATCAGGCCATGCTGTGGTGGTGTCCCACATACAAATTAGAGGAAGATGGGCACAGGTGTTAGCTCAGGGCTAATCTTCCTCAGCAAAAAATAATAATGTTTTCCTGTGGGGTGGTTGTGAAAACTACAGAAAATCCATATAAAGTGTCGGACATAAAGCCCAGCGTGCAGTAGGTCTTTCATAATTGGTAGTGAGTGCTAGTGCCAGTAAATGGAACCAAGCATTTGCGGCCTGACCTGGTATAAATCTGGCCTGAAGAATTCCAATAGGGAGAATAGTTCTCCCTGATAATAATGTGATGAATAAAACGTGACAAATGTCATCTGTCTCCTCAAAATCTGTAAATTTGGAATTAGAGATTTTCTTCATAGAAAAAAAAATGTTTCAGGGCCGGCCTGGTGGTGTAGTGGCTAAGTTTGCACTCTCTGCTTTGGTGGCCCGGGGTTTGCAGGTTTGGATCCTGGGCATGGACCTACGCACTGCTTATCAAGCCATGCCGTGGCAGGTGTCCCACATGAAATAGAGGAGGATGGGCACAGATGTTAGCTCAGGGCTCATCTTCCTCACCAAAAAAAAAAAGAAAAAAAAAATTCCATCCCGCCTCCCACATTTAATTTTTCTCCAACATCTTCCTGAAATTATCTCAGAATAAAATAGAGTAGCATTATTGAAGTTAAATTCAATGAAAAAAATCTGAAGCACAAAAATATGATTCTAGACTCTAGAACATTTTTTCCTGTAAGTTCTTAGAGGCCAATAGTGATTATGTTAAGCAAAGTGACCGGAGACACCTAAAATCCAGTCTTATATTGACTTCTTTTATTTTTAAAGCATCATAAGCTATTCTTTTTTAAAAAATAAACTTTATTATTTTGAGCCCTTTTAGATTCACAGCAAAATTGAGCACAGTGTACAGAGACTTCCCGGATACCCCTGTTCCCCCAACCCCCACGGCCTTCCTCACTTCCCCAGCATACCCCATCAGAGTTGTACATTTGTTGCAGTTGATAAACCTACCTTGACACGTCATTATCATCCAGAGTCCATAGGTTACATTAGGGTTCACTCTTGGTGGTGTACAGTCTATAAGTTTGGACAAATTTATAATGAAATGCATTCTCCATTATATTTTACGGGGTAGTTTCACTAGCCTAAAAATCCACCTACTCATCCCTCACCCCACCGCCTCCGGCAACTACTGATCTTTTTACTTTCTGCATAGTTTTGCTTTCTCCAGAATGTCATGTAGTTGACTCATAACAGTATGGAGCCTTTTCAGACTGGCTTCTTTCACTTAACGTGCATTTAAAGCTCCTCCATGTCTTCTCATGGCTTGATGGCTCATTTCTTTTTAGAGCTGAATAATATTCCGTTGTCTGGGTGGACCACAGTTTATTTATCCATCCACCTACTGAAGGATGTCTTGGTTGCTTCCAAGTTTTGTCTATTATGAATAAAGCTGCTATAAACATCCATGTGTAGGTTTTCCTGTAGACATAAGTTTTCAACTCATTTGGGTAAATACCAAGGCGTGTGATTGCTGGATTGAAAGATGAGGGTGTCTTCCAAAGCAACTGTACCATTTTGCATTCCCACCAGCAATGGATGAGAGTTCCTGCTGCTCCACATCTTCACCAGCATTTGATGTTGTCAGTGTTCTGGATTTTGGCCATCCTAATAGGTGTGTAGTGGTATCTCATTGTTTTAATTTGCAATCCCTAATACATATGATGTTGAGCATCTTTTCATGTGCTTATTTGCCATTTGTATATCTTCTTTGGTGAGATGTCATTCAAGTGTTTTGCCTATTTTTTAATCAGATTGTTCGTTTCCTTACTGTTGAGTTTGAGTTCTTTGTATATTTTGGATAACAGTCTTTTATCAGATATATCTTTTGCAAATATTTTCTTCTATTTTGATTCAATCAATTTGCTTCAGGTCGTATCAAATTATTGGCATCGGTGTCCTGGGAACACCAAATTCCCTGAGTTTTCTTTGTTGGGAATGCCATTGGATCTCGTTGCCTTATTTGCTCATTTTTCCCTGTGTACTTCTAACTGCCTATCAGTTTTTTCTGATATATTTGAGTAAATTCGTTCAACAAGCATTTACTGAGTGCCTCCAGTAAGTAAGCCATTGCAGTAGGTGCTGGAGATAGAAGGGTGAGAAGCAGGTACAGTAGTCCCCCCTTATCTGCGGTTTTGGTTACTCTAAGTCAACCTCAGTCCAGAAGCAGATGATCCTCCTCCTGACGTCTTGTCAGAAAGTCAGTAGTAGCCTAATGCTTCATCACAATGCCCACGTCGTTCCCCTCACTTCATCTCATCACGTGGGCATCGTATCATCTCACATCGTCACAAGAAGAAGGGTGAATATGGTACAATGAGATATTTTGAGAGAGAGACCACATTCACATAACTTTTATTACAATATATTGTTATAGTTTTTCTATTTTATTAGTTGTTAATCTATTAATATGCCTAATTTATAAATTAAACTTTATCATAGATATGTATGTATAGGAAAAAACACAGTGTATATAGATTTTGCTACTATCTGTGGTTTCAAGCATCAACTGGGGGCCTTGGAACGTATCCTGAGGATAAGGGAGGACCACCGTATAGACCCAAGATGTCTGTTGTGTAGGAATTGACAATGTTCAATGAATTAATATTCAAATGGAATGATAGACCAATTAAGAGAAACTTTTGATAATCTGGAGCTGTTAATTAAAAATCCGCCCTGACTTTGCTGGGCCTCCGTAAGAGGCCATTAACTGATACCAGTATACGCCTCAGTTCCTACTTTGGTAAAATGGAATCACAGCATTAGAATATGAATCAGCCTTGATTGTAAGTTAGTCATTAGGTTGAATGAAGTGACCCCAGAAATGTTAACTGGATAACTGAATCCTTGTACTATTAAAAAGAAACATCCTTGATTTTTCTTTCTCTTATATGGATATTTCAGAAAAAGTCACCAATGTAGACTTGGCCAGTGTGAAAAAGTGTTAAGAAAAGAATAATACCACTAAATTCTTACAGCATAGTAAGCATTTTTATGTATCCAGGCAGCCATATAATTTTTACTTTGATCTAACTGGGTCTTTGGACTGACTTGTATCTCTTTCAGTTGGGATAAGGCTGAAGAGAAGACGCCACTTTTTATGATATTACGTGATCCTTTAAAGTATGTAGAATGATTTGCATAAGACCTCATACCAGTAGGTACTAAAATAACTCCTGATTCATAGTTCTTTTTTACTATACATTGAGACACACTTTAATTCTCTTTTTTAGTCATTTCTTTGGATTGCCAGTTTTCCGACTCTAAGAAAACTTGTTTCATTTTCGGTAATTTAAAAACACAAACATAACCTTAAATAGAGATAGGATCTGAGCCAAGAGTCTGGTTTTCCTCAAACATAAGCTCTCATCTTCCTGACAATAAGGTATATATATTTAACTGGTTTAATGAAAGCTGTTTAGGTTGATATTTAGGAAAAGCTTTGAGGATAGGCTACGAAAGTCCTAAAGATGATTAATATACCAGCCCTGTAATACCCCAGCTCTATCCAAATTAAATATTGATCAATTACTGATGGGTTGCAAGGTGCTCCAAAGAATAAACAAAGGTAGGATAGGAAATCGTCAAGTTGCTTTCCTTCATCATTAAGAGGATAATACTTTCAGAAACTAATCAGGAGGTAGACAGTGGAATAGTTTCTTCCTTTCCAACGACTCCCATTAATTTGTTTCCTTCATTTGAAATTCAAAATTGATTATTCATTTGTAGTTCAAAATTAATTATATAGAGAAGGCATATTTCTGGTCTCAAAGGGGACACACGTGAACAGTATTAATGAGATTTTTACAGGCAATGAATTTCAAAACACCAGCTGTTAATAAAAGTTTTGATAATTTGAAAAACATATATGAATTTGATTTTAAATCTAGTGTATTTTGATAGGACTCTGTTGCTTAATATCCTGCATATAAATGTACATCCCTAGATTTTCATCATTTTAAAAACTACTGAGCACTTACAGAATACTCGGAATCAAACTAAACTTACATATAGAAAGGAATCAAACTGGGAATCAAACTAAACTTACATAGAAATGTACATATCTAAAGGTAGAAGTTTGGGGGTTTTTAGTGTTTTTTTTTTGTGAGGAATATTACCCCTGAGCCAACATCCGATGCCATTCCTCCTCTTTTTGCTGAGGAAGATTGGCCCCGGGCTAACATCCATGCCCATCTTCCTCTACGTTATATGTGGGACACCTGCCACAGCATGGCTTGACAAGCGGTGCGTAGGTCTGTGCCCAGGATCTGAACCCGTGAACCCAGGGGCCGCTGAAGCAGAGGGCACGCACTTAACCACTACACCACCGGGCTGGCCCCCAAAGGTAGAAGTTTTAAAGTAAAAATTTTTACCAAGTGACAGAATTAATTATAAGAACCCACTTTTGAAGTTCATGTTGAATATTAGCATTTTAAGATTGTGGTTTTTTGTTTTTTGTTTTTTTTTTTTTTTGTGAGGCGATCAGCCCTGTGCTAACATCCGCCAATCTTCCTCTTTTTTTGCTGAGGAAGACGGCCCTGGGCTAACATCTGTGCCCATCTTCCTCCACTTTATATGGGACGCCGCCACAGCACGGCCTGCCAAGCAGTGCGTCGGTGCGCGCCCGGGATCCGAACCAGTGAACCCCGGGCCGCCGCAGCGGAGCGCGCGCACTCAACCGCTTGCGCCCCCGGGCCGGCCCCTAAGATTGTGTTTTTGAAATAGGAAATGGAAAAGACGTAGTATCATAGGTGACCAATTTTTATACAAGAATGAAACTAAAAGGCTATGCCATTTATATCCTCAGCACTGAGATTATCTTTAGATTATAGGAACAATCACATTTGTTTAATATTTTACAATTAAGTCAAAAAATAATCACTTGCTTTTTCAAATATGTGTTGAGTAGGTCTAAAAAGAGAGAGTTTTGTCTACTTTCTGAAAAAGAAAAATGGTCTTTACAAAATTATGGAGAGAAAGCTTCATAAAAATGTACCAATTTTAATCGCTTTGAAAATATATCCCTTTTAGGGGCCGGCCCCGTGGCTTGGCGGTTAAGTGCGCGTGCTTGGCTGCTGGCGGCCCAGGTTCGGATCCCGGGTGCGCACTGACGCACCGCTTCTCTGGCCATGCTGAGGCCGTGTCCCACATACAGCAACTAGAAGGATGTACAGCTATGACATACAGCTATCTACTGGGGCTTTGGGAGGAAGAAAGAAAGAAATAAAATCTTTAACAAAAAAAAAGAAAATATATCCCTTTTAGGAACTGGTTTTTAAAGGAAAGTTATAAAAAAAGGAAAGCATGGAATTATAACGGATCAGACTTGCACTGTATTACCGAATCCACTATACTAATGCAGACACAATAAAGTCACCCAATTTCACTTTAAATTTGTTGTTTATTTATTCTGCCTTATAAATGTCATTAGCCTTTTGTTAGGACATAATTTGCTAGTTAATTTATTTTGAAATAAAGTCTAATCATATAAGATTTAAAATGTAAATGGCATTACTCTTAGGAATTAAATAAAAACAAAATAAAAGGTTACAAGGAGGACTGAGGAAGCTTCTATGTTCAAGACTGTTAAATTTGTGTGCAACTTGCTTCACAGAGGGGGCTTCCAGAGAATTTGGAGCTATGATTCTCTCAGAATTCATAGTAACACTAACTGTGTACAATTAGCCATGGGAGGTAATATCCCAAGCAATTTAAAATGTGTAGAATTTGGGAGCAACAAAATCTCCAAGGTGATCTTAGAATAATGTCAGGGAAGCAGAACTATGAAGTGATTGTAATTTAATAAGCAGACACCTACCCAATTGCATTATATTTGGAGAGTGGCTGTGTGAACACAATGAGGTTGACTTGTGATGGTCAACTTCAAGTGTCAGCTTGGCTGGGCCACGGGTGCCCAGACAGTTGGTCAAACATTATTCTACTTATTTCCACGAGGGTATTTTTGGATGAAATTGACATTTAAATGGGTAGACTGTGTAAAGCAGATTGCCCTCCCTAATGTGGATGGGTCTCATCTAATCAGTTGAAGGCCTGAATAGAACGAAAAGACTGACTCTCCCGCAAGTAAGGGAATTGTCCAGCTGACTGCCTTTGGCCTTCATCTGCGACATTGGCTCTTCCTGCCTAACAGCCTTTAAACCAGAACGTGGGTTTTGCCTGGGTCTCCTGCACCATCAGTTCATCCTGCAGATTTTAGGCTACCAGCCTTCATAATCACATGAGCCAATTCCTTATAGTAAATTGCTTTATATATATATATATACACACACACACCCCTATATACATATATATGTATAGCTATTGTATGTGTATACATGTATGTATATATATATGTATGTGTATATATATGTATAAATGTATTCTATTGGTTCTCTTTCTCTGGAGAACCCTAATACAGGCCTCTTGGACTACAAAGGGTCTCCAAGGCCAGCACTACGGAAGGAATCTTGGCTGAGCCTATTGGGCAGTCACAGGAATCTTGGCAAGGCTATGCTGACAGAGGGTAACAGGGCTTTGGCAGATACAGCCACAAAACAATCAAGATAAGTAACTTCTCCTGTTCCTATTCCATGTTCACTAAATAACCTTCGCATTATTAAACTTCCCATGTAACTGACAGTGTGAAAATGTACTCAGTCTGCGAGGTTGAGGACCTGACAGTCAACAACAGTGAAGTCATCACGGTAACTGCCAAATCTGGGGCTCAGGCTGGGTGCCCTCTCAACTTGCCATAGCAGCTTTCCTGTGCATCGCCTTGATGAAGACACCTCAGCCCCCGAAAACGCCACAAAATCCTAAAACTTCTTGGCAAAGTATTTATTTTCTTCAGATGTGTTAACAGGTTTTATAAACCAGCACGATATCTGGTTAGTTTTTAATTATTCAAACTGAAGAATGATTGCAAAAGTGGCAGGGAAAAATGTATGTTTCTATGTGTAATTTCCAAAGCTAGAAACCTTCAAGGCCATTTGAGAAAGCTATAGAGCTGAGGCACCAAGTAATCCTTGTAATGTCCATCGATGAATCCTTTTCCGCTGTTGTGCACAAACCAACAGGGAACCTCTGTTCCAAACGCTATATCCGTTCGGTAGTCTTTCTGTAGGCCTCTGCAGGGAAAACCGTGCATAAGGTTAGGGCGCAGACCAAGGCGCGGCAGCCTGCATATCTACAACGGAGACCTGTCCCCTCCCTTGCCATTCTTTGCACCCCTTCTAGCGCCATATCTGCCTGCCCCCACCCCTCCCTGCTCCCCAGGTGGTGGGAAACATCAGAGCCTGGGGCATGGTGTTGGCAGGACAGAGAATAAGCTGTGTGTCTTTAGATAATTCAAACAACCCTTACGGAGACTGACCAATATGGACTTGTCCAGCAAGGCAAAGAATGCAAATTAACTTTCAAATGGAAAGAAGGCGGGAACAAAACTCCAATGTGTTGGCGCTAACCTCACTTGTTACCTGCAGAATGAATCTGAGGCACCTCTCACCTTCACTGTAGGGGTGAGTATTCTATTAAAGGGCGATGCCAGCTGTTTCTGAGAAATTCATGTCTTCCATTTAAAGGATACAGAAGCTAATGATTTGAAAAATTACATGGCATATTTCCATCAATGAGCTTTAAAATGTATATAATCGTACATGGCCCACAGGTCAACTTGGTTCCAGTCACGCATCATGAGGTGCTTGCAGTAGATAAAATTGAGGCCCAACCTTTACCTTTTGCCGTTAGAGTATGGTAGATGTGCGTTTACCAACCTCAGATTATTATTATTACTGTTATTAACTGTGCTCACCATTTCTTCTAGCAAACATGCTTCCTGATGCCCACTGGTAACTAGCTGAGCTCTAGTAAACTGATACCAGTTGAGTGGTATACTCACTAAGAGTCCATTGCTTTAGTTCACAAATCTATTTTCACGGTGGTATTTATTATTGTAATTTTATGATTTAATAATTATTATAATTTATGGTTTAATTACGTAGAAGCCAATGTCCCTTGTGTGCAAAAAGAGTCATTTCTCATAAAGCAAAGTTGGCTGCTTTGTAAAAACTCTAAAAAGGCAAAAAATGTTTTAAAAAGTTGCCCAATTAGGCATGGGTGAGACAACTGTAAAAGACTGGGAAAAATTACAAAGATTTATAAGAATTTTAAACTCAGAATACTTTACAAGTATCTAAGTTCTCACTTTGAAATGAAGCATATGGATATGGCTTGTGTAAGAAAAGCTACACAGAAATGCATTCAGTAGATACATACTCAGAAAGAAGGCTCTACCCTACATAAAAATATATGTTCTTTCTCTAGCACTATGGCGCATACGTATTTTCACAATTTCCTCCTTTAATCATCTTTTTCAATTATCCAACCTGTGACCATAGGGCTTCTAATGTATGAAGGTGAAAACCACAGATTAATTAATCTCAGCAGTTTATGGTACACCATATTTACATATCTAGTCATTATTTGCGCTTAAGATGGACTGTCTGCAGCGTCCTTATGCAAATGTTAGGCGTGTGTCTATTCCTGATGAATTGTTTAGTTTGACAAAGGTAGCATTTAAAACAGCTTTTCTTGCTCTTCTGTTTTGCTGTGTGAGTCCAACCCTAGTAGGAGCCCTTTCCGTCACTGTCGTTACTGGCGATGCATCTGAGGCCTACCTGGTGACAGTCAGCTTCTGTCCTTTCACCTCCATGGTTGCCTCTGGCTTCTTGGAGTCCTTTCCTGGTTGCTCATTGAAGATGTGTATCTTTGGCTCACACATGAACTGGCCTAGGGAGACAAGGTCCACACACTGATTTACGTGTAATCCGGGGGAAATAGGCTCATCGTTTGATCCAAGCTGCATTTTGGTCCTCCCTCCAGAATTTTTAGAGGAGAAAGACATATTGGGAAGAAAAGGGAGCAGCAATGGGAGGGATGGGTCCTTCTTGAGAGCAAATCCCTGCTGCTCAGCCCGTGGTCATTTACATATGAGGCTGATCCACCGGACCAGAAAGTAAATTGAACGCCCTGGTGTCGGGGGGTGAAGGGCAGCACCGGAGCGCATGGCTCAGATCCTAGAAACAAAGTTTGTGATGTCATATGCTTAAATTGGAACCATTCTTTTAAAAGTGGGGAAAGTCGAGCTAGAAACCCTGATTGTCTGGAACAGCAGATGGTCCTGGCTATGGCATTACTGGGTCACCCCCTACTACTATGTTGGGTTGTATTAATTGTGTTTTTTATTTTCTGTATATGGTGATGTTTTAACTTCTTAAAAACCCTGTCTGGCTGGGGAGAGACTGCCCCTCCCAGGGATGGCCAATTCTGAAGGCTAGCGAGGGACTCTGCCAGGAGCACGCCTTTGATGTTCAAGCTAACCAACTCAGAGCCAGACCTCTTCTATCTGGCCTGTACAACCCAGAAGAAACATTCCAGGGCCAGAGACCAGGCAACTAGAGACCACCCTATAAGTCAAAGCCTGCAGGGATTATGCAAACCAGCCAGCCCTAAACTGTTTACCCTGCTCTGCCTTGTCTTTCCCGTGGAACCCCCAATAAAGGCTCTGGCCTGAACCTATCACTTCCTCCTGCTTCCGCTTCCTGACCCAGACCTGGCCTTCCTCCTGTGGTCCTCATGGTAAGCCCTGCCTCTTGTTTCTAGGGGAAACTGTGAGTAACAATAAACACTTCTTTCAACGCCATTGACCTCTTTGTGTCATCACTCAGCCACTTTTATAAATTAAGACCCAGGCACATAACATGGGTCCTCGCTGTGCTCAAGTCCACACCTGTCACTTTCCCAACTTCTAACCACTGTCATCCAAAGCTATTCAAGACCTAGAGGGGTCCCACACTTGTCAGACGGTCGATTTACACTTTACCTATTAGTCCGTGTACATTAGGCGAAAACTTGTTTGTGGGAGGAACATAGATCCCCAAAAAGTCTACGTTGATTGGATGCTTCTTCCAAACGCGATGAAGTAGGACAGAGAAGGACGTGTCTTTATCCAGGGTGATAGTCACAGTTTTCTCTTTCTTCACTGAGACAAGCACCCTAGTGGGAAAGTCGAGAAGGAATTAACGACTCCAGAACAGACTGTTTTTCGAAAGTCATTCCTCTCACCTCTCATGAACTCTCCATTCCTCCCAGTACAACCCCACTACTTTTCCAAGAGCTTTACAACGCTTTTGCTACGAAATGTTGGTGTTTTAACTCCCAGCTCTAAAATCTGTCAACTTATATGTTTGTACATAAACAATTAAAAGATACTGATGAGAACATTATTCATGACACACTTATAGTGTTTCTGAGCACGCTCTGACATAATCGGCTGTGGATTTCGGTTGATGGAGTCATTCACTTGTCCGACACATATTTATTGAGGAATTCCTGTATGACAGGCACTAGGTCAGTGCTGAGACACACAGTGACCAAAGAACATAGATTCTGTTGCCAGAAAGAGGGGAGTGGGTAACAGAAATGCTTCTGAACCTCCACTTCTTCATATTTAATATGATGATTTTAAGTTGTGTGTCTATGTTGCAGATGTCTGGATTTATTTATGCAGTCATGTGTCAGGGTTGACCCCGAATTCAGCCATAATAATAATACTTGCCTTTGATTAATGACGCGAGCGGTGTCAGACCAGGACAAGGTGGACGTACGAGAGCCCCGCCTCAGAGTGATGCTCTCAGTGCTGATTTCTATTTTCATGTCTTCGCTTTGGAAATAAAATCCCAGTTTCCCAAAATACGTGCTTAGCTTCTCATTCTTGGGCTTCTTGGCACCAATGAGTTGTCCATTGACCAAAATCCCTGCAGGAAATAAAAAGGGTTTTTTTCTCCCTTGTGTGCCATTGTCCTGCATGTGTGCAAATAATTCAAATAATGCAATAATTCAAATTTATAAAACTTGACAATATGGGGAAATTATTATTTTTTGCTTCTGGATTTACATAATGTTTTTTTCATTTATAACTCTCACTTTATAACTATGTTTTATTCTAGTTTAAATTAATTATATCATGTTAAGATATAATTAGTTCATACTCAGAGAAAGTATTTTATCTGTAATATTTTGAATACTTAGGAATATATTTATAATTCATTTTTTACTAATTATTGGAGGTTGAAAAATATAGGCCTTCTATTAAGATGAGAAACAAAGTCGTCCCAGGTAGTGACAGGGAAACATGACAATGATCTAATTGTCTAATTCGAATACAATATCTTTTTATTTTACCTGATTCTGGATCAGAAACAAGGTTGAGGATTTTTCCAGGTTCTGAGTCAATATTGAAACAAATATTCTTTTGGCTTTTTGGTAGGTAAATGATGAAGTGTGGGTCATTTTCAACTGGAAAATATACAAAGTAAAATGAAAACAAAATCACAGAAAGGAAGATGATTTTGAACAGTGTTTTATTCCTGAGCATCTTTAATTTAGCAAGAAGAAATATTTATTGTGCTTCTACTATATGCTAGGTACTGTTCTAGGCACTGGGAGCTGAGTGGTCCAAGCCCATTGTCCCTTCCTCATGGAGCTTCCGTCAGAACTTTATGTTATTTTACAAATATGGTGGATATTTATTCTGTAGCTATCTCGTATGTACTAGGCTAGAGACAAAAATGAATAAGAAAGACACAGGAATAAGAAGCATATACACACACACACTATGTATACATACATATATATATACCACATATGTGTATCTATATATATACAATGAGTGTGTATAGATAAAAAGATACGTATTTGTTAAGTAGCCATACACAGTGCATAAAAATAAAGGAGACATAATATTATTTGTTGGCATACAGATTAATATTGATTCCAAGAGCAATGAAGGGTCAAGCTACTCCCAAGAGAGTACTCCTTTGTTACTGGACACCGTTATTCTGGCTGATCTGTTTGTTCGTTTGTTTAACCATTCATCAAATATTTGGTGAGAAAAAAAAAACTGTGCAAAACACTGCATTAACAATGTTTGGTGTCGCTATAAATGTCATGGTTTGTACCTTCAAGAAAGTAACAATTAAATGAAGGAGTGACAAAGATTCTCTCCTTGACCAAACTCTACTCGGGCTCCCCTGAAATTTTCAACTAGGCACGGCTTTTGGACTTCCGTGTTCATCTCTGCATTGTCCAATTTTAGCAAGAATCCAGGTAAGTCAGTTTAACAGAAACCCCCACCCTCGACATCTGACGGGATTCCTCATCCCCCACCATCCCCCAGGTGACACCCGATCACCTGGCCTGCCTTCAGCAAGAATCCTGTTAGGTTGGTTTAACCAGAACCCCCTCACCCCTGATGTTTCCTCTTAGTAATTTCCCACCCACTGACTCCACTCTGCTCCTTATCTATAAACTCCCACTTTCCCACACTGTATTCAGAGTGACTCCAATCTCTCTCCCCCACTGCAAGACCCCATTGCAGTGGTCCCTACACCCATCATGATGGCCCCCTTGAATCAAGTCTTCCTGACCGTGCCTTAACAAGTGTTGTGAATAATTTTTTTCTTTAACAGTTAGAATATTATTTTTTCTTTAATGGAGGCAGACATAACTGCTAATGTAAGAAAGAATGAAGTAAATGACACAAAAATGGCCCAAGCGCAATGATCTGAGAAGGAAGAGGAAAGGATGGTCAACTCCACCCGGGCAAGGTGAGAACGGCCTTATGAAGGAGCTGGCTTTTGAAGTAAATCTTGAAGGCAGGAGAAGAGGGGAAGACAAAGACTCAGGAGAGAGATGTTTTATTCTGAGTGTACAGAATGAGGAAAGGCATGCAGGTAGAAAAGTTGATGATTTGTTTAGGAAGTAACTCAATGTGACTAGAGGATGGGTTCTTGAAGAATATAGAGAAAGATAAGACTAAAAATGTAGGTCCTAGAGACCGGGGAACACCGTGCTAGAGAATGGACGTTTATTCTCTTGAGTAGCTATTAAAGCTTTTTGAGAATAAAGGTGACATGATTTGACCCTCATTTTAGGAAAATTACTGGTTGCAGTTTAAATTAAGTAGTGGAAAGTAGACATAGGAGGATGATTTAGCAGCTAAAGCAGCAGTAAGCCAGGCAAGAAATGTTAAATTCAAGAACTAGGATGGTAAATGGGGTTGGTGAGGGAGGGAATATTCAGGAGGCATCTATCTGGTAACTGAGTGGAGAGGAACAGCTTAGCCCTTCCAGTCTTCTAGCCCCCGTCATTGAAGGGATTGAAGAGAAAGGCTTGAGTTGAAAGAACTGCAGTGGTTGTATTTTTCAGAATAAAATTGGAAGAGCAGGCTACTATTCATTGAGAGGTTACTGTTTCCTAGATATTCTCGCAAAGCTCCTTGCAAACGTTAGCTCAACTCATGCTCACCAGATCCCTGCAGAGGACAGGTGACCTGCCTGGGTCACATCGCAGACTTAGTGAGTGGCAGAGCTATGGCTGAAAGCCACACTGTCTGATTACAGCCCATTCTCCCAACCACTCTGAAATGCTCATTCATTTTCAAGTGTGTATTTTGGAACTTGAAATCGAGGGAGCAGGAACAAAATCGTGTACCTCTTTACACCCCTCACACCACCAAGCTCATGCTGTGTAGTCAATATTCTTGGTTAATTGATTTTGTGTTGGAGCTAGGCACTAGAGGGCATCATTAAAACACAGAACAAAAGTTCCCAGCTCTCTCTCTTTCTTTTTTTTTTTAATTAAAAAATCATTTTATTATGATCACCTCCTTCCTCTACACAAATAATGGTGTTTTGAAATATTTTGTTTGACGGAAGTTGCTTTTATTAAAGATATGATAGGTTTTGCCATTTTAATTAACCCAAATTCCACCAATCAGACGTTGCGATAAGCAACAGCGAACCAGTGCTGCCATATTGACTGGATATAATTCTAGGCAACAGAAATGAAACATCATGTTAAAGTTAGTCTGTGCAGCCTTAAATTTTGATTAGGGTGAAAGTAGTTTGAGGACGCCCGTGACTAACTTCGTAGGTTCCTAAGGACCTGGGGTTTATGGGCATAAGACGAGCCAGTGTTTATTGAGCTTCTACTAGGAACAGAAACTTACTTTACAACCACCTGCAGGGGAGATATTATCCTCCCCATCTTACAGGTGGGCTAACTGAGACCTGGAGAGGTTTCAGTGTCTGGGCAAAGGTCACGTGGGCAGAGTTTGACCCCAGGACTGTCTGACTCCCAAGACCTCGTCCTTTTTGCCACATCATACAGGAGAGACTATAAAGTCGGAGGAAGCACTGCATTCTTACTGGGAAGAATACTTAAACATAAATTAACTTTATATTTACATTTTTCTACAAAAGCTTTATTTTGCAAACTGTTTACGTGGCTCACTCATTGTCATTGCAATCATCTCTTGCTCTTAGAAGCCACTCATTGGAAAGGCAGAGTAAAAATAGCAGTTCTTCAAAGAGGATAATCTTCCACATACATTCCCTCCTCATACATGGAGCTTGATAAGACTGCTACTTCTAATGAATGTTAAACGCAGGGTCCTCCATTAAGCTCAGAGTTGGAGGTGATGGGGTAGGAGAGTAGAAGGGTGGCTGTATGAAGATTATCAGCAAAAAAAGAGGAAAGAAGCAAATCACTTTTGGCCCACAAATAATAATTTTAGAGATGAGCCATAGGGGTGAGATGAAATCACTTTATATATCAACTCAGAGTCCTTGCTACGTTTTCTCTGTTACAATATGACGTTTGGTGAGTGGTGGGTATACAGTCTTGAGAAATTGGGTCTGAGGATTTCTGGATAGAAGAGTCTGTATTTCACGCAGAAAAGCTGCACATTTCTAGAAACATCAAGAGCTACTCTGATATTTAAATTTCAAACAACCCAAGTTAAGCTGGTACTTTGGACCTTCTGATAGGGAGAGGGATGTGCTCTCTCTTTGAATGTTGAGATTTACTCCTTTCTAATAAAAAGAAAAGAAAGAAAAATGTGCACAGGCTTTCTACACATGTCTAGCTAACTAGACAGCTGTAATTTCTTTCGGTGAGAGGCAGCAATACAAGACCAGGAATGGGAGAGGAGATCTTCTCTCTCCTAGCTCCTCAGCCAGCTCCTCACTCTCGCTGGTTGACAGAGAAGACTCTGGAGAGGTTGACAATGGAAGGCAAAGAAATCTACTCAAGGAAACCTTCAATACTCTCATAAGGAAATATGTTTTCCCGGCTTTCAGATGATCACGTCTACTACTTGTAGCTCCCATTGAAATCATTTGTAGAAAGGTTTTTTTAAGACTAAGAAAAACTAGGACTTTTTATACACTATGCAAAACAAACAAGCAAATAAACAAACAACTTCACAAAATAAGGTAGTTATACAGGAAACAACATTCACGTATTTTTGATGATAAAATTTATAGCTCCTAGTCTTTAACAGTAACATCTATTTATTGAGTGGCTATCATGTACTAGCCCTTTAAAGATGTTTCACATTTAATCAACAACCTAGCTATGTAAGTATCAGTGTGCCTATTTTCTACGTGAAGGAAGTAAGCGTGGAAACATTGAGTGACTTGCTCAAGTTTGCACAGGTGGTGTAAACAACCTCCAGAGAGAATGCTCTATCCATTCGTACTTCATTGGCCCTCCCTGCATGAGAGGAGCATCTCTCCTATTCCAGAGGGTTCACCTCACACAGCTGGAAACAGAGTGATAGGAACTGAATTGTTCCCCCCAAATTCATAGGTTGAAGTCCTAACCACCAATATGATGGTAATTGGAGATGGGGCCTCTGGGAGGTAATTAAGGTTAGATGAGGTCATGAGGGTGAGGCTCCCATGATGAGATTAGTGCCCATATATGAAGAAACATCAGAGATCTTGCCCTCTTTCTCTCACGGGGCACACGCAAAGAAACGGTCATGTGATCACGCAGCAAAATGGCGGCCACTTACAAGCCAGGAAAATGAAATCTACCTTGCTGTCACCTTGATCTTGGATTTCTAGCCTCCAGAATAGTCAGAAATAAATTTCTATTGTTTAAGCCAGCCAGACCGTATTTTTTTTATGGCAGCCCAAGCTGACAAATACAGGGAGCTATCTTTCAATGAAAGGCAACGATGTCTATAAAAGTCACCTGGTTTCCCAGGGCACAGTGATTATATTGGCGTATATAAATGCTCCACAGATTATGATCCGATTGAGATGTGGGATGTGAAAGCCGTGTTGAAGGTCTTTTACCTCTTATCACGTGTGGAGGAGGAGTTGACTGCAGCACTCGAGCTCCTTTCGCAGGCATTGGGATCACTGGTGTTGGTGAAGGGTTGGCCCAAGATGGGATTGAACTTGGAGCTACTTTGCTGCCATAATACAGGGCACCTGTGTAGAAAAATCTGTATCCATTAGTTTCCAGGTTTACTTTTCCAAGGAAGTTGCTTACAATTGCAAGAATCTACTTTATGCACAGCTAAGGTTTTCTCCCTCTATTTCTGTTCCAGAGTTCTCACTCTTCTGGCTTCCTCTGTCATCATGCTGTAGGGTTCTCTGCAGAGTCTGGGACCTGGGCGAGGGTCTGTGCCCTGTAGAGGTTGGGGGATGGCCTTGTGCCTTCAGCATAGGCTGGGGAGATAATGTCCAGTCTAGGTTCTGGAGAAGTCCTGGATTACAATCGGCATCTTCTCGGATCTATCCCTATTTGCTCACCAAACAACAATCTGAACAATTTCGTTTTCCAAAGAGGTTCCCCTACTGGTTACAAAAAGTTCATTTTGTTTTCTGATATGCAGTCAGTCTCCCAGTTTTCACGAAACAAATGCCAGTTCACGTAGGCATTTGATCCAGGTGATATAAAATCACCTATAAATGCCAGTTTATTTGGGGTGAGTTTCTCCCTGGATAAATTTAGCTGTGAGGCCCCAGGCTACTGTAACTGGGATGTCAGTAGTCAAAGTTCCTTGAACCCTGGACCACTATGGTAAAGTTAGTGTCTCACTTGGACAAAATTTAAAATGCAGAAAACAATCCTGCCAGTGTATGCAGGTCATTCTCAAGACTATGTTTCAATAGGACCAGTCCTAAGAAAGAGAGGCAGGAAGGAGGCGGATAAACCAAGGTCTTCTAAACTTGGGCGGCTGAGCCCTTGGGCGTACCTGGGGACTTGCCACAGGGCACAGAGATCATGGATCGTTTTGAAGGCAATTTCTAGATTCTCAACTTCCACATATACTCTTTCCTAAGAAATCCTCCTTCTCCTAGTTTCCAGATACAAGGCGTGCTCTTTCCCTGCCTGCCTTCAGCAGAAACCTCCTGGGAACCAAAGTGTCCGTTTGAAAATTGGTGTTGTGCCAAAAATGAGAATGACTCTAACGACTGGGAAACAAATCTGTTTGCAAGTTTCCAATTCTTCACTTTAGATAGAATTGGAGTAGGGCCTGAGCTGACGTCTGATAGATCATTAAAAGTAATTTTTTAATACTAGATCCTTATGTGAGTTTCGTCCTATAGCTTCAAAGAAGTTCAGATAAGTGAGTGACATTGCAATATCAAGTTCTTTCCATTCTGATCTACTTATCTATATCAACAAGGTTTATCATGAGGACTTATGCCTATAAAAAATTTTTTTATAATTAATGCTGAATCTTGTCTCTCTCAATCTATTAATAAAGAACACCCATAGGTACATGAAAAAACATTCAGCCACATTTTTCTCATCAAGAGATGATGTCCAATAAAATTTTGCTTCTAAGGTATATCAAAATTTAGAATATATTTATATTATTTTGATAATTGTCTACTCATAATAATTTTAATAAAATTCAATCCAGAAGAAAACTTGGAACACTCAGAATCTGTGATCATAAGAAACAGAGAAAATTTAAATTTGTAAACATATTTTTCTTGCAGAGAAGTATGAAGATCAATAAAAGATTTTTGAGCATAAAAATATATTACATTAGGACACAATTCTGCCAAGAAAGTGGAATGGAAATCCAAGTTCAACTAGAAAAAATACATATAAAATTTCCAGTAATTAAAATAGGATTTGTTCATCCATTTTTTAAAATAGATGATGGTGCGTATCAAATTAGGAATTCCATGTCATTGGATGCACTTAAGACAGTGATGTAACAGTTTTATTTTAAAAGCTCAGTGTTTACAATATGCCAGAAATTAAATTCATTGCAATTATTTAAACAAGGCGAAAAATTTTAAACGTTGATTTAAAAAATGTGTGAAGGGGTACATAGGTTTTCAAAATTCCTTTGGGAGATACATGAGTAAAAATGTTTGAAGACCACAGCAATAAGCTATCCCCAAAGGAAATTGACAGGAAGAGCTCCGGTGTTCCTGAGGTGGGCTGGGTGTGCAGAGAAGCAGAGGTTGAAGGACTTTGATGCAGAGTAAGAAAGCCAACTGCTCATACTTCACCAGATTGAAACACTGACCTGAACAGCAAGAAGGATCCTGCGGAGGGGAGTCAGCCAGCATCCGCTCATCCCCAGCCTCATTCTCAATCACCATCGAGGTGAGTGGGGTCACTATGTGATGTTCCAGAGACATCTGCAAGATTGTCTTTGTAATTTTCCTTTTGGCAGCAGCTGTAGGAGCCAGGTTTCTGTATTCAGGAAATAGAGATGTTAGAGAACATCACTACATTTAAGGCTGAGTTGAAGTTCTATAACCCCACCACTTCCGGGTTCAACCAGGACCCTGGGGGCCACAAGGTAGAATAGAACTAACTGGCTTCACAAAGCTTAGTATTTTATCTAGCTGTGTAGTCCTAAGGAAATTTTTTTAATAGAGTTAATTTTTTTGGAGCAGTTTTAGGTTCGTAGCAAAATTAAGTGGAAAGTACAGAGATTTCTCATATATCCCCTGCCCGTATACATGCACAGCCTCTGCCACTATCAACATCCCCCACCAGTGTGGGACATTTGTTACAATCGATGAACCTACACTGACACATCATCATCACCCAGAGTCCATAGTTGACATCAGGGTTCACTCTTGGTGTTGTACGGTCTATGAGTTTGGACAAGTGTATAAGGACATGTATTCACCATTGTAGAATCACACAGAGTAGTTTCAATGCCCTAAAAATCTCCTCTGCTCCACCTATTCATCCTTGCTGCCCCCTTAACCCCTGGCAACCACTGATCTGTTTTATAGGGATTGTTTTTTAAAAATCAATATTTAAATTCTGCAGCAATTTTCTATATACCTTTAAATGCACCCACTGCGCTTCTATAAAGGGGTAGGGATACCTCTCGCTTACTTCAAAGCCACAGCTATAGCCCTGTGTCTGTCTTATAAGCTTATTGACACCATGGATTTTCTCTGCGAGTACAGTTATACAACCGTATTTCATTTTCCCCAACCTAATTCAGATGACCCTGTTCCATCTTCTCAAGAATCCGACCGGGGCCGGCCCCCTGGCTTAGTGGTTAAGTGTGCGCGCTCTGCTACTGGCGGCCGGGGTTCAGATACCGGGCGTGCACCGACACACGGCTTGTCCCGCCATGCTAAGGTGGTGTCCCACGTACAGCAACTAGAAGGATGTGCAACTATGACATACAACTATCTACTGGGGCTTTGGGGAGAAAAGGGGGGAAAAAAAGGAGGAGGATTGGCAATAAATGTTAGCTCAGGGCCGGTCTTCCTCAGCAAAAAGAGGAGGATTGGAATGGATGTTAGCTCAGGGCTGATCTTCCTCACAAAAAAAAAAAAAAAAAAGAATCCGACCAAACAGGCGGACTGGGGCTTAGGAATGGTAATTTTCTTATCCAACACTCCCATATAATTCTGATGTGCGTGGTCAAAGACTCCTTCATTATTCTAGAAATATAGATTCTATATTGGAGAGTTTAAATGCAGGTCAGCTGAGAAGCCAGAGATGAAATAGATAACTATTAGGGAGCTCTTTCTTATGTGATTATATCATAATCGCTTAATCATAAATTTCTCTTTGGACAACAACCTGTTTTTAAAGTAGATGCAAATGAACTAGTGATACCCACAGCATCTTGGATGAATCTCACAGACATCATATGGAGTGAAAGAAGCCAGAAATGAAAGAATACAGATTGTATCATTATATGAAATTTAGTCACAGACAAAACTAATTGATGGTGACAGACGATGGGATAGTGATTTCCATTGGAGATGGGAGGGGGGTGTTGAGTGAGAAGGAGAAGGAAGGAACCTTCAGAGATGATGGAAGTGCTCTATATCTGGATCTGGGTGGTGATTACACGGGTGATATGTATAAAAATTCATTCAACTGTACACTTAAAATTCATGCACTTCACACACTTAATGTATGTTACACCTCAATAAAAAAGAAAGACGAGTCAACCCAGCTTTAGTTAAAGTGCTTGGAACCAGTGGAAATCAATAATCCAAACCCTGAATTAATTTGCTGCCTTTCTTGGTTCCAATCTCTTTTTGTGTATTACTTCAAATAGTCAAGCCAGACCTTTCACTTTTGCAAATCCCTGTGGGGCATCCTCTTCACTCCTTACCGCTCAGCCAGAAGTTGGTTGATTGTCAGATAGGCCCACAATTTCTTGGTGAAATCAGGGTCTGCGTGCTTGTCTCTTGATAGAAAATCCTCTAAGCCATCCATTTCAGCCAGGGTTTCTAAGACTAACTCTGTGTTCGCCTGGACGATGGAAGGTTCAGTTGAAAGACACCAGGGAAGCAGAATGATAGTTAATCAATTCGTATTTTTTATGCCTACAGTGAGTGAATCAGGGTGCCATGCAATTTCAAGGGGAATGCAAAATAATTTAAAAGAATGAAAAGAAGAAGTCAGCGCCTACCTCCAGAGTTTGGGATTGAGTTTGGGGTGAAAAAGGTAAGGGTTTATACAGTAGTTGGGAAGATGGCGTAGATATTTTTATGCCTTCTCTTTCACTTACTGCTTTTACTCTACATGAAAGAGTCTTGGTATATAGAGTGTTAGCCTGTTAATGTACAAGATGGACTGTATCCAGGGGACCTGTTAGTATTTTTAGAATAAGCAGATAAGCAGATGTACCGAAGTCGCAGTGATAATGCCCTGTAATTGCTCCGATTTATCAGGGTCAAATTTTCCTGCCACCACAATCTCTGAGCCTCCAAAAAAGTTATGGAAACTATTTTGAGTGACATCTGTTACTGACGTATGAGGATAGTTGAACTGAATGTTCCGGAGCAATGGAGTAGAGACTTGGTTGTAGAATTTCTACAATTCATAAAAAAACAGAGAAAGCATTATCGTTATGCCACTTTATAGGTCTAAAGCATTTTTCTCTGAGATTCTTGAAAAGCTTAGCAGATATCTTTTAATTTATTCTCACAGTATCTCTGTGGAAAGCCATGCACCAAGGAAAATTCTCATAATTATCAGACGAACTGAGACATAGAGAAGATAAAGATTTGTTAAAAATATTACCATTGGTTTAAGAGCCCAGCATTTTTTTCTTCTGTTGTGATCAGCACAAAAAGTTGATGGGCACTTATAATAAGAAAAGTCTGCTGGGTTGATATACTCAAATTAGAACCTTATAATAAGAAAAGTCTGCTGGGTTGATATTCTCAAATTAGAACCTTATCCCTTACCTATCTCCCAATTTAAATATGGTGCTTGCCGTTGATATATGGTACCTGGAACTGACAGGTGGGGTAAAGTATGTTCTTCTTCTCCTACATCTTTTTCTGTCCATTTAATCAAAATGAACAAGTAATTCATATCTTTTACATTTAAGGAAACTTACAGGCTATAATTTGGTCTGCGTTACATTACAAAAAGTTGATATCTGAGGGGCCAATGCACTTTAAAGGGAAAACAGGTGGCCATGATGATAAGGAGGATCAATTGCTTAGCGGGACTGGAGAGCCACAAGAAGCTTTGATAGTGTCTCTGAAGACTTGTTCAGGGAGTAGGGAACTGCGTGCTAATCTCTTTACTGTCTCTCATCTCATTGTTAATGAAGAGATACAAGTAGGGTGGGGTGCATGAGAAAGGAATCGAACACTTTCCTGATTCTTGTGACCGAATATAATGGAAAAAATGGCAATTTTCACTTAAATTCTGCCATCTTCTTTTAGGCTTCAGATATTGCTAGTTGAATGATTTCAAGGGAAGAAAAAAAAGAACAGGAAGAAAATGTTACCTTGAGCTGGGAAGAAGTGTCTTGGTTTCCATAAATCCTATGAGCAATTCCACGGTTGTCATTGGATAGCCTCTTCAAAAAATCATAATCTACATCAAATCCTATCCCCAGGCTGAATAAGGAGATGTTGTCTTGGATGTTCTGCTTCACATTTTTCTGAATTTTTGACAACTTCAGTTCACCTAAAGTTGATGATGACAGAAAGGAAAGGAAGGAGGCAATGTTGTAAAGTTTTTGGAAAATCCATGGAGGACAGTTTAGCAAAATTTGTCAAAATTAAAAATGCACTTACCCTTTGACCCGGTGACTCAACTAGGAATTTTTCTCACAGATGCACTCATACATGTTGAAATGAAGTATGAGCAATGGTACGTAGCAACGTTATTGGGAAACACTTACATGTATGCCAATAAGGGAGATTGGTCAAATTATGGTACATTCACACTGTGAAATACTATGCAGTTATTAAAAAGAAGAGGGCAGCTCTTGATGTACTTGTATAGAATGATAATGAATGATCTCAAAGGCACATTTTTAAAGGGGAAAAATCAGTGTAAAGATTGGTATATGCAGAATGTATTTGTATAATATGCATGCATATATGTATGTATATATGTGTGTATATATTCACATATATGTGTATATATGTATAAATAGTATACAGATAACGTGTAGAATATTTCTGTAGAGATACACATGAAATTGGTAACCAGTGACTGCCTCCAGTGACAGGACCTGGGTGGTTGAGGGACAGGTGTGAGAAACAGGCTTAATTTTTTACTATGTTTGCTTTTCTTCCTAATGATTTTATTCTAGAATTGAATTTTAAAAGTAATCTGATCCAAGGTAGAGGAAACATACAGAATCTACAACAAATACATAACGGCTGCCATCCCAGTCTCACCATTAATAGAATGGTTGTTCTTAGTCTTTCTAAATCGCTGGTTGCCATTGCCATGACTGGCTCACTTGTTTTCCTTCCACTGAGCTGTGTCAGGCGCAGGTGAGAGACTGTCCTCGTCTACATGACACTGCAACGCAATCTAGTGTTCCCTCTTACTGATATTGCTCATTATAAAGATAATAAGCAAATAAGCAAATAAAATTAAAAGTACATGATAGAAGCAGAGAGATGTTGAGCCATTTTGTGGATAAGAAAAATGCTTAACATACAGGATATCTGTAATTTCTCCAGAGAATAGAAATTAGAAGAAGAAAAGTAATTTCTCCAGTTGGAGTGAGTAACTTGAGGGCCACGTGGAGGACAGAGGGAGAGTATGTTACTGCGGAATCCAGATGTACTACTGGAGACCTGGGGTAAATACACACCACACACTCACGTACATCATCCCACCTGCCTTAAATTGAGTAAATAAATGCATTTCACTAGTATATATCAGCAATCTCCATAGCACACTATTACAGTTAAAATTCAAGTTTCCCCATATTGTGGAGGTAAAACTGAACGATTCGAGAGTATCACTGAAAAATACCTGGGGACTGGTTTAACTGGGCTGAGTGTTTCAAGGTCAAAAGAAGCCTTCTTTTAGGGAGCGTGGGTTTAACATGGTTTAGAAACTCAGGCAAATGCCATTAGATTTCCCATTTCAAGCAAAGAACGTTTCCAAGAAATAACAGTAACAATATTTGTCACTAGAAAACCGAAGTGATACTTGCCGACTGTGGGATCACCGTCAGAAACCAAAATTATCAAGGAGACTGAGTTGGGGTCCAACAATCCCAAGTTGTTGGCTTCATTCAAAATAAAGATGGCCCGCAGGAGTGCTTCATTGATGTTTGTGCCTGTTCAAGCAACATGATGGGCTGTTCCATTATATATTCTTTCTTTGCACAGAAATAGTGACATCTTGGGTTCAGGTTCATCTGTCAGGTGATTACTCATGCATAATTTATTCAGTACTCAACTCATTCTATTGCTTTCCAAGTGACACACATTTTGCCCAGGCTGGTCAAGATCTCCCAGTGGAGTAAAATGTTCATTTTGTGGTAACTATCCCCTTAGAGACAAATTAGCCCTTTCAACGCACCAGTCTGTCATTTTGTTAAACACCAAACGGAAGCTACCTAAATCAGCCTTGCTCGTATACTTGGACACTGTTCTATAGACAGTAACATTTTATGCTCTGCAAGTAACAAGAAGGCTGGTGTCACTTACTGACACTTCTGAGGAAAGTTGGTTAAAAACTTGTGTGGGATGGGTTACGCATTGTACATTCACCACCAGCTTAGTATTCATCATTTAATAATAAATGTATTATTTAAGGCAGACAACTGCAGAATGGGCAAAGACCTCTGTGGTAGGAAATAATACTTCTCCAGTGAATCAAGATTTGAGCCCATGGAAGTTTCTCGCTGGGCTTAGGTCAAACTCACTCACCTCCATGGGGCTGGATTTTCTCGATATACTTTTTGGCATCTGCAACTTGTGTTTTAGTAGCTGAGACTAAATCATTTCTCCAGGCTCGCACGTTGTGGTTGAAATCAACAACAGAGAATTGGTCTTCAGTTCTTAGGTCATCCAATATGGTCTTCATTGCTTCCACCGTCTATTTTGAAAGAGAGTGGAGAGGGGTCTCATTACATAAGCTCTAAGCCTAAGAAGAAAGGAGGAAGACCAATAATTCATCCTAGTCATCTTTCAAGTACTGACTCCAGCTAGATAATTCTTCCAGAAAACCTCTTAAATCTACCTGAGTAAGTGACAGATCTATCTCTCACTTATTCTGAACATGTATTGTCTGCATTTTGATATTTAAACTTTTACTGTCTTATTTGTTATGCACAATCACTTTGACTAGTTTTATTCTAAGTTAAAGATCACAAACCTTGGGTGCTCACATGGTGGTGCCTGCAAATCAAATATATTTCTCAAGTCCATCTACTCACTGCCTCTCTTAAACCACTGCTTCTTATCTCCTTTCTCTTCAAACCACCAACACCTCCCTCCTCCTGTCTCAGCTGACGACCTAGATTCCTACTTCACTGAGAATTTGAAGCAATCAGAGGAAAGTTTCCACAACTCCCACCATCATAAAATCCCACCTACCAACATTTGTGCCCATACACTTTTCCTTCCTGCCTGGTAATATGGGAGAACTAGTAGTAGTATTTCTACCTAAGGAGAATCCATGCACTTGTGAGCTAGATTTCATTCTCTCTCATCTACTGAAGGAAGTGGCTCTATCAACTGTCCTTTGCCTCTCTTACATCTTAAATTTTCCTCCTTTATTGGTACATTTCCATAAACATAAAAACATACTGTTATTTCTCATCTCTTTAAAAACCTCATTTTTACCCACTTTCCCCACGTCTCAGCTTCCCTTTGCAATAAAATTCCTTGAAAGAACTGTCTAAACATACTGTCTCCAAATCTTTTCCTATTCTCTCTGGAACCCACCCCATTCAGGTTTTCACCATCATCCCTCCGCCGAAATTGCTCTTGTCAAGGTTGTTGCTAAATCCAGTGGCCTATTCTCACTTCTCATCAGACCCAACCTATGAGCAGCATTTAAACCAGCTGGTCAATCCACCTAATACAACTTCCTCATTGTCTTCCAAAGCCTCGGACTCTCTTAGTTTCTCCTGCTCTCATTGCTTGTGTTTTCTTAGTCTTCAATGCTGGTTCCTCCTCTTCTCTCCAAATTCTAATTGTTGGAGAAGCTTAAGGTTCATTCTTGGTTCTCTTCTCTATCTACCCTTGCTCCTTCGGGTTCTTACCTAGTCTCATTGCTGTAAATACCGTCTACATACTAGTGACTCCTAATTGTATATCTCGATGTCTCATCTTTGAACACCAGACTTGTATAGCCAACAGCCTGCTTGACACGTCCACTTGGATTTTAATAGATATCTCAGACTTCACGTGTCCAAAACCGAACCCCCGATATTCCCCACAAAGTCTGATTTCGTCCTGTCTTTTCAACTCACTGATGGCAAACTCTATCCTTCTTTCCCACTGCCCAGGCTAAAGGCTTGGAGCATCTTTCAGTCCTTTTTCCTTCTCTCATCTCGCAGCTTTAGGAAATTTTGTTTACTCTACCTTCAAAACAGATTCCAGAATCCAATCACTTCTCGCCACATCCACAACTGCCACCCAGGTTCAAGCCACCAGCATCTCTTGCCTGGATGATTGCAATAGCCTCTTCTCCGGCCTCCCCGCTTCCACCCTCACCTCCACACCAGTCTGTTCTCAGCGTAGCAGCCAGAGATCTCCTTTAAAGCTTAAGTCAGATTGGGTCCTTCATCCAAAATCCTCCAATAGCTCTCCATGTCTCTCAGTGTAACAGGCAAAGTTCTCATAATGACCTGACAGGCTCCACATGACCTGCCCTTGCCCCTTCCTTCTCAGATCTCATCTCCCACTGCTTTCCCCCACCCTCCCGCTGCACTGGTCTCCTCCCTGCTCCTGAACATGCCTGGTGCTCTTCTGACAGAGCCATTGCACTGGCCGCTCCTGGTGCCTACGGTGGCCTTCCCCCAGATATCTGCACGGCTCTCCCCTCACCTTCTAGGGGTTTACTCAAGGTCTTCTCAGTGAAAGCACCTATTTAGATGACAAATCTATTTAAAATTTCATCCCCCTGCAATTGGCAGTCTTGATTCCTAATACACTCCTCTTTTTTTTTTAAAAAAAGCTTTTTTCATAACACCACTGCTGAAGATACTTTTACATTTACTTATTATGTTTCTTGTTTATTCTCTGTGCCTCCTTCCCCCAGAATGAAAGCTCTGCAAGCTCCATGAGAGCAAGAATGATTTTTCTTTTTATGCCTCTGGTTGATTTTGTTAGTGATGAACTAAGTGCCTGATACAGTGGGTGCTTAATAAATATTTATTAAATGAATGAAGGAAGGAAGGAAGCAGGAAATACACTCTTGTATTAGAGCAGTGGGTCTCAACTGAGGGCAGTTTTTCCCCGGGGGACATTTAGCAACGTCCAAAGACATTTTTGGTTGTCATGTCTGAGGGGGTGGGTGCTACTGGCATCTAGTGGGTAGAGGCCAGTGATGCTGCAAAACATCCTACAATGTACAGAGCGGCCCCTACGACAGAGAATTATCCAGTCCAAATGTCAATAGTGCCACTGTTGGGAAACCTGGTATTGGGGTGTAAGTACAGTAGGCAGGGGCCATGTCTTTTCCTCCTTTTGGATCGCCAAACAGTGGTGAACACTTGGGTGGTCAGAAATGGCTGTTGAATGAATGAATGAATGGTCAGTTGGTTGTTCAAGTTGGTTGGATGACTGGATTGATGGATAAAATAAGAAATGTCCTTGTTTGATCTTTAGAATTGCATCTATACCATTTAACGCTGAATAAGCCTATGTTGAACTCCAAACCGGAAGATATGAGACAGGGTGCCCACACAGTCAAGGAATTAAAATATAATTAGAAAAGACATGCATACGACAATTTCAAAGTTATTTGTGAACAATGGCAAGATATTAACGTAAAATGTTATGCAAAATGCCCAAAAGACCGTGAAGCAGAACAGTGATCCAAGTGAGAAGAGGTTATGCTGAGATGAAATTTTTCAAAAAGCTGAACGTTGAGATAAATTTCAGTTGTTTCTAAGCCACTCAGTCTGTGGTTTTTTGTCACAGCAACCTGAGCCGACTGAGACAAGCCATAAGTGGGGAAGGGACATTGAACGATTGCTTTGTTGGGAGGGGACAGAAGGTAGAGAGGCCCATGTACCACTGCCACCAGAGGGGACTTACTTGTTTCATTTTTACTCCCCACATTGAGCCACTAACATCAATGACAAAGAGGATGTTTTTGGGAATTGGGTCCATGTTGTCAGGAGCGAAAAAGTGCACAAAATATCCATTAAATACCTGAAAAAACACAACATATTTGTGAGTCAAACTGTTATCAATGTTTAGAATGTAGGAAGACTGGGAGCCTGGGGACTAAGGGAGGAGAGGTGAGCCTGGTGAACAGGAGGCATGGTGGTCATAAAGGGGGAACAGAAGCCTGCCGTCCAGCCGTCTCTCCCTTCTCCTTCCGCTTCCCCTCAGTCCTTTCCTGTGAAGGTCTGAACCTTCTTGGCAGATTAACTCTCCAGGGTATTTCACTTCGCTCCAGTCTTCACTGAGAGCCTCTGTTCTGCGCACCCTGCTAACCAATGGTGAATCTCGTAGAGCTCTGCCCTATGAGGCTCACAGGCCAGTGGACGATCCAGACAAGTAAAGAGGCAATTTGCTCCCTAGGGTGTTAAGCTCTGTGATCAGGAATATAGAGGGCTCTGAGAACATGCAGTGGAGGTGCATCTAACCCAGATGGGAGAGGCTGTTCCAAGGAAATGGCATCTACGCTGGACTTGAGCATGAGTTTGGAGTTAGCCTGCCAGTGTGGGAGTTGGGTGGGGTTGAGGGGGGGGGGTGGGAGCGGGGAGGAGAGTTCCAGACAACACTGGCGGTGAGAGAAGATGGCACATTTGGGGCTCTATAAGTGGTTCAGCACGATGGGCCATAAAATCAAGAATTCAAGGAATCAGGGCTGAGCATCAGCAGGGCAGATCATGAAGGAGCTTTAAGTTGAGTTTGGGTTGTTCTTGAAGTTAATCGGAGGCCACTCCAGCTGAGTTTCTGACCTTCCTTTTTGTCTTCCCCTGCAGGCTCTGGTAAATTAACTCCCCTCATTCTCTCTCTACTGCCCTTCAGTTGCCTCCACCAGGATAGCACAGTGTCCAGCTGTGGGGTGTGCAGCTGTGGACACTTCCCTACCTCCCTGTCTCTGGAGAGAAGCATAGGAGTTTGGATACTCTCTAAGGTCTCTTACCTTAGCACAAGGGAAATACAGACACAAATGTAAGACATGACAAATAGAGAAAGGAAAATTTCAAGAAATCTCATGATGAACATTGAACCTGGACTCCACCACTAACCGTCGATCTTTCTCTAGGCTTTGGTGGTTAGCCTTCCTCCCAGCCCCATCACTTCTGGGCTTTCTTTGATAGTCTAATTACAAAAGACCTTGGAAGATTATCCAAAATTCCCATGTTGTGATTTTCTCTTGTTCTTCAGAAGAGGCCTAGAAGTACCCTTCTGGGACATGAGACCCAATGACGCTTTATTCAGTTTTCTTGACATAAAAAGATAATATTTGGTGACACTTAGGGAAATATGATTTTGGTCCCTTCTCTGTAGCCTTGACACTTGCCTTGGCAGCTAGGAACAACCCAGAGGCAAGGGAGTTAGTCCAACAAGAAACAGTCTTTGGCCTCAGCATGGCAGTTCTCCTTGACTCTGCTTTCACCCACCTCAAGTTCACCAGCTTTCTCTTCTCTGTTCACATCATACATCACCACCAGCTCTCCGTCTACGGCAGTCTCCGAGCAGTTGGAGCATTTTCTTTGCTGCGCTACTGTGGGCTTGAAGGAGACATGAGCCTGGAAAGAACAGTGATGTCTGAGCCTGGTCTCTGCCCCCATCCCCCTCCAGGGTTGACAGCTGCACCTTCTCAAGCACACAGGTAAAGAGATATTGCCATTCCGCACCCAGGCAGCATCATAGTCCCCTTACTGATGGAAGCGACAGCGCCAAGGCACGTGAGGGAGCATCTGCCAGCACCAACAGTGTGCTGTTAGCTGGAATTTGGGTCTTCTTAAGAGATTCAAAGAACCCCTTCTTCCCCCATGGAAGAAATGGCTCCCAGCTCTAGAAAGAGTTTGTGAAAGGTTCTTAGAGGACTTTGACCCCTCTCTAGTTGGTTACTATTAGCCATTAAGGCAGAGAGAATTAAGATGAATATCTCTCTCTGTGATTTATGAAAATCTACCATGTGTTAGGTGGAGGTCATCTTTTAGCTGGTGAAGCAGATGACTTGGGGGAAGTGAGTCTCTGAAAGGGACAGTCATTGGCTAAAATGCAATGAAACATTTGGAGGTTTTGTTTTGTATATCCTGTGGAAGACTTTGCTCAGGGATCACTGCTCTTTCATATAATTCCCTCAGCTCAACATCTGATCACTTCTCTGTTCCCCAGAGCACAGGAGGGGAACAGAACTCAGGAGCTAGTGGCCACTTAGAGTCTTTGCAACATGCAATACATATGGTACCTTCTGGTGTCCTTTAGATACGACTGGAACGCCTTCGAAATGGCCATCAAATGTGTCAGGAACATGAAGAAATCTCAGACCCTGAGGTTCAATAATCCACACGTCTACCTAGAGATGGGAAAGAAAATTACTCAAAATTACAGTGACGATGGTAATTAGTCTTTGGGTGGTATACATGACGTAGTTTACACAAAAATTGAAATATAATGATGTACACTTGAAATTTATATAATGTTCTAAACCAATGTTACCTCAATAAAAAAAGTACAAAAAGAAACAAACAAAAACATGAAGAAAGAGATACTAATAAAAAAAAGAAAAGAAAATTACTCAAAGCATCAACATATCTTTCAAGGCTTTTTGAAAGAAGTACAATTACTAAGTCCTTTGCTGTTTTTCTCATCTTCAAGTTTTACCAAAGATGACCCAGCATGGTACCATGATCACTTCTGCCCATTCTTAAATTCCATGGGATATGGTTCATCTCACAATGGCAACTCAGTGCTTCCCTTCTATTGCTTCCTTCCTCTGGGATTTAATTCCCCTTCTCTATCTTATCCTATTCTATTCTTTTTATTTATAAAAACATTCATGTTGTTAGGGAAAAGAAAAAGAAGGAAAGCCATCGTTAAATGATTCTGCATTTACTCTGCAGATCTGTCAGTAAGAGAGCATTTCCCCCACAACCTGGAACTTCTTATTCCTTTTCTGTCTTCTTGCTTTGAACAGAGGTAAAGAGTTGGAAATCCCTTTGGGCGATCCTTGGCAAAACCATAGTCCCAGCTGCCATTTCTCTCCATAGACTCTAAGTGCTGTGCTAAGCACTGCACATGTTGTTCTTATTTGTTATTTCTCATTTTACAGATGAAGAAACAGAGATTCAGGGTGACCCAGCTAGTAAGTGGCTGAGCCGTGCTTCAAACTCAGGGCCTGAGCTCTTAGTACTTTGTATGCTGCCTCTTGACTTTCAATAGTTTCTGCTCCTTCTTTTCATTTGACATGGAGACTATATTTTAGCCCCATGCCACAATATTCTATTTGTTTGTCATGAGATTGCCCTCCACTTTTCGTACACACCCACTTAACGGTGAGGTCATCAGGTAGAACCCTGCGCACACGTTGATTTCCTTACTGCCTCTTCCTCATTTAGAGCCATTTGCAACAGCGATGAGCTATCTCCCCTTTGTAAGATCCTGGTTTTGAAGTCAGACCAACCTTTTTTCCACTTTTTATTTTTAAATCTGTTTTCCTAAAGTCTGGACACTTGTTTAAGCAAAGTCAATATTTTCCTTCTTGGTTATTACAAATTCCAGCATAAGATGTGAACTTAATTTGCCTCCAAGATTCCCATTAGCTCCAAATGATCAAATGATTCTCCACATTAGTAAGAACTAAATTTATGCAGAATCAGGTGGATCAAATGTCCCAGGAGAGTCTGACCTAGCCATTGCTGGTAGATGATTGAGAGGCTCTTGGACTAAAGGGAAAAAAGTCTGGGGGAGCACAGATAACTGGTGGGGTCTGCTTTCATTCTTCCATATGGTTCTATCTATAGATGAGTGTAGGGTACTCAAGACAAAGTTCAGTTGCTCTATAAGAGCATGAAAATGGAAGGAGGACCTTTTTCCTCAGGTCACAGAAGCTCTTAGCAGTCCTGCGTTCCATTTGATGCCGAAGAGGCCCTAAAATCTCCTGGGACATGGTGAATTTTGGAACACATGCCTGAGGACCTGTACCTGGTCCCACCGAAAGGTTGGGACCAGCCTGTGGTGACCCAGAGTCACTCACCATATTTGTTTGTCTTTCTGTAAAGAACACAAGAGTTGGAATAAAAGTTTTCCCAAGATTTGATACATCAAAGGAAGTGATTAAAAAGAGATCTGTTCTCCTTCATTCCTGTGAGGGAAATGTATTTCCAATTTGGTGGCCTTTCTGATAGTGATTAGAAAACTTTTCTGGGATAAAGACAAGGAGAAGTTCTATAATTTTATGTTTTTCTCCTTAATTTATCACTGGGTAAGATCAAGCATCTTTGAAAATGGATACATTTCATAGACTAGTGGAGCTGGAAACTACCTTAAACATCATCTAGTCCAACCTCTTATTTCACAGATGAGAAAGTCAAGGCCAGAAAGCAGAACTGCCCAGATCCCACAGCTAGTTAGTGCCAATTCTGGACTGGAACTCAGGAAACTTGCCACTTTATCCAACACTCTTTCTAATATACTAAAACTCTGTCTGTCCTATTTTAAAACTGAGGAATTCCTAAGATCATGGGAAATTTAAGGATGAATACAAATTTCAGAAATATAAGAAAAATTTATGTGCTGCCTGATATGTGTGGTAAGAATCATTATCTTCATGGACACAAACTCAAATTCTAGGGTGTACAGTACACAATGTAGTTGTGGATGCAGTCAGACCTGGGATCAAATCTTCTTAATTGTTTCTTAGCTCTGCGACCTTCGGCAAGTTATTTATCCATATCTATAAGTCAGAGATAATGATGTCTACATCATAACTTGTGATGAGGACTCAGTGACGTATAATATGTATAAATACCTTGCCCAAAGTATTATAGAAGACAAATACTTTCATATCATTAACTCAGTTTCTATTAATATTATTATTATCAACAGCCTCAACAATTGCATCATTATAGGTGAGATGCTAATCGTATCTAACTGCTGCCTCATGTTATTTACCATGGGATTCATAGCATTGAGCAAGAGAGTGCAGGGGACTGACACATAGTCATCATCACTCCTGGAAAAATCACCAGGGTCACATATTGAACTGTGCAGGGCATCTGGCCAGGACTGCAAGAGGGACGGAGATCCAGTTCTTCACTCACTTGCCAAGTCATGTGCCCTGACACAGGGCTGCGTTGGCCTGGAGGAAGGGCATCTTTTTCTAGTTGGTACAAAGGCATTGTATGTGCCAGGAGAGGTTCTGAAAAGAGCTCCACAGCATATACCCCAATAGCAGACTACTGCCATAGTGAACATGAAGAAGAAAATGCTTTTTTGTGGTTATTTGTTAAGGAAGATTGGCCCTGAGCTAACAACCATTGCCAATCTTCCTCTTTTTGCTGAGGAAGATTAGCCTTGAGCTAACATGTGTGCCCATCTTCCTCTATTTTGTATGCAGGATGCCGCCACAGCATGGCTTGATGAGTGGTGCGTAGGTCCACGCCCAGGATCTGAACCCGCGAACCCCAGGCCACCAAAGTGGAGTGGGCAAACTTAACCACTATGCCACTGGGCCGGCCCCAAGAAAGTGTTTTTTATTGATCAGATATGCAGTTTTTCAAACTGGAATAAAAATTTCACCATGATAGATCATCTCCTTGAGCCTTCAGCGTCTCAGGGCAATTCCCAACCTGTCTGCTTCACCTTCCTACCTGTCAAATGGGGAGGTGGGTTGGAGTGTATGCTCCCCTGGGTTTCTTCCGGCTCTGCTCTGCCTCTTACACAAAATGCTCATGTGATGCCACAAAAGTTCGAGCCAAGAAAAGAGTGTCTCAGTTCTTAAGGCAAGAGGTGACGATTACTGCAAAGGTGAATTTAAATTGGTAGGGAAATAGGGTGGCAGAGGAAGACAATGAACATTCATTGAGTTCTTATTATTTGCCACCTATTTCCATAAGTTACATGGAAAATATATTGTAGTACCCTTTGCACAGATGAAAAAATGGACACTCGGGGTTACTTGCTCCATGTCAGAAGGCTAGCGTCGTGGGTTGAATGGTGGCCCCCGCAAAAGATATGTCTATATCAAATGCCTGGAACCTGTGAAGCGACCTTATTTGGAAAGAGGGTCTTTGCAGACACAGTTAAGGATCTTGAGATGAGATCATCCTGTACCACCCAGTGGGCCCTAAATCCAATGACAAGTGTTCTTACAAGAGAAAGGCAGAGGACGACTTGAGACACACAGAGGAGGAGGCAAAGTGAGCATGGAGGCAGAGATGGGAGTGATGTGGCCACAAGGCCACAAGTCAAGTAATGCCAGCAGCTGCCAGACACCAGAAGAAGCAATGAACGGACTCTCCCCTAGAGCCTCTAGGAGGGTAGCCCTGCCAACACCTTGAGTTCAGACTTCTGTCCTCCAGGACTGTGAGAGGATAAATTTCTGTTGTTTTAAGCCCCCCAGTTTGTGGTCATTTGTTACAGTAGCACTAGGAAAGGAACACCGAGCTGGCATTGAAATCTGGAATGAAGTGGCCTGCTGGAGTCCAAACCCGTAACCTTTTCTGGACACCGTGCTGTCTGGCTGAGTTGACACAAAGAGTGGTGACAAACAGGAAGTCTAAATCGGGGATAGGAACCAGAGGCCAGCGCCTGCACGCCCTGCCAATCATGCTCACCTCCAGGTGTTTGGCCAGTCGGCCCGGCTGCAGATGAAGCCTGTGTTCATAGGACCCCAGCTTCCTCCACTTCACTTCCTGGTAATGAAGTTCAAACTGCACCTTTGCTCCGGGAAGGATGTTTACTTCGGTTTTGAAGTCCTCCATATCAAGAGCCTTGCTCCTAAAGATGTGGGCCCCCGACACAAGTCATCACAGGCACGATCGAGCACAAGGCCAGAGTCTAGGCAGAGGGCGTCCAGACTTTCTTGGGCAATCTAACCTGCTCAGTTGTTCATGAAAATGAACAGTAGGTACAGTAGAGAAAATTGCAACTTCCAGATCAATTTATTTCCACCTACAGTTTTAGTCTTCTCTCCTACCTGATCTTTTTCCTCCAGAGCTTCTTACAGATTTGAGCGTCATCTTCAAAGAGCTACGCGTTATTAATCCCTATTACGTGCCAGGAACGTGACACGTAGCATCCTTAATACAGCCACTCTGCAAGGTGGATATCATTACCCTCATTTATTAAGTGGTAACAAAGGAGGCTCATAAAGGATAAGTAACCTGCCCAGGACCACACAGCCAGCCAATTGTAGGGCTGGGAGTCACACCCAAGTTTAGATGATTCCAAAGGTAGCACAAGTTTCCTCTACTGCATTTCAAACTCATTGTAGGGATTCTTTATACTTTTGAAGGTCTTCAGACAGAAGAAATCAATTATTTCATCAGATTGAACATGTATTTCCAGCAAAAGGCCTTATTTAATCACATACATATTAAGTCCAATGTGCTCATTGATCTTGAAGTGTTTATGATATTAAGGAGAAAACAGCAGGATTATCAAACAAGGGTGATTCGAGCATTAGGATAAACAATGAATGATTTTTAAAAATTAAATAATTGAATAAGCAAGGTGAGACTGCCTAATCAGCCCGCTTGGGATCAAGGAAGTACCGTGGCGAATTCAGCTTGGGCTAGCGGGTAGCTGAAGAAAAAGATGAGCGTGGCCTGGTGCAAAGTTTAGAAGCAGAGCATGCAGAGAGAGGCCGTGTTTTTCTGGGGAGTGGGCTAGAACATGAGTCCTGTGTTCTCTCTTGTATTCACAGTACCTAGAGGAGTTTCTGTTACAAATAAATATTTGTGGAATGAACAAATGAAGAAATGACTGGATGATGTGGTCGAAGTGATGGATAAAGATGGCAAAATAACACACAAAGATAAAAGAACTGATTAACCTGGATCAACACCGGAAGTGCTCCCTCTGCCTGGAATTTCTTCTCTCCTTTCTCCACCTGGCTGAATTCTGTTAATCTACTTGGGCTCGGCTCAAACATCAGGTCCTCTGTGATGATCTTCTGGGCCCCAGACAGAACTGTACACTCGGCACTTGGAACTCCCACAGGGTTTTGTACTTTTTCTACATTAGAGCTTATCGTTATATATATTATAGTTACCTATATGTTCTAGATTTCTTGTTTGTCTTCTCCACTGGCCTGACAGTGTTTGTGTTGCTGCTGCCTCTGACAGAACTGGGTACAGAGCTGACATTCAATGCATTTTCGTTGAATGAAGGAACACATGGATGTAATGAAAAGAACTTCAACTGGAGGTAAATTTGGGGTTATAGAGGAGGAGAAAACAATGAAGAAAAAAGGATGGCAGGATCTTGCAGAAGGTCAGACAGGCAGTGTGAGGACTATTGGCTGAAAATCCCTTTGAAGTTTCTTGCTTCAGTATGTGTTTTGAGGGTGGTTTGGCATTCCCAGCATCTTATTTGAATTATAAGGGGAAAAAAATCAACAGAAGCTAAGCTACGGAACTGATGCTGAAAAAGACCTTACCCCATAAAAATAAGGCAGGATAAATCATTAAAACAAATTCCAAACCTTTCTTTCTGTATATATGGTAAATGTAACAAGACTACCAATATTTCTGTAGTTCCTCTATGCACTCTTAGAAAATCAACATTTAGTTACAGAACATTCATCTACCCCCAAGGCAAGCTATGTAAGGATAACCTCTGCAAGATCATCCAAACTCATTTGTTGCAGAGAGGCTGTAGGGAAATAGAAATTGGGATGCCTAATTCTAGCATCTGACTACAAGGTTCTGGGCCTTTCTGGAGGCTAGTTTGCCATAGGGGGAATGGGATTGAGCAGAGGCGCAATCGGGATGAGGGAGCAGGTGGCTCTCTCCAGATGTTACCTCACCAATCCGGCGGTTTTGCCTTTCGCTCTGGCCTGTGAGTAGAGCGCTCGGCCCACAGGTTTCTCCTTAATGGAGCTCGTGAAAGTCATGCCGTTGACAGTCCTAGAAAATGACAGAAGGCCACCAGTTGGTCCCAATAGCAGTCTTAGCAAAACAAACAAACCACCAGCAAACATGCCAACCATGTGGACTAATGAATGGGGGCAATTGCACCCAAGAAGAGAGACGTTTGCATATTTCATAGTCAGGAGTCCCTTTATCTAATAGTGTGACTAACGAGGGACGGATAGGCTCCCATCCTAAAAGCTTTCCTTCACGTACTGTTGCTTATGTTTAACATTTTTCCTCATTTTCAAATTTAACCCTTCAGATTAAGTGTTGTTCTCTTGGGGCATCCCTTTTGAATTACAAATGTGTCTAGGAGAGGAGATGGATAAATCACTAGTTATCTGGCTTACATTTGGTTTATAAAATCATTCTTCTACGAGTTAAGGACCTGGGATAGCCTGAGGGCATTATGTTTTCCTGCCAGGGTGGAGAAAAATACAGAAACGTGGAGAAAGGTGCTGGTGAATCTCTTTGCGAAGTTTGTGTTTATTTCTATAGCGTCTCCCTTGGGGACCTCTGTCTTCTCATTGCATCTCCATCTCTACCCACCTTACTTTCAGCTGACTGTCATCTAATCCGTAGCAAGGAATGACTGATCAGAGCATTTGAATTACGGAATTTTAGAAGTAAAATGGAACTCATGGCATTCAAATGGGCAGTATCTCTCCTCAAGGACGTATTTAGAAACATGTGGAGAAGTTTTTGGTTGTTCAGATGACTGAGAAGTGCTGCTGGCCTTATGGGGTACCAAGAATGTTAGACATTCTGCAATGTGAGGGACAGTCCCACTAAAGAATTGTCCCGTCCCCATTGCCAATAACATGTTTGCTGAGGCACACTGCCAGGTTTGTCTCTTTAGATGATAGAAGTCAGGGCCAAGGAGACAAATGACTTGCTCAAGGTCGCAGAGCTAGTCAGAAACAGAGCTGGAACTGGACCCAACGTGTCTAGGTCAGCACTATTTCTATCAAATCATACTAAGGTTCAAAGACCAAAAAGTTTTTAAGACCAAAGGAAATCATCTCTGATGGTAGAATACTTGGAACCTTGATAAAAATGCAGAAGAAATATGTTGACTGGATATGGATGTGTGCACAGCTCATATTGAATTGTGGTGATAGAAGTAGCTATCTTCTCTGGTCTTATGAGTTCAGCCCTGAGTTGAAGGAGACCAAAATAAATGTGTATTTCACAATTCCGTCTTTCAACACATCAAATCTTCTATGGAATGAGGTGGAAAAGAAAGAAAAGAATGAAGAAAAACAGAAAGAAGATATACCTAGAATAAGTCCTGGTTATGTGGTTTAAAAATAAAAATTGCTTAAAATAGTCTTAAATATAATTTTTCAGATATGGTGTTACATAATACCACTACATAAAAGCTTTTCCTTCTACATTTGCTTTTTAGAAAAGGCTGACTAAAAAAAATTTTTAAATAAATTTCTAACCCAATTTAAACGATACCAATTCAAAGTCACATAATGCCTTTTTTCCACCTATTTTGTTTTGTTTACCAAATATAGTTAACTGGCTCTGCAGTTTTTAGAAGCCAAAGTGCATGATGATTGATCCCTTTGTTTTATTTATGCACAATTATCATTGATGACTTTGGTGTATGAAAGACAAAAGCAGGTGAGAAGTAACTCAAACTAATGTCTTAATGAAAAATAGCCAGACTGTCTGTAGAGCCCTGCGCCCTGTTCTAGGCAACTTGAGAAGGACATTGACCAAGTGGAGCACATTTGGGCCACGGCCTCCTAAATGGTGAGGGGGTGGAAAACCATCCAATCCCTTGGAGGAACAGGGAATGTTGAGTCTTGATAAACTAAGCCACCAGGTGGGACGAGATAACTGGCCTTCACCATTTGAAAGGCATTGGAGTGGTTTAAAAGTTTTTTATTATGGAAATCTTCAAACATACAAAAAATAGACAGATTAATGTAAGGAACCTCCATGAAACCATCACTGGGCTACATCATTCTCAATATTCAGCCAGTCTCAACTTATCTATATCCCTACTCTCTCCACCTCAATTATTTTGAAGTCAGTCTCAGAAAGCACATCATTTTATTCTTGAATACTTCAGTATGTGTTTTGTAGAGAATTTTAAAAAAATTTTTGAGTAGAACTAGAGTCATTGGGTAGAAAACGGAACAGATTTCAATTAAGTATAAGCAATAATTCTAACAGAGCTCTCAACCATTGAGTGGATTGCCCTGGGAAGTAGTGAGTTTATCGTTAAAGAGATATTTAAATCAAAGCCTAGATATCCCCCTTGTCAATGGTGTAATAGAGGAACTGAAGCACTGGACAGATGATTGGATTTAATCAGTGGTTCTCAACTGCTTTTTTCCATAGAGAGGTATATGACAGATGACACTGAACTGCTCCACACACACTCATATATGGTTTCCCGTAAGCCAAGCAACTCCATATATTGTTCTCCCCTCAAAAAAAACGTATTAAAATGCAAGTAAGTAGCAGGTTGCTACTACAGAGATAACCTTAAGTTTGCTTTAATTTAGAATTGAAAAGCAAATCCTTCACAAATTCTGATACTTTGAACAGAAACAAATTATTAGGACCCTCCCCATGATGACTCTTGACATCCAGTGGTCCATAGCTGTGACAGTGAGACCCATTGGAGCAGTTGACTGTTAATGTCCCCCATGATGACTCTTGACATCCAGTGGTCCATAGCTATGACAGTGAGACCCATTGGAGCAGTTGACTGTTAATGTCCATTCTAACCCTGACGGGGTTTGATTCTGTGAGTAGAGCATATCCAATTTCTGGTTCTATCTAGAAGTTACTCACATAGAGAAGTTGGAGATGAAGGCTCCTTTGGGAATCTGAACATCAAATACAACACCCTGAGGCTGTGGAGAGTTGTTCACCATTTTGGCCTGGATGATGGTGTTGGCCATACGAGAAGTGATAGTGGACTGGACTTTATAGCTATAAAGAGTGACTTGATCAACATCTTCCTGTAATTGGCAAGAAAGCGTAACAATACTCTGAGAAAAATTACACAGAGCTTCACTATGTATTTCATGTTAACAGCAGTGCATTTTATTATGAACAATTCTAAGGCATCAGGAAGCATATAACTCAGGTACTATTAAGCAGTCTCCTAACTTGGAGTACCCCCAGGCAGACCTGTTTTGAGATATCTTGAGATGCCGTTCAGCTCCAAGAATCTATTAATAATGATTTTTAAAAATTAGAATACAAGTAGAAAATGATGGTCAGAAGCAAGACTGGATTATGAAAGTCCAGGAAATGACTTCGAATGCAGGGCCATAGAGAGGGAAAGGACACAGGATTGCAGGGCTGGAAGGCGAGCCTGGCTGTATCTTCAGAGTGTGGTGCAGCCAGGCCTGTAGTGGGTGGAAGACACATGTGGTCCCCAAAGCCCCATTCTGCTACCTACTTTCTTCAGTTTTGTCTATTACAACGTCATCTTTTCCTAGCCCTCCTCTCCTTCCCCAAATTAAAACAAAATATGAGAATGCTGATGGATGTGAGCAATGAATAGAATATCATGAAGAGGGCATATTTATGCAAGTGTTGGTCCAGGACTCTGGACCTCCTTTACCAATTCTTCTCTATTGATACAAGGCATCTCCAGCATAAAAAAGTTACAGTCTATCAGTAGCTCAAAGGTCAGGTACTAAAAACACACATTTTTTCAGGAGACACCCGAGAACTGCAAGCTTCTTCAGGACTACGGCAATTATGTGACCCTCTTGATTTTGCTTTTTTCTCCAAAACATTTTGCTTCTTTCAATACGAGTTGTCATCCCCCAAACTTTGTTATGCAAGACTGAACCTTTCAACTGTTAACATCCAGCTCATCTCGAGATAAGATAAAATCCAGGCTAAGTTATTCATTTTTCCTACCCCTTAAATGTGTGCTTCTCGAAGTGTCTGTCAGTTCAGAGTAGGAAGCCAATGTTAATCACTTCCTTTTGATCTTTTCTTGCCACGGGAAGGACTATGAACATCTCAGGGTGTCAGGCCATTTCATGTTTGAGAATTCCTTTCCCTCACTCTTTCACCCTCCAAAGCTGTTGAGTGTCATATTTTGAATCAAAACTGCTAAGATGAAATAAATACATGTGCTTGGATGAAACCTATGCTGTTGGCAAAATTTGAGAAACTAAAGAGAAAGGACATTTTCAGCTCTTAGTGACATCTCTCCTAGCTGCATATATACTGTAGTGTCATCCTGAATTTTAGACACACTTCCAAACAGAATTGGGCAAGAGGATATTTCGAAAGTCAGGCAAATGCTCTCAGTGATGGAGACAAAGGAGGCGGCCGTATTGATTTCTAGGTAATAGGTAACAGAAAAATCCTTCAGGCATCAATTTTTAACAAAATCAAAGTAAACTTACCATCGTTTCTCCAGATTCTCCAGCAACACTTCTCTGTGAAAGGAAGTTAGATAATCATTCTTCAAAAATGTGTTACTAGTTACCTGGAGGGCAGAAACTGCTTTCTCTCAGTCTAAAAATTTTTGTCTTCAGTACTGAGCTATAATTCATTCATTGGAGCCAGAGACGTAAATATCAATATTCTCGAACACTATTTTCCCACTAGTCTGTTTCTCTGAACAAATTTTTCAGCCACTTTTTGGATGCATGCACATCATTCTTGGATATAAAGCTAAAACAAATGTTTTTGAATGAAAATATTCAACCAAACTCTTGCTGAGTAGCATATATCGCCTTTCTCCTTTCTATTTGTCTGATTTACTTTTTATTCAGTTGAATGGTTATTGGGGTGCTCCATTCTTCTGCACGGCTCTGGACAGGCCATTCTAACTGTCTATGGTGCTCTGCCTTCCAGGTCCTCTCTGTCCCCTACCCCCATGTAGCTAATTCCTACTCATCCTTCAGATCTCGGCTTGGGCAGAATTTCCTCAATGAAGCTCTCTCTGACTCCCCCACCTCCTAAACTAGGTGAGCTTCCTTTACTAAGTGTTTTCATAGCAGCACAGTCCAGCCTTCAAAGCAAGACAGTGGCAATACATATCTGTCTTTCCCGTTAGGCTAAGCCACATGACAGTAGGGATTTCAACGTACTTCCTCCTTGGTGTAGCCTTTAAGCTAGGCACGGTGACTGGTGTGTAGAAGATTCTGTACTCTAACCACTGTGCAAGGAAATTATCCACATGAAGGACTATCCTGTGGGCATGGAAAGCTGAATGGCTTTAGAGTGATGAGTGGACATTTAACATCTGATGGATTTTAACATAATAAGTCAGATGCTGGATATAAGCTTAGCTTGCCTGATTTGCCTGAGGTTTTAGGGGGCGTTATGTTACAGAGTGAAGCCCATGGTTGCCTTCTTTTAGACTTTTTGAGTGTAATTCTCAATGACTAAGTTTTCTCTCTTGTAGCTAGATGGACTCTGACTTGAGGACTTGCCTATTGAATTTTAATACTATTGGTCTGCAAAAAACCTGGACTTTCAGAAAGTCAAAAGTTCATACCCATACAAAATAAGTCATTGGTCAGCTTAGCGTTGCTTCTACAATTACCTCCTCTCTCAGCACATAGGCTCTATATGGGAGAAGCCAAACCCTTCCTGGCCTCCCAGAGAATTCACGCCCATGAACTAGAGGATTTTGTCTGTGCTGCTGGTGGCCTCCAGGGGCAGTCTCCAGCGTGAGCAGTGCCCCTGTGCCCTCTTAGCTACTCCCCAAGACAGCAGTGACAGGAGGAAGGAGAATGTGTGGCTGCAATGGGAGGCGTCCTCTGCCACTGGGATAGAAATGACCTCTTAAGAGGAAATTCTTCCATATAAGGTGGTAATACCCCGTAGTCTTCAAATTTCAAGAAAACACATAGCCATGTATCCTTTAAGGGATTAGGGTGACCATTGTGGTTTGGAGGCTAAAGAACAGCTACATGGAGGTCTGATTTTATTTCATCTTGACAATGCTTCTCCCTAGGTGTAAAACCATGGGACGCTGCTAAAAAAACAAGCTCCTGAGAAAATCTAGCAAAAACCGTCTTAACCCTTTTCTTATTTCTTCAATCATGATCTCTTTCACTTATTTTCCCTGTTGGAACTAAGGTTTACTGTACCTGATACCTCCGGTTCTCTGGGACAAGTTGAAATTTGCCCGGGGCCAGCTCCACAAGATCTCCATATTCTGCAAACTTAGAAAAGAATTTGGGATGTTTATTTCTATCAAGAAAAGAAATCTAGAGCAAAAAAGGCAGCTGGGGACAGGCATAAGGGTATTCATTGTATCATTTTATCTTGTTTCCTATACCTCTGGGAAATCTCATTTTTTAATGCAATGATTTCTTTAATTATTTATGTTTGCTAGTTGTGTCTCAGAGGTGAATAAATGGAAGTTAATATCTTTAAATCTGTTGGATGCAGAAATTCATTTTTAAGTTTGCCAGATGATGAGACATGAAGGTGGCGGTCACAGTAACCCATTGATCAGGAGGTGCCTGGGGAAAGTCTTGGGTAGATCTTGGGGGCATCAGCAATGTCTGACTGGATAATCATGACCCATTATCTGTTGAGTTAAAGATGCCCATATGAAAGGAATACCAGTAAGAGGTGACTGGAAAAGCAAAAACACATTTGGATATCTTGGCTTCAAATCTTGGTTCTGCCAATGAGATTTCCAACACACTCTGGTGGTTTTTAAAGTGTTAGAGAATATGGTAGTTTCTAAGCAGACAGAGTGATTTTCTTCCTTGCAAATATGCTATCCTGTTCTTTGGCATCTTTGTGGGTAATCCACTCTGCAAGTATTACAAGCCGCTGCATCTCCCAGGATATTCCCATAACATACACTACTTTGCTGGCATCAAAACACCTCTTGTATGATTTTCAAAATGACTCAGTCCAAGACTTTTCTTATGTTGGGGATGGCCAAGGATCCAAAGTGGAGACCATGAGCTTCCTGGAAATAATTCTTGCATCTGCCAACCCACTTGCCATCTTCTCCTTTAACAGGAATATTGAAATACAGAAATCACTGTTCACTTATGTATGAAAAACAATGGGGCTTTGATAGCGACTTTTCTTCCACTCTTAGTACAAGAGTGATAATGGTATGTCTTCATCATTATGATAGCTAATAATTATTAAGTGTGTCCTAGCACTTGGTCTGTGCTAGGTAGTTTACATATGTCATTTAATTCTCATAACCCCCTTAGGCTTAGATCAATCATTATCCCCATTTTTTAGATAAGAAGTGGGCAGCTGTGTTTCATAAATGCTATACAATGGGGCTGGCCCTTTGAACTTGACTTAGTCTCCGGTAAAACCCATTAATGCTTTAAAAGGTAAGTACATATTCCAGTAATTATAGCAGTGAACACTTCTACTCAGATGAATTTTATCATAAATTTCCCTTCCACATCGAATACAGTCCTTGAGTAGCAATAGCAAGAGGCTATTTACTGAGAATATATATAGACCAACAACAAAGAGTCTTCTGGAAGTACTTACTTCTGGAAGTTCATTGGTGGGGGTTTCAAAGCCTTGTGCTTCAGAAAGAAAGAACCAGATGAGAAAGCACGTGAGTCCTTTCATTTCGCTGGGCAGCTCTGCCAAGCTCTCCAGCGCAGGGTCTGAGGAGAATTCACTCCTTACTGAACCAAGTTCAAAGGAACAACAGAAGACTACAGTTCGTTTTTAAAAAGAAGAAAAATGAAGAAGAAAGCTCTCAGACTTTGTTCAAAAACGGGACAAATATTTGTTCTGGAGTTCAAACTTGAGCTGTGGGGGTGGACGGGACACACAGAGGTTATTCAAACAGCAAAGCCGGAGGCAGTCCCTGGACTGTGAGAACAAGCCAGGGTCGAGTGGATACGCTTCCCTTTTTTTTTTGTTTTTGCTGATTTCTGTTCATCTTAAAGTCAGAGAGACCTAAAGATAAGTGTTATCTTCTTTGAAGGACCAGATGAGGAGCTATCCCGAGAAATAGAGTCAGAGAGAAAATAGCTCAAGCGAAAAGTTTCTGGAAACAAAATCCTTTGATTTAAATGAAAGCAGGAGAAATTTGGCAAAAGTGGGAGAAGAAACACAAAGGTTTTCTGAGCCAAGCATTCGTGGTTAGTGTTCTTCTCTCTCTCTTTGATAACTGAGTACCTATGACATATAAGAACTGGGTGAGCAGCTGTGCCCGATCCAAAGGCATGCTCTTTGCTGAGGATGCTTCATGAATGTTTTTGGTTAAGGGAACAGTGTCTGTCCCTGCTGCCCTGATCAGCCTCGCTCAGATCAGTGGAAAATCAACTCTCCCCTGTCCCAGAATCAGGGAAATCCCAGCCTGGAAGCAGAGTATATTATCCCTGCCTGCTCATGATCTAGATGAAATAATAATGCTAACCAAGATCTATTGAGCCCTTCCTGGTGTCAGGTACTTTTACTTACATTATCTTGAACTCTTTTCTAATCTATAAAAGAGCCATGTGAGGTGTGTGCTGTATTATCCACATTTACAATTGAGGAAAATAGGTTAAGTGATTTATTCCTGTCTCACAGTTAGTAAGTGGAGACTGGGTCAAGGTCGGCCTGACCTCAAAGCCTTTGCTCTTCATGACTACGCCCAGGAGAGGTGACCGGCTGTCCATCACTGGGATCCTGTGTTTCAGGTGTGAATTTAGATTCAAATTTACCTGTAGTCTCCAAGCTGGGTGGCAAGTCTGCTCCACGAGGCTTTTTCTTGGTCCTCTACGCCAGACATCTGCTTGAACAAGGGCTATGCTGCCGACCCCAATTTGGGTGGCAGGGGCCTGAGCTCCCATGTTATTTCTGGAAGTTTCCTTCCCCAGAATGGAACCCATGGCTTCCTGCCCAATGTTCCCTGATCTAGTACAGAGTCATGGACCTGCTGCCAGGGACCACTGTTCTCTAAAAGTCCACTCACATAGCGGAATTTACACTGCATGAAAACAGGAAGTCTGCTGTGGCCTCTGAGACATGACAATGCAGGGCTGTTTCCACCAGATCCCATTCTGACTGGACTCTGCAGGGTCCCTTGCACCTCAGAGAGTCATGATGAGGATTAAATTGAACACAGGACAAATAAGTCAGTTGTCTCAGATAGCCTTCTGATTTCATCTAAAGGGAAATGGTTTCAAGTTTATTTCAAAAACAGTGCAAGTGAAAAGAGAAAGTCAAAACCAATGCCAAAAAAGATAAATGTATGGACTGAAATATGCAGGATGCTGTTTAAAAAACTACAACTTTATTTATTATATCCAAACACAGGCCAAAAATCATTTGAAGTGTTGGTTCAAATATAATATAAAAGGCAAATAGATTAAATTTATCTGTAAGATTGTGAAGGGTTACTGATGATATTTTTGAAAAGGTCAACCATATGCTGTCTCTAAGAATTATACGTTATCTCCATGAGACAAAAACAGACTAAAATTTAAGATTACATTAAAATCTATCCTATTTAGAGCCAGCCCTGATGGCCTAGTGGTTAAAGTTCAGCGCTCTCACTGCTTTGGCAGCCCGAGTTCGGTTACTGGTTGTGGAACCACACCACCTGTCTGTCAGCTGCCATGCTGTGGCCGTGGCTCACATAGAAGAACTAGAGGACTTACAACTAGAATATATAACCATGTACTTGGGCTTTGGGGAGGGAAAATAAAGAAAGGGAGATTGGCAACAGATGTTAGCTCACAGTGAATCTTTCCCAGCAAAAAAAAAATCTATCCTATGTATTACAAATACTTGAAAAACAGGGGTTACAAAGATGGTATCAGGTTAAAATAGGTGTCAGAGCAAATAATAATAAAAAGAAAGTCATGGAGCTGGAGTGGTGGTTAAGTTTGTGCACTCTGCTTTGGCAGCCTGGGGTTCACAGGTTCAGATCCCAGACACAGATCTACACACCGCTCATCAAGCCATGCTGTGGTGACATCCCACATACAAAATGGAGGAGGATTGGCGTAGATGTTAGCTCAGGGACAGTCTCCCTCACTAAAAAAAAAAAAAAAAAAAAAGTCAGAAAAGAGAATTAAATCTAAGATTAGAAATCAACTATTTGGAGAAAGAAGGTAATAAAATAGATTTTTAAATTAGAAGAAAGTGATAGATCTGTCCAATTAATAAAAATGGAATATGCAATAATAAATTAAAAACGAAAAAGAAATGTATATTGATACATAAAAAATATTTTTGTAATAAGCAGAGATATTGACCAGTATGTCAAATTTACAAGACATTTTATATGAAATGTGAAATATTTTAAGTGGCCCATAATATAGAGGTAAACAGACCAAAACAGAGAAAGAAATAGAAAAACTTACATAAAAAAGACAAATGAACCTTACCATTTTTTCCAAACTTCATAGATATATACCTACACAATGTACAGAAAGTGACAGTAGTTTTTAGTTCATTTAATGAGGCAGATATTGTTTTTACCCCCAAATCTGAAAAGTACAACACTAAAAAAAAACATAGGACCAACTTACCTTATTAAAAATTAATATGATCCTGGACAACATTTTGATACCGTGAAAGAATAATCCACTATGGTTGAAAGTGGTTTAGCCTAGGAAATCAAGGCTGGTATCACACAGAAAATTTATCAAATTAAAACTTCAGCAAGAAAAATACTAAAATTATTTCACTATCTCAATAGCTATTGAGGAGCCATTCAATAAATTCCAAAATCTGTTTCAGATTAAAGTGCTTAAAATATTAGTTTTAGCAGGCAATTTTTTTAACTTGATGGGAAATACGTGTGTGTGTGTGTGTGTGTGTGTGTGTGTGTATAAATATATATAAAACCAAGAGTCAAGTTTGAAAAAATTAAGAAACGCTATGCAGAAAAGTTACTTCTCTTAAAAAGAGAAACCAAAAGATGAGTTTTTGTTGAGGACATGATTCTCTACCTAGGAAATCTAGAGAAGCTCATAAAAAATTACTAGAGGGGGCTGGCCCTGTGGCTAGTGGTTAAGTTCAGTGTGTTCCACTTCAGCAGCCTGGCTTCACAGGTTTGGATCCCGGGTATGGGCCTATACCACTCGTCGGCCACACTGTGGTGGCGACCCACTTATAAAGTAGAGGAAGATTTGGCAACAGATGTTAGCTCAGCACTGATCTTCCTCAAGCAAAAAACAAGGAAGATTGGCAACAGATGTTAGCTCAGCACTGATCTTCCTCAAGCAAAAAACAAGGAAGATTGGCAACAGATGTTAGCTCAGAGCTAATCTTCCTCAGCAAAAAAAAAAAAAAATTACTAGAGGTAGTAGGTTTGTTTAGTCGACAGCGGGATACAAGATGAACCCACAAAATCAGTTACATTTCTCTTTACTAGTGATTACACAAGAAGCAGCATGAAAGAAGCACCTTTTTACGAATTGTCTCAAAAACACAAAGAAATTTAAATTGACAGTGATTTATAACAAAAACATATTAAACTCTGGTAAAATAAAGGAATACAGGAATAGAAGGAGCACTCTGTTATTAGAAACACTAATAGTTAATACTAATAGCTAAATTAGCTAGTAACTAATTCATTAGTTAAATTAATATGTATATTTTATAAAATATTGATGTAATTGTCCCCATAGAAGAGTATAGAATCTGAAAACTCTAGAGGATGAAAACACAATAAAAGCAAAAGAAGACAGTTTTTAAACAATAAAAATTATGCCTAGTTTTTTAGATTTTAAAATATATTGTAAAGCACAAGTAAAAAATATGGTTTGATGCTTAAAAATATAGACACTTATCAATGGAGTAAAATAGAGTCCAGAAATACACTTCATATAGAATATATTACAAACCTAAAGCAACACAAAAATGGGGAAGGAATTCAGTCCTAAACAAATGCTATCGGAACAATTAGATAATGATATGAAAAAGAATTAACCTTAATTCATATGTAACAAAAATTCATATAGTATATACAATTTTATAAGGTATACATAAGAAAGGTAGTTTGAAGAATTCCATCTTAAAAAGAATAATGAAAACTGGTTAGCCTACTATGCGCTGGATATTCTTTTAGGCACTTAAAAAAGAAGAAAACAATAAAATGAGGAAAATATACATGATTAGCAAACTGGTTATTGTTTACTAGTAGTGAGTGAAGCTACAATCTATTTTCACCCCCATTTTACAGATGAAAGAACGGAGGCTCAGAGAGGTTAAATAACTTACTCTAGGTGGCTGGAGGCAGGATGGGGACACAGGTCTGAGACTGTCAACCCTGCAGTCTTTACCACATCATCTCATATAAGGGAATTGCTTGGCTCCTGTCTAAACTGAGGAAAGAGGATGAGCAGACAGTTTACATACAAGGAAATGTAGACATTATCTTACACGGGTAAAAAAACACTCATATGAAAATGAAAGCAGCTTTAATTTACTATCAGACATATATCCCACTAAAGGATAATTAAAAGTTTTAAAAACCATACTGGAGCGTTAGGAAGAAGCAGATAGTCGCAAATTGCTTGGTGGCACAGTGAGTTAGCTCACTTTTTCTGGTAATATGGTAAAAATATAAACTATGAACTATAAAATTGTTGTGAAACTATTTCTACCTAGGGAACAAATTCCCAGGAAATAATACAAAAGGAAAAAAAATGTGTGGAAAAGTTTATACCAGTGGAAGAGGGACAACAAGCAAATTGACAAAGAGTGGGAGAACGGCTAAGCAAAGAGTTAATTAGTGAGTGAATTAGTTCATGGATCACTAACACTGATGGAGACGGTCAGGTGTACGGAGTACTGAATACATCATGAAGAATCACAAGGAGTGGGTACTGAATACATCATGAAGAATCACAAGGAGTTCTCACCTTCAAGTGGCTCAGTGTGGTGGTGCGGAAGGAAGTGTGAAGGATAAATAATTCACTACAACACATGATAAACTTGACAATGGGATACTGTGCAAAGGTGTTACCAAGGAAGGTGTGGTCAACACCCTTTGAGAAGTGGATGCACATTTCACAGAGAAGGTGGTGCTTGCACTGGGTCTGCAAGGATGGGTAGGATTTGCCCAGGCTGACAGTGGGAGAATCCCACTCAGGAGTGTGCAGGGGCAGGATGGGGCATTCAGGGAAATGGGTGTATTTCAGTCTGGCAGGCGGAGGGAGAGGCGAAAGGGAGCAGCCTGATGCACCGTGCCAAGGGAGTCTGAACTTTGTGCTCCAGGCAGTGGGGATCAAATGGAGGGTTTTTAGAAGAGGAGAAGCATGGAAAAATCCATGTTTTACAAAGATCTCTTTGGGTGCAGCTAGGATGATGGAAAAGGCAAGACAAAAAACCAAGGAACTATTTAACAGACTGACAGTGCTCCTGTAGAGATAGCATGAGGTTCTAAACCAAAGCAGTGGCAGTGAGGATGGCCTGAGACGATGGATGCATGAGACGTTAACATAAGATGCTATATATGTATGTGAAATCTCAAGCATGTACTTTTGACATACAGAAGTGTATGTGCAGATTATTGCTAAGTAATGGTAGCAGGATGCGGATTAATGGGGGTAGACATTTACAGCTCTAAGAAAAATATGTAGGTTGGCAAACAGCCAAGAAATCTTGGAGACTAAAATGCTATGTCTAGGTGGAGGGGTTAAGGGCAAATTATTCTTTCCTCTTTAGGGTATGGTTAAGAGCATTGGGCCTTGGAGTCTGTCTTCCTGTGTTCATAATCCTAGTTCTTACTAGTTGTGAGATTTTAGGTGCTCTCCTTAATCTCTTTGAGCCTTCTTGTGCAATGAGAATGATCTCCCCCTGCTATGGACTGAATTGTGTCCCACCAAATTCAGTTTCTGAAGCCCTAACCCCCAATTTGGAGATAGTGCCTTTAGGGAGGTGATTGAGGGAAATGAGGTCATAAGGATCCTGATCCTACAGGAAGGGATATGAGACACTGGAGAGTCCTCTCTCTCTCTCTCTTTCTCTTTCTCTTCCTCCCCCATGGGAGGACACAGTGAGAAGGTGGCCGTCTGCAAACCAGGAGGAGAGCTCTCATCAGAAACCCAATGGCCGGCACCTTGATCTGGAACTTCCAGCCTCCAGAACTTCGAGAAATAAACGTCTGCTGTTTCAGCCCCCCAGTCTGTGGTATTCTCTTGTAGCAGCCTGAGCTGACTGAGACACTCACCTATTCTTACAGAGTTCTTGTGAGCATTAAATATAACAATGCATACAAAATACTTGGTGGATAGTAGATGCTCAATGAACATAAGTGATAGTTATGAATTATTTTTATCATTAAAGTGTAGATTTCTATGTAAAGAAACTTAGGGAACATGAATATAGAGTTTAATACTTACCGAGCCATTTTTACCCATGAAGTTACCCCTTCTATTTTTCAGATTTGTGACAATGAATCCTAATTCAGTTCCTACCTGCCCACCTCCTTGAACTTTGTAGATGGCGAATAGCGTTTGTTAAATGCTTTACATTTTCCTTCCCGGACTAGTTAGAATGGCTGCTGTCTTATGTTTTTTTGTTTCTTCTAACCAGGTCAATTGTTTTCATAGATTTAATATCCCTTAGGTTTTGTACTTGATCATCAAACTGTGCCTGTAAGATCAACACATAAAGCTGTTTGCACTTTCAAATGGATGCAGTGAAGAAGTTTATATATTAACCAATCTTGGTAGAATTGTATTTTTCTTGCAACAAACAAGAAATGTAGCTTCATGGATGCAGCACTGAAATAGGCAGCTCCAGCCCTGGGAAGAATTATGCTACAGGGGAAGTGTGTCTCATCGTTGGGTCCAAGCACCCTGGGCCACTTCTGGCGGCCTGGAGCTCCCTGCTGCGTTTAATGCCATCCCCACTCCAGCGAGGTAGCAGATGGAAAGAGAGGACCCAACTGGGCGGCTTCTATGTGGCTGCCTTATCCACTGGAAATTTAGAGGCAGGAATTTTAGAAGGAAAGTGAAGAAATCAACATTTATTTGAGCACCTCTTTTGTTTCAAACAGATTTAAGAGAAGGCAATGGGGGCCGATGGCTACAGGCTCCTTGTTATGTATCCTTGGGTTCTGTGTCCTTTACTTGGGCAGAAGGAGAGGTGGCCTCTGTGGATACAGGATCCGAAAACACTAGAGCCAAGGAAATTCACAGCTGGGAACCCACAGAGTTAAAAGTGGGAAACCAAACTCTTCTGGCTTCAAACTGGGAATTTGGGTGAAATTGATTCAAACGCCCTGGGAATCCAGATGCACCAGGCGACATGTGGGTGTCTGGTTTAAGTGGGGTATCGGAAAGTCCCTTAAATAACACCACAGGGAATTCCCCAAGTCACACTTTGTGGCTACCACATATCTACGGGAAGGGCCAACTCTGAGAAGGGGGCTTTCTCAGTCATTATTCACAGCATCCCGTCACTGAATTTTTTGTGTGTGTGTGAGGAAGATCGGCCCTGAGCTAACGTCTACCAATCCTCCTCTTTTTGCTGAGGAAGACTGGCCCTGGGCTAACATCCATGCCCATCTTCCTCTACTTTATATGGGACGCCGCCACAGCATGGCTTGACAAGCGGTGCGTCCATGTGCCCCCGGGATCCGAACCGGAGAACCCCGGGCCGCCGCAGCAGAGCACGCGCACTTAACTGCTTGTGCCACCAGGTCAGCTCCCCATCATTGACTTTTTGAGGGGCATTGGAGGAAAAGGTACTGTAGAAATTAAAAGTATAATTTTTTTAAACACACAGAATGATAGTATCTATATTGTTCATGGATGTATAGACCTGCAGGAAAACTATGAAAAGATGCAATGGAATAATACATACTAATTTTTTTTTTAAGATTTTATTTATTTATATTTTCCCCCCAAAGCCCCAGTAGATAGTTGTGTGTCATAGCTGCACATCCCTCCAGTTGCTGTATGTGGGACCCGGCCTCAGCATGGCCGGAGAAGCGGTACGTGGGTGCGCTTCCAGGATCCGACCGAGCCACCAGCAGCAGAGCGTGCGCACTTAACCGCCAAGCCATGGGGCCAGCCCCATACTAATTTTAAAATAACGGTTTCCTGGGGCAGGGAAGGAAAATAGGAAGGGTAGGAGACTTCAGTAGTAGATGTTTTCATTTCTTAGAAAAAAGAACTTGAAGCACATATGAAAAATATCTGGAAATGTTAACTGTTATATACATATGTGTATACACACACACATATATACACATACATATTTATATATGCATATTTTTTATTGTGGTAAAAATTACATAGTATAAATTTACCCTCTTAACCATTTTTAAGTGTATAGTACAGTATTATTAACTATATGCATGTTATTGTACAACATCTCTAGAACTTTCTCATCTTGCAAAACTGAAAGTCTGTACCCATTAAACAATAACTCTCATTCTTCTCTCCTCCCAGCCCCTGGCAACCACCATTCTACTTTCTCTCTCTATGGATTTGACTACTCTAGGTACTTCATGTAAGTGAATCATACAGTATTTGTCGTTTTGTGACTGGTTTCTTTCTCTTAGCATAATGTCCTTGTAGTTCAGCCATGTTGTATCATGTGTCAGAATTTCCTTCCTTTTTAAGGCTGAATCACATTCCATTGCACGTATAGACCACATTTTCTTTATCCACTCATCCTGCTAGAGATATTTAGATGGTTTCCACTAAACATATATTTTTAAACTTTTCTCTGAAATATTTCATAATTAAGCATTTTAAGAATAACTTGAAAAAAGCAAAAAATCAGTTTCAAATTAGTTGCAAATATTTTAAGCAACTGATAAAAGTAAACTTGGCAGAATAAATAAAATCACTTGTTTTACTTGCTGCCTAATCTTGTTTACATAAAGTAAAGGAGCTCTAAGCTAAACAGATAAATCTCTTAGTTAAAGGTAGGGTGGCATTTATACGAATGACGGTGCCTTGGGGTGGATCGTCGATATTCATTTGGTTTGGGTTAGCACACACTGCGTGATCTGGGTAGTGAATTTATCTTCCCAAATGCTTGGTCTCAGCTAAGAAGAAATGCGGTGAGCATTTTTGGGAACATAGCAACTGATATCTATTGCATATCCTCTCCATTCCCACTGTCTTTACTCTCATTAATTTTTCTGGAACGATTGCCATGTTTTTTAGAGGACTTCCTGGCTGCTATTTCTGAATCTAATACCCTCACACCACTGCTGAAGCAGCGTCCACGGGCAGCTCTGAGCTGTTACTCCCTGCTCAAAAATCTTTACTCTCTTTCTGCAGAGGATCTGGCCAAGACTGATTTTCATGGTATTCAAGGCCTTGGTCCCCATCTACCTCTCCAGCCTGAGCGTCCAAACTCCTTTAAGCACCCCGTGCACCACAAAGCCAGACTACTTGCTCACCCCCAAATGTTTCTACCATGTGCTCTCCCCGACGTGATTCCCTGTGCCTGGAATTCCCACCTGTTTGTCCAATGTCCATCTATTAAAATCATATTTGTCTTTCAAAGCCCATCTTAGTTGCTACGTCTGTCACCAAGGTTTTGTAGATTCCTCAGGCTGACATTCATCACTTGTGTCATTTCGGGACACAATTGCAACACGCTACTCCAGTGCTACAGTGAGATATGTTATGTACTTTGCTAAATGTCCTCAAGTGCAAAGACCACACTCTCCTTCCCTCCACACCGATTTATAGACAGTCCACCATGTGTCCGGCCCTGCATACAGTGATCACCACAGCGCTTTTGAACACAGCTGGCGCTCACTTATGAGCACTAACTTGAATCACTGTTGGAAGGTGACCCGGGCATAAGAGTAATAACTCTTTCCACTCGTTGTACTTTTCAAAATATTTTCACATTTTATCATTATGCCATTTAGTTCCCAGTCTTGGAACATAATGCCATATTCAAAATCTAGAGCCTACCGCTTACTAGATTTGTAACTCTAGCAGGTTACTTTCTCTTTCTCTAATCAGTTTCCTCGTCTGCAAAACGGGGCTATAACAGCGATGTCATATGGCTGCTGTGAGAAAGAGTGAACGAGGAGCAAGGTTAGGCATGCAGTGCCTGGCACAAAGTGCGGGCTGGGGGGCTACTCCTGGGCATTATTACTGTTATTGTTAATCAGTCATACCATCATTGTTCTAAACACTGAAAGAAAACCAACTTGGAAGGTAAAGCATAATCACTGGGGATATAACTGGGAGCTGTCTCGATTTTTCTGCCTAGGTTTTCTCTTCAGCCTTTGAAATTGCACAGTGGTATATATTCCAGAAAAATGTATTTTCTGGAATAACGGAAGGGAGAAAACAAACTCCCCCCTCCCTTGTCTAGGATGGGCTGGGTGAGCTTGCAGCTAAGCAGGTGCCTCAGCCCAGCCCTCTGCGCTGTGAGCAGAAGGAAGTTCAAATGGTGAAACTAGACCTTTCTGGAACTAACCCCAAGAACACTGAAATTCAAAAATATTACGTGAAGCAGAATTAGGTTGTAGGACCAAATAATTTTAAGTATGCTTTTCACTTACATGAGTGTCTGACAGGGCGTTCAAGTGTCTTGTGGTGCTCAGGACAATTCTTTATTTCCAGGCCTTGTCCTGTGCATAGCAGGACACTGAAATTCTGCCAGCACATTCCTTTGAGGTCCAATTTGGCATGACTTATTGGGCCAGGACAAGGTTCCATTGGTGGCAAACTGGGCCAAACTGCCCTGTGGAAATGGGCTAAATCACTGTCCAGAGGACAGGCCCTGGAATGTTCCAGTGCTTTTCAACAACAACGGTTTCATATCTCTCCTGAGTCTGTGGGTTGACTGGATTCAGATGGGCAGCTCTTCTGAGCTGGGTGTTAGCTGGGCCTGCAGTCAGCTGGAGCCTCAGCTGTGTTACGACATCAAAATAGCCCCTCACATGGCCGGCAGTGGTGCTGGTTGTCGGCTGGGAGCTCAGCTAGGGCTGTTGACCGGAGCGTTTCGACTTTCCTCTAGGTGGCCTCCCCCTGTGACTTGGGCTTTTCCCTCATGGCAGCTGGGTTTCCAGAGGAGCACTCCAAGAGTGCTGAGACCTCAGAAGGCCCATCCGGGAAGTCACACAGTGACACTTCTGTCCCATTCCACCAGGCAAAACGAGTCTCCAGGTTGCCCAGATTCAAGAGGAGGGGAAAAAAATTCCGTCTCTGATTAGAAGAGTAGTGAAGATGTTGGGGCCATCTTCAATCCACTACAAGGAATAATGGGAGATGGGAGATGTTGTAAGGGAGGGGAGTTTCAGAGATTCCCAACTGAAGAATGGAAATAATTGCCTTATGATGAAGATTAACTGAAATGACACACATAGAGATATTTTTAATAACTGGCTCATAGCAAAGTCTTATTAAATAGTCGCTGCTATTATTATTATTACTCTTATTGTTATTATTAATGATGTGTCTGTCATTAAAGCATCTAAACTCTAAACAGTGGCTGAAGACCAGATTTAAGAAGGGAATAGAAAGGATTCCTGCCCTGGGGAGGGTGAACTGTGGAAAGATGAACTCTAAGGGACTATGAAGGGTCCCTAATTCAACAGAAAGCTGGAAAAAGTCTTCCTCACATTTCTCACTTGTCTCAGAGCCTCCTCCCATCTAGCTTCTTTCTTGCCTTGCCTAGATGAGAGTCCATTTGAGACCAGTTTTGAAAAAAGGTCAGCATAAAAATGCAGACCAAAAAGAGAAGTTTTTTGGGTCAATGTGGTTCAATGGCATTCTTCAAGTCATAGGAAAAAAAAAAAAAAGACATTTTAAAACACGTATCTAGGGCCAGCCCCAGTGGCCTAGTGGTTAGGTTCGGCGTGCCCTGCTTCGGCGGCCTGGATTTGGTTCCCGGATGTGGACCTATACCACTTGTCTGTCAGTGGCCACTCTGTGGTGGCAGCTCACATACAAAAAAAAAGAGGAATATTGGCAGCGGATGTTAGCTCAGGGCAAATCTTCCTCAGCAAAAAAAACAACAGCAAAAAAAACAGCAACAGGAAAAAACCCCCAAAACATTTATTTACATTCATGGCCTTACTTTTTACATAGGATCTGATCTATATAAAGAAATTTACGAAATTTTTGTTTCTTCTAGATGGAAACTAGTTGTCAATTCCTTAATCTACACAGTCAGCTCCTCAAGTCTTCCTACATTGGTATAGAGAGGAAGGGGGAAGAATGAAACTTATAATCACAGCTGATTGAAGCTGCTTTTGTCTCCAAGGGAGTGGTACACTTTCCCCCAAGAAAATATAATCCTGTATCTAGTAATATTTTATTACAGGCAGTCCTTGTTTTGCACGGTTCTGGTATGCATGAATTTCAGTTACCATTGCTCAGTTAAATAACACCAGCCCCCCAACAACACAGTTCAAATTTCAGTTACCATAGTATATCAACGTGAGTAATTGGGGAAAATGCTTCGCTGCCAGCCCCCTAGGCCACAAATCACTTTGAAAATAACAGATGCATCATGATCAGTGAACAATCACATCACTTCTTTCACAGTCTTTCATGATTGGCCACTGAGCGTCTGTTATTCAGTTCACACACAGACAGCAAAGCGTGTGCTTGTGTTTCCCCTTGTCTTCCAGTGATAAACTCATGTGATGTTTCACAAAAATGGAGGATGGAAAGACAGCATTGGCCAAAAAGATGAAAGTGCAACCAGGAAACGAAAAGCAATAATGCCAGGAGTGGAATTTGAATTTGAGCATAAATGGAATTATAGAAGGAATAACTGACCTAGAGGATGTGGACACGGCCACTGTTGAAGACTCTAGGTGTGCAGCCAGAGAAATTTCGTGAAGGTGAATTTATTGGCATAAATGAGGAAAGTGTCCATAATGAAAAGTATGGTGTCTCAGAGAAAGCAATGCTACCAAAAAAAACACATTTAAAGGAACTCTTGGAGGTATTTCACGGCATTGAAAGCTCAAAGGAAAAGTTTTGGAAGCAGACCCAAACTTAAGAAAGGGAGGGCGATTTTCCAAGGCACAGAGAAGATGTGCGCTTATTATCTTGAGTTATACAATGGGAGGAAGGCCAGCTCCGTTCAAACTACTGTTGATAGGTTTTTACAAAAAAATAAAACACTTTAATTCTCATTGTTTCTAATGTTTGAACTATGGTGTATTAAATAAATACTAGTTTCACTATGTTTTAATATTCCTATGCGTTTACAACCAACAGTAAGAGAGTTTTTAATATTTTGACAAAAAAATTTAAAGCTCAAGGAACCATCATAGTTTTTTCTATTGATTAAGATTGGTTTGCACAATATTCACCTCTAGGATCATGTTTATGGTCCCACAATACAAAGTAAGGACTACCTGTGTGTGTGTGTAAATATGGAAATAAAACCAAATATGCATACACACAACATTTTGCTATGGTAAAAATGAGGCCCTCTTTGGAATGTTTTAGAACCATAGAGTGGACCTCCACCAGGGGTCACTTTGGGAATTTATGGGGCATTTGTTGGTTGTCCTAGTGACTGGAAGGTGCTGCTGGCATTTGGTGAGTGAGGTCAGCAGTGCTAACTGTCTTGTTATGCACAGGACAAGGCCTGGAAATAAAGAATTGTCCTGAGCACCACAAGACACTTGAACGCCCTGTCAGACACTCATGTAAGTGAAAAGCATACTTAAAATTATTTGGTCCTACAACCTAATTCTGCTTCACGTAATATTTTTGAAATGTTTTAATGTATGTTGAATTTGTGGGAATGCAACTACTGTGTAAATTAAGGTGTAATTGTACTTTGAACCAGGAAGTTTTCGCCATTTTGGAAAATTACATCACCGATGAAAATGCTGTTTAAGGACTCTGCATCACCAACACCACCCGTCTTTATCAGTCTGAATTTGTGGTGTCAAAGTCACAGAGTCTGTATTTGTGTGCATCTGACTCCTTCATAACATCCTCTCTTGGGGTTATGCCTGAATATGCACCTATTGAAAATTATATTTTTTTAATAGATTATTTTTTCCTGTAGATTGCAAGTAAGAGTACATATTGAATTTTTACAATCATCTGTGTAGGTGAGCTGTATTACCTATGAATTTCGTTTCAAGGTAGTAAAGGGAGTGTTGAAATGTTTATTATAAAAAACAGGATATGGGATCTGACAGAGTTGAGAACAATTGGTTTAGAAGGAGACCGCAAGACAAAGGGATTGCTAATATGCTCTATGTTCAGCAGGAGTTGAGAGGAGAGGAGAAAAAGGAGTATGGAAGGATTATTGTATAATGGGAATGTGGATAAGGAATCTTTAAGAACAAGAATGTCTAATGCTTAATTTAAAAATGTTTTCTACTTGTATGGAAGGTTTAAATAAGTGGTATTTTGGAGAATTAAAAAAAGAGGGAGGCATATTCCATGGATAGATCAGTACAGGAGGGAGAGAAGAAAGAAGGAAGAGAGAGAGAGAGAGAATTACTTTGGGGAGTGTATTAGTCAGTATAGGCTAGGCTATGTCTTGGTAACAAACAATTCTCAAATCTCAGTGGCTTAAGACAACAAAATTTTGCTTCCTTCTTGGGCATACTTACTACCTGTCAATTGCAGGTGGGCAGAGGGCTCTGCTCTCTGTTGCCCTCACTCAGGGACCCAGGCTGAGAGACACATGGCAGGGAGAAGGGAAAACTTTGGTGGAGTACATTGTTTACGTGTTTCTACCTAGAAATGACACATGTCATTTCCATTCATGGTTCCTTGACCAGAACAAGGCACATGGACGTGCTTAATTTCAATGGGGCAGGAAATTGCAATCTTTCCCTAAGGCTGGAAGTAGAAGGAATTGGATTTTGGCATAGAATACTGTCTACCAAGAGGAAAGCTGGAACTGAGGTTGGGAGACGAGCAGGAAGAAAAGTAGATGTTACCATAAGACAGCCCCAGAATTGCAGAAATCTTGGGGAGGCCCTTGAACTTCCCACCTGGCACAATCTAGCACATTCAAATAACATTTACATAAATAGCAAAGGTGACCAGCTGACAAGGGGTTACCATGAACCACGAATTTATACTTTCTATTACCCCTCTCCTTTGGCACCCAGACAGCAGTAGTGACTTTGCCAGGAGCCCTTCACCATTTCATGTAGAAAATAAATCTTTGGGGTCAACTGATCAACTGAGTGCTCTCTTCTAGGAAACCCTGGGGGTGTTTTCAGCAGGAAGCTGCTGTGTGGAATCAGGAACAAGGGGGAAAAAATCTGGGAGAGTCTGAAAGGATGATTTTAGAGCTGCTACTTATTGGGGGAAAGATTCTAGTTTTATTCAAAGTTTCTGCTTTTATTGTGATTCATAAGTCTACGCAAAGCAGCTTTTGGATGGTATCGATACGCAACTCCAATAGCTAAGAACTTCACTGGAAGTGCTTTTCAAAATGTGTCCCCACTAGATGGCGTAAAGTGCTCACCTATTTTAAGCTGATATGAAGGACCTTGTGCAAAATAGAGACTAAGAATTTGAGAGTGAAAAATGAACTACGCAGTTGGTGGTTATGAACTCCTGGGTCATACTAGAATAGTAATATAACGAGCTTTATTGTAGCAGCATGAAATAAGCAGACACCTAACATCACTGGAGCCAATTATATATTGTTCCTTTCCAACAACATACTTAAATAGTCACATATTAAAACTATAATTGGCTGATTCTGACCTACTGTACATATACACAACGAATTTGCAAGAGTTATGAATATGAGTGTTATTCAGAAGCTGGACTTATAGAACAGAAGATGTGGACAATTATTCACAGTAAAGGAATCAGCAGTCAAGCAATCAATATTCACTAAATACTTTCTATATGCAAGACATTTGTTAGACTTTCCACGGCACACGCAGCAGTATAGGAGAGTGGTTAAGAGCAGACTCTTAGGGGCCAGACAGTCTGAGTTTATCCCCTTAGTTTCTACCATTTATTAGCTACAACCTTGGGAAAGGTACTTAACCTCTCTGTGCCTCGGTTTCCTTATCTGTAACATGGGAATAGTAAATAATACCCATCTCACAGGGTAACTGTGAAGAGTTGGTCTTTGTAAAGCACTTGAAATATTGCCTGAAACAATACAACTTCCAGTTTTCATGATCGTCATTATAACCCGATTCTTCACTTTACGAAGGAACTCACCGTGAGGTTCAATTGATCAGAAGTGTATCGAGTACCTAGTGAGTGTAAGACCCAGTGCTGGACACTGCAGGAGAATGACAGACTATGAGAATGTGGAAGGCCTGGTTTCTGCCTTCTGGAATCTAGGCATGTCATAGGAGAGATGGCTCACACAAATAACTCAACCATGAAGAAACAGAGAGAGTGATACTGGTGACTGAGACAATCGGGAAAGGGGAAGTAGCATTTGAGTAGAGCTTCCCCAAATGGGAAGGGGTGCAGTGGATGGGAGTGTGGGGGAGGCGTTCTCAGTGGAAAGATCAGCGAGAACAAAGACTGGCAAACAGGGCTACTGGGACACGTCTGTGGGATCTAGAGAAGAATCTAGAGAAGGCTGGAGTGAATAAAACATGGAGGCCACAGTAGAACATGCCCAGAGAGAGACTGGGCTCCTAGACCTTCATGCTGGCTGGTGGATGCCCTGATAGTTTACTCCATAGGCAACGGGGAGCGAGGCAGACTCAGTGGGTTCCTTACTCAGCAGCCATTTCTCCTTCTTCCTGACCAAGAAGACCCCGATTTCATTCAAGGAGGCAACGGACCCAGTCCCAGGTGATGCATCATGACAGGCCAATACCCATCCGGGTAATTTGATGCCGCTCTGCCATCTATTGGACTTCTCTCCCCTCTGGCAGCCAGCAGTGGCCTTGTGATCCAGTTCTAGCTAAGACATAAGGGGAAGTTGGCTGGGGGCATCTGAGAAGGTGTTTGCTTTCTTGCTGAAAAGGACGGGCTCAGCTGGAGAGCCTCTCTTCTCCCTTTCCTGTCTTAAGTATGTTATAACATTTGCAGCTACAGCAATCTCCTTGAGACCTTGAGGTGACAAGGAAGAGGATGAAAGGCCAACGCAAAGCAGGCAGACAAAAAGAATGTGGGTCCTGGATGGGAGCGTTGAATCGATGGCGGCAACACTCTTATGTTTGGAATTCTCCTTAAGTGAAGAATAAACACCATTATGAAGTTGGCCGCAGTTCGTTGGGTATTCTGTAACATGCAGCCGAACACATCCTGTCTGGTGGAATTGAGGTTTTCTTTTAAAAAAATTCTTATTCTGGAAAATTTCAAGACAAAATAAAAGAAAAACAAGACTAGCACGAGGGCCCGTGCTGAATACTTTTCTCAAAAAACACATTTCCATTATTTACTTATTTTCTCTCTGTCTCTTCACCCCAGCATTCTTGTACCTGTTGCAAATTTATCATTCCAAGTTATCTTGAGTGTCAGTTCACCATATTAGTGCTATTGGAGTATGGGAAAGTTGGTTTTGTATTTGTATTTTTGAAAATTTTTTTTAATTGAGGTGAGATTCACATAACAAAATTAACCATTTTACAGTGAATGATTTGGTGGCACTTAGTACATTCACAGTGTGGTGCAAGCACCACTTCTATTGAGAATGGGGAAGTTCAACAGAGAATTCAGAAGTCACGGTCCCCAGGTTACACGCTTGGTCTTGCATCAGACTGGGAAGCCCTCTGTTAGGGTGGGTGGGTCTCTTTCCTCTTTCCCCACCTTGCTCTCATCCTTGTTCCCTCACCAGGCATGTCATCTAGGGAACACAGGGAGAGAGAGGAGAGGTGAGGGCCAGGAAAGACGCAGGGTAACCCCGCACAGGTGCTGTGATGGTTAATTTTATGCGTCAAATTGGTTGGGCCGTGATGACCAGATATTTGATCAAGCATTATTCTGGATGCTTCTGTGAGGATGTTTTGGATGAGATTAACACTTAAATAGGTGAACTTTGAGTAAAGCAGCTGGCCATCCCTGATGTGGGTGGGCCTTGTCCAATCAGCGGAAGGCCTGAATAGAACAAAGACTGACCTCCCCTGAACAAGAGGGAATTCTTCAGCAGACCGGCTTTGGACTCCAACTACAACTCTCCCCTGAGTTTCACTCTGCAGATTTTGGAGTCACCAAACCTCCACAACCATGTGTGCTAATTCCTTACAATAAATCTCTCTCTTATATATACACATCCTGTTAGTTCTGTTTTTCTGGAGAACCCTGACTAACACAGGTATCCTGGGAGTGGGGCTGACTTTGTTTCTCTCACGAACAGGCTGTCAGGACACTTTCTTCAGTGGGGGAATCTCCGACTGCAAATCCCTTGGCAGCCGCCATGTCTGTCCTGCGACTGCGTGGAGTGCCTCCCTCAGCCGCTGGCTTCCTGCTCTCTACCCGCTTCTCCTAGGGTCATGTTGAGTGTCTCCACGCGGTCCTCTTGTGTGGAAACCAAGTGACCCCATGCCAGCTGCCTCCAGAGGATGCTCACCTACTCCCAGAATGTACATGCATGGATCACTCCTCAGATTGCCTTCTCCCCTCGTGAATGGCTTCAGTCAGCCTCCTGGGGAGGGGAGACACCAGGGTGCACCAAACAGCCTTCTCCCAAGGGATCCCTGACTTCAGTCTTTCCAGCATCAACCCTTGAGGAGGGTGATGGCTGAAGGGACACAAAACTGGTTTAGGGACTCATCTTTCCAGGCCCCGCATGAGGAGGGAGTATAGCCCTCATTTTGCAACGTGGTACAATGCATCATTTTGTCCTTGCTCTTCCAAAGAGTCCCGGTAGAAGATACTTCTATTTCCTCTCTCCTCAGAAGCGCAAAGTGCAGGCTTTCAGGCAGGATACCGCGCAGATATTCAGAGGGTGTGGTAGGCTGAATAACAGCCCCCCAAACATCGCCACGTCCTAATCCCTGGACCTGTGAATATGTTACCTTACCTGGCGAAAGGGATTTTGCAGATGTGATTAAGTTAAGGATCTTGAGATGAAGAAATTGTCCTGGATTACCTGGGTGGGCCCAATGTAATCGTGAGGGTCCCTGTAACAGGAAGAGAAGGGCAGGGGGGTCAGAGTCAGAGAGAAGATGCAACAAAGGAAGCAGAGGTTGAGTGATGTGGGCCCGTGAGCCAATGTAGGCAGCCTCTATAAACTGGAAAAGGCAAGAAAATTATTCTCCGCTACAGCCTCCAGAAGGAATACAGCCCTGCTGACCCATTTTTAGACTCCAGACCTTCAGAGTTGTAAGAGAATACATTTGTGTTGTTATAGGTCACTAAGTTTGTGGTCATTTGTTACAACAGCCATAGGAGACTAATATAGATGCTCTCTTGGGGCATCTGCCACTGATAAATATATCATTTATACATAATACAAATATACCATAGAAAATGGTATTTCCCTGCTGTGATTACAAAATTATCTTAGGGGACATAGATTGGTATTCCTACTTAAAAGGTGGTAAAACCATGGCTGTGTAAAAAAAAAGACATTCCATTACTAGGTTAAATGACATAATCAGACATTTCAACGATATATTTAGTGACTTTAAAAAATTAGAATAGAGAATAACAAAGACCAAATATTCAATAAAAACACAGCAGCCTTATGAGGAAACATAAGCTATGCAGCTGTCCTGAGGTTCAGATAGTCTGGATTTATTAAACCCCAGCTCCAACATTTTCAATTCTGTCAACTGGAGAATTACTTCACTGTTCTGAAGTCATATTTTTATCTGTGTGTTGGAGATTGTCCTGAGAAGAAAATAAGATCTGGCACGTACAACACTTGGATAATGTTGGTGTATGGTTGTATTATGAGAAGCAAGTTGGCTTTCCCTCTTGCGTTTATAAAGTTATCTTAGCAAGACTCTTGATAGAAGGAGGCCCTACTGGTATTTCCATTTAAATGGTGGTAAAATCACAGCAATATATTTTTTGAAGATACTCCACAATAAAGTTAAATTATATCATAAGTGGCAGAGCTGAGACATGACCCTGTAGAGTAGGATTTCATTGGCCAACAGTCTCCTGTATTAGATATGTCATGCCTAGTTGCTGGAAAATATTAAAAATAGCAAGAAAAGACTCGTCCTCCTCTCCCTGCCCCCTCCTCCACCTACTGTCCCATTTTCCAGAAGGACATAGGGTTTAATAAACTCTATTTTTTAACCTTTATTTTATTTTGAGATGATTATAGTTTCACAGAACGTTGCCAAATGTACATCAGATCCCATGTGCCCTTCACCCAGTTCCCCCTCAGTAATGTCTTACATATTTTAGTATAATACCAAAATCAGGGAAATTGTCATGGGTACAATCTACTGACTTACTCAGATTTCACCACTTTTACATGCATTTGTGTGTGTGTGTTTAGCTCCATGCAATTTTATCAAACATATAGATTCATATCACCGCCACAACAGCCAAATAAAGAACTGTTCCATCACCACGAAGATGCCCCTTGAGCTGCTAGCCCTTTATAGTCACCCTCAATCCCTCCCTGCTTCAGCCCTAAACCCCGGCGAACACCAATCTCTTCTCCATTTTTACACTTTTGTTATTTTAAGAATGCTATACATGGAATTATATAGTATGTAACCTTTCAGGACTGGCTTTTTTTACTCAGCGTAATGCCTTTGAGATCCCTCTGAGTTGTTGGGTGTATCAATGCTTTGATGCTTTTCATCGCCGAGTAGTATTCCACAGCTGAACGTACCATAGTTTGTTTCACCATTTATCCATTGAAGAACATTTGTGTTGTTTCCAGTTTTTGGTTTCTACAAATAAAGTTGCTATGAATATTCATTGCACAGGTTTTCGTGTGGACATAAGTTTTTATTTCTCTGGGATAAATATGATCCAGGAGTGGGATTCCTGGATCATAGGGTAAGTGTATATTCAGGTTTTTTTTCTTTTTAAAGAAACTACCAAACTATTTTCCAAAGTGGCTGTATAATTTTACATTTCCACCCTCAATTCTGAAAGATCCATTTTTTTTGCATCTTAGCCAGAGTTTGGTATTGTCAGCTTTTTTAATTTTAGTGGTTCCATAGGTGTTTGGTGACATTTCATTGCAGTTTTAATTTGCATTTCCCTAATAGCTCTTGATGTTGAACATCTTTTCACGTCTTTATTTGCCAACTGTATATCCTCTTTGGTGAAATGTCTGTTCATATCTTTTGCTCATTTTTTAATCGGATTGCTTATTTACAGTTGGGTTTGGAGGACTCTTTGTATATCAAGGCCCCGTCTCCAAATACCATCACATTGGGAGTCAGGGATTCAACATATTCATTTTGGGGGGACACAAACATTCAGCCCATAACACAGGTGATGGCCCAGGACCAGTGGCCCTCTCTCATACCTCCCATCCATTCTCTAGTGACTTGATGGAACTTAGAACCAATGCAACGGACACATGGGAAGAACCCTAAGTTAACTAATAAAACCATAATTTGATTTAAAAAAAACCACATGGATGGTTTACCACGAATTGGCAATTTAAGTTTGTTTTACATGAAGAATGGTAACTCTGTATGGAATAACATTGAGATGTAGGGAAAAAAAGGATTACACATATTTGTTCAGCAAGTCTGCATCTGTGAGATCCAAACCTGCTCCATGTGTTACACACACAAGAGGCTCTCTCCCTGGCCAGCCAGGCAACAAGCCCATGAGCGCCACAAGAGAAGCTGATGACAGCTTCATTGTTAGGTCTTCATTTCATGGAGTGTGACATATGTCTCAGCATCAACCACAAAAAACCAACACTGTTTTTGCTTTAGTCAAAGCTCTTCCAAAGACACACCTGTGGCTTTCAGTGAAAGCTCTCTGGATCTCTCCCAACATCTGTCTGGAAAGAATCTGGCAAGTCTTCAGGGAGAAAACACACCCTGTGGATCAACTTCAGGCTTTGCTGGCTTCTCTGTCTCCATGTCTTAGAGTCAAAGAAAGTAGCAGGGTGGGGCATTCATATCGGGCGCTGAGGCAGGATGAACTGAACCTCCATCCTTATCGTAGCATCAGCAAATCCTCCGTGCTACTCCTAGTCTTCTGTGGTCCCAGGTTAAAGTCCAGAAAACTAGGACACCACTTGTTGCTCTAGGCATCCTTCCAAAAGAAAATAAAAATGATTCTTAACTTTGCACTGAGATTGTTCAGTGTCTAATGAGCATTTCTATAGGGACAAACTATTGCTCAACTGACAAATATTTCTTCAGAAATATTTGCCTGGCTTTGCATTAAGCATTATTGCAGATGCAGAAGAGTAAAGACAGCTATCTACAGCTAATGCCAACGAGTGAAGAACTGGCTTTGACTTTTTTTCATGCACCTTTGGGAAACAAGGCAAAATTAATGCTAATTGTGCCTTCTGATGACCTCAGGAATATTAAAAATATATTAGTACATATAAACCTTAAAACTTTTCAAGCAAGGGGGATGCTTTCAGTGTGCGTATTTGGAGAAAGATAGTAGCAATTTCTGAGAGCAGATTTTTGGAGGAAAGATCCGTGAAGGTGCAAGAGTCTCTAGGGACAGAAAAATAGAGGTAGGAGAGAGGAAATTGATGGGTTAGAACTTGCTTCTTTCGCCACGTAGAACTCAAGTCTATCAGGAATCTAATATTCCAAGAGAATATTAAGCAACAGATAGAGTGTTATATTGAGGGTCTAAACTTCAGTCATTTTCCCCCAGTTTTTGTAATTATAAGTCTCAAAAAGACGAATAAATAATAAAAAGGGATAATTGTGGGTTAAAATGTTTTCAGCAATTGAGGAGTCAATATTACGTTTTCCTTGGAAAATATTCACCTCCAGAGAGGTAAACACTTTGTCTAAGGTCTGGCATCCAGTCAGTGGCTGCACAGACTGGGGTTATAGAAATTTCCAGTGACGTGCACATGAAAAGCATACCATTCTGAGTCTTCCTTACTTGTTCAATAACTATTTCTTAAGCTCTGAGGACACGCTGGATGCTGACAAAGCATACAGAGGTGAATAGAACACGCAGCCTGCCCTCTATTGGGTATTGGTTTAGCGAGAAAGATAGACATGTAAACAGAGATGAGGGTTCTCTCCGGGGCATTAATAGCGCTTACCAACCTGTTGGGGACGCTGGAGAAAGAGACATTTGCAGGACTGGGTGGGGAGTCAATGAGAGGCATTCTGGAAAAGAGAAGAATCCATGCAAAGCAAGGAGGCAAAAAAGAATAAGAGAGTGTTTAGGAAGCCAGAATAGTTGAGTGTGACTAGGGTGTGTGTGTGTGTGCGCGCGCGTGTGTGCTGGGGGACTCCCAGAAAGTGAAGCGGGCAGTGGGGCGTACAGCTCCCTGCGATTGTACGCTATTGAGTTTAGTGTTTATACAACAAGCTCGTGTGAGATCGTCTGGTGTGAGAGAAACCTCAGGAGTCAGCTTTTCTGTTATTATTATTGTCATTGTTGCTGTTACAGCTACAATTTTAAATTAATTGATTAATCCAGAATAGGTAGTACATTGAGAGTGTTCAAAAATCAAAAATCAAATGTTGACTGTAAAACCCCAATCCTTCTCTTCTTCTGCTGGATTCCACCCTGTTCCCATTCTCTGACCATTCTGCCTTCCCCAAACACTTTTCTTCACTGCCCATATTTTCCTAGAATTTCTTTGTGCAAATACAAGCAGTTATGAAGATGCTGCCTTATCTTCTGCCTTTCTTATGCTAAGGACAGTACATACTACACTTGCTTTTTTTTCTCAATTAGGTAACATATTGGATATCTTTCTATATCAGTACATAGCAAGCTTCCTCATTCTTTCTTCCAGCTCATAAGATAATATAATATTTAACCGGACTCCTATTAATGCACTTTTGGATTGTTTCCAATCTGTGGGAATTACAAGCAACGCTGTAATGAATAACCTTGTACCTACATTATTTTATGTGTGAGCGGGATTATTTGTATGATAAATTCCCCAAAGTGGGTTTGATGGGTCAAAGAGTAAATGGATGTGCAGATTTGATAGAAATTGCTGCCAGAAGCTTACATGTTTTTGGCTTTTAATTATTAGGCATATCACATAAGTCTATAGATATTTCTACATTCTAACTATAGACTGGTCTCATGGTCACCTAGCCCAGATGAATCCTTTTTTTCTTTCCACAGAGGAGGACTCATGGCTGTTTATTAGTGTCTGAAGAAGAGGTGGCCTCAGCCTTCAAGGATAAGACAAAGAGGGGAGAAGCTGCTCTCCCCAGGTTCAATACTAATAGACTTTCTCGTATTTCCGAGTCTCCTGGATCCCCATGGCCTCTGTCACCTCCTCCTCCAGTGTCTTTAGGTGGGGCACACAGATTCTTTCTAGAGCATCTTCCACTGAGGTGTCTTTGGGACCATCAACGCATGTTCCAGGAACAATGCTATGAGCTCTGGGAAATCCAGGTTTGGGGATAATTCTTCCTGATCTTGTAGAGACTCGTACCTGCTCTCCATCTCCACTCTACCTCAATGGGTTTCCAGTCCACAGGATCCACACATTTAACCTGGTGGTGGAGCAAGTGGTTCCTCAGTAATCCTTGGTCTTGCCAACATAGCGGTAATGTGTACTCAGCCCCTCCAGGCCCACCGAGTTCATCTTGAGCACCCTAGATGCTAAATCTTAGAGTCCATAGCACGGATGTCATTAAGAAGTACTTGTGTTCAACTACTCACTTCATGGTATTCATAATGGGAGCAAGTGTGGGTAACTGAAATAATAATAATTTTTATAAGTTCTAGGTATATTGTACGACGTTTGTGGGGTGTGTGGGCAGGATTTCTGAATCACCTGGGAGGTTTTTCAAGTCGCATGTTTCCCCCCCAACACCTTCCGAGAGTTCTGGTTCACCATTCTCCTCCACCCTCCGCCCCCCAACATACACACCTCCCATGGGGACATACTCTTCACTCTCCCACCCAAGGGCCCACAGTGAGACGCTGTCATTGATGGGAGTGATAAAACCCTTAGAGTAAAAGACAGTTCCTTAAAGTTAAAAAAAAAATAGCTTTATGGAAAAAAATACACCATAATGCCTCCATTTTTCTCCTTTTGCAAAGAGCTGGAGAAAACGTTGTCATGAGCTTCATTGGTCAGCAGATTTGCAATCGGGGATCACTGCGTTCTCCTCTCTCACCTTTCAGCTCAAGAAAATTCTACAGGTAACTCCTCAAACTGGAACATTTTCCCCAGGATTTTGTGTCATTTTCCCAGTGTCAAAGCCCTCTCCGTCCTTGTACTTCTCTTTCCTCTGTCTCCTTAATGCCCTCTCTTCTCCATCTGACTTTCACAATTTGAATAATGGAATAATTTCCACTTCCTCCATGAAGACCTTCTCTCGTTATTCTGGTCCACCATCACAATCTCGCCCTTCTCTCCACTTAGCATATCACAATTGAGCTCAGATTGTGTTCAGTTTGTTGGTTCCACCTTCATATCTAAATGTTAAATTCTTCCAGGTCACGGGCCATATTTAAAACTTCTGTTATATCACACACAGGTAGCACAGGGCAGCATAATGGCAGCTGTACACTCTCTCAGTCGTCCATCAAACACACTGCATGTCTACTAGATTCCAAGCCATGTGCCTGGGGATATAAAAATGAGCATGAGACAATCCTTGCCTAGGAGGAAATCAGAGTCTAATTTGAGTCTCAAATCTGGAAATAGATAATTAAAATAAAATATACGATGTGTTACACTTTGTGAATAGCTGACGAATTCAGCAAATGATCAATCAGAAGAAGTTAGAAAACTGCATTCTCTATTTCCTCTTTCACCAATCTCTCTGGACAAGACTCAATGGTTGGTAAAATAGACGAATAGTGGCTATAACTAGACTCCCAAGATATCATGGGCTCCTGAGAAATCGTGGAGCCAAGGCCAAAGGGAATCCATTTCCTCCCAAGTCCCTTTGATTAAGAAAAAAAAGGAGCCAAGATTGTAAGAAACTGTAGCCATTATGCAGAGTTGTCAGGGGTCCAAGAAAAACCCAAGGCCATATAAGTGCATAAAAACTGTGAGACCCAGGAGGGGAGACAAGCCGGCCCTGAGTAGAACAATGGCCTCCCAGACACTCCGAAAGGAGCGTGGGGTGAGGGAGGGACCGAAGGGGGACACCAGAGGACCTGGGGAGAGCTGGAATCTCAGAGCAGATGGGCAGGGGAACCAGGAGGCAGCAGGGTATAAATTCAAGGGAGAGGAAAAGAAAACAGACGGACAATCCGCCTTTCTCTCTTCAACCTCAGCCTTGGCCAGCTCAGCCATGGCCTCAGGTCATCTGCTGGCAGTCTCAAGTGGGAGATCAGGATGAAGCCCCTAACTCTAAGAGTCTGATTCTGAAATTTGGGGACCCTTGGCACATCCTTCCATCCTTGGGGGTGCCATTTCCTAGCAAGAGCTGGCACAGAGGGCCTCTCTGGCCTGGATGGAGCAGCCCCTGCTCGCTCTTGCACCCTGAAGCCCTTGATGCTGAGCCTTGGACTCAGATTCTATCTATGAACACCCGGGTCCTTGCCCACGATTCATCACTAACTGTCATGTGGTCCTGGGCAAGCCCCTGGGGTGTCTTGTTGGAAAAACCAGGATAGGGCTAGATGTCCTCTAGGGTCTTTTCCAGCTCTGAGATGCTAGGAGTTCAGTAGTCTCAAACTGGAAAGTCAGCTGCTCCTGGAGGTGAAATCAGAAACACAGTGTCAAAGAACAAACGTGCGGGGGGACACATCAGCCCCTTTGGGGGAGGACAGTTAATTTTCTCATCCTTATTTATAAGGCCAATATAAATCACTGCCTATGCTTGTCGACAGTTTCAGAAAACTTTCACTGGGTCTTATTTTTATTACACCTACCTAGTTTTCAAAGACCATCCCTGTTGGGTCATCCAGATGCTCAGATGTCACGTGGAAGCCTAGGCTATTACACTTTGCAAATACTGGGAAGTTCAGAAACTCTCCCAGGACATGTAGCTCGAGAGTGGTCCAGTTCAGACTATAGCCAGCTCCTCCCAGCCCCAGCATGGCCAGCTCAGGCTCCTCACCCCCGGGTCTTCCCTCTCCTAATTCCATTCAACAAATGTTCATGAAGTGCAAACCGTCATATATTTTGCACCGTGCTAGAGGTTGTGGAAGATGTTTGTCCTCAAGGAACTTCTGTTCCAATTGGAGAAACTCGCCTTAAAACAAATGTTAACAAGGTACTAGCACTAACAACGGTCCAGGGTAGAACTGAAGAGTCCTACAAGATGAAGAAAAGAAAACTCTTTTCTTTTCTTATCATTGGACCTCTGCCAAGACCACTTAGTACACATGTGGAAAAAGAGGAGATATGAGGCCAAAACCAGAGTTGAAGAGGAGAGGTGGGTGGGTGGAAGCGGAAGGCAAATGTGGTCCCATGATGTGGTCCCAGTTCTCTTGGAGGATTGAAATGAGAGTAGTTATAATTGTCCTCTTTCAAGTAACCTGGCTTTGTCCAAATTCAACTTGCAGTTCACAAGTAGGTGTTTCTTTTGGGGGAGGGGGATAGGCAAACCTTGATTCCAGAAGATTTGGGACTATCCTCCTTAGTTAAAAATGAGGAGAAGGTGTGTGCGTGATTGTATACTGCAAACTTTCTCAGTTGGCCTCAGGCACGGGACACATTTGTAAACTCATGATTAGATTACGTTAAAGAACAAAAAATAAAAATCCTTTGACTTACTTCAAAGCTCCCCTTGACCAGTCACTTTGTTTAGAAACTTTGCTGGACCGGCCATTGTCCCTTCTTGTTGGTTGCATGTTTTTTGAATTAGTCAGTGGTCAGGCTATTCAATGATTAACTGGCATTTTCTTTTCATTTATTTCACAGTAGCAACATGTTTCTTTTTTCCCCCTCCTAATGTCTTTGTTGAACAAACAGCATTTCAACAAGAGTAAACAAAATATTTTAAGAGGAGATATCACCACAAATGAATACACCCACTGTTTTCATTTTTCATGTTTTTTCCTAGCTCTTATGTCCCTTGCATACAAATTTTTACCTAATTACAATCATACTGTTGATACAGTTACATAATCTGATTTTTTTCCTTTAGATTATACTGTGAACATTTTTCATGTATCCATAGACCTCATGATTATTATTTAATTGCTGCATAATATTCCACAGGATGGATGCTCCATTATTGGAGTGAGCCATTTCCCTCTTCTTGGCCATTGAGATTGTCGCCAACCTCTCACTGTTATTCTGCTCATCCATTAAGATGCAGTTGTTACAGAGACACAAAAAATGTCGTTGAGGTGATTGTCTTCTGGAAGAGGAAATAGGCAGCTCCAGCTACACTGTGTACCCACCAGATAAAAAGATGGCACCCATACTATCAAAGGCCCTGTGTGGATGGTTGGCAGAGAGTAATTTTCCCTATGGCGGGACAGAACTATCACAAATAGTTTGTAACTGAGATAACAATGACATTCATTTTTATGATTAATTACCAAGAAATTAGAAGTACTACCACATACATGGTGCCAATCCCACTTCCTCTGTTTTGTCTTCTCACGCCAGAAGCGCATAAGAGGGGACAACATTGCTAACATTTTCTGCATTAGACTACTAATTTGCATCCCTTAACTTGGCTTCTGAGGATCAGTGCCGGATGCCAAGAGAATGTTCTCTGGGCAAAACGAAGAAGGCCTCTTGTTGGCTTTAGGCTAGCAGGTGTGGGGGGTATATAGCAGGTGAGGAGGGTGGGCTGCGTGTTGAGGGTCACTGGCTAGTCCCGTCCTCCTGAGACAGGAAGGAAGCGAGTCCAGGAAGAAGCATTTCACATCTTGCAGGAGAGGAAGAAAGATTTGGGGATGGGGTTGGCAGGGGTCACACGCGCTGGATGGAGAAGGCAGCAGCGACGAAGGCGACCGAGGGAAGGAGGCGAGGAGGGCCGGGCTGCAGGGCGGGAGGTGACCGCGGGGAGACTATGCGCAGGGCAGTGGGGACCCGGGGCGGCGCGGGGCGGGCTGGGGGCGGGGCCCAGAGGGGCGGGGTCCCGGGGGCGGGGCAGCGAGCATCCGGCAGAGCCTGGCGCGGTGTCCCCAGCGCGCACCACGAGCCCCGAGCGGTGTCCCCGCGCGCGTCCCACCGCGTCCAGTGCCGGCCGCCGCGCTCCCGCCGCGCCATGCTCCTGCTGCTCGGGCTGTGCTTGGGGCTGCCGCTCTGCGCGGGGTCGCTGGAAGAGGGGCGGAGCTGGGGTGACACTTCGGAGCCAGTAAGTGGAGATCTCGGGGGGAGCCAAGGAGGCCCCGGGCGCGCGCTGTCGTCCCTTCCCACTGCCTCGCGTGGCGGTTGCACAGACCCCCTTTGACTGGTGCTGGACCCGAGGGAGGGAGGGATCACACCCCATCTCCTGTCACCTCGTCCCCCCTTCTGCTCGGGAACTTCCCCATCTGTTGGTCACTCGTGGCGAGAGTCTGGCTGGTGAAGTTTCCTGCAGAATTGTGCCTGGGACTTAAAGTCCTGCAGAACCAAATCTTCTTCTTGGCTCCTGTTATCTGCACAGATTTCTGCTAGTTTCTTGTTGCTTTTGTTCGTTTCTGAGCCAGATCCTCCAGTTAATTATAAGGTTCTTCTTCAAGACGCATGTGTGGGGCAGTTTTGTGTTACTGTTGTTGCTAGTTGTTCCAGAGAGAGAGTACCATCTAAGAAAAGCTCCAAACTCCTGGAAGCCTCCGCTTTTTCCATCTGAAAACCGAGCGAACACGACTCCCCATCAGGTTCTTATCCATGGTCCTCGGATGGTGGGCGGAGGACCAAGGAAGGACCAAGGGCTCCCTTCCCCTGGTTAATGCTCTGTGCATGTGCCAGAGTTCGTGCTTTAAATGGTTTAACCTCACAGGTGGATAAAACCTGCAAGTATGAAATCTCAATACCGTGTCTGATGGAGGGAAAAGCTTTTTGAAAAATATAAAACATTTCACATAAATATCAATGTAAAGACCTTATAGAGAGAAATGGCTGAGTCCCAACTAATTAGTGTGTATCTACATTGCCTCGTGCTGTTTACACACATATCATTTAAATTATATTTAAATTGTTGAGCTTAAGGAGTGTTTTCTCAGGGTGGGAGGAAGAAATAAGTAGGCATACGCTTCCTCCCCTTTTCCAGCATCTCCATGTGAAGAGCAGATCTGGCTGGAAGACAGAATCTAGGTAAACGTCAGATGGTTACTCCTGTTGCTCTGTTTCGTGAATGTGCTTATCAGAAAAAGGGAAGAAATGGTCATTCTCCTGTAGGGTTGTCAGGAGGAACACCCATAAAAATTCGAGGGGGCTGTGCAGTGGCTGGGGCAGTGCAGGCTTTGGATCCGGAGAGACTGGTCTTTACTGTGCCATTTAGAGTTGTGTGGTCTGGACAAGCTGCTTATCTCCCTGAGCCTTCCTTTCTGGTTAGTCACAGCAGGAAATACACCTCCTTTTGGGTGTCCTTGTAAGGATTCAGCTGCCAGTTTGTGTCAAGGGCCTGGTATACAGTGGGCACTCAATAAATGGTAGATGTTTTAGTAAGCGGTTAAGGGCGTGGGCTTGGTGCCAGGCTGCCTGGGTTAGATTCCGTCACTTAGCAGCTCCGTGACCCTGGGCAAGTTACTGGGTGCCTCAGTGTCCAATTCTGTAAAAGATGGGAAACAGTAGGGTGATGAGTGAATAGCTAATACACCTGAAGTGCTTGGAATGACTTCAGCCCAGGATGTCAGCACTTGCTCTGTGGCTTGGGCAGCAGAAGTGCCGAGGGAAGGAATTTAGGGGAAAGACCTTAAAACTTTTCTGAGGGTTGGAGGGAGGAGAGCGTGGGAAGACCGAAACAAAGATGCTGTTTATGAACTAGGAGGGGGCACGAAAGCTCCAACATCTGCAAGTGCAAGTAGGATTAACGTTCTCAACTTGCCTGCATGGAAAAACATGGGTTTGGCCCATTTTAGTGATTTCATGCTGTCTTCAACCCACGGCACTATTGATTCATCTTGAAAATGACTAAACCAGACAAGAACTCCAACATGTAAAGTTCTGTGAAAATTTGCAATTTTACCTTTGTATCCCCACTCTATTGAAAAAATGTGTGTGCGCATGCGTGACGTAGGATTTAAGGCCACAGGCTCCAGAACCAGACTTCCTGGGTTCGAATCCCGGCTCTGCACTTACTGGAGAGCTACTTATCATCTATGAGTCTCTATTTACCCATCTCTAGAATGGGGATGATGAGGTGACTTAATTAAAAGGATTTTGAAGATTAAACGAATTAATATTCTTAAAAGTTAGAACAGTACCTAGCAATGTAGTTAGTGTTCTATTCTCAATAACTATGGTCTTCAAAATCATATGTAAACTTAATTTTTCTTATGTAACTGAATATGCCTATTAATTTGCACTGAGATTTAAGAGATGCTATCTTATTTGTCGTTTACCTTTAATTGGAAATATTATAATAAAACTTTAGATCCTGGTTCCTTCCTGTCCCCTCCTCTTCTACCTCAGCTGTAAACAATATCACCCATAGTGAGGAAGCATTATAAGCAGTAGTTTTCAGACTTTCGTGTGCAAAAGGGTGGTCGGGGAGCTCATTAAACATCCAGATTCCTGTCCCCCACTCCCATCAATTCAGATCCATTAGGTTTGGGGTGGAGCCCAGATAATTCTGATGCAGATGATCCATGGACCACATTTAGAATAATATTGCTTTCAAAGAATCTTTCAGGAAATTAGTATTGAAAAGGAAGTCTCTTGTATGAAATCAGCCTGCTGCAGATTTATCTGTTTTGTAAGTTTCAAATTGATATGGTTTCTTTAAATAAGGATAGGGTTGTATTTCTGTTATTACAAAATGAACTTTTAATTTACAAAATAATAATAGCCGCCAATTACTGAGTGTCCAGAATGTCCCAGAGAGTTTGCTAGGAGCTCTAGGTCAAAATAATGAGAAGCAATAAAGTGTATGGTTAAGACACTCCGAGTGGAGCCAGGCTGCGCAGGTTCCAATCTGGGCCACGCCTCTACCTGGCTGTGTGTACTTGGGCAAGTCACTTACCCTCTCTGGGTCTCAGTTTCCTCATCTGCAAGATAGAGTTGTTAATGGTTCCTACCTCATAGGCAGGGGTGGGTCTAGGTTTTGTGAAGGGAGTAAAGTCAATAAAATTTGCAGGGCCTTCTTGAAGAAAAAGAATATCCAATGATGACTACACAACTAGGTGCTAAGGTGAACATTTATTCAGCATGATAAATAAGTCACAGCAGATGACACATTTTGATACACTGACAAACATCACAAATATCACTCCTTGTTAAGAGACTGTACAAGGTAAGGGATCCTGAAGCTTACATTTTATTAACTTCTACATAATAATAAAGTATTAAAAACAAAATAATAAACCCACTTCTGCTCTTATGGTTGTTGTGAGGATGAAATGAGTTAATTCAGGCAAAGCCCTTGCATGTGGTAAGCACTAAGGTAATATTAGCTATTTTTATTATTTACGTGCAGCATGGTTAGATCTCTGACTGCCACTGCAAGGACATGGTCAGTGTGCTTACTTTCCAGGAGAGCCATGGACGTCCCCCCAGGGAAGTGACATACCTAACGTCCTGTGTGCAGAGCCTGGATTCGAACCCAGGTGTGCTGAGTGCCAAAGCCGGACTCTCAGTGGTTCCTCCAAAGACCAAGCCACTTTCCTCTTTACAATATAATGTCATTTGTTTAAATGCGATTTTTATTTGTAGCTCCTGGCACATAGTAGAGTTCATTATATGCTTGTGGTACCATGCTGATCTTGGTGACACATTTCTAATTCCCTGAGTTGAGAATTTTTCTGGAGTTTTTATTTTTTAAATCTCACTCAGAACCCAATCTTTGCATTTGAGAAAACACATAGAATCAAGACAACTGTTTTTTGTGGTTGTTGTTGTTTTAACTCTTTAAAAAGTGAAGTCAGGAAAAGATTTAGGGAGCTCCAGGCCACTCAATACTGTCTCCTTTATGTGTGTGGGCGTGATTGTTGAGATGGAGGAGGAGGATCTTGTGGGAGAGATTCTAGAGATTTGCTCCCTCTCAGACCAGCCATATCTTATTTCTTTGGGGGTGAGGGGAAAGAGTAAGGGTGGGGGAGTCCTGAGAATCAGCGATAAGTAGCATGTGACTTCACATTCCTAACTAACATCTTCCCAAAGCTTTGGATGAATGCTCCAATGTAAAGCCAACTTGCCTACCGTGCTGTGGGAGTTCCTGTGGGAGATACAGCAGGCTTTCCGTATCTGAGGAATGGCAGGGTCTAGTTAGGAAGAAGGGGCCATGGGATGGAGACCTGAGCTTTTTTGGGGGGGTGTAGGGGATCCTGAACTTCCTCATTATTTTTCCACAAATCTGGTCCATTTCCTTTGCTTTTCACAGGTGAAAAGGGACAGGGTGACTTGCCTAAGGCCAGTTGCTTTTTTTTTTTATAAGCTGCATGGAAATTGTTTGGAATTTTAGCCCCAAAATGAGGTTTCTTCTTCCATTATGGAGGTTATGGGTGCCCCAAATTGCAAACGGTTAACGGCTGAACAATCTCCTAAAGTAGCAGCATTACTCCAAAGGAAGGAAACTTTCGTGCGAGTGATACAGAATTACGCAAATGGGAATCTTCCCAGACTAACTGTTTTGAGCCTGGGTGATAGATGGCACCCCCAGTGGCTTTCCAACCTCTAGCCCTTGGTTTTGTGTCGGGCCCTATAACAGATCTTGGAGGCAACTGACTCCTGAGTTCCTGGGTCTTGGTTTCAGGATTTCAGAAGGCCCTCAGCAGATGGGGCCAACTGGTGGATAAATTCGTAGCACAGAGCCCTCAGGAACTCATGCCTTCGGTCTCTCGATGATGTGTGGCTGAGGCTGGCCCAGTGCAGCATCTCTTGGCTCTGTTGTAGGATATAGAGTCACAGACCCAGTGATTGGGCTGAAAAGGAAGAGCAGAGGGCACGACCCCTGCCTTTATGTCTCTCTCAGTCGCCTTGGGTCATTAAAGCATCCATACCAGGAGGGAAAGTACGTATATGTTCTGCATATTCAGAATATCTTCCACTGTGGCTAGAAGTAAGTTTCGCCGCTCTACTCTCTTCCCAGACTCTTTCCCATTTATGGACTTTTTAGAATGCTCTAAGGATATTTCTCTTCTCTTCCAATCATAGCCAACACTGTGATTGATCCTGGGGAAAAAAAATGCATCCCCTATTATTCAAGTTACGAACACGTGGGCAGTGCCTGCTGTTTTTTAACCTATAGATGGACTAACTGATGATGGGTGAGATGGAGGAGCTTCTAAACCCCTACAGCCCCGATAGTGTTATTGCTACATTCTTTGTGCAAAGGAAATCTTCAACCACTCTTCTACCTCCTGGTAGTGAATGCTGCTTGGTCCGTGCGAGTTAAGGAGGCAGTGGCAGATCTATGAAGCTGACTATTTCTCAGCGTAGTTCCTGTATTGACCCTGATTCTCTTTAAATTTCTCCTGCCCTTTCATCCTTCTCCAATAAGCATCCTACACAACTAGTTCTAGCCATGCCTCCATCATGAAGCCCCTCATGGTCACTCAAAAAACATAGTGAACTCTGCCTTTTTCCATTTCCTTTGAAACTTATAAAAATTACCTGGTCTATTAAGTTTTCATGAGTATATTTCTTTCAAGTTAGATAGTATTGTCCTTGATGGCAAGGATCATGGCTTATACTTCTTTGTTTTTTTTCTGAGGAAGATTCGCCCTGAGCTAACGTCTGTGCCAATCTTCCTTTATTATGCATGTGGGTTGCTGCCACAGCATGGCCGCCGACCAGTGGTGTAGGTCCGTGCCGGGAACTGAAAACAAGCTGCCGAAGTGGAGGGCGCTGAACTTAACCACTAGGCCACGGGGCCAGCCCCTCATGGCTTACATTTCTCAGTAAATACTATGGTCTGGGCATCTTCTGTTCCTATGCTGGAGAAATAAACTCTGCTCCATAGGAGCAAAGAATCCTATCTGAGCCGTCTCTTAAGTCTGTGATTTGGAGCCCCAAGCTCTAAGGTTACTATTCATGGCAGTCCTTGATATTAAGCTGGAGTCAGTTACTTATCGGTCCTTAAACCCCTCTCCCGATTCTTATAAGGCAATGGGAAAACACTCAAACCGTAAAAGGGATCAGGAATGCCTAACTAAAAACAATGACGATGACATTGGTGTCATTTCCACTTCCAATCCTAGTGGCACCAGGAATCCGTGTGTACCAGGAAGTTTTGACTCTGGTTCAGTCTAAGTTTAAACTTGGACTGACGTGGAGCCATCATGATCCCCTGAGACGTCAGATAGTCATCTCAAAAACGAAAAACCGACTTCTCTTGTTCTCCTCAAGGCTTGTTTACGTTCTTGGAAAACCTATTTTACAAAGGAGGAAACTTCAAAGAAAATACTTTAGATCAACCAGAGAACATAATACCTGAGAGGGGCTGGGCTTTCCTTCTGACCATAGTTATTTTAAGTGGTCCCCAGCCTATTCCACAATTTTAGGAAGGGAAAGGCCTGAAATAAACCTGCAGCACTGGTGAAGAACTTCCCAGGGTGCTTATTACGGCTTTCCTTGGACAGCCTGTGTCCTCCTAGTAATTGGTTCTCATTTGGAGTCGGGGTGGTGAATGTCAACCTAAATCCTGTACTATTTCTTTCTAGTCCATGGTCTATAGAATAGGAGGCTCTATAATGGCTTATAATGGCCATTTACAATCTCTATATTTTTTGGGAGGGATCAGGGATTAAAACAGTTTCTGTTATACTTTTCGTTTACAAAATGGAAATATCTTTATTGTTTTCTATTATGGAAGTCGTACGTGCTAATTTGTCAAAAAGTGAGGTAATACAGAAAAGGTTAAAGAAAAGTAATCCAACCATCCAAAGGTAATAGCCATTAGCATTTTGGTGTACATTCGTCACATACAAACACTTATACTTACAAAAATGAGGTTTAAGGAAACAGTGTTTTCTTACCTGATTTAATCACCTGAAAATGAGTCATGAATATATCAGTCAGGATAGGCTACACTACGGTGTGGTAACAACCCCCAAATCTCAATGTCTTAATATACCAAGCGTTTTTTTCTTGCTTACACAACTTGTCCATCTTGGGTTGGCAGTGGAGCAAGTATGCATGTTGTGGTCACTCAGGAACTTGGGCTAGATGGAGCAGCTACCATCTCAAATGTTGCTAATCACTGTGCCAGAGAAAAGGCAGTTCTGGAGTATTGCACATCTGTAACTAAATACTTGGTCCAGAAGTGACAAATGCTACTTACACTCATACATTATTGGCCTGAACTAGTCTCATGGTCCTGCCTTCCACAAGGGGGCCAGGAAATGCAATACTTCTGGCAGAGAGCTAGAGAAATATTTGGTGAACAGCGCTGAAGTCCAATAAAATGAACATTTTTGGTGCCAATAAATATAGATCCTAAATATAGGTCATTATTTTCAATAGTTGTGTTCTAATTAATCTGTGTATCATAATATATTTAACCAAACCACTTTTAAAGGATATTTTAGGCTATTCCCAATTATTATCAATTATTTTAAAAGTTGCAAAGAATTTTCTTGTACATTCATTTTTTTCTATTAATTTTTTCCCCCTTATAATACTTTTCTGTCAGTAGAATTTCTAAAAGACATGCATACTGGTGGGAATGTAAAATGTTATAGCCACCTTGAAAAACAGTTTGGCAATTTCTTAAAAGTTAACTTTACCATACAACCCAGGAATTCCACTCCTAGGTATCTACCTGTGGGAAATAAAAACATATGTCCAACAAAAGACTTGCAGGTGGATGTTTATGCAAATTTTTTTTTTTAAATTTTTTGTTTATTGCAGTAACATTGGTTTATAACATTGTAAAAATTTCAGGTGTACATCATTGTACTTCTATTTCTGCATGGACTACATCATGTTCACCACCAAATTACTAATTACAACCCATCACCACACACATGTGCGGAATTATCCCTTTCACCCTCCTCCCTCCCCCCTTCCCCTCTGGTAACCACCAATCCAATCTCTGTCCCTACGTGTTTGTTTATTGTTGTTATTATCTACTACTTAATGAAGGAAATCATACGGTATTTGACCTTCTCCCTCTGACTTATTTCACTTTGCATTATACCCTCAATGTCCATCCATGTTGTCACAAATGGCTGGATTTCATCGTTTCTTATGGCTGAGTAGTATTCCATTGTGTATATATACCACAGCTTCTTTATCCATTCGTCCCTTGATGGGCACTTAGGTTGCTTCCAAGCCTTGGCTATTGTGAATAACGCTGCAATGAACACAGGGGTGCATGTACCTTTGCAAATTGGTGTTTTCAAGTTCTTTGGATAAATACCCAACAGTGGAATAGCTGGATCATATGGTAGTTCTATCCTTGATTTTTTGAGGAATCTCCATACTGTTTTCCATAGTGGCTGCACCAGTTTGCACTCCCACCAGCAGTGTATGAGAGTTCCCTTTTCTCCACATCCTCTCCAACACATATTGTTTCCTGTCTTGTTAATTATAGCCATTCTGACGGGCGTGAGGTGATATCTCATTGTAGTTTTGATTTGCATTTCCCTGATAGTGATTTTGAACATATTTTCATGTGTCTGTTGGCCATCTGTATATCTTCTTTGGAGAAATGTCTGTTCAGGTCTTTTGCCCATTTTTTAATTGGGTTGGTAGTTTTTTTGTTGTTGAGATGCATGAGTTCTTTATGTATTTTGGAGATTAAGTCCTTATCAGATGTATGGTTTGCAAATATCTTCTCCCAATTGTTAGGTTGTCTTTTTGTTTTGTTGATGGTTTCCTTTGCTGTGCAGAAGCTTTTTATTTTGATGTAGTCCCATTTGTTTATTTTTTCTATTGTTTCTCTTGCCCAGTCAGATGTGGTGTTTGAAAAGATGTTGCTAAGACCGATGTGGAAGAGCAAACTGCCTATGTTTTCTTCCAGAAGTTTCATAGTTTCAGGTCTTACATTCAAGTCTTTAATCCATTTGGAGTTAATTTTTGTGCATGGTGTAAGGTAAGGGTCTACTTTCATTTTTTTGCATGTGGCTATCCAGTTTTCCCAACACCATTTGTTGAAGAGACTTTCTTTTCCCCATTGTATGTTCTTGGCTCCTTTGTCAAAGATTAGCTGTCCATAGATGTGTGGGTTTATTTCTGGGCTTTCGATTCTATTCCATTGATCTGTGTGTCTGTTTTTGTGCCAGTACCATGCTGTTTTGGTTACTATAGCTTTGTAGTATATTTTGAAATCAGGGAGTGTGATACCTCCAGCTTTGTTCTTTTTTCTCAGGATTCCTTTAGCTATTCGGGATCTTTTGTAGTTCCAAATAAATTTTAGGATTCTTTGTTCTATTTCTGTGAAAAATGTTGTTGGAACTTTGATAGGGATTGCATTGAATCTATAGATGGCTTTAGGAAGTATGGACATCTTAACTATGTTAATTCTTCCAATCCAAGAGCACGGAATATCTTTCCATTTCTTTGTGTCTTCTTCAATTTCTTTCAGAAATTTTTTATAGTTTTCGGTGTACAGATATTTCACCTCTTTGGTTAAGTTTATTCCTAGGTATTTTATTCTTTTTGTTGCAATTGTAAATGGGATGATATTCTTAATTTCTCTTTCTGCTACTTCGTTGTTAGTGTACAGAAATGCAACTGATTTTTGTATGTTGGTTTTGTATCCTGCAACTTTACCATATTCGTTTATTACTTCTAAAAGTTTTCTGGTGGATTCTTTAGGGTTTTCTATATATAAAATCATGTCATCTGCAAATAGTGACAGTTTCACTTCTTCCTTTCCAATTTGGATCCCTTTTATTTCTTTCTCTTGCCTGATTGCTCTGGCTAGGACTTCCAATACTATGTTAAATAGGAGTGGTGACAGTGGGCATCCTTGTCTGGTTCCTGTTCTTAGAGGGATAGCTTTCAGTTTTTCACCATTGAGGATGATATTAGCTGTGGGTTTCTCATATATGGTCTTTATTATGTTGAGGTACTTTCCTTCTATACCCATTTTATTCAGAGTTTTTATCATAAATGGATGCTGGATCTTGTCAAATGCTTTCTCTGCATCTATTGAGATGATCATGTGATTTTTGTTCTTCATTTTATTAATGTGGTGTATTACGTTGATTGATTTGCGAATGTTAAACCATCCCTGCATACCTGGAATAAATCCCACTTGATCATGGTGTATAATCTTTTTAACGTATTGTTGTATGCGATTTGCTAGTATTTTCTTGAGGATTTTCGCATCGATGTTCATCAGTGATATTGGCCTGTAATTTTCTTTTTTTTGTGTTGTCCTTGTCTGGTTTTGGTATCAGGGTAATGTCAGCTTCGTAGAATGAGTTAGGGAGCTTCCCCCCCTCCTCAATTTTTTGGAAGAGTTTGAGAAGGATAGGTATTAAGTCTTCTTTGAATGTTTGGTAGAATTCACCAGGGAAGCCGTCTGGTCCTGGACTTTTATTTTTGGGGAGGTTTTTGATTACTGTTTCGATCTCCTGACTGGTGATTGGTCTATTCAAATTCTCTACTTCTTCTTGATCCAGTTTTGGAAGGTTGTATGATTCTAAGAATTTATCCATTTCTTCCAGATTGTCGAATTGGTTGGCATATAGCTTTTCATAGTGTTCTCTTATAATCTTTTGTATTTCTGAGGTGTCTGTTGTAACCTCTCCTCTTTCATTTCTGATTTTACTTATTTGTGCCTTCTCTCTTTTTTTCTTGGTGAGTCTAGCTAAAGGTTTGTCTATTTTGTTGATCTTTTCAAAGAACCAGCTCTTGGTTTTATTAATTTTTTCTATTGTTTTTTTGGTCTCTATTTCATTTATTTCTGCTCTGATTTTTATTATTTCCCTTCTTCTACTGATTTTGGGCTTGGTTTGTTCTTCTTTTTCTAGTTCCTTTAGGTGCATTGTTAGATTGTTTATTTGGGATTTTTCTTGTTTGTTGAGATAGGCGTGTATCGCTATAAACTTCCCTCTTAGAACCGCTTTTGCTGTATCCCATAAATTCTGGCATGTCGTATTTTCATTTTCATTTGTCTCCAGGTATTTTTTGATTTCTTCTTTGATTTCTTCGTTAACCCAGTCGTTGTTCAGTAGCATTTTGTTTAATCTCCATATATTTGTGGCTTTTCTGATTTTCTTCCTATAGTTGATTTCTAGTTTCATACCGTTGTGGTCAGAAAAGATGCTTGGTATTATTTCAATCTTCTTAAATTTATGGAGACTTGTTTTGTGGCCTAATATGTGATCAATCCTGGAGAATGTTCCATGTGCATTTGAAAAGAACGTGTATTCTTCGGTTTTTGGATGGAATGCTCTGTATATATCTACTAGGTCCATCTGTTCTAGTGTGTCGTCTAAGGCCAATGTTTCCTTATTGATCTTCTGTTTGGATGATCTATCCGTTGGTGTAAGTGGAGTGTTAAAGTCCCCTACTATTATTGTGTTACTGTCTATTTCTGTTTTTATGTCTGTTAATAAGTGCTTTATATATTTAGGTGCACCTACATTGGGTGCGTAGATATTTACAAGTGTTATATCCTCTTGTTGGATTGTTTGACATTATAAATAATAGCCAAAAAGTGGAAGTAACCTAAACATCCATCAACTGATGAATGGATAAACTAAATGTAGTCTATCCATACAATGGAATATTATTCAGACATAAAAAGGATTCAAGTACTGATACATGCTACAACATGGATGAACCTTGAAAAGATTATGCTAAGTGACAAAAGCCAGTCATAAAAGACCACATATTGTATAATGCCAGTTATATGAAATGTCTCGAATGAGCAAATCCATAGAAACCAAGTAGATTAGTGGTTGCCTAGTGCCCGGAGAAAGGCCGGGGTAGGGAGGTGACAGCTAAGGGGTACAGGGTTTCTTCTGGGATAATAAAAATGTTCCAAATTGATTGTGGCAATGGTTGCACAACTCTGTGAATATGATAAAAAACACTGAATTGTGCACTTTAAATGAATGAATTTTATTGTTTGTAAATTATACCTCGTAAAGCTGTTTTAAAAAGATATGCACAAAATCTAGGCATATTTTTCAGGTTTTTGATCTACATGGTCAAATTGCTCTCCAGAAAGGACAATTCATTACTCACAGCAATAGTAGTTAACACTCCTATTATTTAAACAGTGACTTGCCATGAGTAATGTTCAATAACCAGCTAGGACTTTTAGTCCAGACTGGCTGGTTAATTAATATGATTTTTTAAAATGAGCATTTTATCCCCTTCCCATACCCCTCGTCTGCACATGGGAAAGTATAGCATATCATCCAGAAAAAATACAATAAGAAAATTCAAGGTAAGTTCAGTTTTGCTTCTAGAGTTTTCTGGAGTTTTGAGTTGAATAATTGAGCCCATTAGAGTAAGGCTGAACATGTTTACTCATTGTAATAGGCACAATAACAAAGAGCTCATTTTCAAGCCCAAAGTAAAATGAAACAGAATACAAATATTCTAATGAACTCTTTGTTCTTGTCATTTCATCCATGTTCCTCTAACAGATTTAAGAACACTCGGATGGGCTGGCCCCGTGGCTTAGCTGTTAAGTGCGCGCGCTCCGCTACTGGCGGCCCGGGTTCGGATCCTGGGCGCACACCGACACACCACTTCTCCGGCCATGCTGAGGCCGCATCCCACACACAGCAACTAGAAGGATGTGCAACTGTGACATACAACCATCTACTGGGGCTTTGGGGGGGGGGGGGAAAAAGAGGAGGATTGGCAATGGATGTTAGCTCAGGGCTGATCTTCCTCACAAAAAAAAAGAACACTTGGATGACGAGTGACATCATGGGTTAAGCAGTCAGCCAGGTCTGAGAGGGGTGAATTCTAATTCTGGCCCACAAGTTCCCTGATTAAAGATCAAAACTGCTTTTCAGGATGGATAGTCCTTTTTGTGAATTTGAATTGTCTTTAACCCCCCCGTATAACTCCGTTAAGAGTGTCCTCACAATCATATTTCATGACTCTTCTCTTTTTATAGGTTGGACTCAGGGTCCCAAGGCAGCTCAGGCTGTTGCAAAGACTGGTATGTATACTCATGGCACATCTTAAAAGTCTGTTCCCTCTGTCAACTTAAAAAGCAAATTTGCCTGTTATTGTATGCTCAACATGAGTTTATTCGGGAATAGCCGAAATTAGCAAAGAATTGCAAATAATTGCAATTCGGGATGTGTATGCTATGGTGAACCATAGGCAAATCCAGCAAACAAAGGAGGGGAGCTGCTTTTATAGAGAAGAAGGGGAATAGGGAGGCGCAGTTGTAAAGGAAAGTCCATTGGGGCAAAGTAACACTTCAGGGCAGCAATGGCTTCTCATTGGCTGAGCTGTGGCATTTCTCATTGGCTGGGCTCTTGCTGGGTAGGGAGAGAAATCTTCCTTCGGTAGTAAAATAATTTTACTTCCTATTCAAGATGCAAGGGCTTGTCTCTTCTTGTTTTGTGTAATTGAGGATGTGTGATAGGCCGTGAGAGGTCCCGGTACAGGCTTTCCCCACTCCAATTTAGTTAAGGTTTCTTTTATTAATTTCCACACTTCAATATTCTATGTATTTTGAACTAGGCACTAGCTTTGCTTGCAGCTCCTCTAAAGCTTACAAAGTTGCTTGCAGAATTCTAATATGAAAATATGAAAAACATAGCTTTTATAAGTCTTCTTTAAGTGGATTTTTCTTTCTCGAAAGACCTGATTATTTGTGTAGGACAAAGTATGGAGTTTCAAAGATCTTCTTAAAAAAAACACCTAAAGTAACTTTTACTTTTTTATGACGGTCTTACACAAGAAATAAAGACTTTCTCATGAAGTAAACAACTAAACCAAGCCAAGAATTCACATTTGTAGATTAAAACTTCATGTGAGGCAAGCTGGGCAAGGCTCTCCGTGCATGTTGGAGGCTAACAGATGGAACTTGGGCAAATGTTCCAGAGCTCTGAGAGCTTATTTGAAATGACCTCAGTTCTTCCTTACTACTGTGTGTGCAGTGACATATCAAAATGTGGGGACATGCCTTCAGGCTCTGGGGTGTGGCTTCTCCAGCAGTTTCTCAAAGGTAAGGCGTTTATCCAAGGCCTCCCTATACCTGGTGGGTGTTTGAGTCAATTCTGGGTTTATCATGACCAGCGTCATGATCATTACCATCTTTGTTTGGAATGGGATCTTGTATTCTTGTCAATTTCGGCTTGGCTAGAATTGATAAGAGGTGGTGGAACCAGGATTTGAATCCCAACAGCCTGACTTCTGAGTCTGTGCTCTTAACGAATACACGAAACTGCCTTCTTGATTATATATATATTTCTTATTATTTTCATGCAACAATACCTCACCTGGCCTCACTCTGTCCATTCTTTTAGATGGTGAAAAATATTCCGTGTTGTTGGCACACTGTAATTTATTAAGCATTCTACTATTGATGAGATTTCAATTTGTTTCCATTTCTTGGGCACCTATAAATAATGCTGCAAAAAACTTTTTGTTTATTCTATTATGTGGTTGCTTTTGATTCTGTGGCCTAGATTTTCAGTAGGGGGATTACTGGATCAAAGGACATAGACACTTGATAGATGTTGTCAGACTACTTTGGAATACTCTTACTCCTAATACTATCTTTGTTAGTTCCATTTCTATCAGCAGTGATGAACATGCACATTTATGCAAAGATACAACTACTCTTTTTGATTTGTCCATCTTTTAGATATAAAGTGATATTTCATTGTTCCTTTAACTTGCATTTACTTGACTACTTATGAGTTTGGACTTTTTCTACACATTTATTGGCCATTCAGAGTAGATCTTCTGTGAACTGGTTTTTTTTCAGGTCCTGTGCCCATTTTTCTATTGTGTTTTTTTATCTCCTAATTGTCAGTGTGTCGGAGATCTTTGTATGTTACAGATAGTTCTGTCTTCTGAATTGGAAGAGTTCTCCCCTAAATGTCATTTGTCTACTTACTTTGTTTATGGTATATTTGCCATATAAAAGTCTTAAGTTCCTGAGTAATAAATACATAAATAAATTTATCTTTTCTTTACAGCCTCTGAATTTTCATTCTTGGTTACAAAGATTTTCTTGACCATTTGGCTTAGACTGTTTATGTAATTGCTTAGATTTCCTTAGAAATCTCTTTGAATTTTAAAAGTCTCACTTTCACATGTATTAGGCTTTTTTAACATGAATTTTGTTTAGCCGTCTAACCAGTACCAGAATGATCTTTCCAGCAGTAAGCGTGCTGCATTGTTTTCTTTTGCTAATGTCTTCGACGACTTGGTATCATCTGTAGGATTAGTTCCGAGGACATATAAGGCCCTGTGTGATCTGACTCCTGCCTGCCTCTGAAGCCTCAGTTTACCCTGTGAGTCTCCTTATATTTTGTGCTCTAGCCATACCACACTCATCTGAAGGTCTCTGAATGTTCTCTAATTAACGAATAGAATGAGGGTGGCAACAGTGGGTACTTTGCTATCACTGCCAGCTCATGGACCACAGGAATTTGCTCGATTTTATTCTGAATTAATTAGATACTCTTTTTATGATGCTCTCTGGCATCACATATACAAAAATGTTCATAGTTTGAAAAGCATGGCTATCTTTGTGTCTGAGTCTCCATGGTGCTTAACAGATACTGGTTTGGTTTTGCTAAAACAATTCACTCTCATCGTTTAACTCCCGATGGCAGGGGGCTGTGTCTTGGCATCTCCTCATAGCAGGTCTTCTAAAATTTGTAATCAGGATTTGTTTTAAACAGATGTGATAAGACACATAGACATGGAAATGATCGTCATGAAGGAAGTTTATACTCACAGATCCCTAGGAACAGGATGCATGGCACACCACTCAGGGCCACATGGGGAAGCATCAGGGTCAGTCGTAAGGCACAAGGGGCAATGAGGAGAGCATGGCCCAGAGCCTTTATTAGAGTTTTCTCGGAAGGAGTTGGTGAGTCAGGTTAGGTATGGCAAGTAAGCTTAGGATTGGATAGTTTGAATAATTTTGGCAGGCTCTGGGCTATAATAGTGTTTCCTAGTTGTTCGACACCTGGCCCTGGGGTGATTCACGGCAGGGGGAATATTGACCTGGGGTGTGAGAGTTGGGGAGTGTGGGCTCTGGACTGGTTGGCTGAATATCAAAGGCGTGCTTGCAGGGGAGTCGTTTGCTATCTCTAGGAATTAGCTAGCCCTGGTAGAGACAGACTCTCCAGAATCAAGGCCCCAAATGCCAGAGCATCTAGAAAATAGAAAAAAAGAAAATATAGTCAATACAGCAGGCAGCATTATATATGCATCTGTCTCCCTACTCCCAACTCTAACCATCGTGGTTTGTCCTTTTGGGAAGGTGTATAGAGGGGAGTTTTTCCTACATAAAGGTGTTAATTGCATTTTATGTTTCCTTTCTTCTAAATGTAGCGAAATATTGCTAAGTAGAATGTATTACCACAAATAGGCAATTCAGAGCTGATGCCACCTTCCGTCTATAAAGGGATAAAATTATTTCCCCAAGGAGATTAATATAGTACTCAGGAGGTGCCTTATCTGGAGGTCTTCTTTTTGTGTAATAACAACGTGGGCTATGTTGTTTTTCTCAGAAAGGAGAGGCATTAAGGTTTAGTAAAGATCTCTGGACCTGGAGTCAGCCAACAACCAGGCATCAGCTTTCTCCTTTGTAAAGTGAAGGGGAGCAGAGTTACATGATTTCTAAGGTTCTCTACCACCTCCAAAATTAATTCTTCTAATGGTCACCACATTGTTCTTCTAATAAACCAGAATAAAACAATAAAAGGTTAATCTTCTGAGAAGAGGCCTGGGTTCTGGCAAATGCCGTTGCAAACGTTTCTCAGTTACATTTCGTTGCAAACACTCCTCATAACATTTCCAGATGGCATCTTGGGTAATTCAGGACATCCTCTGGGTGGCTTGATTTTTAAGTGACTCACATGAGTCACACAGAAACCTTTGGTCCCTTGAGCAGCTAATTAAGACACTCCCTGCCTCAAACTGCTTTTCCGTCTGTTGAGCCTTTGTAGGAAAAAGAATGAAGAAATTATTGCCACAGGAAGACTTGATTTTTGTCCCCTGTTTTCCAGTTGACATCCCCAAATGAAATAATGAGTTAAATATAAATATGGAAAGCACGTTGGATTTTTAAGAACGGTGCATTGGGAAAAATTGAGGCAACTGTTGTATATCCTTCCTTTTATGACACATTTTCATGAACCTCTGCCGTTGCAAGTTCTGTGCTTGGCTTTTGGGGTTGTTCATTTCCTGACAGTTTTGTGTACCTGCCCAATATTCTTTTCACAATGTACCCATCTTTCTAATTAAACTGCTCTCTCTGTTTCTTGTTCCAGGTATGTGATATGGTTCAGTCCTACTTCCGTGTCTTTTGTGTTTTTAGAATGTTCCTTTTGTTCTCTTTCACTACATACAAACTCTGCATCTATTTAAGAACCTTTTCTTACTTTTACAGACCTCACTCACTTCTCTTTCTTCTGAAAACTGAAAGGTCTTATAGTCAATCAGTAAAAAAGAAATATATATATATGTTGTTAGTGCTGTGGAGTGGGTTCTGACTCCTAGCACCCCTGTGGACGGCAGAGCGGATCACTGCCTGGTCTTTTTGTGCCATCTTCTCACCTTCTGGCACTCTATTAGACAATGCTCCGCTGCTATTCATAGGATTTTCATGGCCGGTTTTTTCGGAAGTGGGTGGCCAGGTCCTTCTTCCTAGTCTCGAAGCTCCACAGAAACCTGTCCAGCCTGGGTGACCCTGCTGGTATTGGAAATACTGGTGGCAGAGCTTTCAGCATCACAGCAACTCACAGTATGACAACTGACAGATGGGTGGTGTGGGTCCCTGACTGGGAAAGAAACCCAGGCTGTGGCGGTGAGAGTGCCGAATCTTAACCACTAGACCACCAAGGCTGACAATACACACACACACACACACACACACACACACGTATCCCCATATCTTCCTATGTTGCTTTATATTTTTTGCACTTTCTTCCCAATGTGATCATAAGTGTCTTGAGACAAGGAACCATGAGTAACATTTCTTCCCAATTCTTCATAGAATTTAGTCTACAGTGCTTAATAAATACTAATTTATTACCATTTCCTTTTCTGGGCATATACATATTTTTCTTTAATTGTTCAAGATTCAGAAAATTCAATTCAATGCCACAAATGTTGTTGAGTTTTACTCTATGCTGAGAGCTGTGGGTAAAAAAAAACCAGGAATAAGCCATGGTCGCTGTTCTCCACGTGTCTGCAGTCTAGTGGGGGAGGGGTAAGGGATGGGTAGCTTAGGGGGTGGGGGATGGATTTGCGCATGACTGATGTCGGTGGATTGTGGACCCAGAGCGCTGTAACAGAAAGGCAAGTGCCCTGATGTGTAAGTGACAGCAGGGGCTCCTATGGGAAACAGTAACGGGGCAGAAGCAGGCAAACTAAAATAGTTTCTTAAAACTTTTATAAGCCTGTCTCTTGGGCCCATAAACCGTTTTTCCTCTTCTTGGTGTAATAGTGTGGAAAATTCTGCTACATCCATAATCTTAATTTAAGGCAAAAGAAGATACCATAGTTGTTAAACTTAGTATTTTGTCAGATGTCTTCTCATTTTCACATTTAAGTTCAATGAAGTTATAATTGATAATTATCTCATAAATAAGAACAAATCAACAAGGCATCCAAAATAGTCCTAAGGGTACCAAGAGAAGAAGACTTTTAATGATTTTTAAAATAGTGCTGGGCAGAGACCCGCCGCTGAAGGAGTAAATTTTATTTGGAATGCTACGTAGTGAGAGCTGTACGCTTCGTTTATCTAAGATGTGAACTTACCAAGTTTTCTCCCTCTTAGCACTCTGTTCTTATGTAAAAGAGTGACAAGTGAGTGATAAGTCATAAGTTATTGGGAGGAATTTTCGGAAATGTCAGAATATGACCGCAGTGCAGAATGGATTCAGCTTAATGTCCTACATCTCAAATGTTCACAATTTAATGGATGATAACTATTATCCATTAAATAATAAAATAAAAGTCACCTGTGAACCTTTTGACTCAGCACAGGTGACTTTTGAATCAGCAGCAACAACTGAATTATATTTAGTATTCTTTTGGAGGTCTGTGTTTTATTGGCTATGTCACAATCATCGCTGTGGAAAGCCTTGAACGGCCAGGCTGTGTCTGGAATCCTTTTACGAAAGAGGCAGGATTGGCAGTCAGGGACTCCAGATTCCACGCTGGATTGATTCCCTCCTACCTGTGTGACCTGGGGAAGAAAACTACTTTGGCCGACGCTGGTAAAGCAAGGGAATTGGACATAAGAGTCTCTTATTTATTTTTTGGTGAGGAAGATTGGCTGTGAGCTACCATCTGTTGCCAAACTTCCTCTTTTTGCTTGAGGAAGATTGTCCCTGAGCTAACATCTGTGCCAATCTTCCTCTATTTTGTATTTGGGACACCACCACACGTGGCTTGATGAGCGATGTGTAGGTCCGCATCCAGGATCTGAACCCGTGAACCCCGGGCCACCGAAGTGGAGCACGCGAACTTAACTGCTAGGCCACCGGGCCAGCCCCTAGAGTCTGTTATTCCTTATATCTTGTGTTTATAATTTATACTGTAACTTCTTCCAATAGAATTTCAAGGGTATTTCCAATATGCAGAAGTCTAGTTCACGAAACAAAATGCGTAGAGATCAGAAATAGCGTAGAGTTCGAAACAACTAACAAAATGACTAAATCCAACTCAAGTGCAAGATATACTAAAGTAGGGTTGCAAACTCAAGTGTTTAAAGAGACTAGGCAGATGTTCCAGTTTCTCTTGCTGTATACAATGCTTCCCCCCAACTCAGTGGCTTAAAGCAACAACTATTTTATTGTTATGCCATTTGTGGGGCCGGGATCTGGGCAGGGCTCAGCGGAGTGATTCTTCTGCCCATGATGTTGATGGAAGTCTCTCAGTGGTGTTCAGCTGGCAGACAGGCTGATCTGGAGGGTTCACTATGACTTCACTCACGTGTTGGGTCCTTGGCAGGAATGGCTGCAGCTGGGCTCAGTGGCCACAGCTGATTGCAGTGCCTCCACATGGCCCCTCCAAATTGTGACTCAGGGCCTCCAGAGAGAGTGTTCCGAAAGACCTGGATGAAAGTGGTGTGGCTTCTTGTGACCCGGCCTCAGAGTTCCAGAACATCATTTCCAGTGGGTTCTATAGGTGAAGCAAGTCACTAAGCTCAGATTGAAAAGGAAATGAATTAAACTCTGCCTCTCAATGGCAGGAGAAGTGAAGAATTTGTGGCCATTTAAAAAAAATTATTATTATTTTCTTTCAATTTCTTTTGTTATTGTAGTAAAATACACATAAAATTTACCTTCTTAACATTTCAAAATGTACAGTTCAGTGCTTTTAATTATATTCACACTGTCATCAACCGTCACCACCATCCATCTCCAGAACTCTTTTCATCTTGCATAATTGAAACTCTAATCCCATTAAACAATAACTCTCCATTCCCTCCTCCCCCAGCCCCTGGAAACCACTGTTTTACTTTCTGTCTCTATGAATTTGATTATTCTAGGTACTTCATATAAGTGGAATCATACCTTTTGTCATCCATTTATTTCGCTTAGCATAATGTCCTCATAGTTCATCCATGTGGTAGCATGTGTCAGAATATCTTTCCTTTTTAAGGTTGAATAATATTCCACTGTGTGTGTAGACCACATTTGTTTATACATTCATCTGTCGACGGACACTTGAGTTGTTTCTATGTTTTGGCTATTGTGAAAAATGCTGCTATGAATATAGGTGTACAAATTGTGGCCTCTTTTAATCTAGTAGAACAGAAAACATCAATGAGTGAAATAGGCTGGAAAAAGGAAAAATTCCAATGAAAATGGCTACTTACTTTCAGTCTTAATGAGACAACTGGGATTGGTAGGGCCTGGGGAGCTGGAGGCATGGGACATGGGTCTGATCTAAAGTAGCAGCCACCATTAGTGCCAGCAGCATATGGTCATGTGGGAATGTGTAGCCAGAATTGCCCCACTTTGTTTTTCAAGAGAATGGGCATTATGGATTTTTATGGAACTTCCCCAATTTTTAAATATTGTCACCTAAACTTGAAAAATTTTAAAAGATTGCGCAAGTCAAATAAAAATGTCTATGGGGGCCAGCCCCATGGCTTAGTGGTTAAGTGCACATGCTCCGCTACTGGCGGCCCGGGTTCGGATCCCGGGCATGCACCGATGAACCGCTTCTCCCGCCATGCTGAGGCCACGTCCCACATACAGCAACTAGAAGGATGTGCAACTATGACATACGACTATCTACTGGGGCTTTGGGGGAAAAAAAGGATGAGGATTGGCAATAGATGTTAGCTCAGAGCCGGTCTTCCTCAGCAAAAAGAGGAGGATTAGCATGGATGTTAGCTCAGGGCTGATCTTTCTCACACACACACAAAAATGTCTGTGGGCTATGTAATTTGAGATCTCTTCCTAAAACATACCAATCAGTAAAGATATGTGAATGACTGATATCAGGGCCTTATCTGTTTAAATAGTGCAGACCAGGGATCAGCAAACTTTTTCTTAAAGGAGTAGACAGTAAATATTTTAAGCTTTGCTGGTTACAGTCTCTGTCACAATTAGATAACTACTCAACTACTCTGCATTGTAGCAGAAAAGTAGCCACAGACAATATGTAAACTAATGGATATAAACAAATTTATGTTCCATTAAAACTTTATTTACAAAACCCTGTGGCCTGCTTGCGGTAGTTTGCCCACCCCTGGTGTAGATGAATCAGAGAACAGGGGGTGTCCAAAGGGAGTTTCAAACAATAATGAAAAATAGCTATAAAGGGTTGATGGACAATAGGGAACTGGTTAATTAAAATATAATGCATCTGTAAAAAGAAATACTGTGCAGCCGTTAAAAAAAGAATGAGATAGATCTGTTGGTACAATGGCAGATTGCGTTTTCCAAAGATGGCGGCACATTGATACCCCACTCCTCCCATCGAGATAGAGTCTGTATGCTCTGCTTTTGACAATGAGTGTGCTTTTGTGACTGTTTGGACCAGTAGAGTATGGTAGAAGTGATGCTATGTGACTTTGAAGGTTAGGGCATAAAATGGGATATAGCTTCCCACCTCGCTGTTGGGAAATACGCACTTGTGCAGCCCCTAGCTACCATGTAATCCGTCCAACTGACGACTGTGTGAGGTAGCCCATGCTGTGAGTTAGCCTGAGCTGGCCCATGTGGAAGGACCAAGTAGAGGGGCCCTGGGACAACATGGCATGGGGAGATGCCCGCTGGCCCTGAGCTGCTCCAGCCGCCCACTCTTCCAGTTTCAGCCACCGTGTGACTGCAAATGAGCCAGGCCCCCCAGCCAAGCTGTTCTAGAATCTCTAACCACAGAAACCATGAGAGAAAATACCATGAATGCTGTTGTTTTTAACCTTAAGTTTTAGAGTGATTTGTTTTACAGCCTTAGATAACCGGAACATATACAGATAAAGAAAGGTGAACACTCTATATCATTAGGAGAAATTAAAGCAAATCGATACGCTATGTATTTATAGAAGGATATACCAAAAACTGTTAAGTATTCCCCTCTGGGGAATGGAACTGAGGCTTGGCAGTGGGAGGGAGACTCTTACTTCTTATTTTACATTCTGTGTCATTTGAAGTTTTCATCATGTGCATATGATAGTTTTTTAAAAACTGGTTTAAATTTTAAATAGAGCAGAGAATGATAGCTAGCATTTTCTGAGTTCACGGGATTTTTTTTTTAAGCATCGATTCCTCTTTACTTCCCAATGCATCTATAGACATTAGAGTTGTGTGCAATGGTATTTTAGACCTTCACAAATTCGCATAAGCACAGCTATGAGCCATGTGATGTACGTCGGCTCAGATTTGGAGACATAAGAATAGGTTTAAACAAGGATAATTTAGGAAGAAAACCTAGTCCAGAAATAACATAAGTCAAAGTAAAACACTTCATCTCAATTCATGGTTTTATGCATCTTAGAGTTCCTTTTTTGAAAGATGATGAGATACAAATTTTAATTAAAAAAAAAGCCCAACACTGTTGTGCTGTTAAGATCATTACCATTACCATCCCCAGCCTAATCCTCATTGTCCTTACTGAAACCTGTTAATTGTTCTTAATGAGATCATTTAACAGAAGCATTTGGTTAAACCACATCTGGAATCTCTTTTTAATCCGTATCCCTCCTGGGGAGAGAGACAGATTTTGTCCTAAAAAGACTAGATTTTCATAAAGAATATTCTACGATCAATTATTTGTGAATTCAGGGATAATTTCGTAAAACCCAAGGTTTTGCTCCTTACATTTGGCTTTGCCTTAGATCCTTGGATCTCAGAAGTGGATGTAATTTTAGTGATTTACTCAAGCCCTTTCCTTCTACAGATGAAGAAATATACAAAGAGGCCCACCTCGTTATATTCCTTTAAAATAGTGGTTCTCAAACTTGAGTATACATCAGAATCACTTGAAGGGCCTGTTAAAACGTAGATTGCTGGCCCCATCCCGAGTTTCTGATTCTCTAAGTCTGGGATGGAGTCTGAGATTCGGCATTTCTAACAAGTTTCCTGATGACGCTGATGCTGCTGGCCCAGGGACCACACTTTGAGAACCACTGCTTTGACATAATTCCTTCCCAGACCAAATTGGGGAACTTCTTTTCCTCTTATAGGTGAAAATCTTTCAAATATGTTTAGATTTTTTTTTCTGTTTGATCATTACTTCACTACACTCTATAGGCTTATCTCTTTCCGACATTCTAGGAAAGACACACATTCCCTTAACATTTTTCCAAGGCCTGTTCCCATTTTTTTAAATCCTTTTGGGTCACCAAGACTGGAAGTTCAGCCACACTGATGTATGGTCCCCAGACCTCTGCACCCAGCACTCGCCTGTTCTCTGGCCTCACTCTTGTGTTTGGCTCTGCTCCTCACAGCCCATGCTCTTGTGGGTGGTGGGTGTGTTCTCAGATATGCTTTGCATTGAAGAAGTCTCAGTCCTGCCTCTCTATTACATCATATAAAAGATCTCCTCAGCTTCTTGTGGTTTGCTGTGAAGAGCATGGTTTGACTGAAATGTTTAAATGTTTGTTTAAATAGAACAACCCTCTGTGGTAACTCTCTTGGAACAGGGTTTGCCATCACCTTTGTATATCACAGGAGCAATATACCTTGATATCAACAGGTCATCCCCTTATAGCTATTTTGAAAACTAGCTTAAGACTCTAAAACAAGTTTAAAAAGCAGATGAAGGTTGAATAAAACATCAACGGTAGGACAATCGCAACAGGAGAGGGTAGAGTTCTATCAGGGTAACCTGGTTCCATTCAGCATTTGTTGAGAGCCTGCTGTGGGCTAAAGACTTGCTGGGGTTTGAGTGCACAAAGATGAGGAAGACACGCCCACAGAGAGCCACCAGGCAGCCTAGCATAATGGGTGGACTTTGGAGCAATGGGATTGAGTTCACATCCCATTCCATTAATGCTGGCCTAGGCCGATACGTAACCTCACTCACCTGACTTCCTTTCATCTCTGAAATGGGAATAAAAGCATCTACTTCATATTTCTGTCCCAAGACACTAATGGGATAATACCTTGTTTTAGTTACAGCTGCCATAAGAAAACACGATAGACAGGGTGGGTTAAAAAAATAAATTTATTTTCTCACTCTTCTGGAGGCTGCAACGTCCAAGATCAAGATCCAGCAGGGTTCATTTTCTGATGAGGACTCTCCTTCCTGGCTTGTAGATGGCCAAGTTCTCGATTACATGGCCTTTTCTCTGTGTACATGCGTGGAGAGCAAGAGCAAGCTCTCTTGTGTCTCCTCTTATAAGGGCACTAATCCCATCATGAAGGCCCCACCCTCATGAGCTCATGTAACCCTACTCACCTCCAAAGGCCCTATCTCCAAATACCACCCTATTGGGGGTTAGGGCTTCAACATATAACTTTTGAGGGGACAGAAACATCCAGTCCATAACATGCCTGTAGCATATTAGTCCTTAGCCAGTTCCTGGAGCTGGAGAATCACTGTTAACAGGCTTTCCTGGTTAATGTTTCTTTACTTCTTCAGCTTCTGCTACCAGCTGTTATCAGATGTAGCACTGTCGTGAAGGCTAGGAAAAACACTGAATGGTTTTAGCCAGCTTTTAAATTTGTGCCATCCAAACTTCTGGAGATAAATGTAGTTAGTATAGAATTTTCCTTTTTCTGGGTTCTAATTCCCTAAGTACTTTCTTGAGCTCAGTATTTATTCCCATTTTACAATAATGTGATTGTAATCCAAATGGGAAAGCCCCAAAGTATAGTTTCTCTAAGTGGATATTGAAATTAATTTGGAAATATGAGAATTTCTTTATGCATGCTCTGAGGTTTTGATCAATTCAGTGATCCTATCAATGTGATCTAAAAGTTTATACCAGAAAAGTATTATATACTTCACCTACTTTACTTCTAAAATTCCAATAGTTTATTCAATTATTTAAGCAACGTATATTCTTTGTTAAATTGGAAATCTTAACTGTATTCATTTGTTAAAGTTGGGTTAAGGATCTGCTTCTTTGTCATGAAATGATTGTTCAACCATGGTTGTTTTACAAGTGGAGGAAGAAAAACTGGGAAAATTGGGACAAAGACAAAGAAAGAAGAAAGGAATCACAAGCCAAGGGCTCCCAAATTGAAGGGCATTTCTCTTATGGAAAAAAAGACTCACACCTACCCTAGAATGGTTGAATCTTGCTTTCGTGCATCACTGAGAATACCATGTCTTTTAATTCCAACAGAAAACCAAACCCTTGATGACAGAATTCTCGGTGAAGTCCACTATTATTTCCCGTTATGCCTTCACTACGGTTTCCTGCAGAATGCTGAATAGAGCGTCTGAGGACCAGGAAATTGGGTTTCAGATGCAGATCCCAGCCTCAGCTTTCATCACCAACTTCACTATGTAGGTGACACCCTAGTCAGAGACGCTGGAGTGAAGATTTCCACGTGGGGTGGTCAGGGTGAGCCTGAGATGATGTGCGGTCCGCAGCCCCTTGGCTGTGAGAATTTATATCCCAGTGGATGGTATATGGGTCAGAAGCTTGATTCCTTCCCTCCCTTCCTTCCTCCTTTCCATGATTTCTTCTTTCATTCCATTCCTCTCTTCTCTCCTTCCTTACTTCCGTTCCTCCTTCTTTGCCTCCAACAAATGAGTGCCCACTCTGGGCCAGGTACTCTTCCAGGTGATTGGTCTACTTTTATGAAAAAGACAATGTTGCTCTGCTTCAGAAAGTCCAGTGAGCGAAACAATAAATAAGTAAACAAATCAGTAAGAGATAACTTCAGACAGTAGCGAATGCTGTAAAGATGGCAATTCAGATTGAGAGGGGCTCATTTAAGTAGGGAAATCAGGGAGGTGGCTCAGAGGAGGCAGTGTTTACGTTGAGATCTGAGGGATGAAACGGCATGAAACTTTTGATATACTAGATAGAGTATATTTCTTCTGAACTAAGAGGTAAAGTTACATAAAATAGGTGTTTGGGTTTAATTTTAGGTCTGGGCAAGATTCAAGTTGGTGATCTTCATGGAAGTTTCTTTGAGCAGATCTTCTGATTTGTTCCTGGAGAATCACAGAGGCATCATGGGTTGGGTCTTACCATTTGGAAAATTGCCCTAGAATGAAACAAATGATTCAAGGGTAGTGCCCCAGTCTGGAATGCATTCTTTCTGCATATCCGAAAGGCAAATAAAAATATTTTCTAGGGTTGTTGTGGTTATGAGATCCGTGTTTGAATTTGTCTTGGAACTGCGAGCTGGTAATGCAGCTGTCACTTGTATTTCAGGCTTATTGGAGACCAGGTGTATCAGGGAGAAATTACAGAGAAAGCAAAGAGAAATGGTGATAAGGTGAAAGAGAAAAGGAATAAAACCACAGAAGATTATGGGTGAGTGCCACTTAATGAAGGAATTAAATATCCACTTCAGCAAAGTGTCACATTTTCTATCTCTTTGCCTAGCCATCTTGTTTTCTTCCCTTCCTTCAAGTAATCTTTTTATTTTTATCATAATGGTAAATAATTAAATATACCTGATTAACAATATAGTAGATAAGGATTTATAATCAAAAGGAACATTTACCACTCCCATTCCCCAGTTCTCACTTCCTAAAAACATCCACTTCTAATATTTCTGTATTTTTTTTGTAGTTACATCCCTCACTCTAAATATTATGATAGTCTTGCTTTTTAAAAATTTCTTGATAAAAATCAGGCATTATCCGTTGATTCTCTGCTGTGAAGAAAGAGGAGTTAGCATATTTACAATATTCCTACTTTCCCTCTGCATTCCAAATTTTTACATTATTATTCCTTCTTCTTCCATCAATTTAAGCAGTTATACCTTCTTAGATTAGCCCTACTATCTTTTTTTTTTTTTGGTGAGGAAAATCGGCCCTGAGCTACTATCCTTTGCCAATCTTCCTCTTTTTGCCGAGGAAGATTAGCTCTGAGCTAACATCTGTGCCCATATTCCTCTATTTTGTATGTGGGATGCTGCCACAGCATGGCTTGATGAGTGGTGTGTAGGTCCACGCCCGGGATCCAAACCTGCAAACCCTGGGCTGCCGAAATAGAGCACGCGAACTGAATGACTATGCCATTGGGCCGGCCCCAGCCCTGCTATCTTAAATGATAATATTTCCTCTTCTTCAATTCACCCCACGTCTCCTTTTCCATCCCCAGTACCCATCTTTTCTTACCTAATCATTTACTTTTGCATTATCAGAGTGATCAACATTTAAATTCTGATCTGTCGCAATATTTGTATTCTTTGTTTTGTCTACAAACTGAATCTAAACATTGAAAACCAATAAATAGCATTTCCTTTTTAGTGACTACATAAATAACATTAACTGCAGAGCCACCTAGTATACTACAATTCTATTTCCCTCTCTACCAGCCTATTTGAAGAAAAGTGATCTGTTCCCGTTGAAGAAAAATGGTCTTAGTATCTAGATAAAATGGTGTAGGCTTTATGAGGATTATTTTTCTTACACTTCATAAATTGTTCAGAATCTTGCTACAGTTTAGTTTAGTTGGATCACAACACACATTTCTGTTTTTCCTGGAGTTTCTAATTGTCTTTTTTTTTTAATGAGATACAACTAAATTTCGTCACTATTAACATCTAGCAAGACATATCACTCATTTGAAATAGTGACTAAATGAACATCTATGGCCAAGGTTCTGCAAGCAGTGACATCCATGTCATTGCCAACAGCCATTGGGAGGCATCACTGATTGGGAGACACAAAGAATGGATGTCTCCGGATCAATGGAATACTGTCTTTGCTTTGCAGCCTTGTCACTTAATGTTTACCCTGGGATTTCTTTTCATTGTCTTCTGGGTTGGTTTCATTACATCTTGTATTCTATACCTTCCTCTTTCTTGGTTTTCACCTTTGCTTTGCTGGAGTATATTCTGAAGTAATTTCCTCAGAATGGGTGTGTGAGAGGCAAACTTTCTGACACCTTGATTCATACTTTGACTGTGTAGGGAATATAAGATTCAGAGTAATTTACCATCCAAACTTTGAAGACACTGCTCCAGTGTCCGATAACACCCGGTATCATGATGATGCATCTAATGTGATCTAAGACCATTCCTTTTACGGGTTTTCTGTACCTGATGTTCTGAAATTTTACAATAGTGGGTTCAGGTGTCAGTCTTTTTTTCCTTCCTTCTGCCTAGCTCTCAGTGAAAATTTTCCATCTTAATACATGTGTCTCTTTCCAGCTCTGGGAAAGAGGAGTGTAGGAAGCCTACCGTCTTAGTCGTTCCTTCATATATGGACTTGGAAGTCTTCTCTCTGCATTTGATCTTCCTTCTCACTCCCATTTTGTGGTGTCCTGCTCAACCAGAACATGCAGTCTTTCTGAGAGTCTGCATTCTCCTTTGCTCCGGTCCCTCCTTACATAGTCTGAGCTGCAGAGTTCTTGCTCTACTGAATTCCCCAAGTCTTCCAGAAACGTGTTGAAATGTCCTACCCACTGGTGGTTGCCCCTACCAGTCTTATTCCTTTGGTTTAATCTTTTATTATTCCTTTGATGGTGGGTCCACCATCTTGAATCAGCAAACCTTCATTCCAAGTACTGAAAGCATTTGGTGGAATGGTTTGTATTTTTATATACTTGACAATCCTTTATTCCTTACCCTTCCCTCTAAACACATCCACCAGACTTTACCAAGTTGTAAAAACCTAATGTAGTAGCTATTTTACAGTTAGGTAAAATGTCGGGTTCGTTTGGCCATGCCTGCAAAGAGGAGAATGCAATTCACACCTTGACCCCCAAGCTCTCTTTTCCAGCAGTTCACCTATTTCAGGGTCCCCTTTCCCCTTTGCCCCCTTGGGCCTGACTCAGGGAGAGGTAGGAGGGTCAGTAGTCTGTGAGTCCTCTCCCCTTTGGTATTCTTTGAACCTCTGTAACCTTCCTCTAGTGCAGGCCTTTACTTTTCCTCCCAACACTAACTCTCATTTTTCCTTTCTAAGCACTCTCACTGAGAGAGTCTGGCTGGTGTCTCCACCAACCCTGAGCTCGCTTTCCTCTTCCTTCCAGGGAGAAGGGGACGGAAACCTTCAGAGCCTCAGTGGTGATTCCCAGCAAGGACAAAGCTGCCTTCCTCCTCAGTTACGAAGAGCTGCTGCAGAGGCGGCTTGGGAAGTATGAGCACGTGATCAGCGTGCGACCCCAGCAGCTGGTGGGGCGGCTGACGGTGGAAGTGAGTATTCTGGAGAAGTCGGGCATCGCATCACTGGAGGTGCTGCCACTACACAACAGCAGGCAGAAGGGCAGCAGGCGCGGGGAAGGTGAGTGATGTGGGCTGGACGTCCTCAGATCTTCAGTGGTGGCTTTAGAGGAATCTATGAAGCAGATAGTGCCCCTTCAACAAAGGCCCTGAGAGTTTGCGGGAATCTGAAAGACGGCAACACAACAAAGGCAGTGCCCTGTACAATTTTGGTTTTTTAAAGCCAGGCTCCATCAGGAGATTTAAAAATGTTTAAATCATTTGACACAGGAATCTCACTTCTGGGAATCTAACCTAGTGAAATAGCTAGAATATTGGGAATGTTTGTGTATGAACCTGCTTGATGATATTTGTAGTAGGAAAAACGTTCCATCATCCTAAATATTCAACCTTACAGACATGATTAGTAAAATATAGTTATAAAAACAATTCAGCAGGGCCGGCCCCATGGCATAGTGGTTAAGTTCGGCACTCTGCTTCAGTGGTTTGTGGGTCTGGATCCCAAGTGCGGACCTACACCACTCATCAGCCATGCTGTGGCGGTGACTCACGTACAAAATAGAGGAAGATTGGCACAGATATTAGCTCAGGGCTAATCTTCCTCAAGCAAACATAAAAAAATTCAGCTTGTGGCAGGGAAAAAAAGGACACAATTGTACGTACACTATAATGTTAAATATGTTAACTTTGTTAAATATGAAGCTGACAAAATACTAGAAAGTTATATAAAATAATCATTTTATACTATGGGTGATGAGGTTACAGGGTCGTTTTCAAAAAATCTGTTTCTAAAACATTAAACATTTAACATTAACATAAACATTTAAACAGTGTGTTAACTTCTTTCTAAAATTAAATAATGAAAACTGTGTACTGTAAATTTGATTTAAGACTTAGACATTTTGGTTCATCAGCAGGACCACTTAGTTTAGGTTTTTCTCAAATTCTAATTTTTAAAATAGCACTCTATTTGTTGAAATGATAAGGAAAAATTCAATATAATCTAATTTTAATTACTATATTAATTTCAACTAATAGTTTATATTAAATATTCACTTGTATTGGGTCTTATTCTAAATACACCAGTAAGGTTTAATATCAAGTTGGATAACAAGACAGACATGTCAAAAAATTGCACTAGTGGGCCAGTGGTGTAGCAGTGAAGTTCACATGCTCTGTTTCTGCAGCCCAGGGTTCGCAGTTTCGGATCTGAGCACGACGCACCACTTGTCGAGCCATGCTGTGGCGGCGTCCCATATAAAGTAGAGGAAGATGGGCACGGATGTTAGCCCAGGGCCAGTGTCCTCTAGCAAAAAGAGGAGGATTAGCATTGGATGTTAGCTCAGGGCTAATCTTCCTCACCAAAGGAAAAAAAAAAAAGAAAGAAAGAAAAAAAAAAACTGCACCAGGATCAGAATGACAAGATTGCAGAAAATTGTGATGTTGAGGTCAGGGAAATGCCAAGTGATAAGTGAATATGCGAAGTCTTAATTCAACCCCTGTGACGGCAAGGAGAGTGGGCCACGAATGCTTCTTGTACAAGGATATTTAGGAATGAGATTGGAAGGAGAGCAGAGAAATGAGTTGACAAGTGGAATAAGAGAATGTCGTTATTTAACATAATGCAAAGTATAAGAAAGAGTAAATAGTATGGAAAATACGCTTTCCTCGCACCAGCACAGTTTAGTGAATGACTCTCCACGTGAGAAGTGGTTTGCCCTCAAAGACTGAGTGTGTCCTGGTTCTGTGGTGGACGCAGGTCTTTAGTTGTGTGTTGACTGCCAACACTGAGTTTGAGAGTCTCCATCCAGATCTAATTGGAAAATTAAAAATATCGTCATGGTATCTGACTTTCAGAAATGGCATGAGATACCGTATACCATTCTTATGTCATATAGGCGGCAGTGTGTATCGTTAACGGATTTTAGTTCAGTTATTAACTACAACCTTGGAAAAACTTACCTAGGCCCTATAAGACTCAGCTTGCACATCTGCAAAACAGGAATAACAATGACCTCATAAGATTGTTGGGAAGTGTTAGTGTATGTGAAGTGCCTGGCCCAGAGTAAGAGCTAATAATTAAGTATTGTTATTATCGTTATCATCTTATATTTACTTTCTTTCTATGAGAATCTTATCTCTGCTATTAGATCCTAAGTGATTTTGAAGGCAGTTCTGTGTCTGATTAACCTTTGTCTTCTCAAACTATTTAACGTAATGCCTTTTAAACAGTAGGTAGCTAATTAAGTGTCTGCACATTTGAGAAGAAAAGCAAAAATAAAAAATAAAAAAATACATACCCAAACTAATAATGAAGAATGTTTTTAAATCTCATTTCTCTCTAATCATAATTTATAGGGAAATTCTCCCGTGTACAACTGTGTGAAGGAAGTATGTTTTCAGGAGGAAGGTTCTTTGGGGGTTGGTAGGATCACAGAGAGGACGGAGCAGCTGTGTGGTGTGTCTGGGCTGGATCCACCGGGCTCAGTAAATGTATGGAGGCCCTCAGTGGGAGATTCTGACAGTTTTCCTGCTGCAGTAATGAAATGTTTGTGTGTTTTGCCTAATTTTCAGAACCACAGTGACTCTGCAGAGATGTGTACCAGTTGAGCTGTGTGTATGTTTGAACGGGGTATGAATTACGATTGTCAGCTATAAAGTTGCTCACTGTTTATAGTCAGGGCCTGTGAATCTCGGAGGAATTTTTCCAGACCATTGATCTCTTGGGATCTGTTTGTTTTTAAGAAAATTGTTTTCCTAGCTCTTGTACTAGAGCAGATATTCTGCTTTCCAGAGCATGGAGACTTCACAAACATTTCCCCGAGCCAGCATCCCCTTTTTCCTCCTTATTCCCATCTTTCAGAGCTCAGCTGTCATTCTTCCTGAAAAATGGCAGCCTCAGCAGCGAGAGGCCCAGGATGTGTCTGGACGCTATTGTGTGTTTCCAGAAGCAGTCCAGGGTAGAGACCAAACTAGAATTGGGCTTGCATCAGAACGTGAGCTGTAGTTCTGTGGATGTGGACCCAAGCCAGGACATTCCTCTGAGAGATCTGGCTGTGGTTAGAAATCAGACTTCTGGAATTTCTCTAAGCAAATCTCTGACCACTGGACCCATTTTCATTTTTAGGGAAGCAATTCTAGATAAGGATGACTCTGTGCTAGACACTAGACTCAGCACTTGCATGTATTATTATCTCATTCAATTTTCACAACCATCTTAGGGAGGTTTTATAAAATACTGAGAGGGTGAGTTCAAATTCCAACTCTCTCCCTAGTTATATAAAAACTTTAAAAAAGGCTAAATGCAATATAACCTACCTTTGCCTAGTTTACCTGTCTGGTGTATCAGGATTGGGCCCACAGCTATTGAATCATAAATTAATGGGATCCTTCACAATGTAAAAGCTAATTCTGTGAGATGCAATTTGGAAGCCAAAGCATTATACTCTCTGGATTATTACAATAGTTAACTCATATATTCAAAACTCATGTAACTCATGGTTCAAAATCTATAAGATTACAAATTGGTATACAGTGAAAGACAAGACTCCCACTCTCTTCTGCCCCCCGTCCCCTGTTCCTCTACTCTAAAATATTTTGACGATTTGTGGACCCAGTGGAACAGAGTATTTGAAATTCAGATTTTCTTCGAATATCCTTGGGATGTGTGATCTTCTGAAGGCTTACACCGAGGTGGATATTCCATCCCTGTGATTGGTTCAAGGCTGGTTATTTCACTCTCTCTGTTAAAGTCTCCAACTTCCTGTTGTTCCATGGCACCTAAATTACCATCCTTTCCACGATTGCAGGTTTGTTTTTTTTTTGGCAGAAAATTTTCATTTGTGATGAGATTCCTCATGACTAGAAGTAAAATAAAATAAGATAGCTTGCTGTTTTATTCCTCTGCTTTACATCAGTGGCTCTCAAACTAGCTATACCCGATACTAACCTAGAGAGGGTAAAAAAAGAAATTCGGACGGCTGAGTCTTCCCTCAGACTTGAATTAGAATTTATCGGGGTGAGGCCTAGGTAGCTGTTTTTCAGGGAATGATGTTCTAAGAATTTATATGAGAAACTAAAAAATTTATGAGTGCTTTTAACTTGTCTATTTGTAAAGCTAAATAATAATGCTGAATATTTTTTCTACCACTAAACATGTATGGTACTATGACTTTCATCATTCATCCTTTATATTCTTTGCTTTTTTAAAAAACAACTTTATTGAGGTTTCGTTTACGTAGCATAAAATTTACTCATTTTAAGTGTACAATTCAATGATTTTTAGTACATTTGCAGAGTTGTGCAACCATCATCGCAATCCAATTTTAGAACATCTCTATCACCCCAAAAAGATCCTTGCACCTATTTGCAGTCACTCCCTGTTCCCATCTCAGCCCCAAGCAACCACTAATCCACTTTCTGTCTATAGATTTCAGACAGCTGAATTTTTAAAAGCACCCCCGGTGATTCTGGTGCTTGGTAAATGTTGGGAACTCTTTGGACTTCCCAGGAGAATTTAGGGACCTTAACTATGTCAGGATCTTGACCTACAGAAGCAGCTTTTAAATTAAACAAGATTACTCCTTTAATCTCATGGGGCCCTCAGAATACTCTGACTCTTGACCCTTATTGAAATGTATGTCGTTCCTCTTTTCTACCAACACGTTTTTACCGTTGGATACAGACCAACATAGAATGACTCACACAGTTGGTGGAAAATAACCTCTTCCCATATCCAGCTTCTGCTCATCAACATGGAAACTTGAGTTGGAAAAGTACCAACAGCCATTCCCATGGGGCTGGTGCAGTCTTCCTAATATAGTCTCAAGCTTATTAGACCAGGCAACCCATCTTCTCTTGGAAAAGACAGACATGATCATTCAGTGCATTTCTGGCGCCAAAAGCACTTCTCTACTTTCCTTGATTCCCACCGGGGCTTCCTGCACCTGTGGGAATTGCTCCCTCCTGCTCTTCCCACTGTTCAAAATACGTTTTGGCAAAGATGTGGAGAAATTGGGACACTTGTACATTGCTGGTGGGCATGTAAAAGGGTGCAGCCATTGTGGAAAACAGTTTGGTGGTTCCTCAAAAAGTTAAGCATAGAATTACCATATAATAGAGAAATTACCAGCAATTTCTCTAAGTATCTATGCAAAAGAATGAAAAACAGGTACTCAGATACTTGTATAAGAATGTTCATAGCAGTATTCACAATAGCCAAAAGGTGCCAACAGTCTAAATGTCCATTAATAGATGAATGGATAAACAAATTGTGGTTCTATCCACACAATGGAATATTATTCAGCCACACAAAGGAATGAAGTATTGTTACATGCTGCAACATGGATGGACCTTGAAAATGTTAGGCTAAGTGAAAGAAGCCAGACTCAAAAGGCCACATACTGGATGATTCCACTCTTGTGAAATGTCCAGAATAGATAAGTCTGTAGAGACAGAAAGCAGATTAGTGATTTCGAGGGCCCCGGGAGAGGAAGGAGTGGGGAGTGGCTGCTTAATGGTTACAGAGTTTTTTGTGGGGGTTTTGGAACTGGAGAGAGGTGGTGGTTGCATAACATTATGAATATACTCAATGCCACTGAATTATACACTTTAAAATGGTCAATTTTATGTTATGTCAATTTTATCTCAAAAACATAAAATGAAAAAAATTACATTTTAGGTTGTTAGAATCCCACTGCCTCCAAGTGCACTGGAAGTGATGCTTGCTGTGTTCTCCGGCAGTTAGCTGTGCATCCTTCACACACCCGGGAAGGCAGATAATAGGGCTAGGTGGAACTCCACTCACGGCTTGCTTTTTAATCCTGTCACTCCTATGTGAGCTTCCTATAAAATCCTGGCCTTCAAATAGTCCTAAGAACCGAGGAAGCTTAATCAGAAAGAAGAGAACCACTCGAGATACAGATTCACTATCTTTTGTGTTGGAAGATGAGGTTGTTGACACTGCAGAGGTCTCGGAGAACAGGTTAGTGACCAGCCGCACGTCCTGCAAGATCAAGTCACCTCTGACCTGAGACTAGCGTGGTGTCTTGTATTTCAGGATTTGCCCAGTGAGCGGTGGACTGAATCTGTTTAAAAATCTTACTTATGTTTTTCTTTGTTTGTCTGTTCACCTCATGACTCTGCCTTTTGTTGGGAAGGTTTTCTTAGGATTGTATTCTAGGCACCTAGCGTGGGACCCGGCAGGGAATGAGTGCCTACAATGTGTTTGTTAAATGAATTTAGGAATAAATAACTGTTGACAAAGAAAATGCTGTTAGGTTTTCAACACATTCCTGGTTTAAGTGGGTTAATTTTCCAGATCTTGGATGTAGCTTCTATTTTGCTGTGGAGGAGGAATTGGGAGACAGAATTTGGTCCAACAAGACTTTGATTACAAAAATCTAGACCGCTTCCGTTGCCAGGATTGTCAGATGAAATACAGGGTGCTCAGTTAAATTTGAATTTCGGATAAACAATATGGCCTATGAAATATCTGGGACATACTTACACCAAAAAATTATTTGTTGTTTATCTGAAATTCAGATTTCATGGAGCATCCTGTCTTTTTATTTGCTAAATCTGGCGGCTCTGCCCTATTAAAGGGCTGCACTGTGACTGATGGTTGGCCCCCAGTTCCAGTTCCTGGCTGCTCCGTGTTCTTCCCCGGATCCAGTCTCCACTCTGCAGCTGGAAGGGCACGGCCCTGTTTGACCTCTGTACATTTGCCAGGAAACAATCTGGTTGTTACGGGAGGGTGTCCAGCATTGTTCAGTGCAGAAATTAGTCAGGTATGAATCATTTGGCTCCCTGGTTGGTTTTGTTTTTAATGCCGATATGAGAACCCACATTATCTTGTTTGTTCTGACATCGGCTGTAGTTTGGTCAGGACCAGCTGTGAGCAGGATGGCTCAGAGAGAGCCAGGAGGGAGGTCTTCTCACTTTGACTTGACCTTGGTGAGCAAGCTACTCTTCTCTGTGAGATTTCACTCTTCATTTCTTCATTTTTCCTGCTGTCTTAGTGTGTAAGGTGGGACGCCGTCCTGGCAAATGGCATGGTTCACCATAGCTGTGGCCAAAACCAGATGTGGGACCAGCGCATGTGACATGGGTTACCAAGAGCATCTGCCACACCCACCAGAATACTTTCAGGCTGAGACACTTTAGTTCTGTTGAAGGCTCCTCTATCCATCTGTCCAGCCACGTGCCAACGTATTTAGTCATCTCTGTGTTACATGTTCATCATGCTTGAGCCCCCGCCCTGTTCCTGGCGCTGTGCTGGGTGCCTGAAATCTAAAGATGTCTAAGGTGTTCTCACTGCCTTTGAAGAACTTAGAGTTGGCAATTTTAAAACGTAAAAAAATTTTTGGTTATGGTAAAAAGCACATAACACAAAGTTTACCATCTTAACCATTTCTAAGTGTACAGTTCAGTAGTGTTGAGTTTATTCACATCATTGTGAAGTAGATCTCTAGAACTTTTACATCTTCCCAAACTGAAACTCTAAATATATCCATTCAACAACAACTCTCCATTCCCCCTCCCCCTAGCCCCTGGCAACCACCATTACATTTTCTGTCTTTATGAATTTGACTACTTTAGATAACTCATATAAGTGGAATCATGCAGTATTTTTCTTTTTGTGACTGGCTTATTTTACTTAGCATAATGTCCTCCAGGTTCATTCATGTTGTGGCATATGACAGGGTTTCCTTCCTTTTTATGACTGAATAATATTCCATTGAGGTGGTCTAGTGGCTAAGATTTGGCGCTCTCACCACTGAGGCCCGGGTTCATTTCCTGGTCAGGAAACCCTACCACCCGCCCATCAGTTGTCATATTGTGGCCAATGGTTATTGCTGGGATGCTGAAAGCTCTGCCACTGGTATTTCAAATACAAGCAGGGTCACCCATGGTGGACAGGTTTCAGTGGAGCTTCCAGACTAAGACAGACTAGGAAGAAGGACCTGGCCACTCACTTCCAAAAAAGTTGGCCATGAGAACCCTATGAATAGCAGCAGAGCATTGTCTGATCCAGTGCCTGAAGGTGAGAGGATGGCACAAAAAGACTGGGCAGGGTTCTGCTCTGCTGTCCACAGGGTCGTTGGGAGTCGGAATCCACAGCACTGACAACAACAAATATTCCATTGTATGTACAGACCACATTTTGTTTATCCTTTCATCCGTTGATGGACACTTGGGTTGCTTCCACCTCTTGGCTATTGTGAATAGTGCTGCTGTGCACATGGGTGTGCAAATATCTCAAGATCTTGCTTTCAATTCTTTTGGGTATTTACCCAAAAGTGGAATTGCTGGATCGTATGGTAGTTCTATTTTAACAGAAATCTCTTAATCTTATCTTCTTTTGCTGCTCTATCACTGTTTTTGGTGGGCTTCCATTCAGTTCATTTTCAAATACTTAGAGCAGCTAGTATTTGAGGTCTTCAATGGACACAAAATGATACCAGGAAGGGGTAATGCGTGTTTTTAGGGGTAACTGCTTTTAGAGTGTGAGGTAGTTCGTGAGGCAATTGTTTTCAATGAAAACGTGATTAGGTTTTCAACACGTTCCTGGTTTAAGTGGGTTAATTTTGCCAGCTCCTATTTTGTTGTGGAGGAGGAATTGGGAGGCAGAATTTGGTCCCACAAGACTTTGGTCACAAAAATCTAGACCACTTCCTTTGCCAGCATTGTCCAATAAAATATACGATGCTCAGTTAAGTTTGAATTTCAGGTAAACAATATGGCCTATGCAATATCTGGGACATACTTATACTAAAAAATTATTTGTTTATCTGAAATTCAGATTTCACAGAGCGTCCTGTCTTTTTATTTGCTAAATCTGGCAGTTCTGCCCTATTAAAGGGCTGCATTGTGACTGATGGTTGACCCCCAGCTCCAGTTCCCTGCTGCTCCCTGTTCATAGTTCTAGTTGCGCTTGTTTTCAAGCATAGCATCTCTGGGGAAATCAATCAAATAGGGCAAATTGAGACTCAGTAATATTATTTTAGGAAGAAAGAATATTGAGTGAATAGTGAAGAAAACTAATTTGCTAAGAAATCTGGGCAAATACCACTTAACTATAAAATGATAGAATTGAAGTTGAACTCCTTCAGCTGTAAATTTGCATTATTATTTTATGCTGTATGTTGCTGTCATATCTATTTGATGCTATTTTCCATAATACCAAATGTCAATATAGGCGAGAAAACCCCCTTCCAATAAGAAAACTATATATAATAGGGGACTTATGAAGGTATTTAACCAAATTCCTTCTCATCTTCATTGCCTCAACTTTACCACTTTTTTTTTCCTGAGACCTAGTCAGTGTACATTTTTTATTGAGGTCATAATAGTTTATAACATTGTGAAATATCAGTTGTGAATTATTATTTGTCAGTCACCATATAAATGTGCCCCTTCACCCCTTGTGCCCACCCCTCAAAACCCCCTGCCCCTCTGTTAACCACTAAATTCTTCTCTTGGTCTGTGTGTTAGTTTATCTTCCACATATGAGTGAAATCATATGGTGTTTGTCTTTCTCTGCCTGGCTTATTTCGCTTAACATAATACCCTCCAGGTCCATCCATGTTGTTGTGAATGGGGTGATTTTGTCTTTTTTTGTGGCTGAGTAGTATTCCATTGTATATATATACCACATCTTCTTTATCCAATCATCAGTTGAGGGACACTTGGGTTGCTTCCACTTCTTGGCTATAGTGAATAATGCTTCAATGAACATAGGGGTGCATAAGCCTCTTTGAATTGTTGATTTCAAGTTCTTTGGATAAATACCCAGTAGTGGGATAGCTGGATCACAGGGTATTTCTATTTTTAATTTTTTGAGGAATCTCCATACTGTTTTCCATAGTGGCTGCACCAGTTTGCATTCCCACCAGCAGTGTATGAGGGTTCCCTTTTCTCCACATCCTCTCTGGCATTTGTTTTTTTGTCTTGGTGATTACAGCCATTCTAACAGGTGTAAGGTGACATCTTAGTGTAGTTTTGATTTGCATTTCCCTGATGATTAGTGATGGCCAATGTATTTTTTTTAAATTGAGGTATAATTGACCTATAACATTATATTAGTTTCAGATGTACAACATAATGATTTGATATTTGTATATATTGCAAAATGATCACCACAATAAGTCTAGTTAACATCTATCACCATACAGAGTTACAGAATTTTTTTTCTTGTGATAAGAACTTTTAAGATCTACTTTCTTAGCAACTTTCAAATATGCAGTACAGTATTACTAACTATAGCTGCCATGCTGTACATTACATCCCCATCACTTTTTCTTTGAATACTCTGCTGATTTGCTTGAATTTTTTCTTTGTTGCTACCATCAAAGGTGATGGCTACCCTATATTTAAGAAATCTCCCCACTGGAGCCCAGATGAGCAGGTTACATCAACAAACAAAGACAACTTAGCCTCTTTTCCAAGGGGAAATGAGCACGCAGTGTTTGTTTGGAAATCCTTTTGTAAAACCACCAGGTGTTGGCTGCTTTTCTCTGACAGCAGGCAAACCCAAGGCTCACAGGAAACAGAGGCCAGGAATTCCCTCTGTCAGTTGACCCAAAGGGGCGTGGCTTCCACCTGACGTCCTTGACTGTGGTTCTTTGCTCCCAAATCTGTTCACCTTTCGACCTTGTACATAGCAATGGACTTCCTTTTTTTGCCATGTGGTTGTCTAGGAGGGGAATGTTTATTTGTGAATAACATCCGTGTTCCTAGACAAAACCAAGGACATACATTTTGTTCTCTTCACCTCTCACACAAAATATGTGAAGTGCTTTGTCATTGCAATATAGAATTGAAGGGGGGAATATTTGATAGCACTTGTATGCATGGGTCTTCACCTGAAGTAGACTCCTTGGAGAAGTTGGTGAAAGCTATGGACCCTCTCTCCAGAAAAATAATATACATATGTGCTTTCATGCAAAATTCTGTATATAAGTTCAGGGACTTTGGGAGGCTACAAACTCCATTATACTTTATAAAGATTGTTCTTTATATAAACCTTCTTGAATTCCCTGTTATGAATGTTCATTATGATGTGCTTTTTTTTCTCAAAATAATGATTATTTGTTTTTACTAAGCTCTCAGTGGTGTAGAGAAACCTGTTATGGCAAAAATGTAAACTGTGTGTTATTACAGAGTATTTTTTTCTCATGACTTGCCTTTCATCCTAGACAAAGAGTATAAGAAGCTAATGGTGAAGTGGAAGAGGCTGGGCACTAACGTGTATTGAGTGCCTACTGTGTTCCAGGCACCATGCTAGGTTCCTTATATATGTGATGTCACTTAATTCTGACAATGATTCTACGACTTGGATTTACTCCAATTTAAGATGTAGCTCTGAGGTTCAGAGATATTGTCAGTCATTACAAGTCTGTCTAACTCTAAAGCCTCCTTTCTTTGGCGTTATGTGGCTTCCGAAGATCTTCTTGCTCAAAAAAACCAAGGTTTAGACAGGGAGAGAGCACCCTGGGGATGCTGGTGACCTGAGAAGCAGGGAAGAGTCAGTGAGTGGAGGAACAGCAGTCAGTGACTCTCACCGAGGCCACACTGGAGGCAGTTGTGTGCCGCTGACGGGCATCTTGCACGAGACCACTGATGTTTGAGTTCAAACAGGAAGATGACATTAGAAGCCTCTGCTGCCTCCAATTCAGAGCACTCCCCACAGTTCACTCCTACCGCTAACCAAGTGAGCACAAAGGAGAGAAAACCAAGATAAGGAAAAGATGTGGGTTCTCATTAGAAAGGGAGGTCAGGTTCTCACTCTTTTGATCTGCCCCCAAACTCTTTCTTGTACTCTTCATTATCTTTAGAACATATCCTGTGACGGCTGAGGGCCCTGCTAATAAAGCTTGTTGTGCTTATGAGCTGTTTTGTGGAGGTCAGCAGTATGAGCCTCAATTCACAGTAAGGAACAGCTAAATAGTATTATTCTGCTTTGTGATTTTCGTCAGTAACTGTGGGGAAGCCTATAATAACCCCATTGATTAAAAGATCTTTTCCCTCCTCTAATAAAAAGAGGATGTTATTTTCTAGAGATATTACTCTGGAATTTTTCCCAGCAAACTTTTTTTTTTGCTGGTAGCGGAAAATTCATTGGGTCACATTGACTGGTACTTAATGGGTGGAAGTCAGCCTCAGGAGCTAGGCTTCTTGGTGAGTAACCATATTGGGAATCAACCCACTCTTTGGGCATATAAAATAAGCCCATTTAGAGAAATCTCATGAATTTTCATCATGAACTAGCAACATCAGAGGTCAGTAGGAAACCAAAATAATAGTACACTATCCTTTCTCATGACAAATCAAAGAGCCTAGTCAAATGAATTATGAAGAGAGAAATTATACTTTTTAATTCTCAGGGCTTTCATTCAACCATGAATAGTATTAATTCCGGGTAGTTGTAAAGAACATTTCAACGAGAGAGATTTAAAACAAGAAAAAGTAGGTACAGGCTGACTCTGAAGAGAGTCAGATCTAATATAGAATTTTAAAGTTATAGATAATGTAGTGCCACCTAATTACATACAGCAAAGGCACATGACCATTGTCTCTGGGTAGAAAACAGAGTCAGCTGGAAGCCTTTTTAAAATACAAATTTCCGGGTCCCACCTTCAGGGTTTCTGATTCAGAGTTTCCGGGGTGAGCCCAAGAATTTGTATTTCTAGCAAGTTCCCAGGTGAAGCTGCTGGTCCAAGACCACATCATGAGAACTGCTCTGCAGCATCCCTGCAGGTAAGTGATTCATCCAGGGTTCGCTCGTTAAACACCAGATGAGTTGTGGAAGCTGCCTCCGCCAACAGGACATCTTTCTTAGAGCTTACTGATGCTACACGAAAAGTGCTTCCACTAACTCTCTCCCTCATCCTAATTCTGCCAGCTGGAATCACTCTGAATACACCTAATCCCCATAGAAATGCCTAGATGATCAGACTTATCCTAAGGAAAATAACAGATAAGGGTCCGTTCTGCAAATGATATATTATGTCCCTTGCCAGGGAATGCTTCTTCGATCTATTCTGCTAGGCAACTCCCTGTGAGTTTAAATTTTTAAAAAATTGGAATATACACAGAATAAAGTATATAATTCTTATGTGTACAGCTTGATGAATTTTCACATACGTATCCACCTATACAACTACTTCCGGGTCACACCACCTCAAAAGATTCCCTTATACTCTTCCCCAGTCAGTACTCACCCCCGGAGGTAAGCACTGTTCTGTCTCCATTGCCAGGGGTGAGTTGTGCTTGCTCTTGAGCGCTCTATGTAAACGGAAGCATGAGAATACACTCTTTTGTATCTTATGTTTTCACTCCGAATGACTACGAGAGTCAACCATGTTGTAAATAGCGGTTCTTTCCTTTTCGTTGCATGCAGTCTTACAAGCATTACATTGCATGTAGTATTTCTTTGCAAGTTTGACGTGTTGTATTGTCTTATATTTCATTCCCTGGCACTTTGTCTATTTTGTATACGTTTAAGGTTCATAGTAATATTGGCTAGCATGACCGCTTGCTATGAATCAGAACAGCGCTAAGTACATTACATCACTTAATCTTTTCAATAGTGTCACTTTGGTAGACCGGTAATCCATTTTACAGATGAGATAACCAAGGCTCAGTAATTTGCCCAGAGTCTCGTAGATAATAAGAGGTAGAGCCCATGTTGAATGGAGGTCCTTCTGACTCATTCATGATCCTGAGTTCTTAGCGGGTGTATTATTATCATGTCTCTCACTCTTGGTGCTTTACCAATAATCACCAATGAGAGATTGACTCTGGAGAACATGCAGTTTCCTTCTATTTCAAGGACCTTTCCATTTTCAGCCTCTTTTCCTTCCTCTTGTCTAATGGTTCTAACCCATCATCAACCACACTGGTGAACTGGAGGCTGGTACTTGTCAATGTGCTATTGAGATTTTCCCAGCTCCTTCTTCAGATGAGCAGATCTGTGGGAAGCATGTTATCTTTCGTACAACTGTCTTTCTACGAGAATGAACTTTCCTATTTGCTAGCTCTCTGGTCACTCCCGAAATTCTTGCCCTTGATAAGTGCAAATAATAGAAGAATCAGGTCTGCCCTGTGGTTCCTGTTAAGGTTACACCTAAAATGTCTCTGAAAAATAATTGTCTGTTCTGTTGAAGGGAATGTTTGAACTTCCTTTGACTTGAGTGTCTAATAAACCCTTAGCAGAAGGAAGTTTATTTTTAAATACAAATTACCTAGGCAAATTATGCCTTGTTTCCTTTTTTATTTTGCTCATTAGGGATGGAAAATTGCTGGTCAGGTTACTCCGCAGTGTCAACTTGAATAGATTTAGAAAGATAATCAGATGCTTTGCAGCAGGTTTAAGCCTGGCTTTGATTCAGTATTTGGATAAAAATTCTCCACATATGCTGATGTTTCCAAATTCTCCATTTTATTTCCATATTCTTCATGGTGCATGCAGACCTCAAAAATTGTATTTCTGTTGCTAAGTATATAGAATGGTGTTGTTTGGATTTATAAAGGTGGGTAGTCTGCGAAATAATTCTCTGTTCTAAGAGGAAATGAAGGTCAGGAGTAAAAAATGGGATGCTCTTTGCTTAATCTGTCATCTCACTAATGATGAGTTGAGATTTTTCTTAAATCACATAAAATCCATTTATCTGTTTATTTTTCTGTAATTTTAATTTATATCCTCAGATTCATGCTGGGGAAAGCTTTGGGAAATGTTTTTTCAAAAAGATCCATGAACATTCTGGACAAACAGTACATTAGGGTAGCAGAATGATTCATGAGGGAAAGGTGTTCTTTGTGGAAGAATTCCATATGGAAGGAATGATGGAAGCCACCCTTTTGCGACTCTAATGAAATAGTGGATCTAGACAAGCCTTATCAGTGATTGATAAAACTATTAAGTGAAAGATTGATGAGGAACTTTGTAATGGGTGATCAGATTGACAATACTGGAACCCACCATCAATCTTACTAAAACTAAAAGTAGATGACTAGATATTATGTACTTTGTGATGTGATAAAGTAGTTAGTACTCAGCATCGCCTATGAAGTGTTCTTGTCAACAGTATTGAACCTGACACTAACCAAGCCTCTAGCTCTGCCTACCAGAACACAATGCAATACAGGGGACCGAGTTGTGGTTCTCAACCTTGACTGCACCTTAGACTCACATGGAGAATTTTAAACGTCCTGATGCCCAGGCTGTGTCCCAGACCAATGAAATGAGCTCTTGGCCTGGGCATTAGTGTTTTTTATAGCTCCCCCAGATGTTAACAGTGCAAGCCAAGGTTGGAAACCAGGGGAATAGAAGAGCAAGTTAAAACACAGGATGAGAAAACCATCACAAAACGCAGAATGTGAGAAACTCTGTAGCACAAATAACTAGTGTTTACAACACATGTATGCTACATATGTGACACTTGTAGGTTAAAAGAGACGTAAGAAACATAAACCAAATGTAATGTGGAGACTTTGTTTTGATCCTGATTCGAGCAAATCAACCATTCCAAGACATTTTCTAAAGAACCAAGAAAATGTAAATACAGATCGAGTATTTGACGATAATAAGGCATTGAGCATTAATTTTGTTACTTTTTGTAGCAAAAAGTTCTTAGAGATACATACTAAAGTACTTATGGATGAAATAGGATGTCTGGGATTTGTTTTAAAATACTCTAGCAAAAAATGGCGAGGCATATATAAAGACAGATACAAAAGATTGGTAAAATTTGATAATTGTTAAATTTGGGTGATGGGTACATGGGGTTCATTTTACTGTTCTCTCCACTTTTGTGTGTTTTAAAAATTCTCATAACAGTTTAAAAAGGAGGCATAAAGGAGAAATATATGATAGCGATTCTCATGTATGGTGATATATTATCAGTTTGAAGTCTAGGAAGTTCATGTGGAATATACAAACCTGCAGTAAAATAAAGTCTAACCCTCCATGTCTATGCAAAACAGTCCTTATTTCTTTTCAGAAAAATTTTTATATATTCAGTTACTAATTATGCTTATATCTTGTTTGCAGATGATTCTGGGCTGCCTCCTTCTACTGTTGTCAACCAAAATGAAACATTTGCCCAAGTCATTTTTAAGCCCAGTGTGGTACAACAAGCTAAGATTGCCCAGAATGGCATTTTGGGAGATTTCATCATTAGATATGATGTCAACAGGGAACAGAGCATTGGGGACATCCAGGTAATGGGTTTGTTGTTGCTGTTTCATGTTAGTTGCTTGATACTTTTAGTTAGACTCAGAACTAGGGATTCTAATACTTACCTAATGGAGGCAAAACTTTCTGAGTCTTAGGAAATTTGTTTTAACCCACAATATGTCTCCAAGGAGACTAGTGGTGTTCCCTTGCTGGAGGTTGAGGGATCTAGTTCCTGCTTCAGTAATCTGGAGAGCAAATGAAATCTATAATATAATTTTCCCAGTGGTGTTTCAGACGAAGTTAGAATTTTAGTACATCTTCAATTTTAATTAAGAGAGACTGGTCCATGCCTCATTTCCCTTTGGGTTTTCTGACCCCAGAGACAGGTGGGAACATTCGAATGTATTAATGTGCATCCAGAATGTAGACAGCCTTGATGTCTCAACTTGTGAGATGCTTGGTAAAAACCAGATAATGGAGGAAGCAGGATTCTCAAGTGGCAAAGGTCACAAGGGGTAGATTAGTCAACATAGTCAAATTTTTAAGGGATAACTTTATCCTTATACAGATTAAGTTGTAATTCGTTCTTTTGGAGGGATCAGGACTGTGGGTGCTTTTGCTCTGGGTATGGAATCGGACGCTAGACTCTGTTTCATGCTGTCTTTGACTTTTAGTAGTTCCGTAAATATCCATTTTAGCTAGTTTTCCTCTATATTCTGTGTACTACTGTTTTTACTTTCTTTCCCTCCACCAGGTTCTAAATGGCTATTTTGTGCACTACTTTGCCCCCAAAGACCTTCCTCCTTTACCCAAGAACGTGGTATTTGTGCTCGACAGTAGTGCTTCCATGGTAGGAACCAAGCTCCGGCAGGTGAGTGAGTGTCGAAGGCCCATTTTTTCCTCTCTGACTTGTTCCTAGGACAATGATGCTCTCTGTGTATTAAATTCAGTTGATGCCAAAGGTCTGCTTTACCATCCAACTGTTCCTGCCTACAGAGAACGTTCCTGAACTCGTTCAGTTAAGCCATTGACATAAACTATCATTTCAACATGGTAGTTTTAAGACAGCAGAGGGACATGCTATAGAAACACATTGAAATAAAGGGGACTGTTAGAGAGGATAATGTGAGTGAGACAGGAATACACCAAGGGGGCCACTCAATGGCACCATTGTTGACAGAATAATTCTGTTCAGTGATGAAGTCCTTCAAAAATAATGGAATAGAATCATTGGCAGCCCCCTTGGCCTACCTTAGAACAAAGGACTTGTGTCTCAATAATTCAGGACTGATATTCTCCCAGTATTTAGGATGAATCTTAAAAATCTAGCACTGGGAGGGACATTAAAGGGACATGTAGTCTAAGCTGAAAAATTAAATTATCCTGAAAATACGACTATTTACATTTTTTTACAAACTCCTGGAAAAGGCTATTCCTTATCTTACTCTTGGTATCATAAATATCAGAATTTGGCATTTATAATGTATTTCCAACTTATATAACAGAAAGAAAGACCAACTAGCCGCCAGACCAACTAATAGCTCTACTTTCATCAAAAGCTTAGGTCTCTTAGCTTTTCTTTTAATTCATTATCATTTTTATCAATTAATAATAAATATTTGGTTTAATGAGTAAAATAGTATCTCAGACCTTGTAAGAACCCTCTGTCCCACCTGTTTCTACCCTTAGGTCCCACTCCACGTGAAGTTGAGCCTGATCCTTGCTGATAAACTATTATAAAATTTTCTCTCAGTTATTCCTTTGTAAATAATTTCTTTGGCCATTTATGTTTTAAAAATCATGTAGGGTAATATGTTGATCTTTTCTTCATGGTGTCTAATTTTCCTCCACCCCATCATAGTAAACAAATATATTCCAAAATGGGATGTGAGGTTTGGGTTTAACTATTTTGTTTCGGAGGATAGCCAAATATAATTTCTAACTAGTATAGGGTGAAGATAACCTCGCCCTATAAGTCAGCTCCTTGTAGTTCTTCAGCATCACATTCTCACACAGAGTTTAGCCTTCTGACTCCTCCATTTTTAATGCTGTTCCTTCCTTTTGCATCTCTGACCTTCCATCCAGGATTATTTTTTTTTTTTTGCCCGAAGAAGACTCATTGGTATCTTTTTATGGGTCTGCTGATAAAGAATTCATGATTTATTTCCCTCTCATTCTTTAAGGATATTTTTACTGGATATGGAATTCTAGGTTGGCAGCAATTTTCTTTCAGTCCATTGAAGAGAGATCCCATTGTCTCCTGGATTCCATTGTTGCAGTTAATAAGTCAGTAGTATTTTAGACTGTTGTTCTTCTAAAGGTAATCTTTTATTGTCCACTGCATTTAAGATTTTCCTCTTTGTCTTTTGTTTTCTGTAGTTTTAATATGATGGTTGTAAGTATGGATTTCTTCTTATTTTTTTTACCTGAGCTTTGTAGGACTTCATGAATTTGTGGGTTCATGGGGAAATCCTCCTCCATTATCCATGAAATTGCTTCAACTCACTTTTCCTTCTGGGATTCCAATGTTAGATTTTCTTTCCATAACCTCTACGTTTCCCATGCTCTCTTCTATATATTCAACTTTAAACTTTCCATGCTTTATTCCATATCTATCTTCCAGTTCACAAATTCTCTTCAGGTCTGATCTGCTGTTAAACACATCCATTTAGTTATTTTAGTTGTATTTTTTAGTTCTAGAGCTTCCATTTGGCTCTTTTTCAAATCTCTTCTGTCACTTTTTAGAATGTTCAGTTATTGTACAAAGTTTTTCAAAATATTATTTTCTCAAACACAGTAAACATAGCTGTTTCAAAGTCTATATCTGATCATTCCAAACTCTGAAGCCCCTTAGGAGCTGTTTTTATTGTTTCTCATCTTCTCTCCTTGTGTGACTGCTTCTCCTTGATTGCATGATGGACATTATATTCAAAAATTTGTTGGTGGAAATAATTTGAGGACTGGCATGATAATCTATGCTTCTAGAGAAAGTTTTGGTTTGTTTCTGTCAGGTACCTGGGGGAATTATAATCTGGGATCATTTTAGTCCATTTTCAGGGCTTGAGATTTTTCTGGGAAGCCTGGATAGCTCGAAGCTGGATTGCAGTTCTTTTAAGAGCTGGTTTATTTCTATTTTGCACAAAATGTAGAGGGTTTACCGGAGCACCTATTTTTGATGGGCTCTGGACTTCAACTTTTGGACCCCTAAGCTACTAAAGTGAAGCTCAGCCTCTCAGAAATCTCTTTGACCTTGACAAACATCCCTTAGACAAAAGTGATCCCCAATGCTGAGCCCACCTCTTTTCCTTTTCATCTTCTCCCAGATCTTTTTTCTCACTATTTTATTAACTCTCTAAATTTAAAAAAATGTACATTTGGTTTAGCTTTTTCAGCTGTTGTCAATGGGCAGGTTGAGTACAAATTACCTGTAGGTTTTCCTTGTGGGCACCGTTTCCCCAAGTTTTTATTTACACAGAAGTGAAGCATTTTTTTGTAGTGGTTGATTATTTATTGGTGTTTGAGAAGCCTTATAGTCTTTCCACATTTAAATGCTCTGTAGAGTTCTTTGCTTTATATACTCCAAGTTCTTAAATGCCATTTGTTGGCTAAGTCATTTTTGTGACTTTGGTGGCTAGATAATCTATGTTGACAGAAAGATAATCTTGGCTCCTTTGAGACCACTGTTGGCCACAGAATACACTGTTAACTAGATCTTGCATCTGACAGTATGATAATTCCCATTTGGAATTCAAATCAATTAACAGTTTCTGAGTAGGTGCCATGTGCTAGGTTTCCCTGTGTATGTCATTAAATTCCTGTGCACCTATGAATCTTCAGATTTTCTCTCTTTTTTTTTTTTTTTTTTAACACAATGAGCTTCATGAGGGTAGGGTTTGGGTTTCTTCTGAAAAAATATGACTTGATGAAGATATTGATGATTAAAGTTACTGCAACCAATCTGAATTCATGTTACCACAAAATATTTTATATTTTGATATTTTTACTTACCATATTATGAATATATCTAATGTTATTAAATATTCTTTAAAAACCCGATTTTAGTGGTCACAGAGCAGCACTATTCAATAGAAACTTCCATGAGAATGGGAATGTTCTATACCTGTGCTTCTAATATGGTAGCCACTAGTCCCATGTGGCTATTGAGCAATTGAGACGTGGCTAATGCCACTGAGGAGTTGAATTTTTAATTTTATTTAATTTTCATAAATTTAAATTTAAATACCACATGTGCTAGTGGTTACCATATGGACAGTGGACAGTGCAGCTGAAGAACATTTACTCCCTCCACCACCCGTGAGAGATTTTTAAGTTATTTCCATTTTTTGCTGTTATAAACAGCATTGGGATGACTATCTTCATGTAGAAATCCTTGACCACGTGCGCAATCATTTTCTTTAGTTACATTCTTAGAAGGGGAGCAAGAAATGCCAACTCATTTGTGGTTTTGGGTACACATTACAAAAACATTTTCTAGAAAGACTGTATGAATTTATAGCATTTAAAACTGTTACCAGAGTAAGAATTCCAAATGGATTAAGCAGTTAAAAGTAATTAGTGTAGGCCGGCCCCGTGGCGCAGTGGGTAAGTGCATACGCTCCAGTTCGACAGCCTAGAGTTCGAGGGTTCAGATCCCGGGGGTGGACTGTCGCACTGCTTGTCAAGCCATGCTGTGGCGGTGTCCCATATAAAGTAGAGGAACATGAGCACAGATGTTAGCCCAGGGCCAATCTTCCTCAGCAAAAAGGAGGAGGATTGGCGTCAGATGTTAGTGCAGGGCCAGTCTTCCTCACACACACACACACATACACACACACACACGCACAGTAATCAATGAATATGTAAGAACATATAGGTGCATATTTAACTAGTTTTCAAGTAGGGAAAGACTTTCTAAGCCTAAAAGCAGTGAAAGTAATTACAAAGGAAAATAACTCAATAACTTGAGTTATATAAAAACTTTAAACTTTTGTTTTAAATGAAAACAGAATAAAAGTAAACAGAAGGCTGGGAAAAATTTATGCAGCAAAAAGAGGTTTATCTTTAATATATAAAGTGCTATCTAAAGAGCAACAGAAATTTATCTTTATAAAGAGCTATTCCACATCAATAAAATTAATCCTGTATAAGAAAATGGGCAAAGAATCTAAAACAATTTACAAAGAAATAAGAAGATTCAATAAGATTATGAAAAAGAGTCAAATGTACTAGTAATTAAAGAAATGCAAATGAAAAATACTATTTTTATCTTCATATTCTCAAACTTTAAATAATGTAAATTACTTATAATGATGATTTCTATAGTATGCATTTATAGAACTCAACAAAATTATAATCTTTAAATTATTTCCCAATAAATATTAAGAAATACCAAAATGGTAAAATGCATAGTCATTTCTACTGCATCTTCACACAAAGGCCATTAGTCACCCAAAGGCTACAGCAGCTTGAAGGACTCACATCTTCAGGTGCCTGCGTCACTTCAGGGTTTAACCTCAAACCCAGTCCGTTCCAGTGCACATAGGTCTTCTTCCACTTCTGATGGGAGAGGTATCAAGAATCTTCCTACCAAACAACCCTCAGAAAGAGAAATCCTGCCCCAAACTGTACAGAGAAAACCAGTGAACTAAGTGAGGGTCTCGTAGACTTACCTTTAATGATAAAATAATTTGGGCACTTCTTAAAAATATAGCATGGAGCATTTTCAACATGCTAGGCATTATGCTAAGGGCATTGCATGAATTATTTAGTAAAAGGATATTTAATCTTTATAACAATTTGGTTGTCATCCCCATTTTGTTGATGGAAAAACTGAGGCTTTGCAAAGGTAGATAACAAGCTAGTAAATGGCAGGGCCAGCCTTCAAAGCCAGGTCTGACTCTGCAGCCTGTCAATCAAACCATGATGCTCTATGGGTCTCTGTGCCAGTAATGGTGTGATGAGGCAGTGCTCTTGTGTGCAACAATAGAAGCGCAAATGGATACAAGCTCAGTGTGGTTTGACATTTCAAACCCCAATTGAGAAGGCTGCGTTTCAGAAGGGGGGATTTCCTTGCATTGTGCGAGAGTACTGTAACAATAGAAGACACTCCATGTGTTATCCCCCCCTTCCTTCATTTCTGGGTATTAAAATCCCATTCCTTGCTAGGCACTGAAACTCTGGCATGCACTCTGCTGGCTTCTAAGCTGCAGCATGGCCTCTTTCCAGGAGAACCACCCCAGACCAGTCAAACACGTCAGAGCCTCTAGGCAATTTCTAAAGCTCATTGCTGCCTTGAGTGGTTTTGAAACTGTGGACTATTTTAGCAGCTCTCAGCTTCTCTAAGGCCACAGCACTGAGTGAAAACCTTAGCTGGCCCTTTGTGGAGTCTTGTACAGGATATCATGTCCACTGGTAAAGAGGAAAATGACCCCCAAGCACAGGGCTTTCGTGATGTGCCAACGGGCTTGGCAACATCAGGCATTCATCACAGCTTCCCTCAAATTCTATGAAGAATCATTCACTGTTATGCTGGGTGTTCTTGGCTCCCTTCATCTTTGATGGGCCTGAGATACTTCACTGTATTTATCACAGTGTAGGGTGCATAGTTGGTATTTAAAATTACTTGGACTATTGATTTATAAAAAATTGTAAAGATCATTTAATCTTAAAATATATACTCAGTCAAATGCGTGTCAGTACCTGGGAGCTCCTGAAGATGTGTGCATCTGGCGTTTTCTGGCTCTGGTCCTAATCCCAATGGGAATGTGAGAGTGGAAGCCAAGACTTAATCAGCTTGGGAACAGTTTACAGAACTTCCCGCAGGTTGCTGGCACACGGCTTGGCTCTGTTTTCTCTCCCACCTGCTTTTGTTAACGAATGTGTTAAGCAATGGCTCTGGTGCTAGGTCAGGCAGGATTTCTGCCTCCCAGTTTGAGCTTGTAAAACTTCTCAGTGAGGGGGAGCTGAGAAGAGCAACAAAACTCGTGATCGGGGTAGACCTTTTTTACCCTTGTGAGTTGCATGCGTAAAGCATGGGCACTGGCAAACATACTTGTCCTGGGAACATTAAGGATAGTATATGTCTATTAAACGCATTTTTCCGTGACCAAGGTCTACACGCTCTTCTTGTTCTTTCCCCTAATCCCTATAATTAGATCTTCTACTCTCGCCTGCATATTTAGGAGTTTGGCCAAAGGGACCCTTTTTGGCAACCCAGCAGTGACTCATGCATCATTAACCGGATGTCTTTCATGCTACAACTTTCACAAATTCATTCCCATCATCTGTGTCATTCTGTGCCCATCCTAGATTCTTATGTAGCTTTTGGAAGGTCGTCTTCCTTTCTCCATTTAGTTCACTCAATAGTTTTAGAGGGAAAAGAACAAGCATAATGTTTGTTTTTTGTAATCGCCAAATTAAAGTGAGGGGAAATGTGAACTAATGGATTGGAGAACAGGCATCTGAATATCGCCTGTGCTTCATTCACTGGCTCACTTCATGCTCCAGGACATCGGTTTCTTCTTCACTGGCCAAAACTGGGCTTCCAAGAGCTATTGGGACATTTTATGTGCAACCGTACAGGCAAATAGTCTGTAAGCTCCATGCATTTGGGGACCATGTTGTTTTTGATCATTATAGTACAAGTTTCCAGCTCCTAGCACAGTGCTTGACACATAGTAGGCAATGATTTTTGCTTAAAAATGTACCAACACATGAACATTAAATGTAGCATGCATTTTTTTTTTCAGTGAGGAAGATTGGCCCTGAGCTAACATCTATATCAGTCTTCCTCTATTTTGTATGTGGGTCGCCGCCACAGCATGGCTTGATGAGTGGCATAGGTCCGTGCCCAGGATCCAAACCTGTGAACCTGGGCCACCAAAGCAGAGCATGCTGAACTTAACCACCACACCACTGGGCTGGCCCCTGTAGCATGCATTTTTAAGGCACAGTAGCTACCATTGAGTGACCAGTACATCCCAAGCACTCTGAGTGTTTTACATACATTTTTTCATTTACTCTTTCAGCAGTCCAATGAAAAAGACATGGTTATGCCCATTCTATAAATGAGAAGGTGATGGGTGAGAAGGTGATGTAACTATCCTGAAATACACTAAGTTATAAATAGAGAAATTTGGAGTCAGGCCCAGTCCACCCCACTCTAGAGCTCTTCACCCTAACATTCTTCACTGTGCCATTGGACATGGACCATAACGTAACTGTAGACCACCTCTTAAGCTTTCAGGCTCTACCTGTTCTTATGCCAAGTGATGTGATGTGGAGTGCTGCCCATCTCGGGTGAGTGCATGCAGAGTCAGCTGCCCTGAGAGGCTTCAGCCAGCAGCGTGGTGTTGTGACACACTAATGCTGCTGTTCTGCCCTGATGCATAGAATTAACTACTAGCATTTTATTATTTAACTTTAACCACGCCTTGGGCGTGTACAGGGATGCAGACTTCTTTCTCTTCTGTGATTTGGAGTGGACAGGCTGAGTGCAAGCATGGAGACAGCACAGGCGCACAGTCAGGAAAAGGCGGATGACTGTGAGGTCCGATGATGTCTATTGGTCCAGTCATTCTAGCCGCCCTCTTCAAGAACATGTGGATCTGCCACATTTTGAAAGGGAAGATGCTGGGAAGACAGTAGGATATGGAGAAAGTAGCTTTAAATGATGGGGATCAAAGTGGGGGCAGTCTGCGATTCCCTGAGCAGCCCGGAAGAATGCTCGACAGGGCCAGCAGAATCCAGAAGGGCCTTAAGGGAATTGTGACCTGCTGGGAGGAAAAAGCACTCAGATCATGGCTTTCATGGCAGGAGGAGATCATGGCTCAGAAATTCGGAGGGTCTCCGAAGGTAGGCGCTATATGACCATCATACAAATAAAAATGGACAATATAAGGTTTGGGTACTCCTGTATTGCCTTTTCAGGCCATAGGCCTTATTGTAAGCATCTGAAAGCATGGCTCCAGTTAATAACAGAAGTGTCTAGCTTCTCCCTTTCTGGTTTTCTAGAGTAGGGGTCAGCAAAGTTTTTTCAGTAAAAGGACAGATAGTAAATATCTTAAGCTTTGCAGACTGGATGGTCTCCGTTGAAACTACTCAACTCTGCTGTTGTAGCACAAACTACACAGGCAACATGCAAAGAAATGGGCGTGTCCTGTTCCAATAAAACTGTATTGATTATAAACAAGCAGCAGTCTGGAGTTGGCCCCCAGGCCGTAGTTTGCTGATCCTGGTCTAGAGCGATGACTGCATATGGCTCGAGGTCATTTCAGTTGTGGTATTTATTCTCATCTACTGAGCTGCTCTTGTCCAGTCATTGCCACCAGCAGATGCGTGTTGCAGAAATACATTGCAAAACAGAGATCTGGGACTTGGGGCAGTGAACAGAAGGCAGTGGGGAAAACTGGTGTTTTTTGACTCTGGCTCAGAATATGAGGAAATAAATGATGGACAGAGGGCAAAATATGTTTTCCCCTAGGCCACCAATGAAAACTTGAATTTTTTGTTTCAAAAAAATTTGCTCTTCAACAATGATAATATAGATAATTTTAAATAAATTGGAAGCACCCGTTTAAAAAAATTTTGTTGAGGCAGTTAAGATTTGCCCAAATGAGGTCATGTTTAAAAAGATTGGAGGATCTCTGAACGAAGGTGCTATATGAGTATCATACAAAGAATAAATTGACAACATAGAGCTTTGCGTACTCTTGTATCATCTGTTCAGGTTGCAGGCCTAGTTGTCAGCATCTGAAAGCATGGTCCTAGTATACCCCAAAAGCCTAGCTTCCCCTTTGTGGGGTCCTAATTTTTTTTCTCCTCCCCAAAGCTCCAGTACATAGCTGTGTATCGTAGTTGTAAGTCCTTCCAGTTCTTCTATGCGAGCCACCACCACAGCATGGCTACTGAGAGACAAGTGGTGTGGTTCCGAGACCCAGACACAAACCTGGGCCATCGGGGTAAAAGCTCGGAACTTGAACCACTAGACCATCAGAGTTGGCTCTTTGGCATCCTAATTTTGCACTCAAGTCTCTCCAGTCCAGATTGACAGACTTTCTTCGTAAAGGGCTGGGTAAGGACCATAAAGAAACTTTTGCTGCAAGTAACAATGAGATAAACTCTATAAGTCAAAGAGGATTAAATGAGATAACCAATGAGGAAGTGCTTATCAGCGTGTCAGAAAGCTTAGCTATTCCTGGGGTTGCATACCCCTGGCTGGCTGATTAAGACAGCAACTGTGTAAAATTCCTAAGAGCTGCCATGCTAACATCACAGCCACCCCCTTCTCTTGTTCAGGACACTTGACTCTCCCTCCAGATCCCATCTTGGTTTAATCCAGACTTCAGATTCTGAATGGAACAAGTATTGAGCATATGCCATGGGAGAGGTACTAGGCATCGAGGATACAAAGATAAATAAGACAGAGCCTTTTCTCTCAGGAGGTCCAGAGGAGAAGATAAGTCATGTGAAAATTGTATGCAAAGTACCCCCTATAATAGAGATATATGTAAGGTCCAGTCATGGCACGATGGGGATGCTGATCAGTTCTTTTTAGAGGTGTAGTAGGGGACGATGAATGCTTCTCTGAGGAGGGGATAGTTGAATGAGTCTTAAAGGTCTTTTAGAAGTTAGTTGAGTGGATGGGATGAGAAGGGAGAGAAGATCTAAGCAGAGAGAGAGAGGGATAGCATGTGAAAAACATGGAGGCAAGAGAAAAAGTATATGCAAGAGAAGCATCATACTTAAGTCACTTTAATTAAGGACCTTAGAATTTTGCTGGGAAAAGAAACGTGGAACAATCACATATTAATTAAATCCATCATGTCACGTAGGTGGTGGAAAGAGTTTTAGGAAAGGGAAAGAGCTTAAAGTAGTCAAGAAAAAATTAATGACAGAGGTGACATAGGAGCTAGTCCTTGATGATGGGATGCAATTTTCTTGCAAGGAAAGGAGGGAGTGGATTCTTGATTGGGGAAAAACGTGGAGAAAGGCATGAAACAAGAGTGAATATGTTATAGCCAGAAGATTCTGGCAATATTTTGGCTTAGATACGTTGAAAACCATCCTGATAAGAACATTTAGAGAGGCAGGTAAATTGTAACAAGTCCTTTCGGTGCACAGCTGAGCTGGTAAGCAAGCAAAGAACACCCCAGATTCTAAGATTGACGAGAGAACTGAGATGCAAAGTGGTGAGCACCTGAGTTAAGTGATGGTTTCTCCAGATAGGTTGCCAGGATCCGTGTCCTAGGGCCTGAGGTTTTAATGCCCATGAGGAATGGGGATGAGAGCCTGTGCCCTCAGAGGTGGAGGTGAGCCTGAGATCCTTGCATAAAGCTGGTTCCTTGGAAGGACAGCACACTCAGTGAAGTAGTTGGCAGAAGAAAACTCCTGCCTTCTCTACTCTGGACCCTCTAGCTCTCCAGAATCAATCCCCTAATGCAAATAAAATGACAAGAAAAAGTAACCAAGGATCCTCCCCAACGCCCGACAGTTAAGTTCACCTTGTTTTATAATCTCTTCCCTCCTACAACAAAAATGTCACTTTCGGTCTCATGGCGTCTTCAAGAGTATGGGAAGATGGAAAGAGACAGGGATATCATCACTCCCTGCCTGGTTGAGGGTGACTCCACATCCTCTAAGTATTTTCTTGTATATACAATCTATGTGTGCTGGTATGCTGTGTTTGCTTAGTACATAACTATTCTAGTATCTCATATTTAGCATGACCTTTTCACAGCCTCTCCCTATCTTTCTGTTATGTTCTTGGTGTTTGTCAAGGCACATCCCCGGGAGTGTAGCATGAGTGGCATAGGGTGGACCTAACCCGAGGAAACAGAAATCATGAGAACTCATACACAAGGGAAAGTTGAACGGGGCAAAGGGCAGTCAGAGAGTCAGACACCAAAAACTCTGTAGAATGAAACAGGCAGGGCTCCAGAATCCAAACATGAAGTTGGGCAATATAAAGTTCAGAATTTGGACCATGCACTGGGGACCGAGAACTCACTCATGTTAGTTAGTAGTTGTGTCAGAACAATGGATGGAGGACGTCAATTACAAAGGAGGTTGGTAAACTTAGGTGAACTTCTCTGTGTCAGCATCCTCTTATTTACTTCCGGTTAGAGTAGGAAGCCATACCCGCAGATGACCACCTGGAGCCTACAGATAGAAGTGGTAAGGCTATATGCTTGGCCAGAGGGAGCAGTATGGGATCGACAATGAGGGTAAATCCTGGTCAGTCTTAACCTTCCACATGAAGAGAGGTGAAAAAATAATCAGTTTTGAGTCCTGAGCTATTTACACATCAAGCATGAAAAATGGGTGTGTCTACGACATCATAAATATCCAAAGAAATATTATTGGCAAAAAGCTTTATAGAAAAAATGTACAATGACATTATTAAGTAAATGTTTGATAAATTTGTCAAAGCGAAGTCAAAACACTAGGTAATGAATCTTAACATTAGCCAGAGCATTAACATGGGAGAGAGTTTGCTCCTCAAATCAGAATAATGTTATCCAAACATAAAGATTAGTAAAATTTGGTCGTGTTTACATTGCAAAAGATGTTCTACTTTTCAGACTTTTTTAAAATTAAGACTGAATTGAGACAGAATTTAGTCTTTACCGATCGTTCTCTGTTAAAACCAGTCCTGAAGTAATACTCGTCTTTAGATCTGAACCTTTATAAAAAGGTGCTTTTCTCTTGCTCTGAAGAAACAATCATTTTATATTTTTATGTAGGTTGGCTAAACATATCTATAAATAGGTAATCAGAGCCAGAGTTGCAATATAATCTAGCATAGGACTACATTGAAAGAACACTTGAAATTAGAGTTCAAACAGTAAATGAAATTATAATAGCTTAAAAAATATATTTTTTTATATACAGGAGGCCTATGATTTTTCTTAATTCAGGAAATATGCTATTCATAATAGTGGGAACATTAAAATGTAGAGACCACAGAAATAATGTTTTCTACATTACTTCTAGGTGAAATTTCAAGTTAATATTTAGCATTTACTAAACTGTTTTAAAATATTGGAAGATTTGATGACTTCTATCTCCAATTTTCCATTTATATGAAGAAAGCTTATTTGTTTCTCCTCTTTCTCCAAAAAGAACATTTTGGCCAGTAGAAAAATAGTTTCAGTTTCTTTCGACAAGATTCCTCGAATTTGACTGAGACACCTTTTTTGGATACTTTATGTTTCGTAATTCTAGTTTAAAGTGTTTATTTTTAATGTCAATTATATAATGTGGTTCATTTCAGGAGATATTTATGGCAGAGTGGCGACAAGAGGGAACCAAGCGTTGTGTTATCATTGGTTTCCTTTACGAGTTTACATAACCTCTTGAAATATATTTACATTGAAGTCAGTGGAATAACATCCTTTTTTAATGTTTTGATTTCTTCTCTGAAACCAATCCATTGCTAGATTCTTTTTTTAAAGCGTAACAATGGTGTAGACATGAATATGTTATGGAGAAATGGTCTTTCTCACTCAATTTATCACATTGCTCCTAAAGTTGGGATTTAAAAAATCCTGATTGTTTGGTGTGTCAATCATGATAAGAATTCAGAAAGCTTTCCTTCAAACCGTTGTAAGACTAGTAACGTGTAAATGTAAGGTTCTGTTACGTTTCACAGAATAAGTTTTTGTGATCTTGAAATACTCCCACTGAATCATAATTGATACCCATGGACTGGCAACATCTGCTGGCAAGTCGTGGCTGCTCTGGTCTTAGCAGTGACCATGACTCCTGGGTGACTTGGGACAGCGCCATGTATGATGCCTGTGGAGTGTGCAGAGAGATGCTGGGTTGGTGGACGTATCCATTCTCCTCACTGCGGGCTTAGATGGGTAGTTTAAGGTTGCAGTGAGGATCTGATGTTGCAAACTTTGATGGAGTCACAGACTGTTTTTAGTTTTTGTCTGTCCCTTCAAATAGAATGACTACAGTGCCATACGACCACCTAGGAGCAGGACATCCTGGGCGCTGAGGGCTTCCCCCTGCTGGCTTCAGCAAGGACTAGAGGGTACAGGAGGACAATATAGACGTGCCTTCCCCTTCTCCCCACCAGTGTCCGTTGTCTCTACCCACCTAGGAAAGGAAGAATGCTGATCCACAGGCAAAGTTTGTATTGGGCATATTCCATTTCCCGGTATCATCTCTCAGGCACTCAGAGCCATCTTCATCGTACATATCTGTGGGTCTTGATTCTCTTTCATGGCTCAAATCAGACTTTCATTGTTGGGTTGTTTTACGCTATTCATCATAGATGATTTTTCTCTTGGGTTCGTTTAAAGGACTGTGTGAACCAATGAAAGAGAAAATGTCAGCTCTTGGTAAACATTTTAGAATGAGGTGAGTGATAGGACATCTTGGGAGAACAGCAGACGATTCTGCTGGAAACATGGGATGGTGAATATCTAATACTCTTGAACTTGGGTTTCCTCTGTGATGTCATGGGCTCCGCTTGTGTTATGTCTGACAACCACTAGCTTGTGGTACAAAAGCCTTTTGTGTCAGTAAGTTCCTGTAGAGTGTGGTTTGGCACAGATGCAGAAATATTTGAGAAAAGCTGCATCAATGGGTCCCCTGATGGAAGTGGTAACAAGGAGTGGGCAAGCAGCTGGGTTTTTCCTGGGCTCCACTGGTGTTTCACTCTGGGGGGTCTTATGTAATAATGCATCTCTACTTGGGAAATGTCTAACAGTCATTCACGATATGGTAGTTAGCGCAGTGGAATGCTCACCCCCTTGAGGGCTGTGCCAAGAGCCTGCAGCTGCTTGGGCTCAGGAGAGGAAGGTTCTATCCCTTGGCCCTAGTCAAGGGGCCCAAAGTGCAGAGGACAGAGCTGCCACCCGGACACCCCTTTCCTGGAAGTAGCACAGACAACGGGCAGTGTGAGTGAAGAATGGAAAGTAGGCTACATCTTTGGGGGCCCAGCTCTGCTCCTTCCTCTAGACAATGTCAGAGAACACTATGTAATTTTCTTTCCTGAAGATCCACTAGAACAAAGAGGGCCATTGCCAACCATTCTGGATGAATGGAAAATCTGAAACAGAGAGTTTATTTTTATTTATTTGCATCCCGTCTTGTTCCTGAAAGAATTCCAATGGACAGAGATTAAAAGAGTGACTTAATAATAAACTTAAGGCGGAGCTGGAATTAACTTCTAAGACATTGTTTTCAAAGGAAATACTTTTTCCTCCTTTTAACCCAAGGAAAGTACATATAAGAAGAATTTATCACCGTAAAACATTTCAAGCAGAGAATAATCCTTATTCTCTGTGATTCTACATAGCTAGGATTAAAAGGAATCTTGTCTAATGCAAGCTTCAAGGCTAAGGAACTTCTTCACTACCTGAACAGTAAGAAATACGTCCTTTTCATCTATTAGTTGTATTTGTGTACGTTTTTATCTTCCTTCATTCCAGACACAGTCTGGAATGTTGTAACGGCCCCTTCTGATTCCGTCTACGGACTGGTGTTTGTAGATTGCCCTCTTGGATCAGCAAGGAGTGTGTGGATGCTTCTGGATTGGTGCTTTCGGGACCTGGCACAGACCCACAGAGGAGACCCACTGGGCCCTTGCTGGCTGATCTCTTTAAGAATTCTGATTCCTCCTCTGCGAGGTCCTTATGTGCTCCTTATTTTTCTTTCTCTAGGCACGGATATGGTTCTCCTGCCTCTTCTCAATTGCCCTCTCTGCCCAAGGTTTATTAACGCCTCCCCAACAGGTTCACCACCTGGTCATTGGCTGCAGTGACCCAAATCTCTCTCTATACATAAGCCCAGTCCTTGTCCCTGAGCATATAGACGAATGAGGATGGTGACTTGCTGGGAGCTATTCTTGTGGCCCCAAAGAGTGAATATAACTTTACAATGTCAGGCATTTAGCCTTCCTCACTAATCAGACCTGTACCCCCAATTATATTAATCCCACGGGAAGTCTAAGCAATACATATGATCATCAACTTTATATGCCTATTTTCAAAGATCTCCAGAGAAGACGTTCCCACAGACTCCTGTGGTCACCTATAAGCAAGTTAATTTCAGGGCGTCATCACTCTGAGTGGTGTGTTTTGGGGTTACTTGTCTAGAGCAGCTGGCTTCTTCCCAATGTGCGAGGCCACTAGGGGGAGCTTTGGGGATGGGGAGAAGTCCAAGGAACATGGCGTGCTGGGGTGTCCAATATCTTTTCCTTTCCGTCAAGTTGATTGGAGAGGGCATTGGGGGTTAGGTGGTGACCAGCCTAGTCCATCCGTCTGCACTGGAGAGTCTACATCTCTTCTTAGTTACCGTGATACAATCCCAGGTTGGGAGGGACCTTAAGGGGCTGTAGCCCAAGCCCTCATGTCTTCAGGGAAGTTCAGGCCTGCAAACAAGCTTGGACTGCACGTTCCCTGCCTTTCTGGGCTGCGTCTGATGTTTCTGGAATGTGCTTACCCTGTTCTCTGGACTGTACCCTTGGAAAAAGTCTGACGAGGTTTCTGTTAATCTTCAGCGCATAAACACGTTGTGCCGAAATATCAGCTTGAGCCCACTCACATTTACTCTTTTATCTGGACACTCCCAGTCTGTCTGCCTGTTAAGCCTTCTACAGAATGCGGACCTCCCAGGCTGCCAGTCCATCTGAGGGAGGGTCAGAACCCCTAAAGGGTTAATGGATGGCAGTGACTGCAGGCAGCAGTGGCAGCGTCTGCCCCCAGGCCCCTTGGGATGAGGGATGGGAGGCCATCCAAAAGGTCCTAATGCAACTGGAAATGGAGAAACTGGGAGCCGGCAGGCCTGCTCTCCCTCGGTGCATGTGAGGATAAGTCGCAGCTGTGGCCTTACAAGGTCATAACAAACCTGTCGTTTCTGAACTAGGGAGAGGAGGGCGGAGAGGCTCCAACAGCTATTCCTAAAGCAGACCATCCATCACTGTGGGAAAAAATACCAGCAAAGGAGCCAGGCCGGCCCCCTGGAGGTCTTTACACACTATTTAGGGATCCGTGAGGATGCCAGCAGCTAAATAAACAAGTTCTGACAAGTTTCCCCTCGTCCAGGCCTGCACCCTGTAGGGCCTGGCCAGCTCTGAGCTCCCACAGAGAGCAGTGGGACTATTCCCAGGTGTCTGCCTTAGAGCTGGGCTCCCAAGCATGTGGTCTCCGGGGTGGCCACTGCTTGCAGTTGTTCTGTTGCCTCCAGCTGTGGACCTTCAGACTTTGCAGAGGTCTAGACACTCGGCTGGGAGTGACGCTGAGCCTGTCTGATGCTCACGCTGGGGTTGTGTTGGAAGGAAGCAAGGATGAGGAGTCAGAGTTGCCAGCTTCCTGGCTAATGCCATCAGTGTCAACACACAGGGCGCTCCACCCACATGTGTTTATTGTAATTATCTGATTTATTTAATTTTACTTTAACGCTATCCATCAGTCGGCTCCATGTTACTGACACATCAACCTTCTCAATATTCTCTGTCTTAGGTTCTCAAGGATGGGAGCTGTGTCTCTCTTACTTCCTTGTATTCACTCCGTAGAATTCCACCCCACTCTCTCTCATTTATTCGTGCAACCAATATTTACTAAAACCCTACAATGTACAAAATATCATGTTGGGAGGGTGGGGAAGGGCAAGGGGACAGCTGTTTTGAGGAGCTCCCTATGCGGTGTGACAAATAGACAATTTATTCACCATTCACTTATTCAGGAAACATGTATCAAGAGTCTGTCATGGGGCCAGGCACAACTGGGTATTAAATATAGAGTAATAAGACAGAAAATGTTCTTGTACTCAGAGGCGTAGATCCAAGGGCATGTGTGTACGGTGACGGATGGCAATTAGACTGGGTGGTGAACACAATGTCATCTACACATAAATAGAAATATATTGATGTACACCTGAAATTTGTGCAATGTTATAAACCGATGTGACCTCAATAAAAATTAATTACGTAAAAATATTTAAAAAAAGAAGAGTAGAATTGCGTTGGACAGATTCGTAAATGCACCAATATGCAATTACACTCTCTCTATAAATGTTGTGAAGGAAGAGAACAGGGTGCCATGCTTGAGAGAAGAGGGAAGCGACATGCAAGCCCAGAACTAAAGGCTGAGGAGGGACTAGGGGTAGTGCAGACTGTAAAGAAGAGCATGCCAGGCAAAGGGCACAGCAGGTGTGGAGGTCCCCAGGCGGGAAAGAGCTTGGAGAAGTAATGCTAACGCCACATGGCAAGTGCAGAAATAGATGTGCGTGTCGAGTGATGGGCATCTCAGAGGAGCCCATTCTTGTCTTCACGGTTGAGTTAGGAATGGCTTCACTAAGAAGGGGACGGGTGCATAGAAACGCGGAGAAGGAGGGGGAGCTCTTTGTGCAGAGGCCCGAAGTCATGAAAAAGGTTGGTGAGTTACGGAAGTTGAGTGGGTGACAAACTAGACCTTAGAGTTTATAGCGGGGTGGGAACAGCAAGAAACAAAACCGGAAAGGTAGATTGGGACCGTGTATTTTATGGAGGATCTTATATCCAAAAGGAGTTTAAACTTTATGCTGAGCTAGTGAGGAGCCACAGAAGAGGGCTGAGAACCTTCACGGAAGAGGGTTGAAAATCTAACTCTGGCAGCAACCAACGTGGGGACAGGCCGAAGCCTTTAGGAAGGGCAGGCCCTGTGTCACACCAGTTCCGTGCATGGGCATTTACCCTAAGGAAATAGCAGTGAGCACACAGATGTGTGAGTCATGAGCTTCGTAGCAGTGCTGCTCAAATGTTCAAAAATGTTAAATTATGGTATATGCATACAACAGAATATAGTGCCACCGTTACAATGAGGTGGCCGATATTTACTATGGCCATGCAAACTGTATATGAGATAGTTACTAAAAACTTTATAGCGTGATGTATTATATGACCATATTTTATCTAAAATTACATACACAGGAAAGTTTCTGAAGGTGCATGTGGTACACCAGCATTTTAATAGTGACTGCCGTTAGTGAGTGGGATTTTGTGAGTTTCATGTTTTTCTTCTGATTTCTTTTTAAATGAATTTTTTTTTTTTTTTGCATTAAGAAAAAATATAAAAGAAGAAAAAAATCTATTGGCAATCTAGGGCAGAGGTGGTCCAAGTCCCTATCATGGTCACAAGGATATTTAGGAAGAGAAGAGTTGCAAAAGGAGGTGGAATTGCCAGGACTGGGTGACTGAAGGACATGAGGGTTATGGAAAGAGGCAGGAAGATTTATCGTGATGTCTGTGTTTCTGACCTGGACCACTGGGTGGCTGGAGGTGCCATTCTCCAGGACAGAGAGCAGCAGAGGAGAAACAGTTCTGGGTAGAAAGGCTAAGCTTCCAACTTCGACATGTTGAGTCTGAGATACTTGTAGGATGCACGGGGAGAAATTGGATCTAATGAGAGAGGAGAGCTCTGGAGATTGGTCTGGAAGTTAGCAACACAGTAATTGGGAATGGATAAACTCACCTGGCGGAAGTGTGTCTTGTGAGAGGGGGACTGAGGATGTAGGCATTCCAGGGTGGGCTGAGAAGGAAGTGCCACCAAAGGCAAGAAGAAGACTGGTCAGAGAGAAGGAGATCCAAGGTGGTGCCAGAGAAGCCAGAGGCAAGCAATTTTAAGAGGGAGGGGATGGCCATCTTGGTAAATAGCCCACAGATACTTTAAAATGGCTTCCAGATAATGCTGACAAGTTTCCGGTGTGGATTCTGCTTATTTTTGCAAGACCCTTGGACACATTTCCTGGGGGTGAGAGTCAAGGTTGGGAGAGAACAGACAATTCTGCTGCCAGTGAGTCTGTCCTCTGAACAACCGGGTATGATGGGATGGAGGGAGGACAGGGCAAGTGCCCGAAGGCGAGAACAGAGACTAGAGAAGGGTTCCTAGACCCCAAGTGAAAATGGGCATTGCCGGTGCCTTTCCTTTCTCATGGAAGAACCGGGGGGAGTTGGGGGGATGGGACAGCCCTCTGTAGGATGAGAAGATGGATTTAATGAAATACTTTCATTGTTCTCATCCCCGGGTGGATGCAGAATTCAGGCGGTGCTTTCTGCAAGGATGTTATAGGAGACGAATCCGTTAATTGCTGCCAGAAATGAAGCGAAAGAAACAAAGAAATAAACAGAGTCTGTCAACATAGAGGGACCTGGAAGGAATCCCAAAATGAGCTGCATATGATAAGGGTTATAACTCAGAATCGTCTCAGCGCCAGCAGTCTTGGGGCTGAGATTTCACTGCTGCTGGTGTCAGTGTTGGCCCTGGAGTCCCACTTCCTGGGTTTTAATCCAGGCTCCCATGGGGGGCGCTATGCTGAACCCCTCCATGCCTCAGTCTCCTGGCCTGTGGAATGGGAATATTCACAGTCCCTTTACTTCGGGTGAGTTGTGAGGATTAAATGGGTCAATCACCTCAATGTCTGAAAAGCACTCGCACTTGCCCTGATACCTGGGGAGTAGAAGCCCCCAGAAAATGCTCGCTGCCAATGTCATCATTGTGCTTCCAATTATATCATGAATCTCCACTGCTTTCACAACCCAGGAATGAAGAGGTGGGGGAAGTTAAGGCACAACTGTCATTAATTCAGTCAGGGTCCACAGGGAGAATGTTAGGTGAACATTCGTCCGCTCAGGCTAGAAACTCTTAGTTTTCTAAACTATCTAGGAAAAAATGTAATGTACGGATTTAAAAGCAGATACTTTCAGAATGGTTTTCCAAAATGGATGTTGAGGCTTCTACGAAATTCAAAGGTGGACGATGGAATGTTCGAGTGAGCAGTTTGAAGAGTGAGTAGGGATTGAAGAGTAAGACTAAGGAGTGAGGAAAAGGGACAATTCAGAAGGGAAAAGGTAAAACAGGAGTGGTTCTCTTGCAAAGACAGAGAGGTGGAAATTATAGAGTGAGAGGGTAATACATCTGAATCCGGGTTGTAAGCAAAGGCAGATAGTCACAGAATCTGGGAAGAGATTTACAAAATATTTTCAGAGGAATCACATAGTTCCTTAGCAGACCTCATCTGAAATCACTGCTCCAAACTTGACTGTGTCTCTCTGACTCTGCTGCCTCCCATCCACTGGCAGATGCTAGCAAACATGTATGGAACTTCCTGTCTGCCTGGCCCTGCTCTTAGTACTTGTCATATAGTAACTGATGTAATCTTCGTGACCACCTGATGAGGTAGGTACTGTTATTGTCCTAATTTTACAGACGGGGTAACTTAGGCCCAGTGAGATATGGCAGATAATAAGTGATGGAACTTACTACCCAGGGCCCCAGGGCCACACAGATAGTGATGACGGATCCAGGGCAAACCCAGACCACCTGCTCTGATGTCTGGGCTCTTCACCACTGGAAAAGTGCCAGATGCCATTGTGATGGCAGTCATGTAATGAGTGCCCGTTACCTGCCAAATCTCTTTAAATGTGTAGCAACAATGCTGTTTAGAGAAGACAGCACTTTCTTAAAATATCTGGTCAATTGTTTTAAAAACTCTTGTCCAGGCTCCTAGAGTTTTTCTGTTTTTAGTTTCATATGGTTTCTTTCCTCTTTCCACAAGTCATGTCTGACTTAAATGTACACTTCTATCCACTCAGCATCTCCAGAACTCACCTGTGGTATCTCTGTGCTTTGCTCGAACTGTCTCGTTTATCATCTTTGCTTCTTTTCAGAATGCCCTCCCTAGTCTCTCAAGTTATCCAGTTCCTTTAAGGCTCACACTCGTATTCCTCCTTCCCTGTGAAGCCATCCCCCGTCACTCCATTGTTTTCATTCTCTTTAAATTCCTATGGTATTTACTGTTTGTACTTTTCATTTTGTAATTTGTGAAATGTCCGTGCATTCATTCATTCACTGGACTTCTCCCCAGCGCCTCCTGTGTGTCAGGCGTTCTCCTACATGCTGGGCAATGTGAAGATGAAGGGACCCTGCCCGCAATCTAGTAAGAGAAAGAGATATACAGCAAACGAGCATTACATGGTGATGTGCGCTTTATGAGTGTTGTGAGGACAGTGCTGGCCTAAAGGAGAGGATTGGCTTGCTTTGGAGAGTTAGAAAAGGTTTCAAACAGAGAATATAGCACATTAACTGGGTTTTGAAGAATGACTAGGGGCTTGTCAGGTGAAAAATGGGCATAAGGCAGTGGGGAAGAACATACTAGGTCAAGAGAATAGCAATTGTGAACATGTGGAGGCGAATACACCATGGCCTGCAGAAGAATATGACATTTCATATATTAAACACCTGTTCATGTCTTGTATAAAATTGTAATATATTTGTGCCAATTTTTTTCATCTATGTGATAAAGTTCCTTGACATTTTTCCAAGTCCCTTTACATAGTAGGCAGTTCATTTTAACCCTGGGATTGGGGCTGGTGTGCAGTTTCCAAGCCAGGGGACATGTGGGCTAATGTGATTGGAGGTGACTGGTTTTGGTTTTGTGTTTGCCCAGACCAAGGATGCTCTCTTCACGATTCTCCACGACCTCCGACCCCAGGATCATTTCAATGTCATTGGATTTTCCAACCGGATCAAAGTGTGGAAGGACCATTTGGTATCAGTTACTCCGGAGAACATCAGAGACGGCAAAGTCTACATTCACCACATGTCGCCCACCGGAGGTAAATATGAGTCCTTCTTCTCACGTTAGCTTTGACGTGATAAGAAGTGAGTGGCTACTTTTCTGCCAAGAGACGAGGATTTAAAAGCTGAAGCTGATCACAGGAAAGGAGATAACAGGTGAGAGCTTTCCCAGACGCTTATGTTTCTCTGAACACCAAATCTGTCAATTCTCCTCTTCCAGGACCCGAACTCAGATGGTCAAGTAAGTTACGGGGGAAAATACCTGGTAGGTTTTGGAGCCTTTCCTGGTTTATCTCATGGATCCTGAACAATGAGGCTGTTTTTGTAAATTGTTGTTGAGTGTGGAGTTAAAGCCAAATAGATGATCCACTGTTTTGTGTGCTTGAATAATAGTGCCTTAGAAAGCAGCGGATGGAGCTGCCCTGCTGATCCGTTAGTCCTCTTGGCGGGGTTGTAACAGAGTGAGCAGAGCGTGAATCCCAGGTGGCCTGGGAGACGCGGATGGAAAGTGTGCTGGGCTCTGAGTCTTGGCCCACTTGGCTTAGGTATGGTGCCCAGGGAAGCGTGTAGAGGAGGGAAGAGGTCATAAAGAATTCTAAGAAGATTAGAGAATCAGAACAGGTTACCCAAGTGTGCTTGACGTAAGTTCTTTCAACTCAGGACCTTGCTGTTATCTCCATCGGTAGTTCAGTGGACACGTGACAGGTGCTCAATATGGGAGTGTTTATCAGAGCTGATCCTAACCCCCTGCCCCTTCCTTAGAGGCCCTTTACAGAGACACCGTCTCCTGGAGCTGTCATCTCGGGTAATTCTGCTTTGGTTATCCGGAAACATACAAAACACCCAGTTCAGTCGTCTTCCATCTGAGATTTTTTCATCTTTTCTATATTCATTATTTCCTAATCAAGACAAAGCTCTGATTTCCCAAATGGACCTTGATCTTGCTTGGGTGGGACTTGGATTTATAATGGGATTTCCTACCAGTCTCCACAACAACATGGTTTAGGAACTGCTTGACTGGTTGATGGGAGAAATAAAGGATTAGATTTGATATTATAGTGATGATCTATGGCAGAAAGTTGACAAAACTGTAAAGTTCTTGAGGAAAGAAATTCTTCTTCATCTTTGTAGCCCCCAGTTCCTAGCATAGCTCCTGATGTATAGTGCATGGTCAATGAATATTTGTTAAATTGAATTTATTTCAATGGTACTGCTTGCTATTAGAATGATGTATTTGGAGGGAGGGATAAAGCTTTAGAAAATGGTTGATATGTATTATGTCCTTTTGGAATCTAAACCTTAAAAACCTTATTGGTTTCCTTTATATTTTCTCGGCTCTCCATTGCCCCAGCCTCTGAAGGAGAACACCTGTCCTCTTAGAGAAGTGTAACATCAGGGTTGGAAGCATAGATTCTGAAGGCCTGACTGCCTGGATTTAAATCCAGCTCCACCATCCATGAGTCCTTTAACCTCTCTATACCTCAGTTTCCTCATCTGTAAAATGGGGATAATGGAGTCGTTATTAGGATGAAAAGAGATAAAATATTTAAAGTACTTAGAACAGTGGCTGGCACATAGGAAGTCCTCTGTAAGTGTCAGATATGGCCATTTGTACCCAAGTAGACCCTCCTGCTGGTGCCCTTGGGTCCCTGGATGACCCCAGGTGAGCTCTTTGTAGAATGGTTGGGACAGCTGTGTGGGACTCTCCCTGTGGAGGGAGCCTCCCTGTTAAGTGTGTGGGAGATGCCCCAGCTTAATATAGGTTCGATTCCAAGCCCTGCTGTGCCTTTGGTGTCTGGTATTAGGAGAGCTAAGTCCATCCCTTTGCCTGGGCTCTCCTTGGCTTTAAAGTGGAGTGAGAGATTTGCACCGTTGCTAAGTTCTAGATTAAAGAGAACATAAACACCTCCCTTTTAGTCCATGCCCACACATCCAGAGGCAGCATGAAACTAGGCTGGGCATTCAGAAAGTTAATGAACCCAAAGAAATGTTAAATAACTGTTTCAGCTGTAACTTTCCCTTACGTTCAGACTGTGTGTACATTGTAGAAAGAATTATCAGTTTGTTTGCACAGACATAGACGTATATGTTTCTTCAGCCAGAAATTCTGGGGATGAGAAGCGATGGGGGAAATTATCTGGTTCCCTCAAATATGGTACATTTTGCAGGTAGATAAAAATCACTCCAGTCAGGGCGATGGATTGTGGTGATGGGTACACAACTTCATAAATTTACTAAAAATAATTATATACCTAAAATGGGTGAAGTTTTTGGTAGGTAAATTTCATTTTAATAAAGCCATTAAAAAAAAAAAACCACTGGAGTTGGAAAAAGAAATAGGTGATCGCAGTCACAGTAAGAACTCTCAGTTTTACTTGGTGTTGGTAGAACAGCATCAGCATAGTGGAATGAAATTCTGAGCTAATCCAGAAAGCTCGTGTTAGCTGGCAGTTTCAATCTCAATCAACCGACCATCCATTTCTCCATCCTCCAAGACCTGCCACAGACACCTGCCACTGTCCCCTGACTTTAATCAGAGCTGCTCATGACAAGCTCCTCAAAAGCAGAAACGGTGGGTGCAGGTGTAACATTTAAAGCCTCCTCCTCCGTGTGTGAGAAGGTTCTGACAAGTAGAGGGGATCCCCAGGGGCGGGAAGCGAGGAAAGAAAGGCAATGAAGGGAGTAAAGAGCTAGTCGGTTCTCTAGTCAGCACCCTCCAGCCCCCAGTTACATTGAGGTCATCTGAGATTGTTTCCAGTCGCCCCCACCTCCTCATTCTGTGCCCTTTTTTTCCCTCTGTGACTCTTTCTCCTTCCAGATTCCTGCACCCAACCCCCTCCTGCCCTTTCCAAAGCTGTTCTCAGAAAAGGGTGTAGAAACCATGCATGCTAAGGTAGTGAAGACTTCTAAGCCAAGGTACCAGCAGATACCTTCAGGGGAAGGTTACAGACAGCGGGATAATCCTGTGCCATTGCTATTTGCTTAGCAAATACTTGTCAAGTTTCTAGACAGGCCCTGTAATCTGGAATCACCCCAAATGTGCAAATGACCTCTCTTCCCACCTCTCTTCCCACCCCCGCCCCTACATCACTACTGCTAATGCTTGAATGCTTGCGAGTGAACTGCAGCCATGAGTGTGCTTCCAGGTTAAGGAGACGAGCACAAAGGCTTGAGCTGTCCTGTTTGGTGTCCCGCAGGCACAGACATCAATGGGGCCCTGCAGGGGGCCATCAGGTTGCTCAACAACTACGTGTCCAACAATGACATTCAGGACCGCAGCGTGTCCCTCATCATCTTCCTGACGGACGGGAAACCCACCGCCGGGGAGACCAACACCCTCAAGATTCTCAACAACACCAAGGAGGCCACCCGAGGCCAGATCTGCATCTTCACCATCGGCATTGGGAGTGACGTGGACTTCAGGCTGCTGGAGAAGCTGTCGCTGGAGAACTGTGGCCTCACACGGCGCGTCCACGACGAGGACGACGCGGGCTCGCAACTCATCGGGTCCGTGGTCCGCCCTCTTGGGACAAGGAGAGGCTCTCGGAAGGGGGGTGAGGGTTGGACTCCGTGAGAGACTCTGAGGGGAGGGTGTCTGGCTGCGCCTTAACCTCAAGTCTGCTGGACACGATCGTAACTCATGACACCGTGAGACGTTATGATGGGTTTTGAAACCAGGCAGATCTGGGTTCAAGTTCTGGGCGTGCTTGGTGACTTCAGGCAAGATTTAAGACGGTCTGGGCCTCAGTTTCCTCATCTATAACATGAGGATTATGGTCTGTTGGCAGAATTTAATGAGAAAATTTACGTAAAGTATTGGCCGGATGGTGCTCACATGTTAGGTGCTCATTAGCTCTTGTGGTTGTAATTGTCTTCTTGACATTTCAAAGCACTTTCTAGTATATTTACTCTAATTCCACCCCGTGAGGAAGGTCGGAGAAGTAGTGTTACCTTCATTTTGCAGTTAAAATGATCATATTTTTATTTTGAAGCAAAATGACCAATTAAAAATGGTTACTGATTATATCATTTTTTGAGGTGGAGAAGAAACTAGGATTCAGTTTAGTGCCTTGCCTCGGATATCGTGTTGCCAAATACAGGGTATGACTGTTATGATTCGAGGAAGTGTTAACTCCCAGTTCAGCATTATGCCCTTTAATTTGCTTTACGGCATATACAGTATATACTTAAAGGAAAAGTGAGGTTTGGGTAGATTTACAGGTGTTTAAAAGCCATAATCAAAGAATATTCATTAATGAGAAATCTAATTGGAGGTCTCAAGGTGGGCGATAAAGATAGGTCCTTGGTATGGAGCTAGCCATCATTTTTCGCTGGCATTTTTGCCAAAGATTTAAATAAAAACACAGATTTGCTTCCCACATTTTCAAAATTATTGAAAACTACACTCAAAGAGGAAGAATCGAACACATTGTATAACAGAATTGAGATTCAATGACGTGTTCATAAGCAAAAGCGATTACACTGAAACAGATCAACTGCACTGTCACACTAGTAAAAATACCAGCAATACCTAACATTTATCGAGAACGTACAATATGCCAGGCATTTCTACGTGTACTATCTCATGTGATCCTCACAGAAATCCTTGGGGTAGGTGTCTCGGGCTAAAGGCGAGCTACCGTGCAGAGGACTCTCCCCTGTAGTAGTCTGGACCGGCTGGACTCTGCTGCATGAAGTCATTCAGAGACTCAGGTTCCATGCATTGTATTGCTCTGCACCCCTGAGGTGTCGTCCTTAACTGCAAAGTTGAAATTAGGTCACTGTCACTTCTGTATTCCAGCCCCAAAAATGGGGAAAGAAAAAGAAGCCAAGGAAAGAAAGCTGTTCTATTTTAAGCAGGCATTGCCGAAGTTGCGCCTGTCACTTCTCTTCACACTCCGTGGTTGAGAACATGGCCATGTTTGGCCACCATGGAAGCTCAGAGATGTAGTTTGTAGCTGGATGGGCTTGCGCCTGGTTAAAACTCAATTATTATGAAAGAAGGGCAGAATGGGTTTGAGGGGACAGCTGGTAGTCTACCGAAGTAGTTACTGTTAACATTCCAGATTTATAGAGGAAGAAACTGAAGTTCAGAGAGGTTAAGTCACATGTCTTGAGCAAGGATGTGGCTGGGGTAGAAGTCTAACTCCACAGCCCGTGCCCTCTAGATCTCTGGAAAGGGGATTTTAATTGTCTCCTTACTCAGCAAAAAGCAACCGTGTAACATAACTAAGAGAAAAGCTAAAGCAAGCAAATGCTGCACTACACAAAAGCAGAATGTCAAAGTCAAGGTCAGATTTAGATTTCTCAAGTGTAGTGGGCTGGTTCAGGTGCATTTGGAATATGTGTTTGGTTCCAAGAAAAATGTTTAAGAGGCCCTTTGAGAAACCTAGGTGTGTACGAAGGAAAGTTACCAGTAGTGGTTACAGAGTATTGAAATTTTATCATATGAAGAAGAGTTATGAAACTGGGGATGGATGAGGCTGCATAAAAAGAAGACTTCAAGGAGCACACAGCAGTGTTTGTCAAACATCTCAATGTCAGTGTTTTTTGAGCGTCTAAATGTTGAAGAAGGGTTGGACTAATTCATGCTGTGTTACTCCAGAAGCAAAACTGAGACCAATGGGTGGAAATTGCAGCGAGGAAGATTGTGATCTACCACAAGAGGTTCCTCCTCTTCGTCAGAGCAGTTGAACAGAGGCGAGGAGGCCGTGTGAGGTAGTGAGTTCTCTGTCACCAGTGGTGTTCAGCTACCACTGCATCGTCTCCTGTCAGAAATGTTCTGCTGGGTAGAATGCTGGACTCAATTGCTTCTAAGATGAGATCCACTCCTCCAACAGTCTATAATTTCCTTAGGACCTGTCCTGTCAGCAGTCAGTGCAGGGCCCTGACTCTCTCTCTGTCCTTCCACTCCAGGTTCTATGATGAGATCAGGACCCCTCTCCTCTCTGACATCCGCATCGATTATCCACCCAGCTTAGTGGAGCAGGCCACCAGGACCCTGTTCCCCAACTACTTCAATGGCTCCGAGATCATCATTGCTGGGAAGCTTGTGGACAGGAAGATGGATCAATTGCACGTGGAAGTCACGGCCAGCAACAGTAAGAAATTTGTCATACTGAAGACGGACGTGCCCGTGGGTCCCCAGAAGGTGGGGAGTGACGCCACAGGAAGCTCCAGGCCCAAGGGTGATGGCAAGGAGGACCCCAACCATCTTGAGCGTCTCTGGAGCTACCTGACCACAAAGGAGCTGCTGAGTGCCTGGCTGCAGAGTGATGACGAGCAGGAGAAGGAGCGACTGAGGCAGAAGGCACAGGATCTGGCTGTCAACTATCGCTTCCTCACCCCCTTCACCTCCATGAAGCTGAAGAAATCACTACAGATGGAGAATCTGGAAGACACCCTGGGCATGTCTGCTGCCACAGGGCCGGAAACCGTCATGCAGAGCCTGCGAGGCACTGACCTGCAGCCAGGTAACGAAACCCCAGTGATGGCAGAATGGGAGGAACCTGACATGTCTTTCCCAGCTCCTTTTCAGGCCAAGGTCACCTCAGCAGTGGTCTGTCTTATTTTATTATAATTTTTTTTTTCCTGAGGAAGATTCACCCTGAGCTAAGATCTGTTGCCAGTCTTCCTCTTTTTTTTTGCTTGAGGAAGATTGGCCCTGAGCTAACGTCTGTGCCAATCTTCCTCTATTTTGTATGTGGGTTGCTGCCACAGCATGGCTGACGAGTAGTGTAGGTCCGCGCCTGGGATCCAAACCCACAAACCCGGGCCACCGAAGCAGAGCACGTCGAACCCAACCACTATGCCATGGGGCTGGCCCCCTATTATATTATAATTTTTGTAAACAGTAGCCATACATGCAGCTTCTCTCTTCAGAGAGCGTGTTTGATTGTTGTGTTTATGTTGTTATAAACTGTGGATCTCTGTAGAGAAATTAGAAAAGGTGGCATTTGTCTTAGAAATGCTGCCCAGTGAAGTCAGTCTGTCAATAAATCATCAATATTGAGTACCTGCCACATGCCAGGCATTACTGGAGGCACTGAGATGAGCAAACAAATAACAAATATTCGTTTTAAGTGCCTTTCTATATTTTTAAGTACTTCAGCGTTATGTCATTTTATACGTCTGCTTTATTTTGTCTTCCTGAGAACATATGGAAGGAACTAAGTTCTGGATTCTTGAGAGAATTGACCCTTTACATACTTATCGCTCAGCATCTGAACATAAACTGTCGTTATCTGTCTTGGCGCCATTTTGTTGGAGGGACTTAGGAGCAACAAGAACAGGAAAAGTAGTTCAACCAAAGGAGAGGATTGTAGTCTCAGTAATACCTGCTTGTGGAAAACACTGTGTTTTTCATGTGTAACGTTTTTATTAAATTCCTGTCGAGTTGGAGAGGAAAGTGACATTAAGCAGGAGAAGGAGAGGGAACCGATGTTAAGCATGGCCTACGAATGCTGTCTCCTTTATTCCTCCCACTCTCAACTCTGAGAAGTACGGGGCCATGGCAGAGAGAGCACGAACTTAGGATCCAGACGGGGCTGAGCTTCAGCTAGCCAGCCCTCTTAACCAGCTGTGTGGCTCAGGACAGTTTTCTGAACCTCTCTGAGCTTTTATTCCCTTGCCTGTAAAATGTAAATAATAATAACTTCCCTGAAGGACTGTCACAAGGAGTAAATGTTTAAAGTCTTTGGTACATAATGAGTGTTCTACAGATGTTAGATACCCTCTCCCATGAGGAGTGTAGAACTAGAAATTTATTGAAAAGTTCAGACCCCAATGTAGAGGTTAAAAATTATATGGTGCCTTTTTTTTTTTTTTGCTGAGGAATGTTGGCCCTGAACTAACATCTGTTGCCAGTCTTTCTTCTATTTTGTATGTGGGTCACCACCACAGCATGGTCACTGATGAGTGGTGTAGGTCTGCACCCAGGAACCGAACCTGGGCCGCCAGAGCAGAGTGCACTGAACTTAACCAGTAGGCCACTGGGGCTGGCCCTTAATTTTAGTTTTTTTGAGTGTCTGTGACAGCAGCCACCCGCCAAGGCTCCTCAAAGCAGCCATCCAAACTGAAAAGTCCTTCCTCCTTTGTGGTCTGCCTAATTCTGCCTGTGCCTTGCTGGCCAAGGACCAGTGTGGAGAAGGCGGCGCTTGAAAACCATCGATCCTTTAATCTTCAAGTTTCTGTGAGCGGGAGGAGCATAATCTTGTTAATACAAACAATTTGAAATAAGATATTAATTTTATTTTATTTACAGAAATTAATTTGCTTTTAGGTTATTCTTTGATTTAATATTTACTTTTACCTGCTGCTTTATGAGTTGTACTTACAGCTGTACACACTAGATTATAACTGTATTTTTTTTTCACATTTTTTGTATTTTTTTAAATTGTGGGAAAAAAGAACAGATAACAAAATGTACCATCTTAACCATTTTTAAGTGTACAGGTCGGTAGTGTTAAGTATATTTACATTGGTGTGAAACAGATCTCCAGAACTTTTTCATCTTGCAAATCTGAAACTCATGTACCCATTAAGCAACTCTGCTTCCTTCCTCCCCCCTCCATAACTATATGATAGAATATTTTCCCCTATTATGTACACAATCACAGACAAGAAGAATACTATCTAGTTCATAAGAGAATAAAATAATTAAGGCTCCACATGTTACACTTTAACTTGTGTGTTGTGAGGCCAAGCTGCTTCCTTAAAACAGATGGTGTCCTTACCTTGCCACAAATGTACCTGAGAACTATGTTTTACTCATCTCAACCCTCTCTCTCTCTGTTCCTCTCACCTCATCCTCTTTAATGAATAACAGTGGTTCTTCTCTTCTTTCTCCTTTCTAGGACTTGGTCTTAAGAAACCACACAACCCAAGAATTAAAGTCTCCAAAACATCAGGTAAAGAAAAGAATGTGGCTGTGTGTGATTTGAGAGATTAGATGTCTAGAAAGTGGACAATCGGGAATTCCCGGAAGCCAGTTAAAATACCAGCTCATAGAGCAAGACATGAGGACTCATATTTATTTAGCACAAGCCAGCAGCATGAGGCAATTCTAAGACCCAGGAGCATCATTAAACCATTACGTAAGCACCACGGATCACACAGTCCCAAGGAGCCCTGATAGAAGGGAAGATGGAGAGCAGAGGCACAGTTTCATCATTATTGAGCTTAAAAGATATTTGTTTTTAGAGATCCGAAGTCTACATGCCTCCAGGTTCTGGTGTTACAAATATTTGCAACATGCAGATTCTTTGTTAATTTTTTATTATTTTATTACTTTTTTAGTCCTTGACTTTGGAAGGGAAGAACAGATAAGATTACCATAAAATTTCCTTTGGCCAACTTCCTGGGATTATAATAAAAATCCAGATGGAATAACAACACAAGGGCTGGGTTTTATTCTTAAAATGTACACAACGCCTTTGTAAGTCTTTATTACCGCCTTGCTGCGGGTGTGCTGGATGTTCAAGTTCATAAAGCCAGGGACATCCTAGAGATTAGCTGTGGGGATAGGAAAGGCACAGTCTCCAATGGATAGCGTGTAATTCCTCTGAACACACACACGCGTTATGGAATGCAAGAGAACCATCCTCTTGGACGCTGCATGGAGTAATGACTTTCAGACCTTGTCTCTCTTTTTTGAAGCAAGCAACATCTTTCCTTGTAAATGGATTTGGAAGATTTGAGTAGGAATGATGTGGTGCGAGCACAAGAAACTCTCAGAGAACTGTCACATAGTTATATTCATACTTAAAAAGTGCCAAAAATATGGCCCAGGGCTTTTATCTCCTATCGGTGTCATTTTTTTCATCTACAAAGGACCAGTGCCTTGTATATCTTATATGTTACCATTCACAGGATGATTGAGGCACTTCATGGTGAGATCAGCCAGATTCTTTCAAGGGCCTTTCTGAGTCATGCTGGGGGCAGAAGGGGTTTTTCAGCAGTGACACCAAGGATATTAATTTGCTTGCAGCTTGAAAAGACTGAAAATCCTCCTGGTCTACACCCCCCACCATATACAAATGTGTATACATACGTGTGCACATAAAGTAGAGAGGTATTCAGAAATGCGTTGTGCTTGGTATATAAATTAGAAAGAAACTAAATCTCCAATCTTTTGAGAGAAGAGAATTGATGTAGACTCTCAGGAAATATTTTGTCTGTACGATAAGCAGTGCTGTTCATCTTTAACGGAAGTGAAAATGAGGAGAATGGGCAAGGAATGGGGCCAGCCAAACTTTGTGGTCTCATCTGTGGACAAAAATTTGAGAGCTGTAAACTCAGTATGACCCAGAGAGGGCTTTCCACTGTCATCGCTGACTGTACTGCTAACCTCCTGTTGACTCTGCATGCTTCACTTGTCACCAGCCCTAAACTGGTCTTGGTCGTGACTACTGTCATTGCAAGGGCTGTCTACATATGGCGCCATGAATGTCTCAAGTGTCGTGGCCCTCTGGTCCTAGGAGAGGAAGTGTTCTCATCCACATCTCTCCACCTGGGTAGTCAGAGGAGAAAGGAAACGACTCGGGGAGGCCCCACAGGAAACTGAAGATGTGGGCTCAGCAATAGTGGGGGGGGTATAGGGATGCCTCTCTTTCCTTCCTGTGAGCTGCTTACCTCTCAAAGTTTAGTTGTCCATGTTTGAAGTGTGGTGAAGGGAGCGATATATTTGAATTTAGGGGACCTGAGTTCAAATATTCACTTTCCCATGTACTAACTACGTAACTTTGATGAGTCACTTTGCCTTCCAGTCATCCTCCTCATTAGACATTGAGGATCATTGACAGGATTAAATAAATAATTCCTGAGAAACTAGAACTGAGTACTCACACATGGAAGACACCCAGTGAACATCTTCTCCTTCTGTTTCTCTCCGTTGTTTCCCGCTCTGGCAGTGGACGGAGACCCTCATTTTGTTGTGGATTTCCCGTTGAGCCAGCTCACCGTCTGCTTCAACATTGATGGGGAGCCCGGGGACATCCTACGGCTAGTCTCTGATCACGTGGACTCTGGTAAGTTCTGCCCTCCATCGTGGCCTCTGGGCAAGGGCAAGGTCAGTATCGTGTCCCCCTCTGTTCATAAGATGGATGTCCCGGTATAGAAGGAGGCACATGGAGATGCTCAATGAGTGTGGTTGATGATTAATCAGAGGAGGTAGACTGCTGGGTTTGGAGTCAGGAAGACATGCATTGAAATCCCTGCTGTCTGACTTAGCTCATTTTTGGCCTTGGGCACTCGATTCTGGAGCTTCTGTTGTCTCCCTTGTAAAACGGAGATAGTTATACTTGCTCTGCTGGCCTCACTAGGCTATTATAAAGACCAAATTAAATGATGGATACGAAGTTGTTTTGTGAACGCATGAGTGCTGTATAAATTCACGATATATTGTTGTTATTGTGTCTTTCCATTCAAAAGCTGTAATGGTGGGCAGGTTGGAGTCCTGAACTCATCTCTCTCAGTTCTCAATGATTCAGATGTGTGGCCCAGATGTTAATGACACAGCTCTGTGTGCAGTGAACACGGATGTAACACGGCTCCGGGCCCCTTGGTTCTGTAGGGGATTGGGTAAAAGAGATTCGTATATAAAAAGCTTCTTGAGTTACATGCAGGTAACAATGCCTCAAGGATGGCCATGTGGACGGCCACATTTCTCAGTCCTGGGAGAATGAGTTTCTTCAAGGCTAAGTTACAGAGTGCCCCCCAGCCGGGTGACACGTGTGATGTAATTATGTAACGTTTGATCCTGGGGCTCCTTTTCCGTTTTGTTCTCTTGCAGGGCTTCCTAGCCTTTGAGCTAAATCTTGACTTATTTCTAATTCAAAGGGCTCAGGAGTGAGATGGGGCCTAACTGTACTCTTTCCTGGAGATGCCCACTCCCCTATGAACTATTTCCACTGTTTCTGTGTTCAGCATGGTGTCTATGATGGGAAACTCAGTGGAAGATGCTTGGAGCCTTGGAGCTGAAGTGCCTGGGCTCTGCTCATGCTGGGATTTCTCCTTTTTCCTGACTTTTGCCCCAGGAAAGGCAATTTTCTCCTGGAATGTCAAGATTTAGGTGAAGATTATCCCCAAAGCAGAGAAAACAAGAGTTAATTATAGCAATCTTTTATTATTGCAAATTCCCTCTTTACCTGTGAGCAAAACACATTTACCCACATTACCCGATTCAGTCCCAAACATCTCATGTGGAATTTCAACCTGTGCGCTATTCGACCGGCCAGAGAGCATGGAGCCCTAGGGCCTGGCGCACAGGCGTTGCTTCAGTCTAGAAAAGCTGCAGCTGTGTTAACGAGGATGAAAGAGAAAAGAAAGGAGTTCTATTTGGTGGCAGTTGACAGCTTACACATATGCCACGTCCTGTGATCCTCACAAGAATTCTGTTAGGTTTTATACCCCCATTCTCCAGATGAGTAAACTGGGGCTTAATTTTTTAGAGTGACTTATCCAGAGATGCACACCTAGAAAGTGGCAGAACTTGAGTTTGGGGACTAAAAATAATTCTGACCTTTGCATTATACCATTCTGCTCAGTGGCATCACGGGATCTCCAAATCTGGATTGGTGGAAAGTGGTAGATGAGAAATATGTGTTAAGGTCATACGAGACTCTATGTCACTACAACCAGATACTGGGATGAAAGCAAACATGTAAACCCCCTTCTGTGATAGCTTGACCCAAACCTATGTCATCCTTCCCCTACCCCAAGATACTGGTCAAACATGGGGAAAAAATTCACTCCTACCTTCATGCTTGCATTCATTTATTCACTCATTCAGGAAGCACTGAATGGCCTCGACATGCCAGTCAATGTTCACGGTGCTAGAGATACAAGATAAGGCCAGAGGAGGAAGGAAATTCTGATTAGATGCCTTTAGTGTGAAAGTGGGATGGTTTTTCTAACCATTATCCTGTTCCCCTCCGTCTTTGAGGTGTGACAGTGAACGGAGAGTTAATTGGGGCCCCCGCCCCTCCACACGGCCACAAGAAACAGCGCACTTACTTCCGAACCATCACCATCCTCGTCAATAAGCCCGAGAGGTCTTATCTGGAGATCACACCGAGCAGAGTCATCCTGGACGGTGGGGACAGGCTGATCCTCCCCTGCAACCAGAGCGTGGTGGTGGGGAGCCGGGGGCTGGAGGTGTCGGTGTCTGCCAACACCAGCGTCACCGTCACCATCCAGGGCACCATTGCCTTCGTCATCCTCATTCACCTCTACAAAAAGCCAGCACCCTACCAGCGAAACCACCTGGGCTTCTACATCTCCAACAGCAAAGGCCTCTCCAGCAACTGCCATGGACTCTTAGGTAGGCAGCTGATAACCTTCACGCAGGGTTCAGGGGATAGAATTCAGCTTCCCAAAGTGAAGCGATATTGCCAATATCTTTAGCTTGATTGAGAAGTTCAATAGGAATGTGACGTGTGTGTGTCTATATATATGTCTTATCTCATGAAAATTATATTTCTTGCCTTCTGACTACTCTCTGGAATAGGAATGGGCTTTATAAACTAATTCTTGCTGGCTTTCTGAGAAAGCAACAAAGAAGTTGGGAGTAATCTTCTGAGGTCTGGTTCCTTACTCTCAGCAAGAAGATACAAATAAAGGGCCGTCCCCAGCTCAGCACTGGGCATGAGAAGTGTGTCCCTTCTGTAGGCATCACCCACACTGCTGAGAGCAGCAGCGGTCCCCTCTGGCTGGCTGTCTTCAACGTGTGATTTCCCATGGGCCCCTTGCCCACAAGTAAAGAGCGAGCTGCTGCCAGGGCTCGGTTTAGAAAGCAGGATTTCCTGGCACTTGAGCTGGAGCGCCCGGCTGCCAAGCCTGAGCTCCCTCGCGCAGACGCAGACCTTATTCCTTTGGCCTTAGACGTGCCCTCAGTTGACCTGGAGAATTCTGATGATGCGGATCAGGAAGTAACTGAACTGACCGCTCCCGACGCCCTCAGTACCCACCCACTAATGCACAGCGTGGAGGAAGACCATGACCGGGGAGGAGAGAGGGGGAGACCTGACCTCCCTCCCTGTTTATCTGCCCCCGTCTTGGCCTCCTCTCGGTAGACCTTGCTCTCTGTTGGTTAGGCAGCTTCCCAGTGTTAGCACCTGGGCAGCTTCCAGAAGTGGAGGCCACCACGAAGAAATCCTCAGGTCTGTCCTCTCCATACCCTCCGGAACACGTGCTCTATCACTGACACTGGAAATGGTGTGAGCATCTTCCGGCAGAGTCCAGCATAGGATTGCAGTCGATCAAAAACCTTCCCGCCTCTGTCATCTGTAATTCCCCCTTTCTGGGTAACACATGCGTATTTGCTGCTCACTCGTGGCCTAAACTGAAGTTAGATTTTTCAACAGTTTCGCCTGCACTTGACCTAGACCTGATGCTGTTTTGTCCTCTCAGGTCAGTTCCTGAACCAGGATGCGAGACTCACAGAGGATCCTGCCGGGCTCAGCAAGAACCTTACTAATCGTCCATTCTCTAAGGCAGACGAGAGGTCTGAGACGGTCCTGGAGGTGAAAGGGCACCAAGTCCCGGTGGTCTGGAAACAGAGGAGAATCTACAACGGGGAGGAGCAGATAGACTGCTGGTTCGCCAACAACAACGCCGCCAAACTGATTGATGGGGAGTACAAGGACTATCTGGCAAGCCATCCTTTTGACTCAGAGACTATGTTTGGCCTGGGTACATCCAGAGGACTCTGACACTAGCAGCCTTAATGTAAGAGTGCATGACAGGGAAATGGTCTTCGGGGACACCGTGGTGCAGTCCCTTGCCACTTGTGCGTGACTCGTCTCTTGGCGGTTAGCTGCAGCCCGTGACCTTCCCCGCTGGCGTGTAGGTCCGACCTCTGCTTGAGCAAAGAGTAGGGTCAGGAAGCGGAAGTGAAAATGTTATTTCCTTCTACTTCCTCCTCCTGCTTCCCCTTCCCTACCTACGATAAAGATGGTGGCACCAAGGGGGAAAAGTCATAATTAAAGCAAGAAGTCTATATCTTGTAGCAACTGGCTTGTCCATCTCGTAGCTACCACGCGGTAACTCTGATGAAGGGAGGTCGCCGCAAAGTTTATTTTCTCTGTGGAAATGACCAAGTTTGGGCACTCTGTATTTGCCTTATACTAATGCTTAGGAATCTCTCCTCTTAGTACTGCTGCTTCTCCAGATGTGTGGCCAACCTCTGCCTCAGGGGAACCTCTCATTGGGCCCAGGCCACGGGTCAGGAAATAGTGTGTAGATTTGATCATTGTAAACAATTAAGTCTTTTCTTCGAAGAGGATTTTCTTCTGCTGTGATATCTTGCCCTTGAAAATTAGTTTTCATTTTTCAAAAATTGATTGAAAATAGAAAATCTATATCCCAGATACCCACATCTTTCTAATGGGCTTTGTAAACCACTTGACTTTGCTGTTGGATATTCTCCTATTTATTCCAGGCAGTTAAGTGCTTTTAATAAACAGGACAACCTCATGTGGATGTTTTTTACTGGCCTGTCCTGGTACTGGTGAGCCGGCCCATTGAATGATGAATCTTTTACTTGGCACTCTTCAGCCTGTGTCATAATTCCGGGTCTCGTTTGCTCCCAGTCCTCCAGGAGGTGATAAATTAGGCTCTCTCAGGACTGGAATGGGAGGTGGAGGCAGCACAGAGCGCGTCCTTCAGCCCGCTTACAGGAATCAACGTGCACGTCCTCAGCGGCAAGGGCGGATGTGCTTACGATGTCAAAGAAGCCCTTCCCACATGTCAAATAGGCAAAGCCAGGGAATCTGTATGTGTGAGGGGCTTTGGTTCCAGAACTTGGACAAATCTGATCCTATAAGGGGAGGGTTAAAATCAGGGCAGGCTTCAAAAGTCAATGAATGTCACCCTTCTCGTTGTGGACACATTGCTTCCTCTGTGAAGCTCGTTCGTATCATCCGTGGGAGGCGAGGCTGCAGTTGGTGTCGGTGCCTCCTTTCTCATCGTCCTCACCAGTGCATGTGTTTTGCTTGGTCTTCTCAGGACCACTGAGGTTCAGAAAGCCTGGTCCTCACGGAGTGAGGAGCGTTGTCAGGAGGCAGACGGATGCAGGGGGCACTTGAGCCGAACTACGGAGAAAGAAAGATTTGGGTCAGAGAGATAGAACATTTTGATGTGGGGTTGAATTAAATAAAGGCTTTTGTGCTGGCTCGACAGGAGGTTTCTTTTCCAGGCGGGAGTGACTGCACATGATGCATCCTTAGCACTTGGAGAGAAATCAGAGTTAAGAAAATTGTTTATCATATTTACTCTCCCGTGGGAAACGTTTGAGCAGCAAAACGACATCCACATGTTCCTGTTGGACCAGGCAGCTTCAGGAGATTAAGTCGGTGCTGGGGGATTTGTCAGTTCTGTCTCAGAGTCTCCATCTCTCTCCACTTGGTGAACCCACCAGACCACGTCCTGCCAGCTGTGTTATTTTGGACTCGCATCTTCCCAAATTCAGCTGCCTGTTTTCATGCCAGTGATGTGGAGACACCAGCCCAGACTGCTGGCAGATGCTTGCATATTTTAGAGCTCAGAGGAGGAGGAGAAGCCTGAGCCCAGGCTAGCCTGTTCAGATTCCAGGGGGACCTTCTGATTATATAAATCTCATCCCAGCTGGGCAGGCATCCCGTGAGCCAAGAGGCCAGCCCGTTGTATCAGCAGCTGGAGCAATCATCTATGTTCCGGATGTGGGCCTCAAGGCTGTAGAGGGCAGGATGTTACTAGCCGTTACCAGTTGCTACTGCTTTTGTGGCTACCTTATCTAAGAGCAGAGAAAATATTCCAGTGGGCTACCCATCACTTAGTCTCCTACTCAGAAAACAATTTTTTTTTTTTAGTATCAAGGTTGACCTTTTATTTTAATGTTTTTACTTTAGACAAACACCACATTTCTTTCTCTTCCTCTTGAGTTGTCCATCCTTTTTTATCGCAGAAGGTATTTACCATTAAATTTTCTGTTTTAGCCAGAAACTGTGCTATCTGTGAGCCCAAAACTCCACATCAATGTTATACTTAGGATCTTTTAATTTGACCGAAAAATGTAGTGTTTTCTGTTGGCCATATGTGTTGTGAATAGCAGGCTCTTTTCAAGTCAATGCAGAGGAAAGGAGGAATTCTCTTCTCAGATGGGGAAACTGAGGCAAGATGCAGTTGGGTGATATTTCCCACGTTATATAAGACTTAGAGCAGGGCCAGGCTGCACCTCCAAAACTCATTCTGCTAGCTTTGACACAATTTCACCATCTGGGCAATCATTTATTTTCCTCGAGCATTAAAATAAGCAGAGGGGGGCCCTAAATGAGCAGTTGAATGAGATTGAGAATTATGTTGCAATTAGGGGAGTTAGATCTCAGGTTATCATCAGAGCTAATATTGATGAATCTTAACAATTGACCAACTGGGAACTTCAAAGTCTCCATCTCTGGGTTCCTGTATCCTCCTGCATCTGAAAAAGAGGCATCTGAATGGGTCATCTTTTAGGGTCTCCTAGTTTAAAGTTGCACATTCCCAAAATAAAATGGACTCAACATTCTCGACCCATCATGCTGGATGCTTTATCTTCTTCCATTTGACTTTTTGATGATTTACTATTTCAGGCTAGAGGGAGTGGGCGTTTGAGAGGATAAACCATTGGGACACTCCATCACAGCTGGGCAGCTGTGACGCAGGGCACCTCTTTGTTCCTATCAGGTGTGACATTAAATCTTTACTTGAATCATGTCTCCTCATAGGTGGGTTAGGGACAGGATTCATATCTTTACTTTTACCTCTTGGCTAAACTGAATGCTATGGACTGAAGGTGTGGGTCCCACCAAAATTCACATGTTGAAATCTAAATCCCAATGTGATGGTATTAGGAGGTGGGGCCTTTGGGAAGTAATTAAGTCACGGGGGCAGAGCCCCCATGATAGGATTAGTGCCGTTATAAGAAGAGACGGGAGAGAGAGGATCTCTCTCCTCTCCACCACGTGAACACAGGGAGGAGACAGCCATCTATGAACCAGGAAGTGGACCCTCATCAGACACCAAATCTACCGGCGCCTTGGTCTTGGACTTCCAGCTTCCAGAACTGTGTGAAATAAATATTTGTCGTTTAAGCCACCAGTCTATGGTATTCTGTTATAGCAGCCGAAGCAGATTAAGACACTGAAGCATTCAAAATATGAATTCTTTTTCCTTACTTCAAGCTACCCAGAATGTGTACAAACAATGCTGTTACTAAAATCTGAAGGACTCTTGGAACCGAAAAACAAGATCCAGCTAAAACAAACAGCAAATAAAATAACACAGCTAAGCAAATACTTAGAAATGTGTCTTTAAATATTTAGTTTCGTCAGTTTAAAATAATAAATACAGCACAAGATAGTTCACATTCAAGAGACATTTTCCTTAAACAAAAATTTGTAAGAGAGTGACGTTTAAAAACAAACAACGTATTGGTATGTTTATGTTTTGAGGGAAAATGGAATTAGGGCTATAGAGAATAAAACTCGATGATTCTTGCTGCACTGCTTGTTTGTAGGAATTTCTGAATTACATAAAATTGTATGTGAGTGGAGTAGTGAGAGACGTCGAAAGAATAACGTTAAAACAACGCAAATTACCATATAGAACAGCAAATGTACAGCAGCCATTCCTGACCTTTTATAAAACCATCAAATACGTAGAGAAGTGTCTGAAGCCTCTCAGTCCATCATTTTCTGGGGACTCTGGCATCCCAAAACTTTTACACGCACTGACTGTCTTCTTGTTCGGTACTTCTTCCATTCAGCTCAGGGGCATTTTCCCTCATCAAGCAGCCTTTCTAGCTTGTGGTTCTGGCATTGCCACCTCCAGTTCTGAGTGGTCTTCCCGGATCTCCCTTAGATTCCCATTGAGCAGTGTTAACCTCTGAATGGAGTAGCATCTGCGTACAACCAAACCAGACACAGAAAACGAGTGACACCTCGCTGGGAGGCTGTATTAAAGAGAAAACCAGCAAAGTCCTGATCCCCAGGGTGTGAAGTCAACCTCTCTGGGCTTTGGCTTCTTTATCTGTAAAATGAAGGGACTGGACTAGATAACTTCTAAGATCCTGTGATCTTTATCTTCTGCCTACAGATGAAGATACTTCCTGAACTTTGAAGTAATAAATGCAAAATGATTCCGTTGGTGACTCCAGTGTATTTCGAGATCCAGTGTTCCAAACTTAGGGATTCAGAGGAAAACAAAGTTCATGCCTCCACGGAGTTCACGGTTTAAAGCAGGTGATAGAATGAATGACAAGATTGAAACAGTGTGAGAAATCCTGTAGGAACTCTGCAGAGAGTTGTTATCTGAGCACAGAGGAGGCACAACTAGGAAGGTCGGAAGGCAGTCGGAAACCATTCCAAAGATGGAGAGTGTTGAGCTGCAAGGAAGAAGAGCACAGACAGAGGCACCCACATAAAATATTTTTTCTATAACGTTAGGCAGCTGGGAACATCTTCCAAACTGAAGCAATCTTCTCACCCCATTCAGTTTCAAATGCACTGTCGATTCTATCGTTATGGAGAACCCACAGTGCGTAACACTCAGCGGAACCCCAGGTTCCTCGCTGCCTTGACCCTGTCCCGGATCTGTCACCAGCCCTGCATCCACATCATCTATTTCCACCCCTCCCCTCCAGGGATATGGAGAATGCCTGGGGAAAGGCACAGAGCTCTACCAGGTGTCCACTCAATCAACAGGGCTCCTGCTGGCATTCAGCAAAACTTAAGTCATCTGTTTTCCCTGAAGTGCACTGGCCTCAGTGGCTACTGCATTCCGCTTTGACTTTCTAGACCACATCCCCCCACAGCTTTCCACAGTAATTTGCCTCCTACTTTGCTGAGAAACTGCAGAAGGAGCTCCCTCATTTACTCTGTCTCATATCAAAGTGGCTCTAATGTCACATGGCTCTATCGTCTTCATACCCCCGTCCTTCCAAGTATAACGGTCTACCTTCATCCCGGATCCCCTTTCTTTTCACTTCCTCTGGGCGTTTGCCTCAATTATTCCCTTTCTTTCTAGAATCTCCAGACTCTTATTCCCCACCAGGTTCTTTCCTCTTGATTTCAAGTTTCATTCCAGAGGTCTCCTCTGGTCTTAAACTGTTGTCCCCGATCGGGATCCCTTGGGCTTCTATCTTCCCTTTTATTTTGGTTTCAGGCTTGTGCTCATGGTACGTTTTCAACTCTCATTTTTTTTCACCTCCTACTCAGTTGCTTAACTCACCGGATTCAGCTTCTGTCTTCACCACATTAATGGAACTGTGTCTCAGACGTCATGTTACCATTCCTGACGTCCAATTCCAGCTATAGCATCTTCAACCTCCACTGAACGACAATGGTGGCCTCTTCCTCTTTTGTGAAATTCTGGATCCCTTTGCTTCTTTTATACAATTAAAAAATTTTTTTCCTAGTCTCCTTTGCTGATTGTCTTTCTTCCTACAATCTGTGGACTTACCTTAAGATTTGTCCTTGGTCCTCTGAGCTTTCTACTCTACACTCTCTTCCTCGGAGATCTCCCCCATGTCATGGCTTCAACATCTGGCTCTGCATAGATGGCTCCTGAATACAAATCTGCAGTGTTGACTTCTGAGGATGCCTCCCTTTAGTTAGTCCAGCATCACTGCAAATTCAGGAATAAAAGCAAACTTTCCATCTTCAAAGCGTCTATAATTATATTATACGGATTTGGGATTTGGGATCTGGGAGGAAAGGGGAAAGTTCCAGCATGACCCTTTTCTATTTTGATTGTTGCAATTAAAGGTGAAAATGTGGGCACGAGCGTGTGTGTGTGTGTGTGCGCGCGCGCACGCGCTGGTACATATTTCATAGGCAAACTCAAAATGAGTTTTTAACTCTGAGTTCTTCCTGAAAATTCTCTGTTAATCACATTATTTTCTCAAAACAACAGCTGTGTTTGTGGAAGAGAAGGCCCAATGTCTTGATGGCTCATTGGGAATTTCTGGTTATATAAGACGAAAATCACATGTCCTAAGTTTATTGATATGTCAATTAAATCACTTCATTGTACTACAAGTACAAAATTCATTGTAAATACATTTTAGTGTGCTTTTCTGAAATAAATTTTATTTGAAGCATATAAGGGCAATGTAGAAAATACTTCAGATATTTGAATGTGAGTAAATGTCTGAGTGGTATACATATACTCTTTTATCCTATAAAATTTCCTACTGGAAGTCTGCCTCACATCACTAGGCTGTTTCAGTCATGAAGATACATAAACTCTATAAATGTTCTAGAACACTGAAGTCCATCTATTCTGAAAGTTCACTTGAAATATTACAGAGGAAACAAACCTTTCCAAGAGAGCAGAAACCATTCAAAGTCTGAAGGTTCGGTTCAAAAGTGAAGTGGATTTGCTTTTGAAGAAGGCTGGAGCCCAGGAATATTCTAGAAACTAAAAGTTCTCCTAGACAACTTGTAGGCAACAACTTACCCTTTGAATATCTTCATCTGCCTGCCTGAAAAACTAAAATAGAACACTTTGAGAACTTGTGATGAAAATATAGTATAAAACCTTGTATATGATTAAAGGATAGTAGCATTTTAAATTGTTCACACAATTTTCCCAGAATACTTCAAAACAAACACATTCACTTACTCATTCAACTAATATTTCGTGGGCACTAACTAAGTGGAGGGGATAGAGTGTCCTCCCCATCCTGCCCTGGAGATAATATTTTATGTAATTACTTGTCATAAATGACAAAGGTGCTCATACAAAGGCTCAGATAGAATATGTGGGGGTTTAAAAAGGAAGAGACTGTTCTCAGCCTGGGAGGGAAGTGGTGCTGGCATTTGATCCAGGTCTTACCGAACCAGTAAGGTGGGAGGGGAAAATGCCTGGGAGCATTTTGTATAAGAACTTCTTTGTTCTTAATAAAAACACTATGAAGGAAAAGAAAATAAATTGCATAGAAGAACTAAAATTTCAGGGAGATGGAAAGACTTGTGCTCATCACAGAGCTGATTTCTGAGCTTAGGCAGTTGGTTGAGGTATCTCTGTGCTCTCACGACACTGGGATGCTTTGGAGAAAACAGGAGCGGCTTGTACTGCGACTGCCAACGATTGCTGGACCCTGAATCCAGGATCCCACCTGTATCACGGGGGCAAAGGAGATAAGAAGGATGGCGGAAGGGCATTCTCTTACATGTCCCTGAATTCAGTGATTTCAGTATTGCTTTTTGCCTCTAAAAGTGAGTGTCCACTCTACGGAATATCAGGCTGCTTTCTGCCACTGGTCTGGGCGCGAAGTGGGCAGGGAATTCTGCCCGGGCGGAGACCACAGGATTGCTCCAAGTGCGTCTTAACTCCCTTTTCCTTAGAAACGACATCCTAGGAAACATCTCCCAGTTGGGAGCTGTGTGAAGCAAATCATGGTCTGCTTGGAGGACATGGAAACACCTCTGGGGAGCTCAGGGCCTGGAGAGTCAGCTGGGGAAGGGGGGTCCCAACCCCCAACCCGGTTCAATACATGGAAATGGAGAAAGGCAGAACTCACGTGCATATTCAGTGGCTTTTAAATGTCACCTGTCTTCCTTGGGAGAGGCCCAGACAATGCAGCTATTGATGTGATTAATGAGACGCTGGGCCACACCTGGCAGAGAGAGACTCAGGCTAAAGAGGCAGAAGCACAGGGAGCTTCTCTTTTTCTCTGTCCAACACTTAAAGCCATGCTAGGGTGACGTGCCCTAGTTTCTAGCAAGTCCGGAGGAGAGCATAGGCATCCGGCAGAGAGTAAGAAAGGAAAGAGCCCCGCATAGACTGAGCTCCGGGGCCACAGGCCAGTGAGAGCTAGTTCCCAGTGGCTGGAGAACAGAAGGATGGGAGGTGCTGTGAAGAACCCTGTGGCCCCAAGGTAAAAACAGTTGAAAAACTGTCGCCTGTGTCACTGCCCAACCTCATTTGCACACCCTTCGTCATCACAGTTCAGACGAATGAAGCAAAATTGAATTGCGAACTGCCCAGACGTAGACCAGGCAACAATTTCTGAGGGTCTACTGAGATTCTACCGGCCTGCCCCTTGCTTCTATTTCCCACGTAGGGCGGGCGCCCTTTCTGAACCCTCTCCTCCTTTCTTTCATGCCCTTTGCCTGGGGTACCCTCACCCCATGGCCTGGGAGCCACAGGGGAGGTCAGGTCCTATCCCCTGTGTCTGATCTGCTTCCTCATGTCCACCACTCCCAGATCTTTTCACCCCAGGCACCTCGGTCCCAGAGTTTGGAGGACGAGCGAAGGGGGAAGGGAATGGGAGAAGTAAGGAGGCAACTTCCCAATCCTTAGGGAGCCAAAAGGCGTCTTGACAGATCACAACATCTGTTTTTTTCTTTTGCTTTACTTTTATGAATTTATTTCATAAACTCACATAAAGTTGCAAAGGTACGTGTACAGGATGTTCCTTGCCGCTTGCTAATAACGATAAAAACAAACACATAGAGGGGCCAGCCGGTGACACAGTGGTTAAGTGCGCGCTCTCTGCTGTGGGGGCCCGGGGATCACAGGTTCAGATCCCGGGCCTGCACCGACGCAGCGCTTGTCAAGCCATGCTGTGGCGGCGTCCCATATAAAGTGGAGGAAGATGGGCATGGATGTTAGCTCAGGGCTGATCTTCCTTACCAAAAAAAAAAACCCCAAAAAACAAAAAACAAACACATGGACATGAAGCAATAGCCTAAATGGCCATCAGAAGGTGGCAGTGTCCATTTGTTACGGGCACATTCACACAAAGGTTAATGGCTATTACAATGAGGTAGATCTATGTGTATTAATACCGAAAGCTAACATACATGAAATTTTAAAACAACTTGCAGAATAGTATGTATAGAAGAACCTTATTAGATTACAACACCTTGATGCTTAACACCTTTTGAGTCACGGATATTTTTGAGCACCTGAAAAAATATAAAATCTACAATATGAAATCTCTTTAAAAAAAAGAAGACGCTAAACCCGTTTAATCCCTTATTAAGGCACTCCAAAGAGCAAGATCTTTTGCTGCCCTTTTCAGAGGGCAGCCATACTACAGTCAGACCCGAGTGTTGTGTGCTGAGATTTAAGCCTAATTCATCTCGGATGGGTCCTTACGTGACCCTCCCGCCCGGCTTTACTCCCAACTGCCCATCCCTTTTAGGGAGCAGAGCCGGATTCCAGGCACAATACCTAGAATTGTTGTTGTTTTCCCCTTAATTCTTCGATGCCTTTTCTCTGTAGGACTTGAACATGTGGACTGAGGCAGTTCCCAGGACCTCCCTGCGGGGTCAGGCTGGGGCAAGCCTCTTCTTTCTTGCTCCTAGGGTCACAGCGGAAGCTGAGACCCGGGCACCCGCTGATGACCACACAGTCCCCCGGGCCGGGCCTGAGTTATCAGCTCCCAGCTCGTTGGCTCCTGGCGCTGGCGCCCCTCTGCCTGGGGCTGCTAGGATTACAGCTCAGTGCACTGGCAGGAAAGGGGCGACAATCCGCCCGTCGTGTCCCCACGCGGGAGGTCCCGGCTGCTGGCGCAGCGAGCTCGCTGGCAAGAATGGAGCTTATTATGCGGGGGCAGGGGCGGGGGCCCCGAGGTGTTAAGCAGAGAAAGCGGCTGAAATTCAAGTCGCCGCGGTGCTGGCAGCCCGGCGCCTGCTGTTAGACAGGCCGATGAACTCTGATAAACCCGAAGGCACTCTCCCCGCACCCCCGAGTCCCGCCAGGCCGGGAAACTCTAGCACCCCTGGAGAGGGGAGGGCGCGGGGGAGGGCGCGGGGAGATGGAGGCCCGGGGAGGGGGCTTTTGGCGTTTCCAGAAGGGCAGGCCATTCAGCTACTGGTCTGGTGACACAGTGGGGTCTGCAGAGGAAGAGCACAGGCGGCGGGGGTCCTGCTGCTGCGCCCCGGGCAGGGGTGAGAGGAGGAGGGAGGAGGCGGAGCAGCAGGAGGGCCCGGGTCCATCATCGCTGGGGATCAAAGCCCTGCGTTATGACCAGAGGCTGGGGATGGAGGCGCCTCCTGGGAAAGGGTCGCTTGCCAAACCCTCCTACACAAGCTGAGAGTAGCCTTTCCCTCGGGAAGAGTGCAGCCAGCCTACAAACACTTCACAGGCCTGGAGACTGGAGACCAGCTTTCTGGGTGGAATCCAGATTTGTGTGCTTAATCTCAAAATCCTCAGCGCCCGTGCACAACAATGAGAATGCACCTAATGCCACGGAATTATACATCTGAAAAATGGTCAAAAATAGAACTACCATGTGATCCAGCAATTCCACTTTTGGGTATATATCCAAAGGAAAGGAAATTATTATCTCAAAGAGCTGTCTGCACCCGCATGTTCATAATATTCACATTAGCCAAGATATGGAAAGAACCTAAGTGTCCATCCACCGATAAATGGATAAAGAAAATGTAATATATGTATATAAGAGAATATTATTTAGCCTTGAAAAAGAAGGAAATCTTGTTATTTGCAATAACATGGATTTCATTATGCTAAATGAAATAAGCCAGACAGAGAAAGACAAATAAATACTACATGGCATCACCTATATGTAGAATCTTAAAAAAAAAAAAAAAAGTCAAACTCAGAAACAACAGAGAGTAGAAAAGTGGTTGCCAGGGGCTGGGGGTGGGGAAAAGGGGGTGAGGCTAGTAAAAGGGTACAAGCTTTCAGTTATAAGATAAATAAAATCTGAGGGTCTAATGTAAAACATGGTGACTATAGTTGATAGCACCATATTGTGTAATTGAAATTTGCTGAGAGAGTAAAACTTAAGCTTAAAAAAAAAAGGTCAAAACAGGCTCTTGAAGAGATATTTGCAGACTGATGTTGGTAGCAGCATTGTTACAATAACCAAGAGGTGGAAGCAATGCGTGTGTCCATCCATGGATGAATGGATGAGCAAAATGTGGTCTCTCCACATAATGGAATAAAATTCAGCCTTAAAAACAAAGGAAATTCTGCCACACAGTACAACATGGATGAACCTTGAGGGCATTATGCTAAGCGGAATGAGCCAGTCACAAAAAGACAAATATTGTATGATTCCGCTTCTGTGAAGTATGGAAAAGAGTCAAACTCATGAAAGAAAGCAGAATGGTGATTTCCAGGGGCTGGGAGGAGAGGGGAAAGGGGAGTTGTTGTTTAATGGGTACAGAGTTTCAGATTTGCGAGATGAGAAAGTTCTGGAGATCTACTTCCCAACAATGTGAATGTACTTAATGCCTCAGAATTGTACTCTTAAAAATGGTTAAGATGGCAAATTTTGTATTATGTGTTTTTTTAAATAGACTATTTTAGAGTAGTTTTAGGTTCACAGCAAAATTGAGCAGAAGGTACAGAGAGTTCCCATACACCCCTGGCCCCCCCACCCCACCACAGCCTTCCCCGTTAGCAACATCCCCACCAGATGGTACATTTGTTACAATCCATGAACCTACGCTGACACATTAGCACCTGAAGTTTATGTTTTTTACTGCAATTGAAAAAAAAACGTGTATTGGGGCTGGCGCAGTGGCGTAGTGGCTAAGTTCCTACGCTCCACTTTGGCGACCTGGGGTTCACAGGTTCAGATCCCAGGCGCAGACATACGCATGGCTTATCAAGCCGTGCTGTGGTGGCATCCCATATAAAGCAGAGGAAGATGGGCACGGATGTTAGCCCAGGGCCAATCTTCTCAGCAAAAAGAGGAAGATTGGCAACAGATGTTAGCTCAGGGCTAATCTTCCTCAATTAAAAAAAAAAAAACAAAAAAATTGAGCACAATATTGATAGAAAAACCTGACAAATTGAATAATGGAAGAAAGTTATAGACAAAACTTGTTTATGAACATGGATGCAAAAATTTTAAATTAAACATTGGCTAAGAGAATCTAACTACATTGATAGAATAACAGACAAAATATTGTTAAAATGGTAAACTTTATGTTCTATATATTTCACCACAACTAAAAAAAAGTTCTCTGAGCCCTTTATTATCCAACCCGAGGAGCAAAACCCTCAAGGGCTCCAAAGCGAAGAGAGAAGAGGAGCTGGGCAGCGAGGGCCAGTCCCATGACCGAGGGCTGTTTCCACATTCTGGAAAATCCCAGGCAGGTGTGCCAGAACATTCTGGATCCTCTGTTCCGTGGCACAGCTGGGATGAGGGTCAGGGGTGGGGCCCAGAGGTTCACATGCTTCTAGGATGTTTGTGACTCACGGTTTAACTTGGTGGATAGGTGGCGAATATGTGCGAGTGAAAGGGGACCCCAGGTCCCTCAGAATGGGGCCTTGATGCTTAAGAAGATGGTTGTGTAAAGACAAGTTTCCTGAGAGGCAGCAGGCAAAGAGGAAAAGCACAAATGGATTGCAGAACCAGAAATAGTTTTAAATTCTAAAAAGAAATATCTAGCTTCTCCGTAGAATGGCATAGGGTAATTACTCTCTCTTTTCCTTCCTCTTCCTCCTCCTCCTCCCCTCCTTCTCTTCTTCTTCGTCTTGTACCTCCATATGAAATCCTTACATCTGCTCTCATGTTTCTTAATAAGTCACCCAGGCGCTTGCATATAAGCCATTAAGCATAATTTTTAAAATTTTCCTCCTCTCTGATCCTATCTGAAGACACGCTTGGATTGACACACTCGGGTGACGGCAAAGGTTCCCACGTGGCTATGTTGACCTCAGCAAGACCCTGTGTCCCTGGCACCTCCCTTTCCCGTCTCTACACCCAGAGCACTGTGACTGGCCTCTCTCATGTCAAGAAGCTAAACCTTGAAGAAAGAAACCCTTTTTAATAACTAGTATTTGTCATAATTCAAAATAATCAAAAGAGACCATTGCTGAAATCATTGTTTCAACAATTTTATACTCTTTTTTAAAAGAAAGAGGAAGGTCCTAGGTTGACATGGGTCTGTGAGATGAGTAGTAGATCCTCCTACTTCCAGAATTTCTTCTAAAATGATGGCAAATATATTCAGCTCTCTAGTCTAGTATTGAATGTATCAACTGTTGAAAAGGACTTAGCTTCACTTGTGGGTAGCTGACAAGAAACAATGTGTGTGAGAGTGCTTTGTTCCTTGATTGGAAGACATCACACTAGCTTCCCTCATTAGGAGAGCCGCAGAAAGAATATTCCACGAAGCAAGCACCCCAAGGGGGGGGCACATTGCAAAATGCCACTCTGCTCCCACTGGCAGTTGGACAGATTGCCCTCCATTTTTCATCACAAACAAAGCGCAATTGTTATCTGATTGCAGAATAATACGTATTCATTGTTAAAAAATAATAGAACCTTGGAAAATACAGAAGACCACAAAGAATCAGTTTCTTTTTAATTTGATTTTTTATCTTCTTTGGGTACTTTTTTGGGGAAAAAATGTTTTCAAAAGAGACCTATTTCCAGGAGATTATCTATAAGGAATAAAACACCTCTTCTGATGATTTGAGTAAGCCAAACCTGTAAACAGTAAGAAATGTATTCTCAGAAGTGAGATTCAAGATATTTAGCCAAAATTCAGAAAAAGATTGAGTCTTAATGGTCCTATATTATTGGATTTTCTGCTTGTGACAAAGGGAGTGGGATCCTGTCCCTGGCCAGTAAATGTCTATCTAACCCTCAAGAAAGGCAATGTGGCAAATTTCGAAGAGTGTTCAATGTGCAGGAAAGTATCCTGGTCCTCCCTGGGCTATAACTGACCACGTGAACTTGGGAGAGTCCTCTAATGCCTCTAAAGCATCAGTTCCCTCACCTGTAAGATGGAGATCTCAATGACTGCCTCCCCGTGGTTGAGAGGAATCAACAAGCTAATGCATGGAGAGAGAGTCTGGTGCCATATCCGGCATCTGCTAAGTATTCAAAAAAGGTAGCTACATATCCAATAAACGGTCCAAGTAACGGAATTTCTCTACTAAGAAATACCCCTTGAATCATCACTAATGCCTCTAAGTAATTAGGACACTGGTTCCTAACCAGCCCTTCTGAATAAGACAACAAAGACTTGGGTATATCCCAGGAGTGTTCAGCTCACTCCCAGATGGTCTTTTTTTTGACTTGGCTTCTGATGCCATGAGCCTGCCTGGTGCTATCCGACGCTCGGGAAATGGGAGAAGGTGTGAATCATGGGTGTGGAGGAAACCTCATCATGTTTCTATCTTTCTGCCCTGCTGGAAGTGAAAAGTGTGATTCCCTGGTCTGCATGCCAGAGAGAGTTACAACGTGCCTCTCCAAGGATAGGGATGAAGGCTGCCCTCCTGGAGGGAGTTCTTTGGAAGATACTTTATCCCTCCACATTGTTCCAAATGCTGCCACCAGTGGGAGAACACAAGATTCAGTGATAGGACTGAGCCGACCCTTTGTCTACTGATCAGCAGGGATGAAACCAGTCCCGTCTGACACTTACAGTAACGGAGGAGAGTGGAATGGATATGAACAGTGTGCTGAGCCCCTGCTACCTGTGCCTGACTTGCCCCCCTCCCGCCTCTCCCTTTCCATTGTGTAAATGAAGACACTGAGCTCTTGTCTCAGTTTTGTCCTTCTAGTTGGAGTTTTAATGCTTCCATGGAACCCCTGCTTATTTCTCGTATGGAATGCTGAGACGTCCTGATTTTGTTGTATGGTGTCTCAGTCTGCTCGGGCTGCCATAGCAAGGTACCACAGACTGGGGGGCTTAAACAACAGATATTTATTTGTCACAGTTCTGGAGGCTGCAAGTCCCAGATCAAGGTGCCAGCCACCTTAGTTCCTGGTGAGGACCCACTTCCTGGCTTGCTGACCACCATCTTCTTGCTGTGTCCTCACATGGGGGGGAGAGAGAGAGAGAGCCCTCTAGTGTCTCTTCTTATAGGAACACTAGTCCTATTGGATCGGGGCTCTACCATTATGACCTCATTTAACTTGAATTCCTTCTTTTAGCCACATAAAGTCACATTGGGGGTTAGGGCTTCAACATATGAATTCCAGGGGGATACAATTCAGTCTATAGCATATGGTTATAACTCAATCACTGCATTCCTAAATCCATGTAATTCATGGAACTGTCAAGCTGACATCATTTTAGGCAGCTAATCACAGGAGGAAAGCATTCAGTGAGGAATGGGGAGGCTGGGACTCCTAGCTTGTCCACCAAAGCTAGAAAATCTTTAGTCAGGTCCCAAGCACAAGGTCCACTTGGTTTCCTGAATTCTGGAAGGAGACTAGTGTGGCAATAAATGTTTTCAGAGCCTGACGATCTGGTTATCACTATTAAGATCTGACCCCATTAGTTAAGAGGGGGGGAAGCCTTTACTCATGCCTTGGCCACGAACAGAGCTTCCTTCTCATGGGGAATGAGCATCACAGTGACCTAGCTTCTCACACACAGCCGCCAATGCAGCTCGGGCAGCTCCCCAGCGCGTGGGGAGGAGGGAGCCTAATTGGAAGCAGGAAGCCTAATTCAGGGATTTTTGTTATCTGTGGTGATTGTCTCATTCACCACTTCACTTTTTAGGAGAGAAAATTGAAGCCCAGAGAGATAAAGTGATTCAACCTTTTGGGGGCAGGACCTGAACTCAGGCCTCCCAGCTCCTAATCCAGGCTTCATTTAATTTTGGAGAACCATCTTCTTCTTTTATGGGCCATCATTTCTTCCTCAGCACTGTTGAGCCTTCTCCCACCCACCCTGGACTCCATATGGAAGCCCTGCTCTGGCTCCATTAGACAGAAATATACCCAGCGAATGGGCACTCACGCACACTGATGGTGGGAGGGAAAATTGGTGCCATCTGTCTGGAGGGCAACTTGGCAGTAAGTATCATCTTAAACACGTGTGTACTCCTCAACTTAGTGTCCTGCTGCAAGGGATGTCAATATCATCAAGTCTGCAAATATCATCAAGATGTGGCAAGAGATTCATGAACAATGATGTAGCCAAACTAGAAATGATCCAGCGCCTAACAAGAGAGGATCGGTGACATTAATCCTGGTGTATTCATATGAGGGACTCTTATTATGCAAGAATGCCTAATGACACGGAAAAATGTTTATATATATATTAAGGAAAAAGAAAGCCACACGCAAATCATAGAAAAGAAGACGGGAAGAAATGTGCCAAAACAATTACATGATTATTATTTCATTTTTTATACTTAATAGTATCCAAAGTTTCTACAATAAAGATAAGTTTCATAAGTGAATATATGTGTGTGTGTGTATATATATATCTTTTGTAATAAATGTAACAAATATAATTGCACCCTTTCTGTACCCAGATGCCTGACAACACATATTGACTCAAGTAAGGTATGGTATTGAAAGTCACATGGACTAATCTGTACCTGATACTCTTCTTGCTCTGTGACTGGGAGACTGCCCGCCTCCCACCTATGTTGAAGATTGTCACTACTATTTGTCTTCTTTTTGTACTTGCTCATGAACAAGTTGTCCGCCACCCAGAAAATGGGGCCTCAAAAAGGAAATAAGACACGTACATGATTATTATTTGAGATAGTAAATGATTTTGACTAAACCCCTGAAACTAGATTGTGAAAGATGATAAAGCATGTGTCTACCATAAGATGTTGGTAAGGAGAGTGGGAACACGAGGACAGAGCAGATTTCGGGTTCTTTGCTCAGTGTGTCTCTAGATCTCTCTCCGATACCCCGGCTCACCTCCAGCCCTCCCGAGTGCTTGTTTTTGCTCATCTGATGATGTGCCTCCGGAGGAAGCAGACTCCAGCGGCTACGGAAAGGTAAGAAAAGAGTGTGGGAGCAATATTTATGATTAAAATTACCTGGGGAGAAGGAGGTGATGATGGGTGTGGTGTAGACCCAAAACAGTTTGAATAAGCCAAAAATACCTGAATGTTCTAAGTAAGTAAGGGGTCATTCTATTTCTTATAACTGATGCATTTGGGGTTAAAATAAAAACAGATTATTTTCCATATCCTGTCCTTTGACTGAACCGAGGCAATGACAGCCACCCACCGTCTTAGTCTAAACTTCCCATTATGTCTCCTTTATTTGGAGGCTGAATCTCTAGGACAGGAAGCAACAGGACAGCATTCACGTCACCAGATTTCCAGGCTGTTCGCATAAAACAAGGATAGACTGTGCCCCAAGGAGAATACTTTGAAGAATAAGCAAAGCAAAACTCCGGTAGGGAATATCTGAGGGTGTACCTCAGGCAATATTCTCTGTCCTGTAGACACGTTCCGTCATTCTTCTCTCTCAACTTAAAGGACGCAATGCTTTATTGCTTTACTAGCTCCTCGGGGGAGTCCAAATCTTTGAGACAACTTCCTTTGCCAAGGACTACGCACAGTCCTGTTGGCTGCCACCCCATCCTGAGCTCTGGGGATCCAGGCCAGCTTCTTATCCTGACCTGCGTGCCTGGCTGTGCCTCTCCATTTTGTTCTCAGAAACGCTTTTAGACACACTCATGTTGACAATGAGAGACACAGTAAGCATTGCTAGGACCAGCTCCAGCTGAGGGTCTGGGATGTGGTCCATGAAACCTTCTGGAGCTACGGAGGAGAGTAACATCACCACACAACAATGCAGAAGCATCAATCTTAGCATCTTAGCCATCGACACTGTGGCAGCCCTCTCACTGGGGAGCAAAATCCCCTTGGACTTCTACCTGTTATCAGGAAACGTGAAGGAAAATGATTAATAAAGCTATAGTTCACAACTATATGTGGAAAAGGAAGGAGTGATACTTTGGGGACAGTGAATTGAAATCAAGTAGAGGCAACTCTCAATTATTCATGGCCATGGGGGCACAGAGGTAATTCTTGAAATCCACAAAATTCTTCCAGCCTTAAGGGAACTCTACGGAGGTTTCATTTTCTGCCCTAATGTGTGTTTTGCCAACATGGCTACAAAGTGAGTAAAATAGACTGGTTTATGTTCCCCTGGAGGGCCAGAGAAATGGTTCAAATATGAGTGGTAGGTTGAATGTCTATAATCAGTGCTTGAATAGCCAAGAGTTGGCCAGATCTAATCCTCCTCCCGGCTCCAAACCTCACCACTCTCTTGAACATCAACTCACAGAACTGCCAGAAATGTCACCCAAATTCTTACCGTGGTCCAGGCTGGGATGAGCAGAACAAGGTTGGTGGCCACCTTCTCGAACACCATGGTCAGCAAGTTCAGGAGGCACTGCCCAGTCCAGGCCTTGGCTTGGGGAAAGTCACCTGGGGGGACAGGATGAGCCCAATGGGGACCACTGACTAGTACCCACACAGGGGCCGCCCAGGGGAATCACATCAGGCCATTCAGTGAATCTGTCTGGTGAGTTCAAAGCTCAACTTCTAAGTGAGACATCACTACTTCTGGGCTTTGGAACTTTAATGATAGAGCCACATGGTGTTGAGTGCCAATATTCTCCTTTCATAGTCAGCAAAACATAGTGACGTTGGGAACAGTCCTTGCCCATTTGCCCAGAAGGTCGGGGGGCCCAAGCAGCTATGACAGTGTGCACTGTGTTCCCCCATGTGCCCATTTATTGTGGTTACTTTCCATTTCCTGCAGTGTTAGAATTCTCCACTAGAGTGACAGCCCAGTAACCACTTTGTCCCCTTTGCTGTTGCTTGTCCCCCCAAATCTGATTCAGGTGACTCCCTAGTGGACCCCACAGCTCTCCACACACCTCTGTTTTCTATCAAACCAGACAAGCCGCTGAGGACAGTGATTCTTTGTTTTCGTGGCTCCAGCATGCCTCATGGTGTCTGATACGTGGGAGGAAATTAACACTCCCTGAGTGGATGAAAGGGCTAGAGGGAGGGGCCAAGACGCTGAGGTGGGACTGGTTTTCACTCTGATCCTTACGTTTCTTACCTAATGGGGAGAAGCAGTTCTTTGATCAACGGGGCTGCTTGCTCTAGTTTCCTTGTCTCCTTTTCTTCCACCTTCCTCTGACTCTTCTCTACATAATCTTCCAATGTGGCCCCCATGTAATTATGTGTGGATTATGTCATTGTTTCCCAACTGGAGGGATGCACACCCCTATTCTTTTAGGTTTTATACAGACACAAAAAGCAATAATATGGCATCTCATAGTGAAAAAGTTATTCCCTGTCAAATTCTCTTTCAATTCTTCTGATTCTGACAAAGAAAAAGAGAAGGTCCCAGATCATGTTACTACTCCTTTAGCACCTCTCGAATATCCATTTTAACAAAGAAATCACAGGCAGCCATCGAGGGCAAGACCATCAGCAGGCAACAATATCCATCTATAACTGAAAAGTTTAATTATTCCCACCCACAAAAAAGAAATAATTATGTGACATGATAGCACTGTTAACTAACACTACAATGGCCATTATATTGCAATCTATACATGTATCAAATCAACATGTTGTACACCTTAAACTTAGACAATATTATATGTCAAATATATTTCAATTAAAAAATACAACTGAAAAAATTTTATTTCCAAACCAGTAAGATGAATCTGTTTACAGTAGTGATTTAAGCTTTTTTTGCAAAGTAAATGTATAAAGTTTACCGAGTCAACTTAAAGGAAAATATTAGGCAAATCATTACAAAGGCAGTACAAGCTTATGGCAAGAAAAACAGGAAGGTGGTATATGATATATGAATGATTTAAATTTGGGAAACACTTGAATAACCAGAGATCTTTTCCTTCCTCTTGTCGTCTTTCTGCACGTCCACACCTGGCCTGTCTCTCCAGGATTTACTTGACCATTTTAGAAAGTGTGAGGAAACCAGTGGAAGATCTAGCCAGAGGTGGGCATTGCTCAGATGGATGTTTCTCCCATTAGTACATTGTTTTTGCACGATGTCCTTGCTCTACTGAGGCCAGTGTGCGGACCACAGTGAAAAATTCAACGCCGAATTCTTTTTCCCTGGGGCTCCCCCGCTTTACAGCGACACTTGTGCGCCAGGCTCGGCTTTGTGGAGTCTCATTCATCAGAAATCACTTTAAGGCTAATAAGTAGGCCCCTGCCTGGGCCACGTGTGGGCAGATCAGATGTCTGGTGGCTGCTCAGGCGGACGAGCACTGAAATAGAAACTTGCTGGCTGAGGGTCTCAGGAAAGAACCAGGGTGTCCGTTATCCTCGGCTTTCTGGGTAATGCAATCTGAAAATCAATTCTCGTTAAATACAAGTGATACTAATACCTCTGACAGGTTACATCTTAAGTGATAATTAAAAGCATATTTCCTGACGCTTAGCTGCTATGAAATGCATCCCTGTTTACGCCACAGAGGGGGTCTCACACTAAGACCCAGTGGACGCTCATTAGCTCCCCCAGGAAACCTCAGGGTTCCTGGAGTGTCATTCATTATTTTAATCTGATTTTCTTTACTCCAGTGAGATAGAACCTGGCACTGGCACTTTCTCTTTCCGGTTCCAACAGTCCTTAAAAAACGATTAACATTGTCATAAACCAAGGAATGAAGACTTATTTTGCATTAACACAGTCTTCAGTGAGATCCATGGATGGAGTTTATTAATCAGCAGCAGCATCCCACTACGTTTTATAAACCTCTCCCAATTAATAAAAGGAGCCATGGCGGCTGAGATGTTAGACTCTTTATTTGCGGTGTCACAGTGGAAAGAATCTCAGTGTCTGGGGCCCCGGGGTGAGAAGCGGGGCTGACAGGGGCTCAGACTTTCAGAAAAGTGTGAGAATTTTTACAATGGCCGATAATAGTTACTGATTTGGCCCTTTCAGTATCAAGACGTCAAATTTTATCTCAGAAACTATCTGTTTGAGAAAGATAGGAATGTTCAATATCTCTCGGTTCTGAACTAGATTTATAGATCATTAAAACATATCATTACGCACAGGAATAAGTCACCGGGCCAAAAAGAGAAAAAAATACATCCACTATATGTTGTTTTAGTTTCCTAGGGCTGACATAACAAAGTACCACAAACTGGGTGGCTTAAAACAACAGAAATTTATCGTCTCACATTTCTGGAGGCCAGAAGTGTGAAATCAAAGTGTTGTCAGGACCATGCTCCTTCCGAAGCCTCTAGAGGGGGATCCTTCCTGGCCTCTTCCAGCTTCCGGCAGCCCCAGGCATTTCTTGGCTAGTGGCAGCATTACTCCAGTCTCTGCTTCTGTCTTCCCATGGCCCCTTCCCTCCGTGTCTCTGTCTTTTCATCTTCCTATAAGGACACCAGACAGATTGCATAAGGGACCCACCCTACTCCAATGTGACTTCATCTTAACTAATTACATTGTCAATGACCCTATTTCCAAATAAGGTCACATTCTGAGGGACTGGGAGTTAGGACATCAATCTATCTTTTTGGGGGACACAATTCAACCCATAAGACATGAGTCAATAAATGGCGTTTGGATAACTAACTCTTCGGGAGAAAAATGAATTCCTTAATTCCTTACCCATTCCTTATGCTGAAATACCAAAGGGATCAAAGTTTTAAATGTGAAAAATCACTAAAGTATTAGAATCGTAACAGCCAACACATAAAACTTATGTGCAGGCAGGGTTTGAAGAGCTTTACGCATATGGATAACTCTGCTCTTGTCTCCATTTAACAGCAGAGGAAACGGAGGCACAGAGAAGTTAAGTGATTTGACCAAGATCACACAGCTGGTAAGCGCTAGAGCTGTCATTCAAACCCCGGCATGTTGGTTCCAGAGTCTGTGCTTTTAATCAATTTTATGTGATTAATACAATCTTGGAAGAAGGCAATTCTAATGTCCACTTTTTACTTTATGCTCTTATGTAGTGTTTAAAAATTTTAGAACGGATATGTGTTACTTTAAAATTAATTAGAAAATTATTTGATCTCTCCCCCTTTCCTCTTTCTCCTGCCCACCACTGCCCTCCTCCAGCATGTACCCTCCCCTACCAAGGCCGAATCAGACTGTTAATCTGCCCAAGATTTGCAACGAAGGGAACCCAGTAGCTTCTACAATGGAATGTTTGCGTTAGAGCTACACCCTCATTTCTAGAACCTTCTGGAATTTTCCTGTCTTCCTTGGTGCTAACATCCAGTAACTGTTTCTACTTGGTCAAGTACACATTTCCTTCCACAGTTCTGAAGACTGCTCCTTGGGCTTTTCTCTAGACCAACCTTCTCAAGCATGACAGTGCTTACAAATCGCCTGGAGAATTTGTTAAACTGTAGCTTCTGATTCTGCTTGGGGAGGAGGATGAATCCGAGACGCTCCGTTTCCAATGAGCTCACAGGGGAGGCCCAAGCGGATGTCCCTGGACCACATTTTGAGTTGTAAATGTCCGAACGTCTTCCCTCTCCATCAGCTCTACCTCATGCTTCTACTTCCCTCTGAAAATCAAGGCTGTAGAACTTGACCCAAAAAGACCAAGGCTGAAACTCTCTGCTAAGAATCTGTCTTCCTCAACAAGCTCCTCTTGGGATCAGGCCCTGGGGAACAAGATAAGCAAGGGGGAAGTGCAGGGCTTTCTGGTTCAACCTGTTGAAATTTGGCCCCAAGAAATAAAGCCCCCGGAGCTTCCACATGGGAGGCAGGACTCACAGTGGGGGAATTCCCCCCCAAACGGGGCATGTGCCCACGGGAGCCAGGTGGCCAAAAAATGACACACCACTACACTGATGGTTGGGGAATTTGTTTGGTCATTTATCCAAGCATTTTACTGGTTATCTGTGAAGTGTGAGTCCGTGTACCAGACACGTTAATTTTGCTGAAAATAGTAGAGAAATGATCTGGAGTCTTGAGCACTCTTTTCTTCCGGGATCACAAAGGGCGTTAGAGTGTCTAATTCCTACAAAAAAATGGCCATCACTTCCTCTTAACTGATGAAAGAAACTAGCACGTGATTTCTTGATGGTCACCTAAGCAAGGTGGGCAGAGTCAGAGCCAGTTAACAGGGCTCCAGACTCTAATTGCTGCCAGTTCTTATTGCTAAGTTCTTCATAGCAGGGAAAGGAAAGGGACTAGCATTTACTGACCCCCTGACAGATTCCAGACACTTTGTCAGGCCCTTTATTAGGGGAACTAGTCCAAGCAAATAAGGGACTGGAATCAAACAGCCAACCCAATCTATTAACATTAAAAGCAAATCAAAACCACAGTGAGATATCACCCTGCACCTGTTAGAATAGGTATTTTTTTGAAAAACAACAAAAAATAACAAGTGCTGGCGAGGACGTGGAGAAATTGGAACCCTTGCACACTGTTACTGGGAATGCAAAATGCGGCAGCCTCTATGGAAAACAGTATGGAGTTTCCTCAAAAAATTAAAATAGAACTATAATCTGATCCAGCTATCCCACTTCTGGGTATTTATCCAAAGGAATTAAATTTAGGATCTTGGAGATATATTGGCACTCTCATGTTCATTGCAGCATTATTCACAATAGTCAAGATACAGAAACAACATAAATGTCCAAAGATGGACAAATAGATAAAGAAAATGTGGCATACACATACAATGGGAATATTATTCAGCCTTAAAAAAATTAAAAAGCCTGCAATATGTAACAACATGGATAAACCTTGGGAACATTATACTAAGTGAAGTAAGCCAGTCACAGAGGGACAAATACTGCCTGATCTCACTTATATGAGGAACCTGAAATAGTCAAGCTCAAAGAAGCAGAGAGTAGAATGGTGGTTGCCAGGGGCTGTGGGAAGGGGAAATGGGGAGTTGCTAATCAATGGATATAAAGTTTCAGTTACGCAAGATGAATAAGTTCTAGAGATCTGCTATAGAACTTTGTGCCATAGTTCACAATACTGTATCATACACTTAATCTGTTGAGGATACATCCCGTGTTATGTACTCTTACCAAAAACAAAAAAGAGACGTTTCCAAGAATGCTAGTTGTATGTGTGAATCAAGACAGTGCTATTTCAGTGGAAGAATGTGTTCACCACACTGCAGTGCATGGAATAGCCTATGTGAAATCACAGGTAGAAAGATCTTTCTAAAAAAGGAAAAAGAAAAGAGGTAAATATTGGTTACAGATTTACGAAATTATTGTCCCATATATTATATGAGAAGAATGGGGTATTGTGGGGAAAAAAATCATCTGTATCGTCACCAAAAAATTCCTAGTAGGTTACAAGATTCCAAAATGGCACCATTGCCTAGCGGTTGATACTGAAGACACTTAAGATATTTGACTTATTCTATTTAAACAGATGTTTACCATGTACTTATTATGTAAATACAAAATATGTTAGATGGGGGATACAAATATGGGCAAAAATGATGTCTGTCCTCAAGGGACTTACTGCTTAACAGGGAAGATAAAAGGAAATATATAATTATTTCATACTTGACCAGCTGGGAAATTTGGAAAAATAAAAATCAGATATCCTCTCCATTTTGGTAACTGAGATGGATGATGGAGTAACCAGAACTGAGTGTAGAATGTGGGATGGGTCCCCTTGAGGAAGGGGTCATCCTGCACACTGAGAAGGAGGAGCATGCACCTTACAGCTGCGGTGGAAGTTCCTATGGAGACACAGCAGCACCCTGACCCATCTTTATAGAAGCCTGTTGGTCAGCTGTAGGGTCACCAGTAGAAGGACCCCTCTTGGCTCAAGTCAAGGGTTTTTCTGGTTCTGAGTAAATGCAGTTAGTGAACTTTGTTCCCTGGATACTTGACACTCCAATAAAACTGCAGATTAAAATGAGATCTGAGCCCACATGTGGATTCCAAGTGACGCTTGCCACGCTCTGCTTATGACAGGAGGGAACTCTCTTTTCAACGACGTGTCCAAGCCCTAGATGGTGGGTAGTTTGCCACCGTCAAGAAATAAAAAGATCTCCTTAATCTCAAGTTCAAAATAAGTTCCCAAATTCTTTTTTGTTCTTTTGGAGAAAAGGCTAAAATCTTGAAACCACGAAAGTTAGTCCTTGGCATTAGCTCACTACCTCCTCCTTGCCTTTGCTCGTTCTCATCCCTCTCTCTACAGCCGCCCGTATCCCACGGAGACAAGAATCCCTAAAACACTCTGCATACCCTGCAACTCACAAAACCCTAAGGGGAAGGAAAGAGGTAGAGAGTGTCCAAATCTTCTGAGCAACTCTGTGTCTTCCTCTGGAATCGTCCCTTTAGATCTTGAGCCTGTGTTCATGCACGTGCCTGGTTTTAGCCCGAGTTAAACTTTCACACACAAAAATCAGAATATCAATCCTAAAGGGTCCTTGATCACTTTCCAGCCAGTCTAGCATCATGCAGGGCAAACCATCCAAGTTGGCTTGCCCAGGACGTGGAAAGGCTGTGTTGTGGAAACACTGCATGGCGCCATGGCAACAGCACAGAGAGCATCCCCCACGCCTCCACGGCTGGCAAGACATGTGTCTAAGACACAGCTGCAAAGGACCAGCCACATTCAGAATGTCAAACTTTCATCCTGTTCTTTGTACATATTATTGAGTTCTCACCTCCAGGCACCCACATGCCCGCTATTTACATGGTGTTGTATGACATGCCATGGGGTTTTCTCCCACGAGACCAACTGTCTCTGCCCTCAAGGAGTTTATCCTCAACAGTGCAAAAAATAAAAAGAGTTTTCTTCTTGAACCTCAATCTTTGCTTTAACAATATGGAGGGGGTGAAATGGTACACCTAATAGGCTGGGATAAAAATGTTCTCACCTTTTAATCAATCACACAGCGGTTATTTGTTAGCTGTTATCTGTGAATGGATACCTGGTTTAAACTTGCATCGCCCCTGGACCTAGCATACTTCCAGGGGACATCTCACTGCCACAAACTGGAGTGCAAAATAGAGAAACTGTAGTATTGAACAAATAGAACACAACTTGAAACGTAAAACTTGACATGAAAACAGTACGTTGTATCCTAAACCAAAAAGAACTGAATTTTGGATTATCCATTCTTGTATAAGTGATATGATCATTCCATTCCTCTACAACTCACTACAGCTATAATTCATCTCGGGTCCTCAGTCCTTTTTCTTCTGGCCTCCAGGGTGCCCACCGCTGCTGAACACATCTTGTGGTCTGTTTCTCACTGCTGATCAGGGCACATTCTTCAAGTCCTTGGGGTAGGAGGGAGAGTCTGCCTACCCCCTCTGCCAAGAACATTACTGAAGACAGCTGGGACAGGGTTATTAAGCAAAGAGATGGGAGGAGAACAGGCACAAATTCTCTCCCCATTGGGAAAGATACATAACCTTCAAGCAATAGAGAAAACAGAGCCTCAATAAACCAATGGAAATTGCCTGTGAAAAATCATAAGCATTACATTGGGTAGAGCTGGGGCATTTTGTTGGAAGATCTTTTAAACTCCTTCTAAACAGATAAATGAAAGGCTCACCATCATTTACTTCCCTAACTCTTAGCAGTATTAACTTGACCTGAACAGTGATTTTATTCCCACCCACTCCCAGACTTTGGAGCAACTTGAAATAGTCATTTCTTCCACCCTCCCATCATCTGCTCTTCTCCCACACAAAGGGAGAAAGTGAGGAGTGCCAAACCAGATTCCATTAATTCTGACCCGTCCCAGCCTCTTTCTGTCTTACTACCCCCAGAGCTAAATGCCTCAGTGCCTTTTATGCTTAATTCTAAGCGATCATGAAATGATCCAATTCTTTCCGTCCCCAGAGGTACAAAGCCACGATTGCATGAAGATCAGAAAAACACGAAGACAAATCTGACATTTATTTTCTTGTCTTTGAAGGGCAACCCAGCACTCCAGCGAGATGTCCCATTTTTAAATAGGTCACGGGGCTGCAGTTTTCTCCCATGTTGATATGTAACCCATGGAGACTAACTCTACAGTGATGTCATGAATGTATAATCTAATCAAGACCCACTTATTGAATGCCCACTCTGTGTAAGGCAGGGTAAGAGAGGCCAAGGGGTTATTATCTAGTTGAGAGGTAAACATGCACACGAGAGAATTAACTCATAAAGGAAGGAAGTATATGCAAGGCTCTGTCAGTGACATAGAGAGTGAAAGTTCAGAGAAAGGAGAGAATATTGTGAACTAAGCAGCCAGCAAGGCACGGGAGGTGGAGTGACTTAGCCTTGAAAGATGCTAGGATAGCATGAGTCAAGAGGAGAGAGACACACTCAATGCCCACTATGAGAAGACAGCCCTTCCTGGAACAGACAGAAGGTTGCCATTGGAGAGTGGTGAGAGATCCTATCGTGGTGACAAGGGTAATCTGTTCTTCAGAGTCCCAACTACCACCAAAAGAGGCTGCTGCCTCCATATGGCTCTCTGGGCACTCCCCCACAATGGACTCTGAAGCAGGTTGTGTTTCCCAAAAATGGGCACAGTGATATTTCTAACCCCACATGCTCTTCCAGAATGTTGCCTCTGCCTCCATCAAGAGGTGGAGTCTATTACCCCTCCCCTTGAATTTGGGTGGGACTTCCTTAGAGGCTGCCCCAGTGAAGAGACTGCAGTGGAGATGGTGGAGTGTGACTTCTGAGGCTAGCTCATAAACAGTGGTATGGCTTCTGTCCATCTCTCTCTCAGGACACTCACCATTGGAACTCAGCCACCATGTTTTAAGGAAGCCACGTGTAAATGTTCTGGCAGATAAGCCTAGCTCAGCTATCAGCCAATAGCCAGCATGAATCACCAGACATGTGAATGAAGATTCCTTTAAGAAGATTCCACCCCCAGCTTTTGAACTGCCCCAGCTCACAGTGAGCAGAGCAGAGGTAAGCTATCCCTGCCTGAATTGCAGATTCATGAGCAAGATAGATATTATTGTTGTTTTAAATCTCTAACTTTTGGAGTGGTTTGTCACACAGTAATCAATAAATGGACCAGATCTCATATCAACCCCTTACTTAGTCCTACCAGATCTTCAGCAGGAAATCAGAGTATCTGAAAACGCAGTAAGTTTATTGTGCCATTTTGGTTAAATACATATTGCCTTTCAGTTTCAATGATGCCAGTAAACTTGTTTTTCCAGTTAAATTTCCCACTTAGGCTGCATTAGAATGAGTGGTCTACACCTCTTTATTTAAACTTTTCTTCCTATTCCTGTGGCTCAGAGAGATAAGTGGTAAAGTTAGAGCTTTATCTACATTGTTATTTTTTAATTTAATTTTTAAATTATATTTGACCATAATTGTATATATTTAAGGTGTACAACATGATGTTTTGATATATGTATACGTTGTCAAATGATTACCACCATTAAACCAACATATCCATCTCCTCCAATAGTTGCCTTTTTGCATGTGTGATGAGAAAACTTGAGACCTACTCTCTCAGCAAATTTCAAGTATACCTTATTATTAACTACAGTCACCATGCTGTACCTTAGGTCTCCAGAGCTGATTCATCATATAACTGAAAGTGCCCACCCTTTGATCAATACCTCCTCTTTTCCCCACCTCTCAGCCTCTGGTCACCAACATTCTACTCTCTGTTACCACGAGTTTGACTTTTTTTTCAGATTTCACATAGAAGTGAGATCAGGTGATATTTGTGTTTCTGTGTCTGGCTTATGTCACTTAGCATAATGTCCTCCAGCTTCATCTTTGTCTATGTTGCTCTTGTGGCTTCTTGAGCAAGCCAGTTTATAAATCTTAGACATGGCTGAGGAGGAAGAGACACCTATATTTACTTAAAAACAAAAATGGGGCCGCCTCATGGCATAGTGGTTAAGTTTGGTGTGCTCTGCTTCAGTGGCCTGGGTTCGTGGGTTCGGATCCCAGGCGTAGACCTACACCACTCCTTGGCCATGCTCAGGCGGTGACCCAAATACAAAACAGAAGATTGGCACAGATGTTAGCTCAGGTCTAATCGTCCTCAGGCAAAAAAACAAAACAAAACAAAAACAAAGACAAAAAAGTCACTCTAGGTTCGAATCTCTGCATGTTTTTTCCTTGTTCTGATTTGTTGTAGCCATGACCAGGTGCAAACATTCATTATCTTTTGTCATTTAAGTCAGACAGTCATAAAAAATTAGCCAGGTCAAAAGCGAGGACTTTGGCAAGTGTAATGGAGGCCGCTTTAATCATAAGGTCTGTGTGGAAAGCTGGAAATTGGGTCATATTCAGTCCCACCTACAATAACAGGTGGTTGACAGAATCCTCTTCATCTAGAAAGACTCCTCAGCTTGCAACTCACTGCTGGGTCTGCTGAGTTATTCCCAGTTATTCACTCCCTAGAGCACCATAAATTTTCTCTTCGTCATCCTCCACCACCTCCTCCTCCTCCTCCTTCTTTTTCTTCTTTTTTTGGTTATTCTACCCTCCTGACTTAACAACAACAAAAAGGGACAACACTGTCCAAAACACAGATAAAATAAGCTTGAATTTATACTTTTCAAATAGGAAATAGGATGGCACAGTGGTTAAGAACTGTGGAGGTAGAGCCATGTGGCTCTGAGCCCTGGTGCCTTTGCTCTGGTCGAATCACTTAGCCTGGAAGAGCCTGCCTTCTTTCATCTGTAAGGTGTAGACAGGAAAACGTACCTGCTTGGGTTGCTATGAGGCTTAAATGAGAAAATGCCACATGAAAAGTGCAGGCCTGGTACACAGTAGGCGCTCAGTGGATGTTAGCGAGCATTGCTTTGAATTGGAGAGGATCCATTGGAATTTCTTCAAGTCTTTTGTAACTTTCTAGAAGTCCACTTTAATATCCAGTAAAACCAGTGTGACAAAGAGTAAGTGGGTATCCGTTTATTTCAAAACTGATAAATAAAGAAAATAATAGTTTATTTATTATTACAAATTAGCCAAGTCCCAATCAGATGACAGAATTGGAAATACTCTCTGAAAGACCTCCCTGGGATACGTATTGTGGGAGTGCTCTCTTCGTAGGGAATAAAATAAAAAACAGACTCATCTTTCTTAGCACAAAGCTTATCACAAGGAAGAACAAAAATAAAACTACTTTGAGGCTCCTGCAGATTTCAATAGCTTTGACCCTTTGGTCTTCCACCGTGGGACAATGGGTTTTATCGTTGGTGTGCAGGTATACCATTAAACCTACGTACACTTTGTCCCACATAAGAATTGCTGAATCGGAATCTCCAGGGGTAAGGCCCAGTCATCTGAATTTTCTAAACCTCCAGAGGTGATTCACATACACAGTAGACTGGAAACCACTGGTCCAGGATCTCCAAGAGATTTCATTGAGGTATTGAGATAGGCAACAAGGTTTGTGACTATTATCAACGGGAAAGTCAAGGCTTCGACGGACGAGTGTTGCTTCCAGGGATGAAAAATCGTTTAGAGGAAATGGTACTGGACTCAAGAGTCTGTGGTCCTCCTGTTCCATCTTGCCTGAAGATCTGTTGTTCATTCATTCATTCATTCCCTCTTTCATTCTTCCATACATTGAACAAGTGTTTGAGTGACTACTCTGTGCAGAGGACGTCTGCCCTATCACAAAGTCACTAAGATGGCCCATCTTACAGTGCCTGTGCGGAGTACAAAGAAGTACATGGCATGGTCCCTTCCTCTGAGGAGCTTACCCCATTATATTGACATTATTATGATCTTAGTTCTTAGGGTGGTTCTACCCGGGATACCATGAGGCCTGTGTGAAGCATGTTAAAAGGTGGGGACGATCTGATAAACCTTAGAGGGATCTAATCATAAGAAAATACCAGCACAAACTAAACTAGGGCAGAGACAAGCAAAAGGGGGTGAGGGAAATAACGCTTACATTTAGCATGTACTTCTGCTAAGAAAACACTTCAAACCAGTGGGTTAAAATAGAATTTTTACCAAGTATGCTAGAGCAAAATTTCTTGGATTTTTGTTGCAAAACTCATAAATATTAAGTTCTCTGGTTTGGCGATGAATAAAGAATGTCTAACAAACTGTCACAAGAAAGACTGTGCTAGAATTTTCAGCCACTCAAAGAACTCCTGTTGCCCCCTTGTGGGACTGTTTGAGAAACATTAAAACAGAAGGAGTATATTTGAGGATACCCTGAATATACATCTCAAAGATATTTCAATGAGAGTGAGTCAAAATTAACGTTCAGCCTATTTCACAACTCACTTGAGGTGGCTCAGATAGGATGTCGTGAGCCAAGGCTGAGAATTACTTAAGGGTTAGTGTCTTATTGACGGTGTTGGAGTTATGGATTGTACCTAGAACAAAACCTACCGAAAGTAAGCTATGGAACGGAGGAAGTCAGTCTGGAGTTGAATGAGGAGAAAGGGCTTGCTGCCTCCAAGCTTAACTACTGTGCTACACAGAGCAAGTCACTCAGTATACTGGAACTTCTGTTTTCTTCATTTGAAAAAAAAAAAGACTGACCTTGGAGCCGGCCCGGTGGTGTAGTGGTTAAGTTCACATGCTCCGCTTCGGCGGCCCGGGGTTTGCAGGTTCGGATCCTGGGCGCAGACCTATGTACCGATTATCAAGCCATGTTGTGGCAGCGTCTCATATAAAGTAGAGGAAGATGGGCACAGATGTTAGCCCAGGGCCAATCTTCCTCAGCAAAAAGAGGAAGATTGGCAGCAGATGTTAGCTCAGGGCTAATCTTCCTCACCAAAAAAAACACAAAAAACAAACAAAAAAATTGACCTCAGGTTTGTCATGAAGACCAAAGAATACAACACATATGAAAATATTTCAAAATATAAAACACCATACAGATGTGAATGATTATTACATTGTATATTTTAATTAGTGCATGATTAGACCAAAGCGCTACTCAACTGTCAAGATAGAAGCTTTGAGAGTTGATGTGCTACATTCTAGTGGGTGGACCCAAGGCACTCTCTTGAAGAGAAGACATTTGGTTGAAACTTGGAGAGAAGCTGAAAACCTTGGAAGTTGGTCACTTTATACTAATTTGTGGAAATGGACATAAACGAGGAGAATTCTACATTATTTACAAGGAAAATGATTAGTTTTAGGAGACCCCTGTGAACACCCATGATCAGGACTAGGAGCAACTTTTCTATATGTTTTTCTTGGTTAGAATATGACTCTGCTTTTGCTTGAATAACCTAAACAGTTGTGCTTATAATGGAAATATTTTTTCCCCACATCTAGGACAGAACTTCAACTGAACTGTTCACCTTCCATTAAAGCCAAGAACAGCAACAGTGATACTTTCTCTTTAATCTCCAAGAAGATCCCATACATAAACTTAGGTGAGTTATTCTAATTTCACAAGGATGTCTCTGAAGACATCCAGCAGATTCTGCCCACTGGCTCGCACACGTCTATTCCAGCCTCTGTCTGCTGTGCCTTCCTATACTGCAGGGAGTGGGAGGGGAGACTCCCCTTGCAACTAGACAAGTGATGGTTAATTTTACCTGTCAACTTGGCTAGTCCATGATGGTACCCAGATATGTGGTCAAACGTTATTCTGGATGTTTCTGTGAGGGTGTTTTTGGATGAGATTAACATTTAAGTCAGTGGACTTTAAGTAAAGCAGATTGTCCTCCATAAAGTGGGTGGGCCTCGTCCAATCAGTGGGAGGCCTGAATAGAACAAAGACTGACCCTCCTGGGAGCAAAAGGGAATTCTGCCAGCAGATGGCCTTCAGACTTCATCTGTGACACCGACTCTTCCTGGGTCTCCAGCCTGCCAACTCCCTCTGCAGATTTTGGCCTTGCAGAGCCTCCATAATCATGTGAGCCAATTTTTAAAAATAAATCCCCTACTATATGTATACCTATCCAATTGGTTCTGCCTCTTTCCAGAGCCATGACTACTACAAGGCACCTAATGAGATTTACGTTCCACCAAACAGAAGCAATTGCTTGGGACTTGAATTCCAAACTGATTTAGAGGGGGGAGGAGCATGCCCTGTGCTGGTGTGGACAGGGCAGACACTGTGGCCTCCTAGAGCTGCAGCTGCAGTGGCTGATGGCTTTCTGATGATGACAGAATCGTTGCTCCTTGGTGGCCTACTTCTGCGATGTGACTTGGGGAAGTAGTTCCTGGAAACTCAGCCTGGAGTGTCTTCAATTACTTCAGTCTTACTAATGATCCTGGGAGTCATTTCATGCCCTGTAATAAATCCTTCTCTGCTTAAACTAACCAGGGCAGACTCTGTGCTCTGCAAGTGAACCCTGACCAATGTGGCACGTTGGTCATCTTAGCTGCTGAAACTCCCATTGTTAACTGAACACAAAAGTAGCAGTGATCCCACAAAGAACCTTCTATGAAGGCCCACAGTGTGAGGGAAATTAAGCTGAAGCTCTGAGTAAACAGAAACTCCACACCACTGTCTCCTTCTACAATGCAAAGACTGAATCCACCCAACCTGGATTTCATCTCTTACTTACTGTACTCTCCAGACACCAATAGGAATACGTCATCTCAATGTTCCACTCACAGGACACTAATTCACTCCAGACCATGTGAGTGGCATTCCCATGGCAGCATCCAAGATAAGATTTGTTGGGTAACTAAGCAAAGGGAAAAGGGAACAAGAGCTGCTAACCCCACACTCATAGGCTTTGTCCATCAAAAAAGACCTATAAATGTGTCTCCACCATAGGAAACGTGGCTTCCCTTTTACTGGCTTACAAAAACTCAAGGCTTTACATCGGCAGTTTGTTCTGTAATGGCAATCCCATTTTATTTAAGTGATCCTGACTTTTCCCATAGTTCTTTGGCTAAAGAAGATGGAGGTCGTTTCCACATAGCAAAGGCATGGTTTCTGCCCTCACAGAGAGAATAGTCGACAAAGTAATAAGAACTTTAGGCGGCCAAAATATTATTTTCTTCTACCATTTTACTCACTCTGCCATGGTTTTGTAACTTCTTACAACAGAAAGATAATGAATAAAATCCATATTATTGATTTGTGTTCCACTGGAAGTAATTTCATTCCCAGAGCTATTGGTATATTCTGGAAGACGTATTATAGAGACCAGCCCAGCACGTCCACTAGGATTGACTAGGAAGTGCACACAACACAGTGCCCTTCTCTTAGGCATCAAGGCATGAGCATCCTTCTGCTTTCATGCATGTATCACGAATCCTTTGGAGTTATAACCTCCAGCAAGGCATGCTGCAGTGTGTTCTTTGCACTGCAGCCCAGAGATCTTTTCAAAATCCAAGTCTGAGCATGTCACCACTCCATCCAGAATAATTCCTACACGGACCGCCATGGTTGGACTCCTGCTCTGCTTTCTTCTCTAGTCTTGCACAAAACTATGCCCTCCTCTCCCATCCTCTGGCCTCTGCTCCTGCCACAGACCTGCTTCTCAGCCCCTCCTCCACCTTCAGATCCCAGGGCCAGCTCTCCCTCCACCTGCCACTGTCACATGACTCAGAGCACCCATCACCCTTGTCCATCACAGCACTTGTCATTGGGACAATTTCACCTCTGGTCATGACGATTCTTTGATTAACACCTTTCTCCCCCCCTGAAGTGTGAGCTCCATGAACAGGAACCAGGGCTGGTTCTGCACCTCTTTCTTTCTCTGGTACCCAGCACAGTGCCTGGCACATGGTAGGTACTAAGTAGAGATTTGTTGAAAGAACAAACGAATAAATGAATGAATCTAAGGAGGAAAGAGGGCTGAGTAATTGATTATACTTAGGAATAAACAGAAAGAATGGGGTCTCGAACACAACAGGGCAGGAGAATCAGATGTCTGTGTTTTTCACAAAGCCACAAGCAAAGGACAGAGACTAATTTCTTTAGGTCCCAGTCCCAGTATGGTGTCTGGTACGCAGTGGTAGGTATCAATCATTATCTGTTGAATCAAATGCCATTGTGCCAGCTTGTCTCATTTCTGACAACCACCATCTCCCCAGTAGCTTTCAAAGAAACTGACCAACCCATTTTTGCAGAGCAAAAGCCAAATGCAATGCAGCATATCCAGTGAAAATGAATTGAGCTGTTTTCCCAAAGGCGTGTTCATTTAATGTTAAATGCTATTAGTCAAATAAATGAGGATTGAAGGAAAGGAAAAGCTTATCACCATGACATCAGGTTTTCCTGCTTAAAAAGAGCCATGGTCACAAAGAGAGACTGAATATCAATTACAGATTCACTCAGCAGTGCTACTTGCTAGCCAGAGCCAATTTTCAGCTACATAGCAATTAGTGACAAATTAAATATATTATACATATTTATTTATATACAAAATTCAATTAATTACAAGGACAATGATATGTTTCAGAGAGAGAGTCTGAGAGAGTCCGTATGTGCACCGAGAGCAGGGTCCTGTTCTGTAAGATCTGATAGGAAGATGTTAGCCAAGTGTATGAAAAGGGTTCCTCTTACTTGTTTTGAGGTATCATAAGCCGAGAAATAGTTTTCTTTAAATGCCCTGGTTTTATTACACCATTCTAGGCTACACTGTACTATTCTCTATCACACATTTGCAAATGCATTTGATTCCATGCCATTCTCAGAGGCAAACATTTAGAAATGAATGAATAAAATAAATATTACAGTGCTTTTTACATTATGATGTTTTTCCCAGTGACTTCAATGGAGGAATTAAATTACAATATTTATATTACATCTACTTGCACAATAGCTCTGATCATAAGTAGTGACGCCATTTTATTTTCCCCAAATGAGGAAATTATGGAGAGTTTAAGAAACATCCTCATATTCCTGAAATTTACACGATGTTATAAGCCAATATGACTGCAATAAAATAATTAAATAAACAAAAAAGAAACATCCTCAGACAAATCAGCAGGTCAGTCGATTAACTAGAAATTTGGACAACATCCATATACCCAACCGATGGCATTTTTAAAATAAGTCGCAGTTAAATAAAGTCATTAAGTTTTTCTGAAATAGTTTTGCGCTTTTTTTGTAAATGTTAGGTTTATCTCACTTGACTTTAATGTGTGGTATGACAGGAATAAGAATAACTTATTTTGTGTTAGCGGTTATTTTATAAACCAAGAAAAATTACCCCCCAAATGGGTCATGTTTGGAATATTCAGGAGCAAAAAGGAATATGATTACAAGTTATCGAAAAACCCTCTGGAAATTGGTAAACCATTTCCATCCTCTTCAGTTCCACCTTGAAAGTGGTCCAATCGGACCAGATTCTCCAAGGATGTCTTTCTTCCTTCGGTTCCTTAGAATGTTCCACTGGGAGAGAAGGAAAAAGAAAAATCAGAATTCCACAACAATATTTTCAGATTCACCGAAGTAGGAAAAGTCATAGACAGGGATGCAAAAAAGAAAAAAGAAAGACCTGCACCTCTACCCCCCATAACTGTGTAGTCTTTTTTCTTATTGTTATTAGTCACAAGACCAAAACCTTTGAAGCGATCTCCACTTCCTCCCCAGGGGGCATTTGCATAACCTCCCCTGGTACCAAGGGTCTCCCTGGGGCCTGATCAGTTTCAGTAAAAATATCTGAAACATGTGGCATTGTAATCAAGTGAGCCCGTTGTATCTCAACCAATCCATAAAACAACAAATCTGTTGTTTGGGGGATCCTTTCTAAAAAGCAGAAGGGCTAGGTGGACCTGGTCTTAATTAATCATTTTTATTTTTAAAGTGACTGATTCAGGGCAGGTATACAGACCTTAGGGATGCATAAATCACTGGAAGTGTCTAAGACCTCTAGAGAAATTGATGAGAGCATTTTCTAATGTGACTTCAAGTTGAATATTTTAATTTCTGAACAAAAGGGCCCAACCATCTGTTCTGCCCTCCCATCCAAGCAGCCTATCTTCCTCCAAAGTCGGATGCTCCAGTTTACAGAGAGAAGTCCTACTGCCTCCATGTAGCTGCCCGCTTCCTCCATGGACGGAGCCAATGGCCATCCATAGCCTTCCACGTTTCCGCAGCACCCGGCTAAGATACTTCAAACCAGAGAGGGAATCTATAGCTCAGTTTACTAAAACTAGGCAAACAGCTCAACTTTCAGTAGGATTTCTCTATGAAATAAGCTAATAAATTGTATTTCTGCCTTTTCCTTGGATTGCCTTTATAGTTATGAAAAACAAACTGGAGTATAAAGTCTATCTATCCATTTTCCACCTACTTATCATCCATCTATCCATCATCTACCTATCTATCATCTATCTGGCCATCTATCAATCTATCTGTCAATCATCTCTCTCTCTCCCTCTCTCATCTCTTTGATTAAATACAACGTCAATCAGTTGACTCTTGCAGTGATTCTCCTTAGGCTGGAAAACCCCACCCCACATTGCACAGGCTGTACACACTGCTCCCACTTCCCCACACCCTCCCCTCTTCTTCAACTTAAAAAATGAAATCAGTTTTAGAAAGCAACCTAAGTGATTGCGTTTAGAAAACTTGGGCCAGGTCTGCCCAATGATGTAACAAGTATCATAGACACACCTCAAGTGGATGACAATAGGGTGCCCTGAGGAGATCCCTCTGGCATAGGATCTTTGTGGAGGCCACACAAGAATGGGGTGGTGGATCGTTTGCCCAAATTCCCATCCTAAATGTGACAAGGCACCTTCCTGAGTTGCTAAGCGGCATGGCCACCACAATGTTGATGTCAATGCAAGCGGACACGCCATGGGGTGGTCTGGGGGCGCTGTCACCCCGCATCTCATCAGCCTGATGATCTAGCGCCACGGAGGGCCCCTTCCTCAGCCTCCGTGACCCCCGCCCCCCACTTCCAGGTAGAGAGGTGGTGGTAGGCGGGAAGGGCCTGGTAAATGATAGCCCACCAAGGACAAGTGCAGTTCTCTGTGAATCTGAAATAACCGCCCTATGCAGCGCCACCAAAAAAAGAAAAAAAATTTTTTTTGAAAAGGAAAATGATAAAGGAAATAAAGTGGCAGAGGTCACAAAGCGGGTAAAAAAGCAAGATCCTGATAAGAGAGGAAGGAGACAAAGGGAGTGGGAAGAAAGGAATGGAGAGCGCGGGCAGCCCAGGGTCCAGGGTCGGGGAAGGAAGGACCGAAGGGCCGAGCTTCCCTTGTGGCCGAAGCTGCAAATCGACACGTGCACATGAGCGCTTCATGCCAGCTCCGGCCCTGAGAGCTCAAACCCAAGGAAAGGCCTTGAAACACGAGCACCGTTCACACACGGTGACATCAAATGTTTCCGAAGGAGGCTTTATGACTTCCAGGTGACGGTCCTTCCCAGGCTCAGGGCGCAGAGGCTTGCTCCACTCTGGCCCACGTGGGGATGGAGGAGGCACCCCACACGTCCGAATCCTCCTTGCACGGCGGGCAGTCAATGGGAAACAAAGCACACAGATCGAAGACACATTTCGCAGGCAACAGCAAACGTCTTGAAATTTATTGAGGGTTTTCCATGGAATCTTACATTCTCTCCTGGATGCCTTCTGTCCACCTCCAGGAAATCATTGTCCAGGCTCAGTTACAAAATCCCCTCACATCCATTGCTTCCTTGCTGCGCTGAGCCTTGCAGCGGGATGACGGGGAACTTCCTGGGCATTTTGTACTCAACGGGATCTTTATTTTACGTATTTTTTTAATGGATAAGTTATTTCTAAGGAAATCTTGCCCTCTAGCTTTCAAGTCTCAAACTTGAGTTCCATCCAACGGAAGACGCGCACGCAGACGGATAAACGGATGGATAGCCCCATCTAGTGGATGCCGGTCATAAGGCAACCTGAATCCCAGGGAAAACAACGTTTAGGAGAAAGGATAACGGATTCTCTCTGGCGGATGAAGATGACGCTCATGGATATATTTTTTTCGTTATCAATAGATTTGCCATTTCATTTATCTGTAGTAGAGCTACTTTCTATCGCATCATTTATATGTATATCCTCTCAGAGCGCAGCCCGTTGTCACTTATTAAGATGACATGATACATCCCGAATAGATTTTTTAAATTCATCCATTTGTTACAAAAATTATAAGGTAGCCAATTGTCACCTTCCCAGTAATTACCACTGGGGATATGAAAACACAGAAGGGAAACACTTGTAATATGGGCCAAAATTAGTGACTCCATGTAGCAACCCACTGGTTCCGCAGGAACCGAAAAGGACCTTTTGATCTGCGACGGCCAGGCTGCCCATAAAGGTGGTGTAAAGGCCAGCGAGTAGGTGGCGGAGAGACGTCTGACCCGCCTGCTACTGATATGATGTGATTCAGTTATTTACTAAATGGCATTAATTATTTTCTGTTGCTGAGTAAAAAGACAAGATTCATGCCCAAGCATGAAAGGGCACCATAAGAGTGGAAAAAATGCAACAATTTTATAACCTAGATGGGAATGGGCAGTGAGAATGAGTTGAACCTGTTGTTTCATGCAAAGTCTTTTAGGGAAAGGACATTTCCAGATGTGGAAGGCCCTCAATTTTATCCTCATAAGGGACGATTCCCTCTTCTGATTTCCCTGGAAGTTTGGAATCAGAGGTACTCTAGTAACTCTGCTGCAAGTTCCAGTTATTTTTATCTTGTTTCAATCATTTTATTTAAAAAATTTAATTGAGAGTTTTTATCATAAAGGGATGTTGGATCTTGTCAAATGCTTTCTCTGTGTCTATTGAGATGATCACGTGATTTTTATTCTTTATTTTGTTATTGTGGGATATCACATTGATGGGTTTGCGGATGTGGAACCATCCCTGCATCCCTGGAATAAATCCTACTTGGTCTTGGTATATGACCTTTTTAATGTATTGTTGTATTCGATGTGCTAGGATTTTGTTGAGGATTTTTGCATTTATGTTCATCAGTGGTATTGGCTTGTAATTTTCCTTTTTTGTGTTGTCCTTGTCTGGTTTTGGTATCAGGGTGATGTTGGCCTCATAAATGAGTTAAGAAGCATCCCGTCCTAAGAGTCTGAGGACAGGTACTAAATCTTCTTCTTTGAATGTTTGCTAGAATTCTCCAGGGAAGCCATCTGGTCCCAGACTTTTGTTTTTTGGGAGGCTTACTGATTACTATTTCAATTTCTTTACTTGTGATTGGTCTACTCAGGTTCTCAATTCCTTCTTGAATCAGTTTTGGGAGGTTGTATGATTCTAAGAATTTATCCATTTCTTCTAGTTTACCCAGTTTGTTGGCATATAGCTTTTCATAGTATTCTCTTATAATGCTTTGTATTTCTGTGGTGTCCATTGTAATTTCTCCTATTTCATTTCGGATTTTATTTATTTGCGCCTTCTCTCTTTTTTTCTTAGTGAGTCTGGCTAAGAGTTTGTCTATTTTGTTTATCTTTTCAAGGAAAATCATGCCATTTGCAACAACATGGATGGACCTTGAGGGTATTACGCTGAGTGAAATAGGTCAGACAGAGAAAGACAAATACCATATGATTTCACTCATACATAGAAGATAAACAAACACATAGATAAGGAAAACAGACTAATGGCTACCAGAGTGGAAGGGGGTGGGGAGAGGGTGAAAAGAGTTCAGGGGCACATATGAATGGTAATGGATGAAAGCTAGACTATTGGTGGTGTACACGATGCAGTCTATACAGAAACTGAAATATAATAATGTACACCTGAAATTTACGCAATGTTATAAACCAATATGACCTCAATAAAATAATCTTTAAAAAATTTAAGAATCTACCACAATATAAATATAGCTCACATTATGAACTGTACACTTAAAAATGGTTAAAATGGTAAATTTTATGTTATGGGTTTTATGTTATGGGTTTTTTTTTAAGCACAATTTTTAAAAAATGTATGTATTTACTAGATTCTGGAAATTTTAAAAATATTATGAAAACATATCTTGTGTTTAAACAACAGAAAAAGCCATTTCTAAGCAACAAAGTGAACTTGGCTTTTCTCCATCTCAACTACCTTTACACGCTATTGGGGTTGAAAACATTTGGAACAACTAAATTGAATGGCCCTTGATGAATGTGTGACAGGAATCCCGGAACTAAGCAGTATGCCTCGTTGATCCAACTGTTTCCCTGATCCACCAGAGGGCAATCTGGGTGAGCTGAGCAGGGACTGTTTTCCAGAAGGAGCCTAAACACCTTTGTCGTGTTGTCCCCTCATATGTTCTGGAACGTTCTTTCCCTGATCTCATGGCTGCCTCCTTCTCACTATCTGGGTCTTGGATCAAACGTTATCTTCTTGGAGAGACCTTCCATGACCGTCTTATCTAGCACGGCTCACTCTCACCCACCACTCTGCACAACTCTCCATCACAGCACGGTCATGCGTCACTTAACGACAGGGATATGTACTGAGAAATACATCGTTAGGTGATTTGGTCATTATGTGAACATCATCGAGTGTACTTACACAAACCTAGATAGTATAGCCAACTACATACCTAGGCTATATGGTACTAACATTATGGGACCACCATGGTATATGTGATCTGTCGTTGACTGAAATGTCATTATGCAGTGCACGTCTGTATTGTGTTTTATTGTCTTCACAGCATTTTATCACAATTTGCAATTATCTTTGTATTTGTACTTGAAGATCGTCAGGCTGACCACACTGGAATACACGTTCCGTAAGAGCTGAGCTCCTGTCCGTCTTGGTCCTGACTGCATCTCCAGTCCTTGGGACAATGCCTGGACCTCATACATTGCTGGTGGGTGTGCAGAATGGTAAACTTCTATTGAGGGGAATCTGATCTCCCAAAAATGTAAATACATTTACCGTTTGATCCAGCAGTCCCACTTCTGGGCATTTATTCTATGGATTCAATCGCATACATACACTAATATGTGCATAAAAGTATTCACTGTGACATTGTTTGTATCATAATAACAAAAGATTAGAAACAACTCCTGCCTGGCAATAGAAAATAAGTTAAATAAACTATAGTATATTGGAAATGGAATACGATACAGCTATAAAAAATATTGAAGAGGGGCCGGCCCGGTGGCATAGTGGTTAAATTCATGTGCTCCACTTCGGCAGTCCAGGGTTCATGGGTTTGAAACTGGGGTGTGGACCAATATACTGCTCAACAAGTCATGCTGTGGTGGCATCCTACATCCAAAATAGAGAGAGATTGGTGCAGATGTTAGCTCAAAACCAATCTTCCTCAGCAAAAAAAAAATATATATATATATATATATACACACACACACACACACACACATACATGAAGATATCTATGTGCAGATATGGAGAGATCCAGGTACAAAACAGTATATGTAAGGAGCTTTCTAATACACAAAGTAAGATTTATATATTTGTATTTGCTTATAAATGAAAAACAAGGAACAAAGGCTGCCAGTGGGCGGAGCCTTCTCAGTTTATATCTTTTTACCTAATTTTGAACTTTGAGTTGTGTAAATGTATTATGTATCAAAAAAATAGTGCCTGGCACATGGCAGATACTCAGCTAATTATGTCGAGAGAAAGAAGGGATTAATGAATGAACATATGACTTTGAGGAGAAAGACAAATGACGAGACACATTGAGGCTGCCGTGGTGGCCCAGTACTGGAAGAACTGACACCTCCCTCGGCCTGGGGGGATGAGGGTCACTCACTACTCAGTGTGCTGAAGACTGTCCCTAATGGAGGACTTATGGTTGTAGAAGCGGGTCCAAGTCTACACCTCTGGGTGGGGATGGTCCTCAAGATCAAGGGGAGGGTCTACTAGGCAGGCATTCATTCGTTATTCATTCATTCACTCAAGAAATCCTTGCTGGGTTACTTTGTGCAGAGTCCTGCACTGAGGGCCGGGGGGCATCAGGAGAACAGGGCAGATGTGGTCACTGTCCTCAGGGAGCTCACAGTCCAAGGCAGACAGGAGACGAGGGTGTATCCTGAGCCAGCACCCCTCAGTTTGGCTTCTAGCCTGTCCCACTCTCTTTTGCATAAATGTCCTGGGAACAGAGGGGCGGAATAAAGAGGAAATCAAATACCGAATTGCAGCACTGTAGTGAAGTTGTGAGTGCGGAGCAGAGGGAGTTTGTTACCCTGGAACAGGGCACACTAACTCTTGGGGGCCGGAATCTCCCAACTCTCACTTTACTCCTTTGTGGACGAAAGAAACTTCCAGGTCACTGGAACAGACCAGAAGGAAGCACCTGGTGGCAATGTTGGGGTACTCTAAGCGGCAGTAGGGAAACAGACACATGGTTTTCCTGGGGGATCCTGAATATCCCAGGAGCCAGCAGGCCCCACAGCATCGTGGAGAACACCCACTGTTGTCGACATTTGTAAAGCACCCAGTCCCCACACATACCCCACTCCCCGTGGTCTTCTGCTTTGGGCAAAGGAAGGGATTTTTGAGGGTAACAGTCCAGTGGTCTCTCCAGATTTGGAAGCATGCAAATGTAGTTTATGTTTATTGTAAGCTGACTGAGCTCACAAGATGATAACCTGGAAAACACCTGTGACAAATGACTTGACATTGTTGCTTCCCAAAATAAGAGAAATCTGTGTGCTTGGTTGAAAGCCAACCTTCTATTAAAGATGTCTGCCTGAGATTCATTTCAAAATCATAACAGTAATCCCAGTCAGATAGAAAGCCTTCCTTGTAATCTTGCCTCTGAAGTTCATTTATAGAAACAGACTTAGAATGAGCTTGGAAGCAAAGCAAGAATATGGGTATAAAAAGATGGCAGAGAGAGAGATGGTTCTTTGCATAAAATTGCAGCTATCTTAATTATTCAGCTAGAGCAAATTTAATTTAATGACACCCCTTTCTATCACAAGTATTTTGGTGACCCACAACCCAAAGAAATGATGGAAATTAATGATGATATTTCCAATAGTAATTTACAGTCTTCAGTTTTCAGATACTTCGATCCATTTATGTTTTCACAAAATCCTGCGAGGAGACATTCCTGTCTCCATTTTGTTTTTGCTGCTGTTATTGTTGTTTTGGTGAGGAAGATTGGCCCTGAGCTAACATCTGTTGCCAATCTTCTTCTTTTTGCTTGAGGAAGATTGTCCCTGAGCTAACATCTGTGCCCATCTTCCTCTATGTTGTATGCAGGACACCGCCACAGCACGGCTTGATGAGCAGTGTGTAGGTCCGTGCCCGGGATCCCAATCCGAAAACCTTGGGCTCCAGGCGCTCCTCTGAGCAACAGGAAGATAGAAGTGAAAAGTAACTAACCTTCTGCTGTTCTCATCTTTTGCATAAAGTCATGGCTATTGTGATCCTTCAATAGAGCACTCACTTATGAGGAAGATGAGCGTCCCAAGGGCAGAGACTGTCTCTATCTCATTGGCCATTGTGCACACTGCCTAGAACATAGGTAGATGCTAAATAGATACATAAACCTGCAGGACTACCCAAATGATTTGGGAAGGATCCACGAGAAGGTTGGTGGCAGTTATACAGAGTATGGGGGAGAGGGAAGACCTAGAGAAATAGATTTTTGATAGCATCCTGACTCTATGCTGATTTATACTCTAACTCATTCAAAAGTAGACTGAAGGGAGCTATCTTACTTTTTCTTCCAGCCTAAAGTGACTTGGTAACCTAGATAGTCAGGAACTCATTTAAGTTTCCAGTCAACCCTCAGAAATACTTTGTTTGGGATAAAGAAATAGGCTCAGAGAGGTTAAATGGTTTTCCCAAAGCCACACGGATGGCAAACAGCTCAGCAAGCCTAACCAATGTCTTTTGCCTAAACCTAGAGCTCATTGTGTTCCCTCTCATTGCTTCTCCATCAGGGACTCTCGAGACAAAATGTTAGAATTCCTGGGAGCAGGGGAGGAGAAGGCAGAGCGCCTTGCCTGCAGATCTTATTATTGGATGCATGGAAAACCGATGTATACCAGAGGTCCCCTCAGCCTGGAGTGTGGGCAGGATAAGACGCAGGACTGTGAATGGCCCCAGAAGTTTATTAAGTACCACTACAACTGTCCTGACAGCAGGTCACTTCACACTGTTTTGCCATTGGCAAGTGGCAGCTTAGTGTCTGGCTGGTGATGCAGTAAACGAGTGCGATAAGACGACAAAGAGGCAAGAAGCTAATGAAGTGTTGCCTTGTTAAGCAGGTCTTGCCACGCCTCATTAGATTTAAAAGAGTTATCGAGACAGAGTAATTATCAGAGACAGGAAAACTGTTGTATTAAAAGATAAAAAAGCCAGTATCAAAGAGAAATAATTAACTGCTTAATAGGGCATCCGCTGGGCTGCTTGGTCCGGGAATCAGAATCTGAGAGGCTGCAGAGGGGGCCCTCTGCTGGGTGGGGTCTCAGGCAACATTAGTCATTTTGGACCACACCCTTATGGTTTTTAGTTTCAGGTTTTTTATTGTGGTAAAACACGCAGAGCATAAAATTTACCATCTTAACCATTTTTAAGTGTTCAATTCAGTGGCGTTAAGTACATTCATATTATCGTACAGTCATCTCCACCATCTACCTCCATAACTTTTTCATCTTGCAAAACTGAAACTCTGTCCCCGTTAAACAGTAAGTCCCCATTTCCCCCTCCCTCCAGCCCTGACAACCTCCATTCTACTTTCTGTGTCTATGACTTTGACTACTTTAGATTCCTCGTATAAGTGGAATCATACAGTATTTGTCTTCTTGTGACTGGCTTATTTCACTTAGCATAATGTCCTCAAGGTTGATCCACACTGTAACAGGTGTCAGAATTTCCTTCCTTTTTAAGGCTGAATGATCTTCCATTGTATGTATAGACCACAGTTTGCTCCTCCATTCATCTCTTGATGGACATTTGGGTTGCTTCTACCTTTTGCGTATTGTGAATAATGCTGCTATGAACATGGGTACACAAATATCTCTTCAAGACCCTACTTTCAGTTCTTTTGGGTATATATCCAGAAGTAGAATTACAGGATCACGTGGTAATTCTATTTTTAATTTTTCGAGGAACCGCCATACTGTTTTCCATAGCGGCTGCACCATTTTACATTCCCACCCATGGTGCACAAGGGTGCCAGATTCTCCACATGCTCACTAGTGCTTGTTATTTTCTGGTTATTTTGATAGTAACCATCCTAATGGATGTGAAGTGGCTGGATGATACCCTTTTAAACCAACTCCAAGTGTATACTGGGATCTAAGTTAAGAAATCCACGTGGAAAAAATCAAAGTTATCCTTCATAAATGATATTAATACAAATTTCAATTCTGTTTAATTCATGTGTTTATTGGAAATCTCCTGAATAATTAGGGGTGAGTGAAGATGTTCGTCTATGACAGGAGCTCTCAGTTCCAGGAAAGAAACTGGTTAGGAGTATCACAAAGCCTCTGAGGAGTTGTATTTATTACATGAGAAGCTACACTACCCAGCAAAGCGTTTCATGAAGCAGAAATGCCACCAGGTTGAGTTGGCCCTATGATACTCTGGTCATAAGTAAGTATCTAATGAAATAGGACTATTCCCTTCTCTCTCTCTCTCCTCCTGCTCCTTCTCTTCCTTTTCTCATTGCCTAATCCTCTCCTCTTTTTTGTCTCTGTACGTTGCACCTGTCCAAACTTTTGATGGGTCACTGGTGCCGTAGGCACTGCTTGACCCTGGTGGTACTTGAAGTTGAGAGGATTCCTCACTCTTGCTGGGTAGCCCATCCCATTCACCCCCTCTTTCTCTAGCAGCCATAGTACCAGTAAGGGTGATGCCCAACCCACGCTACCATCAGCCCCAGGTTTATCATCTCATCCTACATTTTCCCACGTTCCTCCAAGCCGATTCCATTCCTCCTGTGTTATCTACTGCTCCCAGAAGAGGCTCTGCTATGTTGTCGTCCCAGCTTCGAGTGCTTTTTCCACCTCTTAGGCCACATCCAAGTATATTTTTAGAATTCTGTCTTCCATTGTTTCACTGCCTCCAATTAAGTCCTCTTCCAACTTCCCGTAGAATTAAATGAAGGCGCGTTTTAAAACTCAACTGTATTTTCCACATATTGTTCTCTTGCTGTTTCGTTGGTGCAAACTTCATCTACCCAATGAGATTGAATGCTTCACGGGATCAGATGTTCTAACATTACTTCCTCGGCATTTCCCACGGTGTTGTCATTCAGAAGGTCACCAGTAAATACATGAATTAAATGGAACTGAAGTTTCCACCAATATAGTTTCTACAGACTTTTTTCTTATGGATTCCTTACTTCAGAACCCTGTATGCACTTGGAGTCCATTTAAAAGATTATTAACATGATTAATTTTGTGGATATTGGAAAAAGAAAGAGGAAACTTCCTGGCATAGATTATAAACTGCATTACTTTATACAGGTCAGATTATTTTCTCAAATCTCTTTGTGTTTACTAAATTTCTGCCATCATTTATACACTTAACCTCAGTCAAATTCAAAACTGGTGAACAGGGGGGCCGGCCCCGTGGCTTAGCGGTTAAGTGCGCATGCTCAGCTACTGGCGGCCCGGGTTCGGATCCCGGGCGCGCACCAATGCACCGCTTCTCCAGCCATGCTGAGGCCGTGTCCCACATACAGCAACTAGAAGGATGTGCAGCTATGACATACAACTATCTACTGGGACTTTGGGGGGGAAAAAAAAGGAGGAGGATTGGCAATAGATGTTAGCTCAGAGCCGGTCTTCCTCAGCAAAAAGAGGAGGATTAGCATGGATGTTAGCTCAGGACTGATCTTCCTCACACACACACACACACACAAAAATAAAAATAAAGTGCTCCTGACTTTTAAAAAAAAAACAACAAAAAAAAACTGGTGAACAGGAAGGAGCGAAGGGGAAGGAAAACACTGGTGTAAATATTGCACGAAAGTGATCTAATCTCATAGATCAACTGTGGGGCAAAAAAGAGAGTTTGTAGCATTTTTGTTTGTTTGCTTGGTAAAGAGAGAAAGAAGAACCATAACTGTCTTCCCAAAAGACCCGCAATTTAAAAAGGATTGCAAGTCTCAGGATATTCACAGTCTTGTATAGATACGTTTTACAAAAGGATTTTCTTAAGACCAATAAATGTAGCCTGTTAACTTTGTACCAAATGGAGTATAAAGAGATGCTTAGTACAGAGTACATGGAATTCCCCATCTCCCCAGATTGGTAGATGTTCTGATCTACAAAGCTGACAGTTCAGAAATTGAGTATTTTTTAAACCTAGACAATCACTAGTTCAAACGAAGACTTGCGTTCAATTCAAGTAATCTAGTTACCATCAGCTCAGAAAGTGGAAAAGAGGAACTCCTCTATTGTCAACAAGTCAAGTCTTATAAGTTAATACATAGAGCAGCGATTCTTATCCTTTTGAGAGTCATGGTCTTCTTTAAAAATAGGATGAAAACTCTGAAGTTTCTTCCCATGCAAAAAAAAAAATTACAGGTAAAGACATACACATGAAGTCTTTTTAATTCTAGTCAGAGAATTTAAAACCATTTTATACCATTCAGGAGGGAATGCATAGTAAGCTCTCTAGCTGGGGTCTATAAACTCCAGGCTAAGAAATGGTAATCAAGAACTATCCAGAAAGAAGGTAGTAAAGGAATCCAGATTTTATTCTGTTTCTTAAAATTTACCGGAAGTTGAGCACAAATAAGGAGAGGTAAGATTTTATTTAAAACAAAATGAGTTGAATTGAATATATTTATTCTAGGACCTACATGCTGAATTTTCATCTTTGGGTCGATAAAATAATTTGATTTTTGAAGCAGAACAAATGAGTAGAATGGCTAGCTCATAAACACTGAAGAGAAAAGAAGCCTGCTCCAAATTGAACACTTTATGCTTAATGTTTTGGAAATAGCAACTTGAAAGACTGGAAACACTGGTGCTAAAAATGGAACTCCCAAGAACAACTCTTTCATCCCTTATTTCACTTCTACCAGACAAGTAAGGGAGCGTAACATTTCCCAAATGGGAAAGCCATGAAAGATGATGATCTGGTAGATAAAGCTTTCAAGAGCTATATTTTATCGGTGACTCCTACACAATTTTCCTTATAAATCTACTCAGCCTACATATTTTCCCCCTGTTGCAAATTATAACGAAGAAAGTGTTTTAGTCCATTGTACATGTAGGCTGCAAATTGTAAGTATGTTTAAGTTGATGCCCTTTGCCCTGCGGGAAATGAAACCAGAGATCAGGAAATGTTAGCACCTCAAGGCCGTGTGCATCTAACTCGACCTCCTCCTTTTTATAGACGAGGAAACAGAGGTAAAATTATCTGTTCAAGGTCACACAGCTTACTTAATGTCAGTGCTGGGACTCAAAGGCAGAGCAGCCCCCACTTTGTATATTGTTTTCACAGCCATACTGGATCCAGTCCAGGAGCAGTGCATTCTAGATATTAAGTTTATGGCTTTCAAAAGTCCATTTCTTTGTGCCTCAGTCTACCCATATACAAGATGAGAACCCAGACAATGACTGTGGTTACAGCATGAGGTTAATTCATATGGAAATGCTACTGATGCTTCCTGGGAAGCGATTTTTTTAAAATTGTTGATGAGAAGTCATTTGACAAGCTTCCTTGGGTACCACTGTCATGGTTGATGTGAAAGTTCAGATTAAGCTTAAAAGCCCCAGGGAACGGGATCTGTGGGTAATTATTTCACGTGGAATCTCATTTTCTCAGTCATCCTGGGCAGCTCCAAAATTTTTCCTGGAGGGTCTTAATCACTTGAAATAAGCAGTTGAAGAGACAAGGAGGGAGGAAAAGAAGGAAGGATCAGGTTTAAGAAATGAGGAATGGCGCCCCCACCATGTAATAAACTTACTACAGCCGGAGAAAACCAGATGTGAGCAGAAGAATTACTTTGTTGCCTCCTGTTTGATAGCACAGCACAATTTATTGTGCCTGAGCTTTCAAACTCGTCCCTGAGCTGTCAGTGATGTGCTCCAGGTCCCCGGTGGGGCAACGTGGCCACGTTTCCCTGTTCCAAAACAGGGTCCTGATGGTTAACGCAGCTGTGAGCTCTAGGTGAAAGATGCGGCCACCACAGCTTACAGCAACGGCAAAGGAAATTATCATGATAGAAACGGGGGAGTTATCATTTGTTTGAGAACCACTTAAAAAATTACCAGCACCGGTCAGTATTCTTTGTCCCGGCTGGTTTTTTCTTTGGGATTGTGGAGAAATGGGGTTAGTGAAGAGATGTAATCTCTGCCTCCCAGGGCACCCTCATATTGACTAAGACTAAAAAAGCAAATAGTATCAGATGACCTACTAAAATAAAGCAGGGAAAGTCATTATGCTTTTACTTTATTGATCCAGTTCCTGGCTACGTGGGGAAAAAAAACAACTTACATTGTTGAAGCTGGAAATCTCTAAGGCTATGATAACATGTTGTTCAAAAGCGGTGCATTTATCTGCGCGTCAGAAACAAGAATTGTATCGAGCAGTTGGGGATATGCTGAACACCAGCCAACAACGCCAGGCTGGCGAGAAGGGAAAACAGCCTCACTGGGATGGTAATTGCGCGTTTTTTAAAAATGGCTGGACGTGCTTTCCGAATAGATAAAGATACACTTAAAATGCTCTTTTTTTTAATTGAGGTATAACTGACATACATTATATTAGTTTCAGGTGTACAACATAATGATTTGACATTTGTATATATTGCAAATTGATCACCACAGTAAGTCTAGTTAACATCCATCACCATACATAGTTAGAGAATTTTACTTGTGATGAGAACTTTTAAGATTTACTTTCTTAGCAACTTTCAAATATGCGATACAATATTATTAACTATAGTCACCACGATGTACATTACACCCCCAGGACTATTTATTTTATAGCTGGAAGTTTGCACGTTTTGACCCCCTTCACCCATTTCGCCCACCCCCACCCCCTACCTCTGGCAACCACCAATCTGTTTTGTGTATTTACGAGCTTGGTTTTTTCTGGTTTTCGGTTTTTTAAGATTCCATATATAAATGAGATCATATGATATTCATCTTTCTCTATCTGACTTATTTCACTTAGCATAGTGCCTTCAAGGTCCATCCATGTTGTTGCAAGTGGCAAGATTTTCTTTTTTTTTATGGCTGAATAGTATTCCATTGGATATGTATATCACATCTTCTTTATCCACTCATCCGTTCATCAATGGACACTTAAGTTGTTTCCATATCTTGGCTGTTGTAAATAATGCTGCCATGAACACCAGAGTGCTGATATCTTTTCAAGTTAGTGCTGTCGTTTTCTTCGGATAAAAACCCAGAAGTGGAATTGCTGGATCATATTTATATTTATAGCTCTATTTTTATTTTTTTGAGGAATCTCTGTACTGTTTTCCATAGTGGCTGCACCAATTTATATTCCCATCAGTGCAATCTACATCACGCAGTGCCCAAGGGTTCCCTTCTCTCCACATCCTCACCAGCACTTGTTATCTCTTGTCCTTTTGATCATACCATATGCAATAAACTTGAATAAATGTATGTGTATCCTCTGAGCCTCTTACATGATCAATTCCACCCCTAGATTAGGATAAACATTCCCTGGAGCAGTGGTTCTCGAGTGCTTCACAATCCCCTCGAGAGCTTGTCAAAACACAGATGGCGGGTCCTAAGAGTTTCTGATTCAGTAGGTCGAGGGTGGGGCCCAAGAATGTACCCTTCTAACAAATTCCCAGGTGATGCTGATGCTGCTTTTTGGGACCACACTTTGAGAACCACTGCCCTAGAGAAATATATGCCTATACATTTCCTTAGCAAGGGGCCAGAATGTTTTTAGTAGCATATTTGGTAATAGCTTTAAACTGGAAACACCCCATTGTCCATCAATAGTAGAATCAACAACTAAATGGTGGTATATTCATACAGTGGTATATTATGGAGCAAGGAAAATGAACGAACTATAGGTCCACAGAGGAACTTGGCCAAATCTTTAAATCATTATGTCAAACAAGTTAAGTCAGACATAAAAGAATATATTTTATACAATTCTGTTTATACAAGGTCAAAAACTTGCAAAACGAACCTGTATTTTTTAGAGATGTTTAAGTGCTAAAACTATGTAAAAGATAAGGACCTCAAGAACAGGAACCAGAGACTACAGAGAAAGGAAGTCAGGATAGTGGCTCCCTCTAGAGGAGACAAAGAGCATTGTGACAGGGCAGGAATGTGCAGGATGTGGGGCTTCTGGAATGTTGGCAATTCCTATTGTGTGACTTAGATGGCAGCTAAATGGGAGTTTGCTTTATAATATTTCATTAAACTGTACATTTATGTTTTATGCACTTTCGTGCATGTGTGTTATATTTCATAACAAAAAGGATAGAATGAACCAACAAAAAAAATCGAAACAAAAATTAGAATTACAACAATCATAATTATTGCAGTTTCCTTTTTCACCAAGCGTACATTGTATCCCAAGACACATCTCTGTAGTGAGTGCACGTGTAAACCTTTGTGAGTGGTGAAGGATATTCCAGACCAAAGACGTCCCCTTCCAGGATACATTATAAGAAACCACATAATGAGTACAGAGGAAAAGTTTGATTATAAGGGCACTGACAGAAGCATATGTTTCGTACCCTCTCAGTCACTTTCAGGGAGGATAAAACTCCAGACTGGCTTGCCTTCCTGGGAATGAAACTGGTCTTTATTATTTGAGGAACAGATGAGCCTATTCGTAAGGTTCAGGGGAGAGACGCCCCTTCACGCAAACGAATAAAGCCTGGTGGTGGGATAACCTGCGCATCTGGTGCAGGCAAGAAGGAAAGAGCGAAGGAGGGCGGGGAAGGCTGGAGGAAGACAGGGAAGGAAGGGAAGGTGGTAATAGCCCAGCAATGATCGGAGAGCCAATTCTCCTCCACGCAAGCAAGGAATGAAACAACTTTCCAAGTGTCCTGTCCACCCTAATGAGGTTAAACGCATTTTCCCAGAGTAACATCTTCTCAGGAGAATGAATTAAAAAAAAAAAAAAAAGGGGGAAGAAACTATGTAACTTCCTGGAAAATTTTACTTGCTGAAACCATTCCTCCAATGCAATTTAAATACCCCTTGGTCTACCATAGGTAAGGATCAACATCAGGGAAAAAAAACTGGCGCAAACATACACTGAGAGCCCACAGTGATTGAAAATGAGCCTCTAGCCTCCGTATACATCCATATCCATATCATGTGTGTACACACACACACACACACACTATGCCCTTCTTCTTTGTTTTCCAGCTTTATTGAGATATAATTGACATATAACACTGAGTAAGTTTAAGGTGTTGATTTGATACACTCGTATATTACAAAATGATTATCAACATAGCCTTAGCTAACACCTGCATCACGTCACATCATTACCAATTCTTTTATGCGATGAGAACATTTAAGATCTACTTTTAGCGACTTTCAAGCATATAATACAGTATTATTAACTATAATCACCATGCTCTACATTAGATTCTCAGAACTTATTCATCTTATAGCTGGAAGTTTGCACCATTTGATCAACATCTCCCCATTTCCCCCATCCACCAGCCCCTGGTAACCACTATTCATATGTCTGTTTCTATGAGTTTCGCATTTGTAGATTCCGTGTATAAATGATATAATACATTATTTGTCTTTTCTAGTCTGACCTATTTCACTTAGCATAATGCTCTCATGGTCTATCCATGTTGTTGCAAATCGCAGGATGTCCTTCTTTTCTAACGGCTGAATAATATAGTCTTTGTATATATATATGTGTATATACCACATTTTCTTTATTCATTCATCCATTGATGAACACAAAGGTTGTTTCCATGTTTTGGCTATTGTGAATAATGCTGCAATGAACATAGGCGTGCAGGTATCTCTTCAAGAACCTGTTTTCATTTCCTTTGGATACCCAGAAGTGGAATTGCTGGATCATATGATAGTTCTATTTTTAACTTTTTGAGGAACCTCCATACTGTTTTCCATATTGGCTTTACCAGTTTACATTCCCACCAATAGTCACAAGTATTCCCTTTTCTCCACATCTTTGCCAATGCTTGTAATCTCTTATCTTTTTGATAACAGCCCTTCTAACAGGTGTGAGGTGATATCTCATTGTGGTTTTGATGTGCATTTCTCTGATGATCAGTGATGGTGAGCACCTTTTCGTGTACCTGTTGGCCCTCTGCATGTCTTCTTTGGGAAAATGTGTATTCAGTTCCTCTGCCTATTTTTTAATTAAATTGTTTGGGTTTTTTTTTTTTTTTTGCTATTAAGTTATTTATATATTTTAACGTTAACCCCTTATCAGATATATGATTTGTAAATATTTTCTCCCATTTTGTAGGTTGTCTTTTCATTTTGTGGAGGTTTCCTTTGCTGTGCAGAAGCTTTTAATTTGGTGTAGCCCCACTGATTTATTTTGCTTTTGTTGCCTTTGTTTTTGGTGTCAGATCTCAAAAAATCATTGCCAAGACCGATGTCAAGGAGCTGACTGCCTATGTTTTCTTCTAGGAATTTTACAGTTTCAGGTCTTATGTTCAAGTCTTTAATCCATTTTGAGCTGACTTTTGTGTATGGTGTAAGATTGTGGTCCAGTTTCATTCTTTTGCATGTGACTGTCCAGTTTTCCCAACACCATTTATTGAAGAGATTATCTTTTCCCCAGTGTATATTTTTGTCTCCTTTGTCATAAACTAATTGACCATATACACATGGGTTTATCTGAGGTCTCCATTCTGTTCCATTGATATTTGTGTCTGTTTTTATGCCACTACCATGCTGTTTTGAATGCTATAGCTTTGTAATATAGTTTGGAAACAGGAAGTGTGATGCCTCCAACTTTGTTCCTTTTTTTCAAAATTGTTTTGGCTGTTCAGCATATTTTCTGGTTCCATATGAATTTTAGAATATTTTTTCTATTTATATAAAAAATGCCCTTGGATTTTGATAGAAATTGCATTGAATCTGTAAATCACTTTGTGTAGTATGAACATTTTAACAATATTAAGTCTTTCAATCCATAAACACAGAATCTTTTTCTATTTGTTTAGTGTCTTCTTTAATTTCTTTCATTAATGTTATGATTTTCAGTATGTCTTTCACCAACTTAAGTTTATTCCAAAGTATTTTATTCTTTTTGATGCTACTATAAAAGGAATTATTTTTCTAATTTCCTTTTCAGATAGTTTGCTGCCGTTGTATTGAAATGCAGCTGATTTTTATATGTTGGTTTTGTATCTTGCAACTTTACTGAATTCCTTTAATAGTTTTAACAGTTTTTTGGTGAGATCTTTAGGGTTTTCTGTATATAAGATTATGTCATCTGCAAACAGGGACAGTTTTACTTCTTCCTTTCTAATTTTACTGTCTTTTATTTCATTTTCTTGCCTAATTGCTCTGGCTAGGACGTCTAGTACTATATTGGAGAGTAGTGACGAGAGTGGGTGTCCTTGCCTTGCTCCGGATATTAATAGAAAAGCTTTCAGTTTTTCAGTGTTTAGTGTGATGTTAGCTGTGGGCTTTTCATATGGCCTTTATCATGTTGAGCTAATCCCTCTATTCCTTGTTTCTTGAGAGTTTTTAACACGAAAGGGTGTTGAATTTTACGAAATGCTTCTTCTGCATCAGTTGAGATGATCATGTGATTTTTGGCCTTCATTCTGTCAATATAGTGCATAACATTAAATTTTCATATGTTGACCCATCCTTGCCTCCCAGGGATAAATACCATTTGGTCATGATGTATAATCCCTTTAATGTGCTGTTGAATTCAGTTTGCTAGTATTTTGTTGAGAATTTTTATATTTATGTTCATCTGGGATATTGGCCTGTAGTTTTCTTTTCTTGTGGTGTTTTTGTCTGGCTTTGGTATACGGGTAACGCTGGCCTCATAAAATGAATTTGGAAATGTTCCAGCCTCTTCCACTTTTTGCATGAGTTTGAGAAAGACTGGCATTAATTCTTCTTACAATGTTTGGTAGATTCATCCGTGAAGCTATCTGGTCCTGGGCTTTTCTTTGTTGGGAGGTTTTCGATTACTGATTCAATCTCTTTACTCATTATTGGTCTGTTCAGATTTTCTATTTCTTCATGATTCAGTCTTGGTGCGTTATATATATCTAGGAATTTATCCATTTCTTTTAAGTTATCCAGTTTGTTGGCATATAATTGTTCATAGTAGTCTCTTATGATCCATTTTATTTCTGTGATGTCAGTTGTGATGTTTCCTCTTTATTTTCTAATTTCATTTATTTGAATCTTCTCTCTTTTTTCTTAACTAATCTAGCTAATGGTTTGTCAATTATGTTTATCTTTACCAAAAACCAATTCTTAGTTTTGTTGATTTTTTTCTATTGTTTTTCTATTCTCTGTTTCATTTATTTCATCTGTAATCTCCATTATTTACTTCTTTTGGCTAATTTGGGGCTTAGTTTGTTCTTCTTTTTCTAGTGCCTTGAGGTGTAAAGTTAGGTTGTTTATTTGATATATTTCTTCTTTTTGGATGTAGGCCTTTATTGCTATAAATTCCCTCTTAGTACTGCTTTTGCTGCATCTTATAAATTTTAGTATGCTGTATTTTCTTTTTTGTTTGTCTCAAGATATTTTCTGTGCTTACATTTTCTATTTGGCAGCTCAAACAAGTTTCTCTAATTGCCATGTTTTCCTTGCTCATCTTCTCCGAGGTCCTTGCAGTTCCAACATCACCACCAAGTCTAAGACCCTACGGCAAAGATGCTACAGAACATTAGCAGTCAACAGCTGCCAACAGAAGGCCTGGGATGTTGCTATTGGGGGTGCAGAGGTCCAGTTTAGAAAGTAAGACACCATTAGCTGGTCCAAAGAACAGATCTGTATGGGACTGCACTTCCAGGGAGCAGGCAAGTAGTCACTGCTGACTTCAGGCCAGCAGGGCATTGAGAAAGCAGACGGGGATTTTGGCACCAGTCTGGGTCACTCTACCACTGTGCTCACTTCCTCATACAAGAATTTGAGCCCCTGTGGACTCCAGTGACCCTGACTTGCCCCACAAGTCCCAGGATTCTGACTGTGATTTGTGGGATTCTTATTTCCGTACTGTATCACTTCCAAGAATGTAAGTATTAGAGTTCCTCCAGCTGCACCTTACAGAGAGATAGAACACTGGCTTCCCAGTCTGAGCCTCTGCATGCCCTCGATTCACTGGTATAGCAGGTACAGGTGGACCCACAGAAGCTCATTTTCCATCCTTGAGGCTTTCTTCCACTGGGGAGAGAAGAGAGTGTATTCTGCCAATACAATGCCAATACAATCAGACAATCAGATTCCACATTTAGTGAGCATCTGGGTGCAAGACACTGCACCAGCTGCTCTGGAGCATTAAAACATTAAAAGAGAAGACATGACCGGTGTCATCAGAAATTTATAATCTAGCGAGACATTTAGAAACAATGCAATTGGATAATGAATGAGCATCTTCTTGCTCGAGCTAGAAGTCCCAAGCTAGGTGAAGGGAAGAGAAATGTCCTGCCTTCAGGGAGTTTACAATATAGGGAACCAAGGATAAGTCACACATAAGGCCAACGGGTAACTTCTCAGTCAAAGAAAATATCGATTTGAGCCAAATGGAAAACTAAGTCTTGGTCTAACATGAGCGAAACTGGTATCACACTTTTGAAATCTATTACTTTATTGAAGAAACGGTTCAGAAGGGTAGTGCTGTTCTTACCAACAGTGCTGCACAATGCATACCCGTGTGGACGGTCCCAAGATGAGAGTCAACGGGAAGTTTCCTTGGGGTCAAACCAACTCTGCGCCCGCCCATAGACCTACAGCCCAACTGCTCTCTCGGTTTTTCTGCTTTGCAATCTAGTGCCAATGGGGGTGCTGGCCAGGAGGAGGAGGACAGGAAATTTGAGGTAGTGCTTTGCTATTTTTCAGGATGAATAAAATGATTACTTGTAATACAAATCGATCACATAAGGGAGAGAGGCACATGCCTCTGTGAATCTTTCTTTTTTTGTTTCCATTTTCTTTTCTAACTTTCCTTTGCTGTCACAACTTTCCAATCTATTTTTCCAGGCATTTAATAAAGTCTTTTGAGAAATGAGCAGGTCAAAGACTTGAGGAAACATATGCGAATACCACTTAGCACACTCTCCTCCCAGAACATCCACTTCCAACCCCACCATCTGCTGCCCTGTCAGCCCAAGTATTTATAGCCTCTGCATTCTCCTCCTCACCAGGCCCTACTTTTAGTGCCATGGAATCCGGCTTTGTCTTCCTCTGTCTCTGAAGAAACAACAGGATAGAGTTAACTTTGAACCATTGTCCCATTTCTTTCCATTTTAGACATTATGACAACGTTAATCTTGAAACGATTTCAGTTATAGCTGATCAATAATTTGCCCCATATTCAGCCTCTATGGAACAAAAATCACTTCCTGACTCTTCTCTTCTCATTCTGAGACCCTCTCAGATGGACTTCATCATCATAATTCAGTAGAAAAGTATATATTAAGCCGTTGGCATTCAATCTCATTTTTTTAAAGTTGGCTTTTATTCACAACTTGGGATATAATGTTATTGACCTAGAAAATCACATGACTAAGAACAAGAGATGTGAACGCTCACAACAAGTGTAATCAGATCTATTCGTCCTGGTCTCACCGGAAGGCTCTTCTCTCTAAGGAAGAAATCGCTCTCCTCAATTTAGGGCTGACCCAGAGACTGTGAGGCGGTGGTCCTTTCTAGTAAACTTTCCTGGAGCATCAATTTCTCCATTGACGTCACAAACCAGCTGGTGGATTCAAGACCCTCGACAAGGAGCCAGCTTCTGGATTAACGCTTTCCTTTGCTGTCATCCTAAAAGGCCCAAGTCCCAGACCGTTCTGCCATCCCATCTGCATCCTTTGCTCAAAGGGAAACTTGCTAAGGAGCACCCGCTACACTGCCTATACCAATGCCACCCCCACCGTCCCCAAATCCTAATACAAACCTGACCAGTAGCTCCCTACCACTTGGAAACATGTTTGCAAACAGCCCAAGTCCACCTCATAATAAACTCATAGACCACTTTTCTGGTGTTCGGGGCTTTAAAGTAACAGGTCTCCAGAGGAAGATAAACCGGAATTCACTATTTACACATGGAGGCGTTCCAGGCACCCACAGCCAAGAGCCCTTCGTAGGGTGACCACAGATGGGTCCAACAGCACCCCACTGTTGCATTCGTGGGGTGGGGACATAGGGGAGGCACCTGGGGAGAGGGACGCAGCTGGGAGGAGGGTCCTCAGGCTTGACTGTTTCAGGAAATGTCCCCCGCCCCGTCCACCTGTGTGGGAGACAGGCGTGTAGGAAAGGGTGGCGTATGGGTCCCAGAGCACAGACACACTGAGTGGACAGGACAGTGGGGGTCAGGGGGTGTGTGGGGAGTGGTCCCCAGGCCACAAGGGCACGCACGCCTGTGCTTAGAGGGTGCGGGCACAGATCTCTGAAAGGGATTTGGGACATCCCTCTCCAGCTTTGTCATCTATTCAGACAGGCACAGGCTCTCAGAGGGGAAGGGACCAGATAATCATGGAGGTGGAAACACATAGAGGGCTTCAGGGGTGAATCCAAAAATGTTGGGGAGACCTGGGACCCCACAATGAGAGCGTCCACTTCACTGAGTTCAAATTGATCCAGCCTTTCTGCAGACAATTTGCTGGCAACATATGGCATTGCAAAAGTTTGAAAATGTCCCTTCCCTCTATCCAGTCTTCTTCCACTGGGTTGTGCACTAAGCAAAAATAGACATGGTTACTTATGGCATTGTTTTAAAAGAGGAAATAATCTAAATGTCCAACTACAGGGAGGATAGTTCAATAAATTATGGCAAGTCATGCCATAAAAATGTCCCCACATAATTTTTAGTGACTTAGGGTCAAAAGCCCAATATGATATTCTGAACAAAGCAGCAACATACAACGTGTGATGCCAGGGATGGACTTAGGAGGCCGGAAGGAAATGTGCACAAATCTCCTGATATTCAATAACCTGTGGTTTGTAGCAATTATAAGGGATTTTTTCCGTTCTAGTCTGAATTGTCTACATTTTTCTGTAATTTCTAGAAATTTCTACATATTCTGAATTTCTACATTATAAATTATATTTATAATGGGAAAACAAGATGTTTAAACCTGCTCTGATCATATTATCATTATCAACTTTATCAAAACTTACAATTTATAAAAATGACTTTCCATTACTGAGGAACATTCATTATCCCCTTAACACACGAGGGCTGTGGTATAGACCAGGCAAGATGTGCAGAACCATAGGATGTCCCCATGCCTATCTCAGTGATCTGGAGCAACTGTAATCATCCTGTCTCATGACACTGGATTTGAACCCTTGGTGTGAGTAACCAAGTGAGCTTTACGCAAACTCCAGAGGAAAAATGCCTACGATCCCATTCATTTCCAACATTTAAATTATAATATTACTGAAGTGTGAACAGCATAAACTTCTTACTCCTGTGGCACTTAAAACCAATATAAATTTGTAAATTAACTACAGAGAAAACTGTAAAAAGAACCAGAAAACCTAGTCAAAATTCCTGCTCTGCCACTTGTAGTTGGTGACCTTCTGCACATTATTAATCCTCTCTTAGCCTCGGTTCTTTCTTGGTCAAATGATGTAATAATAGTATTGATGTGTGTGTTTTTTTGAAGGTTAAATGATATAACGGATGTAGACTTCCTAAATGTTTGGAGTGGTAATTGTTTCTTACTGTTCTGGAAAATATAACACCTGGCAGCTGGGAGATAAAGGCTGTCTCAGCATTCACCTCTTCCCTCTGACTGTAAGTCAGTCATGGCGCTGAGATGCTCGGCTGGATGAAGGCTCCCCATCATTCAAAGTCTTGTTCTATTTTTAACCAAAATGAAGCTCCGTGTCCTGAGGGAAACTCAAGCCATCTTCCTCCTTTGACCCAATGCTTACATGTCCCACTTCAGCACAGTTTGGAATTTCTAGTTTTAGCTTCTTTTCTCTTTGCACAGAAGTTCCCATAGAGATTGTATATTGTGGTTATTTAAGTAATATTTGAAAAGGAAATTGGAGGAACGGGGACGTAAAGAGGACAACTTTGCATAAAATGTATTGGGAGCTTCCTAATGGAGCTAAGAACATCATTATGCCAAAACTGTGAACTCTGGGGCATTCCATTGCCTTGTGGACGCCCCTGAGTTCAGGCCAACAGCCTGTCTTTACCTTTACGCCCCAAGCACATGTCTCCAGCCAGGCTCAGTAGAGTCCTGCCCACTGCCACGAAATATATCGAACATATGTTTTGTACAAAGTCCTTTGCTCAGTTTTATGAAGGCAAAACCAAGCAGAGCTCACAAATCAGAAGGATTTTTCCAGCATTTTTTAAAAGCGTACAAACCCGTGTAAACATTACAAAGAAAGATAAAAAGACCATTGGAAAAGCAGAAAAAAGGATATGTGTTAAGAATGTTAGAAAGGGGGAAAAAAACAGAAAAGGCTAGAAAATGGAAATAACACACTGCATTTTAGCCTTTGGGGTTTTCAAATTGTTTTTCGAACTCATTCCTCTGTTTGATATCTACACAAACTTGTGAGTTAAGTCAAGCAGGAATTATGACCTCCATTCTTCGGCGGCTGAGATGTAGAGAGAGTAAATCATTTGACCAAGTTGACCACGCACTTGCTCACACGCACAGAACTTCCACTTGAAGTCAGCGTCTCAACTTCCCATCTGCTCCGCTACAGCAAGCCTCCAACTTGGAAGGAGAGAGAGAAAAGTGTTTCTGAATGTCTTTGGGGGCTGTGCGTGAGCCCATAGAGGTTGTAGGATCTGTGGCTGTAAAGACAAAAGGTCAGGGCTTTATTACTGATTTCTTGCTCGGCTTATCCAAATCCTTAAGCCCAAGGGAAGCACATACTCGTTTATCTCTCAAAGCTTCCCATGTTGCATCCACTCCATATTAACTTCTTGCGATGTTCCCAAAGATTTGCTTTAAAGCCACAGATCAGTAATTCCATTGTGTGTGCATTCATTTATTTGCTCAACAAATATGTGTTGGGTTCCTAATCCATGCCAGACATTGTGCTATGTGCTGGGTATGTAACAAGGAACCCAGACAGATTCACTTCCCATTGTGATTTAAGGGGATGGGGAGGGTGGTCATGCAGGGTGCAGGGTGGTGTTTCCCTGGATGGTGTGCGGCCCCAATTCACAACTGAGCACCTAAGAGAAATCCTTCTGATACTCAGAGGTAAATAACAGTCTCTGGGAAAGAACTTATCTTAAGGACGAGAGCTGGGGTTTGGTTCCAGTGATGGTTTAGGGTTAGAAAAGAAAGTAAATGGATTCATGTTGTTGGTCCCTGGAGCCCTCATTCATTCAAAAACTATAATAAATATCTTCCAGGTGTCAAACACTACGTGCTGTGGTCTGAGTATGTGTGTCCTCCCCTCAAATTTGTATGTTGAAACCTAACCCCTGAGGTGATGGTATGAGGAGGTGAGGCCTTTAGGAGGAGATTAGGCCACAAGGATGGGTCCTTGTGTATAAAAGAGGCCCCACAGAGGTACCCACTCCTTCTGCTGAGTGAGGACACAGGGAGGGGAGGACCAGCTATGAACCAGGAAGCAGACCCTCACCAGACACCGCGCTGAGTCTGCTGGTGCCTTGATCTTGGACTTCCAGCCTCCAGAACTGTGAGAAATAAATGTTTATAAGCCACCCAGTGTTTGGTATTCTGTTATAGCAGCCCGAATGGACTAAGACGCTGGGCTAGGTATGAAGAATGCGAAGAATAATAAGATATAAACATCCCCTCCGGGTCTTGCAATCCAGCTTGGGTTCTAGGGAAACGGGTCTGTGATGAAAAAACAGTAAACATTGAAAGAGTACTTTCAATAAAATTGCTATAAAGCGACTTAAGATGTTGAAAGTACAAGACCTCCTTGTTGGAGGACATGCATGACAAGGTACATAAGAAGATAGAAGGGATGATTTGGAGTAAGCTGGGGTGTGGAGAAACAGCGGCCTGAAGCGAGAGCAAGCAGGCCGGGGCCTCATGCTTGTCAGGAGCAAAGGTTGCTGCTTCTAGGCAGTTTCAGGGAGCCGAAGGGGACACTGTCGTTAGGCAAAGGACCGTGTGGTGAGCAAACGTGAGAGCTTCCTCTTGGAACTTCTAGAGCCAGTGGGGGAGGAATGCAGAGGCAGCTGTTCCCATTTTTGTGATCCTGCATCGCCCTTGGCCGACGGGGTTTGAGGAAACCACTGAGGTCTGGAAAGTAGGTTGACTTCTTTCCCTCTCTTGGAAGTCTGATAGCAAACCAGAAAGAGCATGTGTAAAAAGAAATGAGTGCTTTCATCAAATAAATCCTAAAACAAAGTTATCCTTACTCATTTAATAATATAAAAACTGTCAGCGTACTCAGTGTGAGTAACTATAAATGCTAAGCCATTCACATTCACTTGGGGTCACTTGGAGGGTGAAAGAGAGTAGATTTCTTGCTTAGTTAAAACTAGGTTTGGTCACACATAAGAGAAAACCACAAAATAGCAGTTGCTTCTGCAAGGTAGAAGTGTGCTACTGTGTCACATAACTCTGCAGATGGGGAGTAGAGGGATACTAGGGACCCTTTAGGAACCCACGCCCTGATCTTTCCACTCTGAAATTTTTAGTGCACGCATGGCTTTCATTTCCAAGGCTACCTCATGGTCCATAATAGCTGCTGAGCTCCAGCTATCACATCCTCGAGGAAGGAAGGAGAAGGAAGTATAGCAGAAACGCAAAAGGGACTCTTCCCAGGTGTCTATGCCCTTCAAGAAAACTTCCTGGAAGTCTCACTCAACATTTTCACTTATATCTTATTGACCACAACTTCAAACTGCAAGAGAGGCCAGGAAATGTAATGTTTAGTGCCCAGCTAAAAATAGAGATTTGGTCTTTCAGAAGGGGAGAATGGAAGGGTATTGGGGAGTAACTGGCAGCGTTTTCATCTTTGTCCTTCTATCTTCAGAGCTGTGCTTCCTCCTGACTTCTCCATCCCACCTCACTCACCTTGCTCCACTCCCAGCATCCCTACTCCCTAATTACTCCTGGAAATTGTCACCATGAAATTCACATTCCTGCGACAGAGCACAACAGGCCCTAGACACTCAGATTGGACTGAGATTTAACCAAAACTTCTAGAACACTTACCATGTGCCAGGGGTGATGCTAAGTACCTTCGTGTACTCTGTTCTCAGGGATATGGCTATTGATTTGTGAGACACACAACTCATCAGACATTATATTACTCTGAAAGGCTGTGTCTTTCTCATCTTTTTCCTTGGCATGTGGGAGCCACTTAAGAAGGTGAGAGGTCAGGAATCTTTGACATATCTTCCTTCTCCCTGTTCTTTTCCTCTCTCCTCCTTAGAAGCAGAGGAATAGAACCAAACTGGGGGTGACTAAATATTTCAACTTTCCAACCTGGTCTTAATATGCTAACCGAGGCACCAGTACCTGGGCTGTAACCAGAGCCCACTGCAAAATTGCAAATAGACAAAGTTCGTCTTTATTTCCCTCGGAGTTTCTACGGGCTGCCCCCTCTTTCTTGGTTCTGTGCGTACTCACTCGCAGGGCTGGCTGATGGGCGGAGTGTGTGGGAGACACGTTTGTGAGCAAAACTGGCCCTTTCTCTCCAACCTCCTTGCTCCTAGCCCACGGTCACATGCCCGGAGAAGGGGCTGGAGATGCCAACTTAGCAAAAAGCAGAGGTGCCCACAAAGGTATTTCAGAGGGTGTGCTAGTTGGCTGTATGAACCTCTCAGCGTTCCTCCCCCTGGATCCCCTCTGCTTGTTAGAAGCAGAAATCTCATTCTACTTGGATTACTCTCGTGACAACATTTCCCTGCTTTCAACGATTCAAGCTTCAGGCAAAATACGGCTGCTGACACTTTTTCCATAACTTCCCTAAAATGCCTTCTTTCTGCAAATGAATAAACTGTTTTGGCTGACTTTTCAAAATTTTGAATCTGCCATGAGAATAATGAGTACTGATTATTTGGTGGGTCCTTGTTATTCTAAGCAACAAGAGTCCATACCTAAGCAAGGAAAAAGAATATAAAAGAAAAATGAAGGAGAGCAAGGGAAGAGGAAACACAGACAATTGAGGGGCCATCTGTGTAGATGCTCAGGGGTTTTATTAAAAGGGCTGTGCATTAAATTGAGCCTTTTCCAAAAAGAAAACGGACATGTATAAAGCTTTCAAACTGTGTGGTAGAGATCATACATTGCAAAAATGAATCACACTTCAAACAATCTACACACGAGTCATTTCAAGGTTATTTTAAATCATGATTGGAAATAAAACAAAGAGGGTGAAGCCTACAGGAAAGGGTTTTCTCATCCAACAAGTAACAATCTTTAAGGCCAGAACACGACTTCACAATGGCCTTTCCCATTTCCTACCTAGTGTAAGGTCACGATCTTCAGAACAAGTTCCGCATTCGATTTAGGAGTTGTCAACCCCCACCCCTACCTCACCCACAAAAAAAACCCAGATGATTTAGGGCTTACCCTAAGCAGATGTGGAGTCTGCCATCTAGCCCTGTGGTTCCACTGGTCACCCTGTCACAAAGCAATCTCCCCTTTCAGAGAAAAAGATAAGCTGGTAAAGTGAGGCACAGCCTGAACTGGGGAGTCAGGAATTTGAGCTCTAACACCAGAAAATTCCCTACCCCTTGATGCCCAAGGTTTCTGTAAAATGAGGAGAGGGGAGCAGATCATCTCTGGGGTCTTTTCTAGCTCCGACATTCTGCTTCTGTTCCCTCCTAACTGAAATTCTCCAACAAGAAGCTCACATCTCTGCCTTAAGTTTCCCTCCCTTGTCTCCAGTTGAAAAGCGAATGCCCATGGGAGGGGTGGCATCTTAACGCATTTTTAGTAGTTTACATTCCAGTGTGAATTATTTGTTGGATTGGGATTAAATAAAGCTGTAAAATCTGAATTTCAGGCTTATCACTGATAATGTAGATAAGTTTGCAAAGGACAGCTGATTTTTTAATTTTTTGCAAAGGGAGGATTCTCCTTCAAACTGTCGCTTGGATGGTTTGCAGAATACTCTGCAGCCTAATTGCTGCAGAAATGGTAAAGTATAATTACCAGCTCCTTCGTGTTTTCTCTGATTTTGGTCTTGGTTCCTGCGTAGATTGATTTCAATGTGAGACTGCGAAGATTAATTTCTTCCACTGAGCTGCAGTTAGGAAACAAGATTATGGCACTGGCAGCCAAAGGAACAGCTGTTTTTTTAAAAAAAGTGTCACAAAAGTTGCTACAGACTGTACTTTTTAAATGGAAAATCCCCACAGTTGAGCACTTGTTTTTTGTGGTATCTCGAAACTTCGCTTGGGAGCGGGCCATCTGAATTTTTCTGTGGTCCTCTCAGGTTTCAAAATAATGATACTTAGAAGGTATTTTGCAGGGTTTCCATCAGTCAAGGGTGCACAGTTCTGAAAATCTGGTGCTGTGAGGGCGGACAGAATCGTTGGCGGTCTGCCAATAGACTTGCGTCGTTTGCCTTTTTAACTCACAGCCCTGGAAATTCTGGCGGCGTCAGCAGCTCATTGGTTTTCTAAGTATCTGCCTATTTGAAATGCTTCTCGCTGGCTGGGGAAGCGTTAAGAACTTGCAACTTCTTGCTTCCCTGGTTAGTAATAATTAAGACATATCTGTTGAGCTTAAATCAACTCAAGGAACAAAAACACATAATCCTAGAATGGGATGCCTGAAAAGGTTGTCTTGCCTCCTCTGCAGCATAATACAGGGAAATAAGCACCGGTTTTGGAATTAAATTTAAATCTTTTACTTCTGAGGTGGCTTTGGGCAAATCACGTCACCTCTTTGAGCCTCAGTTTCGTCATTTATAAAATGGTGATGCAAATAGCTATCTTGCAGGTTTGTTGTGACGGTTAGAGATAACATATGGCCAAAGTGCGAAAATATAACATTTTTAAAATCATACCTCTGTTATTGGATACTTTAGTTGTTTTTGGTGAGTCATTACGAAAAGTAATATTAGACTAAAATGTCCATGGTAGAGAGATTCTTCAATGCAAATGTACCTGGTCACCTTGGGCTTGTCTGCCCCACGTCCCTCAGAATGTCACCTTCTCCAGTAACCAGCAGAGTATCTTCCTTTGGTTACAGTGTGCAAGGGTGTAGGAAAGGGAATGGTAAATATATTAGGGGGCAAATTCAGTTGCATTAAAGGCATAAGTCCAGAGTCCTTTTATGTAACAAGGACCCTTCATGCCAGGCTTCTGTTCAGTGGCCTGGGTCAATTACATAAAGAGGACCTTTGCTCCTGATGGCCGTGGTTACAGAACTAGGGCATTACTTTAACAGTATGTCATTCCACAAACCTGTTATTTCATAAGAGTCTGTGTTTTTCTATTGGCCTCAATGTCCCTGTCTGCCAGGTGTCTCAGTTGGTCAACCTTTTCTCTTTTTCTTGTGTGTTTTCCTATTTCTGCTTTGTCTATATGCGTATATTTTTCTAACTCCTTCTTTTGTTCTATTGCTGATCCAAAAATGAAGAATCAAAACCTTTTTGAAAAGTTTTTTTTTCTAGTTAAAGATGATGGCTGGATCTCCTGCGTTTATCTCTATTCTCTCCTAAAACTTCACAAGGGAACCCAAAAAGGTTAGCAAATAACAATCATCATCAAACGTAAATCCACAGAAATAGGGAGGACAGAAGGAGAGGAAAGATGGGGGGATATTTGCAGCCTGGGAAACAGAAAGTATCTGTCAGGCGGAAAGAGACAGAGGTCCTGGAAAGATGAATCTAAGCCTGCAGTTAGGAAAGCCAAGGAGCAGAAACCTGGAAGGCTCGGGAATTCACTGCACTGATAGCCCTAGAACAGTGTTGAAAACAGGACTAGCTGAAAGTCTATCTAAGAAGCGGTCGGATGTTAGTGCGCTTGATGTTGTCCCAGAGGTCCCTTAGACTGTCCTCACTCTTTTTAATTCTTTTCTCTTTTACCTGTTCACCTTGGGTAATTTCTTCTAGTCTTTCTTCCAGCTCACAGATCCGTTCTTCTGTATCCTCTACTCTGCTTTTGAGTCCCTCTAATGAATTTTTCATTTCCAGTATTGTATTCGTCATTTCTGATTGGTTCTTTTTTATATCTCCCATTTCTTTGTTGACATTCTCACTGAGTTCATCTATTCTTCTCCCCAGATCAGTGAGCATCCTTAACACTCTTAGTTTGAACTCTCTGTCGGGTAGGTTGCTCATTTCTGTTCACACATAGGGACAGAGATTGGATTGGTGGTTACCAGAGGGGAAGGGGGGAGGGAGGAGGGTGAAAGGGATAATTCGGTACATGTGTGTGGTGATGGGTTGTAATTAGTATTTTGGTGGTGAACGTGATGTAGTCCATGCAGAAATAGAAGTACAATGATGTACACCTGAAATTTTTACAATGTTATAAACCAATAAAAAAAAAAAAAAAAGAAGCAGTTGGAGTCCCTGATCTCTGCTGGCTCCTTCCCCACCTGACAGGAGACTGGAAAGTGAGGCTCATCCATGTTCGAGAAGCCCACACAGAGAGCTGCCCATCTGCCTTTTAATGCTCCAGCCTTGAATATGGACAGATAACAAAGGATCACCAGACGTCTGTGGAAAGCCTTCATCGTAAAAGAGGGAAACTGCAATGGACTGAATGTTTGTATCCCCCCCAAATCCATATGTTGAACCCTAACCCCCAGTGTGATGGTGTTAGGAGGTGGAGCCTTTGGCAGGTGATTAGGTCTTGAGAGTGGAGCCCTCATGAATGGGATTAGTGCCCTGATAAAAGAGACCCCAGAGAGCTCCCTCGCCCCTTCCTCCATGTGAGGACACAGTGAGAACATGGCCGTCTATGAACCAGGAAGTGGACCTTCACCAGATAGCAAATCTGCTGGTGGCTTGATCTTGGACTTTCAGTGTCCAGACCCGTGAGAAATAAATATTCGCTGTTTATAAGCCCTCCAGTCTACGGTATTTTTGTTATCACAGCCTGAACGGACTAAGACAGAGACCAAAGCATACAGAAAACAGAAACTTGGAGGAAACTATACAGGGAGAATGAAACTTTAAGAAACAATCATTCATATACGCAGAGAAGTAAAATAGTGTCTCACACTGTGTGAAAAAGCAGCCCTTGGAAATCCCCGTATGACAGCCACAGACAACCCAATGGAAGGGTTGGAAGGGAACATTGAGAGAACACACAAAGCAATGGGAAACGGGAATGAAAAGATAAGATAATTAGAAGGTGAGTCCAGATATGCAAACAGATAAATGATTGGAAGGAAAGAAATCATCAGAGAAACAATTCCAAGAGTTTTCCAGAATGAATGGAAATAAGTTGCCAGATGGAAAAGACCACTGAGGGGTTCTTAGAACAACGGGGGAAAATGGACCCATGCCAGCGCATATCATTGGGATGTTTCAGAACACTGGGACAAAAGAAAGAAGATTCTGTGAGAGCCTTTCAGAGAAGGGCTTGGACTTCTCAAAATAGCACTAGAAACTAAGATTAAAGTAGAGAAATAGCTTCAAATTTCAGAAAGGGAATGAATTTCAACCTGGATATCTATACCCAGATGAGCAATCATTTATATAGGAGGGTAGATTAAAAATGTTTCTAGTCAAGCAGACCTGCCATTTGTCCTTTTTAAGGAAGTCACATAGGACATGTGAACAGACAAATCAATATAATGAGAGGTGAAGGGGATGCACAGGGTGATCAGGAAGGAGGGTCCCAGGATGATATTTGTGCAGTGGCCTGGAGAGCGTGGGACCTCGTTGGAACAAACTAAACAAACAAATAAACAAAACAAAACCCCAGCACTTACTAACTCCAGGGAAAACAAACAACAGTGCAGGGAAATAAAAGTAATCATCATTTACTACTTGTCTCCACAGTGAATGGCATTTATGGAGTTTAATAAGGTAAATACCAAAAATATGATATAACCACATTGGGAAGATGAGGGACTGGAAACGTGTGTGTGTGTGTGTGTGTGTGTGTGAGAGAGAGAGAGAGAGAGAGAGAGAATACTAGATATTAAATTTCCAGAATGAGAAACCAATAAAGCAAAATCTGAAAAATCAAGAAACAACAGTATAAACATTTTACTAGAAATTCAAAATTAATTCCAAGAGAAACAGCTAAAAAGAATTGAAAGTAGGTGTTTCTGTGGAGTAGGAGACTCTGTAAATTATTTGCACATATAATTTTAATAAAAATGAAAGGAAAAAAAGCAACCAAGGGAGAAATATTAATTACAATACGTACTTCTCAAGTAAACAGTCTCTAAAAAAAATAAGCAAAACTCTTTCTTTAAAAATTAAGTTGCACTTTACTTACGTGACATGAATTTCCTTCCCCTGTAAAAAAATGACTCTTGAGCCGGCCCCATGGCTTAGCGGTTAAGTGCGCGCGCTCTGCTGCTGGTGGCCCGGGTTCGGATCCTGGGTGCGCACCGACGCACCACTTCTCTGGCCGTGCTGAGGCCGCGTCCCACATACAGCAACTAGAAGGATGTGCAGCTATGACATACAACTATCTACTGGGGCTTTGGGGGAAAAAATAAATAAATAAATAAAATAAAAAAAAAATGACTCTCAATAGAAAAATATATTCCTAGTCCTAAAAATAACACAACTAAGTCTACATTTAATAAACTCTGACGAGCTCTAATAGCTTGGTTTCTTTATTGAGGTATAATTTACATACAATAAAATGCATCCATTTAAATTTCATTTCAATTTGCACCTGTGCAACTTCTGCCATAATCAAGATACAGATGCTGGGACATGTCCCAGTGGCCCCATCTCAGACAATCGCTACCAGAAGTCCCAGGCAACCTCTGCCCACTTTCTGTCACTTTAGATTAAATTTGTCTTTTCTAGAGTTTCATATCAATGAAATGAAATACACATAGCATGCACTCTTTCATGTCTGGCTTCTTTCTAACGCATTTAATTTTCATCTATGTTGTATGTTATCAATGGTCCGTTCCTTTCATTACTGAATAGTTTTCCATTGTATTTGTTTATCTAAGACGAAAGTTTTTGACAAAACTTGGGAGAGTTGAATTTTCTTTTATTCTTCAAGTCTCTTGATTACGAGCTTTTTCTCCCCACCAGCAAGTTCTCTCCATGGTCAATTGTCAAAAAGGGAATGAGGATCTGACAGTGCAGTGAGATTCTTCTGGGTAACCCAGCTCAGTTGCTTAGCAACAAACAGAATAACTGTATCATTTCAGAGGATTCTGAACAAAAAGATAATCATCTTTTATCCCCAGATACACAGAAGACGATGTTATTCCAAGTAAAGTGGGGGAAAAAATAAAAACTATGAGATTGGGAAGAGAAAGAATCTAGTAAATACACGCCGAATGATACCTCCTTTACTCACACCATTGAGTCCGGTCAAGTGTTCTGTTTTAGACCAAGGAATCCTCTTTTATATTAAATACTATGGTGTAAGGTACTGGTGTGCAAAATCTCTTAAAAGGCACAAATAAACGATGCCAGAAATAATTATAATTCTGGATCAAAACAAAGAGAAACACAGTAACCTTTATTAGCATCAATACTTCAAGGAATCAATTTGACGTGAATGAGAGATTTTATCCTATATGTACGCCCCTTCCAAACAGAAGGGAAGAATTCCGTTAGATGTTATTCTTCCACTCCGCTTAGTGAGTAGCTGCTTTCTAGTAAAGGTGATGATTTATATGTGTTCACCTGATTCCTTCATCTCAAAAAGAATAGTATCCATTTTGCTGGCGATGTTGCTAACAGACATTTCTTTTTTAACTTCCTCAGGAGTTTTGCCAGCTTGATACTACTATCTCCTTCCCATTATCTGTGCCCACCCCCAGCCCCCAATGATATAATCCAGCAGAAATAGCTCTGCTAACAATCATGGATTTAATGAGCAGAATATCCCCCAGCCATTTAATGCCAAGGGTTTAATAATCAATCAGAGATCAGTTTCACAGGGTTGAGAAGGAGACAAAAACCCTCCACCATCATTTTTCAGCCATCCCTACAGCTGTTCCCCACAGATTTCTTGGTTTAAATCATGCCCCAAGGGAATGGATATAAAACTGTGGTCGGGCGGTTTCTGTCTGCCTGGGCGTCGGAGAAAGACAGCTTGGCAGTTTCATTAACTTTAGGAGAGCAAAATGGACTACCAAATAATTGGGATCCTATCCGCACTTTCTTGGGATGGCAAGGATCACATCTTCTGTAAAAGTGTGTAATTGCAACCTTCCAAAGAAAGGAGACCGGGGAAACATCTTCCAGAACTGTTACCTTTTTATTTTCAGTCTAATTAAAAATGTTCTGATCTTTTCTGGTTTTGAGTTGTAAAAGATATCCACTTGTGTTCTGAATTGTGAGAGCACACCCAGGCAGATAAACAGGAAGGCAGGCCCCACCAAAGAGCTTGCAAAACCAAAACGCATCCTGGCGCCCCACACAATTAACGAGCATCGCGCTGCGACACAGCTCTAGCAACTGTGGCTGCTGGCGTGGAGCTGAGCTGTAGTAACTTCTGGGTGACTAAGTGCCCGCGGTGTTTTACTCCTTGTTGTCACGTTTTGGGGCTGTGGTTTCTGCTCTGGGGAGATTTATCAGTTAAAGAACAGACCTGATGGAAAAGTATGGCTTTGCACGTTAACAGATTCTAGTTCACAACTGCCACATTAACAGAATTGACTGAAATTGATTCTCCTTTGGGTTAAAAGGCCGAAACTCTCAAAGAATGTGTCCATGTCTCTATATTTTAAAATATACAAAACAAGGGCCAAATTTCAGATGGGTTAATTTTTAATTTAGTGTTCTCGAGGGATTGAGGACGGTGAAAGAAAAATAACTAAAAACTTTGAATCCAAGCGAAGGTCTCTAAAATTCAGATTTGGGCTCGGCAGTAGCAGTAAGATTTCTACTGGGTTCCAACCCTTCGCATCCCTTCTTTGTCTTTCTGAGTTTTGTTTTCTTTTTTCTCCTCTGCTGTGAGTTTCTGGTGAGAGGGCAAGAAACCAACAGTGATAAGAAAAAGTAAGACATGCTCTCTCTGTGTTACTAATACATGGAAACTAAAAAATCCTGCCCGATGGACTTTCCCGAGACATAAGCCAATTATAATGTAGAATAGGATGCAGTTACATTTGTTGGGCCTGTTGATCATCAAATGGAATTAGCAAATATTTGTTGAACATCTTCTATGTATGAGGCACCATATGTACCCATTTGTGGGTCTCAAGAAATTTCTAGCAGGGAAAATTTCTTTTTTTTTTTTTTTGTTTTTGGTGAGGAGATCAGCCCTGAGCTAACATCCACCAATCCTCCTCTTTTTTTTTTGCTGAGGAAGACGGCCCTGGGCTAACATCCGTGCCCATCTTCCTCCACTTTATATGGGACGCCGCCACAGCATGGCTTACCAAGCAGTGCGTCGGTGCGCGCCCGGGATCCGAACCAACGAACCCCGGGCCGCCGCAGCGGAGCGCGCGCACTTAACCGCTTGCGCCACCGGGCCGGCCCCGAGAAAATTTCTTTTGAACAGTAATTCTCAAAGAACCCTGAGGGTCCTTCAGGAAGAGGTTTTTCAGTTGGAGAATATTTGGGGAAATCATGGCATAACGTGCATGCAGAGTGGCTTGGGTGTCGTGCGTGATCTGGCCAGAGTTGGTGGATGGGGCAGGAAAGCCATCTCTTTTAGCAGCAGAGTAACTAGAAAGGTTTTCATAATGATTTTGAGGATTTAGTGCAAAGCTAGTGGGAGAGTGGATAGACTCTTGGACCTGCTATCATAGAACGGTCTGGAATGAACCTTAAATATTGTTAATGATGGTTATAAAAAGAGGAATTGGAGATGGAGAAAAGAGCTTGGGGGCAAAGCAAATGGCAGAAAGTGAATAATGGTATAGGGAAGCTGTGGGAGGTAGAATGGTGAGTTTAGGGCCCAGGGTCTTGGGGTTGCACCCCGACCTGTGGGGAGGGGAGCTGAAGAGCGAGGGAGGAGGAGGCTGACGGAGCCAGGTCAGGGCATCCTTGCCCACAGGGGCTGCTCTGGCCCCCACTTTGCCCCAATGGAGTGGAAGCCAGAGGATTACAGAGACAACCTGACATGCACGGTGCTTTGCCCTTGGCCCAGCCTGGCTAAGCATGCTCCATGTTTTCAAGACGTTTCCTGTGGGTGGTGTCTGAACAATCAAGTCCCTGCAGCCGTGGCCACACTGGGGGAATAGGTATCTTCCAGGGAACCTGAGGCCTGAGACAGAAAGTGGCTGCTTCTCGTGCACAGACTGGTTTGGAGTAGGTCCAGGACTACAACCCAGATATCCTAACTCTCCCACTACGCCACCACGCATTCTGCTCATCTCACATCCACTGATCTGTGAAGGCTCCTGCCAAACCCAGATCCCAGGGTTGGGACTTGGCAGACCAACTTTGGGATGTTCAAGGGCAGGTTTCGCCATCTCAGCACCGTTGGCGTTTGGGGCAGGGTGGTTCTTTGTGGTGGGAGCCATTCTGTGCACTGTAGGAGGTTGAGCAGCATCCCTGGCCTCCACCCACTAGATCCCAGTAGCACTTCTGAAGTTGTGACCATGCAAAATATCTCCAGACATTGCCAAAAAGTCCCCTGAGGAGACGGAATCACCCCTGGTTGAAAACCACTGCTCTGCTGTGCCTAGAAACATGGTGGCAGTGCTCCCCACTTTGTGTGACAGGTGTCACCAAGACCAGGTTGATGCCAAGGAGGCGAGGCTGAGCTCAGGGGGAGTGTGGGAAGAAGAGGGCTTGAGTCCAGCATCGTGGCCCCAGACTTGGGAAGCTGCGCCTTGCGAGGGGAGCCGAGTGAGGCTGGACGGAGATACTGCACTGGGGAGTCTGAAACCAGCCGCTAGCCTCGCCTCAGGTGCTTGTTAGCTGTGGATCACCGTGGAGACACCACTTCACCTGTCTCCCCACGGTGTTCATTGTGTCTAACGAACCGAGGTCACTTCCAACTTTCATGTATGTATTCGTCAGGGTTCCCCAGAGAAACAGAACCAATAGGATATCTATCTGTACCTACCTATATATTTTATTATGTATATATTTTACATATATTTCTATATTCCTCATATAGATAGAGATATACAGATTTATTATAAGGAATTGGCTCCTGCAATTATGGAGGCTGAGAAATCCCACGTTTGCTGTCTGTAAGCTGGAGGCCCAGGAGAGCCGGTGGTGTAATTCGGTCCATATCTGAGCCTGAGAACCAGGAGTGCTGACGTCCCAGGGCAGGAGAAGATGGACGTCCCAGCTCAAGCAATAGAACAAATTCTCCCTTTCTCCACGTTTTCGTTTTATTCAGGCCCTCAGTTGATGAGACTGGCCCGCCCGCATTGGTGAGGCGGATCTTCTTCCTCAGTCTACTGATTCAAATGCTAACCTCTTCCAGAAATGCCCTCACAGACGCACACAGAGATGATGTTTTACCAGCATCTGGGCATCCTTTCTCGCAGTCACACTGACACATAAAATCAACCATCACAACATCCTCTTATTAAGTTACAGTGGCCTCGGGCTGCAGCTTTCTGCCTCCAGGTGCCAGAAGGAGGCAAGGCAGGCAAACCCCTGGATTTTCACCACCAATGGTCGACAGCCGGAGCGTGGGTTGGAGTCAAGAAGGATGGGTAGGGAGCCAGTGAGAGGTGCTCTGTGCGATGGAGTTTCCTGCCTTTGCTCCCTTCTCCCTCTTGTTTGGGGCATGAAGCAGTGAGGCAGCTGGCAGGAGAGCTGAGAGAGAGACTCTGACATTCCTAGAGTGCCCGTGTGGTCTTTATGTGGTGTACAATCAGTGTGATTCAAAGATCCAAAGATTTTACCCAACATACTGGAACACACACACACACACACACACGATTTCCAGTAATTAGTCCACAATGCCAAAGAATTTCCCATTTTCGGTGGCGATCTGTTGGGGGAAGCCACATCCATTTCACTCCACTGCATTCTAGTGTCAGATTATGCGAGAGGAACCTTGGTGCAGGCATTTCCTCTTTCCGGTAAAGATTTTATTCAAAGAGAAAGAGCTCTGCATCTGAGAGTAAAAAGAGACAGAGGCAAATTACTTCACCAATGAAAATGGCCTAATATGGAGGCATAGGAACCTATTTCAAACGTGGATTAGTAAAAATTAAACAAGGGAAGTCGTGCTTTGAGCACAGTAATTTGCAAAACGAAGGACCTTATTTCCCCTTTGCTAAGAGGAGGGCGGCTAAGGCTGCCTGGATTCAAGAGCAGCCCGAGCGGCGGGAAATAACAATGTTTGCAGAAGCGATTAGCTGAGAATCGAGGAACAGCCGATCATTATGGAAAGTGTAGCGAGTGGGCTCATATCCTGGGAACTTTGATCTATTTTGCACACCTACATGTAATTTGTAAATCAACCCTATTGATCCTGCCAAGAGGAGGTCCACAAAAAGATATGTGCTTGGCATTCCTGGAAATGCTTTTATTTTGGGGGAAAAGCAGAGCAGACGCTTTGAATAGACATGAGCTCAAGCAGCAGAGAACATTAGCATGCAGCACTGCGATGAAGAGAGGAAAGTACGCCCCTCCTTAGAGGCAGATATTATTGAGAAGGCATAGCTCTCAATTTTCAGTAGGGGAATATCCAGACTAGGCTTGGGTCTTATTCGATAACCGGGGCACAATGATTGCACCATATTTATAGAAATTCTTACATCAAATCAATCGGCCAGCACTTCTGACTCTGAAGCCAAGAGTTAATATAGGTCCTGGGTTACCCACTTAAGAGAAATTACCTTGAAAGGGAATATTAATATACCGACCAAAGGCACTCTTATTAAGACGTGTATTTTTCTGCTTGAATAGGAAGAATTCAGCATTCAATTCTAAACTTTGTCCATCGGAACATTACCCAGGAGGATATGTGAAATTCACAAGCCATCGTTCAATTAGAAAGCTGTTCCCACCACCTAGCTCCTGTTACATTTGACCCTTCTTGGTGTCTTCACTTATTCCTCTTATTTCCAACATCCTGTTTTTCAAATCCCAGCACCTTCACTCACGGGCTGTGTGACAATGGGAAGGTGCTAGACCTCTCTGAGCTTTTGTTTCCTCATATGTAAAATGGCGTAATAATCCCTACTTCAGATACAGCTGGTTTGCAGCATACCGTTGATAATGTTGGTTTCAATCTCCGCTTTCCCTCTCCTCCTCCCCCTCTCCTATCCCCGGTCTGTGCTATATCTCATCAGTGGACAACTCCTCTATCTTCCAATGCATTGTTTTACTTCTCTTTCTAGCCACAAGACCAAAAAAAAACATGATAATGAAAATAATCATGTGAATTATGGGCTGAGGACTTCCATGGCCGACAACTCAAGACTCTCCAGGGACATTTCTGAATAGAAATCATGTCGATGATGACTCTACAATCCACTAGATGACAGCATTTCGATTCAAATGATAACTACTCTTACTTCATTGCACAAAGGAATGGGGTTGTGTGAATTTGGAGGTTTAGAACAAATTTTCACTCATCGTTGCCTCCGTGCAATTTTGTTCACAGGAAAGAAAAATAGACAAAAGTCTTTGTCGCCTGAATTACTTAATATTTTCCTGTCTTATTTTTTCCCTGGTAACTTTTGATGGCTTAAATAAGGGTGAATGTAAGGCAGGATGGAAATATTTTAAAAATAAATTTAATCTAAGATAACACTCCCGCTTTGTTTTCCTATAGAGAGCATGGTTTCATAATTGGTAACTTTCAGTATGCCTAAAATTTAAAAATGGTTTAGTGACGGATTTTGTCTTTTAGCATATGTTGCTTTGTGTCTCTGTTTTATGTCATTTAAGTTTGATTTCTAAGTGCTATGATACTTCATTATTTTTTTTCAATGTGCCCGTTTAGAAATGAAAGTACATAATTACATAATCTTAGGTAGGTGAGCTACTTTCCAGTTATGACATTGAACGAATAAACCATAAGAGAAAATATTACTACCTATGACTATACAAATATATTTTTAATGTTTATCAAAATATCTCACATATAAAATTAGGAGGCGAAGAGCTAACGAGAAGGTAACTTTAAAATATGTGAGAATCAGAAGTTTATATCCTTAATTTTAAAAAGAGAGAACTCTACAAATCAAGAAAACATAAATGGGGCCGGCCCCGTGGCTTAGCGGTTAAGTGCATGTGCTCCACTGCTGGCGGCCCGGGGTTCGGATCCCGGACGTGCACCGACGCACTGCTCCTCTGGCCATGCTGAGGTCGCTGAGGTCGCGTCCCACATACAGCAACTAGAAGGATGTGCAACTATGACATACAACTAACTACTGGGGTTTTGGGGGAAAAAAAATTAAAAAAAAAAAAAGAAAGCATAAATGGACAAATAAATAGAAGAAAATGAGAAAAAGACATTAGCAAGCATTTCATAATGGAAGAAAAGTGACTGAGTACTGAATATATGGAAGTACACCCAACTCCAGTAATCAAAGAAATATAAATCAATACTCTGAAACAGTATTTGTAGCTCCTTTAATTGGCAGAATGGTTTCTTTCTTCAACTGTCAACTTAATATTGGTAAAGATGCAGGAGACAGGAATTTTCATACAGAACACTACTGGGAATGGTGTTAATTTCCTTTAACCCATAATTCCTCCTCTAATAATTTACCCTGAGGAAATATTTGCAAAGATTTAGCTGCAATGATATTTATTATAGTGTTTTTTAGAATAGTTAAGAACTAGAAAAAACTTGATATATAACCAACCAGGAATCAACTAATTGAATTATGTATTTATACAAGAGAAAATGATGCAGCTATTAAAAATGGCATTATAGATAGTCAATGCTTTTCGGTTGAAATCCATTTAAATAAGTAAAGTAAAGAAAAAGGTAAAATATTGAAAGGTCAAAACAAGGAAGCTCATGAACACCTGAGGAAATGAATTCAGCCAGGTCACATGGAGCTGGGAGTGGAAATCAGGTACCAAAGTTACTCACTTTTCACCATAGACACCTGTCGTCTCGTGTCCCTGCCCCACACTCCAGGTCTACTCTGTCATCCTGCTTCTGTTTGTAGACCAGCTCGCTTGATTGACTCAGGACCTCTCTGCTCCCTCATAACTTCCATTTGCAAGTAGCATATTCTCACCAGTCCCAGCTGACTCTATAGGACTGTTCAGTACAAAGACCTCCATCATGGTCTAAAGGACTCAGTCCTTCACTGCCCAATTCCAAATCACTGGGAGAGAGAATCTGATTGGCCCAATCAGGGGAGTGTGTGTGTGTGTGTGTGTGTGTGTGTGTGTGTGTTGTGGAGTGGGGGGACATTGTCGGTGGAGTGAATGAAGAGGTGCTGTGAGGTGTGATCACATGGCACATAGGGTTCCCTCTTCGAGTCCTAAACTGGGGGGAGACGTTAGAGTCTCTACAGATGGACTTGGCGTGTCCATTACGTAGAAGAATGTTTAATGGCATAAAAAGACACTCACACTCTACTAAATGTAAAAAAGGATTGCACTAAATATAGTATGATCCTGATTTAAAACAATAAATATGCATAGAAAAAATTTACTGGAAGAATCCCTGGTGGTGGAATTATGGAAGGCTTTTATTTTCTTTTTTAAGATCTCTGTTTTCTAAATTTTCTGTAGTAAACTGGTATGATATAAGGAACTAATACACATTTTAATAAAGAAAAATAAATATAGTAAGGGCATACAAATTTTAAATGAATAAAAGAGCTTAGGATCCTAAATTAACCCTTATTAAAAGATAATTATCCATATTAGCAGGACTCAGTAAGCTGGCAGACAGCAATCTCATGGTATATGCTGAGTATCTCAAGCAAAGAGTCCTTTTGCCCTAAAATTCATTTTGTTTCTACGTGGTGGATGTGGGCAGTGAAAATTTAAGAATATATTTAATCTACAGGAAAATTATTGATACTGGTAAGTGTTTTTTTGATTTGATTTCTTTTTAGAGCAGTTTTAGGTTCACAGCAAAATTAGGAAGAAGGTACAGAGATTTCCCATATACCCCCTGCCCCTACACATGCACAGCCTCCCCCATTATCAACATCACTCACCAGAGTGGTATATTTGTTATAACTGATGAACCCACACTGATGCATCATTATCACCCAAAGTCCACAGTTTACATTGGGGTTCATTCTTGGTGTTGTATATTCTGTGGGTTTAGACAAATGCGTAATGACATGTATCCACTATTGTAGTATCACGCAGAGTACTTTTACTGCCTTAAAAATTCTCTGTGCTCTGCCTATTCATCCCTCCCACCACCCCCAAGCCCAATCCCTGGCAACCACTGATCTTTTTAGTGTCTCCAAAGTTTTCCCTTTTCAGGAATGCCTGATGGTTGGAACCATATAGTATGGAGCCTTTTCAGACTGGCTTTTTACACTTAGTAATATGCATTTACATTTCCTTCATGTCTTTTCATAGTTGGATAGCTCATTTCTTTTTAGCACTGAATAATATTCCATTATCTGGATGCACCACAGTTCATTTATCCATTCACCTACTGAAAGCAATCTTGGCTGCTTCCAAGTTATGTCAATTATGCATAAAGCTACTGTAAACACCCATGTGGAGTTTTTTGTGTGGACACAGTTTTCAAGTCATTAGGGTAAATACTAAGGAGTGAGATTGTGGGATCGTATGATCAGAGTATGTTTAGTTTTATAAGAGGCTACCAAACTGTCTTTCAAAATGGCTGTACCATTTTGCATTTCCATTCTGGTAAGTTTTTTAAACTTTGTATACCTGGTAAAGTTAGTAATCCAAAAAATATTAAGAAAATGTGTAATTTTAGAAGAGAATGAGAATTTTAAAATGCTCCAATAGTGGGACAAGACCCTTTCCCTTAGGAACTAAATATATTATCGTTTTAAAACACACTTTTCTCGGGACTGGCCTGGTGGCACAGTGGTTAAGTTCGCACACTCCCCTTCGGTGGCCCAAGGTTTATGGGTTCAGATCCTGGGCTCGGACATACATCACTCATCAAGCCATGCTGTGGTGGTGTCCCACATACAAAATAGAGGAAGATGGGCACAGGTGTTAGCTGAAGGCCACTTTTCCTCAAGCAAAAGGAGGAAGATTGGCAACAGGTGTTAGCTCAGGGCCAATCTTCCTCACCAAAAAGAAAAGAAAATACACACTTTTCTCTCCAACTCCCTCGCTTGTCCGTATGTTCTCAAGCCTCTGATTGCCCCTACTACCCTGAAGATGAGCTTTGTAAGAGCTCCCTATGTTTCTCCCGACACACATTTCCCGGTTGGCCAGCAAGGATGGCCTTACTTTATAAGAACTTTTACCTCAAAGTGAATTTTTAAGAGATGTCAGGAGCTCCCACTTCCAGCCCATTCTTCCTAGAAAATAAATATCCATTAAGGATTCCCTTGTTTGGGTTAAGGCAGCGTCGAGGAGCCCGCATTTAAGATGCAACCATGCCTGGGGGAGGAATACATTCAACCATAAACACTTCAATGGGAATACTTTCATTGGGATCTGCTATCCAGTCCCCTTCCACGGTCATGAGAGAAGAAGGGAGACTGATGGCCTTTAAAAAACAAGAGATTTGAACGGTTGCCAAGCCGCCTCTAGGAGGAAGCTACTCAGTCAGCAGGACGGCACTGGACACTTGGCAGGAAACACATTGGGCGAGAGATTGGGGGATAAATGTTCGGAGGCGAAACAGCAAAGGGTTGATTTAACCCAGGGCTGGCCCCAGCTGTTCCCAAGAGGGGCCCCTCATTTTCACAGTGAATCTCTGGAGTGTCTGACTCTCTCACTTTATACAAATACAGATCAGTTGGGGAACCTGGGGCACTGTCCTCACAGACGGGTGGGTTGCGGTGAGTGGGGGTGAGTTGGGGTGGATTGGGGTGAATTGGGGCAGGTTGCGGTGAATTGGAGGGTTTGGGTGTGGGTGGGGGTAAGTAGGGGTGTGTTGGGGTGGGTGGAGGTGGGTGGGGATGGGTGAGGGTGAGAAGGGATGGGCAGGGGTGGGGGATCACTGATGGGCTCTTTGGCTGCCACTGTGGTGTCCCCTGGCATAGGGCCAGTTATTCCTGCCGAGAGTCATAAATCAGCAGCTTTAACTTGTTGCTGTGAAGGTAGAGTCCACAGTTATTTTTCCCCACAGTGCCTTTAGCACCCAGCTGAGCTCTTGGCTAATTAGGCTCAGAGGAGCCAGGGAACTGCCTGTTAGACTGTGCTCGCTGAAATGCATCACTAGAACACTGCTCAGATTTGGCTGCAACTGAGATTTTATGTTTTAATATTTTGCTGCCTAATTTAAGCATACATTATATAAAATGTATTCTTCCTCTCTTAACCTGTATTTGCAATGTACTCACGGCAAATCTTATTAGGCATAATGGGCATGCCAAGATGCTTGCTTCAAGCATCTCCCTATTCAACAGGAATGATTAAACAAATGTACAATTACTTCATTAATGTGAGACAGTTTATAAGAAATACTCAGTAAGAGGGATGCAAATTTCTATGGAGGGAGGGATGGTAGTGGTGGAGAGGGGTGGGACGTGTAGAGATGTGTAAGATGGCAAGGGAAATTGCGGAAGGTTTTCACAGAGATGTCATCTCAGTGGGACCTTGAAGAATGGAGAGAATTGTCAGAGGCATAGATGAAAGGGAGAATGCTCCTGGAGGATGGAATGGTGCGGGCACAGCAATGAGAAGAAAAGTACAATGTACATTCTGGACGGGTCACATGGTCTGTCTACTGGGTAGGAAGTAAATGCAGAGGGCGGTAGAAAGTCAATTCTGAGAAGTAGGTAGTAGAGATTGTAAAGTACAATTAATAAAAGGCTAAGGAATTTGGAATTAATTCAGAAGGCGAGGGGTGGGGGAACCATCAAAAGTTTGGAGGGGGGCTTTGGAGAGATAGGGCTGGTAGCTGTGTGTTGGACTGAAAGCAAGAAGACCAATTATAAGCTTTTGATTTAATTTAATTTAATTTTTGACAGAGTCCAGTTAAGTAGTAAGTAAATGGCAGTAGGAAAAAAAAGAGAGGGAATTAACCCAAAGGGGCTGGAGGATACCTGCTGTTGAGCCTGTTAGCAATTCACGAATGCTGGAGGGGAAACAACAAACAAAAGATGACGCAGGATCCTGGAAGAAGGAGACGGAATCAAAGGACAGGTGGAGATTTCCAGGTTAAAATACAGACGGAGCAGAGGCAACTAGTTTTACTCCCTCCCCATAAAACTGAGTAAAGGGTTAACAACAAACACACAGATGAAACCATGTGAATGGGAAGATGAAGAGGAGCCAAACGCAAGAGATTTTAGAAGCTAGAAAGCAGAGGGATCAGTGGATGACTGTCTCAGCAGACTGAGACCTTCAACTCCTAACAACTGGGATTTACTACAATCGACTCTGTTTCAACGACAGAATCCTTAAAAGACTCAGGAAGCAGCAGTAGGTACCTGTGGGACTGGGTAAAGAGGACAAAATAAGGAAGGAACAGGGTGAAAGTGGCTTGAAAAGTTAGATCCTAGATCTCCTTCCTCGCTCAACAAGGCCAGGCAACTGCCTTTCCATCACCCAGGCAAAGGCCCTGAGGCTTAATATTTTAGAAATGGTAAAACAGACACTCTGAATTGGGGTACGCCAGGCATAGCTGAGGATGTGGATACACCAAAAGCAGGGACTCAACACTTGGATGCATACTGAATGCTAAATGCTAAGACACTTCCCACTCCCTCCATCCTTTAACCTCATAGGACCCCCAGAATGCTATGTGCCAGAGTTGTCCCCGCCGTGCAAGAGACTAGAAGATTATCAAGGAATAAAAACCATGAAATATCAATACTAGAGATTCCCCAATTAATATTCCACCCAAATCAACCCAATGTGAAGCTCAAATTGACAACCCCACTGATACACTCAGAGCTCCAATCAACGTTTTAATCCTTCACTCTTAATCATGAGCGGATGGTCAAGGATTACTAGACATTTGAAGAAATCGTCTACCTTGAAAAATAGAGGCCAAAACAAACTGACAGAGGAAACAAAGACTATGCAAGGAAACAACAACTTAAAAAAAAAGCTAGTGTAAATATTTTCAGAGAAATAAAAGAATGTATTGCATCCATACTCCTTGAAAAAACCGCAGGATGCTGTATTGAAGAAAATTCCATAGAACAACAAAAAAAGAGCTTTTGGAAATTAAAAGCATTAACAGAAACGAAAATTTTCCTATAAGGGTTGAAGAATAAAGTTGAGGAAATCTCCCAGAAAGTAGAGAAAAATGACAAAGCCATGGAAAACAGAAGAGAAAATATTTTAAAATGAGATGATCAAACCTAATTTGAATACTAGAAGTTCCCAGCAAGGGAGAATAGAGAAATAGAGGGAAGGAATCAACAAGTAGTCCAAGAAAAATCCATAGTAGTCCAAGAAAATCCACATAGTCTATGAAAAATCCAAAAGAACCAAAGGACAAGAGCCATCAGATTCAAAGTTCCCTCCAAATGCCCATAAAATGGATGAAAATAGAAGCATACTGAGGTATATCCCTGTAAAATTTCAGAACACTGGGGATAAAGATTTTACAAGATTGTACAGAGAAAGAACTGGTCACATACAGAGGATCAGGATTCAGAATGTCTTGAGATTTCTCAACAGTTTGAAGCCAGAGATGACTTTAAAATGAGGAAGGATCAAAAAACAAAAAATTTACATCGTTTCTGTAAACAAACAATAACCTACTAAAAATACGGTAAAATATATCATTCACAATGGTCTCAAAACTACGAAATATACAATGATCAAGTTAAGCGAATATGTGTAAGACATCTATAGAGATGGTCTAAGTAAACAGAAACATATTCCATCATCTTAGATGACTTAATATTGTGAAATCTGTAAATTCAGTCTGATCCCAGTTAAAATTCCAGTTATTTTTAAAACCTATGTGGAGCTTAAATGTCCAAGAAAGATAAATTAATCTTAAGTAGGGGAGTAAAGAGGAGGAATTGCCCTACTAGCTACAAAGATTTAATAGGAAACTATAGTAACAATAAGGATATTAATAATAATAATAATGGTGACATCGCAAAGCAGAAAGGGAAGGGTAGATTAATTAGCAGATGGTTTTGAGAAAATTGGCTCTTAGTGGGTACTCGATAAATATTTGTTGAATCAATGACTTTGTAGGAAAATAAATGGAGTCTCTGCCTGTGTTTGTCTAGGACCTCTGAGAAGCAGATACTAAGATGGAAGTAAATGTGCAAGAATATTATTAGGAGAAATGCCTGGGAGAGAAAATAGGGCGGAGCCAGCTATGGCTAGGAGAGTTTTTAGGCTGCAATGGAAGTCTGACCCCAAGTGAAGGAGAATTGGCAGACCACATATGGATTAAATAACTGGTTGTAGAAGGTGAACTACAAATTTAATAGATAAAAATATGGAAAATATCTTTGTAACATAGAATGAAAAAGGACTTCTGAAACAAATCTTTGAAAGGGCAAAGATCTGATAAGAAAAAGATCTGATAAAATTGATTATCTCCAAGTGAAGAATTTCCTTTCTATGATGGGTACCATGGGCAAAATTAATAGAGGTACTTCCCAAACTGAAAAGTGATTATACCAAGAATATTCAAAGAACAAAAATCCACAAGAAAGGGCAACCCCAAAAGGAAAGTGGGGAAAGAATATGAACAGGTGTTTTACAGAAAATAAAATTCAAGAACTAATGAGAATACAATTAGATGTTCAAAATCATTCGTAACTAGAAAAATGTAAAATCAGAAAAATGTTTAAAAAACGTAAATGAAATTAAAAGAATGAGATATCATCTCTGAGTCTGGCAAAAATTAGAAAATTGGATAATACCAAATGTTGGTGGAAATATGAGGATATAAATACCTTCATGTCTTGTTTGTGTGAGATAGACCATTCATTGCAGCTATTTTGGAGAACAATCTGGCACTATTTACTCAAATTAAGTGTATACAGAATCTATTAGCCAGTAATTTCATTCCTAGGCACAATTCCACAGAGTCCTCACACAGACGCATGAGGAGATATATATGAAGATATTCTCTGCAGCAGGATGTTAGTGTTAACAAAAACTGGAAGAATCTGGGTATTTGTCATTGGAAGAGTGCTTAGATAAAATGTGGATGCACCCCTTGGAGTCCTATGTAAGACTGGAGTACATGAATATAGAGGCAACATATGGATCTTAAAAATACATACTTGGTGAACAAAAAGAAGAGGAAATTCAGAATTAGATAGGTAACATAATACCATCTGTGCAAATTAAAAACATACATTTAAGAAAAAAATTCAAATTTACAAAAATTAGAAGAGTATATTCCAATAGAAATACATGTTAGAATGGTTGCTTAAGGAGAAAAGGGAATGGAAATGGAGTGTGAAATAAGGAAGCAAATAAACGAGCAAAACAAGAGGGGGGAAATTCTGAAAGAAAATCTCCAACTTTGAATTCTATTCCCAGCTAAACTATCAAGTAAGATCAGAGTAGAATAAAGATGTTTTTAGACAAAGTATCAAGAATGAATCTCCCTACTATCCTGTCTCAAGAAGCTACTTGAAGATGTGCTCCAGCAAAATGAGAAGGTACATCAAGAGAGATGAACACATAGAAAACAAGAAAAAGGAGACTGAGCAGGAGAGAAGCTCGGAGAATGCCCTGGAACAGGTTAAAGGAACTTCTCAGTGCAACACGTACGCATAAGACATAGAAGGGATATAGTTGGAATTAAAGCAATATGACCTAAGAAAAGACATTTTGAGAATTGTCATCACTGAAATTTCTACTGCCCTTGTAACTTCTTTTTAACCTGAGAACAAGATGCCCAAATCAGCCTGACCTAGATGTGTATTTTCATTTGGCTTGTCTTCACAAAGTGATTTTGAAGTCCATGTTTTCCTTTCTGCCCGTATCAGCTGAGGACAGTCATTTTACGTAGAAGAGTTCTACTTGGACCTGCTCTTAAAAGCTGAAGATAAATTTAGAAGCCGAAAATTAAAAGCAGTTCCAGCCTTATTTCTGCTGTGTGTCAAACCCGGTTCACATTTTGGCTCAGTTAGATGACACAAATCTGTTGATATCTTTGTTTCCAAAGACTCTTTCATGAAATTGCCCAGGGATTTCCCAAAAGGGACTCTTGTAAACTCCCCAAGAAGCTTGAGATGATCCAGAAACCCTGTTCAGTTCATCTTCTCCTGGGAAAGCCATTTTCTTATGTAGCTGGGTTTGTGCTTGTTACTCGCATTTTAAAAAATAAAGTGCATATTGCTTAAGGATACATACATAGTAAAATATAAAGGAATGCAAGAGAATAATTAACACCAAGTCAGGATAGTGGTTATGTCTAGGGTGGGGGAAGAGAGGGGTCTTCCATTTTGGGGGGATTGTAGGGATTCTTATAACACAATAATCTTCTTACTCTACATGTGGGTATATAGGTGTTTATTTTTTTAACTCCCTATATATGTTTCTATACTCTTTATCATATATATGATACATTTGATTTAGAAAACATTTTTTAAAGCACATGTATAAAGAAATGTGTGTCTTAAGAAGAAGGATTATTTTTTTTTCTCCAAACCTTGAGTTTGTTGAATAAGGAGAGGGTAGGAAAAACTGAGAGCAATCTTGAAATAAATGGGAAGAAACTTGAGAAATCTCAGTTTCATTTTCTAAGAATGAGGCTGTGATTAGAGGCTTGAAGATATTAGAAAATATTAGAACGGTCGCTGTAGGAAATGAGATAGAGAGTTAACCAGAGGTGAAGAAAGGGATGCTAAGCAGTGTTAAGGTATCTAATGGTTTAAGGATAGAATTATAAAAACCATACAGACATTTTTTATATTAACATTTGGAATATAGATAACATGAGATTTTACCTCTCCTGAGATACAGTGAAAATATATATTCAACATCAGAGGATTAGGAAAGTGAATTTCAGTTGATCTCACATTACTAGTCAGCCAAGTTAAAAGAGATCCAAGTCTAAGGAAAGGGGAGTTATTGGGGCTTCTATCCCTTTGGGATACTTTTGGCTGCAAGTATCCGAAAATCCAAATAACAGTGGACTATTAAGGAGGGATTTACTTTTCTCATGAAAATCAGCCCAGCGGTGGGCAGTTCCAGCCTTGGGCTAGGACCACTGTCTCTGCCATTCTCTTGGACTTTCCCCCCGTGGTCATGTCTGTCTTTAAGGCAGGGAGACTGAGGAAGGGGAAGGAGCCCAACCAGCCAAGTCTATCTCTTTTTATAAAGGAAGGAAAAGCATCTCAGAGTCATCTGCAATGAACTTCCACATTCATCTCATTGACTAGGGCTGGGTCACAGTGTCTCCCAGCTAGGGGAGGTGCGAGACTCTGAGGGCAGAGCTTTCCATCTCTATGGCCAGAAGCAGCAAGAAAGAAGGCAGATGGGGAAGAGTTTGGACGATGTTCTATTCAACAATTTAACAGTGTCAGCCAGAGGGATCTACAGAAATTTAGGGAAATCAGGCCAAGCTGTGGCTGCCCTGAGTAGAAAGACAACACGCCAGTAGTCCTTCAAGTCCAGTAAGAGACATCACCAGTTCAATCCAGGTCCCGGTGCTCCAGGTCCCTCCAATCCAGGGAGGACAGAGTAGGGAAGAAGAGTGGAATGGAGGGGACAGTGGCAGAGTTTGGGAGAATAGAGAAAATAGAGAAGAAAGGCCAACTTCTAAACCAGATAATTTTGAGGGTCCCTCTGAGTGGGACTGGGGACGTGCAGGAGTAACTGAGTCCCTTGAAGACTTAAGCCTGATGGGAGGGCGTGGCCTCCATGCACTGCTAGCAATTTCAAACCACATCCTTCTTTAGGCATCTGCACCCAGGAGGGCGAAAGAAGAGCCAGCCAATCAAATTAGAGATGCCCTAGGCTTCGCAGGACCAGTCAGCTATTGCCTGTCCTAAGAATATTTAAAAGAATTTGCAGCAAAATTTCCTAAACAAGAAGAATGGGCCGCCATCATGAATTATCAATCCCTTTGGGATATTGGGAGAATGTCCTAGGGTTATCCAGGTCCAGATAACCACTGCTGTTAGCCGGGAGAGACTAGATGATGCCGTGATAATAAACATGCCCCAAATTTCAGTGGTTGAATCAGTGAAGGTTTGTTTCTCACTATGTCACGTGGCCAGCACAGGTAAGCTAGTGTGCTCTGCTGAGGAGCCCAGGCCCCCAGGGGGAGGGACGCTTCATCTTTGTGTATCCTCATTGCTGAGCCAGAGACAATGTGGAGACTCACAAATCAGCGCGTAGAGCATCTGGCTGGACGCTTTCTGCCACTTCCACTCACATTTCATTGGCCAAAGCAAGTCAAAGGGGTAAGGGTGTTTATTCTACCACGTGCCTAAAAGGAGAACTGCAAATATTTGTTGAATAATGCACCCTCTGCCTGGCTCAGTACTCTCTTGCAGACTGAGAGGAGCCGCACCAGGGCATAAAAAAGGGACAAAGATTCATGCCAGAACAGAACCACACACTTCACAAGGTTTGGTTTTCTTTCATCTTTTTATTGAAATAAAATTCACATAATATAAAATTCACATTTTAAAGTGGACAGTTCAGTGGTATTTAGTATGTTCACAAAGTTGTGCAAACATCACCACTACCTAATTCTGGAACATTACTATCACCCCCAAAAGAAACTCTAGAGGATTAAGCACTCATTCCAAAGTCCTCCCTCCCCATGGCCGCTGGCAAGCACTAATCTACTTGGTCTCAGTGGATTTGCTTGTTCCGGATATGGCATATAAATGGAGTCATGCAATATGTGGCCTTCTGTGTCTGGCTTCTTCCACGTAGCATGATGTTTTCAAAGTGCATCCATGTTGTAGCATGTATTAGCGTTTCTTTACTTTTTATGGCTGAATAACATTCCATTGCATGAATATACCACATTTGTTTATCCGTTTGTCCATTGATGGACAATTGGGTTATTTCCACTTTTTGCCTATTATGAATAATGCTGCTACGAACATTCAAGGACGAGTTTTCGTAGGAACACCTGTTTTCAGTTCTCTTGGGTATATATTTAGGAGTGGAGTTATTAGGTCATATGGTAACTCTGGTTAACTCTTTGAGGAACTGCCAAACTGTTTTCCACAGTGACTGTATCGTTTTAGATTCCCACCAGAAATTTATGAGGGTTCCAATTTCTCCACATCGTCGCCAACACTTGCTGTTTTTTTTTCTCTGATTATAGTCTTGTGAATGTGAAGTGACATCTCATGGTGGGTTTGATTTGCATTTTGCTAATGACTACTGATGTTGAGCATCTTTTCATCTGCTTATTGGCCAATTGTAAATCTTTTTGGAAAAATGTCTATTTAATTCTTTTGCCCATTTTAAAAACGGAATTGTTCACAACAATTTAAATGAACTTAATGCCACTAAATTCTTGCTTAAGATTGGTTAGAATGGTTAATTATATGTTATATGTATTTTACCACAACTAAAAATAATAATAAAAATGAAAGGTCCGGCCCGGTGGCGTAGCAGTGAAGTTTGCACACTCCGCTTTGGTGGCCCAGGGCTGCAGGTTCAGATCCCAGGTGCAGACCTACACACCACTTACCAAGCCATGCTGTGGCAGCGTCCCATGTAAAGTAGAGGAAAATGGGCACTGATGTTAGCCCAGGGCCAATCTTTCTCAGCCAAAAAAAAAAAAAAAAAGAGGAGGACTGGCAACAGATGTTAGCTCAGAGCTAATCTTCCTCAAAAAAAAGAAACAAAGTTGAGGTTTGCCTTTTTTGATGATTTGTAAAAATTCTCAATATATTCTGGATACTAGACCCTTGTCAGATATGTGATTTGTAAATATTTTCTCTTATTCTGTGGGTTATCTTTGCACCTTCTTGATAGCATACTTTCATGCACAAACATTTTTCATTTTCATGAAGTCCAATTTATGGATTTTATCTTCTGTTGCTTGTGTTTTTGGTTTTAGATTTAAAAACTGCTGCCTAATCCAAGATCATGTAGATTTATACATATGTTCCCTTCTGAGTATTTTATAGTGTTAACTCTTACCTTCAGGTCTTTGATCCAGATTGAGTTAATTTTTATATATGGAGTGAGGTAGGGGTCCAAATTCATTCTTTTGTATGTAGATAACCATTTGTTGAAAAGACATTTTTCTCCTATTTTACCCTCAGAAAATCAATTGACCTTATATGTATCTGTTTATTTCTGGATTCTGAAATTAATTCTGTTTATCTTTATGTCTACCCCTATACAAGTACCACACCATTTTGATTACTGTAGCTTTGTAATAACTTTGAAATCAGAAGTGTGAATCCTCCCACTTTTTTCTTCTTTTTTCAAGATTATCTTGGCCATTCATGGTCCTTGGCAATTCCATATAAATTTAGGAAAAGTTTGTCTATTTCTACAAAAAGAGAGATTAGTGTTTTGATAGCAATTACATTGAATTGTAAAACAATTTGGGAAATATTGCCCTCTTTTCATTGTTGGAAATTTTTTTAAATTCCTAATTTAGTTTCTCTACTTGTTACAGGTCTATTCAGATTTTCTACTGGTTGAATCAGTGTTGATAGTGTGTGTGTTTCTGGGAATCTGATCATTTCATCTAGGTTATCTAATTTGTTGGCATGCAATTTTTTCTTTCTTTTCCTTTTCTTTTTTTGAAGAAGCATATGATGCAGATAAATTGTGGGCTTGTTAGTTCCCTGTTTGTGTTAGACAGAATAATGGCCTCCTAAAGACATCCACATGCTAATCCCTGGAACCTGTGGATATGTTGTCTTACATGGCAAAAGGGACTTTGCAGATGTGATTGAGTTAAGGATCTTGAGATGGAAAGGGGAGATTATCCTGGATTATTCATTGGGCCCAATGCAATCAAACGAGTCCTTATGAGAAGGCAGGAGGCTCAGAGTGAGAGAGGAGATGTGACAATGAAAGCAGAGGTTGGTGTGAGTGATGTACTTTGAAGATGCAGGAGGGGGGCCACAAGCCAAGGAATGCAGGCAGTCTCTAGAAGATGGAGAAGGTAAGGAACTGGACTCTCCCCTAGAGCCTCCGGAAGGAAAACAGCTCTGCCAACACTTTCATTTTAGCCCATAAGACGCATTTCTGACTTCCAACCTCCAAAAATGGAAGACAATAAATTTGTGTTGTTTTAAGCCACTAAATTTGTGATCATTCGTTACAGCAGCAATAGGAAATGAATACACCCAGGAATGGACAATTCCACTTTGCGGTTTATTTTATTTGGGCAGTTGGCCAGAGAGAAGGATGGTTAAACACCCAGACTCTGAGTCAGTGGGCCTGAATCCACACCCTAGGGAGTAGCTCTATGAATTGGGTACATTACTGAACTACTTTGGGTCTCAATTTACATTTTTTGGTGAAATAGATCCATCTCATAAGGATCCATTTAATTCTTACAAGATTAAATAAGTTAATCCATTTAAGGATTAAGCGAGTTAATTCAAGTAACACTCTTGGAACAGAGTCTGGTACACAGTAGACACTCAACACATTTGAGCTCATTCATATACTGTGTTGTTGCACATTTCAGCAAATACTAGAGCTAGGAAGTAGGACTGTGTTGAGACCTCTATGTTGCTGCTTCAGGACTGCAGCTGCCACCACGAGATTCACTGCTGAAAAATCCAGAGAATGGGCGTTTTCAGCACCCACACCCCACAGATGCTGGGTGGCTGTGAAGAGTTCACAGTGCTCAGGGAAAGCCCCCAACCCTCCCCAGCAGCTGCACACACTCCGTTGGGAAGGATTCTCTCTTTTGTTCCTCTTTCAGAGGCTCTGAAAAGATGATCAGAACATTAGTGCCATCTGGTCTTGGTAGTTCTTTAAACGCAGTTTCGTTTCTGTTTATGAAGGTATCAAATACTCCAGGCTATATTTAAAGCAGTTTCAAGACCAGCATGACTATACTGTTCTTGGCTTACCCAGGGAAATTGCCTTTCTCAATGACTACCTGTTTCCCTTACCTAAACTGAAGCATGTGTAGGATTTTTTTCTAGGAGCCTAAACTTTGGAGTGACTGATCCAGGCTTTGTGAGTGGCAATGAACAACTTTTGCATGTGCGTGTGCACGTGTGCACTCCATCTAATCAGGCATGCACACATTCAGCTGCACCATTAGCTGCATTTCAAAGGTGGTATTTGGAGTTCTAATTATAACAAGAGTAACGGATGGACTGTGCAACAGATCTTCAGAGCTGTACGAAGCAGGCTCTTTTAATGTCAACCATACTGTTTCTGGGGGAAAGAAACCATTGCCTAATCCCAGGTCATGAAGACGTACGCTTATGTTTCCTGCTAAGAGTTTTATAGTTTTAGCTCTTACACTTGAGTCTTTCACCCCTTTTGAGTTAATTTTTACGTATAGTGAAAGGTAGGGGTTCAAATTCCTTCTTTTGCATGTGGGTGTCCAGTTGGCCCAGCACCATTTGTTGAAAAGACTCTTCTTTCCCCATTGAATTGTCTTGGAATACTTATTGGAAGTCATTTGACCATAAATACAAGGGTTTACTTTAGGACTTTCAAGTCTATTTCACTGACCTATATGTCTATCCTTACATGGTATCACGATGTCTTGATTACCGTAGCTTTGTAGCAAGTTCTGAAGTTAGGAAGTGTGAGTCCTCCCTCTTTGTCAAGATTGTTTTGGTTACTTTGGGTCCCTGGTATTTTTAAATGAATTTTAGGATCAGTGTGTCAATTTCTGCAAAGTAAAGGCAGCTGGGATTTTGATAGGGATTGAGTTGAATCTGAAGACCAATTTGGGGAATGTTGCCATCTTAACAATCTTCCAGTCGCTGAACACACCCTTGACTCCTTGAACAGCCTTGAATTCTGAAATAATGTCTCCAACATATGCTTGCTTAGCAAGGGTCAGGCGGGTGACTCTGACATGTCTAGTCAGAGTACTGAGCAGTGAATTAGTTAGGCTTTGGGGCATTTGTTATACATGCACTTTTCTAGGCTGCTTAATTCTCTAGGATGGAGCATGGCACCCAAAGACAGGATAAGATGTAGTTCAATGATCACAGACTTCTTCCCTAGTCTCAGTCAAATGTCTTTCAGATTCTTGGTGTTGGTATGAGGTGGTACAGTGAAATTACTTTTAGTCTTTGGGGTAATGAGCCCTCCACATGAGAATTAAGCAGTCTACTGTTCCTTTAAGATGTAAACTAATCCACATGAACCTAGGGGATGCTTGGATGGCCTACTGCATCCCACCTACTCATCTGCCAAAGAGTTTCTTCAAGTCTAGAGCTGGAGAAGATGTTCTTGGGGGAAGTGCCCAACGGTCCAGTGGAAACAGTTTCAATAACCACATCTATTCTTGAACATTTAGGAGTTAGGAGAACACGATAGCTCCAGGTGTGATTTAAGAGAGTCAGGAGCTGGTAGACCAGCACTTTCAAATTGTAGGATTTGAACCATTAGTGGGGCCGTGAAATCAATGTAGTGGTTCACAACCAGAATTCTTAAAAAGTGACATAACAAATAGAACAAGTTCACTGGGAAACGTAAGAGTATGTTGTGTTTCCTGAAACTGTGAACACCAACCCGAAGAGTTTTGTAAGGTTTTGGAGCTTTCATAGCTACTCCACATTTCTTATTTCAGCCGCCCATGTCTCTATCTCCATACTGATGAGCAGAAGAGGCTTAAAACAGTAAGGGTCTCGGTGTTGCTCTTTAGGAACAGCAGAGCACAGGGAGCTGAACTGGGCAGACCATGACTTTAAAGGCAGCGGGCATTCTGGAAGGGGAAAGGAAGCCAGCTAACTTACTGGGTCCTTTGGAAATAAAGAAGAAACTGGCCTGGGACTGAGAAATGGCCACAGGACTTAACCAACAAGAAGCCCAAATGGTCTTCCACACTTGGCCACAGAGAAAATAGACTCAGAGAGAAAGGATTTAGCTGTTTAGTTTAATTATCTAAACTCAATGTAACTATGGCCCGTCATGAAACATGAAATGTGAAAGTGACAATAAACGCACTTCTTATGCTAGATAGATGAACTCTTTAAATATTAACTTCATCTTTAAATATAATAATAAGAAATAATCGCTAACATTCACATAGAACTTACTAGGTGCAAAGCTCTGTTCTAAATGCTTTTATATGCTAGCTCACTTAATCCTCACTACAACCCTATAAGCTAGATGCTGTTATGATCCCCATTTTACACATGGGGACATGAGGATCAGAGAGGTTAAGTAACTTGCCCAAGGTCACTCTGCTAGTAGTTGATGGAGTTGGGATTTCAAGCAAGGCAAGTGATCTCAAAAGTTCATACTCTTAACCACTACACTAACTGCCTTCACGAAGAATGATGAGCAATACGTAACCTAGCTGCTAATTGTCCACAACTAGTCCACATCTCTATAATGCTACTTAGGCAGATGTCCCCCTCAGATCCTCCCTGGCTAGTGCACACATGCCCCAGCTCCTGTGAGTGTTGGCTAAGAATAACTCACAGCTGCCCTCTTCAGCAGAGAATTGACCTTGGGAAAAGGCTCTTTCTGAAGGCTGTAACTTCACTTCATTCCTGGAGGCAGACCTCAGCCACGGAGTGGCTGACCCCGGAGTGCACAAAGCTTGTCCCCTCACCTCAAGGAAGGACAATTCATGCTCCAGGTGTTCCTGTGGGATTAGACGGAAGCTAGTCCCTGTCTGAGACCACATTCATGCTTAGCATCATTCTCTATCCTATCTGCTTCCCTCATAACCCTTCTCCTGAGAGCACTAGCCCAGGAAATCATTTGGACAAGAATCTCCATCTTGTTCCAGGCTCTGCCTCCAGGAGTCTTGGATCCAGGGGTGGTTGGTACCAGGGATGCAAGGGGAAGGTGCTGGCTGGGGCAGTGTTTGAGAGGTATGGGGGAAGGAGTAACCGTAAGGACTGTGGAGTGGGGTGGCTGTTGCTAAGTGCCACTGGTTCATTGAAGAGAGAAGAAGGACAGGCTCAGATCCATGAATTGAGCCAATTAAAGAAGTAAAGTGCGTGAGTCAGCGGGCCTCCTTGGCAGCAGTCCTGTACCTGGAGGGCAGAAACGGCTGAGAAACAGGCACAGGAGTTAATTGTAAGAGTGCAGAACTTCAGAGGTGGCTGAATTCTTAGCCGAGGCAGGTTTCCTGTTCTAACTCAGGGCCCTGATGGAAAAGGAGCGGGACCCTGAGGCTTGGGGTGGGTAAATCCGGGTAGATGTTCTGAAGAGCTTGAGTCCTCAGATTTCCCACCCTGCTGGAAGGCTATGTGGAAGCCTCACAGGACAATAGTGACCTCTTCAGTCTCTGCCCCCAACTCCTGTTCTGGCAACCAGACCCATAACTAGGATCACGTATCAGTGCCTACTGACCCAGGAGTTGCTGGGCTCCTAGGGCAGGAACAGGACTGGCCGTCAAAGGAGCTGCAGAGGGAGATGAACCTGGGTCAGCAGAGCTGGGAGGGCTGGCCCGGGAGTGGACACTGAAGGTACAGGATGAAGGGGGGCAGTGGAGAGTGAAATATAAAGCTGGATAAGCAAGAGTTTGTCAATATGGGAACCCTGCTATGACACAGTGTTTAGCACCCTGGCAAAGTCTCTGGAAGAAAGTCTTAATACATTGCTGGTGTGGTTTTGGACACTGGGAACAAGTGATGGCCTACATCTAATGCAAGAGAGACTGCAAACTGCTATGGCCAACTTTTGATGCTGGAAGGCATCAAAAGTCTCAGAAGTGGGCATGCCATAACGTTCTACTCAATAAAACTGAAAAAATTACCAGCCGACCATGTATCTCAGGAGCGCAGGGAAGGCACTCCATTGACCAAAGCAACGAGGAATGCATGGTGAGCGGGGCTCCAGCATTGTTGGGGACTCAAGGTGGTCAGCAGGGCCTCACTCCCTCTGGGGGCTCTGGGGGAAGAATCTGTTCCTTGTCTCTGCCAGCTTCTGGTGGCTACCGGCATTCCTTGGCTTGTGGCCACATCACTCCACTCTTCCAGTCTGCCTCTGTTGTCCCATGGCCTCCTCCTCTTTGTGTGTCAAATCTCCTTCTGCCTCATCCTTATAAGAAGCCCTGTGATTACATTGGGCCCACCAGATAATCCAGGATAATCTCCCCAACTCAAGATCCTTAACTTAATCATATCTGCAAAGACCTTTTTTCCTTGTAAGGTAACATTCACAGGTTCCAGGGATGAGGACCTGATATCTCTGGGTGACCATTACTTGGCCTGCTATACCTACCTAGAGTGTGATACAATTTACGTCAAGTTTTAGAACATGCACTGTAATATTGTCTATTCTGACAAACTATGAGCTGTCTACCCTGCTCCCAGGTCCTTTCTCTTCTTCTTCCTGCTCTCTCTTGCATCTGTGAGTGTCCACGTGACCAAGATTAGACTAATGGATACAAGTAGAGTGATATGTACAACTTCTGGCAAGCTGTGTGCCCTACCTGGACCCTGCCTTTTTCATCCTTCCTGGAAGCCTATCCATCTTTAACTATGCAGACAAGGGTAACGCAATAGTGGGTACCAAGGCAAAGAATGGAAGGCATCTAAAAAACCTATGGAGTGGAAATGACTTTCTATTTTATTTAAGCTGCTGCATTTTGTTGCTATAGCAGTTTAATCTTTATCCTAACAAATATCTATCTGTAAATCTATATCTATATATGTAAAAACACAAAAATGTACAAGAGAATGATAAACGTCATGATACTGGCTCAACACAAGGTTGACATAAGGGAAGCCATATTGTAGAAAAGAAACCCTATTGTAACTTTGAATGACCTCTGATTCACTAGCCCAGACATGCTCTGTGGATTTTATGGCCCCTCCCAGCCGCTATAAATTGATAACTTTGTTCTTTTGAGTTCCTTAGGAATGTGATGACCCCTGAACAAGAGTCTATGCTGATAGCCATCATCAATGACAACTGAAATATCAGGGTATAAGGCATTGCCCCGGTCTCTGATGCATATCAAGTAAAGCAAAAGACTATCAGGAACTAAGACCAGATGGGTGCCCCCACCCTGAGACCAGATGCCTCCACCCAGTAATTAGATGGCTGCCCCCACCCTGAGACCAGATGCCTCCACCCAGTAATTAGATGGATGCCCCCACCCTGGGTCCAGATGCCTCCACCCAGTAATTAGATGGATGCCCCCACCCTGGGTCCAGATGCCTCCCCTGCCTAGAGACCAGCTCCCTATATAACTGGCCTTTAGTCTTTGTTCGGTAAGATGGTTCTTTGAGACGTTAGTCAGCCATCTTCCCCCTTGCTAGCAAGCTGTAATAAACTGCTCTTTCTTTTCCACCATCTTGCCTCTTGACGATTGGCTTTTGTCTCTCGGTGAGCAGATCATGCCCTTTGTGAGGTAACAATCACACCAAGAAGAGTGGCATTTGGGAGAAGGATCTGTAGGGAATATACAGGAGGCTTTGGCTGTATTTGTGAAACGTTTTCGCCCTTGAATCCAGTGGTGAATTAACAGGTTTTTATTATATTACTGTCTATACCTTTTTGAATGTCTGAATTATTTTGCTAAAAATATCTATACTAATATTAGATAAGAAAATAAGAGTCATAGATGAGGTAAATGGTGAAAATGACTTGGATGATGAAAGTCTAAAACGAAATATATTGATGTGATAAAAGATCACAGACGAAAGGCTATTTGATTGCACAAAGCTTGTTCTGGAACACTTTTTGCCACATGGAATAATGATAAGAATGATTCATAAGTATGACATTTCTTTGCAGGGGATCAAGGATAAGATTTTGACCCACAGGGACTAATGTGCTATAAGTCCATAGTATTTCCTACTTCCTTAGGTACTTGAGAAAGAGCTTCGGGCAAGGAAACTCCTTCAAAATAAAGATCAGGAAGTCATACAGTGCACTTGGGTGCATATTCAGGAGTTTCCAGTGTTTTTTTGTTCACTCACTGAAACTTAACACTTTTGCTCAACAAGTTTGCAGCAGGTCAAGGTTAAGTGAGGGAAAGAAATAATGTTTAACTCCCATTAAAAAGGAGGAGGGTTCTGATAAAGACTTCAGAATGTTGTTTGAGGAAGCAGGGATATGAAGTGTGTACAATGAATAGATGTTCTAGGTTTAGCGAATCCCTTCTCCTCACCAGAGAGCTCAGGGGAAATAGAAATGTATGTCTATACGTGGTAAAGAGTGAAGAATTGTACCCCTTCTCAAGGGGCCCCACTGAGAGGACCCTTAATGTTTTTAGTACTTGTACCCTAGAGATCAACACATGCCCTTCCTGTAAAGGCACTTTGAGGTCCAAAAATAAAAATGCCATCTGGGTGTCCAGCCAGATGGTATAATGGTTAAGTTCACGTGCTCTGCTTTGGCAGCCCAGGGTTTGCAGGTTCGGATCCCAGGCGTGGACCTACACACTGCTCATCAAGCCATGCTGTGGTGGCATCCCACATACAAAATAGAGAAAGATTGGCACAGATATCAGCTCAGTGACAATCTTCCTGAAGCAAAAAGAGGAAGATTGGCAACAGATGTTAGCTCAGGGCCAATCTTCCTCACTAAAAAAAATAAAAAATAAAAAAATGCCATCTGGTACAACTCAGTGCTCCAAAATATAGATTCCTTCAAACTCAGAGGGCGAGATCCAAGGAGAAAGAAGTTCGCCCACCATGTTCTTGCCTTGACTCCATCCCTGACACTGACATCCACACCTTTGCTCTATTTTTAAGCAAAAACACCTATTAATAAAACCACAAAATGCACATTATTTGTAGTCTTGTTTTCAGTATTTTGGTATTCCAGTGACAGTCCTAATTTTCTCCTAATTTTTCCCTTTCTACTCAATACTCCTTTCCATACGTCCATGTCTCCATCCACCCTCTCCATTCTTAATTTCTGCATTTCTCCCTTGTTTCCTCTAGTCCCCTCTACTTCTGAGTCGTCTGAAAAGGCTGTCGCTGAGGCTGGAAAGAGGAGACATAAAAGTGGAAATGAGATGCCAAGGAATAATTGGAAGAAATGGGGCAAATCTGCCTCAGGCCCACCCTCGAGCCCCATAACAAGTCTCAACTTTAGCAGTTTCCACCTCTTCTTACTGCCTCTTTGATACATTTTCAAGGAGATTTTTTGAAGTCAAGGCTGTATCTTCCAAAATGTTGAAGCACAAAGCAATCCGCCCCAACAGATAATCCACTGTGTAAAATTTTCTAATTTGTGTCAGAATGTACTTGGAATGTGTATAATGCTTTTTTCCCAGAGTCACTTTACCAACCCCTTGGCTGATTATTTGGCAGGATGCCCTGGTCGTGTAAAGTTAAACAAGGTTTTTAGAATGTAATTTCCTTATATAAACAACACGTTCTATACTCTGATACATAAGTTCAGAACTGTTTATTGTTTTACATGGGCGCTTAATTCCCCATCCCTCCTACTAAGTCTGCCCTTATATCAGTTCTAATTTTAATTTTTAAAGTAAACACTGCAAATGATCGTATATTGAATGAGAGAGAGCAGAGAGCCAAACCATTCTAATGAATTAGTTATTAAAAGGAGGGACATGAGGAATATGTGTTAGAATTTCTCATACATTCGTAACTAAAAGCGATCATCATATTCATCCAACTCATTTTACAGATGAGAAAATCGAGGCTCAGGGGTGTGGTAAAATTTGCCCAAAACTGCACATGAGTTGGGGGGACACCCTGTCTCCCCTCTGGGCTTCTGCGTATATAGTGCTCTTTACCTGGAAACTAGTCGGAATGGCCAACCCTTCCCCCACCCCACACTCTACTTGTCCTTCTCAGGGTGGTGATCACTTTCCTCGGAATAATTTCTGTGAATCCCCCAAACCCATAAGCTACCAGAACACCCTGTACTTGCCTTCTCCGCTTACCCCCACATGGTGCTTTTTGGTTGTTTACTTGTCGATGTCACACTCTGAGCTGTGAACTCTTTTCCTTGGTTGTAGGACACAGATTCTTTGTACCAGGATCTGTGCAAAACCTAGAGTAGACTTTTAAGATAGTTCGTTCTTTCTCCTGAGTAAGTTTTAGGCAAAGAGGTTGATTATCTCTTTCAAAGTCCTAGCCTTGTTTTCATAAAGATAAAAACTCCACTGTGATTCTACTGACTCAGCTTAGAGAACTAGCCAGACATCTGGCAGAGTTCAGGGGAGTTCCATGTGGCTCTGCGTTCACATACGAGGTGTTACATGCTCCCCCCCACAGTCACTTTCACCTAAAACTCTCTCAAGGAGATATTCACTGGAACTTTCCTCCATTACTCTTGGTAGAGGAGCAAACCATAAATAATTTTAAAATGTTATTCCATTTTTTGTTATACTGGAAATCGTTTGTTATTTTCTGGCATTTCATCTACGTCAACTGTTTACCCCAAATTGTGATGTAAATGTAAGGATATTTGATGAAAGGCAGTATTAAAGATTGACTTGTCCCCTATCTTTCCTAACCTTTAAATGTCTATGTCAAATACATTTAGGTGTTTAGGCTCCTCAAAAAGTTTCAGAACTTGACAATTCTTCAGCAATTGTCTGTCTAATCTAGCTATTTTACTTTATGAATGAGGAAACTCATTCCTCCATGAGCACAGGAGGGGTCAATGGTTGGTTGAATCTCAACTCACTGAACTTTCTCTGTTCATCCTCCTTCTACTGCCTCCTGAACCTACGATGTTGGCTGTGTGTTCACTCAAACCAAGGAGTGTCGGTGTTCTAATTATTGCCGGTGAGTAATCCACATAGAATACTCTACCTGACTCTATCGATTAGCCCATGCTTTTAATTCCTAAGCACATCTCATTTTCTGACCAGGTTAGATAGAAGAGTAATTACTGTTTCCTTTTATTTCTTCAGGGTTGTAGTAGTGGCTACTTTCATTCTAAAACAATAAAAAGTGAACCATGGAGATCCATCAACCGATGGCTTATTCTCTTTTGTTCAATTTAATTCACTTTGAATGAATGTCCACTATGTTCCAGGCCCTGTGATAGCTATTTAGAAATACAAAGATGGATGTAAAGGGGATGATGTTGTTGATAAGTCACTGGTGTATTTTCCTTCTAGATGATTCCCCTCTGCTATTTCCTATGGATTACTGCCGTTAAATGTATGCCATGAAGCTGAATTTTCAGGGAAGGAAATGGCAGTTACTACCTAAAAATGAGAGTACATTGTAGCACAGGAAGGCTGGAGTGGGGGTTGAGCAAGCCTCTGGGCCTGCATCTCCCTCAGTCTGGAGGGGTGTTAAGGGTTTGATATGCACCACTGCTGTGGAACACTGCACCTGGGGTGCGAGTTACCAATACTGCTAAAGTACCTTCCTGAGTAATACTTTCAATGTTAGTCAACCAGGTGACAAGTGAAATCACCAATAACAGGATTGGTGACAATGGCGTGGAACTGGTCATGTTGACAAGTCTCTAAGGCTACTTCAGCACCTCTCTAAGCTCTAGAAGCCCTCAAGAGGCAGGAATGTTAGTATAAATCATGAAGATCTCGTCTGGACTAGGGGGCGAGAACTCAGCCTGCCCAAGGCTCTGTTTTCAGAGCCTCTGATGATTTCAGGATATTAAACGTCAGTAACACTTCTGGCCATAAGCTCTGACAATAGGTCCATGGCCTCTGTTGGATGGCAGCCAGGCGGCCACCTTATTAAAGAGTGCAAATTGGCAACAGAAATAAAATCTAGGTTCCAACATTGCAAAATGCTCTCAGTTGTTTTCTTGACAAATGTACCATCATGAGATGATTTACGAGGACATGATATTGTAGGAAAGGGAAAGTTCTTGCAACAGAAATGAGTTGTGTCTTGCCCGTGGGAAACCTCACCCCTGTTCTGGGGCATTAGGTTGTTATGGAAAAGCAAGATGTTGATACAAGGAGAGTCTAATGTGAATAAAGGAAGAAAGTAGATCAAATGTGATAAGCAGTCACCCCAGTATTAAACGCAGATTGTTGCTTCCTACTGACTACACACTGGGTCTAACCCAATCAGGAAGATGCTGTCAGATGCTTTGTTTGTTCATTTCTTTATTTAATAGATATTTATTTTTATTGAAAGCTTATTATGCCAAGCATTGTTCTAGACTCCAGGGATAACAAAATGGAAAAAAAATCTCTGATCGGGTAGAGGGTACTAAGTATGAATTCTTCTTGATTTCTGAATATTTTTATTTTAGTATATTAAGTGGGCCTGTGACAGAATAAAATACAACACTGACATAGTATATCGGTTAGAATTCACAGACTGATGGAGTTAATCCACTTTCTAAAATATGCCTGGGGTACCATTGAAGGCTATATGTCTGGGCTTTGGTAAAAGAGAAAATCAAGTTACAATACTATTTACACAATGTGATCCCATTTTGTCAAAATATATATGCATATAAAAAAGTACCAGAAGGCTGTACACCCAAATTTTCAAAGCAACGATGGGATAATGGAGGCATTTTATTTGCTTCTTTAGGCTTTTCTGTGTTTTCCACGTTTTATATACCGAACGTTTTTTGCTTTGGTAACCAGAAAACACTCTTTAAATACTAGGTATTGTTGCTAATTACTTAAAAGATAACATTTGCAAATAATTTCAGGATTGTTAATTTTTCACTGCCATTTCCCTCAAGTATTACATAAATAAGACTCTGCTCATTTACTGGTTCATGAACTAGAAGCATAGTCAGCATGAGAACTCACAATCCTGAAAATATTCAACCACATGCTTTATTCACTCAACTATATTCTTCTCATACTAGGGGAATTAATGCTAGTTGTCACGTATTAGTTTGGCCTTACTCAAAATCAGGGCTCTGAGACAAGGATTTGGGTGTAAATCGTTTATCTGGGAAGTGATCCCAGAGGCACAGTGAGGGAGAGCGGAAGGAGGATGAGAAGGAAGGAAGACCAATAAAGTCTGCAGTAGTGAAAGGCTTATCACTATCGGGGCCCAGGGCTCAATCCTGCCTGGGGCCTCTGAGAGGATGCACAGGCGGACCTTACAACTGTCTCCCCGAGAGGCAGGAAAGCGGAGCTATCTAGCCACCAATTTCCATCCCTTACTGTTGAGGGCTGCTCTTCAAGGCATTAACTCCCTAGCATTTCTTCCCTGTCTCATAGGCAGGACACGCAATCTGCTATGACCAGAGAAAGCTCTAAGGCAGAGAGAGACCTGGGTCCCTGAATAGGATGCCCCAGACTGAAGCTGAAGGGGACGTCTAGGGCAGACTCAAGGGACTTGGGTGGGCACTGCAAAGTGTGATACCCTTCTGTAACAAACAGCTCTAAACTGCAGTGGTTTAACACAGTATGATTTTCCTTTTGCTCATATACACTCTCGTACAGATTAGGCAGCTTCCTCAAACATTGTCTCCATCCATTGGGCAGTTCTCCCATCTCAGAACCCTCTGTTCCCAGCCACACTGGCAGGGGAGGGAGAGGTTGTGGAAGATGGCACCGGATGTTGTATGGCCTAGCCTGGTAGTGAAGGATGTCACTGCTGCACATATTCCGTTTCCCCAAACTCAATCATGTGGTCCACACTTAACTGCATAGGCAGTTTGAAATGTGATTTTCCCACCTGCCCAAGAAGAGGAGAAGGGATGGGTGAGCATCTTACAATACACTGCTGTGCTTCTCATTTCCTTGTCTGCACTCATGAGCATTCTCTAAAGATCTGGTGTTTATCAGATACTTGACTTTTTTCCCAAAAATGAGCTTGAGTTCTTGATATAAGCTATTTCAGATGCAAATGATCCTATGAAATAGTTAATGCTGAGGGCCACAGATGAGAAACTCTGGTCCAGTGTGGCAAGTGCTTCAGACCGGGAGTCAGAACATCCCAGAGCTAATTCCCGGCCTGCTTTGACTAGGTTGGTGATTTTGGACACACTAGCCTCTTGATCTGAAAAATAATAAAGTATCTTATAGTTATAATATTCTATAATGTTTAAGCTAAGTAGTTGGTTATATATATTTTAAAGAATATATATTTTTATATGTATAATATGCACATATATGTAGAGATACACATATATAATATACATACATGTAAAAAACTATATGTATCTATGATGGTGAATTTTGTGTGTCAACTTGACTGGCCAAGGGGTGCCCAGATTAAACACTATTTCCAGGTGTGTCTATGAGGGTGTTTCCAGATAAGATTAGCATTTGAATGGGTGGGCTCAGTAAAGAAGAGCACCCTCCCCAACGCAGGTGGGCCTCATCCAATCCATGAGGACTTGAATAAAATAAGATGGTGGAAGAAGGAAATTCACCCCTTGTGCTTCCTGCATACTTGCTGAACTGGGACACCGGTCTTCTGCCTTTGGACTGGGACTTACACCATCGGTGCTCCCAGTGCTCAGGCCTTTGGACTCAGGCTGGAATTATATCACCAGCCTTCCTGGGCCTCCGGCTTGCAGATGGCAGATGGCAGATGATGACACTTCTTAGCCTCTATAATCATGTGAGCCAATTCCTCATAATAAATCTCTTCTTATATATGTATATATCTCCCATTGGTTCTGTCTCCCTGGAGAACCCTGATGAATACAATACATAACAGGGCCAGGTGGGGTTAGAACCAGGACCAGAACATCCACTCTTGAATGCTCTATGCTTGTTGAACTACCCTTTCTGTCCATCACATCTTTTTATTACCTTGCTCTCCCCTCAGATAAGAAGGGCATTCATCCTGCAGATCGCTGGCCAGCCGGACAGGTGTGTGCCATCAGAGGTGAGCCAGTACTGGCAGCAGCTGTGGGTTCAATCCCCATTCTAGGTAGACTGTGGTGGAAGAAACAACACAGGTCCTGTTGTGAAACCCAAGGAGAGTGCAGACCTGTAGTCAATCTGGTCTCACCCGCAGGGCTGTACACATTTCTCAGTGCTAATGTTTCTAGGGCGAGAGGGGCTTTGGCTATTTATTATCCACAAGAGACCAGTAAACCACATACCTACTAAAAGGCTACATTTTCTAGCTAACAAAACAGTCCATGGTGCCAAATGACAAGGAAGTCTTTTTTCAGCAAGGTTTGCACAGTCAAAGCAGTTGGGTGAAGGACTGTAATTTTAGGAAACTCAGCTGAAAGATTTTCACTTTATAATAGCAACAGTTAGTCATCTATCTAGAGCCCAGTTTATTTCAGAAAAAAATACTCGGCGATGATTTTCCTATCAGGTCTGTGAAATAGCGATCATATTAAACAGTTTCAGTATCTTTTTTAATCTTCATTAGTTTATTCATGCATCCCTCTATTTACTCATTCTTCAGAGATTTACCGAGCGGCGGTCACAAACCGGAATCTATGATAGGTGCCCAGTTCATCTCTTTTGGCTGCTTCCGTCTGGACAGAGGAAGCCCATTGGGCCCAGCCAGTGCCACAAGAACAGCTTCCGTGAGCTGACCTGGACTATTTTCTGAGAAGCAGCTGATGGAACAATGACCCATCTGACTCTTGTCCCAGATATACTGTTTTCTGAATCAAAGCAACAATGGAAACTAAACTTGTCTTTTCTCTTTAGCATCCCAAGTGACTGAAAGACCTTTAGCCATGATGTTTTCAATGAGTACTACAAGATATGGGATCTAGTGAGGAATAAAGAGCTAACACCCATTTGGTTTGTACTAAGCGCTGTCCTAAGCGTGTCACATACATTAACCCATTTAACTCCCGAACGACACTATCATCATTCCCATTTTCTGGAAATGGAAGCAGACGAGAGTAGACTATTTCCCATCTTTTGCAGGAACTACTTAACCTTCTTGTATGGGTGGCACAATTACCCTTCCATGTCATTCTGTTAGAAAAGAGCACTACATAAAAGATAATGACTTTTCTTTTCCCCAAAGGATTCCAAAGTTTAAAGTCTTGAAATTTGATCAAAAGTATAGAGAGGACTCTGCTGAGATCACACTGTTTGATACACAGGAAGACTATTCATTTATTCCTTCATTCAACAAATCTAGTCATTGCCCACCCTGGACTGGCATATGGGATCCAAAGATGAATGTGCTTCAAGGAGCTCGTGGGCCAGTAGACAAGAAAAATATGTAAACATAAAGGTACCATGAGACATAATAAAAGCTACAAATAAAATATGTGGATAGCAGGAAGGGGGTAGATTGGACAGTTATTAATAATAATATAACTAGCACTTATTGATCACCATTCTGGGCTGGGAGCTGGTCTAAGAGCTGAACAGGTACTAGTTCTTTTAACCTTTACAACGTCCCTATGCTGCAGGTACTATTATCCTGCCAACTTAAGAGACAAGGAAAGTAAGGTACTAAGACGTTAAATATCATGTCCAAGGCTCTGGGGAGAGGCAATCCACCAGCACCCTGAGCGTTCCTGCATGATCTTACCGGGTGTGCCAAGAACTCATGGCCCTGACTCCTCTTTACCTGGGCTACTTCCCAGGGCTGTGTTTGCAGCAAGCTGCCCTGAGGGAGGAGGTAACATCAGCCCCTGGACAAAAAGAATTTTTATTCCACTTATTATAAAAGTGGTGATTCCCCCAAGTTCAGTGTTCCTGTCTTGTAATGCAACCCACTGTGTGTGCAGACATCCATAATGGGCCCTGTGCATTACCGCCATGGGACTTGGGGGGCCTAGTCCTTTGTCTCTGACCCAGGAGTCTCACATCTTCTGCCAGCATCTATGAAGCACTAACAGGCAAGCTTAATAGCTTGCAAGTAGGATCAAATCTCAAATCCTGTATAGTTCTTGACAAGGCCACACAGCCAGTAAAAGGTGAAACTTGAGTTTGAACCTGGGTAATTTGGCTCTGAAGACCACAGTGTTAAGCCTATTTTTTTTTCTCTTTTATTTTTTGCTTATTGCTGTAACATTGGTTCATAACATTGTATAAATTTCAGGAGTACATCATTATACTTCTATTTCTGCATGGATTACATCATGTTCTCATGTTCACCATCCAAATACTAATTACAACCCATCACCACACACATGTGCCTAATTATCTCTTTTGTCCTCCTACCCCACCCCCTTCCCCTCTGGTAACCACCAATCCAATCTCTGTCTCTATGTGGTTGTTTGTTGTTGTTATTATCTACTACTTAATGAGTGAGATCATACGGTATTTGACCTTCTCCCTCTGACTTATTTCACTTTGCATAACACCCTCAATGTCCGTCCATGTTGTCACAAATGGTTGGATTTCATCATTTCTTATGGCTGAGTAGTATTCCATTGTGTACATATACCACACCTTCTTTATCCATTCGTTCCTCGATGGGCACTTAGGTTGCTTCCAAGTCTTGGCTACTGTGAATAACGCTGCAATGAACACAGGGGTGCATGTATCTTTAACACAACTAATACTGCATCAAAGATAGGCAGCTAAATTTCTCTAGTAGAGGAAAGGCAAATTTTTAAAGAGAATGTGGTGTTTGGAATGGATTTTGAAGGGTAAATGGGAATGTAGCAGAAGATAAGGAAGAAAGAACATTCCAGGTGGAGGGAGCAACATGTGCAAAGGCTGGAAGCCAGGGAGAACACAGTATGTTCCAGATACCACAAGAATGGTGCAGGACTGCAGTGCCCAGTGGAATTTTGCTGGGGACCGGGGCAAGAGATGCACTTGGAGAGAAAGGCAGAGGCCAGAGCATGAAGGGGCATGTGTGCCCTTCTATCTTTTGTTATGGACTGAATGATTGTGTGTCCCCTCAAATTCATATGTTGAAATCCTAACCCCCGAGGTTGTGGTATTAGGAGGTGGGGTCTTTGGGAGGTGACGAGGTCATGAGAGTGGAGCTCCCATGAATAGATTAGTGTCCTCATAAAAGAGACCCCAGAGAGCCCCCTTGCCCCTTCCACCATGTGAGGACACAGTGAGAAGATGGCCATCTATGAATCAGGAAGAGAGCCCACACCAGACACCAAATCTGCCTACACCTTGATCTTGGACATCCAGCCTCTGGAACTGTGAGAAATAAATGTCTATTTTTATAGGCCACCCAATCTATGGTATTCTGTTACAGCAGCCCAAACAGGTTAAGACACCTGTAGAAATCAATTTAAGGATTTGGGACAGGGAAAGGACATGATCAGATTTGTGTTTTTGAAAGATCCCTCTGGAATCGTGTGCAAGCTAAGTTGGAGGAGTCAGAGAGATTCAAGAAGCAGCAGTTGGAATAGTCTAAGTGAGGTGTGATAAGGGCCTGAACTTCGTTGCATATACAGTTTAAGTGCAAATATTTTACTTTAATGCCTAATGATAGCAGTAATTAACTTGGAATTACTCCAGCCAGAATAGTTGTATTTTTAGTTCCAGAGCTTTGGTCTTTTTGCTTTATAAAATAAGCACGTCACCTGAATAAAGGGAACTCATTTCTGCCAACTCCAGATAGAAGAGACGCATGAGGAGAAGCTGGATCTCCACTGCTCTAAGACTGAGGTTAGCACATAAGATACTTCAGCGTTTATCATCTGCTTTCTTCCTCATGGCAAAGAAGAACAGAGAAGTTAATGGGGAATTCCCACCCAAAGCAGAAATTCTCAAACCTTTCTGAGCAGAGCCCACTTAGTCAGAATAACACACCCCATAAGCACACATTGCTCACTTTTTCTTTTTCCTCTTTTTATAGGAAAAACTCTGGTAACAACAATGGTCCCTGGAGAAGCAAGTTGGGGGTACCAGTGATGATGGTGAGGATTATGGATTTATCTGCTTTGGCAGTGAGATGTGGGTAATTTATTCCTGGTTCCCAAAGTTCACTTCATTAAATTCAGTTTTGGGAAAATTACAGTCCAAAATATTGATGAAGATGATGCACCACTACACATTGTAGGCTTAGCAAAATAGTCCACAACAAACTAAATTAAGAATAATGAAACTATGGGGCTGGCCTGGTGGCGTGGTGGTTAAGTTCACGTGCTCCACTTCAGCAGCCTGGGGTTTGCGGGTTCAGATCCTGGGCACAGACCTTCACACTGCTCATCAAGCCATGCTGTGGCAGCATCCCACCTACAAAACAGAGGAATATTGGCATGAATGTTAGCTCAGGGCCAATCTTCCTCACCAAAAAAGAGAATGAAACTAAAGAGACTATAATTTGTGGTTAGAAAGCAATAACACCAGCAACTGAAAAATATAACTTGGGCAGAATCCCTGAAGTCACCTAACATCCATTCATCCTTCCTCTTTCCTAACAGAGCCCAGAAATTGTTCAGGAATATACTCTCTACACAGCCAAGCATGTTAGGAGAGACTGGCCCATGTCTAGCTCCACGTAGTAGATTCTAGTTTGTCTAAGTCCAATTCTCCTTGCTGGTGATTGGGTTAGGCACGGGCAGGTGACAAAAGCTTTTCTGGACACTGCTGTGCCAGAAAGTAATGCTTGGTAGTGCTTTATGTGCCTGGCAACCTTGAGAGATGCTAGCATGAGGACAAAATTGATACAGAGACAGGCAAAAGCGAGAGACACTCTAAGAAGCGGGGCTGTCACAACCTTGGACTTCTTGTTATGTGGAATAATAGAGGTCCTCATTGTTTAAGCTGAGTCAGGTTTCTGTTATTTGTTGCCGAACTCTTCCTAATAGAATGACACACCTAGAGTGATCATGCATTGACAACAACACCCTTCGGGAAGCTTCTCGACATTAACAAGTGCTAAAAGAGCAGTCAGGCTTTTTAGAAGAATTCTGAACTAGAATCTTTGGTAAACTCTAGAAACTGCCAAAGGTAGTTCGTGAACACCAAATTTTATTAATCCTGCAACTCCTTTATTAAGTTACTGCTAAGAAGCCCTTCCAAGTGTATGTATAATGAAGGTTTAAGAGCCAAAGGAAGGACATCCATTTTGGGACCAGCTCTTGGCAGAGGGTGGAGTCCAAACAACATTTGAAAAAACCACTGCCCTAAAAATAACTAGTGACAAGGGGCTGGCCTGGTGGTGTAGTGGTTAAGTTTGTGCACTCCAATTTGGTGACCTGGGGTTCACGAGTTCAGATCCCGGGCGTGGACCTCCACACTGCTCATCATGTCATGCTGTGGCAGCATCCCATATACAAAATAGAGGAAGATTGGCACAGATGTTAGCTCAGGGACCATCTTCCTCAAGCAAAAAGAGGAAAGATTGGCAATGGATGTTAGCTCAGGGCCAATTTTCTTCACCAAAAAATTGCGCAAAAAACTGGTGACATCCCACTAAGGTAGAGGGACTGATGGGTAATATTTCCTACTATAAGTATTCTCAGTAATAGCTAAACTGCTATTTGTGGAATACAAGCTATAGATAAAACACACTGCTAAATGATAACTACCAGGGGAGAGTTTATTATAATTATGGTAATTTATAAAAGACTCTTATAAACTCTTTTCTGCTTAGAACGCGCAAACCAGTGAAAAGTTCTTTACTGTTCCTCTCCTGATAGCTATATGAAGACTTTCCCCCAGGCACTTGTCAACATTCTTCATTAAAAATTTGGATTTCCTCATCAAAGCCAGCAATCTGTTCTCTTTGATTTTTTATAAACCAGTGGTACTATTTCATTCTTTCTTTGTATTCTCTCTGAAGAGTGTTTGTGAAAATTTACATAACTTTAATTGAAAGATATTTAGTCCTCATGTGCAGTAAGGAAATGGTTGCCTAGAGAGAGTCTGGGACCCTGGGAAGCTGTCTTGTGCTCTTTTCCTCTGCCATGCTGGCTTTTTCTCTGTGCTTTAATATAAAATGTTTGTGAAATGTACCAAAAATTTAGATAAGAAACCATCTTGTCTCAAGGAATGATATTAATCTGACTCTTTCAAATTGCAAGGAATACAGACTTTCTCTTACTTCAGATAATGACTTGTCATTAAGAGAAAGAAAGAAAACAGAGGAATCAGGAAAATATGTCAGTGACTGGACAGCCACTACTCAAGAGAAGAAAGAACAATGGCTTCTTATCAGTCAGGACACAGCACCAACATTAATGATCCAATGAGAACTCTGGGGACCAAGCATCTTCTTGTCTCAGAATTGGACATCTGTCACTCCTTCCTTGTGATTACCACACTTGTGACTTTGTTTCTTTCATATATGATTTGTCCATCTGCTACCTCTGAAAGTTAGTTCCACTATAGACAGAATTCTAGGTTGACAGCGTTTTTTCTGTCAGCACTTTAAGGTTATCATTTTATTGTCTTCTGGCTTACATTGTTTCTGATGAGAAGCCAGGTATCATTCTCATTGTTGACACTCCATTTTTAAAAATCTCTTTTCAATCTCTGACTCAGTTGGATAATTTCTATAACCTGTGTTCAAGTTCACTAACATTCTCTTTTGAGGATTCGAACTGCTGTTGATATCATCTAGTGAATTTTTTATTGCAGGCATTTTATTTTATTTTATTTATTTATTTATTTTTGATGAGGAAGATTGGCTCTGAGCTAACATCTGTGCCCATCTTCCCCTATTTTGCATGTGGGATGCTGTCACAGCATGGCTTGATGAGTGGAGCGTCAGGTCAGTCCGTGCCCAGGATTTGAACCTGCAAACCCTTGGCCACCAAAGCAGAGTGCATGAACCTAACCATTGCACCACTGGGCCAGCCCGAGGCATTGCATTTTATAGTCCTAGAATTTCCATTTTGTCCTTTTTCAGAGTTCGTTTTTCTCTCCTGAAATACCCCTATCTCTTATCTCTTACATTCACCTTTCTCTGTAAATTCTTAAAAATGTTTACAATAATTGTTTCAAAATTCTTGCTAATTCCAATAACTGAGGTTAACTGCAGGTCTGCATCTATTGACTGTGTCTTCCCTTGATTACTGGTCAGTGTCTCCTATTTGTTTGCATGCCTCATAAATTTTTATTCTGTCTAAGATATGTGTATACAAAGACAATGAAGGCTAAGCATAATAATGTTTTGACTTTATCCATCAGAGAATGCAGGCCCGTTCTCTCTGTCTGACAGGGTGAAGGTCTGATGATTCAGATTCCTTCAAGAGCCAGACAGACTGGGATCTGGGCTGAAGTTTTGATTAGATTGAAATTAGCTATGTTTAGACCAACCCTCAAACTCCCACACTACTGCTATCTTTTTGAGATTATCAATGTTTGAGCTGACGGGCTTCCATTTTAAATATTTTTCATTTACTTCGCATTCAACTCAGCAGAACCCTGGAATCCAAGCTCTGTGGGATGCAGAGGTCTTTGTGATTTTGCTCTGCCTTTTAGCTCTTTCTTCACTGATTCTTTTTTGTCAAAGTTTGAGAGTGGGAGTGGGAATGTGAGAGTTGCTGGGACCATTTATTTTTGCGATTGGGACACTTCCATATTCTGGTTCACCTCTCTATCTCCACCACCATCTGAAGCTCAGCTGATTTCTTCTGCTTCCTGCAAAGTCTCTCTGGGACAGCCCTGCCATATCTAGACCGGAAATTCTTCCCTGGGAGTAGGCTGGCCTGACTCTCCTTTTGCCAGGGAAGGGCTCATTTCTCTGAAATTCAGTCCTTAAGCTTTCCTTTTCCTTGATCTTTGTTGGCCCCTTGGGAAAGTATGATTTTTATATGTCTGGGTTTTTCTTGGTGCTACCATGCAAACAAAGGTCTTTCATATCCTGCATTCTAACCTGAAGTGGAACCGAATCAAACATTTGAATTTTTTAAAATATAACCATAAAATCACTAGAAAAAAATACCGGGTAACTCATTTTACAATTTGGTATAGAGAAAGTCCTTTCAAAGCAAGACCCAAACCTCAGAACCTCAGAAATCATTGTGTGATTTAATCTCTCTCTTTCTGTCTCTATCTCACATGTGTGAGATACATAGATCTACATATACATAGACGTAGATATAGATCTATATAGCTCTTCAACTTCAGTAAAGTAAAATATACCAAAGACAGACGACAAATTGTGAAAGAAATATCTGCAACACACAAGACAAAGATTACTTCAAAAAAACACATTAAGAGACTTTTTAATAAATAAATAATTTTAAAGGAAAACGGAAGAGGCAGGTAGTTCATGCAAAAATCATCATAAGTAGGGGCAAGCCTGGTGGCATAGCGGTCGGGTTCGAGCGCTCTGCTTCGGCGGCCTGGGGTTCGAAGGTTCGGATCCCGGGCGCGCACCGACGCACCACTTGTCGAGCCACGCTGTGGCGGCGTCCCATATAAAGTGGAGGAAGGTGGGCACAGATGTTAGCCCAGGGCTAGTCTTCCTCAGGAAAAAGAGGAGGATTGGCAGATGTTAGCTCAGGGCTGATCTTCCTCACACACACACACACACACAAAATCGTCATGAGTAGAGCATCAACATGAAAAGATGCTCACACTGAAAATTAAGAACTACGAAGTGGACTGGACATTATTTTGCCTAGCACCTTGACAAAGTTAGGTGCCAGCAAGGGTCCAGGAAACCAACACTCACACACTGTGGAGGGCGCTGTAAATTAGCACAGCATCTTTAGATGTGTTTGTTTCGTGTTACCTTAGAGTGTTATTTGGCAATCTCTAACAAAATTAGAAAATTAATATACCCGTTGCCCCAGCAATTTCAGTTCTAGGAATTTATTCTACAAATATGCTGAAAATGCACATAAGGATGTATGCAGAAGTGTAACCATTGCTGCATTGTTCACAAGAGCAAAAACTGAAAATAAGTAATATCCATAATGGGAGCTGGTTAAAAATTTATAGTATATCATCTCAATGGAATACTCCGTAGCTAGAAGGAACTCATAAGAGCCGTGTGTGCTGATATAGAAAGATTGCCAAGGTATATTGCCAAGTGTAAAAAACAGGATATAGAATAATACGATTTATATGTCCCCATTTGTAAAAAGAAAAGGGATCTCTGGATGTGTATCTACAGGACAATGTCTGGAAGGTACACAGGGAATTGTCGAGGAGTGGGACTAGGAGTCTGGGATGGAAGTGAGTTAGTTTTTCCTTTTAAATCATAATATTATTTGACTTTTTAAAAATCAAGGACCATGTTATTTTCATAAAAGAAAGTTATCACTATGCTATGAAATAGGGCATTTAGCAATGTTTATTATGAACTGCCTTCTACTGGTGTTGTATCACAGACTGTGCTATATTCCCTTTTGAATATTCTCAGAGTCCATTCCAGAGCCTTTGACATAGGAGAAGCATCGTGTGAATGAACGAGCAAAAGAAAGTATGAATTTATTGACGGTCTGTGTGAGATATGCAAGTTTGCAGAATCTACTGGTAACCTCAAAGTGCTGATAAATTTAGCAAACCGCCTTCTTCAGTTGTCCAGATAATGATCTATTTTGCTGACCTGAAGTCAGAGCTACTAGTCATAAAGGCTTTGAAAAAATGTCAATGGACTTGTGCTTTTGGGTGGGGCTGAGCTGTCATTCCAGAAGAAAAAGGGATCTCTTGTCTTGTGTGAACTGTAACCACATCCTGAAATCAAGGAACCCTGACTGGTCTGCTAATCAAGAGTCTGGGTTCCATTGTCTGCTTTCTTGCCAACCGGCACACAACCCGAAGTGAGTTTCTGTTCCTATCTTGTGACATGGTGGCTGATGGCTGAGGCTGTTTATCTCTCTAAAATTATGTAAATTTTTTTTAAAAAAGGACAACCCAAAACAAAAAATGTAAGAAGCACATTCCACATTTATACTTTCCAAAATTTCTATTTTTGTGTAACAATTCTGGTGTTAATTCACCAGAATTCACTGGGTTGGGAGGGCCCAACCCAATTTGCAGATTTTGCTTCTACACATCTGAGGCTCGCTTTTATCCGTGGAAATCTTGGTTCTCTAAACCTTAGTTACTTTGATTTCTGGGGGTATAAAAGCTCATGTGTGAAACACATGTTTCTGGTTTCCTATATTATCTGTGGATAGATGGATATAGATACCTACTTTGCGTTAAATTCTATCTCATTCATCTAGGTGAAGGATTATTTACCTGAGTTCATTCCGGTCATCATTTAGAACTCCCCAGCTTCAGCAAGAAGCTAGAACAAAATCCAAGTCTTTTACTTAAACCTTCAAACAAGGTTCCCCGGTGACTCTGGGGGAAAGCCATTCCATATCCGGGTTTCTGATGTTCCAGCAAATAACTGCTGAACTCTGCCACTTTGCTGCGAAACCACATCGATTGCCTAATGCACTGTTCTCTGCACTGGGGACGTAGTTAAGATGAACAGTGGCCCATTCCGGGGGTTGTTTAGCTCTACAACTGGAAGCAAAAGACTATTTATCAGTAGGTGAAACAGCACAGTGCTGGAACAGAGCCAGGGGAGCTCAATTAGGCAGAGACAAATGGGGGAAAGGGAGGGACCGGCTCTGCTTTTAAGCGAGGGCAGAATCTCCTTAGAAACGGCTGGTGCAGGGCAACCAGAGTTACTGCGGGGCCGAGCCTGTGCCCCCAACCCCACCAGAGAGAGAAGCCACCGAGGACAAAACCTGTGTAGACCGAGGCGGTTTTCTCTGCCAGAGAACGTGACCTTGTATCAACACTGCTGGGTTACATACATTTTAGGATAGAAATGTTGCATCTGGCTTCTTAGGGAGCAGTTCTGTTTCCTTGGGTTCTTTATTTGCAGTAAATACATTTGAGAAAAGCCACTTCTTTCATCACAAATGTATTTATTTTTCCTCTTCACTAGATCAATGGTTTCCAAAAATGAGGCGTTAGAGACAATCTAGTGGTGTGGGGGAAGAAAATTGAGAACTTCTAATTAAGTTTATTTTTCTCTCATCCTTTAAATTCATCTCCCCTCCTTTTTGGTGTTTTCTCCTGTATCTAATATATTAGTAAATGGTAATATATTATTAGTGTTATATTAGCAGTTATAATATCTTAGTGCATGGTCATCTTCTATAAATTAATAATTATGCATTTAATAAAGAGTTTAGGCTCAATTATTTTTTATTTATTTATTTTTTATAGGTATGATACAATAAAAAAATTTGGAGACCATTACTTTAGAATCTAGGTCTAAATCAGGGCTTCTGCCACTTGCTCCTGCCACATAAAAAGTGACATCAAGTCACAACTAAGGACTGGATATTATGATAACATGAGTATCTCTGTCACCCACTCCACTGTTATGAAGTGTTTTTATTGAGGAATGGAACAAGGGAATGCAACAAAAATAAGAGTTCAGGGGAGTAAAAAGAGAGATTCATGCAACTTATGAGTATAAACATTTAAAGTAAGGATAGGAATGAAAACAATTTTACATTCTGGGTTACATAACTGCATAATCACTTTAAAAATGTTGAAAAAAGTTACCCTTTTTCTGGGATGGAGAGGTCCCCGAATTGTGGTCTCCAATTCCCTGCCTCTTCCTTCTACCCCTGGGAAGTACAGCCAGCTGCAGGCTGGAAAGCCCACCGAAGACTGAGTCTACTTGCAAATGGTTTGACCAGCCCCCTGCGTTCTCCTGGGCCTTCCATTCATCTGACTTAGAAGTCATTTGGCTTGTCTGTTGAGCAAGGTATTTTAATTCTGAATTCTCCCTTGGGCTATGGAGGGAAAATAAATGATGAATGTGGGTCGGTGGAACGCGCATAGCGTGGGGATGGCCTCACCGCTGAGTCGCTGTCTGCACGGCATGACTTAAGCTTTGCTGTAAGAGCACAGTTGACCCCACATATTTCCTCCGCTTGTGTGTCACGGCCCTAAACTCCTCTCCAGTCTGATGCTCACCGTTTTGACTTGTGGAATTTTCCACAACCACTTTTGAATCTCACACTGGGCTCCCCATCACTAGATACCCTCAGCTGTTCCTCTCACTCCCCCCACACACCCTCTCCTTGGTCACCTCCTAAGTCCAGGCTCAGAGATGCAAACTGATTAACTACTTAAGGAAAGCTTCATTGGGAAGACCATCCGATAGGGAAGCCAAAAACACGTGTGCCAAATCAAACATGCTTCTTTCAGAGAATCTGAATAAATGGAGCTCCCACTACTGCCTGGGCGTGGAGACTGGTGAGCAAAATTGGATGGGTAACACGATCACAAAATCCACCGGAAGCAAAGTATTGAATCAACCAGCTAGACGGTGGGGCAGTCCCCAGACATGTGGCAATGGCTATGTTTAGCGCAGTGGACGTTGGAAGGAGGTGTCCCTAGGCCCTCCTTTTGACTGTTAGCTAGCCAGCCGGAGGCCAGATCAAGCGTTGGAGTTTTATGCTGCCACTTCTTAAACTCCCACTATAATCCTTCTCGATAAATCTCCAGGCTTACTGTTTGAGTAGAGTGGACTATTTGATGGTGCCCAGATGCGGTTATTTTTCATTCAGTTTATGGCATATTAATATTTTGCATGTTACAGGGAGAGTGCCAGAAAGCCACGCTCTGTCTGTAGATGTTTGAGTGACTTTTGGATCCTCTGGGTTCCGATACACTCAGGTGCTCGCACGCCTGAAACAGTGAGGATCTTTTTGTTTTGTTTTGATTTTTGCTTTGAAGAGGAATCCATTTTTTTCACTATTAATTTTAACTCACTACTATCTGCTTCTTCAGTCCCCAAATAATGCAAACCTTGAATAGAATATTCTACAACAATCCCGTCTATCTCCTACAGGTGGCTACATATTCCAAGATGCATGAGTGAGTCAAGGAGCTTGTGTACATGGTCTCAATAAGGTGGGAGCCACAAGAGAATGGCAAGAGAAGCATTTTTCTTCCGTGCCATCCCTTACACTCTCCTGTGACAAAGAGCAATGTGGAAGTTCAGCTATGGCCTGAAAGCTTTCTAAATTACACCGGTAAACCCCTGATGGATGACTGCGCAGTAAGGGGCCACGGAGGAAGGGACCCTTCAGTTCCCTTTTCCCAGTCTTTGTTCTAATGTTATCTTTGTCCCATCTTACTAATTCTTTCCTATCCTCCTCATCACAATTTCTCCTGTAATTGCTGAGGGTGCTTTTCCACTGCAAAAGCAAGCCAGAGAATTTGCTTTAGAGGAGAGAGCAAAGGTCTGCACAACTGAAAAAAAAGACCAAGGGTTGTGTGGATGAGTGTAAGCGCAGCCATCTCCACTCCTGGCCAGTTGCACAGACAGCTACATAGCTCGTGCACCTCGGGGTGATGCTTTATTGTCATGGTCATTGTTTCTAGTTAGGTGACTGCCACCCATCATCCTAACTTGGGCAGCACGTCACTCAGAGAGGCAGTGCAAGGCAGTGGAAAGAACTCTGGCCTCCAAAGTCCGTCCAACTCACCTTTGGATTCCAGGCTCTGTTACTTATTAGCAGACAAGTCATTAGGTTTCTCTGAGGCTTAATTTTCTTTTTTCTTTTTGCTTTTTTTTTGCAGAGGAAGATTCACCCTGAGCTAACATCTGTGCCAATCTTCCTCTATTTTGTATGTGGGATGCCACCACAACATGGCTGACGAGTGGTGTAGTTCTGCGCCCAGGATCTGAACCTTCGAACCTGGGCCGCCGAGGTGGAGTACGCCAAATGTAATAACTAGGCCACGGGGCCCGCCCCACTGAGGCTTAATTTTCTGATCCCTAAAATGAGGATAAAAGTCCCTGCTTTCCTGGGTTGCCGTAAGGCTTGTGTTCAGGGTCCCAGGCACAGAAGTTCTCAAAAAATGAGCTATTCCAACGTTTAGAGTCTTACACTGTGAGGGGTAAGAAAATAGTAAATCAGATTTATTTTCATTTACGGGGAGCACAGACAAGAAGGTAGAGGAGATAAATTTTTGGATTAACGATTTCAGGGTCTAGCTAAGGCTACCGTTTGAATATTTGGATAACAGATGACCACGTTAGCAGTGTCTTGTAACAAGAGCCACGTGTTTTATGAACGTCATTCTTCCGTACGATTGTGTGTTTGCCCAACGGGGAGACAAAGGTCTATTACTGACAAATTTACAAATAAAGTCCTGTGTTCCTCAGCTACTGCTACAGTCCTTGCCAATGTTTCAAGCCACAAAAAGAAAAAAAAAAATCCACACACACCTTGCCAAGGCTTGTAAAAACTGTACAGTAGCTGCAGAAAGTTTCCAAGTGAGGAATTTCTTCATAACCTAAATTATTTGTGAGAGTTCTTTTTTTTTAATAGAAAATATGTTCCTCGCTTGAACCAATTCCCATGTTAAACGTCTGTCTCCATCACTCATTTTTATTAGCAGTCTAAACACAGACTGTTTGAATGGAGGCCATTTACAGCTACAATAAAAAGGATTCATTACTCATTTTCTTCTTATTATCTTTCAATTGCTCTAGCTTGAGAGAGTCCTTAACGTGGACATTAGGCCCCAGTAGCTAGTACATTACAGGAACGCAATTAATGATAATACTCAACACCCTCAAACACCCAGACAGGGGAAACGCTCTCTCTTTCTCTAATCCCTTAGCTAGGGCTACTTTTCATCACATTTATTCCATTTTCATCTCATTAAACTTCACATTTTTCACAGGAAGTTCTCCCTCTTCTATTCAATATGATGTCTCTCTCTCGGTTTGCAATACTCACAGGCCGCATTCAATTAGCTGAAACAGTTTTTCCTTAAAAAATACACACCAAAACACCCACCGTGTGTCTCTCATAATTAAGTATAATTTCTCTAGAAACGGGCTGACAGAAACCGCTCAAAGTTTAGTTGGAGATGGAATTCCAGTGCTGCATGCAAACAATAACTGTTTTTGGATGACAGTCAATGGTTATGTCATAATCCAAATAGGGATTACAGCCCCAAACTATGTCCTGGCATTTCTCCCATAAATTATGACCTTCTCTCCAAGCCACCTCTGCCTTTCTCTGGATTGATTGCAGAGAATACTATTGATTATTCGATACTTAGATAGAGCTTACTAAAATTGGAACTAATAGGTTCTAGAAAAATAAATTCTGAAAAACCCCACTGGCTTTTATAATTCAAATTAATGTCACTTCACTCATACATGTAAAAAAATGTTCTCTTTTATTAGTAATAATCATATGACAGCTTTGTCTGTGAAACTCTATCTACAAATCTCACGGTGTCCATGGGGTTACTCCTGATATATTTAGCTAAAAGGTAGTGGGCTTATACAAACTGGAATTTGCATCCTCCATCTATCACCTTCCATCTGTGGGACCCTGAATAAGTCAGGTAAGCTGTCTATACTTCCATCTCCTTGTCAGTAAAATGAGTATAATAATACTTAGTTCTTAAGGTGGTTGAGAGGAACAAAAAGGATAAGGCCCATAAAACACTTATTGCCGTGCCCAGAGTACATTAAATGGTTCATAAATATTAGCTATTATGTCTGCACTCACTGATTATTAGGTGACTATTATGTGACGGGCACTTTTCTGTGCTATCTTAATTAATCCTTACACAATTCTGTAGAGTTGGTGTTATTATCCCCATGTTACTAATGGGAAAACGAGCCAAACGAGGGAAGTTGCTGGTATGGTTCAGAGCTGGCCTTGGAGCCCAGGGCTGTCCGTCTTAATACCTCGGCGGTGTGTGTTGAGTTTGGAAGGAACTGGAGTCCATGCCATAAATATCTGCTCATCTCCCCCCTCTAGGGTCTCAGGCTTCTGTCGTGGCCACTTAGTGGCATTTCTGAGCCCCTTCCCAGTGATGGAGTAGAGCCGTCCCATGCGTGTCCCCTTGCCTGGAGCAACAGAAGAGGCTCATCCAAATGAGAACTGTTTATTGCCGATTAAATTAAAGAAACTTGGTGCTGCCTTCTAAGGGAAATATTCTCCAGTTTTGGGTAATTTAAGTACTGGAGGAAGGCAGGGGATGGATTAATGGCAGAAAGCCTATAGCATGATGTTGATATAAATGATTGCATGCAAGTGAAAAATGGGCAAAAAATACTGTTGGGGTCAAGGTCAATTGTATGACTTAATTCTGTTTTTTCAAGATATAGGCTGAGCTTTGGAAAATGTGGTAGGGATTTTAAATCACTTAAACATTCAATTCCTTAAAAGGTAGGGTTCCTGAGTCAAAAAAGTTAACTAAACTTTGATTTCTATCCTTGAATAAATCATTACAGATGAGATCACTTTAAAAAAATTCAAAATGGGTACAAATGAACATCAATGCATTTTGACTAGAAGAGACATCTGGCAGCGTTTGGATTCAGAGCATCCCTCTATAGAAATATCACTGACTTAATGACTCGTTGTTTGAAAGTGCTCTAGTTGGGCCAGATGGATTTTTAGTAGCTTTATAGCAGTTGATCCTTTCTATTTCATAGGAAGTGGAAAGGGAAGGAAAGGAGGAGAAAAGAAGGGAAGGAAGAATTGGGAGTCTCCTATAAAGCTCCAGGCCAGATCCCTTCACATTATCTCATTTAATTCTCCCAACTGCCTAGTCTGCTGACATTCCTTTAAGCCACTGCACTGGTCCCAGCAATATCATACCCTATTCTGTCCTTGTTCCTCTACTTAGGCTCATCTTTTGAAGCATGCCTTGCCCACATGGATTTGATATATGCTGTTGTCTTCCCAGCTACACAGTTGGCTCTTCTCAGATTTTTCCACCCGACCCTTCCCTCATCCTAAGTCTTACTTCTAATTTTACCTGCCTCCCTCCTCATCTCCCACACTCCAGCCGGGTCTACTTCTCCTAAGCAGGAGCTGCCCTGCAGTTCTCACTGCTGCCTCCTCTTTGTCTGGCTTGAAATCATGACCTGGATGATATCTCCACAATCAGTAAGGCGGGAAATACTCTCCCTATTTTATAGATGAGGAAACCAAAGCCCAGAAGAGCTAAAAAAATAAATGAGGCTCAAGGCAACATAGCTAGTTTTGGAGGCAGAATCTGAATCTTGAATTCATGTGCTTGACAAATTACTTACTTAGTTGATATATAAATACGAGACTTTCTTATCCCAAAATTCATGCTTTTAAAACTTGACCCCCCAGAACACAGATAACAAGATTTACTGGTTGAACCTTTTGTGATAATTCTGGCCGGGGTCTCCATCACATCAACTCTTTGTGTATGCTTGTGGCCGTCGCAGGTGCAGAGATAGGTAGCTCGTAGGGATGTGACCACACTCACAGTGGGAGCCACTATGAGTTAGAATTGAAGGGAGAAAACACTTCTATTGGCAAATATATAATGGACCAAGATAGACTAACGGTAAGGAATAGGGGGAAAAAGATCTGACTTTCATTTATCCTTAAATTAAAAAGCTACATGTTCAATATCTGAAAAAGAGAAACTATCAGTATCAATGTCGATATCCATCGTTATTATCTCCCCAACCCTTATAAATCCATATTTCCATTTTCAAGTTAATCAGCATAGGCCTTTAAATTGAGACAATTCTCTTGACACTTTTATTCAGCCAGCTATTGCCGCTGAAAATGGGAGGAATCGAGGTGGTATTAGTGCTGTCAATAAATATGAGATAATAATCTGAACAGAGTGTTGAGGGAACGGTATGATGGGGGTGGGAGGATTGCTCGGGCCATTGTTGGGCACACCGACATTTAGCCTTCTCTCCCACCTCCTTCCCAGCGCCATCCATCCTTCTCGCCCAACTACCGCGGAAGAGAGTACCGTGAGGGCGAGGCAGCTGGGCTGCATTCACAGCCAGCACCTTCCAGGCTCTGCCATCAAGGAGACTCTGCCTTTTACTAGCTTGAGTGAATTACTAAGGCTCATTCAGCCTTGGTTTCTTCCACTGGAAAAATGCACATGGTTCGGAGGAGAAGTCAAGAAAGGCATGCTTGTAAACACTCCTAGCTTTCACAAATAGAAAAGGAAGCTATGGTAGATTTTTAACACATGGTTGCTTCCTTCTTTCCGTCTTTCAAAATCCAACATAGCAGGAGAAACAACTGTTTTCTAATTCTAAAAAGAAAACATATGCTCAAAAAAATCATGCAGATAGAAGCATAATACCATGTCGTGGTACACCAGCCCGGTATCTTTTAATAATACAATTTATGCCTAACTCAGCAAGGGAACCTGGGAGAGTGGATCAATTTCTCTTTCTGACACTCCTACTAAAGGCGTCCGTGGAAAGTAGGTTAATAGATTTCCCCCAGTGTAATCAGAATGTGGAAACAAAACTGAACTGTTTTGAAGCAAAATAAAGACTAAAACCAGCTAGATTCTTGCCTGCTAAATTCAGGATTTAAAATTTTATGAACCAAACCATTTTCTTAATAGCATACTTCATTAGAGAACTGTTAGAGTTATTTATAAAACATGGAGGTCCCTTTTTTAATATAGCGTGGGTAAGCTTGTAACACTCGGGTGGCGTGTATGTTTTCATGCGATGTGTGCATTACCTCCACAAGGAAAGCGTTTGTTCCCTTCTTTTCAAACACGAATCCCTGCCGTCTCTCTGCATTTTCGTCCCTCATGGAGAACGGCGGCCTCCGGTTCTTCAGTTCTCTCTTTGTTTATGCTAATGTAATAAACTGTCCCTAGGGAGTTCTGGCTAAACATAATATTAAATAGTCAGCAACGTAATCAATTATTTTACCAGCAGGCATGTCTTGTTTACTTAATCTCTCTTTTGAAAACAGTCGTTTCTCGAAAAGCGTTTCATACCTTCCTTATTTTGACAGCATCAGGAAGCTCCACTGTTAATCAGAAGCGTGTTAAATCAAACAGACCTACAGAAAGTCAGCAGCCAAGATTTGTCAGCTGGATCGACTTATACAGCGTAAAGCTGTAAAAACATTTTATAGGAGAGAAAACCATATAGCAGCCCTGTGAGCGCAGACTGTGTGACAAACCTCAACCCAGATGAATCCAGACAGCGAATCAGGCATTAAATACCCAATTTCATTTTAATACATTATTTTTATAGGACAGGAGTACTTGGAAATTAAACACTAATGATAGGAAAGTATATTAAGAATTAATGAGTGTGTAGAAAAGATAAAGAGGCAATGATTCTGAATCACTAAATGTATTGGTTGATTTATTGTGACAGGTGCAGCTTAGTTTTAATAATTTCAAATAACACTTCGTCATAGGGTTCTGAAAGTCCTGCTGTGTGTGTGTATGTGTATAGTAATAAAATCTTGGTAATATGAGTTTCACTTGAAATCTTAGAGGCTAAATCTTCATTAAGAGTAAGTTGTTCTTCAGGTTTGTATGTCAGTGAGGCAAAATTATGCAGGTCTCTTCTACTTTATGATTTGATTTTTTGATCATCATTATTTATCTCAAGTTCAGAATACAAATTTTTCTGAAGAGAACACTGAGAATTTATCTGCCAGATAATAATTCAAGCTCTGGTGCCAAGTTTTTATATGACTTCAATATGTCACTCTGCTTTCTGTCTCAGTTTCCCGAGGATGCAAAATAGGTAAAGTAATTTCCCATTGAGAGAATTAATTAATATCTGTAAAGAACCTTAAGATCTCTTTATGAAAGAACTCTTCATGAGGGAAATGTTATGCTCAGGAGATAAAAGAGCAAAGACTGTAGATTTCAAACACTGTGGAAGTTATTGAAGAATAAAAAACACCAGAGGGATATAATTATCTACAGAAAGACATAGATCACCAGACAGACGATAATACAGTGATGAAAGACATATTAAAAGGGAGTGTGACGAAGCCTTTGGGGAATTAGGCACCAAGTCATCAGCAAGATTACTCAGACTCATATTGTAAAAACTCTAAATCAAATAAGATTCTGAAGACTGAATGAAATGAGATCAGGTAAGTCACAATCTTCTAGTAATCCCCCCGAACCTTTTCATGACTCATGCTTTCTTTGTAACTCTAATGCCTCTTCTATGTACCATAATTGATGCTGCATTATTGATTCAGATAACCCTTTCCATCCTTCCTTCTAGACCTGAAGAGCCAGATAATTGAGGAATAGAGGTTGAATCCTTCTCTCCATCACTTTGCCTCGTTCCTTCCCTCTTTGCCTCCTTGCATTTGGTTTGCAGGGTAAGAGAGGAACATTCCATCTAAGGTTGTCTACGTAACTTCAGTCTAAATACAACTTCACTCTGTGCTTGATAACTCGCACTCAAAAAAATGGCTTGGCATTTTTACACATGCACAGCCCATTTTGCGCAGAAAGCATCCAACTTTCGCAAAGTAGTGGGAAATATCACGTTTCATTTGGTCCAGGACAAACAGCTGAAGCCAAAAGATTCTTTCTGAAGAGGACCTTGAGAGTTTGGTTCCTGGATGATAATTCCAGCTCTGATGGTAATTTCCTGCTTGGCATCCACCATCCTCTGCATAGAGACATGTGGTGAGCCACTAGGGAGACTGTGGTCTGATGGGACCCTGTGGTCCTAGAGGTGCCTCAGGACTTGTCTTTCTTCCAGGAGTGCTTATCATTTTTTAGCGATAGGCAATTAGGAATTCTCAAATAATAAGTCATTTGAGCATGAAAAAAAAGTTTCCCTGGAATAAATCCCAGGTGAGGATCATCGTTTTTAGAAACTTGAAACTCATGGTCAATTTAAGAGGTAAACCCAGACTGAACAGTCAGTGTGATAATCTAAGTGGAAGCACTCACTATAGTGCCGGGTACACAGTAAGAGTTTAAAATGTCGCAGTTGAATCTTTTGTCCAGAAGATAAGGTGTTGAGAAAGAGACTGATGCATATCATTCCGTGATATGGACAAATCCAACAAGATTCTCTTATGCAATCTGGATATGAATTTAGGATACTGGAGTTGGATATTGTTAGGGACCGAATATTCGTGTCCCCCCAAAATTCCTATGTTGGAATCCTAACCCCCAATGTGATGGTTTTGGGAGGTAGAGCCCTTGGGAGGTGATTAGGTCACAAAAGTGGAGCCCCGTGAACGGGATTAGCTTGCTCCCACTCTCCACTCTCTCTGCTCTCTCTGGGCCTTGCGAGGACACAGTGAGAAGGCACTGTCTACGAGCCAGGAAGGCAGCCCTCATCAGACACTAGATCTGCTGGCTCCTTCCTCTTGGACTTCCAGCCTCCAGAACTGCGAGAAATTAACATTTAAGCCACCCACTCTGTGGTATTTTGTTATAGCAGCCTGAACTGACGAAGATCCGTGTCAACCACGATTATTTTATTCAGTTTTGATAAAAACTAAGTCACATTTTTCAGACCAACTATTGTACATTATTACTATCTGTAAGCATTTGGGCAGCTATTTCAATTTTCAGTCTGCTTCTAAATACTAATTAATCATGAACCCCTCCCAAGAAGTTAGAATTGAGACCAACCAGTTAGAATGTTTAAATAATCTATAATTGCTTTATTTTTCTCATGGATGAAAATATAAATGCTTCTTTCCTCCAAAAGGAAAAGAGAAAAAAATTCTTCTAATAAAGACCTAGCTGATTTGATACTGTTTGGAAAATCAATTGAGAAATTGAAATGATGGATAATCATAGTGTACAGCTAAGATGTTGCATTTAACATTCATATTTTTAGAAGAGGATTACATTTTAAATATGGCAGTAATTATCACATCATGGAGAAGACAGCCTAAAAAGAGATTTTTTTCTCGCAGTTGCACCTGAGGACTGGGGGCGGAAAACTGATTGAGGAAAATTATCCCCACTGAGGAAAGACGTTTTGCCCAAAAAATAGTATGAATTTGTAGGGATAAGGATGGCGAGGGGTATATTGATTATGTAGTTCAACTAGTTACATAAAAACTGATGTTACTTACCATTTCAGCATCACTTGTAACTCCCACTAATAATTACGAAAATTATTAATACACACAGTGGTCAGTTTACAACTCAATGTGTAAAACCATTTTGTATTAGTTCTTTTATTTCTTCCAATTTGGATTTTAATCTTGTGTCTATCAAGAATGAGCCACGTGAGTTTGACTCCATAGCACCCACTCTTTTCATCTGTAAAATAATGAGATAAAACCAGATCAGTGTTTCTCAAACTTTAATGTGCATTTGAATTATCTAGGGGTCTTGTTAAAATTCAGATTTAAATTCAGGAGGTTTCTGGGGTGGGGCCTGAGAGTCTACCCCGCTCCAATGTGATGCCAATGATGCTGGTCCATGGACCACGTTTGGATTAATCACATTTCCTTTCATCTCTATTAGACATTTGTGTGTGTGTGTGAGAAAGAGCAGCCCTGAGCTAACATCTGATGCCAAGCCTTCTCTTTTTTTTTCTTCTTTTTTTTGCGGAGGAAGATTGGCCCTGGGCTAACATCCTTGCCCATCTTCCTCTACTTTATATGGGACGCCACCACAGCATGGCTTGACAAGCAATGCTTTGGTGCGCGCCTGGGATCCGGGCCTGTGAACCCTAGGCCACCGCAGTGGAGCATGAGAACTTAACCACTGCGCCACCGGGCCGGCCCCTATAAGACATTTCTTTAGATGACCTATGGATTCTTGTTTTCATTGTTACATTGCGTGAATTGTCTATCAAGTTAGGATACTGATATCTTGCCTGAAAATGTCCAGCTTTTACTTCTAATTGTTTATAGGGTCTCTTTGGAGTCTCTCTGTCAGATGCAAGTTTTAATAAAACCACAAGCTGGGAAAAGACTACATTCCACTCCCCTAGGTTTACGACCACAGGCCCTGCGGTTGACACAATGACCTCACTCTCCAGTCACCTCCCCTTTGATACCTTTTAATGTTCTTTGAATATGCAATTAACACCCCATTAAATGACAGACATTCACTGTATTTCCTTTCAGTTTCTTGGACTGTGGTCGGTCACCTGCAAATGAGGCAATTCTCACAGTTTTCAGGTGAGGGAGTGTGGTCTAAGGCTGAGATTCCCAGTTCTCAGCTCCGACGGTGATGGTAAGCTACTTATCTTAGGCATAACAACAACCAACAACGTTAAGTGTCTTATTGAAGCACTGGGTTTATTTCCATTTACTGCTATAAAATACTTTAAGACGCTTAGTTGAAAAGTACTGGCTTACTAACCTAAGCAACACCCCTCAGGGGCCCATGTCATGATCATGGGTGAATTACTCATTCTTTCTGTCTGGTTTTCCTTATCTGTAAAATAGGGGAAATTTTTCATAGGATTGTTAAGAAGATTAAGTGAATTAACGCCTGTCAAATATTTAGAACTATACTTGGCACATAGTGAGTACAATATAAGTATCTGCCAACATTGCCACTTAAGATCAAACTGTTCAATCTTGTTTTAGACCATATGCATTTATTTATCTCTTAAGCAGATATATATTTCCTGCTTGCTGTATACAAACTATTATTTAGTAGTCATGATAATCCCTAGTATTATTAAAACCTTATAACTTATAAAATCTTGGTAATTTGTAAATATTATAATTGAAATATTTTAATCAATTTATTTTATTGTATGCAGGCACTGTGGAGGACACAAAAATTGCATGACACCAATTCTGCCCTCAAAAAATGTACAGTCTTATGGAAGAGAAAGACATGTACTTAAATAAATGTAACGTAACAAAGAAGGCTTAATGCTTACCCCAGAGTTGGGAAATGTGTTTGATATTTCTTGTTTACCACTTTATTGCAAAACAAAGAAGAGAATCCAAGAACTGCCTCAGTTCTTCTATTTCATTTCACTCCCAAAGACTTGATTTTAAATCTTCATGAAATTATCTTTTCAAAATGGAACTAGTATTACTGTTTTTCTGATCATAAAAGTAATACATAGAAAAGCGTTGACTATCTCAGGAGTATTAGGGAAGACAGAGGTAACAGTCATTGCCTTCTGGAAGGAAACATGGAGGGAGGGAGCTTTAATTTTTATTGTTTACTCTGTAGTATCCCTCAAATTTTGTAGCATGTGCAAGTATTATCTGCTAAAAATAAATATTTTTCTAAATTAATAGATACATGTTGTAAAATACATCATATGATATATGGAAAGTTATAAAGTAGAAAATGAAATTATGCATAATGCCACCATGAAGTTACATTCTGGTATCTGTGTTTCTAGATTCCTTCTTTAGGCATTCATACATGTACTTGTTTACAAAAAACAAGATCATAGTATATATGATATTTTAAAAATGCTTTCCATGCCAATAAATATAAATCTACGACATAATTTTTACTATCTGTTTTATGTTTTATTGTACTCATGTATCTTAGTTGGTTTAATCAATCCCCTGTAGATTAGTCTTTTCAACAGTTCTGTGATGAACATCTTGTGCATCCATATTCGTGTAATTGTCTTGTTTTCTTAGAATATACTTTTGGAAACTCAATTGCTGGGCAAAAGATCTGCATGGAAAGTTGAGATTTAAAGCAAACATAGTAGGAATAAAGAAATGAGCCATTTCCCCCCAGTTCTTCCCCCATGAGAGAGAGGTGCATCGTTGTTTCTATGCCGGAGCAAAACTGATGGAATCAGTCTTGGTCCCCGTGGCTGGAAGGGTATCGGTGTTTCCCTCTGGCATCCTCTTTGGTATAGCAGGTAGGGAAATGGTGGAAGGGATGAGATTGCGTCTTGGCAGTCAATTATGATTGATATTTCTGGTTGAATTTCATTTTTGTTTTTCTGCTTTCCTAAGGGAAATTCCTTGCTTTATCTTTGAATCGGCATTAGAATTATCTCTGCTAACGGACTCATAAGTAGTTAATGTTAATACTGTGGTTAATACTTTCCTTACTGGGGATGAGGATAGAATTTGAAGAGGATCAGAATAGCTCTTTGGATTGCTAAGCCTAGATGGCCCCTTGCACCTAAGTAGAGGAGAGAAATGGAAAAAAAAAAAGGAAGATATTAGATTTAGAAGACCGAATGGAAACTTTAGTTCTCTCTCTCTCTCTCTCTCTCTCTTTTAACATAGGAAACTTAGACTGAAAGGGGTTGTATCACTCATTCAACGTCATGTAGCTGGTGAAAGGCTGAGCAGGAAGTGAAAGTTAAACCTAAGTTGTGATTCAGAGTCTCCTGCATTACGCCGAGCAAGCCTAAGGATGTTAACGTAGAGTTATGAAAGGCCAGATAGTAGTTGGCAAGTCTTTCATCTAGGATCTTGCTTTCCTGAATGGTGCGATGATTGAAGGTGACATATTCCCTGCTGCTGAGTTGTGACCTTCTAAGACAGCAGAGTCAATTGGGCAGACTGGAGCTCACACCCCATAGCAACCCTTATCTCTGCGCCTTCTGGACATTTAAGTCCTCGCGGGTTATTTTTATTTATTTATTTGTTTTACTTTATTTATTTGTTTTTTGTGTGAGGAAGATCAGCCGTGAGCTAACAACTGCCAATCCTCCTCTTTTTTTGCTGAGGAAGACTGGCCCTGGGCTAATATCCATGCCCATCTTCCTCTACTTTATATGGGATGCCGCCACAGCATGGCTTGACAAGCGAACCGCGCGAACCCCGGGCGGCTGGCAAACCCCAGGCCGCCGCAGCGGAGCGCCTGCACTTAACCGCTTGCGCCACCGACCGGCCCCCTAGTGGGTTATTTTTAAAGGATCCATTCTCTACGAGTGCTGGTGTATAGTGTGGCATTGTAATCAGACCATGAAAGTAACTAATGAGATAAGGCCTCAATAATGCCTGCAATCTACTTTAAAATCTGAAAGAAAAAAAAGTTTATGAGCAAAAAATGCTTTAAACATTTTATTTGAAAGTGTGGGAGCTTCAAGGAGAGAAGGAAGATAATTTGCAGCTCTGGCCTCAACTCTTTTTCAGGAACCATGACAAAGATCAAATGAATGGAGTTGCTTTTTTCATAAGGCAAAGTAGTCAATTGCAAGAGATCTGTTAGTTTCGCACGTGTAAGAGCCTTCCTAAACTGTACAAACACCCTCCCATTCTCACTTAGGTGTTCAGCAAACGTGATTCACTCGAACATGTTCCTGCTTGATTGACAAGTGCAGATTATGTGAAATCTAGAGTTTATGCAAAACATATTCATTTCAGCCTATTCTGAGATAGACTTTGTGTTTGTGGCATTTCTTTCATCTTTCATTCAACGAATACTTATGAAGCCCCTACTGTGTGCCAGGCTCTGTTCTAGGGGTGAGGAGACAGCTAGAGATAAGAGAAAGTCTCTACTTTCATGGTGCTATTTTAGTGGGAGAGATGGATAATGAAGTTTATTGAAAATCACAAGATGATATTGATGATGGTAAGTACTGTGAAGAAAAATAAAGCAGGATGGAGAGGCTCTGCGGGAGGGAGTGGTTTTAAATGTAGAGTGGGCAGGGAAGTAGACAACCGAAGGAAATGAAGAAACAAGTGGCCAGTACTTGAGCAAGCGTATTCCAGGCAGAGGAAAGGGCCAATGCAAAGGGGTGTGCTCAGACCCTCCAAGCAACAGCCGACCCGGCGCCCAGCGGAGCAAGGGAGGGGAGCAGAGTGGACAAAACGGAGAGGAAGGCGGAAGTGGGAAGCACATGGGCTGTGCGAGGACTTTCGGTCTCATCTGAGGCAGATGAGAAACCACGGGAGAGTTTTCAAGCAGGGAATTGATTTACTCTCTACGAGCTCACACTCGGGCCCCTGTGGAGAGAGTCGAAGGCAGGACACTGCTATATCTTTACTAAAATGAAACTAGTATGTACTAGGTAAACTATGAAAGTGTCAGAAATGATGGCTAAACTGTGGTTGTCAGCGATAGGGCAGTTTATAAATATATTGACTGATTTTAAAAAATCCATCTGTCTTTAGTGATTAATAATAAAATACCGTGGTATGATAAAATAACATGAAAAAAGACCAGAGCAGAAAACCGGAATCAGAGGGCCCATGAACCATACCCAGGGTTCATCCTCTTAAAGGGGGACTGGCCCCAGAAGAGTCCATGTCAGTACTTGGCCAAGAGATGGCCAATCTTGGCAGTGGCAACCCCACGAGACCCATATCATAGAAGCAGATTTATTTCAGCTTCTCCTGACTTCTGCCTGGTTCCTGGTATCCCTTCTCTGGCAAAGGAGGCCAAAGCATACAGTCATGTGAGCCCAGAAGAGGTGCATAGGAATGGGAGGAGTGGACTGTGTTTACAGCCACAAAAGAACTAGAGGAAAGTGACATTTATAAAGCATCCTTTATCATCATCCGTATTAGTCAGGGTTCTCCAGAAAAACCGAATCAACAGGGTGTATGTGTGTGTGCTTTAAGAAATTGGCTCACACAATTGCGGGGGTTTGGTAAGTCCAAAATCGACAGAGTAGGCTGACAGGCTGGAGACCCTGGGCAAAGTTGCAGTTCAAGTCCATAGGGTGTCCATTGTAGAATTCCCCCTAGCTTGAGGGAGATCAGCCTTCTATTCTGTTAAGGCTGTCAAGTGATTAGATGAGGCCCATTCACTTTATGGAGGATAATCTGCTTTACTCAAATCGACCTATTTAAAGGTTATTCTAAACCTTTAGATGGTATACAGATGGCCAACAGGCACATGAAAAGATGTTCAACATCATTAACTATCAGGGAAATGCAAATCAAAACTACAATGAGATATCACCTCACTCCTGTCTGAATGGCTATAATTAACAAGAGAGGAAACAACATGTGTCAGAGAGGATGTGGAGAGAAGGGAAGTCTCATACACTGCTGGTGGGAGTGCCAACTGGTGCAGCCACTATGGAAAACAGTATGGAGATTCCTCAAAAAATTAAGGATAGAACTACCATACAATCCAGCTATTCTGCTGCTGGGTATTTACCCAAAGAACATGAAAACACAAATTCCTAAAGATACATGCACCCCTGTGTTCATTGCAGCATTATTCACAATAGCCAAGACTTGGAAGCAACCTAGGTGCCCATCAAGGGACGAATGGATAAAGAAGATAAGGTATATGTAGACAATGGAATACTGCTCAGCCATAAGAAACGATGAAATCCAGCCATTTGTGACAACATGGATGGACATTGAGGGTATTATGTTAAGCAAAATAAGTCAGAGGGACAAAGTCAAATACCGTATGATCTCACTCATAAGTAGAAGATAAAAACAACAACAAACAATCACATAGAGCAGAAATTGGATTGGTGGTTACCAAAAGGAAAGGGGGAGGGAGGAGTGCAAAGGAGTGATTAGACATATGTGTGTGGTGATGGATGGTAATTAGTCTTTGGGTGGTGAACATATGTAATCTATACAGAAATTGAAATATAATGATGTACACCTGAAATTTATATAATGTTATAAACCAATGTTACCGCAATAAAAAAAAAGAAACGTTATTCTAATCCAAAAAACGCCTTCATAGAAACATCCAGAATGATGTTTGACCAAATATGTGGGAACCGTGGCCCAGCCAAATTGATATATAAAATTAACCATCACACCTGCCCCCAATCCCTAACCTCCATACAGTCACACTTTTGCAACAGAGGAAGGAAAGTTGAGGGGCTCAGGCAGAACAATGCTACGGTCATTTATTTGCCCCCTGATTTTACCACCACCCCTTTGGTGGCCTGAGGATATACCTTTTTTATAAGGGAATAAATGAATGTGTGTACTTCTCCCACAATAAACTGTAAAGTTCATCTCTCCTTTGTTCCCCACCATGACTGCATATGACCTTTTTACCACTAAAATTCCCGGCCTGGGGCCCTGACATTGAATGTCAGCTGGAAATAAGAGAATACCACCATAAAAAACAGGAACAAGTAAATGAAAAGTTTACCTCTCACGGCCTCCTCTAGGGAAAACACAAAAATACATCTTATACTTTTGGTGCAAAGGAAGGCCCACACCTCTGAACCATTTGCTCTTGTTAAGACCGCTAGTCAAGGAGAATATCTTACTTTTGAAAGCAACCCAATCACGGTTGCTTTGAGATAAAGTTGCCAGGGCACTCGCAAGTTGTCTCACAAGAGCCCAGGACTGGGGTTCAAGACAGAATAACAACCATATTGCTAATGTTCACATTTGCATCATTCTTTGAGCTGGCCCAGTGCTCCTGCAGTGTTGGCGATGAGAAAGATTTTGAGGTCTTCAATCTGACTTCTAGGGTTCTCTAGTTTAAGAGTCATATTATCTATAGCTTTTTAAAAGTACCTTCTGCACTGCAGGCCTCAGCATCCCCACATTGTTATGTCACTAAAATTCAGTTTATAAAGATAGCTTTCTTATTAAAAGCATCGACAGCCTGTTGCTGGGGCTTCTCCCCGGCGAGATGTCTCCTCCTGTTCCAGAAGGACAAAACACAAAGTAAATAAGCCCAGAGAGTGCAAACAATGGGTTTGTGGAACATAGCAATCACTCAGAAGCTGTGTAAACAACCTTTGCTTTCAAAAAACAAAATCCTTATCATCCCTTGCCTTCCAAGAAACTCAAAAAGTGACAAAACTGTAATGACTTTCATATAATCTTTACAAAAGTGTGTGCATGATAAGATCACACTCATTTTACAGAAGGGGAAAGGGAGGTAGGTCACTCTATAGTTTATATTCAGGTCAATGCCAAAGCCCAGACCAAAATCCAGAAATTCACTGGGCTCCTTTTGTGTACGAATTACCATGGTAAATGTCAGATTTAGGTTTTCATCTTTAAATATGTATTTTTTCACTACTAAAAATTTGTCAAAATCTTTCTTTTAGTTGACAAGTGGAATGAAGAGAAAAAACCTTTCTTTTTTTTAACTAGAAAATATTGGCTCATTCAATGTGATTTATGCTACTTAGAGTCAAGAGGAAAAAAGATGGAGGTATTTCTGTCTTGAAGAATTTTCTGGTTTTATAGATTTTTCTTTCTTTTTTTCTTCTTTTTAGTAGCTAAAGGCATACCAACAAAAGACTCCCAAGAAATACCAGCCATCCATTAAATTTTTGTAGCTCTGTTCTTTTGAAGAGCTCAAAGCAGTTTGAAACAAGAGTACAGATATGAAAGCAAATGGCACCCATCACAATGCCTAGAATAAAACCGACAATAACTTACAATGACTTGGATGATAGCATCGCCTTACAACACACCTGTCTCTATGTTTTTCTTTGACTCATGGCGTGGGCTGGAATTGGAAACTTATTTTATTATTAAACAAAAAAGGGGCATTAAAAGAAATTTTTTTTTAGCACCTACATCAAAGCTGCAGTCACCAGGTTTAGTATATCTCCCTAAATTCTCTCAATCCTAAGAGGTAAAAAGCTATTATGTCCATTTCACAGTTGGTAAATCTGAGGCTCAGAGAAACTCATTGACTTACAAAGAATCTATTAAGGGACACGATTGGGATTTGAATCCAAGTCTCTTTATCCTTTATGCCATTTCCCCCTACATTGGCTGCAGTATTATTCTCCGACTACCCATCTCGTGTGAATGCAAAACAGTTTGTCTAGGAACATGCTATTGGTGCCATTGTCTGCTTTTCAAATTGGGCATCAAAATTGGGCAATTCAAATTGGGCATAAAAAGTTAGACTTTTAGAGATTGACAAAGTTTCCTGAAAGTAAAATAGCATTGGCATATGCGAAGGCTGTGTTTCCATTGAGTAGAATATAACTTAAAGCCTTTTAATATCACATAATCAGTTGCTAGCCACATTCTTGTTTTGGAATATTTTATTGGCAGTTTCAGGAAGATAAACTATTGAGTAAGAATAAAGATAACAGGGGCCAGCCTGGTGGTGTAGTGGTTAAGTTTGTGCACTCTGCTTCGGCCGCCCGGGGTTCACAGGTTCGGATGCTGGGCGTGGACCTACACACGGCTCATCAGGCCATGCTGTGGCAGCATCCCACATACAAAAATAGAGGAAGATGGGCACAGATGTCAGCTCAGGGACAATCTTCCTCAGCAAAAAGAGGAAGATTGGCAATAGATGTTAGCTCAGGGCCAATCTCCCCCACAAAAATAAAAGAAATAAAATAAATCAGGTGATTCCTCAAAAAATAAAAAAGATAATAGGAGAAGATAGCGAGGAAGAAGACTGGAATGGGGGTCACATAGGGTACGAGACCATGGAAACGTAGAAAACAAATTTGGGATGTGATCTGATTCAATCATTCAACATGTAGTTATTAAACATGAATTTAAAAACATTACAAGATTGTACTCAAAGTTTACGAACGATGCGTATTTTGAGCAGGTGACAGATAGGCAGATGCAGGGGAGATGGAGCAGATAATATTTCTTAAGCTTTCTGCCAGTCTATCTCTCTGAAAGAGAAATTTATTCTTTTTTTTTTTTTTTTTTGGTGAGGAAGATTAGCCCTGAGCTAACGTCTGATGCCAATCTTCCTCTTTTTGCTTAAGAAGACTGGCCCTGGGCTCACATCTGTGCCCATCTTCCTCTACTTTATATAGGATGTCACCACCGCATGGCTTGACAAGTGGTGCGTCAGTGCACGCCCAGGATCTGAACCCGTGAACCCTGGGCCGCTGCAGCAGAGCGCGCGCACTTAACCGCTGTGGCACCACCGGGCTGGCCCCTCTTTTTTTTGTTAATTTTTTATTTTATTTTGCTGAGGAAGATGAGCCCTGAGCTAACATCTGTGCCCATCTTCCTCTACTTTATATGTGGGTTGCCATCGCAGCAGAGTGGCTGATGAGTGGTGTAGGTCCTTGCCTGGGATCCGAACCCACAAACCCAGGTTGCCGAAGAGGAACATACTGAACTTAACCATTACGTCACTGGGCTGGCCCCTGAAAGAGAAATTGAATACTCACAATAACTCAGAGTGGGGCTGGGGAGAAGGTCTTCTTAGTCCTATTTTTACATAGAGGAAGCTGAGGTAGAGAGGGAGGAAGGAGAGAGAGAGAGAAAGAGAGAGAGGGAAACTAATAATGGCAGAGCTGAGATTTAAGCTTAAGTCCTTCTGGCTTCCAAGTCCAAGCTCTTTCCATTCTAATGTCCTACCTCCTGGGGCAGATGTGGATTCAGCAGAAGGGAGTTTTCTGAAGGCCTCTGGTGAGTTTCGCAAAAAGATAACCATCAGCTTTCTGTACTGCCTAATGCAGCCCAATCTTCAGCACAAACTATTTGGCTCTTAAATAACATGAATATTAGAATATACATGTGCAGTAGAATGTCAGGGCTATGTAACTTACTAGCCGGTTATGGTAAGCAATGACCTGAGTTCTCTAAGTCATAGTTGTCTTGTCTGGAAAATGGATATGATGACAACAACTACCTTACAGGATTTTATGAGGATTAATTAAGACAAATGCAGCCAGCCACTTAGTAGAGAGCCTAGCAGTGAATATACAGGCATATTTATTGGTCAGTCATATTAATATGTCAGTTCTTTACTGGGGACATTCCAATTTCCTTTTTATTCTCGAATTTAACCCTATAAATAGGCACGGTCACAATTCCATGTTCAATGCTCATGAATTTGTCCCTGGTTCTCCTTTTCCTTTTTTTTTTTTTTTTGAGGAAGATCAGCCCTGAGCTAACATCCATGCTAATCCTCCTCTTTTTGCTGAGGAAGACCGGCTCTGAGCTAACATCTATTGCAAATCCTCCTCCTATTTTTTTTTTCCCCAAAGCCCCACTAGACAGTTGTACGTCATAGCTGCACATCCTTCTAGTTGCTGTATGTGGGACGCGGCCTCAGCATGGCCCGAAAAGCGGTGCATCGGTGCGCGCCCGGGATCCCAACCGGGCCGCCAGTAGCGGAGCGTGTGCACTTAACCGCTAACCCACGGGGCCGGCCGCTCCTTTTCCTTTTATTTAGCCTTTAACTCCATTGCTAAATGACATAAGTCCTTTCAATCTCCCACTCCATACATGACTCTCAGACTCCGGGATCTCTACTCATAAATAATGGGAACATATTTTTGGGATGAAAAGCCCAGCTCTGGGGCCAGATTGCCTGAGCTCAAATTCCGGCTCCCACGCGTACTTAGCTGTGCATCTGTGACCAGGTTGCTTCACGGCTCTCGGATCCTCAGTTTCTTCATCTATAAAGTGGGAACAGTAACACTGCCCACCCCGTGGGCTTGCTGTGGGGTTAAACGAGTTACTGTGTGTAAACCAGGTGGAAGAGGGCTGGGCGCAGAGTTCTTGTGCTCAGTAAGTGGTAACTGTTGTTATTAATTCTCCAGCCAAATGAAGTTTGCCTTTAGCAAATGCACTGCATCGTTTTCAGATTCGTTTGTAATTGACTATGTTTTCCAGATTGTTTCATTCATGTTATCCCTAAGCAAGTGATTTCTGATTTCAGCGTAACTGCAAACCAAGCAAGAGCACTCAAATGCTGAGATCTTTCCTTGAGTGAACTACTCTATTCCCGTTGGCTTAAAGACGTCAAGAGAGAGACAGTTCCGCTGTTACGGGGACAAGGCTTAGAAACCGTCCTGGGCCAGAGCGGTTTTTAGGGAAGTGCGCTCAGAGTGGTGAATGACGATGGGCGGATTCATTTCCGGACACAGTACTTACTGCAAGTCCATTGAAGAGTCGGCTTCGAGGCCACAGGCCCTAGAACATATGCAAAATTCCTGCTCACAGAGGCCACCTGCACACCGAGAAAGAGGAAGAAGGGACCGTTCTGGCTTCCCCCATTGCCAGGCAAGCTTACCCCAACTCTAGAGAACAGAGAAACAGGTTTCATTCAGTGTAAGTATGGACTTGTGAAGAGACAGAGCAGGCCAAAGATGGACCCGGCTATCTCTGGAGGGAGTGAGGGGAGAGGTGTCCCAACACAGAGCAGATGATCCCTACATTGCTTAGGGATAACAGAGGACAGAGTCGAGCATGAGAGAGACCTCAGACCGGATGACCTTTATAGTTCCCTTCCACCTAAGAACCTAATTAAACTCAGGGAAAGTGGGTTTGATCCCTGGGGGAACATGTGGATTTGTTGTAAGCATCTGAACTGATCATTTTGTTGTGTTTTCTCATCTGGGAGTACTAGTATTCCTGGCTTAATTTAGAGGTGACAAGTTAACAGCTTATGCTGTTAAATATCGTCAAACTTTACATAATTCATTCTTCCTTTGAAAAGGGATTAAGACAACCCCAGGGCCTTTGCACTTACAGTTCTCCACTCCTCTCATTCAGACTGTGCTCAAATGTCACCTTATCAAAGAGGTCATCCCTGAACCCCTCCCCTATAAAATGTCACCCCCCCTTGACCTTCTTGTTGTCACTTTCTATGCCTTCCCCTCCACATGACACATTATATATTCATTTGTTCATTGCTGAGCTCTCCTTGATGAAGAATAAGCACCATGGAGCAAAGCTTTGTCCGTTTGATTCACTGTATTTCAGATCCTACAACAGTGCCTGGCACATAGGAAGCACTCAATAAATGTTTGTTGAATGAATAAATGGAAGCAGAGGTTTGTTTTTATTTATCATTAGTTAATTTTCTTCTATATCTATATCTTCTATAACTTTTAAAACATTTACCTCTTCAAGAAATTGGTTTGGGAAACTTTGAAAAATCTTTGAGTCCCTCCTCTGCAGGACATGAAATGAAAATTAAAACCTCCAAGAATTCATCAACTGTATCTATTGCAGAGGCATTTACAAGTGTAAACATCAATCTTGAAGGGAATAAGAAAAAAATCATAGCCCTCTATTAAAAAGCTGGTTGTAATGACTCATTTTAGAAAATGGAAGAGACTTTACTTTTCAGAGAAACGCATAAGTACTCCATGTGTTATTCAAAGGATGAATGATTTGATATGAATATATTTCAGTTTACTTAAAACTAGAGCTTCCAAATCGTTATCTGTAATCTAATAAGGACCTAATTCTTCCCTTACCCTGACATCTGTATTCCCAAGACTCTTTCCATTAAAAAACAACAAAAAGCTATGTAAAAAATCTGAAAGCAAGTCAATATTTGTTTCCAGCAGATGGCACTACAAATCAAATCTTTATAGGTCTATTAACTGTTATTTCTTTGATCAAGATAATGATTATTTATTCTGTAATAAGATCATCTAAAGCAACTCACACGATGAAAACTAACAGGTTGGGGATTTTGAAGCTACAATAAACCTGGATTGTACAGCATCTCAATACTGATATTTCTTTTCTTTTTTTGGGGGGTACTTATTAAGGTAGTGGGTGCATATAACAAAAATTGTCCACTTGCTTAGACACGAAACCCCCTTTTTTTTTTTGGTGAGGAAGATTGGTGCTGAGCTAACACCTGTTGCCAATCTTCCTTTTCTTTTTTTTTTCTGCTTGAGGAAGATTGTCCCTGAGCTAACATCTGTGCCAATCTTCCACTATTTTGTATGTGGGTCGCTGCCACAGCACGGCCAATGAGTGGTGTATGTCCACGCCCAGGATCTGAACCCGTGAACCCCGGGCCGCTGAAGTGGAGTGTGCCGAACCGAACCACTAGGCCACTGGGCCAGCCCATGAAACCCACTTTTTGATGTGGGATTTGGCTGCCGGTTTTTAGTGTGTTTAGTCTATTTTATGTTATAAGTCCAATGGGGCCCTTTATACTTTTGCACAGTGCCCAATTCAACGTCACTCAGGCCAGTTAACGCACAGAGGCAAAACTGTTCCAGCATCATAAACCACATCCATGACCTGTGCTGTTTTTTGGTGTGTGTGTGTGTGTGTGTGTGTGTGTGTGTGTGTGTACATATGTGTTTTGGTCAATAAATACACGTAGTCATACAGAATATAAATGATTCCAGACAATTCCAGCTTCACGACAAAAAACGTGACACTTGTATATGTTCTAGTGACAATGGATCAGAATCCAGCTTTGTACGTAAAGGAATATATGTTTAAAACATATTTGAAAACCATTTAAAAGAGACACTGCACATAATATAGACTAGAATATATTAAATGTTCTCATGTATGTAAAAACACCTAGAAGAGTGTCTGCACAAAATGGGTACTAAATAAATCCTCCCTCTTCTTTCTCCGTCTAGAACAAGTGGAGGAACAAAAGGACGAGACTTGAGAGCCAGGTCCCACTCTGCAACTGTGCCTGTGACCTCTGTCATCTCACTGCTCTGGACTCCAGCTCCCTCGCCTCTCAAAAGGGCTGGACGAGAGGCTGCAAGATCTAGAATGTTCTACCTGATATAAAATAAGATTCACAAGTGAAGTACTCGATATTGGGCACCCACTATACCAGCAGCCTCAGAAGCTGGGCACGCCTTTCATCAGGGTACTCATCTTCCTGGGGAGAGGGAAGCCATTAGTCAAAACTGTACTTTCACAAGTAAACCATCTTGCTCTTTAAATACAAGTCAGAGGAGGGTTCAGACATCACACATTTTTTGTGCACTGTTATTTTTTTTCTCCTGTTGTTCAGGAAGTCTGAAACTCCTTCAAATTATGCAAGAAGCAATGGTGGGTTTCTGAAATTTCTAGAAATGTATGAGAAAGTACTCTGATAGGTGATGTCTTTGTGGACCACTACTCGTTACTACATTCATTTAGTACTTTTTAGCCATCTACCCAGCGGTCTCGATTACCCCAGGCTTTTCTCAGAATGACTCTCATAGGTATGCTCACCTCAGTCCCACCACTTTTGTGGGCAACCAAAAGCCCATACAGTAAATACCAAAACACAACAGTCATCTAAACAAGGCAGAAATAGAACAACACCTTAACTGCAGAGCAGCAGGGCAAAGAAGGCCCTTCTGCCTTTCCCCTACAGATCTGTTCACTTTATTTTTTTTCCTTCTTTGTGACCCCAGAATTTACACCTTGGCTATTTCAAATTGGCCGAGATGGTGTAAGAACATTATAGAAAGCAGTTCGTGGCTTTGGGCTGAGGTAGACCGATAAGCACTCTTTAGAGTTTGAAAGGACCTTACAGAACATCTAGGCCAACCCCTTCCTTTTACCGATGAGGAAAGAAGGGCTCAGAGAGGTCACTCGACTTACACAAGTCATGAGGGAAATTAGTGATGAAGCAGTGATGGGGTCATTTGACTCCCAATAGACAAGCTAAGTGCTTGAAGTGGGGGAAGAGAAAGGGCAAAAAAATAAGGCAGAGTCTTAAGATTTCATTCCCAGTGACCTTAAGGGGGTGGTGGAAGAGAACACGGTCTTACATAGTCTAAGAGACAACACGTGTTGGCTTCAAGCCTCCAGTAAAGAGAAGATTGCACCAACTCTTCAAATATTTGGTTCTTTTGGGGGGACTTTTCCCCCGCCTGCTTTTATATTAAGCCAGTACACCTAATATCTCATTGGAGATTTCCTATATGAAGAAAGCATAATGGTTCATCTTCTTTAGGGCATTTCCATTTGTTCGTGGGAAATGATAACTTAAACATGGAATAATTATGAACAAATTGACCAACATTTTTCTGGGTGTGAAGATTATTGCACCAAGATTTAAGTAATCATACGTCCTTAACATAAATAAAATAAGTAAAACGCATACAATTTTTCAACTCTTCTGCAAGATTTTTTGTGAAGTAACACTTAGGAATACATGGAATATGAAACATTTTCAACTGCTGTTTTAGATTTCTCATTTGTGTTCTAGTTTGTATCATCAAACAAATGGAAATAGCATCTAAATATTTTCCAATTAACAAATATAATTTTAATATTTTATATAATTGAGCCTCGTTCATATGAAAGAATCCCAAAGTTCTTTTGAAGGCATAACTTAGATGCGAAGGTGCGTTTTAAAAGTTATGACATTCATGGTTTGACCGTAGTTTAGGAATGAAATAACAGTCACAGTAGTTGGTGATCGAAGGCTTATTTTTTGCCAACATTCTCAGTAAATATTAACAACACACAGAGAAAGCCTGTGGTGTTAATCATGAGATTTACCTGGTTAAATTTCTCTGAGTTGGAATGTGTTAAGCCTTCCTTACTTCGAAACGTTCACAATTTTTACCAGGGCTTTGTCCTGGATTAACTAGGCTGGATTTTTTTTCTTCATCTTTAATTGATTTAGGGTGGATTCTACATCTGGATACCCATATCCCCAAAGTGTCTGGTTCTGAAATAAAAATGAAAGTTGGGAGGTATTGGAATGGAATGGAGGGGCCGCTTAATTGCCTCGGGGAGTCTTCTAACCAATTTTCATTTGCCTCTTCGGTGTCCTTGGATAAAGGAGAACGGAGAGAGGATGCGAAAAAGAAAGCGAAGGAATGTTCACGAAGTCACGTGGAAAAAGCAATGCGAAAGTAGATTACCGAATTTAGAGAAATTTCACCATAGGCAACGTTGAAATTGTTTGTGACAACAGTGTGATAACCATTGTGTACTGTGGCTTCACGATTTTATTTCTTAATCGCGATAAGTACAAAAATATCTACCTCCTCCACATTGTGTTCTAGACACACGAGCAAAGTTATACAGGGATCTGAGTATCAAAAACCTAAGAGACTCAACAACTTTGGAGATATCGTAAGATAATGTATACACAGGTCATCGAGTTAGAGATTAGGTGCTCTGTTGCGCTTGTTTTTTGCTTTGAGGAAATAACGTTCCGTGCATAATAATGGCTTAAAACTGGTAAACAAGCCTGGAGACCGCGCAATGGCTGTGTGCAGCTCACGTCGCCACAGCTCGAGGAGAGAAAATACGCATTCTCCCTCTAAACAGGGGCCGCCCGGAAGTCCTGCGGGAGGTGGGCGGAGGACCGATCCTCGCCCCCTCCTGGGCGTCTGAGCGAGGCCGCAGGGTCTGGGACTCGCGTGGGTGGGGCGCAGCCGCGGGCCCCTTGCAGAGGGCCACGACCCCGCGGTGGGCGCAGTGCCAGGCAGGAGCAGGGCTGGCTGCAGAAGGGGATCCGCAAAGAGGACCCACACTCCGGGCACTTCTGCGGGGGCGCGCTCTGCGCTTCGGCAGTGCAGGAGCTGGTGACCCCGTCGTGGGGAAGGGCGCACGGGTTGGGTCTCCGGCGCTGTAAGTCCACTTGGGATGGGACTATCCCCCTCGGGGACTTGGGACAGACTGTGCTGAAGGAGTGAGAAGTGATGACTTGGGTGTGTGAGACCCAGGGGTAGAGCCAGGGAGACTGCTCTGGGGTCCACATTCTGGATTCCTCCGAGCCGCAGTGCATCCATCGGAAACAAAGGGAGGCAGTTCTAGGGTGCAGGTGAGAGAGTTAATGTGCAGGGACGGGGTGCGGTTGGTTTGAGGAGTCTCTGCATTCAGTGACCTTCAGATCAAAGAGCTCAGGGCTCCAGCATGGTGTCCCCAAAGGGAGAGAACTGGGAAGCTGGAGAGGATGCAGACTCGGGCTGGAGTTGGAACTGTGTGAGTCGCTTGATCTTTCTGGGTCTCAGGTGACACCTCAAATGAAGGTGTGGCAGGATGGAGGAAGGCGTTTTATTCCTCGCAAAGCGCTCTCCAAGATGTGAGGAAATACGATTTCCCCAGACGGGACGTGCGCGGGGTCTCACTGCTGCCGACGCCCGCCCAGGATCCCCGAGCTCGGCCGGCCGTTTCCGTGGAGGGGCGCTCACGACCTCGGGGTTTTTCCGGGCAAGTTCCTCCTGCAGTTCTTCTAGACCAGCTCGGGCCCCGCCGTCGGGGAGGGAACCCCCTGGGCAGGACCCCCGCCCGTCCCGCGCGCGGTCTGACTCTGCCCCCCTGACTCCATGTCCAGATCCCCGCCCTGTACCCCTCCCTTCGGAGCGTCCACTTCTCCGGGAGCCTCACTTGCCGGAGCTCCTCTGTCCTCGAGGACGCGCTGGGGTGGCAGGGCGCGGGAGGGTGGGTGGAGCTGCGAACGCGCAGGAGCCTCGGGGACGGTGCAGCCTCCTGACACCCCGGGCTTGGGGAGGGGTACGGCGAGACGGCTTCTTGGGAAAGAGATGGACACGGAACTGGAAGACTTGGGGAATATTACCCCCTGTGGCAACAGAGCAAAAACCGTAACTTAACGTGCCCGTTCTCTTTTTCCCTGGGAAATAAATTCCAGTCCCCACCCAGCATCTCCTAGCTCCTCATTACAGCGAAGCCCACCTTTGGAAGTTCTCCGTCTTGCCCATTAGGACATCGCCAGCTTTTCCGCACTGGGGACATTTCGTTCAGTCTTTGCCCAGCCCTTGCGCCTGAGGCTCGGGGAGCTGCTCTTTTTCCACCCCCCTCCCCAACGCTCTGGGCAAAGTGCCCCCGGACCCGCACACGCCGGCTAGAAACCCTGCCCTGCGCCGGGCTGCGCTGCCTCCTATTTCCACTCCGACAGTCGCCGAGGGCCACGTTTTTCTCGTGCAGGAGTCTCTTCTCGCCCTACAATAGCCGACCCGGGCCAGGTGCCCTCTTTGGGCGCCCAGGCCTGGTCATTGCTCCAGGAGACGCGTGGCGACCCTTGTTACCCGCGTCCTGCCCGGGCCCGGCAGACCGCAGCTGCAAGCTCGCCGGAGCGGCCTCAACTTAATTTCCTCCCCCTTGGGGCACGTTTCCCTGGAAAACCTCTCCCCGGCCCTCTCCCACCATCCCTAAGGGGCCAGGAAATGTTTGAATCTCCATAGAAAAGGCCCCATATAAGTGCAGGGTGGGGCGCAGTGGGCGGGGCAGAGGTGGCGGAGAGCATTGAATTTCTCTCTGCTCCCAACGATCAATCGGCGGATAAAGCGCAAGTTTGTGCACTTCGTCGACAGGGGGATTGCAAACCGAGAAAACAAAAAGTGTCCGGTGAGATGCGCCGTTTGTCCAGACTTCCTTGCAGATGGGTTTGCGGAAACGCCTGTGATGTGAACTTTCTGCAGATTGTGTATGGAGGGAGCTAAGGGAAAGGAGGAAGGGGAGCGGGGCGGGGAGCGGGCGGTGTGAGCGTGAAATGTGCCTGTGTGTGTGTGTGTTTGGGGAGGGGGTTGTGTGCCAGGCGCGGGGGCGTCACAGCGGGGGCAGAGGCAGGAGTCGCGAACGCCCGGCAGGCTAATTGGCTTAAGACATTCTGCAAGCGCTGGAAAAGGTCGTTGAAGGAGTTCGCTGCACACACACAAAATAATAATCTTAAAAAAGAGTGCCGGGCATGCGCACAGAGAGGATGCCATATTGGAAGGAGGCTGTAGTGGGAGTCGGAGGACCGGGGCGGGCGCGCGAGGGAGGCGGCGGGCGGGGAGCGAGCGAGGCAGAGCGAGCGGGAGCCGGGCAGAGCGGGCGAGGGAGGCCGGCGTGCCCCCCGGCGGCGCCCGGGGCCTTGGTCCACGCCGAGGGGAGGACGAACTTCACCAGGTAGGACGCCGCGCCGGCCCCTGTCCCCGCGCCCGGCCCGCAGGTTGAGTGCACCGGTCAGCTTCTTTTTTCCAGCTTAGGAAAAAAGGGGAGCTCCAGCAAGCCGGGGCTGGGGCGCTGGAGGGGCGTGGGTGCCGAGGGAGAGGAGCAAAAGAGAAGGGCAGGAGGAGGAAGCGACAGCAGTTGAGCACAGCCTCAAACTCCGCTCTGCGCTCCGGGTTGTCATTTTTGCTTCCCCTGTCGCCTTCCCCCGCGTCTCTAAGCCGGGCCTTGGGGGAGTCCGTCCGTAGTTGCAAAGTGTCCTCCTTCCCGGGTGCAAGCTGTCCCCTCCCGCGCCCACCTTCCTCATTTGTGCGCTCATTTTAGCGACGCAGCCGCCCTTGCTACCCCGCGCTCCGCGGTCTCCTCCTGGCTGGGGTCTCTTTCTTCTTCTTCTTTTTTGGTGTGTGTGTGTGTGTGTGTGTGTGTGTGTATGTATGTTGGGGGCGAGGATGGGGGGTGGGGGAGAGAAGATGGTGGGATGAGGACTGGAGACCAACCATCATGGGGCTTAAAAATCGTGTAGATCTTCGGAATCGCCCCCTTGGAAACATTTGCCTGTGCAGCTGAAATGAAATTGTCAGTAGTAGTTTTCGGAGCGTGCTCTGGCGTGGATGATCTTTTTGTTCTTTTTTTTTTTTTTTTTTGCTTTAAAGTAATATCCTGTCACTTGGGGCTTTCCTGTTGTCTACTGTCATATGACCTCATTTCAAAATTACTAATCTGATCTGGTTTTGGAGTTTATTTTTTAGTGTGTGTGTGTCGGTAAAATCCGCCGGGAAAAAAAAGAACTGTAGCAACTGCTAGATATATTTATTGATTTTGACCCGGGGCGGCGGAAGGAGGTGAACCGGGAAAGGGGGAGCCTTGGGGGTGGGAAGTGGTTGATTCGCGGTGGCCGGACGCACGTCCAGAGCCCGATCCGTACTTGTGTTTTCTTGGAAGCGCTACAACTGTGGGGAAGGAGTATTTAGAAACCGTGCCAGTTTCAATATGGCGGGCGAAGGTGGCTTTTAAAAACTGAAAATAAAGGTTTTGAGGTGGGAAAAAACCCAACCGGAGTTGCCATCCCTTAATTTCGACTCTCTTTGGCTACTCCAGGAGCCGCTTTAGCGAATTAAGTGGGAAAAAAGAGAGGGAATGCGCTGCCCTAGTTTTTTCCGTGGGTAGAGTCTGCGTGTCCAGTCCATTCCTAGAGGGGAGAGGGTGCCGCTGGCCCGGACTGGGGCATCCCAGCACAACTGCTGTGTGTGCATTTGGATCAGTGTGCATACCTGTGCGTGCAGTTTGTGTGTGTGTGTGTGGGTGGGTGGGTGTCAAAGATCCGCCCCGAATGTGTGCGTGCGTCTTGGAACCAGCCCCTGCCATGATTTGACGTGACAAACTGCTGACACGTGGTGCAAAATACATGAGAGCAGAGAGAATGATTTATTTCGGCTCTCTGTGAGAGGAGCTCTCTCCGTGCTGGATCTTGCGGGTAAAGCCCAGAGTAGGTGGAGCGAGGAGGTGCTTATTAAAAGGACTAACTGTCCAGGGAATGGGGTGCAATCGGGCTGCAGACGCCTGTGGGGTTTTGTGTGTGCAGAGGACACGCTGCACTTACCCGCGGGCCCCTGCTACCCTTCGCGCCGCGGCGGGGTGGGGGTGGGGGCCCGCGGCCGAGGGTGGGGAGGGTGAAAGTGGAGCGGCAGGAGGGCGGGGGCGCGCGGACCTCGGCCGAAAAAGTGTGCGGGGTCGAGGCGAAGAGTTGCTTTTAGAGTTGCGCTCTAGGGAAGGTGGGGGATGGGGAAAGCGTTCTCGGAAGAAAATGTCCCTTGCTCGGGTCGAGCTCCGAGAGGGCTGGATCTGGGAGGGTGTCCTCCGGCCGGGGCGGGAGAGCAGGGGGGCGGGTGTCGCCTTCGGGTTTGAGTGGGCGGTGAGGTGCTGGGGAAAGGCCGGCACCTGGGGCCGGGGAGGGTCTGGGAGTGGAGTTTGGGGGCCAAGTTGGAGCCTGTAAGGGGAGCCCCAGGGAAAGCAAGCAAACCCGAGCTCGCTTAGCTGGGAACAAGGGTCCCCGATAGGGGTCGCCAGTGGCCTGGACGCAGCTGCCGAACGGAGGTCGCGCAGCGGTGCTAGCGGGAGGGACCCGGGGGACGGGGGCCATGCGGCTGCCGTGCGCGGTTCCCGGAGCCCAGGGAGGGCAGGTCCGGGGGACCTTCTCGGGGCCGGTGAACCTGGTGGCGCATCTGCCAAGTGCACCAAGATGTTTTTAAATCACAGGGTTTAAAAGATAGTATTGGCCAGCTCAGTAGTTACCGCAGTAACGTGGTCTCTGGGCATTTGCAGGGGCCCAGCGGGTCGGCTCGTCCTCTCCACTTAGGCGGACGCCGCTCTGTCGGAGAGGCCTGTGCCTCGCTGTGTCCCGTGGGTGCGGGTCAGGGGGAAGCATCACTAGGATTGGAGACCCCATGGCAGATTTTCCTCCCACCTGGGCGGTGGGGCTGAGTGATCTGCGACACTCGGGCCAAGACGTGTTCGCCCCCCGGGCGGAGCGCCCGGCGCTTCCATCCTGCGCTTCCCGCGCGTCCTCCCGGGGACGGCTATCCCGTGGGCTTCGCTCAAGTGGAAACCAGCCTAAAATGGCTCTATGCTTGTAAACTGCTGTTTCAGCCGGGAACCCCTCCCCTCGTCTTCCTGACGTCGCCGCGGACAAGCGCATAATTCACTCCTACGCCCCAAACCCGCGATTTTGCACCGAGCTGTGCCGTGGAAGCGAATATACAACCGATTACAAAGAACATTCCACACGATTCTCGCAGGGCCCAACTTTCCCTTTCTTGCGGGGAGGAGCGGGAGGAACCGAGACCCGGCAGGAGCCCGGCCGACCACCGCCCCAGAACCGGAGCGGGGAAAGGGGGAGTCGGGGCGCCCCAGCGGCCCGGGGCTGGGGACCATGACGCGTAAAAAACCGGGGGAGGTGCCCCGGGGGTGCGCAGGGCGGCGTGCGGAGGGATCGCCACTACCCCGGGTCCTCGTCCTTGATGGCATTTGTGGTGTGGGGGGTCTGAAGACGACGCCGGGAAGCCTGGGACCCCGTTCTCAAACTTCTGGAGACCTGCTTGCAGTTTCGCTTTCGGAATTTTCGGGATCTTTGGGTTTCTGGAGTTGGTGGGATTCCGGGAAGGGCAGGGCGTCAGGGGCTGGCCGGGTGGAGACTCTTCCCCTTTCGCTGCGGTAGCCAGACTTCTTCTCCCCGGGCGCCCCCTGCTTTGCCTCCCTGGACCCCGCGGGCGCGGTGGAGGGTCCGGGGCTCCCGGCCCCGCGCGCGGTCCCCGCTCCGGAGCGCGCCGTCCCCGCGCCGTGTCTGGTCGGCTCCTGCGGCGCAGCCGCGGCGGCTCCGCGCCGGCTGGTGGGAAACCGCTTTCGAGGAGGGCAGACCCTGCCGGAATCCGGATCCATCGCCGCTGCCCTCCGCTTGCCCTCACTCCTCCACCCTTGCACCGTAGCCGAGGGGCCTGGGGGACCGATTGGCGTGGCTACACCAAGCAAATGGATCCAGGTTTCACCAGGTTGTTGAAAACGCGAAAACAGGCTTAAATTCGACCCCATTTCCTGGGGAGGCTGTTGGGAGTAGGGGGGTGGATTGAGCGAGTAAAGGGGGGGAGGGCAGAGGCCTTGGTCAGAAGGAATTGTTGGCCAGGCTCGCTTTGGAGATAGGAGATCTGCTACTTTCTCCCTGCTGAACATTAAATTAGCACACACTCCGCTTCCTCCCTTCCATAAATAAATACCGTCTCAGATCTTTTTGTGAGCTCGTTGCTGGGGCCAAGCCGCCTGCCCGAAAGCGGGGGAGGGGACACACCCATGCACACCAGAGATACCGCAGTCTCTATCAGAGATTTTACTGTGCGCGGCACCCGTTCCCGGGCCGGTGTAAACCACTGCCCAGTGACCGGGGGATACAGCAGCCTACCCTAGAGAAGAGTTCGATCAACCAGCCTGTTTTGATGTGTGTTTTTCTAGAAGCGCCAGCTGAGACCTACAGGCTGAGAACTGAGTGGTTCCCATTTCCCATTAGGATACTGGGCGCCTGGAACCTCCAACAGGCCATCCCGCTGGGACCTGAATGTCACTAATGATGGGAGTAATTGATAGGGGAGAGCTTTTCCTCTTCAGTTTTTCTTGCAGAAATTATGGACTAATTTTTCTTTTAAACCTTGCTAGGTGTAACTAACTAGCTTCTTGATTTCTGACTTAAAAAAACAAGCCAGAAGAGGTTCCTGAAGAAAGAGGAAAGCCTTGGTGACCCCAGGATGGGCCTCTTTTCTTTTCTTTTTGTCATTAGGCCTTCCTTTGCTGTCCCAGGAGTATTGAACGTTTCCCAAATCCCATTTCTGCCCAGTCTAGCTGAGGTGGCATTTTTCGCCTTTCTCTAGATGCCAGTGCCCCCAAAGGACTTGCCAAATCACAAAAAAAAAAAAAAAAAAAAAAAAATGCTGGCAGATGGAAACATTGCTCTGAGCAATAAGTGAATGACCGTTCCACTTAAAGAGGGCTTTGGGGATTTAAGAAGCCTATGCAGTGAAAATGCAGACTGTGGGGCCTACACTTAAGTCTAAAAGTTCTTGTCAGGTTATCAAAGTAATAGAATTTTTTTAAAAAAATAATTTGAACAGAAATGGTCTACTGTAGGATTTGCATTACCTCCAGTTCTAGTATTCTAGTTTGGACAACATTTCTCCCTTAGTATTACACTGGAACTTCTGGAGTTCATGTAAGTGTAGTGGTCATAGAGAAGAACTTGTAAAAGGTTCTTGTACCAAAACGAAATTAGGATCTGTAATTCGAGACACATTTTGTGTTTTTTCTAACTATTCTTATATCTCCATTGCCCTGGTAGCAACTTATTCTTCCCATTCTCCAAATAAGAACAAAGGAAATAATGGAAATTGTCCTTGTCACAACAAACCAGAAAGTCAACCTGTGTATTTAGTGTGGTGATCCAGGATCTGTCAACCCTATTTTGTAAAGAAGATTCCTGACGGGAAGAGAGAGGACAGAATCAGGAGGCCTGGCATCTGGTTTCAGAGATGTTTCTGTCTAGCTGTGTGACCATGGACCAATTATGTCCTCTTAGCCTCTGCTTCCTTATCAACAAAATAAGTGCATTCGATTGGAATCTTACTCAAAGATCTCCACGCCTCTTTTTTGGGGGAAAAAATATCTGAGTCAACACATCTGTGCAGACATGTGCAAGTGATTTATCTCTTCAACTCGTGTCTGCAAAGTATCGTGAAAACACTACTGCCCTTGCTTGTCAGTGGCATGAGATGATGGCTCTGAAAGCATTTGGTGGGTGGTAGTTCACTATGCAGAAGTAGAGTGTTATTGTTAAGTGATATCAGCTCCACATGGGGTCCTGTTTTCATTCGTGCTCTGGAAAAGGTGAGGTGTAGAGAAGATTGAGAAATAGGTGGTTTCACAAATAATCCCAGTAATGGCATGGATTGGGCTAGGTCAGCGAGTCTGTGAATACAAGCCATAAGGAAATAGCTGATTTGAATTTGCTCAGATAATTCCTAGGACTAGAAAGGACCATTCCAAATAGCCCTCTGTCCCCCACCAACCCAGACAGAGTGAGTCTTGGACCTCATTTCGCTAATATTTATAATGTGTGTGGGTGGCTACAGCCTCCTGGCAGCCCAGTGAATGAGAGAATCAGATCTGAGGCCCTGTTTTCCATCCCCATTCTTTACGTTGGGCAATACTTCTCTTTATAAGACTAAAAACTTCCTGGGACAATTCGTAAGAAAAATGATCTTGTTGGCTAAAACAAGTGTTGGCTGTGTTGAAGGCAGTCTAAACAAGAGGTTTATAGACAGTACTGTGTATTGTAAATAAAGGAAGATAATCAATTTAGAGCTTGCAGTATAACAAGGGATGTTATATGATTCATATAAAGTTACCAAATAAAATTCCTGAGGATGGGTTTTGCTTGGTCAGTTCAGCAGTGTTCTGAATAAAAGATGCCACCATCGTTCTCCCATCTGGCTAGCCCGATGTGAATTTTAGAGCATGGTAATACTTCCCTATTCAATGATAGTTACAGTCCCTTGTGTTACGATAAGATGACACTCACTAATCAAAAACTTTCTTTTACTTTTTTTCCTTGGCACTTCGGTGTTCTTGTGATAAGATAGTTTTCTTTGGCACTGATTAAAAGAAAGAATCTGATGTGCTTTTCTGTTTCATTCTTTTTGATTTTCTTAAAAACAAAAATGACACATTTCGGTAGATACAGTGCTTGTTGTTAAAGCATTTGCTGAATTCTGCACAGTAGGGCGAATCGTGTCAGCAGTTGTGACTATACAAGAAGGGTTTGGAGCATGGGACGGGGGAAGATGGAACAGATTCTTATCCTGTGATTTTTTTTTTTTTCCCTGAAGTTTTATTGGCTCAGAAAAAGATATAAAAGTTATTAAAGTGTACCTTCCCTACTTTCTCCTAAATTTGGCAAGTTGTTTTTTTTTCCGTTTCAGCAAAACTGAAATATGAACTGCATCACTTTAAGGTATAATCCAAGAGTCTGAAATTCCAAGTGCAAGTTCCTACAAAGTCTCATTTTCAATATAATTGAAATAGATGCTCATTTAAAAACTTGACATTTGGATCTGTAGGTCTAGTAATGATGAAAAGATTGTGGAATTAATCTGATTTGGAGTTACCTGTTTTTGCTAGCAAGTTAGAGCAAGAGAGAGTGAGTGGATTTGAATCCTAGTCTTTTTTTTTTTTTTTTGTGAGGAAGATCAGCCCTGAGCTAACATCCTCTTTTTGCTGAGGAAGACCGGCTCTGAGCTAACATCTATTGCCAATCCTCCTCCTTTTTTTTCCCCAAAGCCCCAGTAGATAGTTGTATGTCATAGCTGCACATCCTTCTAGTTGCTGTATGTGGGACGCGACCTCAGCATGGCCGGAGAAGCGGTGCGTCGGTGCGCGCCCGGGATCCGAACAGGGGCCGCCAGTAGCGGAGCACGCGCACTTAACCGCTAAGCCACGGGGCCGACCCATGAATCCTAGTCTTAAATTGAATTGAAACTGTGACTATCATATATTATTTACTGTGTGTGAGACACTGTGCTTCGAACTTGAAGTGCATTAGCTTACTTAATCTTTATAGATGAGTGCTGTTATCTTTCCTTTACTGATAACTTATTGAGTCTCCAAATTATACAAGATCATCCAAATAGGGTGTTTTTAGTATTTGATTTGAAATGCAGTAAGTGTTTTCTTTTTGCATTTAGTTCAGATGGTAACCGGAGAGCAGAACTTTTACATGAAGCTTAAATCACTGTTTTTAAATGTAGAAGTGAAAAATAGTCAGTGTTCTTGGATTGAGGTAGATTGTTGATCACTGTCATGTGAATTGACCATTAAAGATTTTGAGAGTGTTGAACTTCTGAAATTTCATCTTGAATGAGAAATAGTTGGTTTTCAAATAAATCATTTTCCTTTTTCCCTTTCTTCTCTGAAAGACGCTACCACACCATTGTAGGTGAGAATAGATTTTTTTAAAAAAATTCTCAAGTCTTGGAAGAAGTAGAGAGTAGAAATCAAAATGACACTATTGAAAGCTGGGGAGGAGAGCTAGAATTTTCCCTTCTAAATGGTGTTGGCTAGTGATGAGCACGGTCTTTTATGAGATTATTTTCTTCTCCTGTAGAAAACTGAAGTCAAAACCCCAGAGCTGCTGTTGAGTGAGGCCTGGGTAAACACTGCCTTTCTTGTGCCCCGTCTGGTCTCCTCAGCTGCTTGTGGACGCCTCCCATGCTGAGGCTGACCTCGAGCTTGAAGCTGGCAAGTCGAAGTTGCTTTATTCTCCATGAGCGGAAATTAATTTCACTTCCTTTAAAGCACAGGAGAGAGAGTCAAGTTTTTCCAAATTGAAATAGCTGAATTTTCACTGAAATTGGCTTTTGGCGTTGTTTTAGAAAGTGCGCTAAGTATGGGATAGATAAACTACAGCCTGATGGTTAGTGGGAACCAGTCTTAGGAATTCGGAAACCTTAGTTCTGGCTCAGAGCTTTTCGGGTGACCTTGGGTAAGTCACTTTCCTTTCATCTTCAACCTGTTTTCAATTTTTCCTGTGATGAATGGTGGGATATAATTCTTGGTAGGTACCATTATATTTTACAAACCTGTTTTAAAAGGTAAAAGACATGCTTACTTTTATAGCTTTGTGACAAATACACTATCTTTTGGTTAGAGAAAAAAGTCTCTCTTTTTGTTAGAGAAAAAAATCCAACTCTTTTTTTTTTTTTTTGTGAGAAAGATCAGCCCTGAACTAACATCCATGCCAGTCCTCCTCTTTTTGCTGAGGAAGACTGGCCCTGGGCTAACATCCGTGCCCATCTTCCTCCACTTTATGTGGGACGCCGCCACAGCATGGCCTGACAAGCAGTGCATCGGTGCACGCCCGGGATCCGAACCCGGGCCGCCAACGGCAGAGCACGCGCACTTAACTGCTACGCCACGAGGCTGGCCCCCTCCAGCTCTTTTATTAGGTACGTACTTCAGTTGCAGAGGAAGCATTGGCACTGGGAGTCATTTTTCTTTTTTCCCATTGCCACATTGGAAAGGATGTTTCCCTCTGGGTGGTTTATTAAAAAATGTTATGTACCCAGTAGTTGTCATCTTGTCTATGTACTAAGCAGAAACAGTTACTGCACATGCAACAGAAAAGGGAATCTGTCATTTGATATAAATGATGCCAATTGGTGCATGGTGTAGGTTAGAATTCTTCAATTAAAAAAGGCAGAGATTCATAAGAGACTGTTCTAAACAGCCTTCTGGTTGGTACTCTGTCTGAAAGAAATGCATTGCTTCTCAAGCATTGTGGAGCTTGGAGAAATGTTCCATAAAATGAGTGAAGATAGCGACAGAAAAAGTCAGGGAGGATAGAGGGAAAAGCACACTGCCAAAATTTAGGTTGGATTACTGTGGGGTTTGCATTCATTTCTGCAGGGAGGAAACTAGATTTGCTTTTCCAATGGCAGAGAAGTGGGAAAGAGGAGCCTTAGAATGTGGTACCTAGAGAGGAAGATGAGGGTGGAGAGGAAGATGAACTGGAGACAGTTCACTTGCACAGGTGTGAACAGGACAGAGATCATGAAGATGCTAAGAAATCCTAAGGGCAAAAGTTTATTTTTCCCAGCAGCCTACTTGCTTTATTAATATCACTGTTGGTAGTAACTAAGTTCAACTTCATCTGCTTTTAATCATAATTATTCTTTCATAATACATAGTGTTTTATTTGCAAACGAGCAAACAACAGATGTAGAATCTCTACTCCAACCTCGAGCCGTATGCTGAAGGCTCTAGGTTGGATCCCGTTTTGCTCATTTGCTAAGATTTGCTGAGATTTACCCCAACACGTCCACCTGGTTTTCGTCGTTGAACGCTGTGGTCCTTATCCTGCATGTTTTGTCTTTTTCATCTTACTTGCAATTCTCAGCATTAATTTTCCAGTTGGTCCGATTGAGAAGAGGCCTTTAAAGTCTGGAATGTGTAAAAAGATGTGTGTTTGAGAGACTTATCTGCCAGGTTTTTTGATTTTTGTTTTTTGTGGAGTTTTGGGGTGAATTTTCAGCTATTTATTTGGTGGCAGGTGAGATTCCTCAGGAATCTGTGTTTCACTAAGGAATTTTTGGAGAGAGTGCCTTCCTAGCTGAGCAGAGGAGCAGGAGGAGTCCCTAAGTCAGGCTGAGTCTTCTGAGAGCGTTAACGCCCGTGTGCTCATTAAACAGAAGACAAAGTTAAGCAGAGGGCAACTAGTGATGGTTGTATGGAAGCCGACAGTTTCTGAGATCCTAGACGGCCGGCCTCATGCTGGGTGTGGCTGACCCCTGCCAGCTGTGCATCCCTGAATTTCGGTAAGGGGATGGGGACAGTTGGATGCGTCATTTTAATAGAAGCTGATGGTTGCAGAGAACTTTTGTTTTCTTCTGCTCTCCTCTACCCTGATCCATTCTCTATAGCACTGTCACTGAGAAGTAGCCAGCTCCAGAATCAAACTCGCAGGCGTGGTCTCTATGCTGACGTTCTGTCTGGAGGCCGGGGACTGGCTCTCAGTGGAGGAACAGAGTATTTGGAGCCTTGAGTTTTAGCCCTTGTCGTTCATTAGCTCTAAAACTTTAAAATATGCTTTATTCTTCCCAGCTGGCTGTAAAATGCAAGTCTTCCCCTTTTCATCCCTCTACAGTCAGTAGTCCCCCCATATCCCTGGGGTATACGTTCTAAGACCCCCATGGGATGCCTGAAACCCTGGACGGTACCGAACCCTATATATACTATGTTTTTTCCTATACATACCTACAATAAAGTTTAATTTGTAAAGTAGGCACAGTAAGAGATTAATAAGAATAAAATAGAACAGTTCTAATGATATACTGTAATAAAAGTTACCGTAGATCTTAGCAACCTCAGCAGACAATTTTTTTCTTTTCTTATTGTTGAGAACTTTCACCTTTTCACTTAAAGGAAGCACTTTGCACCTTCTCTTTGGCATATCTGAATTGCCAGCATCACTGCTTTTGCACTTTGGGGCCGTTATTAAGTAAAATACGGGTGACTTGAACACAAGCAGTGCGATACTTCGAGGCAGTTGTTCTGATAACCCAGACAGCTACTAAGTGAAGAACAGGTGGGGTACAGCGTGGATCTGCTGGACAAAGGGACGATTACACTTCATGTCCCAGGCAGGAAGAGGCGGGACAGCACGAGATTTCATCACGCTACTCAGCACGGTTCACAGTTTAAAGCTTATGAACTGTTTGTTTCTGGAATTTTCCATTGAATATTTTCGAACCTTGGTTGACTGTGGGTAACTAAAACCAGGGAAAGTGAAACCACGGATAAGGGGGGACTGTTGTACTACTGTGAACTATAGTGGTTTTGTGCACTTTATCACGTTAAGTCTTTGAGTGGCCAGCCGGGCATTTAGGGCCTGACTCACGTTTTTTTATGCAGGCTTTTGGGATCCAGCTCAGACCAGGGTGAGTATTTCCTTTTCCGAGTGTCTGTTCCATTCCAATGGATGCCGTATTATTCTCTCCCAACGTATACACCAAGGAAGGTCAGTGAAAACCCAGATTCCCTGAAATGTTTGAGTGGGAGGTGAGACTTTAGGAGGCTTCTGGAACAGTTCCTGTGGTTTGCAGATGAGAACAGTGTTGCTTGTTGTGGTTAAAAGACCAAGAGCACATTCTGTTAAGTGATGGTTATGTTACAGTGTAAACCCAGGCTTCAGCCGCCCCCTGCAGGGTTCATTACGTTCCCGTGTTCTTTACTAACCAAAGTAAATTAGGGTGATTTTATTGACTTTGCATAATGATTTGCAGTTGGACTCGACTAGAGGAAATTTCCTTCATGCATTTAAATGATATAATTTGTAAAATTTGATTTATGCCCAATTTTATGGCTGTATCTGTGGCTTAAAGTAAACACCGGAAATGCTCTTAGTTGAATTATGAATTCCCAGCGAGATTGCAAGGCTCTGCAGGCTGGGGTTACCTTTTGGCTGCTTTCTTCAGGGATGGGCTACCCGGTCGGTAATTTTCATTGTTAGTGTTCTGGTTGACTGTGTGAGGAGATGCTTCTTTAGGCATTTTGAACTGTGTGGCGTCTCTCAAGCGTCATGGCTGAGCATCTGTCTGGCTTGAAGTTATCAATTCATAAATCCCACTCAGAAAATTAGACATGAGCATTAGACATTATCTATGCATAGTCCAGCTTATGGAAGGATCCCTTGTAAGATTTCTTTACTTTTTGAGTTCTCGTGACTGTATATACAATGCATGGGCTAGTTTACCTAAAATGACTTATATGCACAGGTGTATAACGTGAGACACAAATCTCCTGTAGAAATCAAGGTTACTTAGCTTTGTTAACAAACTTGGATTGATGCTCTAATTTATTCCTCTTAATATTGTAAGTGACAGAGAAATCCTGTGTTTGGGGTTTGTCCCAGATGTCAGGTGCAAGTTGATGATGTCTGTACTAATTCTAAAAGTCATGCTTCTTTGATAAGGCCCTATGACCAAGCTTTTCTGTGTTAAGTATTTCATGTCAGTTGTATGCTAACCTAAGGACAGTGTTTACCTTTGTGGCTTGGGAGTAAATTTCTGGTACAAGAAACCCTAGATTGCAACCTTGACACTAAGACCTATTGTGTGGTAGATTTAGTTGGGTCTATCAAGGCCTCATCCTTCCTACAAGAAAATACGTAGTTAGTAGTAGATAAATAATTTGTAGGTAAATAGTAAATAAATAAATGAACTTCCAGGATGGCACACAGCTAGTCTGTACTTTGATTGGATTTTCTTTTCTCTTGAGCAAGTAACATGGAAGGCTTTTATTTTTCTCATGCCCATTTTGAACGACTGACTTAGTTCACCTTCTCTCAAGTAAGACATCCTGTTTGACTGGGGGGTTCAGAAGATGACAGTTAAACCCATGAGTTAGAAGACACAAGATGTTATTGTGGCAACAGTAGGTTGCCGCCAGCCCTGGTATTGACCCCTTGACCGCCTATTATCTCCAGCATATCTTATTTCCTGGTATCGAGGTATGAATCTGATCGTACAAAATTAGCATTTCGTAGGCTGGGGCAGCAATTTGTGTCAGATTTCAATCTATTTAGAGTGAAAACCAATGAAGCCTGGTTGAAAAATGGCCAGTCAATTGCTGTCCGAATTAAGGTAAATCAAACTCTGAGCATATGGTGGATGGCAAAATTCCATGAACCTTCTGTCGGCGAAGAATCAGTTTGGCTCACTTGAAGATGGAATCAGGCAGGGCCTGTCTCTTCTTCGAAAGGCTGAGAATTGCCTGATGAGGGCCGGGAGGAGATGGGCTTAGTCAGCCATTATTAGCAGAGCGATCTGGGTGACAGGTGACTATAAATAGAAGGAAGCTCTTGTTGATCATAACTCCTGGCACTTAACACTGCCTTTCATCTTCAAAGCCGTTTACAAATACGGTTCTTGCAGATACTTTGTGATCCGAGGCTGTTATTTGCACGTTACTTCTTAGGAAGATGGAAGTAGTGGTTTTCAGAGATCAGGTTTCGGTTAAAAATTTGGTTGTGCATCCTTCAGAATCCTCAGAGATTTTCCCTTCTCATTGACATATTTTGAAAGGTCTTAGCTTAGATTAGGTGTCCTGTGCTCATTTTGCAATTCCTGGAGTGTGAAATGAGGGTGTTCTCTCTGTGATTTAGAGGTGCTAGATTTCCAAGGGCAGGGAGAGCATGTCTGGAATTTCATAAGTTTTTAGTTTAGACCTTCACATTTGATTTTCTGCCTGGAGAATATTCTCTTTTCTGAGCCATGAGAAAACAAACAACAGTAAACCTTTTCCTGTTTCAGAGTGGCGAGCTTGAAATTATATGTTATTAGTCAGTAAAATTGTGAGTGTCTTGAACTACTTTAAGGCAGATCAGTTTGAAAGGTCTGGATAATTGGGTAACTTGAAAAGAAATGCAACATTTCTTTTATCACTATTATAATAAAGCTTAGTAGAGTGGGCCCTTCTGAGTAGTAAGCCTTTGGACCCTGCCTTTCAATGGATGGAGAGAAGAATGATTCCTAGTGCTAAGGTAGCTTTGTTATGACAATATAAAGTTTCACTTTTTCACCTGAGTTTGGATAATTTCAGTTTCAAACTAGTTGCGCAATAATAGTTGAACATTTATCATGTCTAGTAAACAAATCAAGGTGAAAAAGGGTATATTAGTCAGCACTAGCTTAAGGAAGGAAGAGAATCTGTTGACTGTCATAACTGGAAATCTGAAGTTGGAGCTGGACACATCTTTGTTGCTTTGGATTTAAGAGGGAGATCTTCTTTCTTAGAGTCTACACTTGCAGAGAAGAAACTGTGTCTTTTGGGATGCTCGCTTCTAAACCAGTGACAATAGGCAGGAGACCCCCTGCCCTTATGTATTGGAACATGGGAGAATCCTTTTCTGTTTAATCTGACTAACCTAAGAGCAAAGACTTAAAGACACTCACACTGGGGTTTCCTCTTGGAATGACCCAGCAGATCTCCAGACAGTGATTCCCAAGATTGAGAGTCTCCACCCATGTGCTCGGAGACGCCAGTCTGCCTTTCAACTTCCCCACTCTTTTTTTTTCCCAAAAAACCCCATAGAACTTAAGAAACCAGCAATGGGTTGTGACTTTTCTTTTTTTTTTAATAATTTTATTTATTTATTTTTTTCCCCCAAAGCCCCAGTAGATAGTTGTACGTCATAGCTGCACATCCTTCTAGTTGCTGTATGTGGGACGCGGCCTCAGCATGGCCAGAGAAGTGGTGCGTTGGTGCGTGCCGGGGTTCCGAACCCCGGCCGCCAGCATCGGAGCGTGCGCACTTAACCGCTAAGCCACGGGGCCGGCCCTCAACTTCCCCACTCTTAAATATGAAAAACCACAAAGTATTACCAGACTTCTGAAGAAGGCAGCTAATCTAAAAAGTAGAGAGCAAAACTAACGAAGAGAAAGAAATAACTACTCTTTTGAAGGAAAGAAGAAAAATGTTAAAAAAAAAGGTCATTAATAGCCCCTCAGGGATAGAACAGAAGATTTTGCATCCATGTAACAAGAACAGGATAGGGTACAAAAGGGAATATTCTAAGAATTAAAAAGACCTTTTTGAAATTAAATTGTAAAACTCTATAGAGGAGCTAGAAGAGAAAGTTGAGGAAACCCTAGGTGGTAGGTTGAAAAAGTAAAGTGATAGCCAATAAACAGGAAAGTTAAGGAGATTAAGGAGATCCAAAATTTGAATGACTATTAGAATGAAAGAACAGAGAAAACGGAGATGAGGAAATAAGCAGTAATTCAAGAAAATATCCTAAAACTGAAGAACGGTTTTCCATCTTGAAAGAATTTCAATCTTCAACCTCAGGGCCCCCAAACCACAGTAGATTGCTATTTGGCACATCATTGTGAAATTTCAGAACATCAAAGGATCCCGTAATTAGGATGGTATCAGACTTCCCAACCGTGGAAGCTAGATGACAATGGAGGGAAACTCAAATTTCTGAGAGAGGATGTTTTTCCAACTTAGAATTTTTTTACCCACGTAAACTTTTGGTTAAAATGTGAGAATAGATTGAAGACATTTTCAACCATGCAAGGCCTCACACATTTCCACCTAAATCTTTTCTTAGGAACCTATTGGAGAATGTGCTCCATCAAACGGAGGAAGGAAACCAGGAGTGAGGAGGACCTGGGATGCAGAAAAGAGGAGATCTTATAAGAGAGGTGAAGGCTGACATCTGCATGAGGCATAGAAGGCAGTTCCTCTAGATTAGAGCAGAATGGAAGGCCCTTGTAGAAATGACTTCAGGATGAAACTAACACAATACCTACATATCTCAATTTCTCGAGAGGAGGTTTAGACAGTTAATGGAAAAATTGGATTTGAACGAGTGATAAGTTTGTAGGAAACCAAGGATGTGGAGAAAACAAGACCATTATTAACTCCAGGGAAAAGTTGTGTAAGGAGAAAAGTTGTCATTGCGTACTGTGTGGTCCCACTGTGCTGTCTCTACATAGCCAGAATAATGGGATCCTGTCTGTTAGGAGGATGGGGGTGTGGGCAAGAGAGGCAGAGGGAGAGGTGGAGGCTTGGCTACCTGATAAAGACCAAAACTGAAAAATTAAGTAAGATGTTATTCCAGAGAGGGAGCTGAATGCCAAAACAGCTAAAAGGGTTGAAAGTGATGGCCCCAGGGAGAAAGAAATGAGAAGGGCAGGAGATGGCTGTTTTTGGGGACACACACACACAAACCTTATAGAGTATCTGGCTTTTGAAATTATATACAAACATAACTAATATAAAAAATCATCAGTATCTCAATAAAGCTGGGAAAAAAATCATCTGCCAGGAATGAGGGGCCTAATGAGAAGAGTTCGTGAAGTTGATGTAATCGGTTCTTCTCTTGATATTTGAGAAATTGGAAGCCTAGAAAAAATAATTGGTCCGGATACCTAGACCTGTTAAGAGAATGGCTCCGCCATGAAGGATCCATCTGATAAATTCCTGATATTGTAACTCTTACTGAACTTTTTTGGAGAACAAGCTGGCCTGACTTTTGGTGGCTGGTTTAGCAAAGCTTAAGTTTGTAAAGCAATGGGATTGAGACAATTGGCATTCTATAAGGAAAACTATTTATGATGCAGAACTATTTAATGCACACTATGTGATGCAAAACTGTTTCTAGAAAAAACAACCTTCCTGTCCCCACATTTTAATGACTTTGCAGAAATATTACGTTTTCTGGTATGCCTAGGATAGATATCAACCCAGACAAAAGTCTCCGTTGCGTAAAGCAGTGGTTCTCAGACTGTAGCCCTTGGACCAGCAGCATCGCATCCCCTGGGAACTTTAGTTAGAGATGCAGATAATGAACCGTTTTCCCAGATCTCCTGAATGAGGAACTCGGGGTTGGGGCCCAGGAGTCTGCGTTTTGACAAGCCCCCCAGCTGGTTCTCCTCTACCTTACGTTTTGAGAACCACTGAAATAGCTGATGTGGTTGTATGTGAGGCTGACCCCTTACTTCTGTAGGGGGTTGGCTCAGCCAGGACTCCTCACAGCACAGAGTTCTCTTTCCTTTCCCTGCGGAGGTTTAAGCACCTCAGTCAGCATTAATGTGAACTGTGAATTTTTTTGGGAAACAAACCAATTCTGCATTATTGATAGTCTTTGGATAAAAACTTAAGAGCACCTCCTGAGTTCAGCAGTAACAATCTAAGCCTCATAATTACAAGCTCATTAAAAAGGAGCACAGTCCTCTTAGGGTGTGTTTGTTGGGATTTGGGATTGGCTATGTATCAGGGACCCTAAGTTAGAGTGGTGTAAACAAGAGAGAAGCTTATTTCTCTCCGGAGCTGACAGCAGAACCAAGCTTCGGTATCCGTGGGGCCTTCATCTGCGTGATCCTGGGTGGCTCTGGGGGAGAATGGCAAGGGCATGCCCCTTCCACTAAAGGCTGTGACCTTCGCAAACTTCCCACTGGCCAGAACGGAGTGGCATGACCACCTCCGACTACAGGGGAAGCCAAGCAGTGTTTATTCTGGTTAACCAGTTACTGCGCGATGTGGACAAAGAAGATGGATATTGAGGGTGGAGGAGGGATGGTTAACAGTCTCCGATGCACAGTAATCTCTACCTCTGTGCACTTTCAGATCAGTTCTGCTCCCAGTGGAGTGCCTTGTGATGATCAGGTCATAAGAGCCAGGGTTCCCAAGCCAGGCAAAATCATTGCCAGCCCTTTATGACCCCACGTTTAATGATGGCTGAACTGAGAGAGATGTGAATGGTAGTGATAGTTCCAATTTCGCTGACTTTTCTCATAATTAAAGGAAAGTTTGGTGCACGTAGCCTTGTATGTGTAAGAATTTAACATATGATAAAGACAGGATGTAAAAAGCCAGGGGAGTACCGATGGATTATTAACTGGGGGGAGAGGCTGGGGTAATCAGCTCAGAGCTGCACCTCAGCAAATATTTGAGCATAAATTCCCCATATGTTAAAAAGTTAAATGTAAAACTTGAAACCCCAGAGAAGTTAGACTTCTGGTATCTTAGGGTGGGGGAGGACATTTTAGGAATACAGTTTTTAGAAGAGATAAAATGAATCTATAGATTTGATTAAATTAAAAAAGAAAAGCTAACATCCTGTATGTGTATCGGAAGGAACGACTAAAGGGCCAGTTGGGGAAAAGATTTGCAATAGTTTTGCGAGATAAAATATGTAGAGCTCTTAACAATCCGTGCAAAATACCCACAGAGTTAAAATGTGGGAAAGATGTGAACAGAGAGATCACAGGAGGATTGTAAATTACTGTGGCTGGATACTGATATTTTTTGAATATCAAATTGAAAAAGGTGAGAGGAAGCCCTCTTTATGGCCGAGGAAGAGATTGCATTTAGACATATTCTGTCACCTACTGCTGGTCACAGTGTGAGGACAGAAGTCTGCACAGCATTTTAGCAATTTGTCTCCTGAGGCTAAGACATGTTCCTACACTTGGCCCCGAACTCTAACTTCTAGGATTCTCCAGGAAGGAAACATCAGAGATATAATGGGATTTCTGGCTGAGGATGGTCGCTACTTCACTGTTTATAATGGTGAAAAATTAAAAAACAACTTAATGGGGCCGGCCCCGTGGCTTAGCGGTTAAGTGCGCGTGCTCCGCTGCTGGCGGCCTGGGTTCGGATCCTGGGCGCGCACCGACGCACTGCTTCTCTGGCCATGCTGAGGCCGCGTCCCACATACAGCAACTAGAAGGACATACAACTGTCTACTGGGGCTTTGCGGGGGGGAAAAAAAAAAAAGGAGGATTGGCAATAGATGTTAGCTCAGAGCCGGTCTTCCTCACAAAAACAAAAAACAAACAAAAGAAAACAACTTAATGGTCAGCAGTAGGGGAGTGGTAAATAGATAATCTTATTCATATTATAATTAAAAATTATATAACCATTTCAAGTCATGTTTCCAAAGAATTTTCATGACTTGGGGAAATTTCTTTCTATGTAATGTTAAATGAAAAATGAGTTAGAATTTTAGGGGCCAGGCCCTGTGGCCAAGTTATTAAAGTTCTGCACGTTCCAATTTGGCAGCCGGCGGGGTTCGTGGGTTTGGATCCTGGGCGCAGACTTACACACACTTACGCTACAGGCAGTGTATATATCTTTTATGGGCAGGAAAAAAGTAAACATCATCGAAAAAGTGAAAGTGTGCCAGATCATTCGCCAAAATAAATAAATTTTGCAGCCACCTGGGTAGACACAGCCTCGTCACTTGTACTTAGGGAATAATGTGAAGTTTTCCTCTGCTGCTCATTCATGTGCGTTTCTTTTAGGTATTTATATTGTTACCCTTGAGTTCTTTTTAAAATGATTGATTTGGTGCATGTAAATCGATTTCTTATTTTCCACGCCCAGATTACCTTTTTATAGTGTCTGGTTAGAGGCAAATGGATAGAATCGAATCACTCAGGAGTCATAAAAACTTTAACCTTTTTCCCCTTTAATGAGTGTCATATAAAGCCATTGATACTTGACTGATTTATGAATAACGTTCATGGACATTTTTTTTCTTTTACAGAAAAATTTTGTGCCTGATACATTTTTGAGGTGGAATGATTATAAGTTTATAGATAAATGAAAATCTTAGTATGACGCACATCACTTGGTTTCTAAGGTTGCTTTTCTTTTGGAATCGTGTTGATACAAAAACGCAGCACATTCGATAAAAACCTGCTACATTAGGAAGTTTGCTGTGAAAGGTTTATGGAATATTATGGGGAAACTTAATTGCTATGAAATACTTGTGGAATATTATGGGGAAACTGTTAAGTCTCCTTTTGGAGTTTCTTAGGTTTTAAAATTCCTATGTTCTCTTTTAACTAGCTTGCTGTTATTAAATTAAAAGTTTTAAGAGAGCCAGGAATTGATGGTTATTTAGGATGTGCTCCAAACTCAAATATAGTAAACTCCGGCTTACCTATGCAGTATTCTAGTTGTGCTGTCTGATATGGCAGCTGCTAGCCATATATGCTTTTAAATTAAAATTAATTAAAATTAAAGTTGAGATCCTCAGTCACACTAGCTACATTTCAAGGGCTCAGTAGTCCCATGTGGCTAGTGGTTACCCTATTGGACCTTGAAGGTATAGAAAGTTCTATTGGACCTTGATAGTCTAGAGATAATTCAAAATAGATAATAAGCCCCCAACAATTTCTTTTTAGTTTTAGAATAATATGTAATGAGTGTTCTCACCCACCCATTTCCTTCCTAACAAGGCTTTGCTTAGCTTATTGCTAAAATAGTTATCTTGTTGAATACTCCCCAAATGATAGGAGGCAGGATAGAGTTGATAGAAAAGGACGCTTATTGTATTAAATTTGGTTCAGATAAATGGGTAATCTGAATGCAGAAAATACACAATTAATACTAAAAAAGCCCTGGTAGATTCACAGAATTTTAGATTTGAAAAGGACCATTGATTGCATCCAATCAAGCCTTCTTATTTAACAGATGAGAAGTTTGAGGAACAGAGAGGTTAAGTAATTTGCGTTAAGTCACACAGCCAGGCAGTGGCCTTGTTACCGCTTACTCTCCCAAGTTCACTGGTCTTGTCATTGGGCTGAGACAACTTTTGTAAGAAGTCCCAGTGCTATAAATCTGTTGTTCATCATCTGTGGAGACAAGAGGAGCCAATTATAGTAGGATTAACTTTACACAAGGTCACAGAGTGTATTGTAAAAAACAGGAAGTTACCCTTTAAAAACCTAGTCTTCTGAGCCTTCTTTTAAAATGTCTTTGAAAAAAATGCTGCTTTCATTAATAGACACTTTTACTTTTGGTCTTGAAATAGTATATATTTTAAGAATCAAAAGGAAATATGCTTCCTTTTAAAAATATCCTTTTTTGGGGTTAGGGTGCTATAGTTAGGAAAAGGATTTGCTTTTTAAAATCCTGTTTTTATTTTGCAAAGCTTACGGGTCAACTGTTGCCAGTAAGATTTGCCCCCCCAAAACTCTGTTGAAAGTAACTTTCTGTGAAATGGTTTGTCATTCTCATATTTAATACATTTTCTCCCAGAATTTATTTCCATCGTGCTGCATAGGTCCCATTAGTTGCTGAGAGCTAGCTGTGGAAAGAGAAGTAATTTATTCTAGGAACCTGACTCCTTGCTGTGAAAAGATTGCATTTCGTTAATACTGGGAGATTCTCATGTTGTTTCCAGAGTGTTCTGTGGATTATACCTTTCAAATGCCTCCTGAACTTGTTACCTTCCTTTCTCCTCTTCGTCTTGGTTCAGACCTCCAGCTGTTTGCTCTTGGCTGTAGTCTGTCTGTTTCCATTCAGTCTTCCCCGTCTGTCCCTCTGTCTGGTGTATGGCTACTGGAGTGATTTTTGTAGAACAAATCTGATCACTTCACTTCCCAGAATGAAATCCTGCGGTGTCTGCTTCTACCTGCAGAGTGAAATGCAGATTCTAGTCCTTATTTTGGCAAACCGTCCTCTTCTCATGGCAGTGGGGTTCAGCCGGCTTCTCCGTTTGCACCCTTGAGTCTACGTTCAGATACGCTTTCTCAGCCTTTCCTGACCCTCATCCGAATCATCGTCACCCCTCCCCTCACTCACCCGTATCTTCTTTCTTATAGCACTTTCTCCAAGTAACATACTATATAATTTACTAATTGCTTTGATTTCTTGATGTTTTCCCCCGTTAGGATGTGATCTCTATCAGGGCAGTCTGGTATTTTGTTTGCTCCGGTGTCTCACCTCCCATCTTTCTCCTTCGGTTGTATGCCCTTCTCCCCTCCAAGTTCTCAATAATTTCCCGGGTGGGTCACCCGGTGGAGGGCTGCGAGGAAGCCAGAGTTTTCCAGTGTGCCGCCATCTTCCTTCTCCTTTGCCCAGGCCTCCTTGCTGCCCCTGGAGTCGGCTGGTGTTGGATCCTGCCTAAGTGACAGAGCGATCCTTAAAGTCACAACCACAGCCCCTGTCATTGTGGCTGGGGTGTGTGTTTCACCCTCTGAGCTATCCAGTGCTCATGAGGATGAGCTGACACGCAGGGGAGCTTGTTGATTGTTGGGTGTTTGGTTGGATGGCCTCACGTGCTCATCAACAGGTGGTTTCTCTGCAGATTGCATCAGCGATTGCTCGTTATTTACCAGTGGCAATAGAGATAAACTGCTGAATACTGCTCTGCCTGTGAAATCCAGCCTCTCCCTCTGCTGTGTGCAGCCCATATGGGGAGGAAATCTCTAGAATTGTGAAGGAGTGCTCTTAGGAGAATGCAGTTCTGTCCATCAGCATGTGGGTTATTTTAGCAAACTGATGTCTGTTGGGTGAAATTAGCCAGCCTCAACATTAAAATGCCAGTCTGCCAGTGTCCTCCATTTTAAATAATTTTAGAATCCGTCTATCTGTTAAATGAGTTCCTTTATTTGGGGGTGTTTCCAACGAAGCTTTCAGAACTCAGCTCGTCAAATGATTGGCTAGTGGTGTGGATAACTTCATTTTTTTTCATTATTAAAAAAACCCCAGTTTCTATTTAGGTTTAAGTCATTCCTGTATACACCCTACTTTCTTACATTGTCTGTTTTGGGATGTACTAGAGGGCTGAGATGGAGACTCTTTTATCCGTTTTCTCTGTTTACCCCACATAGTGCTACAATGAGCACGTGGAAATGGGTCTTTGGTCCTGGTATTTACTTATCGTTTATGTGATTTTTAAACAAACCAGAGAAACTATTTTGTACCCAGCACTCTGCCTTTTAACCCTGGCTCTCACATTTTCCGGAATAGCGCTGATTTAAATTATTTCTATCGTTGATCTTAGCTTCTACTCCTCAGACCGTGTGCCCTCATTTTTGCTTCAGAAAATATGAGAAGCCCCTGTGTGCAGAGAGTGTTCGATGAATAAAAGATCATCTCCTAGTTGTTTGCAATTGCCCTATATATTTGATTGTCATTTTATTTGCTTATTCGTGCATGGATCTTTGTAGTAAGATGCCTAGATTGCTGTTTAATGAACCAGTCTAGATATTTTTATAGTTTCTATTCTAGAATAGGTATTTTCTCTCTCTGTATTCTGATTGAGAAGTAGCTTTGCATCCTCCCCACGGTGTCTGGGATAGCATTGTATATGGGCAGCTGGATAAGTACGTGCTGAATTAAATTCCAGTGCTGCGTACCCAGTGCGTTTCTAGTCTCTTCTGTTACTCCTTACAGCAGAAATATTCAAACTTCTTCTTGCTGTTGCACAAATGATTAACACATTCTTTCATGAACCTCTAATTTTGACAAAAATCTCAAAATGTTTTCCAGGAGAGTAAACTGAACAGCACCCAACAGGATGTGTGTGTTTCTGTGTGTGTTTTAAGAAGGGCATGGCATTCTTAAAAGATAGTTTTCCAGTATGTGAGTGTCAGAATGTCCCATTTATAGGTGTAGATGCACCATCCTTTCTTTTCTTCATCTATCCTTGCTCCTTTGCTAATTTAAAGTTTTATCTACATGTGAAAGAAAACCAGACACTGACTGAATGAGAGATTTAAAGACCCCACGTGGCTGTGTCTGACCACCAGAGCTGTGCATGGCTGACCCTCAGTAAGGACCACACCTGGGCCTTTCATGGGCTGTGATGTAAACGAACCAGATTGTAGGGTTCTGTGAGAACCGGCTGTAATTTTACCTGTTTTTCCACCAGTCATATGAGAACGCAGGTGTGGAATAGCCGTGCTATTATAGGAAAAATCAGAGGGGACAAAAAGCACGTTATGTGCAAATGTTGATACTTTAACGGGGTTTGGTAACAAATTGCTTGGGACACACCAGACGTCTTACCTGTGTGTGGGGATGCTGAGGCCGGGGAGGGCTGGCGAGTGAGAGAGGAGGAAACCTGTGGCAGAGTGTCTTGTCATCGATACCAAAGTAGATTGGGGGTTAAAACGTAGATTCTATTTGGTGAAAAGTGTGTCCGTCTTAGTGGTGATAATTACCTTTAGCAAATTGATGGTTTTGCTGTGCTGTGACCTTCGTTGTTGGCCTTGTGTAGACATGTACTGTTTAGTCTTTATTGCTGAAATTTTCTGTTATCAACACTACATCGCGTCCTGCGTGTCATAATGAAATGGTAGGAACTCCGATAGGATGCTGATATTTTTGGAGAGTTTCAAAACAAATGAATATAATTAAAGTGCTCCGATCTTTTTTTTTTCTTTCTTTCTTGGTTGCCCTTAGGTAATTCTTCCTGCAGGATGAATTAAGAGAAGAGGATCCTTACTCTTTAGGAATGGAGAGCAGTCTGTCAGTTTCCAGGATGCAAGACCCTTCATCTTCACCCTTGGAAAAACATCAGAGCTCAGCTAATGGAAATGGAGATCTTGATTCAGGTAGGATTTTGTTTTTTGAATCCATCTGTCATTTTGATTTATTGGTCAATATCTTTCTGAAAATGTTCAGGAAATAGTGGGGCAACAATTTCTAGATCTCACATACTGCCAGTTCCTAGGATTTGTTGTCATATGTATAAGCATATAGCAGCTTGAAAGTTATGCAAAGTTTGGTTTGAAATTAGTATTACCTATATATCAAAATTAATACTACCTGTTACTTATGTATGTATATATAGTGTGGGCTAGGTTATAATGGGGTGACAAATCACTTCGAAATCTCAATGGCTTAGCACAGTAATTGTTTATAAATCATTCACACTGTTTCGGACAGCCTCTGAATACTGTGACTCTGAATTCACCCAGTCATTCCACACCCTCTCACAGTGCACCACTTGATGTAGTGCCGCAGGGTTTGTCATTACAGGCATAAGCAGAGCTGGAGTGTCTTGAATCAGCAATTAAGTGCTCTAGCTCAGAAGAGACAGGTGTCACTTCTGCTCGGAACCTCTTGAACCAGTCACGTGTTTCTGACAGTGCGAGGAGGCCAGGAAATAGAAGTCTCTCTCATGTGCCCAGGAAGAGAGGAGAGCAGGATCTGCCCAGGCATTAGATGCTGCTGCCTGAGACCCTCTCCAAAACCTCCACCACGTCTTTCAGAAAAGGGCATCGTGTGAAAGAAATTCAGGTCATGTGAATTTGTGGCAAGGTATTTCTCCGTTTCAGAAATCTAAAACCGAACCAAACCAAACCAGTCTTTGATAGAATTTTATGTTTAACCAGTGAATTTATAAATGCGTCTTTTTCTGAATACTTACAGAATAGAATTTATTTTAAAAAGAAAAAAACTTTTTAAAAGGATTGCACTATTTACATAACAGCTAATTAAATAAGGACAATTTAGGTCTCAGAATCAGAGACACTCTGCTGTGGTGAATTCATGTAAAAAAAAGTTGATCATTAATTTGGTGGGAGATTTGACCATTGTCTAAAAGTTATGAGATTTTTCTTCACATTTTGATGAGACCCAGAATTACAGATGGCTTGATGTCATTGAATTTGTTCGGTTAAGTTTCTCAAATTATATCTGTATCTGGAATTATCTTATCTGGAAAAAATCTGGAAAACTCTGAAATAATTGCCTAAATATGTTGAAAGGTTTAGTATCTGTTTCAAAATCAGCCCAGTTCTCCTCTTTCATTGTAGAAGCGGGAAAACTTATCCTAAAAAGAGAGCTGAACCCTTGTCTCCCAGTAGGAATATGGAAATTCTTTTTCTGAGAGAGCGTAGTCTCATAGGCTGAAGGTTCACCCTAATTATTCTACTTTTATTTATGTATAAATACGTCTTAAAAAGTCTTTCTGATGTTTGCCGAGTGGGGTTATTTTTCCACTTTAGGAATCCCTGAGCTTTCTCCGTGTTTCTGTTGTACACACGTCTGACGTGTGTTACTGCATCATTTCCAGTGGTGTGTTTTCAAAATGGTTTAAGAGCCAACTGTGTTGACTTATCGTTTTCGCGCAACTGCAGTATATCTCTCTAGCTGAGGTAGATTCTGAAACTCATTAATAATCGTACGGTGTCAGGAGAATTATTTGCAGTGAATTTCCTGGTGGCTAATTCAATGAATGGGAAGTGTGAGCACCACTTCTTCTTCTTTTTTTTTTTTTTGGTGAGGAAGATTGGCCCTCAGCTAACATCCATTGCCAATCTTCCTCTATTTTGTATGTGGGATGCCGCCACAGCGTGGTTTGATGAGCGGTATGTTTGTCGGTGCTGGGATCCGAACCTGCAAACCCTGGGCCGCCGAAGCAGGGTGCACGAACTTAACGTCTATGCCACCGGGCTGGCCCTGAAGCATCACATTTCTTATATGATTGGCTGGTGTATGCTTTGCAGAAAGCCCATCATTTCTTGGTTCGTTCCTTGCTGTTGTGTGATGCGAGGCCTGAATCATCCAAGATAGTAAGATCTTTAATAGAAATAGTTCTAAATATCTCTAAAATTATCTTAACATTTTTCAGATCTTGGCCATGACCTTTTTTCCCCCCTCCTATATGGCTAATGGGTCCTTTCTCCCGGAATTTCCATATGTCCTTGTGCGCTCAGGAGACTTGGAGATGGTGCTACAAAGATGGACACTCCTAAAGAGGAAACACATTTACAGCAGGATCTAAAACTTCGTAGAGAGTGAAAGCAGACTTCTAGAAACTCAAATCTGGTTTTGAATATTCAGACTGTTAATAACATACTCAAGTATGAGTCTTCATGTAGTTTATTTATGTTCCCAAGTAGTCCCCTTTTAACTTGTTAACGCATAAATTGTCTTCCGTTCGGGCATCAGTTGTGGGGATATTTGGTTCGGGGACCAACTGTGACATTCGTCGGGCCGGGTGGTGTGTTGGTGCTGAGGGTCTTTTCCCTGGAAGCATTTCAGAGGAGGTTGACATATTGGATGGACAAGAGAAGGCAGATTCAGTGTTCTTCAGCTGGTTTTAAATTGACTTGCAAACGAGGGACGGTAGCTACGGGATCCTGCGTTCACTCTACATGGCAGACACTCTCTTAGGTGCTTTACGTGTGTTGAGTCCTTTAATCCTCCACAACCCAATGGAAGAACTGCTTTTATTGTCCCCATTTTACAGATGAGGAAACTGTTTGGATGACACAGCAGCATCAGGTGGCTCTTGTGTTCTAGTGGGGATTTCATCCCAGACGTCTTGAGGCTCTGGGGCTGGAGCTCTGAAACCCTGGGCTGTCCTGCCCTTCAGTGCAGGGACTAGGTGCCCTGGATACATAAATGCGTGTGCACACACACACACACACATACACACACACCCTACACACCCCACACCCACACACTTTATGGACACAGGCACAGCCTAGATTCTTTCTTGCCCTCTCCTCCACTGATCTCCCGTCCCCTGTCCCCATGTGTTATGTGACACGTGACTGCGTCTCCCTGATAAGTGACTGCGTTTAAGTGCCTGCAGCTCTTCTCTGCCAGTTACGGGGCCAAAGGACGAAAGTCCAACCTGGTTGCTCCGGGTTGATCTTGTGTCATTCTGTCACCCAATCCCCTCTCTAAGCTGCTGTGATTCCATGCAGAGATGGTCCATCCCTCTGAAATGACAACTTCAGCTTAAAACAATGGACTCTAGTCTCCTTCACAGCTTTTTAAGTTTTCCTTTTTGCCTCTTTTCCAAAGGAAAGCTCAACTGATAGTTGGAGTCAGTGACACCGGAGTCCCGTAAATGAAATAGGACAATATAAAATTCCTCCTCCTCCCAGGAGCACTGAGGATGCCCCCTGGGATAAGCTCGCCTAGATGCACCGCAGGCTCCTCAGAGGACAGGATAGACAGCGCTGTCACGGGGCGCACAAAGAAGGAAGTGGGCCAAAATTTCATTTCTGGAACTCTGGCTTCTTCAATTGCTGTGATAGAAGCAAGCAAAACAATATGCTGACATAGTGATACATAGATTCCTTGACATTATTTTTCCACGCCGGCTAAATGTAATTTCCTGATGAAGGCTGTAGACAAAGTGGTGTTGTACATTCAGATTGGGCAAGCCTCTGAGTGAAAAGGATTATTCTGGAAACATAGGCTTTTTTTTTTTTTTTGGCATTAGGACATATTAACCAGAATCCCACAGACTCTCTTATTCTGGAAGGAAAGGGGTCAGCATTCTTATTAGGAAAATTCAGCTCTCTTACTCTTTGTGTTGGAAACCAGTTCCGTGTGACACCATGAAACTCCCGTTTTTTTTAAAAAACTGTCTTTTGAAGAGTTGTTGCTTCCCCTAGCTAGGAGATTGGGTGATTTTTATGTGTTTTCTTTTTTTTGGAAAGTCTGGCCGTCTGAGCAGTTGAGACAGCCACGAGGACCTCCGTGTTCACACCACTGTCCCTTCACTGGGTGTAGTCCTGCAGCTGTGAACTCCGGTCTAGGGTTGCAATGGCCAGTCCTTCTGAGTTTCATTCATACTGTGTGTCTGTGGAACTATTTTCCAAACCTTGTGACAGTATGAACTGACTGTCAGAGTTAAAATTACTAAGATTTAGTGTCTTCTTCTTTTCTCTTGCCACATTTAAAAAAAATACCTAGCACACCAGAAGGTGCTCTGTAAGATTTCATACCTTCTGAACTTGCCGATGCTCCATTCCTTTACTGGACAGTGGTTACTGACTTTACTATGTAGCCTTGCAGGGGCCGGCCTGGTGGCGTAGCGGTTAAGTTCGCACGCTCTACTTCAGCGGCCCAGGGTTCGCCGGTTTGGATCCTGGGCGTGAACCTACTCACCGCTCATCAAGCCATGCTGAGGCAGCGTCCCACATAGAAGAGCTACAATTCTACAACTATGATGCACAGCTATGTACTGGGGCTTTGGGGAGAAAAAGAGAAAGATTGGCAACAGATGTTAGTGCAGGGCCAATCTTCCTCAAAAAAAAAAATTATTGAAACAAAATGCAGAGTCAGCCTTATTTCAGCTTGTAAAATTGTGCAACCCAAGATTTGCTTACTTAAAAAGAGGCCTGTGAGCTGTTTGTTAAATTCCATTTTTCACTGTAAAGTTGCTTCCACGTGCACTTTTAGTAAGGTGTTCTTTTTCTATTTATTACAAAATATTCCGGTCACATAAATAGCTTTCTGTTTTCCAAAACTGGATAGCCGGTAATGAACATGCCTGTTTTCTTTTAAAATGTGGAATTTTCTTTGTAGCCTTTCATGATCTGTTTTCATTACATCATGGGGAAATGCCTGGGCCTGGTTCATTTGCAGAGGAGGGAGATTGTCAGAGTTTCCTTGATAAAATGTTTATGGGTTTAAGAGGTTTATGAATCAGCTGTAAATATTTGCTCTGGGTTTATGAGACCTCCACTCATAAACATTGTGTGTGTTTATCTATTGCTCATTGAAATGTCTTTAGAGAATCAGCTGCTTGGGGCACATACGCCTGGAGGAAGTGTTAGAAGTCACAGATTGGAAAAGGGCTTATTGTGAGGACCCTAAATTTTGTATATGGTGTTATATATACAAGACAGCGTGTGTGTTAAAACAGCACACTTAAAGTTACCAGTGCTGGGCATAAAGGTTTTGACTTTTAATATCCCATTCGAGAGGCCAGCCCTGTGGCCTAATGGTTAAGTTCAGTGCGCTTTGCATTGGTGGCCCTGGTTTGGTTCCCGGGCGCCAACCTACACCATTTGTCAGCAGCCATGCTGTGGCAGCAACCCACATACGAAATAGAGGAAGATTGGCACAACTGTTAGCTCAGGGTGAGTCCTCCTCAAGCAAAAAGAGGAAAAGATTGGCACAGATGTTAGCTCAGGGTGAATCTTCCTTAAGCAAAAAGAGGATGATTGGCACAGATGTTAGCTCAGGGTGAGTCTTCCTCAAGCAAAAAGAGGAAAATTGGCACAGATGTTAGCTCACGGCCGATCTTCCTCACGAGAAAAAAAAAAAGAAAGTATTTTCTTTAGACAGCAGGGAGTAACAGAGCTTTCTTAAGCAGTGTTCTGACTCACTGGGGAGTCTCGATGGTAGCTCTTCCTCTCTTGTTAACTGGCATGAACACCCAAGTGAGCAAGAAAGCACCTACAGCCTGTTATTTTGGGAGAAGAGACTGGAAACGTGGATGAATCAAAATTTGGTGGGCATAAAATTTTTGGTAAAATGCCTAGATTAAAATTGTATGAAGAATGAAGAGCTGCAAGGAGTGGTCTCAGCATTGAAGCTGAGAAATGTAAGCCGTGGTCTTACCCTCCCCACTAATTTGAAGTGATAGAACCAGTGAGTCTTTTCCAGGCATAGGGATGAGGTTCATCAAGGCCTGCTAGTCTGAGGCACTGGCTGCAGCGGGCAGTTCCTGATGGCCCAGTCTCCCCTTGAATGTTTCTGATGTGAGGGAACTGATCACTCACTGGGAGAGCCCGTTCCATTTTTCGACAGCTGTAATTCTCAGGAAACGTTCGTCCAGGAGCTCTCCCAGGATCTTCTGCCTCTGTAGGCCCAGGACTGAGTTGCATGCCCACATCTTCTCCTCTGTTCTCTCCTTCCTTACAAACAGGTCCCAGGGCTGTGCACATTCTGTTCTCCTCCTCCTGCCCCATCTCCTGTCTCTTGTTACCTGATGGCTCTGGAATGCTCTAATGCTCACCAACACAAAGACAGATAAGTTGGCTCGGAGTCTGCCTTGGATTCTCCAGGTGGAGAAAGGGGTGGTGGAGTAGAGTGGAGGTGTCTGGTGCTGATACAGGCAGAGGAATGACATGGAAAGATGCCTCGTAGGAGTTCTAGGTTCGAATTCAGACAGCCTGCGTTGGACTCCTGCCTCCCCAGCTGGACAGTTGTGTGACCCTGGTGACTCCTTAAGCCTTTCTGGGCTCCCGTCATCTCTTCTGTGAAATGGGGAGATAGCATCCCTCCGTCAGGGTTCTTGGATGGATCAAATGAGGTGATGCATGTAAAGCAACTAGCAGGGAGCTGACACACCAATATGGCGTAGCTCTTACGACATTCCTGACAGTGGATGGTTGCTCTGTGGAGTGAGAGGAGCCTGACGTGGGCTGGAGCAGGCAGGGCCTGCAGGAGGCGGGGTTGAGCTGTGGCTGGACAGGTAGGTTGTGAAGAAAGTGTGACGAGTTAGCTACCCAGCAGATACCGCACCAGGCCACCTTGGCAGATAAGTAGTGCTGTCTTGGTGCCTCTGGCTAGTGGATCAGAAAACAGACTTGGTAATGGATGCCCAGTGCTATTTGGGGAAAAGAATTATGGGCAGAGCTGTTGGGGATGCCGTGAAGTATTTTCCAGAATATAACTGTTTTCTCTTGGGGTTTGCCTCACGTCTTAGCGGCTCGAAGCCACCAGCCTGACATCCCTTGTTAGCTGGGGGCTGCAGGACCCGTGGACTTTTTTCAGGGATCACGTTTATGATTCAGAGGTATAAGTCCCTGGTGAAGCAGAATGTTGGGAGAGATACAAGGAAAGATTTTGTTTTCAGTTGGCCATTTTTTTTTTTCTTGGAGATTTAATTGTAAATCACTTTATTGGAGTAAAATTTGAGGAGGGAGGTCTTAGCAACTTGGATTTAGAAGACAAAATTTAAGGTAACTGCCTTTCAACTTAGCATCTTCGAACTGTACAAAAATTATTCTCTTTATCAGTTTCTGAGACTGTATAGAGTATTATAAGAAAATAACTTTTCCTACTTAAAATTTGAAATCTCTCTGGGCCAGCCTGGCGGCGTAGTGGTTAAGTTTGGCGTGCTCCACTTTGGCGGCCTGGGGTTTTTGAGTTCGGATCCCGGGTGGAGATCTACACCACTCATGCACGGCCATGCTGTGGTGACATCCCACATACAAAACAGAGGAAGATTGGCACAGATGTTAGCTCAGGGCCAATCTTAAGCAAAAAGAGGAGGATTGGCAACAGGTGTTAGCTCAGGGCCACTATTCCTCACACACACACACAAAAACCTCTATTAGAAAAAATGTCAAGAACAAGGCTTTCCTTCTTAGACCCGCCCGTCGCTAATTCCCTGGGCCTGTCTGCCGGGATATGCCGCTTCTACGTTAATGACATGACTGAGAACGGTATTTACTTTTGGCCAATGAAATAGGCTCTTGCTGGTAGAAGATACACAGGTTGAACACCAACATCCATTGAGCATTATTGCAAGAAAAGAGAATCTAAACTCTTGAAGCTCTTACTTATCCACGTGTGTGGACACAGCCTTACTGCTGTATTTTCTTTCCCTCTGATGGCCTTTCCAGTAGGTTGAAGTAGTGTTTACATCTTATCAGTTCTTTCCATTTGAAGCTATGACGTGACATTTATGTTATCTGTATTCTAAAATGAGTTTATTTGGTGCTTTTCAACTCTACAAATTATATATTAATGTACAGTCTTAAATGTTTTGGGAATTACTTGATTTCCTTCAGGGCCAAAATGGTGATGGTTTTAAGAGCCATGAGGTACATTTGACTGTGTTTGTCCTTGTTCCTTGTATTTGGGGAAACACATGTCCTGCTGGTTTCTACCGGTGTGGTTTGCTCTAAGGGCTCTGTCATGGCAGAAGGCAGGAGGCTGGGCACCAGGGGTCAGTCTGATGCTGGTGAGTTTCTCTCGCCAACTTGCCAGGTGGCCTCACACACCTGAGCAATCCTTCTGGGCCTCAATTTTTTTTCCCCTTGAAATGACATTGGAGTTGATGCTTTCTAAAGTCCCCTATGGCGCTGACAGTCTGTGATGTTATTTTATAATCTCCAGCTGTAAATCGCCAGTGGACAAAGGTGCTGGTGCTGTGTATCCATCATGGTGCTCACTCTGTGCCCAGTGGGTTCCTTTACTGTGTCCTCCAACCCCCCCCAAAGACTGGAGTGTCTACAGTGGCACAGTGGCTAATTCCAGACCAGTATACCCACATGCAGCAAATATGCAGTGTAACAAATCTCATTGCATTTACTTAAGAGCACTTAATTTTACCCTTTGTCTGGGTAGTCCAAGCAGAATTTCTTCAGCGTTTTCTTCCCTTACAGCTGTCTCTAAAATCAGCAAATTGAAGCTATGCAGAGAACTCAACAGTATCCTCCTAAACCGCGCGTTCGTTTGCCTCTTGCGTTAAGGATTGTCTGGTCTTTGTTGAAGGCCAGTCCCTTTCCGTTCTTCGCTCTGGTATTGATACGCTTCTGTTTTTTTGCCTTTTGACAGAAGAAGGTTCAAGCTGGGAGGAAATCGGCTTTAACTGGGGAGAATATTTGGAAGAAACGGGTGCCAGTGCGGCGCCTCACACATCGTTCAAGCATGTATGTGACCTCCCTTCTCTTTCTGATCTGCATTGGGAGGGTGGGAGGGGAATCTGCAGGGGGATGCTGAACAACCAGTCAGAAGAAAGGGGGATGGAAAGAAAAGGAAATTCCAAGGTCTCTTGGAAATAAAGAGGGGGTGTGGAAGTCAGCTGGTTTTTCCCAGATGGCTGCAGGTACGATGGGCCGTGTGCTTGTAGCTTATGTCACCTAATACAGGGCTGGGCCCAGGGTGCGTGCTCAGTGGGTGAGAAGTGGGGTGCAGCTGAAACCTTGTTCTATACCCCAGAAAGCCAAATTAGACAGATATGGCCCTTGCTGTGTAGGGGTATGCAGGGAGACAGGTAAGTTTGATTCAAATAAATAAAAATCCAGCAAACTAGGCAAGTAGGTGTCATGTGTAATGTCTTCTTAGGATATATAATGGCTATATATTTTCATTTTGAATTGAGATTTTTATTTTGAAAGGACATCTAAAAGTTTTACAGCCATTTGTGGGCTGAGTCAAATCAGAAGAAATGACATAAATATTCAGAAAACATTTGGATCCAACCAAAAAATCATTGTCGTCAATACTGTTGCTTTGAATGATGCAAACAGCATGGCTTGCAGAGGGCAAATCCCAGGAAAATTAAAAAATTGAGTTTTTATCAGATTTTTGCTTAGGTAGGAGATTTTGGTAATGTGTCATGAGCAAGGAAAAGACTTAAGTTTCCAGAACCCAATATCTGAGACTTTACTCTTTCTTTCCTGGAAGTGAAAGTTTAATTCTGAGAAACATTTTTTTCACTGGGCCAGCCAGGAAAGAGATTCAGCCTGGGTATTGTGAGCAGATTGGGACACTTTCTTAACCTGTTCACCTTTTTGGCTCTTTTGCTGAGTTAGGAAGCCAGAACTTTGATTCTTTATTTTGATGCAACATTTTTTTCTTTTCTTTTTTTTTGCTGGGAAAGATTCGCCCTGAGCTAACATCTGTTGCCAATCTTCCTCTTTTTCTTTTTTTTTGCCTCCCCAAAGCCCCAGTACATAGTTGTATATTCTAGTTGTAAGTCGTTCTAATTCTTCTATGTGAGCTGCCACCCTATGGCTACTGACAGACGAGTGGTGTGGTTCCACGCCCGGGAAGTGAACCTGGGCTGCCAAAGTGGAGCACGCCAAACTTTAACCACTAGGACATCAGGACTGGCCCAACATTTTATTCTTTTTGGAAGTCAAGTGCTCTTTCAAAAAGGATTTTAAGACCTTATTAAATTTGTGTGACCTTGTAAAGGTAGATTGCATTCCCAATTCTCTTCTTATACTGCCACTCGTAGTGTTATAATTACTGGTTTATTATGAATGTGATTGTGGCCATTTACTGAAACTAAAAGCTAAATATTAAAACATAGCAAAACTAAAACTCACCTGTTGTTCAGCGTGGATACGGCCCTGCAAAAGCCATTGGAGGGCCGGCCCCGTGGCTTAACGGTTAAGTGCGTGCGCTCGGCTGCCGGCGGCCCAGGTTCGGATCCCGGGTGTGAACCGACGCACTGCTCCTCCAGCCATGCTGAGGCTGCGTCCCACATACAGCAACTAGAAGGATGTGCAGCTATGACAGACAACTATCTACTAGGGCTTTGGGGGAAAAGTAAATAAATAAAATCTTTAAAAAAAAAAAAAAAAGCCATTGGAATGTTTGCCTCTTATGATTCCGCATGACTTGGTCCGATTCCTTGAGGCAATTTAGGGAAGAGATATTCATTGACAACTTTTTCCTTCCTTTGGGTACCAAGAAGTTATCAGTATCTCTCCCTGTGGAGTCACTCCTGTCTCTTTAATCCAGTCAGTTCGCCCACCTCCCGTTCAATCACAATATAGTGTCCTTCAGGATGCAGAATTACCCCAGGCCGTTATGCCAGGTTTTAAGAAGAAGTAGCATGGACCCCAGAACAAACCATTTATAATCCTGTCATCTCCTTTCAGCAACTGCTGCTCACGGACATCAGGTCTGTTAGTTTTGGAATGTCCACCAGGCTGGAAAGCTTTCTTTTAGGGGGAGAGCTGGTAACCATTAATAGACTATAATCCTTAATAAACAAGAAAATCCATTCTCTAAGGCTGTGCTGTTCACGCGGTAGCCACTAGCCTCGTGGAGCTTTTGAGGACTTGAGAAGTGTGTCGTCCAAATGCAGATGTGCTCTAAGTGTAGAATACACACGGGATTTCCAAGGCTTCAGTGGAAAAGAAGAATGTAAAATATCTCATGAGTATTTTTTTTATATTGATTACATCTTGAAATGAAGACATTTGGGATATATTGTGTTAAACGAAATACATTATTAAAATTAATTTCATCTGTTTTATCTCCCTTTTTTAATGTCGCCACTGGGACGTTTAATGTCACATTGATGGCTCACATTATATGTCTCTTAATGTTGTTCTAGGGCTCAGAAATACTGTTTTCGAATGCTGAGTTTTTAATGGTTCTCGTAATCTTCTGCAGGTACGTATCTGGTAATAATAACGATTTTCTCGTGTCTCTGGTTTCTTAAGGTTGAAATCAGCATTCAGAGCAACTTCCAGCCGGGGATGAAGCTGGAGGTGGCGAATAAGAACAACCCTGACACATACTGGGTGGCCACTGTCATTACCACCTGCGGGCAGCTGCTGCTGCTGCGCTACTGTGGCTACGGGGAGGACCGCCGGGCCGACTTCTGGTGTGACGTGGTGATCGCGGATCTGCACCCCGTGGGGTGGTGCACGCAGAACAACAAAGTCTTGATGCCCCCGGATGGTAAGCTCCCTGCATCCGCTCGGCAAGCTGGCCCACGGCTGGAAGCCTGTTGATTTGTCAGTGATCGTCATTCGTGATGCTCGTGGAGAGACCCTGGAGGGATTCCATAACTGATTTAGTCGGAAGGTCTGGCGCTGTAAAGGTTGCTTCTTGGGTTTCGTTAGCTGGAGGGTGCTGGAGTGAGGGGGGAACTGGGTGCCTTTTCAGATGTCAGAGCCCAGCCTGAGAGGTGAGCCAACCGTGGTCTTCAAGAGAGAAAGCTTTGGAGCCTGCTCTCAGATGGGTTTTCGGGGGTAGGAAGGGAAGGCTGAAGGGCTGCTAGGGATGGAGGTCTTGTCTTCCCTTTGGTGATGGATTATGTTGCTTTTCTTTTGCGTCAGAGACTTGACATTTTGAACAGCACTGTAGAGCATCTGAAACAGGCTTCTCTAATAAGTTTTAATCTATCTTGTGGTGGGGAGACTGTCAGGGTGTGAAGCATGTGGAAAACCAAGCAGATGAGGAGAAAGGACATTACGCTCGAGGGAATTGTCAAAGCTTGGTGTAGATAAGATCCGTTTAGTTGCTAGAAAACAATTCTCTACTGGGGCAAGTTTACCCCTCCCCGGGAGATCTGGCAATGTCTGGGAGCATCTTTGGTTGTGAGATGGGGAGGAGGGAGGATGCTGCCAGCATCTAGTGGGAGGGGGCCAGAGATGCTACTAAACATCCTACGGTGCAGTGCAGAGGACAGCCCCCAAAGAGTTACTGGCCTCAAACTGCTGTGGTCCTGTGATTGAGAACTGCTGGCAAAGAATGGGCTGCATATTACAAATGCATTAAAGGAACTCATCTGATCCTGCAGGTGAGAAAAACTGCGTTACCAAATATTTCAATCTCAACACCCTATTCTCTGTGTTTTATTATTTGATGATGTCATCAGTTATGCTTGAAGACTTTTGATGCTAATTCTCAGGCACGTGTAATGTCTTCTTGGTACCTGCCTACCTATTTTAATTTTGAATTGATGTTTCTGTTTTGAAGTGACGTGAATTCTGAGGTTCATCGTGTCCACTGTATTAGCAATTGCTTTCGCCTTTCGGAGTACTTGAGTTTATCTTCTTTTTTAAGTTCCTATATATTGTTTTTCTGATGGATGGGAATGGGCTGTGGTTTTTACTGCTCTTTGTTATGCATCACTGAGAGCCTGCTAAAGAGGGGATCGTAATCAATGCATGGAGATTGAGTTGCATCTACGTGACATGTGTAAGGGTTGAATCCATTGCCTTGGCCTTAGCTAACGTCGTGATCCTTTACCTTTGAGTAAAGGATCAAAGGGGTGGAGGCCTTTCTCTCTCCCTCTCTCAGGAGGGAGAGAGAGAGGCCCTTCTCTCTTTCCTTCTTGCTTTGGGTCTTCGCACCTGTTCTCTCCTGTGCCTAGAACTCCTTCCCTCTCCTCTGCCTCCTCAGCTGTCAGCTTATTTATCACTTCCCCAGGCCATCAAGGTCAAACCCTATCTTTGCTCACAAGGCCTTGTGTGTCCTTAGTGTTGATCACGTTTGCAACTGTGCCTTCCCCCTCTTGTTGTTTTTTTTTAAGTGAGATATAATTCACATTCCATAAAATTCATCCCTTCAAAGTGTACAGTTCAGTAATTTTTAGTATAGTCACAAAGTTGTGCAACCATTGTCACTGTCTAATTCCAGAGCATTTTCATCACCCCATAAAGAAAGCCTGTACCCATTAACATCAGCCTCCATTCTCCCCTGTCCCCAGGCCCTGGCAATCACTAATCTACTTTCTGTTTCTATAGACTTGCCTATTCTGGGTATTTCATATACATGGAATCGTATACAGTCACGTGTTGTTTAATGATGGGGATACATTCTGAGAAATTCGTCATTGTGTGAACATCATAGAGTGTACTTACACAAACCTAGATACTATACACCTAGGCTCTATGGTACTAATCTTATGGGACCACCATCCTATATAGTGTCCGTCATTGACCGAAATGTCATTATGTGGCACGTGACTGTAATATGTACCTTCTGTGTTGGCCTCTTTCACTTAGTGTAATGTGTTCAAGGCTCATCCATGTTACAGCTTGTGTCAGGGCTCCATTCCTTTTTATGGCTGAGCAATATTCCATTGTGTGGATAGACCACATTTTGTTTATCCATTCGTCAGTTGATGGGTATCTGGGTGCAACTGTACTTTCGAATATTTGTTTCTTTGAATAGAGAACTTTTACCCCCTGAATGGAACATTAAGCTCATGGTGTGAGTTCACTCACCTGTGTACCCCGGTGCTAGCACATATTGCCTCTGCCTCATGAGTTCTCCATAAATATTCATTGAATAACGGAATGATCCAGTGAAGAATGTTAAAATGCTGCCTACATAGCAGTCTGTAGATACCCTTAAGGAAGGAGTCTTGGCTGTTATCTCGACAAGTAGTGCCTTAACTCTTTGTGCCCTTTCTCCTAGCATTTGAGTCAGTATTCGTTGTGTGTTTCTAGCTGGAAAGGTGAGCCTTTATTTCTGACCTCTCTGTTGAGGGGTACTTTGTAGGAGAATGGTTGTTAATGGGTCAGGCTTTATTTTTAACTCCCTTTCTAGTTCTGCATAAGCAAATAGTGGGGTCAAGAAGATCCTGTAATGCTCATGTCACAGCATCCTCGACCCAGCCTAAATTGTGTCATAAGTGACACTTTCATTTTATATTTATCTTTTTATCCTCTTTACAAATTTTTAAGTGTACCATACATTATTGTTGATTCTGAGCACGATGCTGTCCATCAGATCTCTAGAACTTTTTCATCTGGTGTGACTGAAACTTGATACCCATTGAACAGAATCTCCCCATTTCCCCTCCACCCGGCCCCTGACAACTCCCATTCCACTCTCTGCTTCTAGGAGTTTGACTGCTTTAAATCCCTCAGATGAGTGGAATCCTGCAGTATTTGTCCTTCTGTGCCTGGCTTATTTCACTTAGCATAGTGTCCTCAAGTTTCATCCATGTGGTAGCCTATGACAGGACTTCCTTCTTTTTTAAGGCTGAATAGTATTCCATCTGGCTTTGAATTAAAACAGCCACTGAGGCGAGAAGATGTGATATAACATACGGTTATTTAATTTTCCTATGATTTCTGATCTGTCATAAAATAAACCAGTCTTGATGGGTGAATTGTCCTGATGGCATTTTGGGAAAATATCAGTTCTAGTTGGAGAATTAGAGATCTTCCTGCTCGCCCAGCACTGCATATAGAAGCCACGCAGGTACCCACACGCACTCAGGAGGGTGCAGACAGATGTGCATTGATCCCAGGGGTACGTACACACTTGGGGGCACCAAGGGAGGGGAAGACGGGGAGCAGAGGCAGCCCCGACTCCTAGCTGCTGCCTTGCCTTTTCAGTGTCCTTCTTTTTTGCATTCATGACTCACTCTTAAAGTCTGACACTTCAGTAGCTAAGTGCCCTTGGAAAGGATGTGAGACGGTTTCACTTTATAATAGATTCTCTAGTGGATAGTTTTAGCGAGAAGTTCCAGGGTGCCGAATTTTAACACTCTTAAGAGCTAATGGGTTCATTTGGTACAAATCCATGCTGTTGCTTGAGAAAGAGGGCATAGTTTATTAATCAATTCTTCTTTCTCACTTGGATGAAAAATGC